>NC_080841.1:72591995-73825354 GCF_030435755.1 Ochotona princeps | reverse complement strand
AAAAGATAAGAGGATAAATGCCGGACCCAGCGCAACAGCCCAGTGGCAAACATCCTCACATTGCACGTGCTGGGATCCCATATGGGTACTAGTTCTAATCCCGGAGGCCCCACTTCCCATTCAGCTCCCTGCTTGCGGCCTGGGAAAGCAGTCGAGGATGGCCCAAAGCCTTGGGAGGCTGCATCTGTGTCGGAGACCCGGAAGAGGCTCCTGGCTCCTGGCTTCAGATCAGTGCAGCTCTGGCTGTTGCGGCCGATTGGGGAGTGAATCAATGGATAGAAGCTCTTCCTCTATGTCTCTCCTCCTCTCTGCATATCTGACTTTCCAATAAAAATGAAATAAATCTTTTTTTAAAAAAAAAAAAAGAGGATTAGTGACTTTTCCAGCCTATATTTTGACTCAGGGACATTACTTGGTAATACCATAGGGTTAATCATAGTGAATCATACCACTACAAGAACCAACAAAAGCTCACGTGAAAGCATTATCAATATATGGGATGCTACTTTTTCAACAATCTATTTTCTCACATATATGTCAGCAAAAACCACATGAGTCAATAATGGAGGAAAGGCTAATCCAGGAGCAAACTGGGACAGTGGCAGAGGCATAGTCCACACTGGGACCTCCAGCCTGTGTGCAGCCAGACCGCTGCTGCCTACTTCAGGATCTGCTGGGATCCTCTGGTGACTGTGGAATCTACTCAGAACACCTCCCACTGCAGATCCACTGGGAACACTTCTATAACCAAGGAATCCACTGAGAACACTCCTCTCACCAGGAGATCCTCTGGGAACACACCCCTCACCAGTCCCCATGGTAGCACCCCTCTTACCAGGGGACCTACTGGGAACACTCGCTCACCAGGGGATCCACTGGGAACACTCTCCTCACCAGAGATCCGTGGCAACACCTTCCTCATCAATAGATCCACCAAGGACAGTCCACTTAGACACTCAGTTTACTGTGATACCCACAAGGAACACTCCACTCACATAGGATCTAAGAGTCCTCTATGCACTGTCAAAAAAATACTTGGAACTCTCTCTCCCAATACCAAATTCTACTTAACTAGTTATTTGTCACTTGGCGTAGGGGTTACAGAAAAGAAACTTTCCATGTTTAATAATGCCTAGAACACCTGTCTCACAATTCTACTCTTTCCTATTATTTTTTTTAAAGAGAAAAATAGCTTAAATTACAGGGGAAAGAAAAGTGGGAAGATGTTAATTACCGTAGCTTCCAAGTCAAATCATTTAATGTGGAGTCTGTGCCATGTTAATTTTGGTTTTCCTACAGAAGAGAATGCTAATTGAGGGTTTGTGCCACACGCCTTCTCCCCCACCATTCCTCCCTGGAAAGCCGGCATAGGCCGTTACCTTCAGACACACAGGAGGCAGTCACACCAGCAAGGTTCCCCCTTGTCAAAAGTTTGCGTTTGTTTTGACTTTACTTGGAAGGCAGAGACAGAGACACACAGAGAGAATGAAGAGATCTCCCCTCTGCTGGTTCACTGCTCGAATGCCTACAACAGTCAGGGCTGGGCCAGAGACCTGAAACCCCATCTGTGTCTTCCATGTGGCCTGCAGGTGCCCAAGTCCTGGAACTATCAATTGCTGTCTTTAAGACAGCACATTAGCAGGAAGTTTCCAGGACCAGAAGCAGACCCTCCGATGAGCGATGAAGGTGTCCCACATGGCTTCTCAAATGCTACAGCAAATGCCTATGCCAGGACCTCATCTTTGCTGAATCCCAGCCATCCCCCAGCCCACTCCACTGGGGGAAACAGCTGTGGCCTGGAGCCCAGGAGAGGGCTCCTGGATTTAACTCCTATACTGACCCTTGCTGAGACCCCCAAGAAACCATGGCCTCCTTAGGAACCCATGTCGGCATCAAGAGGTTGTCCAAGGTGACCACAAGGGTGCCCCCACCATCACGTGCTGGTAAGAGATTCAAGCAAAGAAGGCAGCCATAGAGAGAGACGAGAAAAAGGAGGAGAGACAGGAACCTGGAAGGAAAGCAGCTTAGGGTGAAATCCTGGTGGCCAAGTCATCCTCTCAGTGGCAGGACCCCACTTGTCGGACCCACAGATGCTGTCTCTCACCCTAGAGAGCCCACAGCTCTGGAGGGTCTTCTCCGTGTGTGCCCTCCCCACACCACCCCCACTTCCTGCCCACCTTGGCTCTCAGCAGCTAACGTATCAGCAGTATAAGAGAGACAGCACTGAGAAAACACGAAGACAATGGGTGGAGAAGCCAAACAAGGAGCACTTGGCAGAGGGCAGTACCATGGTGGAGTAAGAGCACCTCGTCCCTTTTCTTCCCCCCCAAAGCCCTTGAGAAAGCATCGAGATGAGGAGCAGAAAGGCTACACTGGCAGAGCTCCAACACATCCAGGAATGACCAAGAGATGTGAACGTGCTGACATCGGGGACAGAAAATATGATCAACCCCCAAGGGCAGCAGCTGGGCCCGGCTGCTGGTCAGGTGCCGTAGGAAAGTACTGTATGACTGAGCACCGTCTGGCTCCCCCACCTGTTTGGGTGTGAGAGTGAAAGCCGCAGCAAGGCCCAGGTACCCAGGGTAGCTGCGGTTAGATGATTTGAGTGGGCAGTGATGGGGGCTGGGCAGGCAGCATAGGACAATGAATCACACAATTGGACCAAGGGCACAGGGGGGTCCACATAAGTCTTCTGGGCTAGTACCCAAGCAGTCCATTATCCTGAAAAGCATGGTCTCTTAACACAGAGCACAAACCTCAGAACGGCTCTAGGGTCCCCGTGGGATTTTCAGGGAGGCCAAGGGAGTATTAGGAAAGGCAGGCATTTTGCACCCATCCACCTGCTTAACTCAAGAGCATGGACAGTGGGAAAGATTCCCTATCCTGGGACAGTCCTACTTTCACAGGCAGGGACTACCCACTGTGACATCAGACAGGTGTCCTGAGGACTGTGTTCTGAGAGAGCGCTGAAGCAAACAGTGGCAGGAGAAGCTAAACATGGCCAGCAGCAACTGCCGGGACTTCCTGACTGCTCCCCACCAAACTCCAAAGTGGTTTCCCCATTCTTGAGACAGAAGCTCCTGTTGCCGCGTTGAAACAAGTTGCCCAACCAGAACAGTAGAAAGAGCCCTGGCTGGCCCTTCACACAATGCTAGGCCCGAGTGCAGAGACCACGAAAGAACAGGTCCACTCCCCACAAGTGCATCATACCTTCTGTCCAATACCCAGATCAGCAGCTCTCAATCTGGCTACTTAGGGCCGTCCTAGGGGTCATCCCAGGGGCAACCAGATGTACCTGTTGCTGAGTGATGAATCTTGCAGAGTTCAGTGAAGGCACCTAGCATCCAGGACACAGGCCTTAAATGTTCAGCCTGGGATTGTTTCTAGACAGAGGCTAAGAGATGAGGCCAGGACAGCCTGCTCCTTTGGAACGTGATTAAGGGCAAAAAGTCCCTCTCTCTTTCTCTGAGCTGAATTTTAAAGGTGGGCCCTAAGGACTTTGCTGGCACCGACACCTGTGCTGGGGGACAGGTGCATGCACACTGCCAAATTCCCACACCAAGTGCATCCATGGTGTTCACTTTGCTTTTCAGAACTGATGAGGGTTCTTCAAAGAGTCCATAGGAGCATGGCAAGAAAAACAGGCCAATTTTTGGTGGGAAAAAAAAGTTTGAAATGCATATGAAACTTTTCTCATTATACGTACTTGCCAGGAACTTCTGGGGTGTCCTTGTGTGTATGCAGGCACCCAAACGATGCTCTATTCCTTACTGAGATGAGATATTAGGGTATACTGATAACTGAGTCCCTGGTGGATCTCCTATCCCTGCAGTTTCCCTGTCTGGAAGTATGTGCTTAGTTCAGGATCCACTTCTATAACTCAAGAACTCCGCAAGAACTTCACCTAAACAGCTCATCAGTTCAAGGATGGCAGACTCGGGAAGTTCCTGGGAGAAAAAAGCAGGGCAAGGCTGCCAGACAGGCCTGCTCATCAACATTTCTCTAAATCCTAGGGACTGGTTTTGCATGGGTCTCTTAGAAAACAGCTGGAAATGACAACAAAAGACAACAACCAACAAAAATTCTGGCTCGGTCACCACTGACCCCTCAGGCTCAGCCGTTTGTCTCTCCTCCATGCATGCTCACGGCTGTGGCTTGTGCCAAGAACACGCACCATGCTTCACCCACCCTACCCCCCCCAATACTCCCCAGCATTTCAGCTTTCAGAAGACAGAGAATCTTGCACACAGCTCAGTGTCAGCAAGCACTTGGTCCACACGCTGAGACACCTGCACCCCTCCCTGGGGTCCCAGCTCTGCTCCTGACTCCAGTTTCCTGCTAATGCACACCCTTGGAGGCAGCAGGTGATGGCTCAAGTGCTTGAGCCCCCGCCAACCACGAGGGAGACCCAGATGAAGTCTACAGCTCTTGGCTTCTGCCTGGCCCAGCCCTGGCTTTTACAGTCATTTGGGGAGTGAACCAGCAGATGGAAGATCCCCACCACTTCTCTGTCTTTCCCCCACCGTGTGTGTGTGTGTGGGGGCACACATGTGTCTTACTGGATCTGTTCATTACCAACTGAATAATGAAGCTTAGGCAAGGTGGCCTCCCTGTAGATGCCTTCCTCATAACCCTAACTCTACCATGAAACAAAAGTATTGCTTCTCGGCCATTCCTTGAGATATCCTCCCAAGTTTCCAATGAGCACAGATATAGGGAACCTTGTCCCTCCCCTCTTCTCCTCCCATTTCCCAGCCCCATCACTGCCTGTCCCAGGGCCTCCTGCATCCTCTCTCTCTTCCTTTGCTTGTTGAATGCCTTTTTCTTTTCTTCTCTGGCACACCCGCTCCCGCTCTCATCAGTACCGAAACTCAATGTCACAAAACTGAGGTGGAGAGAGAGACACTACTATATCTTTATGGGAAGAGGGTGGGCACTGAGTTGAGATGAACCTGGCTCACTTTGAAGTGGGAAGCCCCATAAGATAGCTCACAGGGGGCCCAGGGGGCCTCCCCTGAGACACAGGTCCTTCCGTTCTAGCCTGGACTAACTGCCGATGATGTTCGCACCTGTTACCCAGCCTGAGGTCATGGAGTCCCCATGCCCAGTGACCCAGGCACTGCACATAGGTGTGGATGTACCTCAGGCACAGCTGTGCCAAAGCACACAGGATTCATCTCTGTCGGCAGCATCCAGTAACAACACAGCATGTATGTGTTGGGGGAGGAGAACAACTGGTTCTCCGAGAGCTAAAATCCCAGCTGTTAGGGCGGCTTGTGGCCACAGCACAGGAGCAGACATGCCACAAGGTGTACCTGGGGCACACAAACTTCAAGGAAAAGCAGAGCCCTAAGAGACAGTGTGGGCAGGAAGAATCATCAAAAGGAAGGTGAGAAATCAGGTGTTGGTGAACTGGCTGGATGCAATTACAACCACATGAGACTATCCGGATGCTCCGTGAGAGACTGTTAAAGCAAAGGTGTTAAAATAATCCCGACACCTGCTGAAGGTCCTTTTCCCCCACTTTCCCAAATCCCGTCACCCCGGCCATGTCATCCTGCACTGCTACAATGTTAGAGTCCCCAGTAGGACATGGTTAAATTAAAAAATAAACTGGTGCTGAGTAGAGTTGCAACTTTATGTGCCCAAACCATGGCCCCATTTCACTAAGCCTCATGTATCACTGGCAACACGTCTTCAAAGAGAGAAATCCATTCTGGGTTCCTGAATTAAAACTCATGCCCCACAAATTCTACGCTGTGACAACGGTCACAATAGAGTGATTGAGATGCCTGCATTCACGCAGTCACACATTCTGCAAGCCCCTTTCAGGCACACGCAGCACAAAAGAGCAGGCCCGGCCCTTCCCCTGCAGGCGTCTGCTAACGGGGAGGTCTGCAGGAAACCCTGGCCACCACACTGCCCCACCCACACTCGCATTTCCCCCAGATGCAGATCACGTGCATGGAGATCAGCTTTACATCGGCGTATTAAGACGTGGAGTAAAAGCCCTGTGTTCTCAAGAGCAGCATTGATATGCTGGTCAAATCGTCCCTTGATTTGATCCGAGAGGCAGCAGGAGGCAGCACAACACCCTCCCTGTTTTTCCATCCATCCAAGTGCACCTTGCTGAAAGATGGCGCCAGCAGGTCCAAATGGAAGGTTGTGATGCCAGGAGAAGATAAAGGGTGTCTTTACAAACCTCACCATCCATTCTGAAAAACCTCATTTTTCCTCCCTTCCATAGCCTCTTGACTATTGTTATCCTCAATTCCAGATACATCTTTGAGCCACTGCAGTGCATCCTACGGAAGAAATGGCTGCACACGTAACAGCAAACTGCAATTTCACCATACATTGTGCCCTGTCTCTGTCAGGCTCCAGTCAATACTTTTAGTTATGAATCTGGGGATTTCCACTGTTAACCATCCTTGCTGGACACGAGGGGCTGAGAGCAGGTGCTGACAGAAGTGCTCTCGGCAGCGCCCTGACACACACGCCTCAGGAAACAGCGGGAATGGAGAGGAAGCATGCGGTGAGTCCAGGGAGAGGAGCTGAGCAGCACAGTCCAGCAAACACGTTTCAGCATCAACAGAGCTGAAGCCTGGCACAGTACATGCTATATAGTGTGGACCCTGAATTCTGCATGTCCTACATGCACACAGGTCTCTGACCTAGGGGGCTATCTTGGACTCAGGCTGTCAGCAGCAGGTTGGAGGCAAGGGTGGCGAAAGGGCTGGTGTGACAGGTGCATCTGTTGGGTCACCCTCAGCAGCTGGTTTGCACAGGCAGCTGTGAACAAGAGGAGGTCCTGGAGCTTCACCTGCCCAGATACCTGGATGGATGAGGGACTGCAGGCATGAGCTGTGGCTCTCCCCTGTGACAACGCTGCGACCTCAGATGCAAGTGTACTTTACCACATGGGTGTGAACACTTCCTTTTCCCCAGTGGGTTTTCCCAGTACCATGATGCTTTGCTGGAGAATTAGGGAATATACTACAGTTTTTGGAGGCATGGTCATCCCCAAACCAGACAGGTGGCAAGAAATAGCAGAGAAGTGGGAAGAGCAGTGATAGGGTGCCATCTTATCAGGGATGAGGGACATCACACTCAGGCATCAGAGACCAGGGACACAAGCGATGGATTGAGAGTCCAGACTCCGACCCAGCTGTCCATGAGGTAGGGAAGGACCAAGGAGGCACAGTCTTCTCTCAGCAGTCCCAGGCAGCATTCCACTCCCAAGAGAAATCACTACTGTTCAAGTCAGGCACCCCACATGTGGGAAGCCTCCTGTATACAACAGGCAACAGACATACGCCCACTTCTGCCGAGTGCTGGGTGGTCACATCACCCTTCCTAGAGGACACCCATGTGGCACATAGCCCTGCAGGAAGAGACCACCAAGGCCCAGTTACGCATTGCCTTCCCTCTACCTGGACACGTGTACTTATTACAATGCTGTGCCTTACACTTTGCACCCTGGAGCAAAGGTGATTTCTGATGAGCAGCCACACCCGTTAGCTGCTATTTCTGGGAACTTGTTGCAGATGAAATTCTCAAGAGTTTTTTCTTCTCCTCCTCTTCTTTCCTTCTGGTTTGTTTCTAAATAACAACAGCTGTGCTCCCTATCAGCTTCTTTTTGTTCCTGGTTAAGTGGTTGGGATTGGGGCAGGTTGGGAGGGGTGGGGTTGAAAGATGCTACTCTGTTCTGATGATCAAAGATCACTCTCCCTAAGCCCAGGTTCACTCCCTGGCTGCCCATTAATCATGTCCTCCCCTCTTCCCAAGCACCAGACATGTTTTTCTTCCCTCCTCTGAGCTTCAGGTCTGACTGCACGCTGGGAAATTTGATGAAGTAGCTCGGGGTAGAGGGAGACCCTTGAGGCCCAGTGCCCAGCATTGTAGCTCCCTCCCATCCAGGAGGGACCTACTAAGCCACCTCTTCACTGACCCTCGGAGCCCCCATCGCAGGGTCACAGCCAGCGCCTGGGAACCAACCATCATTAGCATCCTGTGTTTGTGCCCAGCGGTCCAGGGACAGCCTCCCGGGGCTCAAGACTACAACACACATCCGGGATCCTTTTCCAAACAGTAGTGTGTCCCTCACCATACATCTTTGCAGTCCGTCCATCTTTCACAAGACATTTCTATCAGTCATCTCTACTCTCCCAGCTATGAAACTCTCATCAAGAATCCCTTGACCACACTGAGCAGACTCTCGTCTGAAGAACGTCAGGCAACCATGTTCACCCAACACACAAATGCCCTCTGGCTTCATCTTCATATGCCAGCCTGCACGTGTGTCCCCCATGGCTCAGACGGTCCGATTCTGAGAACAAGCATCCGAACTCACCATGAATAGATAAGTAAGTAGCCAGTGTTTGCAAAACCAGAGCAGCCCCCCAATCCTTTCAGACAAGAAACAGGAGAGCTCAGCTTGGAAATGTGTTGCCTGGCAACACGACATCAACCTCACTTTCTGTTGTCCTAACCAACTGACAGCATCCCGCCGACCTGTCAGCATCGCAGGGTGCAGACTGCCCCTCCTCAAATAAGGCATGACCCCAGGGTGCAACATCCCCTTTTCAAAGCCAGGAATAAATTCTCCGGGTTTCTCACTGACATTCACTACTTTGGCTTTCTACCTGCATTCCCTGGTAATCCTGCTTCCCTGTGTTTCCCCCTCTTTCCAGAACCACTTTTATCTCCCAGTTAGGTCCCACCTCTGAGGATGAGCTGCATATTCCTCACAAAAGGACTCACTCTTCAAATGGGAGTTTAATTTATTTTAATTAATAATAATAACATGAGCAATTAGATGGCATCTTCCACTTTGCAACATCCTTTCATGCCTACTTAATTAAAATTCCAGATGCTCATCCAGACTTTTTTTGGTTCTCAACGCTGCACTCACAAATTGTCTGAGTCCTGGCGTGGCAGTGCTGCTCAGCGCAGGTCAGTTTTAAGTAAGGGGACAGGGTCCAGCCTGGATGCCTTCTAAGTGGGCATGTGGACTCCTCAGCTAGGGCACAAATCTAGAGGGAACTCAAGATGAAATACCCAGCACAAAGATCTGGGAGTGGACGTGGGTCCATTAAGGAAACAGTGGACACCTCCTTCTTGAGCTGCCATTAGGACTGGTAAGCATGTCAACCAGGACTGGAGCAGGCATGGCTAGACAGAGAGTGGCACTTGCTGGCATGTGTGTGGGCTCTGGAGAGTGGGCTGGTTGCAGTGAACTAGGCTTCAGTGCCCACTGACATGCATGAGAGCTGAATGAAGTGGGGGACAGACTGGACCAGTCTGCTGTACATAGTGGCAAGCACAAGAACCAGTGCAGGAGGTAGGCCTAGTGGAGGTGATTGCAGTCACTCTAACTAGGCTGTAGCTCCCACTGGTTTGCATGAAGGCCGAGTGTGTGGTGGGCAGGATGGGGCTGGGCTGTAACACCCATTGCTTTGTGTAGAAGACAGGGCTAGAGACAAAACTGATCCAGCAATTGCAACTACCAGCATGTGTATAAGCTGATTTGGCCAATGGAATGTGCCGGACCCTGTACTGGCAAGCAAACGCAAGAATCAGGTCTGAGATCACCTCAGATGGAGTTTCTCTGCACATCCTCTCAACTGAATCGCTGAACTCAGAACTCCAACCATGGAGAGAATTCCAGGTTCCATGGTGTGACGGTGGAATGCATGTGTCAGAGCTGGGCCTCCTCAGTGGCTTAGATGGAGCAGTAGACAGCATATCCAGGTGCACATGGAGAATATGGCAGTACACTGGAGCCTATAGAGGAACCTGGTACCACAACACAGGATGGAGGACAGAACCAATTGATCAACTACTCCAAGCCAAGTGTTGGCTGTAAAGATCTGGACAAATGGAGACTCTAAGGTATACTATGTCAGCCAGTGGAGTCTGCAGGGAGTGCTTGGAGTGGTGAGGTCGGCAATAATTCAGAGCTGTTGAACAGCCAAAACCTCTTGAGCAGGACACTCAGAGCATGCCCCACATTGGGGACCCTCAAATGACATCGGGTGACTGCCCTCCATCCCAGTTGGGAGGCTGGTTACGGCATCTCCCCTTATTTCCCTGCTTCCTCCAGGAAGAAAAGGAAAGAGAATGTGGAAATAATGGTCTGGTCTCACCCACCTTCCTGTAGCCCTTGACCTTTTGCACCCTAATCAACTATGTAAAAATCATCAAAAATAAAAATTATCGAAAAAAAAAAAAGAAATGCCCAGCATAGCCCTGAGTTCTGCTGTGTGGGTGGAGCTCTGGCACATGGGTGACAGTGCAGACCCCTTCCCTGCTCCCTCTGTTCCCAGGGTCTGTACCTGGGAGCCTGGCAGAGCCAACCAAGTCATGCAGACCTCTCTGGAAGGCAGGGTGGAGCTCTCCCACCCTGTGTTGCATGGAATGGTGCCCACCACATTACCAAGAGCTGTGGCAGCCAAGGTCTGTGGGCTCACTGGGTTTAGTCTGGACCCAACCCCTCCCAAACAGCCCTCACCCTGTGCCAGGTCACATGCTACCAGGTCCTGGGCTACCATTTAAGGCTCTGACAGCATGGGGCTGCCACCATAGAATCCATGCCAGGCTCCTGGAGGCAACGCCCAGGTGAGACAAAATACTTTGCTATGTGGATTAGAACCACACCACACCCTCAGCAGAAACAGCACAGAAGGCTGGTGTTGGGCACCTAAGACATCTCAGGTCTTAGTTGTTCCTCTTCCTGTCTAGCTCCCTGCTAATGCATGTGGAAAAGCAGCAGAAAATGAATCGAGTATTGAGTCCCTGCCACCCATGTTGAAGACTTGGATGAGTTCCAGGCTCCTGGGTTCTGCTGCCTGGCCCAACCCTCACCATTGCAGCCATTTGGAGAATGGATAAAGGGGATGGGAGTTATCTCTGATTCTGCTTCTCTCTCTCTCTCTCTCTCTCTCTCTCTCTCTCCTCTCTCTGTCCTTCAAATGGATCTTTAAAAAAAAAAGAAAGAAAAAACATAACAAACAAAGCAGCACAAACCAACCAACCAACAAACACCAGCCTTTGCTGGGCACAGCTCATCATGCAAGTCATGTGGACAGTGGACATGAGGACATGGATCAGTTAGTGAGAGGAGGGAAATCCCAGTTTAAAGGACTGTGTTGAGACATCATCAAAATGTATGAGAAGCTAATGTGCCCTAAAACATCCCAGCCCTTTGGTGGCTGTGTTATGCATTTTGTGTCAAAGGATATGTGAATGTGTATATTTCCAGGCTCCAAACGCGGCATGAGAAAGAACCTCCAGCCTCAGTCCGCAACCTGTAGCATGTCCCTAACCATGGACATGGGTAACCACATTCCTCTCAGTTTCTCTTCGCACCAGAGAAAGGATTTCCCAAGCAATTTACATCACGACGAAAGAAACTCATGTGTGTTAGTCAAAATCTACCACACTTCTACAGTTTTGGGGGATGGAGTGACCATCTGTAAGCCACGACCAGGCCACCCGCAGCACCCATCCCATTGATGGATTTAACCTCAGCATGGAACAAGCTCATGCAATGGGAGGCAAGGGGGATAGACACAGGGACTCTGGGCCTGTCCCAGATCCAGGGAGTTAACCAACTCCAGATGGAAAATATCTAGGGAAAGAATTGCATCTGTAGTGAACCCACAGAGCCTTTTCTTGTCGTTATTTCCTCAGTGATACGATATCCCAGCTATATACACATTTACAATACAGTATCAAGTGTATATACAGCATTCATAATACAGGATCCCAACTGTATACACAGCATTTACATTGTATGGATTTTTATAAGCTCTCCAAAGGTGATTCAAAGAAGTCATGAGAACGAGTGTAGGTTCTATGCAAATACTGTGCTATTTTACAGAAGGAACATGAGCATCTAGAAGCTTTATTACCCTTAGGGTCACAAAACCAATCCTCCATAGCGACTGAGAGATGAATCCGTGTGGATGTCCATGGAACTGGTTCATACGTGTAGTTAAAATGCCTTGGGAACGCTACATCCCATACCCTAGTGCCTCAGTTTCATTCCTAGCTCTGCTCCTGACCCAGATTCCTGCTAATACACACCCTGGGAGGCAGGAGATGACAGCCCATTTAGCTGCAGGGAGACCTGGGAGGTTGAGTACCATAGATTTCCCCCAGTCTCCTTTTGTTTCCTGCAACCAGTCCTCAGGAAGAGCTAATGAAGTCCACCTTTCAGTGAATGTCATCAGAACTGCAGTCTGCCCCAGCAGTTAACTTACTGCCTGGGAAGCCAGCAACCCATATCAGAATGTGTGTTTGGAGGCTTGGAACCATGCTTAATCCAGCTGCTTACTGATACAGATCCTGGGAGGCACTAGTTGATGGCTCAGGTACTTGAGGCCCTGCCACCCACAAGGAAGACCCAGATGGAGGTCCAGGCTACTGGTTCTGCCTGGCCTACAACTGGCTATTGCAGGCATTTGAAGAGTGAACCAATAGAATGATCATTTCTGCCTCTCTGTCTTTGAAATAAAAATGAAGAAAAAAATCCAGTTCAGCATTTATCAAAGATTTGGCTAGCTATACGGGGCAGGGTGACAGCTAAAGAAAGAAGATGTGAATCATTGTGGCAGGCAAGGCCAGACTGTAACATATTTCTTGGCTTTTTGTGGGTGGCCAAAAAGATACTACTTTTGGAAAGGAGAAAAACTTGGGGTGGAATCCCTAATGGTGTTCACAAATATGTTTGCTGAGTTTCTTTATTTAGCTAAATATAAGATAGATAAGTTTCAACCATGAAACAGTCAACAGAAACATTCAGAAAGAGTCGATGTACGTTTTGTGCAGGTCTCCACATAGCATTGCAGCCACTGTGTACTGTCTACCAACCACAATAATCCTTTGTTATCTCCTCATCTTTGAACACACTGCACCATTCCCACATCCTCTGGCTCTGAGAACAGACTAATGGAGAGGGTGTGGATGCATCACAAAGCATGATTTGCCTAAAGAGGAGATTGCCATCCAGCTCATTAACTTTACATTACCACGCTGTACTTCAATGCCGTTAGCCCAATGCATACCACAACTACTTACTGAGACTGCAGAAATACACAGATTGCTCTGCTATTAAGCAGGGTAAGAAGAGGGGAGACTTTCATGAGCATTTTTGCTGATCATAGGCCACTCTACTATGGGGGCAGTACCTGCTCACGTGGAAACACACAGGGATGTGGTCCAGCTACAACCTCTGCTGCATTCTTGAATTATTGGCTCCATGACTCATCCCCAGAAGAGGCTCTTGACATTGTTACAAAGGTGTGACTGCATTTCAGTGCTGTCTTTTATTCCTGGCTCATTGAGCAACAAACAAGAAATGAGAGTCTCAAGGTAGAACTAGCAGCATTGCCGTCATCAGGTAAGAGTTGGTACATATGCGCCTGTGAGTCCTCCGGAAGACAAAACCACCAGAGAAGCTTCTGAAAACAAAAAGAACACTTGGCCTAGGATAACGCATGGGACCACAATTCAGAAAATAGGTTTCCGGTCCAACTCTGTCACTCATTTGTGGAACATCATGGACAGGGCAATACAGCCAAAAGCCTGGGTTTTACAAATAAGACAAGCACTGGCCTCACTACAGGTCCCCAGCTTCAGCATGTGACCAGGGTGGCGTGCAACCTGGTGTCTCCTCGTTTCCATCTGTGGAAGATGGATAGGAGCACCATCTGCTTGTGAAGTTGTTGTCGAAGGCGTGAAGGGTGCTTAGCACAACGTCTACTCAACAAGAACACCCAATAAATAATAGATTTCATGACTATGATGAACACATTCCTTCTGGACTTCACATTTTTTCCCTCTGTGGCTGGATGAGACAGTATCTGAGTCCCATCCAGATACAACAGTTGGTGATCAAACCAGGGGGTGATTTTTATTCCCTCAGAAAAAGGACTCAAATTTTAAAAAGCCATTGCATTCACACACACACACGTTACCTTACATTACAGGAACATGATGTGAAGTAGAGTCCACCCCATGAGAGTGTGGGATTGTGGGAATTAAGGTGGTTCTCTGGGTTGCTTAGCATACACAGCAGCTTCACAACATAGGCGAAGAGTATGTTTTATGAAAACACATTCAGAAACTTCAGAACCCTTGGCAGCAAAACACATTCATTTTCTAATTCCATTTTCCACAGACTTATTAAAGTTCGCCTGTAGTCAGGTGGTAGACACCTTGAAGAGAAGGTGAAAAACCTAGAGCTGTAGTTTCTGCCTGTTGGAACCACCGCAGGAGACTCTGTATGTGACACTGTATGGACACAGTGACAGAGGGAGTTGCTTCGGTATCAGAGGGCAGGGGAGCAGAAGCTCTACCTGGAAGCCTAACACACGTACTAAAAGGCAGAGAGAAAAACCGGTGCGGCCCAGATAGAGCAAGACCAGGGCAGCAGGTCAGGAGATGCAGTCACAGAAGAAAGGCAAGGAAAGGTCAAAGTGTGCCTGTGTGTTTCTGTTTAGTTGTAAGGCAGTTACTGACAGCGGGAGGAACAGAGAAGGAGAGAGGCGACCTTCCGTCCACTGGTTCACTACCCAAGCTAGGCACCTGGAACGGGGGCCATCTTCTGTTGTCTTCCCAGATGCGTCAGCAGGGAGCCAGATCAGAAGGGGAGCAGCTGCAACAGGTGGCACTCAGGTGGCATGCTGGCATCACAGCTGGCAGCCTTAGCACAACAGCAGCCCACTAGGACCTTGTAATATGAACAGATCCTGGAGTCTGCAGTCACACAGGATGACACTAGCGGCTGCACTGAGATGAGCAGGGAAGATGGGGCAGGCTGAAGGGCATAAGCTTAGAGAGGACCAGAACTAATGGTGACTTGGCCCATCCCAGTACAATCTGTGCCAACCAGTCACAGCCAGGATCAACCAGGAGGATGCAGCCACCAGACTAGTTTGCAGGATAAGAGGGAAGCAGAGGAGTCAGAGATGAGCAACAGGAATGCAGTGGGCCATGTCCACTGGTGGAGACAGGAGGACTGTGGGAAAAACAAGTTTGAAGGCAAACATTAGGAACTTGGGGATGTGGTGATTCAGATTAGAGGGCATGGTGAGCATACAGATGCGTAAGGAAGGGGGTCTTCAGTGATATTTCAGCCTTGAAACTGAATGTGTTTGCAAGAGCCATGTAGACAGCAAAGGAAACAGTCCATGGCCAGCAGTGAGGATTCCCTAGAAGAGGGAACCTAGAGGCAAGCCAACCAGCATTGACGAATAAAGAGGGAGAAAAGCCAGGGAAGTGCAGTGCATGGAAATCGCAAAGTACCGTCAGGAGGTGCAGGAGGACAACTGAGTCACACTTAGCTTGGAGGTAAAGTGAGAGAGAGAATCAACCATCAGCATTGGGGACTGGACACTGGAAGCTGTGCTTGAGTGGCCACAGCATAGAGTGGGGGCAGGACATTGGCAAAATTCCTGTATTCATCAAGAAAAGAGGGATCTAGGGGAAAAGAGAGAGAAGTAACCCCATGTTTGTATACTGGCAGGAGGGACCCACTGGAGAGGGAAGATAACCACGCAGGTGGGACAGGATATTGGCTGCCAAAACAACTCCTGGGCTGGTATACGCTTGGCAGACAAGTGGGCAGTGCTTCCACGCCAGACCAGGGGAGGCCAAGAAGTAACCAGGTTTCAGGAGGTGGCTCCCAACTTTAATGCTTTTCCCATGAGTCAAGTATACTTCTCTTTCTTAAAGCCACAGGACTGCATCAACCATCCTGGAGTTATTCCAGCACACAGATGTTTGGGAGATCATGTTAATTCAGCAAACACCACTTCCCCCTGGTTTCCCAGACTGTGTCTACGCTGCCTGAGGGAAACTGCAGTCGTGGACTTTGCTCTGGATCCAACTGTGCAGCACCAGCTTGGAGGAACAGACCTGGAAATAGAGATTTGCCATGTGACTATTCTGTTTATGGTAAAGCCTCTCGTGGCATTCCATATCTCTGCATCTAGTGGCAAGCACGCTTAAAGTTCCATTCTCACAGAACACCTAACATCTCCAGGATTTCTGTGTCCTTTTTAATTTAAAAAAAAAGGATGTATTTATTTGAAAGGCAGAGTAAGTGACAGGGAAAGCTTCCTTCTGCTGGTCACATCTGGTTGGGCTAGAGCAAATCCAGGAACCTGGAATTGCATCCAAGACTCCCATGTAGGTAGCAGGGGCTCAATCACTGACCCCATCTTCTTTTTTTAAAGATTTATTTATTTTCATTGGAAAGTCAGATATACAGAGAGGAAGAAAGACAGAGAGGAAGATCTTCCATCCATTGATTCACTCCCCAATCAGCTGCAATGGCTGGAGCTGCGTTGATCTTAAGCTGGGAGTCCAGAGCCTCTTCCAGGTCTCCCACACAGGTGCACGGTCCCAAGGCTTTGGGCAGTCCTCGACTGCTTTCCCAGGCCACAGGCAGGGAGCTGGATGGCAAGCGGGGTCGCTGGGATTAGAACCGGTGCCCAAATGGGATCCCAGCATGTTCAAGGTGAGGACTTTAGCCACTAGGCTACCACGCCTGGCCCTGAGTCCATCTTCTATTGCTTCCCCTGTTGCATTAGCAAGGAACTAGAATGGAAGTGAAGCAAGTGGACTGCTATTGGTGTCCACACAGGATGCCAGAGTTGTAGGCGCTGGTTTAACTCTCTGTTTCACAGCATCAGCCTAATTTTGTGCCTTCGCTCCACATTTTATCAATGGGAACCCTGCATGCAGTCTCTTGTCTGTTTAGGTCACATGTATGTGTGCACCAGTGCCATGAACACACTATTCACAAACCAGAAATTATGGTCCACATTTCTGGCTGAAACAATGACCTAAATACCCAAGGAAAAACCAGGAAATTTCACCCACTGTGGCTTTTTCAAAATAAAAAAAAAAAAAAACAGAGACAGAAAGCAAGCCAGAGAACCCTAAGAAAAGTGAACTTGCTAGACCCCTGCAGTGACAAATAGCCAAGCCCCTGGGTGTTCTTCAAACAATGGCCTCCTCCCAAGCCTAAGAGCAGCAGGTCAGTTTAAAAGGGAGACATAAAACCTTGCTGGAGGTGAATACTCAAAAACGATAGATCGCCCCATAAACCTCAGCCGGAGAAATCGGTGGCCCGGCATGCAGACGGTGGAAGGTTAAAGCTGTGTCCTACCTGTGCTGCTCACCTAGACTACACGGTGACCTACATCACGTGGCAACTTGGCGTTTCTCCTCCTAGGTCATGCAGGACCGTGCCACCTCAGCCTCCCTCGTGCTGTCTGCACCTTCTCCTGCAGAAATCAGCTGCCTCAGCCTTCCTCATGGTCCCACGCATGACGTGGGCAAGGACCGTGCCATCTCTGCCTCCCTCACGCAGGACAATGCTGCCTTTTGCACCCCTTGTTGAGTGAAAACTGATTGCCATGGGGATCCGTCTTCCCACCCTCAGTTTTTGAGGAACAAGTCCTAAATTTTTAAACATTTATTATTTATTTGCAAGGGAAAGGAGAGAACTATCTTCCATCTACTGGTTCACTCCTCAAATGGCTACAATGGTGGGAGCCGAAACAGGTTGACACCAGAACCCTGGAATTCCATCCAGGTCTGCCTTACATTTGGCAGGGGCCCAGGCGCTTCGGCAGTCTTCTGTTGCTTTCCCAGATCCATTTGCAGAAACTGAACAGCAAGCAGAGCCTCTGGGACAGGAGCTGACATTCATGGGGGATACCGGCATCGCAGTCAGACCCTTGTAACATGCTTTCAGTGACACGAATGCATGTGGAATTTACTTGTAGGAATCTTCCAATGGTAGCTAATATTTTGGAGGATTGCAGTTTTTAATTACTATAATTTTACATGTTAAAACAAAACTGGGGCAAATGCTATTTGTAGGCATACATTAGAAAGTGTTAATTACTGTGTTAATCAATACCTTCTTAAAACGTACTAGAAGGAATCCCTCTTATTAGATTTATTAAGCTTTTTCTCTGTTGGTAAATTGAGATCATTATAGGGAATTCTTAAGAAACACAAGAGAGCAGAAATGGCAGATGTGTGCAACCTGGACCCCTCTCACCCAAGAATTGACTGGCATCCCCACAAGCCTGTGTGCTCCATGCCGCTGGCATTCCGCAGTCCCTGTTCTGTCACTCAGGGAATAGTCTGGTAGGGAAGGTCTCCTCGTTATTCCCCTTGTACATTTCTCGCAGTGAGGTCAGGCCGCAGACACCACAACACAGGGCCCAAACGCCCCACTGCTGGTCCCTGGTATTCTGCCCAGTTTGTCACTGTTGTAAATGATGCTGAAATCAACATTCCTACAAATTGATTCCCGGAAGTCTAAGGTTATTTTGTCAGGCTCAATGAGCCAAAATGGATTTAGCCAGAGCTCAAGAATGACTGTAACTTTGAATATACAAGTACCCAGCCAAACGTGAGTGGCTCGTTTTCATCCCAGACTATAACAGCAGTATACCGTTGCACCTGTGATCTGGTAAGAGTGTAGGAAGTTCCCTTCTCCTTAAAAAGACTGTAGTGTTAGTTTTGAAAACTGTGCCAGATAAAAAGCTTTTTTTCTTTTTTAATTTGTGTCTCTTTGCTGGAAAATTGAATTTTCTTGTTTTCTGGTGCGTATTGCTTTCTATTGGATGAACCTCTGATTTAAATCTTTCACTTGGTTATAGTCCTGTCTACATGCACGTATGTGTCTTTACTTTTTATTCATGTATCTGTATATCAAAAATATTGGTCTTTTGCTCTCGGGTCAAATCTTTTTGTTTTCTGTTAAATTGCACTAAATGACGTTTGGATCTACTTAATTTAAAAAATATATTCGAAAGAGTTGCAGAGAAGGAGCAACAAAGTGAGAGATCTTCCATCTGCTACTTCACTCCCAGAAGGCTCCAACAGTCAGTGATGGGTCAAGCTGAAGACAGGCACTTCTACCAGGTCTTCCACAAGCGTGTAAGGGCCCACACCCTTGGGCCATCTGCTGCTGCCTTTCCCAGGCAGTTAGCAAGAAGATGGATTAGAAAATAGAGCAGCTGGGACTGGAACTGGTCCTTATATGGGACACCAGTGTTGCAGGCAACAGCTTTCCCTGCTATACCACAACAGGTCCCCTGGTCTATTGAAGTTTTACATGATCAAGTGTGTGCTGGCTTCTAAGTAGTAAATATTTATATTTTTGGCTTCCTGGCATCCACTGCTTCTTTTCAAAATGTGATTTTATTTATCTTACTGAAAGACAGAGACTGCCCATCCACTGGTTCACACTCAAGGTCCCTAACGGTTGAAACTGGGACAGGTCAAAGTCAAAAAAACGGGAATTCCATCTGGATTTCCCACAAGAGTGGCAGGGACCCAGGTATGTGAGCCGTCTTTGTTCCCAGGGTGCCCATCAGCAGGAAAATGGAAAGGGGAGTGTTTAATGTTTAATGTGAGATGTCAGCATTGAAGAGCCCACCCATCATTTCCTCTGCTAGGAGCACCTCCCCTGCCCACTCCAACCCGCATCTCCTTTCTCCACTCCCATTTGGATATGTTTAGTTGAGTGCAGCCTTCCCTTACCAACTCCACCACACATGACTGTGTGATCAAAATTCAGCACTTCCTAGCTGAAGAAGAGACAAACCAGGGGATCTGGAGTTCAGTGGTGGTCAGCTGAGACCTGAGCTGCTATGAAGGCCTCCATTCTGCTGTTGATGGAATCTCTAAAGCCACATGCTGCCACCCCCCTCGAGTCTGCCCATTCCCAAGCCTCCCCACCGCTCTGTGAGCTCCAGACGGATCTGTGGGAACCAGCACCACTGGCCCAAGACACAGAAGTCCAAGCCAGTGCCCAGTGAGGTCCCCTCTGCCTCCAGGCCCCCACTGCAGGAAGGATTTGCTCCCCACAGCCACAGGCAACACTAGCAGAACCTGCTACCTTGACTACAAGGGCAGGGCACAGGGTAGCTTGAGTCTCAGAGACAGCACGTGCTTGCTTTTCACACATCAAGGTGAGTCCCATGGACACGGCACAGGCAGTGTGGCCCGAGGGGAAGGAGAGGCAGGAAATGGAGTCCATTACAGACAATCAGAGAGCACACAGAGTCTGCTACCCTCAGCCAATTAGCCTGCAGAGTTCACTGCACTCAGCCAATAGAGAGCAATTTAAGTCCACTTCTCTCAATCAGACAGCAGAGTCCAACACTCTCAGCCAATCAGACAGCAAATAGAATCTCTTACCGTCAGCCAATCAGACAGCAAATACAGTCTCCTACACTCAGCCAATCAGAGACATTACTCACTCGTGTGGATCACAGGAACCGTGGTGTCATAGTTTTGCTTTTTGAGTTTGGCCTTTATGTTTCTCACGTCAAGATAATAAACACTTGAAATTGTCCTGTAGCTTGTTTGGTTTTTAACCTAGATTTCTCCAAATTGTTGTTTTGCTTCGAAAACAGAAGTTACACTTAATAAAATGCTACATTAAAATGTACCCAATGAATTCACAATACAAACGTATATCATTTTTTACAATTTTAGAGTTTAAAAAATCGGTCTAGTTATCTATAAATCTGGTTTTTTTCCTGTTAATCCTAATAAGAGTTAGACTAATTAGTGATTCTTTCAACCCATTTAGAAAAAGATATTTTCTCTTAATTGGAATTTATTTTATTTCCCAGGAGGTAGAGTTCTGTTTTTAATCTAATATTTTAGCCAGCTGTGTGGTACCAGATATAGAATAGACCTTGCTTTACCTAGCTGTTTTACATCACCTTACTCAGATGCCACACTTTGTGCGTCCTAGAGACCTTTTCTGACACTGTGTTCTGCTCACCTGGTCTGTCAGTTCAGGCACAAGCGCTCCCCTGGGGCAGTTGTTCCAACTGTGTCCTTGTTTCTGTGGCTCCAGTTGTGTCAAGGTCTGTCTGCCCGTCATCGGATGTCTTCTGCTATTCCTTATCTCCACCCAATATCTCCCACCAACCCGAACAGCTGCTCAAAGGCCAGGGACTGAAGTTTGAGGATCACTTAACAGGCACGCTGTGGGGGGAAAGAGGAGGTCTGATGCGCGTCTCTGTACAGGTGGCTTCCATTCTAGCAGAATTTATAGCTATTAAACAACTAACTGCATAATTAATTGGGATGTTTCTCCATTCCACAAAGAAGAATCAGGACATGGCAGTGGATGAGAGGGAAAGACTGACAAAGAAAGACGTGATGTTGAATGGGTTACTAAAGGAGAAGGAAGAAGTAACAGGGAAAAGAAAGCAAAAACTGAAGTCCAGGCAGGACAGTGGACTGCGGTGCCTTGGGCTGGGAGAAGAAGACAAGGTGTGGCTGTAAGGGCAGGGAAGCCAGGGCACTGTACGCTTCAGACACCATGGAGGAGTCAGCTCTCCTATATACACATACAGAATAAAGGCTTGTTTGTTTGACAGGGAGAGACAGAGATCTTCTATCCACTGGTTCACTCCCCAAATGCTGACATCAGTCAAGGATGGGCCAGCAGCTCCATCGGGTCTCCCATGTGGGTGGCACGGAGCCAGCAAGCCATCACCTGCTGCCTCCCAGGCACTTCAGCAGGGAGCTGGATGCGAGGTGAAACGGCCAAGACTCAAGCTGAAGCTCTGGTGAGGCATGCAGCCCCGGCAGGCAGTGGCACACAGCAGTTGCCCCTCTCAGCAGGAAGAGATTTCAAGCAGGGGAGTTCCAAGATCAGACGGACCCTGTCTTACTACCACTTCTGGACAGATGAAGTCACAGAGGCCACAGTGGGCAAGCGTTGAAGATGGAAGCCAGCTAGGGGGACGTGCTAGCTGTGAAAAGTTCCCCAGGAGGAAGAGGGAGGATGGGAAATACTTAAGATGGGAAAAACAGCTGGCCTGCATGACTTTCGGGGCGTCCCAGGTAGGTTCAGAGTCGCAAATTCATCAGGAGTCATGGAAGCTGCGTGTTGGGTGAGGGGCGACTTCTGGGTACAAGAAGGCTTAATGTGGTCAGCACTGGGATGCAGCTCCCCCACACTCGGCTCAGCGGACAGCTGATCTTTCCTGCCACAACTCCAGCCAAGAGCTCGGTCTTCTTTGACTTTGTTCCCACATCCTTACGCACCAGAGCCACCTGATATTCCAGGCTTAAGTTCTCTCTTCGGTGCTAACTTCTGGGAGCTATGTTTTCTGGTTGCTGAAATTTTTTGAACTTATTTTCTCCCATGTTTTTTTTCTTTTTTTACACGACTGCTTCTTCATCTTGTACAGTGCCAACCCCATCTCAACCCCATCATCCATTTCCGGGTCATTCATAGTCAATGGCAGTCCAAAAATAGCAAATGGAAAATTCCAGAAACAAACGTTTTATTAGATTTAAATTGCGCACCCTACTAAGGAGTGCAATGAAGTTTCACGACTTCCTTTGCTGGCCCACTGGGACGTGACTCATCCCTCTGTCCACGCGGAGGACACTGCCCACGCATCAGGCACTGAGTGGCAGTCGTGCGCAGCAGTGGCTGTCACAGTCCTGCAGCGTGTTTAAATGACCCTCGTTTGCTGAAGAGGAGCCTCACAGGGCGGTGGCATGGGCAGCTCAGGTGTGCCAAGGCTTCTGTAAAACTGTGAGCATAGTCTTTGTTAGCACAAAAGGAGAAATTGTAACCTGAAGTTGCCAAGATCTTCAGAGAGCAGACAACCTCTGTAAAACAAAGTCAAGTCAGGCTGGTTTGGCGGTTGCAACTCAAACTGCAAGAGTCATGGCCAAATGCATCGCACGTGCTTAGTCACGGTGGAAAAGGCATTCATCTCAGGTATGTGCTGGCAGCAATGTGTCGACCACAGACCACAAACACCTTGGCAGCTCTGTCAGAAATGATACAGGGGGCAGCATGGTGGCACGGTGCTTAACTCACAGCATATGATATCGGCATCCCCTCTGTGTACCAGTTCAAGTCCTGGCCACTCCAGCTGTGACCCCGCTCCATTTTAATGGACTACAAAAGCAGCAGAAGATGACTCAAGTGCTTGGGCCCCTGCACCCACATGGAAGACCTGGACAGAGCTCCTGGCTCCTGGTTTTAACCTGACCCAGCCCTTGCCACGAAGGCCATTTGGAAAGTGAACCGGCCAATGGAAGGTGGATATCACTCTTTCTGCAACACTGACTCTCCAATATACAAATCTTTTTTAAAAAATTTTTTTAGTTTTATTTTTTATTGGAAAGTCAGATATGCAGAGAGGAGGAGAGACAGAGGAAGATTTTCCATCTGATGATTCACTCCCCAAATGGTCGCAACAACCGAAGCTGAGCCGATCCAAAGCCAGGAGCCCAGAGCCTCTTCTGGATCTCCCACATGGGTGCAGGGTCTCAGGGCTTTGGGCCATCCATGACTGATTTCCCAGGTCACAAGCAGAGATCTGGATGGGAAACGGGGCTGCCAGTGTTAGAAGCGGCATCCATATGGGATCTCAGCATGTGCAAGGTGAGGACTTTAGCCACTAGACTACCACGCCAGGCCTTACACAGATCTTTTTTAAAAAGAAGGTATCAAGGCTGGTTTCTGAATTGGCCCATCCTCTGGTGGGGCCTCAGGAGAGCTTGCAGAAGGCATTGCTGTCACAGCAGGTGACAGCTCCACGTGGGCCGCTGGCCTTAGGACCTCCCGGTGGGACAGATGAGGAGCAGAAGACAGTGGTGCTGGTGACCCTGACACCGTGTAGACTCAGGCTGTGTCTTCATTTCAACGGCAAAATTTGCGAAGCCAACATAAACAAGTGCATTTAACAATACAGAACAATTTAACAGAATCAGCTTATAAGGAAAGGAAATACTTCTGTACCACTGTGTGATGTGTTTATGGTTTAAGTGAATGTTACTATCAAGGAGACAAAACTGAAAAACAATAAAGTCTACCAAGTAGGAAAACTACAATAAGTTAAGGTTAACTAAAGAAATGGAAGGGTTCATAAAGTCGGTGTTGTCTATGTCTGCTTGAGGTCACAGGACGACCCCAGGGCCACCCACTGATGCACACACCCACACCCAGAGCTACTTTCAGTCCTGCAGGCATGACTCCTGGCCTGTGTCCTGTCACAAGGACCACTGTATAATGGTCTCAGAAATTGTTGGCTATGCCTTTTCCAAGTGGAGACACACACATGTGCACTCACACACACACACACGCACACACTCAAACCATGGTGTGACAGCAGCCTGCTGGGTACCCTCTAGGAATGTGCTGCTCGTGTGGGTATCCACGGAGTGATGGCCTGTGCTGGTTGGCCCAGGCATCAAGCACATAGTACCCTGTGCACCTGCAGTGCTTATACCGACATGAGGTTGCTTCAGAGTGCATTTCCTCTGTTGCCCAGCCACGTGAGCCCGTATTCAGCTCAAGACCACCCAGGATTCCCAGTATCCCATGGGTCAGGTGCCCTCATAAACACAAAGGGATTACGATGTGCAGGAAAGCTGTGGCTTTGGTAAGTACACTGTGACTCACCATGGTAGCAAGATTCATTTCCACACTTCTTCCCCACAATTTTCCACAATTTTTGCCAGTTGGTTCATTGGGTTTTCTGCAAATCCCAATCACTTAACTTATTTTCCATGGCGGCACCTCCCTCCATCAATATTCTCCCATTTAACAGTGCTGGCAGCAGGTTGTAGAGGTGCCAGCGAACTCTCTTGCCTCACTTCTGGTTTTTAAGAGGAGCACCAGCGCCCAGCACTTGCCAAAGAAGGTTCTGTAGCACTCTCACAGAGGGCTTTGCAGGAAAGGACTACACAATCAAGTACATTTGGGACACACTCAAGTGACCAGATGTTTTGACTGCATTTTTTGTTGTTCTTGAATGTCCCACGGCTCATTGCCCAAGTCGCTCTGAATGCATTCACTCCCATTTCTTGCCTCTCCTCTTCAGTCCCCTCCGCCTCTTTATGGGACACTGGGACACGCAGATGGGAATGCTACCAAGCTACTGCATGTTGGTTTTCTCTTGGTTGTATCCTAGGTGGTTCTCTCAGAATCAACGCCAGATTTCTGGAAAGAGCCCTCTGCTCCAGTTATAGCCTGTACTCCATGTCTAGGACTGAAGAATGCATAGACTCACACCCCCTAAGAGGACAGCCCCTAGGGTGGGTCTGCACTTAATTTCCCCCACGTTCTAGGAAAACCTTGTCTGATCTCCCTCAAGCACCAATGAAAGCCAATAAGAGGATGACATGTACTTGGGAAACTCCAGCAATTAGATTCACTTCAAAATTCGGCCCTGAGTCAACTACCCTCCATCCCACCCTACGGCCTATGCCTCCAGCATCGTCTATCCACAGGGACTGAGTGAAGTCTGCAGTGATGGTATAATTCCCTGTGAAGGCCACCTACGACAACTTGTCTGAAATTGCACCTGCTCCTTGACAATGAAATACAAGCACACGACAGACTTTCCCTAATACACAGTTTTTAACCTTCAGACCAAAGCAGTCCATTTACAGTACAAAATGAAACACAAGGCAAATGGATGTCTTAGGAGAAAGACACCTCAACAAGGGCAGTGAAGTGAGCCCCTGGGCAGTTGCCTGGCCTGTGACCATGGAGCCTCAGAAATGAGCCCTTGACAACAAAAGCAGGTACCTGTAGGGCCACTGCCAATGTCCCAACAGCAGCCCCTGCCCTTTGACTCTAGTGACATTCCTGTGGTGTGTATTATCACAATGACACCCAGAGCTCAAACCGTCTTCCATTGAAGGAGCCACAAATCATCTACACACACACACACACACACACACACACGTGCATGCGCTTCACCAGTAATGGAAGGCACTGCTTAAAAAAAGATATTTTTATTTCCACTCACTAAATTGCTGTGTTTGAAATGTCTCAAATAAATGCTTTGGAACAGTGCCGTGCCAACCACAGCAACACAATCACAAAGGCAAGTCACATTAAAAACACGACATTGACAGCCGCCACCACTGGTTCTCACTGCAGCCACGTGGTGCAGGATGCCATGAGTGGCTCATCCTGTTGGCCCTGCCCACTGCCTCCCCAGCTCTGATTCAGAACATGGTACAAAGCCCTAAATGCTTGCTCTCCCTCACCCATAGAAAAGGGTGATAATTCAAGCTTTACTCTATGTCTCTTAAATCCCCAGGCTGTCACGCATGCCTCTTACTTATTCACATAAATACCAGCCATCGCTGGTATCCAGCTCATTGTTTGCCCACCTTCACGATTGGCTGGAACCCTGGGCATGGTCCTGTTACGATTGTCCCACCACAAGTCGATAGCTAGTACGAAGCTGTAGCCCAGGGGCTCGGTGCACCTGAGAAGTGGTTAGGTGGAACCCAGCCCTGGCTCCTAGAGAGGAAAACAGAAAGATGAGAGCACATTTTACACTTTTTAAAATGGGGCCAAGAACTTGGCTGGGCTGGTCCAGGATCCCACAGCTTCTGAGAGGTGGAGGGAATGAGAAGGATGAGGTGGAACAGACAACAAACCAAGCTGCCCTGCCTGGCATTGGGCATCAGACAGACAGCTTGCACCAAGGCTTCCCTATAGTGCAAGATGAACATACGGCATTCAGATTAGGGGTTAAGGCACAGTTAGGGGGCTAAAGCTGAAGCATACTGGGTAAACCTGCCACCCATAATGCAGGTATCCCATACAGGCACGGTTTGAGGCCCAGCTTTACCATCTCCAGTCCAGCTTCCTGCTATACACCTGGGAAAAACATAGAGGATGGCCCAAGTGCCTGGGCCCCTGTAGCCACAGGAGAGACCTGGCAGAAGCTCCTGGCTTCTCTCTGGCCCAGCCCTGACAATTGCAGCCATTTGTGGAATGAACCAGTGGATGGGAGATGATAGATAGATAGATAGATAGATAGATACATACATACATACATACATACATAATCTGCCTTTGAAATAAATAAAATGTACCTTTTGTTTAAATATCCCCAGTTAGGAGCCTCATTGTTACTGTTTGCATCCAGTTTTGGGGTTCATTAGTTCAAGTCTCGGCTTCACTCCTCACTCTAGCATTCCACCAATGCATACCATGAAAGGCAGCAGGTGACAGTTCAAGTTCTTAGAGCCCTGCCACCTCATGTAGGAGACCCTGATGGAATTCCGGGGTCCTGGTGTCAGTCTGGTCCAGACCTGATTATTGCAGCCTTTTGAGACAGGTTGGAAGATCTGTCTCTCCCTGCATTACAATGTCTTTCAAATCAGTCAGTCAGTCACTCTTACACAAAGATGGCTGTCCCATTTGTAGGGGGGCATACTCACAGTCAGGGATCTATATCTCCGAGATCGGGGGCGACGGGGGGACAGGGGCAGGAGTTGTGTTGGCTAAAAGCTCCAGGCGGCCGGTCTGCAGGCCCTGCACCTGCTGTTAACCAGGCAGGTAAGTGAGGTGTACCTTGAGGCTCAGAGCATGGCCATCCCACCTGGGCTATCACTGCCTCATCATGGGCTTGAGCCCTTGTCTGCATCTCTTACATCCTGAGAAAAGCTCTCATCCAAGGCCAGGATCATGGTTGCTCTGTCTTTGCAGCTTACATTCTGCCCCAGGCTGGGCCACTCCCCACTACCTCCCAGTTCCCAGAGCAGTGACTGAGACAGGGCCCAGCCAGCACTCCATAAATATTTATGAGAGCCAATCTGCTGCAACCTTCTTCACGTTGGTGCCTGGAGAGCACTAAACCTCCCCATCAGTCAAGGTAGGACCACAGAAGCTGTTTCCCAAGGAGAAAGTGTATTATCAGATGGCTCACATGAGCTTTCTTCCTGATTACAAAAGGAACACATGTTAATCACAGAAATTTGGGAAACTCTGAAAAGTATAAATAAAGAGTACAATCACTAATTAGTCCATCACCTGGAAAAAAAAAGAGTCATCGTTAATGTTTTGACACTGAAGTCTCCCAGGCACCTCTATACAGAACACCCCTGCACATGTACGTTGCAGGACCCGCCTCAGACCGATTGCTATTTTTAATCTCCTGAGCATAACGTATTAGCTCTGCCATGCATGTCCTTAACTGTTCTTGACAAACACAATTTCTAATGGCTGCAATGTGTTCTACCATATGGGTGTCCCATAATCTGTAATTTAGCCAATTTCCTTTGTTGGGTATTTTGGTTATTTTCAAATTTCTACAATTGTAAAGAGAGCTTCACTGAACATCCCAGAACATAAATCTTTGCACCCGTTTTAATGATTTCCATACATGAAATTTCTAGAAGCAGAATTGCTCAAAGACTAAAAAAGCAAAAATGTCTTGAAAATGAAAAATGATATACTGGCCGGCATCTAACTTTAGCTGTCTGAAGAGAGAAAAAAAAAAAAAAACACAGGCAACTATCTCACAATTAAAAACAGTCTCTTTTAATTTCTTTAAACTGTATTTATTTCTATTTGAGTAGAAGAGAGACGCAAAGAGAGACAGAGGTTTGCTATCTGCAGAGTCACTCCCCAAATGCCAGCAATACCATGACTAGGCCAGGCTAAAGGGGAAGGCCTGACTCTCCATCCGGGTCTCAGACAGCAGGGATCCAACTGCTGTCACCTGTTACCTCCAAACATGTGCCTCAACAGGAAGCTGGAAACAGCGGTTAAGGAAGGCCTCAGTCCCAGCCATGTGGAATTCTAACAGGTGTCTTCATGCAGTAGACCCAACACTCACCCCAGGACACAAACTCCTGAGCTTGGCTGTGTCCTTCCAGCCCCTGCTGGCCCCCAGTCCAAGAAAAGACCATGTTCTGTCTGTCATGAAGGGAGCCCTTCTTCCCTTAGCTAACACACCAAGCCCTGCCCTCTGTGAAGCCAACACACTCCATGAGATTTGTGTCTCAATACAACATCAGGAGCTGACTTTTCAAAATGTACTTCTTCTTTCTTAGCCTCAGAACCATATTTCATTAAAGAAGCACTGTGCCTGATACATGTATGACAAAGTCAGTTTTTCCTGCCAGTCTGTGTGTAGCTTTATGTGTGGCAATTTAGCCAGAAGAAATAGAGGAAGATTGTTATGGAATGTCTGGAGAGACTTGCCGAAACCAAGACAGTAAAAAAAAAAGTTTCGTGCATTCTCTTCATCCTGAAGTCTGTGAATGCTGGCGTCCAGGTCGTCATCCAGGAGCTTGAGCTGTCACAACTGCCCTGGACCAACTCGTCCACACTGAATGAGCAAACCTATGTGGTAAGCCTACACTGTTGCAACAGCTAAAAGTCCTAGCTAACAAGCCTGCCAATTGTGTGCAGTCGCTGTGAAGCTGGAGTGATTTATCCAAATGCCTGCCATTGAGCAGGAAGTGTAGATGCTTTGAAATGCTGGCATCCCAGTTTCTCTCCTAGGGGGACTGTCTATAATCTCTCTCTCTCTCTCTCCTCTCTCTTCTTCTTTCTCTCTCTCTCTCATTCTCACTCCTGCTCTGCCATGCAGGATCCCCTCTTCTGGCCTCAGGTATGGATCTCCTCCAGGTAATCTCTTAACAGTATATTTCCTGATATAAATTTCTCCTTTTCTCCCCACTTCTTGTCTCCTGGAACCCAGGACTTCGGCTGATTTTCCGGGAATTTCATGCTCAGGGCCTCTCTCAGGGACACCAGTGCCAATTCTAATCTCTACAATAATTAACTCAGAAATGTACTCACAATATTTATCACCAAGATGTACCCATTCGTCACACATCACTCCCAATAGCGCTCAAGCACTCAGTGTTTGTGCCTGGGGTTCTGATTTACAGTTTGCACTTGCTCAGTACCAGCTCTGGCAGATTCCTGGCCTGCAGTCAGAAAATTTTCTTCTCAACTTGGAAAACAGGAAAAAAATGCTCCAAAGTGCTAGGGACACATCGGCTTGCCCATCCAAGTACCACATTCACTGCTTGGGCCAGGGATCTGGAATTATGCCCAGGGCCCAGCCTTGTTCCTGGCTGGCTGGCATTCAGTTCACTGAGCCAGCTGCAAAATGATCAGAGCCCACTTGACCATCATTAAACAGAAAGTGAAGCAACTGCTTAAGCTGAAGAAGTACCTTCATATTATGTTGAAATGTGTATGCAAGGAGGAAAGGGACTACATTGTATTGAATAATGAGCATTAGAGAGAGTTTCAACACAGCGGAAGAAGCCTAAGTTATGAATGTAGACTTAATCACCTGTTTAAACATATTTATAATAATCAATAATGAAGAAAGAGGTTTACAATAATAAGGTAAAAAAATAAGTGTGCCAATGCCATAAGCAACACAACCCCTTGCTTATCCACTTTCTGCTGGCTTTGCAGTTGTTCCCAGTCTCTCCTTGAGCGTTTGAGCACTGTAATCACCAATGTCTTCATCTTCATTCTGTTCAATGTTCCTGGACATTAGGATTGTCCTATATGACACACAGCCTGGTCTGTGAGCTGATAAATTCTGGAAGCCCATGAGCCTTCATTCCTCTGAGAGGTCCTTGCATCAAAATTGCTCTGTCTTCTGCATCTTTAAATCCAGGATCCCACCATCTCTTATCACCACAATTCTTGCTCTCCATGCACCTGCTCTCGAAACTTGCTTCCCCCGCTGGCCTGTAAGTCACCTCCACCCCAGTTCCTCTCCGTCCTCAGTCTCCTCTGAGGGGATCCCTGCTTTCTTCACTCTCCTTTCCCCATCCTGTGAAGTGTCATGCTTGAGAAAGCCAGTTTTCCTTACCTGCATCTCCTAAGTCTTCCTGGGGCTGCCGTGCACCTGCTGAGATCTCCCTGGCACACAGGCTTCTCCCAGTCCTTGAAATGCAGCCCTGTCAGCTACCACTGGCCCCTGAGTTATCAGCCTATGGGTCAGCATCAGAACCTAATCACTAATCACTCTAACCCCTAAATGGATGCATCTACCTTCTATCTGCCCTCTCTGACAGTTCTTCCCAGAATCAAGCTAACAGGAAGAACCAGCACCTGCAATAAGTGCTCCCTCCCAGCTGACCAGCTGCTCGACTGAAAACCAATCCCTGGTTGGCCAACTATTCCACACACAGTAACACTTTTTTGTTTGGGTACGGTCTTCATTTTTGAGCTATAATTCACACATCACTCATTTCACCCTTTAGAATACTCAACTTGAGTTTTTCAATTACACTCAGAGTAGTGTAACCAAACTGACAGTCAAACACAGAGTATTTCACTGCCTTAGGGAAAACCCTGCCTTCTAATAGACACCCTCAACTCCTGCCTCCTCCTCACCCCACTCCCCACAAGTCCTAGGTGGCCAATCTGCTTTCTCTCCCTGTAGATTTGCTTTTTCTGGACATTCCACAAGAAAGAAGTGATCAGTGAAGCTTCTTTGTGAGCCTGGTGTGATAGCTCAATTGGCTAATCATTCCTCTCACCCATAAGGGAGACCCAGAAGAAACTCCTGGCTCCTGGCTTCGCATCAGCTCAGCTCCTACGTTGCAATCATTTGGGGAGTGATTCAGTGGACAGAAGATCTTTCTTTCTGTCTCTCCTTCTGTCTATAAAACTGCATTTCCAATAAAAGTAAATAAATCTTTAAAAAAGAAATAAACCTAGTGTGTTTCTCTGAGGGTCTGCTTCCACGTTTCACAGTGTTTGCCAAGACCATCCATGCTGGGCTGTGCACAAGCATGTCATTCATTTCCATGCCCAGTTAACACTCTTTTGCAAGCAAGTACCCTCTTCTATCCATCCACTCATCTGTCAGTTGGAGGCTGGGCGTCCTCTTACTTCTTGGCAGCTATGCAGAAGGCTGCCATGAAATCTGTTTGTAGACACGCATGTTATTTTCATCCCGCGGGTTAGTGGAGTTGACAGGTCACGTGGTGACTTCACAATAAGCCTTCCAGAGAATAGGCAAACTGCGACTAAAGCGGTTGCCCCACTGTGCATTCTGAACCCCCACACCCACGTGCTCACCAACATTTGCTAGTGTCTGTCTTTTATAAGTAGAGAGCTGGTCTGGAAGCTGAGAGCCAGCCCTTTGATAGGAGCTGATGGCGGCCTGACCAGTGGCTTAACCCCCTACACCAGAATGTTGGTCCTGGAGAACAATTTACTTGAGATGAACAGAAAGTAACAAAAACATAGGTGAGTGGCCATCTGTTGGGTGGGGACTGAGCCCCAGTCTAGATGCAGCATGGTCCTGGGTCTAGAGGGTCCCAAGAGGCACAGCTCTGAGAAGCTAGGCAGAAAGACCCACACACAGGGCTGTATCCAGTGATGGCTATGGGAATTTTGCTATGGGCATCAGGCAGTACCTTCAAGAAGCTCCTGCTCACACTGTTCAGACTGGCAGCATGGACAGCAACAGCTTTCCCACATGGGCATCAGTAAACCCTCCCTCCACCACCACCACCTGCTGTCGCTGAAGCTGCGCTTAAAGCTGCAGTGAATGCTGGGCTTCTGCAAGTGAGCCTGGTGAGACTGGGATGGAGGAGTTTTCCATTTACACTGAAAATGTGGGGCAAGACCCACAGGCCTGGAAGGGAATCAGAACCACCTACTTCCACTTCCCACTTCAGTAACCAGCATGGGCCTCATGGTCGGAGAACCCAGTCCAGCTCCCAAGTTCAACTTTCCACTCTTGCACACCCCGGGAGGCCACAAGTGACAGTCCAGTACTTGGGATCCTGCCACCCACATCAGAGACCCAGGTGGAGTTCCAGGCTCCCGACTTCAGACTGGCCCAGCCCCGGTCCTTGCAGCCATACGGGGAGTCAGCCTGAAGACAGAAGATTCTCTATCTGTGTGTCCTTCTGTCTGCAGACAATGAAAGTAAAAGATAAATTAATTTAGTGCAAAAAATTCCAGAAATGGGTGCATAGTTTCTTCACAAAGTGCATTTTCCATGGACTCTTTGCTGCCTGGCATGCCATCCCTGGGGGGCAGGGTTCAAGCTCACCCTCTACCCTTCAGCAAATTCTGGGGTTTCTGAAGTCTCCCATACTGTAAGAAGTGGAAGAAACAGACACTCCAACAGAACCCTAGCAATGTGGTCCCCAGGAGCAGACTGATCATTAATCAGGAGACTCAGGTGGAGCCTAAATTACACCACCAAGCCAAGAATTGGCCAGCTCCCCTTTGGCAGGTTGTCCTACCCAGTCTATCCAAGGCCAGTACGGCCATTCATTTCCTGAAGTTACCTCATCCTGCGGCTGTGACAAACAGTTATTTATCTCCAAGGGCGGGAGCATGTCACTTTCAGCTGTAGCTGCGACGTGGAAATACAAGATCGTACTGGATGGAGTGTGCCATTCCACAGACGGACTGAGCCCTTACCCAGGAGCATTTCGCATGTGCTCAAAACCAGGATTCCAGTGACAAAACAAACCATCTACGCCGGCATTTCTGCAGCATAGTTCTTGCACAGGGCTGTGTATTTCTGGAGCAAAGAAAGAAAATCAAAACAACTTTCCATTGAGATCAGCAGATAATGTTTGTGCCAAATCAAGTTCCCAAAATCTTGAGAAGTCAGTCTTTAGGTTGTCAGTCAGATTACTGGAGGTCAGTTTTAACTTCCCTTCAAATTGTAGCGAGCAGTAACAGATTCGGTTTCCAGTAAAGACCCAAGGACAGATGCAGGCTTGAGAAAAAGCCAGTGGGGACCCACAGGGTGCCCACATGGAACATCCTCCTCCATGATGTCAGTGACAGCCCCCCTGAAGATTTCTGGCAAACGTGCTTCGTTGCCTTCCCCACGACACAGCACAGTAGGTCCACGCACACATGCATGCACGCACAGTGTGGCACACATTCTGCCAGAGATCAACAGTGCCAGGGCGGGCCTCGCTAAGTGAGTAGCAGAGGTGTGAACCCTCCTCCCAGCTCACCCCACGGGCATCATCCAGTGAGGCCCACACCAACCTGGGGGAGCCTCTGGACACCTGAGCTAACCACGGTCAGGCTAACACACAAGGCCAGGCTTGGTTATGCACATGAAGAGGGTGTGAGTGAAACAGTGGAATGGGTATATGATCTGAAGGTGCTGCGGTCATGTTGTATCTGTTATGATCACTCAAAGCCATGGTCCATGAGCATGAAACAAGCACAGTGAGGCCGGATGAGGACTCTGGATGTTCTAGAAGGGTGATGAGAAGCTCCTGAAGGAGATCTCATTCCATCTGAAGTCAGAGGCTCAGTGTCAGCAGATGGGCTGTGAAGGGAATCCACAACTCCACCAGCAGCCCCTGCCTGCTCACTCGCGCTCTCTCTTTCTCTCTGTCTCTCTCTCTGTCACACACACACACAAGAACATTGGATGAGGGAGACTCCAGCAGCCCAGCATAAATGCTTTCCTTCCTAAAGGTGAAAGCACGATTGGAACAGCCCAAGGCACAAATTATATTGAAAACAGGAGAAGAAGAAGACATCTTATTTTTCACAGATATGATCACACACTGTGTGACTCTTGGCTGCGTGCTACACTCGCCACTCACGTGTCCGGGTGATGTGTTGCAGGTGGACTACTGCTCTCCTCCCTTTCCATTGAGAATGACGGGGACACTGCAATCCTGCGTGAGGCATTGCCGCCTGAAGGCGCCAGACCAGCCAGTCTCACTTTGAGCATGGGACTTCCCAAGCCTTCAGAGAAAAGGAGGAGAAGGGAAGAAGCAAAGGCAGGCTCTTTCTGTCTGTGAAAACACAAAAATGATCTCGACATTTTGTCAACATATTCGAGTAAATCCAACAGCAGAGGACTGACAAAAGGCAAGGCAGGAAGATGCGCCAGTACCACCCGCCCATCTCCTCCACGGAGGAGGTCCCTGGCCGAGCCGTGAGAGTCAGAGCACATGGGCTTTGGGAGGCAGTCAGCAGACATGACATGATGGGCATCCGAAAGCGGTGCTGTGTTTCCTACAGAGAAATGGAGTCAATCAAGTTGGGTTTTAATTAGAATGAGGGTCAACCAGTCAACTGAATCCCAAGGCAGAGTCCCAAAGCAAGACCAAAGGGACTCAATCAGGCATTGTCCTGGCATTCTCAGCTGAGATGGAAGATTCTGGCTAATGAGGAAGACGCCATCCAGCCAACACAGGATGGGGAGGCACCTCCGCAGGGGCTGTGAGCAAACCAGCAAGAACATGAGCAAGCACTCACTGACACCAGCCCTGGGCCACGTCCATAGAGTCGTAGCCTGCAGTGAGACCTCCCTTTCCATGCCCCGCTGTCTCCACGCCCGCATGGGGCCACAGCTGTCCTGGCAGCAACGAGCCCAGGAACAGCCCACCCCACAGCACCGCCTCAGCAGAGCAGGGAGAAAGGGTGTGAACCTTTGGACTGAATACCCATTTCACTTCTCTTTTTCTCTGCTGATTCATTACCAAGTTCTCCACAAGTCCAGTCAATAAATTGGCCTGCTTACAACTTCATTGGCTTCCTATAAGGCAAAAATCAGTTTCATGACAGTGGTCCTTAACTTTCAAAACAAAAAAAATTGGAAAAGTGAGTGTCCTGAGGGTGCCCAACCCACGCCACATTGCCACCTCAGTGATGGGAGCCCAGGTGGCACACCTGTCATTCTTAGATGCCCAGAAAACTGTTCCTCATGTGACTACCTGCTTTGCAGGAAGTAACAATGGCCCACATGACGGCTGCATCTTAGAGAAAAGTCTAATCCACGAAGTCACACAAGTAGCAAACACACCACACTAGGGACAAAACGGGGCTCACTCACTTCTGCCGAGTCAGAAACGCCAGCTCCCACAGATAATGGGCTGTAAAGACCGTGTTTGATTCACGTGGAATTTAGCTTTCATGTGCAGAATAAATCTTTTATGAAATACTTTTTCTCCACTAAAATATCACTTCCAGAATATTCTTCAGAGACAAAAAAAAAAAAGGGCATAGAATCTTCAGACTCGAATCCATTTTCCTCAGTTCAAGTTGCACTCGTTGGGTTTTCTATTAATAAAATGACTGCGTCTGCAGGAATGCCTCCGGTTACCCACAATGGGAAAGAAAGCTCTACTGTTTCTTCATTACAAAAGAGCGCTCCTCGCTCCTGGTAGGCAGCCAGTCAGGGAGGCCAGCGTGCGGCACAGCGCCAGCCTGGAGAAAGCCTGGCAGGTGAGGACTAGCAAGAAGGGCCCGCCCCCAAAATCTCTGTTTCTCCCAGGTGGAATGAAGCCCTGGGTTCAGAGGCTCTTGAGTGGGGAACATGTCCTCTGATACTTGCAGGGGAGACAGAAGAAGCACCTTTGTTCCTATGGAGGATTTCCAGACTCCAAGTCTTCCGTGTGCCTCTGAAACTGACGGACTCCTGGCCCGTCGCCTGCTCTCCTTGCTACACCTCTAAAACATACCTCCCGTTTGCTAACTGCGGTGGAATCCAACCACTCCACCCAACTACCTTTGCATCTCAACAGACTCTTCGCTTCCTTCCAGAGGCCCCACTGGGCCATGCTCTCTGGGCACTTCCTTCTTGGGGTCTCCACTGCATGTCCACGTGGGAAGGAACAATGAGCAGGCCTATCACAGTCTGCCCCTTCCCTGCCGCCCCCCGGCCCTCCTCTTCTGATCCACAGCATAGCCCTCTTGCTGTCCTTTGTCTGTGGATAGCTAGTGACAGCACCTATAGGGAAGGACCCTCGGAGGGTCCACACAGGGCCAGGCTTCCCATCACAAACAGTCCTGGACAACAGGGTCAGTGGTAAGCAGTACCCCCGCAAAGCTGGGATTTGGCCTGGGCATGCAGAGATTGGTTGGTTGGCATTGACAGTGGAATGGAGCAAGGCGAGGGGTCACCTCAGGACAGAGAAAGTGAGTTCCTAGAAGAGATGAAGCAGGAATCAGATTGTGACGAATCCCATGCCCATGGCGTCAATGCCAACCAGTAACTACCCCAAAGTGCTTGCTGCCTAAACATCAAAATCTACTTACACGGGCTTTGGGCTATGTGACTCACCTCCGGAATGACCCCTTCCTCTCTCTGCACTGGCACTGATGCCAATGATTCTTCTCCCTCCCATTGCACCTGCTCCTTCCCTGGCGGTAGAGGGGTGCACCGTGAAACTGGGGGTCCTGTACCATCTGTGGTAGGAGGGAGATGTGCGGCAAAGACTTCTTAGTGGAAATACAAGGGCTGTGGGTGAGAACAGATGGGACAGCACCATATGGATCACAAAGGGTAGCAGTTTTCAGAGCCTGGATCTGAGAATGCAGAGGCCACAGGGAGATGTGGACATCCATGAGCTAGCTTAGCCCCATCTCCCCAGGCAGCTACAGCACACGAGGCAGTCGAGGCAGTCGGAAGTAGGTGAGAGCCACCCTGAGGTGGCTCCTCCTGTGGGCCAGGAGGAGGCAGAGCCTTGAAGGGACTGCAGCAGCTCTAAATGATGACAATAAGGTTTTGCTGCCAAAACTCACTATATTTGATCTGATCCTGAAAGATCAACCTGCATCCTCACTCCCCCGAAGACGGGGCTTTTATTTCAAAGCTGATGCAGCCCCCGGTCCTCATGAAATACGTCCCCGGTTCTGTAGCCACCGCTCTCCTTTCCCCCCAGCCACCATCCCATCCAACCCTTCACCAGCTACTTTCCAAAGGCCCGCAGTCAGCAAAATTCCTGGATGCCAGGAAGACCTCCCAGACTGAAATGTCACTCTCCAAAGAATGCCAGTATTGCAAGCACAAGAGAACCTGGCCGGGTGGGTTTGGCAGAGACACCCCTCGGAGGGAGGAGGACTTCCTCCTCCTGTTCAGACGCTGACTCTATGGTCAAACGACAGCACAGCAGCCCAGAAGCTTCTTGAGAGGATGGGAGCTAAAGGCAAACACTTTGTCCCTCAGGGAATACAAATCACAGGTCCCCAAAGCACCTGCGAGAAGAGCCTGGAGCGCATCGGGAAGCTGAGGACTGCAGGGATGTGAAGATGATGGGTCAGAGGCATGCACACACACACAGACACACACTGCAGGTCTGGCCTTTGACTTCCTACAGAGAACCCCTCCCTGCACTCGGTACCCAAGCCACCTCATTCTTCAGACTGAGCAGAGCACGAGGCAATGTGAAACAGAGAGAAGAAGCTGTGCATCACACCAGCTGTGTTGGAAGGCTGAAAGCGGTGGCTGGCCAGGGGCAGAGGTCTAGGCAGGCTGGGCTCCCAGGGGCCTCCTCAGGAGGCCCAGCTGTCTTCCTGGCCCCTGGACAATCTCTCTGAAATACAGTTGTCCTGGACAATGACAGATCACCTGGCCCAGATGCCACAGCTCCACACTGCCAAGCTGGCACTGGACGAGCACACAGAGGAAAGAAAAGTCATGGTACCTGGTGTGTGACAGAGAGGAGGCTCCCCAGGGAGCAAAGAAGCTGCCAATTTCCAGAATTGGGGTCTTGTTGGCAAAGCTTCCCTCCGATGGGCTCTGGGACCATAAAGTTTGTATGTTGGCTGAAAAGATGGATGATCAGCCTTTTAACCAGTATCTAGAATGGGGGCTTCTCTGATAAGCACATGGGCTGTGCACTTGAGAACATGGTCTCATCACTTCCAGGAATGTGGGGTCCCTACCCCCTGCTCCCTGCCAGGATAGGCACACTTCATCTGTCCCTCACCTCCGTTCCTGAACCTCCAGAGAATAAAACATTCTCATATCCGAAGTATAATCATGGTGGTAGACAGGGATAACAAAACTCAGACTCTGGCACAGCTGCAGGCAGCAGGTATGAAATTCAAGGACTTTTCCAGCTACAGGGAGACTACAAATAAAGATGGAAAACACAGTAAAAAGATGTGACCATCTGCACTGCAAAAGGATTCTGAAATCAGTGCCTCGCTTGTTCTCAATCCCCCCATGAACTTGTGGAGGACCTCTCCTAGTTTGATGTCACAGCAACAACTCTCTCAGTGGCCAACCTTCCCCAGCCTGGTTGTCTGACTGTGGCCCTGGACACATCCCCAGCACGACTGTCCACCTGCTAGCATCCCGACTTCACCGTAAGTGACATACCGTTAAGGCTGTGTCTTCTCATTGTTGCTGCACTCAGCCAATGCATCCCTTCATGCCTTTGCTAAAAATGTCTTCGAAACCGCCCACAGAATCTTTCTACTAGGATTTAAGAAGAAAGAAAGAAAAGAAAATCCTTGTACCCAAAATGTATTTGGGTTCATTGTCCACCTACCCATTTAATTGTATTGCACCTAAGCCTTAAAATAAATAAATAAAAGCAGAATAAAGAAACAGCTTCCAACATGTTGGCAGACATAACGCATTTTGGTCACACCTTTGCTGGGAACAGGTTTCTCTCAAAGGTAAGGTATATTTTTATACCAGCAATCCTCGTTAAGATCAGGAAGTGCTGATTTAAAGGAAATCTGCAGAGTACCTAATTCACATATGGGCGTTTTCGGAGGGGTGGGCTTGCTGAAGTCCCTCTCCTTAGGAGGAAGTGAAAATGCCGGCTTGCATGTCCCCCTTGCCGTAAACATCGCGTATTCATTTTCTGAACATGAAATAATGATTTATAATAGCTTCCCCTCCTGGCCTGGAACCCTCTGGCTGGGATCACGTTACTAATGGAATTTAAGTGATTTTCACTTATTATTCATAGTCATACTCAGGTTCAGCTGCGGGCAAAAATGTTAAATAGGCAAAACTTATCTGTGGCGACTTGGCCCTCCAGTAGGGATTTTCCCTGCTGGGGAAAGCTTAGGCCTATACTTACTCAGGTGTACACAGAAAATACGGTGAAATATCCCGTGTTACCCCTTCCAGGAATATCCGTACCTTATTAAGGGGAGTTTGCATTTGGCGGGGGTTGGGGTAGGGGAGCAGGGAAGCAATTCCTTTATTCTCAGATTCCAGGTGGTCTCAGCCACCAAAAGTGAGATTTGGTCTGAAGCTATTCTGTGTGGCAGCCAGCATCATCTACTGAGTGAGTATGCACCTGCTTTGTCAGCTCATGAAAACAACCAAGCACTAGACTTCCAATGTGAATGTAACCATTAGCTCTAAATAGAGATTACACTAAGAATTGCAATTCAAGATGAAAAAAACACAAAAAAAAATCAGAGCTTTGAGTGTGACCCTGAGCACCCAGTTCCTGTTCCCCATCTTGTCTTTAAGTCTTCCAGGGGTTTCCATGGACTGAGACAGTCAGGAAACCATGTAGACTCCAGGCTGACTCACTGCTATCCCCCCCACGACCCCGTCTACTGCATCAACACGCATGTCTTTGCAGGAATCAGAACTAGAGAATTTCCAGAGACCCTTTGCCGGCTACTTATCCATCTGCAGAGCCAGTCCCTGAGAAAGAGGAAGGCAGAAGGAGAGGCATTTTGGACTCACATTCATCCAAGGCCTTCAAGTTTTAAGGCAAAGAGTTGTGAAGGTGAGGCTTTGAGAAAAATCACTCACTTTACTATCTGAATAGCACAAGTTCCCAGCCGGTACCTATAACACCATCTTGCCGAGTGCAACAGAAACCCCAACTTATAGGAATAGAGCTGGATCTGAATCACTCGTAGTAAGGAATGGGGTTCCTATTTCCTCTTCCACAGCCACATCACCCTCGCCCTATTACAACCGCCCTCCAATTATGATTCATTAAGAAGGAAAAGTATTTCTTCCTGATTCAGTGAGAGGCCCAATGTTTAATGTCATTCGGGGGTCAAAGGTGCCTCTTCTGGGTTGGCTGAAATTACGTAACCACCTCCTGAAACAGGATTACAGGCTGGGTAAGATAATCGCATTTCCCATAATTAACGGGTCTGGTCAGTGTGCAGCTCTGGGTTGGTTCTGTGGCCTGACACAGGCCCACGTGAGACAGACAGCTCTGGTGTGCACACTCAGCTGGGGGAAGCCCCCATCAGTGCATGGATCAGTCCTGTCTCCAGAAATTGCTTAATAACAGTTAAGTGGATTTGGAGAAATTGGATTTTCCCCACTTCTCCTCAGGCAGGAAACAAAAAACAGGAAAAGCTCTAAATATGGTTAACGGGACTGCTTCCTGCAGCCCATTTCCGGATGCCGAAGAGGGGGTGGGGGCTGCATCAGGTTCTTCGTGTTCGTTCGACATCATCAGCAGGCGAACGCTGGGTGATAATAGACCACTCCCGGCGTCTCTGAGTTAAGTACTGCCTATTGATTGACTGGTTAGGACTTCCGTGCTCTGCGAATTGTTCTCTGGAGGTGATGAGGAAATCAATGCTCTCATTTGCGTTGGGAGTCCGTCTGTAGAGTGAATTGGATTTTCCAATGGCAGAGACAAAAGGAGATTGTAGAACATCATCAGTTAAGGGATGAGATTAAAAAGGGCTAATTGTATCAAGGCAAATATTGCTCAAAGTATTCCTAAATATCCTGAATTCCATGGTTCATGTAAAGAGAGCCAACCTCCATCACTGAATGTGGCTCTCTGTGAAAGAGAAATTGCCGCTTCATTGTTGTCTTCTGGCTGTGTGAGAGCTGGCTTCTTCCCAGTTGTGTGGCCCTGAGAAAGAGGCTTTTTTTATATGGCTCTTCTCCTATTTTCCAGTAAGATGGGCCAATAGTGGTTCTTCCTCCTAAGAGTGCAAGGAAGTTTAGATAAGGGGACGCAAGGCATGGTGCCTGGCTTAGGGAGAGCAGCGGTCCTGTTACCAGAAGTAGTATTGAACTTGTCATCTTGGTCATATCTTTTAAGTATTCATTCAGTAAGTGTCAATGGAGTGATCACTGAAAATGCTTTCAGATGCCTGCCACGCCCTGGCCAGCCCTGCTGTCGCCTGCTATGGCCCGTCTCCACACACAACACTTTAGCTTCCAGCATCTACAATTTGGTCATCCAAACCAAGATGTCTGCCTCTCCCATGCTCACCTTTGGTGCCAGCTAAGTGCACGTACTCCTCTCCCAGCCAGTTTGGCCTGGCTATACCACTGACACTTGGAAGATGACAGCCTAAAGTGCGACTCATTGGCGGGACAGGGAGAAACAGCCATGACCTCTCTGATCTCTGCCCACTCCATCTCTCTATCCTGTCTGGTCATCCTTCCCTTCTGAAGCCCAGGAACAAGCTTCCTCTGGACCAGCCCTGGTTGACAGGAAGACCAGAGAGGAATGTACCTGCCTCCAAAACTTTCACTGGCATCTCTTTAGCTAAGGAAGACTAAACCCATATCACAGAGGATGCTGCAGAGCATCCAACACAGCTCCCAGAGCCCAGGAGAGCTGAGCTCAGGCCACTGTCCCCTCCTCTGACCTCACCCACTTCCTCTACAGCTGCCTGTCACTCTCCATCTTTTTCGTTCCTTCTTTTTATAAACATGACATTCTTTTAAAGAGATGTGTTTATTTGATAGAGTGACAAAAAGAGGGATCTGTTATCTACTGATTCACTCCCCAAACGGCTATTACCAGGAGCACCAGATTCCATCCAGGAATGCTTTGGTGGCAGATGTGCAAACACTTGGAGGATCCCCTAATACTCCCCCATGTTGTTTGCTTGGAGCTGGATTAGAAGTGGACCAGCTGGCACTCAAACCAGCACTCCTATATAGGATGCCAATATTATAGGCAACAGCTTAACCTGCAGTGTGGCAGCCTCAATCCTAAAGAAGGCAGTGAAACTTCAGTCATCGTTTTCTTTCTGGAAGCTCCAAACTTACGCTTTTAACCACAGGGCATATTCAGGCGGGTATTCTAGTGCCTATTTATGCCCAGCATATGAGGTAGATTTGCTCATGCAAAGCTTATCATCTCTATAGCTATCACAACATATAATTATCTATTTATTATCTATCATTTGTCTACCTATCATAATAGCATCTATCTCTATGTCTACCTACCCACCCACCTATCATCTGTGTTTGTTGTCTCTAACACCATCTATGTGTATCATGTGTGCTTCTCTATCCATCTCTGTCCTGTCATTCTATCCACTTGTCTATCACCTACCGGTGTTTCTATCTCTCGCCTAGCGACATGTCTGTAATCTATCATCTCTGCTCTGTGTTCTGCCATTTATATGTATTACCTATCTGACTGTTGTCTCTGTGTTTCTATTACCTATCTTCCTGTATCATCTATCTTTCCATCTGTTACATCAGCAGATAGAAAGGCCCAGGTTTCCCTTTGGTCCCGCTTGGATATTCTTCACTCCATACATTGAACCCTTTCTCCTGCTCACTCCACGGCCTTCACAGACACTCCCAACTGTGTTCTGCACCTGTTCTCAGGCACTTCCCTACTTTGCTAGAAGTTCCCTGTTCTACCAGAAACCTTGATTAGGTGAGAGAACACCTTTCCTGCGTGAGAGAGAGTGTGTGTGTGTGTGTGCGTGTGTGTGTGTGTGTGTGTAGTCATTATCCTCAACGTCCAAACCCAATGTTGGCTGAGCTGCACCTGGTCCTGCTGCGGGATCACAATGACCGCCCTATTAACTTCCTGTGCCCTGTGAAAACGTGTGACAACCCTGGACACCCCTGGTGTGCTGAGATTGAGAAATTGTTCACAAATTCTCACAACAGCCTGGCTAGACCAGTCTGAAGCCAAGAGCCAGGAACTCCATCCAGGGCTCCCGCAGGGATGGAGCGGCCCAGGCACTTGGGCTATCCTCTGCTGCCTCCCCGGGAACATTTGTAGGGATCTGGATCAGAAGTGGAGCAGTCAGACTTGAACTGATGCTCACATGGGATGCCAGTGTCTCAGGCAGTGGCTTAACATGCTGTGCCACGAGACCAGCCCCTTAAAATGACTTTCACAGCTGGTAAGAACAGATGCTGAGTGTTTTGGAAACATTGGGGAATGGAAGGCACCTCTCACCAGTGCTAGTCCTATTTCTTAGTGCAGCCAGCTTTACAGAATTCCATCCCATTAAAAATAATCTCATCTTACAAGCAAAAGTGACAGCTCTGAGCGAAATAGACAATTTCTTGAGTTGAAGTAGTAATTATTTCCATTTTTCATTAAAGCAACTCATTCAGTGGTAAAGATCAGAGAAAATGAAAATTGTGAAACCAAATTGCCACGGAGGCAGAAATGAGCTAATGGAAGACAACAGGTCAACAAGACGGCTGTGGATGCTTTGAAAAATCAACAAAACAAGTGTGTGACGGTGAACGCTGGTAACACACACTGTGCATTCTCCAAAGCACCATACATCCCAAACCCCTGAGGATCAAAGGCAAACACATGAATAATTATTCCACATGGCAGAACGGTGATGAGCACCCCCACCCACCCCTGCAGCCCTGAGTACAGGGATAAGAAAATAAAGCTTCAAGAACCAGGCTTCCGCCTCCCTCTTACTCTTTAATTCACTGCACAGAAAACAAGGGCTTTCTTTCAAGATCCTATCCCACTCGATGCATTTCCTCTGCTAGCTGGGATTTTGGGGAAGAAGAGTACAGTGTGGGCCCCCCAACGCATATGTGTGTTTGTATGTGTTTTGGGGAGGAGTCACCCCCTTTCCCGCTCCAAGACATTTTCCTGCTGCCCTGGTGTTTCTGAGTGCAGTTAAAGGTAGAATGGTAAGGTAAGAATGAAACTCCCTAGACTCCAGCAGAGAGTTTGGGAAGAAATTTCCCAGGACAAGCCCCCACCAAGCTCCTCTGAGTGCAGACAGATACCAACACTAGAAACTGCCACACCCATGAAGGTTTCAACGCATAGGCAAAATGTACCCTGATGGCTGCATTTTTTCCCCTACAAACTAGGAATTCTTTAGGCTTAATTCCAGCTTTCTTGAAGGAAATAGGAAGCTACGGATTATTTTTTGTAGTGTCTCAGTTTGTAATTATAAGATTATAATGCCTTTGTTTCTCTGGATGTGCACATCTTCATAGGGCAAGATGGACCTGGCAGAGGGTGGAACACCGTACCTCAGGGCAGCCACGGTACGCTGCTGCACCTGCATACTCACTGTACGTCCCCATGTCGCCCGGCCAAACCCAGCGGGGCAGTGCTGTTAGATTTCAGAGTTGGGCACAGTCCTTTCCAGGGACCCTGATTGCCTCTCTACAAAACAGGCATGCAGCTAAGTAAGATGGCAGGTGCACAGGTTATTCTCAATAACAATCTCTACTAATGACCAACAATCAATAATCCTGGAATCTACGTATTGCTTTAAATAGTTGTTTATTTACTTGAAAGGCAGTATTGGGGGGAGAAAGAGATAGAGATCTTCTGTCCGCTTGTTCACTCTCCAGTGACCTTAATAACCGAAGCTGGTCCAGTTGGAAGCCAGGAGCCCCATCCCCTCTGCCGACCGGCCCCGTTGCTGGTTTGTTGGTGAGGTATGGATGCTGCCTTTGGAAGGAGGTGCAGACCTCTGCCAGCTCTGCTGTCTGGCAACTGACAGAATGCAAAGGCGCAATCCTTGCAAGCCAGCCAGGGGATGGTGAATTCAGGAGGGATAATCATGTGAGTCAGGTACAGTTTCTGCCTTATCAGTCCCAGCAGATGTAAACCTGCCTGGGCAAATAGGACACCGGAGGGCAGGATCAACCTGTGGAATTAAGAAAAAGAAACACACTACCTTGGGGAGAGGCTGGCTTCCAGGTCCACTATGCAATTGTATTAGAGATAACATGGGGAGACAGATAATGAATACGGGTTTCAGCTTAAACACGACCTTCAAATAAACACAAATGAGAGGGTCCCAAGTGCCTGCAGACACCTGCCCTGACCCCCACACCCCCCACACAGGGCATGGCCCAGACCATCACTTTCTCCACACCCCCATCTCTGACTTTGACTCCTGTGTCCCCCTTGGTGCCACCTGTCTGGATCCCATGGTAGCACATGTACATGTGCTAGCCTAGCAAGTGCACATTTTTAATTACGGACATCCGCTCTGATCCCCAGGGCAGTTGGAAAAAACAGCCAGCTGAAGGGGTGGGAATGTGTCAAGGTCACCCATGCTGTGGCAGAGAATGACTGATCCCCCAGGTACAGGGACTTCCTAGACCAGGTGGCCCTGTCCAGGTCACCAGAAAGTGCACCTCTGTCCCTCACCTTTGAAAGGCAGGTGGGCCTGGGTCTCTAACGCCGCATGTGACACGTGCTGAATCTCAGAATAGTGGGAGGGCTCTTTGCTGTCACCCTTGGAGACCCCTGGAGGCTGAGACCTCTCCCACTTCCTCTCAGCCTCCTCCCTTCCCCCTTCCTGCCCCTCTGTCTGTGGTTCCCATACAGAGCTTTGTGTCTCCCACAAGCCTCTGGTAGGAAACGCTAGAATTGAGAGACCCGTTTAGTTTGAAACAAATTTTAAACAAAGGCCTTGTGGTTTGTTTGTCTGTTTCTCATGAAATCATTTTACAAACTTCCGGGAGTCTGAATTAATTTCAAAAAAAATTTTGCACTAAAACAAATATAACGATTTAATTCCATCTTCTATCCATGTTTTTAAAAGTTGATCTATTTGTTTAGAAGCTACAGTTATAGAGAAGAATTAGGAGAGACTGAGACAGAAACCTTCCACCTACTGGTTCACACCTCAAATGCCCAAAACAGCCAGAGTGGGCCCAGGTTGAAGTCAGAAACAGAGCTGAATGGGAAGCACAACTTCCTTGGCAGGCATTGCAAGCAGCAGCTTAATGCCCTATGCCTTCCAGGAACTTGTTCAGGTATCTTGGTGTGGAAAGCCCTCCATGGGTCAAGAATTTAAATGCGGCCTTGCCTCACATAAGCATTGCCACATCCCACTGCTGTACAATGATGCCATATAAATGCAAATGAAAATTACTTGAACAATCTGATTAAGAAAGAATGCTCCATGGAAGAATTAAATTCCACCACATACAACAAGACACACTCACACTCTCATTTCTAAGCTCAGATTCCAAAAGTCTTCTCTAACTGTTAAGATGGAAGGCACAGCCCACCCACAGAAAATGACAGAAAGATAATGAGCCCCTAAGCTGCCAGGAAGAAGCGGCTGAAGTGATACTGTCCAGAACGCTCCCTGATGTGGTCAGCCAGCTGCCAGGCCAGCCCCAAAGACTGGACACTGCGAGTGACCTGCAGGTGGGTCAGCGACCCTAACAGACTCCACAGTTCTGTTCTCTGCACAGAGGAACTACCCTTGGGAACAACTGAGTGGAATTAATTTCCTCCCTGGGACATAGGCAGAGTGGTCAGCATGGTGACAGGGCTGGCCTGTGGCTCTGCCAACAATGCTAATAGTGTTAGGGTCACAAGGGGTCAAGTGTGCAGGCCCCTTGTCCCGAGAGAGGGAGGAAAAGGCATTGCACAAGCCAAGTGGCTGCCATGGCGAAACTCCCATCAAAGGGACACCCAGAGGCAAGATATTCCCAGAGCCCGTCAGCCTTTCTGGAGACACTGTTCCAAGGCTGTCTACCAGGGAAGACACTGGCTCATGGAAAAACTCCCATAAGCCCAGGGTGAAAAGGGACTAGTACACGTGCTGGTTTTCACCTTATGTTGCCAAAGAAAGTAGTGGGTTAAATGGGACCCACACAACCCTAGGCAGCAGGTGTTTGCAGTCCTTGGGACACCCACATCCCATGTGGGAGCGCCTGGGTTGCAGTCTCAGTTCCGCTCCAGATGCACGTCCTGTGACGCAGCGGTGATAATTCAAGCACACCATGCACACTTGTGGGAGACCTGGACTGAGTCCCAGCCTCGACCCGCTCAGCCCTGGCTGTTGAGGGTATCTGGGGAGTGAAGCAGCTGATGGAGGATCTCAATGCCTCTTCTTGTATCTTTCTAATCAGTCAATAAACTGACAACCCAACCAATCATGACCCCACCCACAGGAAGCACACAGAGAATGATCTAGCAAGGGCCAATGTGAATCCAAGGCGTCCACAGACAGGAGAGGCCACAGAGGCTAAGAGGCTGCTCCCAGCACTCACTCAAGCCCTAAGGAGCCTCCTGCCAGCGTCAGAACCTTCTCTCAGTCTCCCCACTGCACTCCCAACCATGCTGCCTCTTGGCGACAGAAACAGCTTTGCCAGCCATGAGTCTCTCGTTCAACATACACAAGCAGATGTCCACAAGTCAGCCCCAGCTTTCAAAGAAGCTCGGTTACCAAGTCCTCCTCATTTTGCATTTTGATCATCACTAATTAAAACCGAATCACCACTTCTCAGCAGGAGCTGGGTGAATCCGGCACCTGGTACACAAAGCATTTCAGGGCAGCAGCTTCAAGGAGCTGATAGATAAGAGTCACTGAGCCATGGGACATGAACCCTTTTCCATGAACAGGGCTGATCCTGCACTCCTTGACCCTCACTTCCACTTAAAAATGACAAGAGACAGAGGGGCACACCGGCCAGCCAAAGACCGATGGCCAATCATTGGTTAGACTAACATTGGATGTGGGCTGTCACTAGCATTCCTAGAAGCCAACATCACCACCAAAAGGCATCCCCGCCATGCATGGAAGTCACTGGCAAGGAGGCCAGCAGGTGTTGGGGCTTTCCTAGCTAAGCCTCAGAAATCCATTAACCAGGCCTGTGAGGAAGACAGTCGTTAAAACCTGCACTTCCCCTAGGGATCACCTGATGTTCAGACCTGTGATTAAACATGCTGATGCTTTTCAGAGCTGGTGCCACCCATGTGGGTGACCTAAGGAAACACACAGCTGCCTCACTCAGTCCTGGGACATTTCACAGCATTCCAGCTGCAGGGCAAGGGACCCAGTTCCCAAGTCATTCAGACCCACAGGACGTGGTGCTGTAGGGTGGTACAAGGTGTGCTCCTGGCCCTGTAAGCTGCAGCTTGTGGCAGACTGCAGAGCCTGCAAGATCCTTGCTCCTGAGAAGCCATCCCCAGCTCTGGCTGGTGAGGAGAGCACGAAAAAGGAGAACTTCATGAGACGAGAGAGAGTCGGATGTGCCAGCAGGTTCAAAAACTCAACAGCAACAGCCACAACAGAGACCCGGTTAACACAGTAAATGAGAAAGGTATGGAGCCTGTCATGCAGTCACAAACAGAAGGGCTTCCTCTTCTGGCCTCTTAATGACCACCTGCTGGGTACACCTTGCAAGAATGCTGGGAGTGGGCACCCAGAACTCTGCCCCAGGGATCTTCTAGGGGCACATCCCAGCCACCTGTCCATTAAGTCCATCGCCCTATGTGAGGATCCAATCCGAATGCCATGTCCTCTCCTGCAGTCACCGGAAGGATGTTCAGGGAGAACAGCAACCACGAGAGATGGCTGATGGCAGCCTGAACCCCTCCTCAGTGGAGTCTTGAGCTAATTCCCCAGTCCTGTTTCCTTACTGTCAGCCCAAGCCGTGGCTCTCTGCCTGCCTCCCACCAGTTCTTACCTTCAGAGTTTCACTTGTTTCTCGCCCTTGCTGGTCCGGTCTCATCCGTGTGTCTCTCCTAATGGTTCAGGTTTGCAGGGTGGATCTGACGTGATGGACACAGCAGTCACAAAAAGCGCATTTGTGACAGGCACCATAGATTTCTACTAACACCTCTCCCACACTTAGAACAAAACCTTTAATGACACCTAGGAATATTTGTTGATGAAACACGTGCACGTTTTTAGGGCATTTTGCTAAGTAGGCTAAACTTCACCATTCAACTACGGAGTGAGAGATTCAGACTAGATGGTCTTTCAATTCCATCTGAGCCTTCCTGGTCCATTATCCTGAGTTATTGATTTGCAATTAAATGTTACATTAACATTTGTGTTCGCACAATCTGTAAGAAAAGAAAACGTGTTTGCTGACAAGCAGAGCCAGGCAAACAAATTCCCAGGAAAAGCTTGAGTGGAGACTCCTGGTTTGTATACTTCTGCATTTCAGCTCACATGGATTTAATTGAAATTGATAAATTCGTTAGAAATCATTACTACTTATACATTTTGATAATGCTGGGCTTTGGATGCTGCGCCAGGGCAGAACTCTGTCTTTTGCAGTTTACCTGTGAGTCTGTCTTGATTTGCTGAACAATCAATTGGTGGCAGTGAGGTTTCATTCGTTCAGTGATTTCTGCAGCATCCACAGCCTTTCAAAAAAAAAAAAAAAAAACCCTTCCAAGCAGCCAGCTTCATGGCCCAGGGTGTCAGGCCACTGTTTGCAGCTCCAGCATCCCACATTGGAGTGCCACTTCCAGTCCCAGCTACTCTACTTCCTATAAAGCTCAATTCTAATGCACCAGAAGTACCTGAGCCCCTGCCATCCCCATAGGAGACCAGGGAGAAGTGCTGGGCCCCTGGCTTCAGCCTTAGCTCTGTGGCCATCTGGAGAATGAACCAGAGGAAGTGGGGTGTGTGTGTGTTAGTGTGTGTGTGTGTGTGTGTGTGTGTGTGTATCCTTTTCTTTCTGTCTCTTCCTCTATCTATGATGTTCTGCCTTTCAAATAAGCAATTAAAACACACACACACGAGTCTTTTGAGGTGCAAAATGCCCAATCAGTTCTACCGTATTGGCTGTTCAAATCACCATCTACCTATTTTAGCCACGTCTGTCTCACTCAGTCAATTCCATCACTATTTACCAAGAGCTTCTCGTGTTCCAGGCAGATTTAAAAATTGCAAACCAGATCACAGCTCCAGGAGACGCAGGCAGAATGATATAAGCCACTGTGGCTTGAAGGCCACAGGGTAGGAAAAAACAGAGTCTGTGCCGGACTCTGGCAAGCATCCCAGGAGAAAAGCTGTCCCATCTGAAACCCAAACGAAGGGAAACCGCAGGGAAAAGCAGGGGCTCTGTCCAGGGCTCTCTCGAGGTTGCAGGAACGGGATGTAAAACAGAAGGGAGATGAGAGAAGTGCGTGGTTAGAGAAATGGTTAGTCTCATCTGGTCCAGACAGAGCCCAGAGGCATGGTGTCAGGGAAAAGAGCGGGGGAGATCAGGGCTGAGGGGGGGCGGCAGGGAGAGAGGAGGAGGAGGAGAAACAGAACGAGAAAAGGGAGAAGGAAGAAGAAAAAGGAAGCAATGAGGTGGAAGGAGGGAGTTCCTGGCTCCTGCTTCCAACTGTACCCCTCAAAGTGGGTTTTTGGGGAACGAACCAGCAGATGGAACACCCCTCCCCTGTTCTCCACTCTTCCATCCTCCCTCCCTCCTTTCTGCAAACCGCCACCCCTGCCCCCATTCCTCCTGCCCTTCTGCCCTGTAGTGGTCCTTTTACGTCCACCCATGAAGATATCCCTCCTGTGTGGCAAGATCAGCACCTCCCCCCACCACCACCACCCACAACTCCCCATCAGAAGCCCCTCCCATCCCACCTTTTCTGTTCCCTCTCTGTGCCCACTACATTCCAAACGGACCAGACTACTAGCATGATAGGGCATTAACACGCTACAGCCACGTTCCCCAGCTGGCTTCTACCCACTGTGTCTCCTCTCTTTCTGATCCCCAGCGCCCGCCTCTAGCACTCTCCCCTCCTGGTCGCCAACTACCAGCCCTCCGCTGTGGCTGCCACCACTGCTTACGCACAGTGACACTCTTGTCTTGGAACGCTCACTGCCACCTCCCATGTCCCTGTCCACTCCCCTGGGCTGTGGCTGAGCAGCAATGGTCTCCTGGCCTGAATGAACGAGAGACTCCTCGCACACATGCAAGTCTTTGTTACTGACAGTTAATTTTTCCTTACTTGTTTTTTTTTTTTTAAGTGACATCTAGAACAGAAGTCCTAAATTGGCAGCTGGAGGCTGAATCTGGCCCGCAGATGTGTTTTGTTGAATCCACAGCTATTTTTTTAATTGAGTCAACATTTTTTCAATGGAATTTTTTTTTTCATACCAAATGCCAGATTTTCAGCTTCTCTATAAAAGGAATATGTTATGACAACACAGAGCATACTCACTTTGGGCAGAAAATGACTGGGACAGGCCTGTCCACCCCACCTCTGAGGCAACTCCCACCTCCAGTCAGCCTACGGCAAAGTCCCCATATGGCCCGTAGCACTAGTCTACATCAGTGATGGCATCCACGGGTCCCTGGGTGCTTCAGGGTCTCCAAGCCCTTGGTCTCAGTCTTTGCAGGGAAGGGCTTGTCTTAGCACTGACTGTGTTTCTAGCCTAGAACTGCTACTGAAGTCAAGTGTGAGTGGTTCCTGAACTAGATAATAGCTGTCCACCCTTCTCTCCTCCCAGCATCACAGCCTTGAGACTGTGCCTGGAAACCCAAGTCCTCATCTTCCATCCCAGGGTACCCTCTCTCAGGCAACTTGGCATGGTGAAAACGTATTGCAAAGCAAAGAACCAATACTGATGCTATTTCTTGGTGGGAGCTGGAGAAGCATGACCACGCTGTACCAGGCATGCTGTGGTGACAGTCACATACCACGGCAGGTGTCACAAGTCCATCATACTTCCCCTTCTGGGACAGTGCAGACACAGCCTCAGAGAGGGAATTGGTGCAGAGCCTCAGGTGTGGGACTGGCTCTCCGGCAGACACCTGCACCCCTCCCAGCATGTGTCACCTGTGCGTTCAGCAGCAGGCGTGGGCGGTAGGCAGAAGCTACGGTCATTATCATTCGGGAGAGAGGACTCTGAGCCATCTGGCACTTGCCCAGCATCTCTGAAGATGGAAGCATTGAGATGAATTTAAAATCTAAGCCTGTTTCTCTCCAGGAGGACAAGGAAGGGACTTAAAGAACAGCTCCCTAGGAAGAGCCACGGCTGCACCTGCTGGTTTTAACTAAGAATGAAAGCACCATGGGTGTGCTTCTGTGTGCAGATGGGTGAGGAGCAAACGGCAGGCACCACTGTGGATGTCTCCATGGGGAAAGAGGAAGCTGGGATTCCACCAAAAAGAAATCCCAAAAGGCAGATAAGGATGGAATGCCTCACCTTACCCGTTGTTGCCCAGACCCAGAAGTCTGAAAGCGTCGACCAGGCCTTGTTTCCCAGAAAGGTCAGTTAGACAGGGCTGGAGCCGAGTCCACTGCTGTCTGACCCTACACACTTACCAGCATGCCCCACATGATGCACCCTTTCACAAGGTACAACCAGGCATTCACAGACAGTATGTGGAATGTGGTTAGGCTTATCCTGTCCATGATGCTGTGGTCACATCCTGCCTCCCAGCATCTCCCACCTCACCCACCTGTCAGCTACACCCAAGTCAGATACCACCAAGAATTAGGCTCAATCTCTGACCAGAAGTCAGCATGCACCGCCACCTGTGCCACATGGAGATGCGTGCTGAGCTTCCTAATAGCAAATGACCGAGCCCCAGGAGATGCATGAGCCTCGTGGAGCCTGAGGTTTGGGTTAGGACCAGAAACAGGACAAGAAGAGCAGGAGTGGTGAGAATCAGGGAACAGACAGTGATGAGGCAGGTCCAGGGCTGACTCCCTCAGCACAGCTCTCCTGAGTCTGAGAGCCAGGGACCAGAACACAAGCAAAGAGCCAGAGGCCAACAGCGCCCACGAAAGTACAGAGTATTGAGTTTGGGCAGCGGGTGCACCTGACCATCACCCCGGGCGCCACCTGGGCCGTGCTTAGTGGCGAGTGAGGTCTCATGCTGGGTCCCATGGGAACCCCTACCATCATTCCGATGGGCCAGGAAGCAATACTTCTCCCCAGCTCAGCCCTGGCAATCATGGCCCTGTGTGTGGAGGGGGCAGTGAGAGATCCTGTCGAGTACTAAGGATGAGACCTCTCAAAGACAAGTGTGATGTTGCCATGGAAACCACCTCAGACTCCAGAGACTTCTCTGCACATTCCCAGTCCCACGCTGTGTTGTCTAAGATCTCCAGACACTGGGAGAAGGGAGCAAGACTGCTTGGTGTCTCCCAGAGTTGAGAAGTCATCATCTCACAGATGGTGATAATGCCATGCACACATTCCCCATCCATGTGCACACAGTCACATTCAGGCATACATATGCACAAACGCACATACACACACCCCTACACATACACACTGAAACATACACGTACAGGCATATATGCACACATTCGTACTGGCTTACACTCGTTTCTGCATAAACACATTCAAACACACACTCACACACTCATAAAACACACCTACATGTACCTTGTCATGTATACATACATGCAGACATGCCACACATGCTCACAATGCACACACGCACTCATTTATACACATATACACATACACACGCATGCATGCTCACACTCTCATCCTCGCCTTCGCCCACTCATACACACACATTCAGTCATACACGCACTGCATCCTCACCCCCGTGCTGACTTTCACACACTCTGACTCACTGGACTTTTAAGCCAATGCCTGACTCAAGTGAACAGCTTGCCAGGGGCACCAAGAGGACTGCAGGCACAGAGTCCCACACCTGACCCTGCCTGGGAATGCTCCTCAGTCTCCACTCCTCCCCGCTGGAGAGGAAACCCTCTGCTTCTGCTACTTGTCCAATAAGGTCAAACAGGGTGTCCAGCCCCCACCGGAAAGCCCTTTGCTTCCCAGGTGGCCATAATGTGCAAAGCCCTATGTGCAAGGGGCTGCCTACCACATGCCCCTTAATTACCCTGGAGCAGTCCAAGAGTGAGTCAATGGCTTCCCCGCCTGTGTTCTGAGACAGGCTGAGCTTGTTTCTTTTAGCTTTCCGGAGCTCAGTCGAGGAGAGCGAGCATTCACATAAACAGTTAACCAAGGCACACTGTTCAAAAGCAACCTATAACTGAAAAATAAAGGGAAAAATATTGCTTGCAAAAAAAAATTCTAAAAGTCGTGATTAATGGATATACTTAATGGGGTATTGTGCACATCCATCTCTGTCATAAAGTTGCCTTGATAGCTTTTGGAGACCTTTATCAGTGTTAATTTGGAAAGAGATTATCACGAGAAGAGGGTTTCAAGATATTGGCTTTCATTGCTTAGGGCTGGACTCCCCAGCAGTGCAGCCAGAAGCTTAACTCTCATGGGGACTGCTCCCTGTGCCATCGAGGCACACAGGACTGGAGAACATAGCCTGCTCCCCTCTGAAAAAAACCATTGCTTCTTCCAAGTGCCGCGCTCAGGGGTGGGATCGATGGCTATTTCTGAGAGTCAGGCTCGGGTAATAACTCAATATTAAATGCTTGACTGAATGGGGTTCTTTCCAATCAGTAGAGGGATCCTATCTAAGTTCCATTTCTAGGGATGCAGAAAGAGTGTAAACGGGGTCCCCTATAATGATGCTCTGTGTGAGGAAGGGGCACAACATGAGTTGGGGATAACTAGAGCTGGAATAGCTCTGCATGGGTGATCCCAGAACCTGGTCACTGCAAGGTCAGGGGACTAGTCACATGGCAGCAGGACTCTCAAGGGTGGAAGCTGGAAATCTTGACTTTCTTCCAAGTGTCTTTTTAACTGAAAATTTTGGTAAACCACAATTCAATTTTTCATATACAAGTAATTGTATTAAGTAAAACATTCTTTTGAGACTAATTGGCCAGTTGCAGCAAACAAGACACAATTCTAAAGAAAGAACTGAAAAAAAACGAAGGGTGATTGATTCCTTCCTAGCTGTTGGCTTCAGCATTGGAGCTTCCACTTTGTTCTGTGGCCCGATGATCGAACTCACGGACCTTGAAAACTGGTTCCTTGCACCCTAACCACACTTACCATATCCATCACCATGTTCACAGCTCCATCCAAGTCCTTGGGTTATAATCGTCCATTCATCTATTCATCTGTCCACCCACCTGCCCATCCATCCATCCATCCATTTGCTCATCCATCCATCTCTCCATCCATCCAGCTGCTCATCAAACCATCTGCCCATCTATCCACCTGCCCATCTATCCATCTCTCCATCCATCCAAACATCCATTTACTTGTTTATCCATCTACCCAGCCTCTCCCCATCTATTCATCTTCCCATCAATCTATCTATCCCTTCATTCAGCAATTCATTCATCCATCTAACCCTCTATCCACCCACCTAGCCAATCTCTATTCATTTACCTATCCATCTATCCATCTCTCCATTCACCTATTCATCTAACCATCTAACCATCTACCTATCCATCCAACCATCTAACTATTAACCCATCTAATCCATTCAATCATCTAATCATCAACTTATCTAACTCTCCATCTGTCCATCCTGGTTTTGTGGGAAATGAATCAGATACTTTCCGTAAGACAGTAAGAAAGTGGCAGTGTTTTCCACCCAAGCAACTAACAGGTACCAAATAAATCTCAATTCTATTTGTCCGATTTCTCAGTAATCTTTGCATAAGGTTCAGGCCCCTTATGTGTTTGTATTCATTGTTGGTCTGATTTTCTTTTGAGCACTAACCATGTGTTAGTTTGGCTGAGTCATGAGGAACTACATCATTGTCTCTCCTGACTCTCAGGTCTTCCTTTTACTGGTCTTAGGGTTTCTTGGTCTCCAGGTTGCATGAGTAAATTTCTTCTAAAAAAATCTATCAATCTATCCACCTATCTACCACCCATCTATTGTTATCTACCATCTGCCTATGATTTTTTTTAAAGATTTTATTATTATTATTATTGGAAAGCCAGATATACAGAGAGGAGGAGAGACAGAGAGGAAGATCCTCCATCCAATGCTTCACTCCCCAAGTGAGCCGCAACGGGCCGGTGCGCGCCGATCCGAAGCCGGGAACCAGGAACCTCTTTCCGGGTCTCCCACGCGGGTGCAGGGTCCCAATGCATTGGGCCGTCCTCCACTGCTTTCCCAGGCCACAAGCAGAGAGCTGGATGGGAAGTAGAGCTGCCAGGACTAGAACCGGCGCCCATATGGGATCCTGGGGCGTTCAAGGCAAGGACTTTAGCCGCTAGGCCACGCCGCCGGGCCCCATCTGCCTATGATTTACATATCGTATCTGTCTACCTATCCTCTAACTACGTATCCATCCATCTTTATTTCTGACATCTATCCATTGACCTGCTAATATTGCTTTTCTAGCTACCTTCTGCCTGTATGTCTGTCATCCATCTATCTATAATCTATCTGTCTATATCCCATCAGTCTGTTTCTCAGCAGAACTCTCACACACCCCTGATGGTCACCCATGGTTGCTGGTTGCTCAGGTCGCCTTACTCACCACAAGCATGGAGTACCTGTGATAGAATTTTGTGGCTTTCTTTGTAAATGAGGGCTTGGGGCGGAGACATGCAGTGTCTAATATCCCAGCATGCCTAAGTGTCATGTGAGGATTCAAAATCAAGTCCACACGAGTACAAAGACTGAGGCTCTTCCCATACAATTCTCACAGCTGCATTTCAACTGCTTTGCTGCCAGTTGCTGAGGAAAAGGGCTGGAAAAAAAAGACATGGCAGAAGGAGAGCCAAGCAGCAATGGGTTCAGTGACCAAGCCAGCAAGCAGCATTAATTTTGGCAGTTACAAAACTCAAGTCAAAGCAAGACACTCTCAGTTCAGACAACGGTTGTTAGTGCTTGCAGCAGCAGAGCAAGTCGGGCCACGGGGACTCAGACCCAGCATCCACGGCCTTCAGCTCTGGGAGGCAGACAAGGACAGAGCCAGCTGGAAAACAGGCAGGCAGCACAAGGCAGTGATGTCATCTGGTGCTGGGGCAACGGACTTCCCCAAGACCAGATGCTTCTGTTCTCTCCTCACCTTGGTCGTGCCAGTGCTCGGAGAGTCTGGCCTGAAGCCCTGCAGGTGAGGCAAATGGGGAATAGCTGATGGGCCAGTGCACAGGAGGGGAGCTGGGAGCATACCATCTTCCCTGGCAATGGCCTTCGCCTGACAGATGGCAAGAGGAGAAGCTGTTCCCAATCCAACAGCGTTGGGTTGAAACTGCACAAATGAAAAACCAACTCCATGCCATCTCTCCATGTTCTCTACAGGCAGTGGGAAAGTGGCTGTGGCCCTGGAGCTGAGTGCAGAGAGGCAAGCCTTCCCAGCCACAGGCCCACGCAGGTCTGTCTGCGGCAGCTCCCCGAAGGTAGCAGATCCTGGATCCAGATGTGACTCTGACTCATGGTCACCGTCACGGCAGTAATAATGCCAGCTTGCTGAATAGGAACTCCTCGAGGTCCATAGTGCACAAGAGGCTTGCAGAGAGTTCACAGCACATGATCCATTTGGCCTAGAAGTTAGGATGCCTACAATCCATCCTGGAGCCCTTTGGTTCTGAGACCAAACTGCAGCTCCCAATTCCAAGTTCCCACGAATGTGGACATTGGGAGGAAGCAGGTAATAGAATAAGTAATTGGGTTCATGCCACCCATGCAAGAGACCTGGATGGAATTTCCGGTTTGTGGTCTCTGAAACAATCTAACCCAGTCCCAGCCATTGTGGGCATTCGGGGAGTGAATCAGTACATTATAGATAAAAGCTCTCTCCATCTCTCTCTCGCTCTCTCTCGCTCTCTCTCACTACATCCAAAATAATAGCGAAAGAAAAAATATTAAGGTTTATAGAAATTACATATCATCAAAAGCCTGTACACTTATGCACATTTTTTTGCATACCAAGAAGCTTTTCTTCCAACTCCATTTTTCCATAGACTTTTTGAAACACCTTCATGTCTGTTCCTTTTTAGAGGCAAATAAAGCACTTTTCTCACACCCGTCTTCAGAGCAGCCTGCTTTATGATCATTTCCCAGAAGTGAACTTTTTTCCATTTGAGTTATAGAAGTCCGTTATTTGGAACTTTCCAAAGACCTGGCATACAATCTCTTGTACCAAACTGTAATGCTGATCTAATATTCTTAATGACTCTGGCTGAGTCCTTTACTAGCTAAGGGAGTTGGGTGACATTCCCAGAAAAACAAAAAAAGTCCCAGCTACCATGTGGAATCCCCTGATTCTATGCCAGGACTGTGGGCAGAGTGGGCTGAAGTGTGTTGCTTCTGTGCAAGGGAACATTTTAAAAGACCCTTTCCCTGTACCATTAACTAAAGTGTAGACTACTTAGTACTCTAAACCCATCAATGGTGAAAAAAGCAAGAGGTCTGTGTGAAAGATCGCAGTGCGTTAACTCATCTCAAAGCTCTGGGTCTAATTTTGAACGCTCTCCGTGGCTGGAAGAGTGGCTTAGGAGAAGTCTATGAGCGCACACATTAGGAGTGAGGGGTTGTCCCACGGAAGTTGACTGCTCGCTCCAGGCAGGCTCATCCAAGAGGCTCCCAGGGCTCTGCTGTATCTAAAAGAAGTTCATCGCAGCCCACTGCCCTGCCCTGGCTCCCAGTGGTGGGCTGAACACAACACCTGAAAAAACCCTGGGACATGCCCCTCTGCATTCTGATGGGTTTCAGCTGGGCTGGGAACATCCTGCCACTCCCCATGGCTCACCAGCTTCCTTTTCTCACTCTGGGCTTTCTTGACCTGCTCCCCTTGCTAGCCTCCTGGAGGCCTGAATCACCTCCTTACGGCATCTTCCCTACGGTCCTATGGCTGTGGGCTGCACTTCCACGGGCTCATATAGGGAAGGTGGGCAGGTCAGCGCAACCCAGTGAGATGGCTGAGCAACAGGGCATTGCTGTGAACTCAGGGAAGTCCCTGTAGCAAATGTGGACCCTGTTTTTTTTTTTATTTTAAGATTTATTTCTTTTTATTGGAAAGGCAAGTTTACAAAGAGCAGAGAGAGAGAAAGAGAGGGAGAGAGAGAGAGAGACCCTCCATCTGCTGACTCACTCCTCTAATGACCACAAAGGTCAGAGCTGAGTCGATCCAAAGACAGGAGCCAGAAGCTTCCTCTGAGTCTTCCACATGTGTACAAGGTCCCAAGGCTTTGGGTCAAAATCTACTGCTTTCCCAGGCCATAAATAGGGAGCTGGATGGGAAGTGGAACATCTGAGACACGAACTGGTGCCCATATGGAATTTTTGATGTTTGCAGGTGAAGGATTAGTCATTGAGCCATCATGCTGGCCCCATGTTTTTGCTTTTATTAAAATCCCCAAGGATAGAGTGATGTCATAGGCGAGACCATGTGGTCTGGCAATGGTCAGTGTGGTAATTGTCTCATTAGTGTGGTAACTGGCTCACAACACCAAGAAAGATTGTCACTGTACTCTTGCACATCATCATTTAACTTGACAAGTGGCAGCTCAACCCCAGCCACAATTAACCAAATGAGATATCACAATTTGAGACACATACACACACACACAAAAGAAACAAATCAACCAAGCCAAACAACAGAGGAAAGAATGGATCATGGGAAGCGTATCAGATCAGGAAGTAACCAGCTTAAACTGGGTCCTCAGTGGCCAGATCCTTGACAGAAACCCACTTCCTGTGGCCTTCATCCTCCCCTGACTTTTCTGGCAGCACACCTCCCTGCCCATTACTCAGGCAGCCAATCAGACCTCTGCCCTGAGAATTTCTGATGATGAACAACCATGCAGTGTAATGGAGTGTGGAAGCCAATAGGGCAGCTGGTAAGCTGAGACCAGGATACTGGCCTGCAGGGATGGGCAGAGACCTGGGGTCTGAATGGAGGAAAATGCCATGAGTTCATCTCTCTATCTCTTTGAAATAGATATTTGCAAGCATCGTGTCATGTGTCACCACAGGACCTTGCTGTCAGCTAAAATTTCAAAGTGGAGGCTGTGGCCTTGGGCACAGGTTGCCCTCACATTCCACATACTATACAAATGACCCCAGTGTGATGGGACTGATAGGTGTGGGTCCTTTAAAAGCTGAGGTCTTGTGGGTAATGGCAAAGGGTATCACCCTCAGAGAGAATTAATGCCTGTGCCAGGGCAATGAGCTAGGCCAAGGAGGACTGGGTTTGCTACTGCAGATGTCATTGCTGCAAAGTGAGGCCACTGTGTGTGTGGACCCTTCTCCTCTGCATTCATTCACTTCTCTCTCTCCCACCCCATTTTTAATTTAAGAGGAAGAGAGTGCACGCTCCCACCTACTCATTCACTCCAAACTGTGCACAGTAGTCAGCACCCAGGAACACCAACCAGGTCTCCCAGGTGGGTAGCAGACACCCAGTCACTGGGGCCATCACTGTGGCCTCCCAGGGTCCGCATTAGCAGGGGATTGAATCAGGAGTTGGATCAGGGAATGGAGCCCTGCCACTACGATGTGGATATGGGCGTCTTAACCGCTGCACCCCACTCATCAGTCTTCATGCTCTTAGGCAGCCCAAGAAGGTCTTCATTCAGTGTGCTCACTCCAGCTTTGAAATCCTGATCTACAAAACCAGGAGCATAACTATGATGCATGCAATCCCAGGTATTGTGTTATAGGAAACAGACCTAAGACATCTGCTTTGTCCTCTCACCCCAGAGATTTCTCAAAGGCCAGGCTCTGTCTCGGGGGTGTTCAGGGGTGCTGTGGAGCCCGGTGGGGATCTGATGCAATCCCCCACTTCCCCTGCCCTCCTTGCTTCCCACTCCTCCACTATGTGGAGGGGAGTTTCCACTCAGTAACATGGGCCATGCACTTCCACCGCAGGCTCGCAGGAAAGAGGAGACAGGTGCACAGGGGCTCTCATCTAGGTGTGGCAGACATGATGACTGTCTCAGCCAGGGAGAGATCTCACACCTGGAACCAGGACTCAGTGGCTCTATGAAGGTGCTCCTTCGGTGGGGGGTGGGGATGGGTGGAGCACAGGGTCCACAAGGAAGGAAAAATGAAGGTGGTCTGAGGGCTGGTCTCAGGTGCTCTAATGAGACCATCATGGCCCTCAATATTCCTTTCTCTTCTTAGCAGAGTGCCCAGTTTCTTGCTGGGTACCAGGATGAAGGACAAGTATATTCTCAGGACCCTTGCTGTGAGAAGTGTCCCTGTGACCAAGTCCAGTTGCAGGGCACATGGTAGATGTGACATGTTCACCTCTGCTTCCTAAAGCCATCGTTTATAGCAGTGGGTGCACCTGGGGCCAAGTGCCCATAGCTTCACCTTCAAAACCCAGAGAACGGTGTTTACCATGCAGAACTGCTTTGAGACTCTGCAAAGTGTCCAGGAAATACCAGCTGAGCCGTGCCATTCAGCTAGGCCCCCTCCACCTGGCTGTCACTTGCCAGTCCCCAAGCCACCTCCCAGTGGTCAGCCTCCACAGCTGACATCCTCCTGCACCCATCTGCTGCTGGCTCCCATCCTGTTCTACCTGCCAGAGCATGCTGTCCCAAGCGAAGTGCCTGGATTTGGTTGTATCCAAGTTGACTCAATCAGCACTGAGTGTCTTGATGAAGGCCGGCTCGGGCGGCTATGGTTTGTGCATCCACACTGGCTTCTCCTCCAAGCACAAGCTCAACCCGCCTACTGTAGGGAGACATGGTGTCGACTTGCCAGAAGGGGCTTGCCATCCCTGGTGGTCCTGATGACATCCAGAACTCATCCCCAGAGAAGGACATCTGTGTTTCCCAGGCCCTGGGGTTAAGCCAGCCCCTCACACCTGGTGGGCTCTGTGGGCACCATGAGTCAGCGGAGGCAATCTGTGGAGGCCTGCCTGGCAGAGGGCCTGTCAGCAGGACAGGAAGAGATGTGGGAGGACCTGATTGGGGTCTTGATTTGTCTCCTGCCAAAGAGGACTTCCCAGGGCCTAGCACACAGCTCAGCAGCAGCTGCTTCTATCCTGGGGACCAGAGATCTATCGTTGGTTTCTGAGAACAGATAAAATTGGGGGAAAAATCACATAAAGGGGAAACATACCTGTCTCTTAGCCCCACATACACACGGCACCTGCTTCCTGGACTAGGACAGGTCCTCTCCGGGTCCCCTCAAAGCCTCTCCTACTGCCAGCATTGCCCTGGAGCTTACAACCAAGAACAGGTTCTCCAAGGTCTGTGTTTTAACCATCAGTTCAACCTTGCCCTGGGGAGCCATAGAATAGAAAGAAAAGAAATCTCTTTCCTCTTTGTTGTTCTCTGTTTTCCTTGTTGTTTTAGATAGGAGAGGGAATGAAAAATCTTTAGGGAGGGCAGGAAAAACCTGCCCTAGCCTCAGATGCAGGCTAGGGAGAGCTCTGTGAGTTTTGCATCACCACGCATGCACATGCCTCCTGTGGGGGGTTGCAGGTGCAGGAACTTACCCACCTCTCCACCTGCCCTGGGCAGGAACACGCATGTTGAATAATTACAGTTGGGGTCTGAGATCATCATGGCAGCATCAGAAACATTACCAAGATCGGTCACAGCATCTGCTCCCATGGAGCTTCCCACTACACCTGCACCTGCAAGCCACAGTGGTGTCCACTGGAAGACCCAGACATGCAGGCCAAAGGTGCTCCCAGAGGACACCCTTCTTCTGTCCCCTCTCACACAGTCCGTGGGTCCATGCTTCTGTCCCCTCTCACATGGCCACTGTCCCTTGGGTCTTGTCCCTGGCACAGGGATGTTCTTGAAGGACCATGCTGGGAAGAAGACAGCCCTGACCAGGATCTGACCTGACTGGGCAGCCAGGCAGAAAAAAGATAAGTGTGGCTAAAGAATTGGACTCTCCCTCAGGTTCAGCGAGGCTTGGGTCCAGGCCTGCATCTCAGGCTAGTCCACCAGCCAAGCAGGCAGCAGAGTGGGATGGGACGGCAGTCATGCTGGCACTTGGTGCTTACCCACTGTCACCATTGATTAATTACTGTTACTTCAGTGGCATGGACTCTTTAAGGAGAGGAACTGCAGAAAGTTCCCTCGTGGCACTACCCAGGGTGTCAAGGTATGGAGCAGGATGTGGAGGGCATGAAGGTGGGCTCACGGGCTTGGCATCCAGTCCATCACCCTATGTGTCCTCCAGCTCCAGCAATGTGACTCCCACCCATGGCAGAGGAGCGTAGAAGTTGCCAGCATCTTCCCTGCTGCAGAGCTTCTTGCTGGCCAACTATGACTCAATCGGGTCTCAAGCACAGCCCGGAAACGTCTGTCACTCCTGGAGGCTGCAGGCCAAGCATGGGGGAATGCAGACACTGGGTCCTCACCTCCGCTGCCCACACCAAACACTCCTCCCCTCTTCCACACTCTCCCACGACCTTCCTCTCGGATAGCACAGAGGCTCTAGCTGGCTCGGGGTGCTGCTGTGCCAGCAGTCACAGATTTCTGCACCATGGGTCCCTTCCCTTTCCCTGGAGAGCTTCCCAAACCACCTCTCACCTTGTACCAGATGCGAGTGGCAAAAGAGGGACAGTTCCTTCTACATTCTAGCCACCACCTAGCCTTATTTAGGCACAATTGAGACAAGGGCAGGGCCACAAGGCCACCGTCTAGTGCCCACACGGTACGGTCACCAGGGCACTTAGCACACTGACACAGGATGCACTTCTGAGCAGGAATGGACATCCCTCTCCCACCCCTGACCCCTGACAGGAGCCCTTCTGGAACATTCTCCATGAGCTTATTCTCCAGCCACATGCAAACACAGAAGTGCCATCTTCTTAGGAAATGCAGCCTCCAGAGTGTCTGGAAGCAAACCTCTTAGTGGGCATAATTCTGGTGGTGGAAAGCTGACAGCAGACAGACACAGCCCCAAGGTTGTGAAGCATTCCTATTGGAAGTCAACGTGTGACATTGGCCACAGAGGTCAGATTCCTCCACCACCCCCTTGGGTTTAAGGACATGCTGGGCATGCGCAGAAGGAGCCTGCTTTGGGCACTGCCTTCCCCCACCCTCCACCCAGAGGGAAGAAGTTGGCAATGGCACCTCAGACACTCTCAGAAGCAAGGCATCCCTCAGACGCAGAGCCCCCCAAATGCCAGCCTGGCACAGCGTTCTCTCTCTTTACCTGCCAACTTAGACTCGGAATCCATTTCTCCCACCTGCCTGCTTGTGAGTAGTAATTAGCAAAGAAGCCGTTTCCTTGCTGATAGAATGTGACAATGACAGGCAGGTCCTTTCCTCAGAAAGTACTGGAAGGTTCAGTTTGTGCTCTGCAGGATGACAGGGACAAAAATGATCAGGATCACTCCAATATGGGGTCAATCCAGCAATCCCCAGCAATGCAGCGTTGCTTACTTTGGGCATCTGTGCAATTTAGGTGCACCTTAATTGCAGACACCAGCCGCCACAAGCCAGAGAACCCTGACCATGGTCTGCTGTTGGAAAGACGCCAAGGGCACAGCAGGAAGCTTCCAAGGTGGAGGAGGGACTGTGCTAAGGCCCTGAGGCTCAGCCGAGCAGGACCTAATGGCTCCATAGCCCCAACAGACCAGTATGGCACAGGACCAGAGGGAGAGGACTCTAAAAATGCCAATCAAAGGTGCAGGCTGTGTCCAGTCATCCAGGTGGCAATGACCTCACTCAGCACAGAGGAGCAGGTGCACCAGGCCAGCAGCCAGTCACTGCTCTTCTTGCCCTGCCTGCTGCTGGCAAGCAAAGGTGACCCCTCATAACTGACAGAACCTTTGGAATCGCAGCTGCTGAGCCTCGTGGGAGTGCATATTAGGGCCAAGGGGGTGGGGAAGACCAAATAAACCTGGAAGAGGTCATGCATATAGTTGGAGAAGCAAACAATGCCTTATCCCACAGGCCCAAGCATTGCCACAGTGCTTACCGCTTCTGTGGAGACGTTGGACACCACCTAGGCACACCCTCCTGTGCACGCCACTTGATCCCCATGGCGCCTATATGGCCCCCTCCTAGCAGGGACTCCAGCCTGTGAACAAGGAGCTGACTGACCCACAGGCTCTAGAATGATTTTCAAGGAAGCCCTTGATGAACAAACACTGTTCAACACCTTTAAAAAATATCCTCATGTGACGAGATCTTGGCGGATGACATCTGAATTGCTAACAGTCTTGCTGGTTTGTCTCAGTCACAGGTAGTCCTGGATAAAGATCCCATCCCTCCACACCTTCTCGTCAGTTCATTTTTTTAACCAGATCAGTTAACATCAGACAACAGTGGTGTTGGAGGTGGTCGGAGGGTAAGGGTGCAGCTGGCCTTGGTCGGGGAGTCCATGACCACCCTCCGTGGAGTCTCACATCCCCTGAGGCCACTGACTGAGTTCACATCTTCCAGCTGTTCTCACCATACAGCGCAGCATGACCAAAGCAAAGTGTGGCTCCCATCCCTTTGGAGAGGCAGGAAGGGAGTCAAGCCCTGGGGTCCTTCTCCCCTGGATGGGCAAGCCCAGAAGGCTGCGTGGAGAGAGCAGTGACAACAGCTAGAGCAACTGTAACCAAGTCAGCAGCTTTAACAGGGGGGCAGGCAACACTAGAGTGGGTGTGCTGTGAATGAATGCCCACGCATGCCCCTGGGCCTCAACAGCAGTCTGGCCATAAATGCAGGGGTGTTGATGCTAGAGCCAACACTGCAGGCAAGATGGGGCCGGAACTGGGTGGCTGGACCCCAGGGCTGGGGCTTAGCGGCCCGTGAGGTGCCCCTACACAGTCCGCAGCAGATGCAAGGCAAATTAAAACTTTTCTGTGGTTCTGTGCTTCTAAATGAGGCAGAAAATGGCAATGTACCCACCCCTGCCACCACCAGTTTCCAGTTTCTCTCTCGCTCTCTTTCTCTTTCTCTCTCTCTCTCTCATCCAAAGTTATCCTCTCAATAAGATTCCCCTTCAGATCCGAAATATTGGCCCATTGCAAGTGTCCCAGAGACAAAAGTCAATAACTGTTCTTGCAGCCTCAAAGTGCCACTGTGTTAGCTTTCCCGCCTCCCACCAGCCTTGCTTCCCTGATCTCACAGGAGTCAAATCTATGAAATTCTTTGCAAGGAGCTGACGCTGTGGCACAACCGGTTTGAGTCTTGGCTGTTGCTACTTCTGATCTAACTCCCTGCCTACAGCCTGGGAAAACAGCAAAAGATGGTTCGAGTGCTTGGGCCTCTGCACGCATGTGAGAAACCTGGAAGGAGCTCCAGGCTCCTGGCTTCAGCCCTGGCCGTCGCAGCCATTTGGGGAGTGAACTGACAGATAGAAGACCTTTCTCTCTCTGGAACCCAGCCAGTTGCCCACTGATTCTCAACTACGGAGCATGTACTTCCTCATCTGGGAATTGTCAGCAGGGACAAGAAGGTGGCCTTAGGTCTCTGGACCCCATAGCTGAGGCCAAGTCCTCCCTGCGGGACATGTTGTCTGGCAGCAGCCTGGTCCTCAGTCCCTATCACCCTGAGGGAGCTGTCCACACACCAAGGATGGTCCCATCACTGTTCAATCCCAATATCACAGCAGCTCTTGGGCATAGCTGTCTTGGACTCTGCCCCCACTGGTCATTCACCCCAGGGCTCCCACGGCCCCCGAGCTGACTGCTATTGGAGTACTTGAACCCTGCAGACCCTATCAACTCAGCCTTCAGATGATGATGGCATTGAGGCCCGAAGGTCCCACGTGGCCCCAGTGGGTGTATCCTTTCTGAATGGCTCCTTCTCTGGCACCACCTGTGCCAGATTCTGACTGCAACAGTGAAAACCACACCCTCTATGCACCCAACGCTTTCCATGCAGTTGTGGAATGCAGCTCCTTGCCCCAGTGAATCCCTTGATTTGGGGTAGTATGCAGGAGCCAGGTTCAGCTGAGGTACGGTCCAGGGCTTGGCAGCAGATGCTGTAAGAATGGCCTCAGCCTGTCCCTGATGCCTGGGGCACCTGTCACACACAGATGCCCCCAGAAGCATGCACAGGTGGATCCTGTGTTGCAGATATACATACAGAGCATCTCATCATGACGTGTGTTCCATTAAATTCCATTCAGACTCAAACCAAATCCAGGATGCTGACGTCAGCTACCAAGTCCTCCCATGTGAGGGGAGTGGCCGGCACCCACACCACCTGCACACTGCAGTATGGGGCAGGATCACACAGGATATCATCTGCAATTCTCCCTGCTCCCCTCAGAGTCTCCGCCTCTGCGTACTGGCAGCCGTCCCAGTCAGCCCAGGTGTGATGCTTGTTCTGAACATGGAGCTGGCTTGTGTGTGAGCATTGAGGGGACCTGAGACAGTGACTGTCAGACCACCCTCATACTCCAGGCACACCATGGAGCTTCCAGAGGTATATGCCACAGTGGATTCAGACAGAAGTTTATATTGGTGCAAAATGTTATTGAAATTCGTGTGTATGAGACTGGCACAATGGCTCAGTGGCTAAATCCTCACCTTGCAAAGCACCAGGAACCCATAGGAGCACTGGTTCTAATCCTGGCAGCTCCACTTCCTATCCAGCTCCCTGCTTGTGGCCTGGGAAAGCAGTCGAGGACGGCCCAAAGCCTTAGGACCCTGCACCGATGTGGGAGACCAAAAACAGCTCATGGCTCCAAATCAGCTTAGCTCTAGCCATTGCGGCCATTTGGGGAGTGAATCCATGGATGAAAGATCCTTCTCTTCCTCCTTCTCTCTATAAATCTGATCTGTCTGTCCAATAATTTTTTTAAATTCATGCATAAAAGAGATCCTCCATAAGCTCATGGAAAATGTGCATCATGGGGACTGATGGTTCAACTGGCTAATCCTCTGCCTGCTAACACCAACATCCTATATGGGTGCCAGTTCTTGTCCCAGCTGCTCTACTTCCAATCCAGCTCCTGATCCATAAACTTGCACTGGTCTGAGGCCAGGAGCTTCTTCCAGGTCTCCTACTCTGATGGACTTGGGCCGTCCTTCACTGATTCCCCAGTGTGTGCATAAACAGGAAGTTGGGATCAGAAGCCAGAGCAAGGGCTACACTCAGAGGACTCCAACATGAGACGTGGGCATCTCAACTGCTAAGCCATATGCTTGCTCTGAAACTCACCTGCCAACCTCATTTTCCATGAGCTTTTTAAAGCACCCTGAACCGTGCTCTTGCTTCCCAAAGAAGAGTGAGGCGTAGGGGCTGCAGCCTGGAAGCCCTTCAAAAGGGGCATGACTTTCTACACCAGTAATGGTCAAGGAGGTCCCTCTGCACTGGGATGGCTGTGGTAAGATCTAAGAAACAGCCAGGCAGGAGGAGGAGGAAGCAGAAGGAAAGGTGTGCTCCCAACACGTAGACTGACCCAGAGGCGTGAGGCACACTGGGCAGGTCTCCTCGCGGGGTCTCCAGCACTGCCCCCCTGCCACTGCAGCAGCCTCAGAGGTGGGCAGATCTGCTCAGGTGGCTGTTTGTGGGCTTGCCAAGAGCAGCAGAAGTACAGGTGCCGAAAGCAGGAGACGCAAATAGCATGGCACTGGATGGGGGAGACTGCCACAGGAGCTCACTCTGGGAGACGCAGACATGGATGTTGGGTGCTTCCCAGACACACAGTGGGGGGACCCCGGAGAATCACTGGGTGTGTCCTTCTCATTCATACCTCCAAACTCAAGGGGCAAGCTTTCCAATCAAGAAGAGGCGAATCACAGACTTCTGAAAGTGGCCCTGGAAAGCAGGGTGAGGAAGGTGAGCGGGGTGACCAAGATGGGAGTCTCTTGCAAGGGGACCACAGAGGGATGGGCAGCACCAGGGTCCAGCCCACACAGGATGTTGGAGCCTGGGTGGGATGAGGGATTTCCAAGTGGTCACTGAATCTGTCCACAGAAGGTTGGCCACGTGAGCACAGACAGACGTCCCCTGCCCTGTCCTCCGAGAACACCACAAACCAACAACAAAGAGCCTGCTTAGCACAGGTGTACCCCTCATTCCTCCCTCTGCAGGGAGGAGTCGGGGCTCTGGGCAGGAACAGGCAGAACCTTGGTCACAGAAAGGAGAAGTCCCCATGTATCAGGGACATCTATGTAACTTGGAGGAGAAGGAAGTGTTCCAGGAATGACTTGGGGTGCACAGAAACCAACACAGAGAAACAATCGTCCAAGTTGAGATAAATTGGGATAGGTGAGACACTTTTAGAGTAACAGGATCCTCATACAGTGTCCAGTTGTGCTGCCTAAAGAGCCCATCAATTACTGAAGTTGAAAAAAATTGGATTTAGTGCAGCGAGGGCTGGCAGAAGCCACCATCGGATCCCCAAGTCAACCTTATCACACAGCACAGACAGAAGTTGTGCACCTGCTCCAGGACGTGCCGAGAACACAGTACCACCTCTGGAATCGCCTTACCAGGAACACACATCCAAAGGCATCAGACACACCTGGCGGAAAGACAGCTTTCATTTCACGTCCTGTGATCTTCAAACGTGCGTCAGGCCTGGGAGGTAGGTAAGGGTGAGCGTGTCCTCCATGTGGAGACAGACAGGACATGAGAGCCAATCACACATGCTTCTGGGGACCCAAACTGGAACAGTGGTTTGAGGTTGGCAGACAAAAAGACGGAAATACATCATTTTAAAAAAAAAGGAAAGGCTTTTTAAAAAATTTATTTGAAAGGCAGAGTTACACAGAAAGAGAGACAAAGCGAGAGAGAGAGCGAGAGATCTTTCCTCTACTGATTCATTCCCCAGATGGCCGCAAGGACCAGAGCTGTGCCAGACCAAAGCCAGGAGCCTGAGTGGTGAAGGCCCACCCACCTGAGTGACAGTTACCTGAGTGGGGAAGGCCCTGGTACCTAAGGCTCAGAGGGACACGTGTTAGCATTGCTAAAACTTGCCCACCCCGAGACAGGCCCACCCACTTGCTTCCCTGGTGCCTTCATTCACTGCACAATCTCCCAGCAAGCTACAGGTAAGAGACAGCATTTTCAGAGTCCAGGGTCCAGGGATAAGTTCTATAATTTGGGCAGACCTGGTCACCAGGCAGAGCTAGACTGGTGGCCCAATTGGCCAGCCGGCAGTGTTCTGCTTGTGCACAATGTCAACTCTAAGATCTCAGTAGCAACAACAAGTTCCTCTCAAGCCCTTGTGGCCACGGGCAAGTAAAGCCTGTCTATTTGTGAAGGCCACCACATGTGGCTGCCCCCCTGCTGCCTGCCAACTGGCCAGGCTAGGACAAGACCGAATTGGAAACAGCAGCAAGCATCCCACGGGGACCAGAAACTTGTACTCCAAGAAGTTTTCTTCTTGTCCTCACTTAAGATTTATGGGGGGTGCTCTTTCTGAAACATTCCAAGGAAGACAGGACAAACTCACCAGGTTGTCTCCCTACAGCAGATACAGGCAACCACGGTGGAAGAATGAATCCCTCCAAGCACCAGGGGCCCCCAGAGCCTGTGTTTTCCTGGGGAGAGTGAGAGTGGCTTCCCCAGCCGAGCTCATTCCAGGGTGGAGAGGCAGTGTCCATCAGAACTGGCATCTCTGCTTTCTCAGGTCGATGCCCCTGAAGCATCCATGGACACTAGGACCCCTCAGGCAACTTGTGAACATTCCAACTGGGATTCTGTGTCTTGGGATGGGGCCTGAGAAGCAACATTCTTGCTAAGACCCCAGGTTCCTGCTGCTGCTCTGGGGACCACACGTTGAGTGACCGGAGTGGGAGATGGGTCCAGAGGTGACTTCCCCAGCAGCAGAGGTTGGGAGGACAAGAGGACACAGGAGCTGGATGACTCAGCCAGATCACACCTGAGAGATGAGTTCCAGCGGCGGCCATCCAGCTCCCAGCAGAGCCCTTTGGCCCACCTGGGGTTACTCAGATCATGGCAACTTCACGTGCACTTGGAGGCACCAGGGCCACAGTCATGGTCAGAGGCTGGGTTGACGGCATCTCCTGCCCAGTTAACTGCCAAGGACATAAAGTGCATGATCCTATCCCAGTTGCAGGACCTACTGGGAAAACAGCCCCCTCAGATGGGAGTGCTGGGCCGAGGGGTTCTGAGGAGAATTCTGGAGTGGGGTGTTCCCTGTCCCCCTAGGACTGACTTCACACAGGAATGGAATCCTCCACACTCCTCCCCGACCATCCATGTGCGTGCACAAAACTAGATCGTGAGGCTTGTCAGAACAAGGACTAAGGTGGGGAAAAGAAGGACTGCATAACAGAAAAATAAAACTATTAAGTTGGAGAGAAAAGCAAGAAGAAGGAAATTGTACAATCCCCCATGCTGCGTCTGGAGAAGGAGTGAAATGACACCCGTGTGCAGCTTGGGCTTCTGCCGCTCGATGAGACCATGAGGTCTCTGCTTCACCCCCTAGGCTGAGCCCCAAAGAGGTGCTTCCAGTGGCAAGGGTTAGCCTTCCTATGCAGCCACACAATGGGTATGCCTCCTTGTTCTTTCCTCTGAGATTCAATGATTGGAAAGGCAGCACAACAGAGAGAGAGAGAGAGAGAGAGAGTCTTTCACCCAGTGCTTCACTCCCCAAATGCCCGTAACAGCAAGAGCTGTCTGGGCCAGACCGAAGCCAGGAGCCAGGACTCTTTCCTCATCTCCCCAACAGATAGCAGAGACCCAAGCACTCAAGCCATCCTCTCCTGCTTTCCCAGGCATATCAACAAGGAGCTGGATCAGAAGTGAATCAACTGGAATCCAACCCAGCACTCTCATATGGGATGCCGGTCAGGTGGTTGGTTTGCCTTCTCACAACACACTGCTGGCTCTGATTTTCTAGTTCTTATTAAAACTTCAAAAGGGTTTTTCAATGGGCAGGGGATGGACAGGTATCTGGAAGAGGTAGACTCTAGGGATAATTGAGTCCTCTAAAGATCTGCCTCCATGAGCATTTTGCCTCAAGTCTCACACTAGATTTAAGGTTCTGAGGCTGATAGTGTCTCCCAAGCGATTGGTAGAAGCAAACTTAAAACCCCTCTGTGGGAGATGGCTTATTTGTGCTAGAGCTGAACCAATCCAAAGATAACTAAGTGGACAGGAGCAAGACTCCAAAAGCAAGAGCCAAGAGAAGAAAAAGGCCTACCTGGGGACACAGTGTGGGGATCACTTAACAGGGATTTGTAGGAGTCAGCCAGATGTGTCCACTTAGCCCTTGTCCCATCTCAGGGAATGCCACATGAGTGTCTGCTCTGGCCTCGGAGCACGTGTTGTGAGACCGGGTTGCCTCTGTTGCTGACTCCATGTAAGGAGAGATAACATACTGGAAGGCACAAGACAGACAGGACAGCAGGCCCTCTGATTCAATGGAGAACTGTGAGTGTCTCATCACCAGATGCAAAGAAGAGCAAGTGAAACAGCAGTATGGGTGAAATTTTCCACCAAGCACCCAAGGCTATGCACATACTGAAATGTAGACAACTTGCAAGTATGGCAAGTGGTATCGCATGCCTGGTGCAAGGAAGCCAACAGCATGTCAGAACCATCAAGACTACTCAAACAACACTCGCAGGACATTCTTTCCCCCATCAGGGTCCCTGGAATGAAGGCGGAGAACTATCTTTGTTCCCTGGCACTGATGTGATCTGGCAGCAAGGAGCGGCACAGTGTTTTTCCCTCTAGCCCCCATGGTCACAAGAGGGAGGGCAGAGTCTTGTAATACTCACCTGCCCCCAAATCCCTCCCTACCCCACCCAGAGACTACATGAGTCTGCAATCCCCTCATCTCGGTAAAAAAAAATTAAATTAAAAGATATAAAAAAGGAAGAAATTGCAAATTGACAAATGCAACGTGAAAATCACACACCAAGAAAAGGTCAGGGCTCAGGCAGATTGACAGCCGACTTCTCAAAAGTAACAATGAAGCTGAAAACAATGTGATGTTGAGGTAGTTGATGTGGCTAAATAAAATATTTTTTTAACCCTGGTCTTCCTACATTCTACTGAGAGAGAAAGAGAGACAGAGAGAGAGAGAGAAACCCTCTTCAAAAAATCAAAGGGACGATGAGATACTTGGCATCCCATATGGGCATAAGTCTGTGTCCAGGCTGTTCCACTTCCAATCCATCTCCCTGTTGATGGCCTGAGAAAAGTAGCAGAAAACAGCCCAAGTGCTTCTTCCCCTTAAACACACACGCGAGAGCCAGAAGGAGCTCCTGGCCCCTGGCTTCAGCCCAGATCAGCCCCCTGATGGTGTGGCTGCTTGGAGAGTTGACCAGTGGATAGAGGATCTCTGCCTCTTTCTGTTTCTCTGACTTGTATAGATTTTTTTAAAAATCCAGTATGTAAGCCATGCACCATCTTTTGGGGATTATCTGTAATTATGGGAAACCACTTGTGAAAATTGCCTTGGAAAAGCTGACTAAGGCACAGGTAAGAATCAGCTGCCTCTTGTCTCCAGCAGGATCATGGAGAGCTAGCCAGCAAACCTGGCCACAGGGCGTGAATGCCGAAGCTGCTGCAGGCTCAGGAGGAGCAGGGGCTTGATTCGCACGCTGACAGCCTTGCTAAGGCACAGTGTCACAGGACAGATCGGAGAAAGCCACAACCCCGACTTCGCCACCGTCAAAGTAACGAGAGCTCAAGAGTGAGATTCTCCGTGGCTGCCTGCTCAAGAGCAGATCCCACGGACACAGCACATGCCTGGACGCTCTGAGCCATATTTCCAGGTCTACATCTCAGCCCTCTCACCACCACAAGGCACCCCCAGCTCCCGATGCCCTCACAACGCATCCTATGGACGTGGTCCCGCAGCACACAAGCTGTGACCTTGCACACAAGCATTCTCATGGCCTGAGAACAGACTTACACACACACGGTGGCCCCTTGGGTCATTATCCTGATGGCATCTCCCCCGTCCCCACTGCAGTCTCACCAGGGTTCAGACACCCACCTGGTTCCCTGGGCCAATCTGTGAGGACGGAGTCCTTTAAGTTCTGTTGCCTTCACCCTGGCTGCTTGGCTCTCCACTTGGTCCCTTAACAGCTGAAACCCCCGCCACCTTGAGTGTGACCGCCTCTGCCCACATTGGGTACCATTTCTATCCTGGGTCCAGAAGGAGAGACTCCATGGAGGCCAGCCTGGGACCACAGTTGCTGTGAAGACAGAAGCAACAAGAGCCAGACTGGAGTGAATATTAGGGATATTAAAATATTAGGGAGCCAAGACATGATAGCCTTGCATCAGCTGGGATCCCATATGGGTGCCGGCTTGTGTTGCAGCTCCTCCACTTCCATTAAAGCTCCCTGCCTGTGGCCTGGGAAAGCAGGAGAGGATGGCTCAAAGCCTTGGGACCCTGCACCCGTGTGGGAGACCCAGAAGAAAAAGCTTCTGGCTCCCAGCTTCAGATCGGCTCAGCTCTGGCCATCACAGCCATTTAGGGAGTCAACCAGCAAATACAATTTTTTTTTACATTTATTTTTATTGAAGAGTCAGATATACAGAGAAGAGGAGAGACAGAGGAAGATCTTCCATCTGCTGATTCACTCCCACAGCAGCTGCAACAGCTGGAGCTGAGCCAATCCGAAGCCAGGAGCCAGGAGCCTCTTCCAGGTTTCCCATACAGGTGCTGGGTCCCAAGGCTTTGGGCTGTCCTCAAATGCTTTCCCAGGCCACAAGCAGGGAGCTGGATGGGAAGCAGGGCTGCTGGGATTAGAACCGGCACCCATATGAGATCCCAGCAGTTGCAAGGCGAGGACTTTAGCTGCTAGGCTACCACGCTGGACCCCGGATACAAGATCTTTTTCTCTGTCTCTCCTTTCCTCTGTATATCTACCTTTCCAATAAAGATAAATAAATCTTTTTTTAAAAGCTGCCTATGGAATTGCATGACAAAATTAAAAAATTGAATTTTAAAAATTGGAAAAAATAAAAACAGATGTTAAGATAATGACATTATTTTCGATATTCCAGATTTGGCATATAATAAATTTTACTATATATTCACAAGTATCGGACATTTAAATCATCATGTAAGTCACTGTAGAGACACACGTCCCTTAATTAAAATAAACCACGATGTGAGGAGTCTGCATATGAGGCAGTCAGGAAGCTTGCTCATAGCATTTGTGATAAAGACTGGAGCCCAGGGTCTAGCCAGAGGGCCAGTGCTGGCCGGAGCACCCCCGAGCCATCTGGGCAGGGGCTATGCTGTCTATGCCACCAACACCTGCCTGGCACCGGTGCTGGCAACCAAGATAGGGAGGAATCGGGCTCCCACGGCAGGCGACACTCTCTAACCCTCCCTCGGTTTCCATTTGCTCCCTCCTTGTGGAGTTCCTAGAAGGCAGGAAGTGGCCCCTGACTCTCCAGGCTGAGATGAGGTGTTCGGGTGAGAGTCTGGAGGGGGGGAGGAAAGTCACCTTGTCCCCCGTTCAGGCAGCTGCACCTGTCCCAGGGCAATGACGGGCAAAGCCCAGGCCCACAGTCCCAGCTGTCCCGGAGAGCAGCTTACGCCACCACTCCAGAGGGAACGCTGGCTCTGTGCAGCTGTGTGGCCCGTGCCAGCCTTGAGTTTGTGGCCACATGTACAAGGTGTCAGTGACTACAGGAAGCTGTGGCTGCAAAGTCACCTGTTGCTTTCCACTTTGCTTCCCACGGGAGGCTGCTCCTTCTCACACCGCCCTCTCCACAGGCTAAGCAGGGGGTGTACCCTCTGCTCCTTCCACTGAGGTCCCAAGTTCACGAGCACGCCCTGAAGGACCTTCTTCACTCTGTCTCTGCTACCGCAGGTGCTTCTACAGGTGGAGGGGTGCGAGCTCTGTCTCAGCCATGCAGCCCAACTGGCGACAGAGAGGTGGGCCCTGGTGCCAGGTCTCTCTGCACAGCAGGACCAGCTCCAGGAGCAGCTGACTACCCGTGAGGGGGAGATGGCGGGAAGCAGGCTTCCTGGTCCCGGGAGGGCATGGGAAGGAGGCAGAGGTGCCTGCCAGGCAGCCATCCTCCTCTCTGCCGACAGGGGAACTGGGCAGAAGCTGGGGGCTCCCCTGGCACCGGCCCTGAGTCTTGACTGCATACCTTGACTGCATGGGGAAAACACACACCTGTCCACCATGCTCGCAGCCAGCAGTGGGCACAGGGAGGTCACAGCGACTGTTATGGGCATTTGCAGAGACAATCAACAGGAGAGAGACCTCAGTCTGTCTTTTGCTCTGTCTAGGGGGGGTGGAAATTAAATGAAAAGATAAGTGAGCCCAACAGAAAGGCAAGGGGTGCTAAGACACAACCTCTGTGAAGGGAATCAAGGAGCCCCCCACATCTGTGGCCAAGCAGCACCCACGGCCCCTGTCGCTCTGCCATCCTCACCCTCCTGGCCTTCTGGAACCTGAGAAGTAAATGTCTGTTTGCTCCCTAAGCACCAGGCCGAGGGGTTGGGGGATTAATAGCCAAGACTGAGAGGAGATGAAGACGGATGGCTTCAACGGGAGGGCATTCTTTATTCCATTTAGCAGCAGGGCCTCAGACATGTCAGCCAATCCGTCGTGGACGGCGTGCAACTGCCACGTGGGATGGACTGTCAGTCTCCCGCCGCAGCCTCGTCTCCACAGCCCAACAGAGAAAGAGGCAGAGAGAGAGAGAGAGAAGGATTTTCCACCTGCCAGTTTCATTCCTTTAGTCAATATGCCAAGCCAGGAGCCTGGAGCTTCTCCCAGGTCTTCCACATGGGTGCAGGGACCCAAGGCCTCGGGCCGTCCTCTACTGCTTTCTTAGGCACATTAGCAGGAAGCTGGATCAGAAGTGAGGAAGCAGAGACTCCAACCGGTGCCTGTATGGGATGCTGGCATTGCAGGCAGCAGCTTTACTTGCTATGACACAGTGCCAGCCCTAGGCCCAGCTTTGTAAGTGGTGTTAGACCCTATCTCCAATGAGATCTCCCATCAGGTGATTACTATTGACCACCAGAGAAGTCGAGGAGACCACTGTCCCGCTGGGATGGAAGGGCAGAGTGTTCAATGGAATGATAACTGTGCCCATGGCAATGAGTGGGCCCTCAGGACAGACGCCTAATCAGGGCAGACAGCAGCCTTACAGTGACGGGCACAAGGGGGACCCTGCAGGGACCATACCTGGCCTGGGCGCCCACTTGCCAAGGCCAGTGTGTGAGAATCAGCCATGTGCCGTGTGATCGGACCACAGCCACCGGACCCAAGGCCAGACTGAGAAGTTCCTTAGCAACCAAGACAATATTATTGTGCAGCCCGAGGGAAAGTGCCAGATGAGCAGAAATGCGGAGTCCAGAAAGCTCTGACTCAGGGCTTCCAGCCAAACACAGGCTGTGGCCGCGTCTGGAAGATGTTTCCTGTGCTGTGGATGGCCTGCTTGGAGCTTCCTGCCCAACAATGGGTAGGTGCCTGGTCAGGTACCAGCCCCCAGGCAGGGGCAATAAAAGCACTCAGGTCCCACCATGCCAGAGCAGGTGGGGGCGAAGGAGGCCCTATCTGCAGTCCTGATTGTCCCCACCCAATTTCCTGCCTGCTCTTCCTCCCTCCCGGGCTCCCTGACCCCAGCTCGGTGTGGGGAGCAGGTGACCTTCAGATCTGGGCATCAACCCCTCCGTTGTAACTCAGCAGCCCCTTTCACCCCAGGGACTGACTACCTGGGACAGGACTGGGAGTAGCAGGGTGGCCGCCGTGTCCCACCCTGTGTCCCTCTATCCCTTGAGGGCTCTGTGAGATCCCCTGCATAGTTCTATCTGGGAAACCGCAGAGCACTGTGTGATGTGTTTGGGGTAGCTATGCCAACCATGCTTCTGCGACCTGGAGCTAAGAGTCCATGCCATGCAGCTGCACACCTCCACCTGCCCTGCAGGGAACACACGGCCACTCAGGTCCCCACATATGGTGCCAGGGATGCTGAGAACTTGGGACCTGGAACTGACCTCACAGATGGACTCTGGGGAAGCAGGGTCATCTTCCTGGACTCACAGGATGAAAGGGAGAGGTGGAAGCTTCCAGAACACTGCACACACCCAGCAAGATGTGGTGTCAGGTGCCAAAGCAGAGCCCTGTCGACAGCAGTTGTTTAAGTGGATGGATGGATGGATGGATGGATGGATGGATGGATGGATGGAGTTCTCCTGGCCTGTCCATCTCTGAGCCTGGAATTTTTGACATTACATTACCCTATGACCTAGGCTTAGCCCTTCCCAGCAGCCATAATGTCCCCAGGCCAGCAGCCCAGACACCCCACTGTTCCCTACCACCCATGCCCAGGTCAAGCCTAGCCCAGAGCCCCGGCTCAGCCTGCTGGGAACAACAGGACACTTTCCAGGCCTCCCCATATCAATACTTCACCTGTTCTCCTTTGTCACAGTGCTGGTGTAGTAACGCAAAGGGAACAGGATGAAATAAATTATTCCAGTCTGACACCTTCTCCTCTCTCTAATAAACCCCAATTTCCCAAAACATAATTAAAAGGAAAATATTAGCTCACAAACAGCCTTACAAAGTCGGATTGCTGTATTTGGTGGACTTTTCCTCTCTAAATCCACATCAATAGGCAATTTAACAATAGGAGAACTCTCAATGGGAGTTCAACAGATGAAATTAACACAGCACAGAGCTCTGGACGGCAGCGTTTCTCTACCCGTGGAATTGCTTGCAGTCACCCTTGCGTAAAAGTCCCCATCAGATTACAGGATTTTGCTGTACGTAAATTGAAGACTAAATGGTTGGTAGCACCTTTCAGCTCTGCCATGCTGGAAATGAGTTTTTTAATAGGAAATTAGATTAGTAATATTTTAGTCAACAAAAATGGAGGAGAATTTCTGCATAAAGATTAGAAAATTATTCAAGCAAAAAAGAGAGACTTTTGTATCAAGAGGGAACATTGGCTCAAATCTATGAATGGTTTTTCTTCTTCTGGGCTGAAGCCCATGGCAGAAAAAGAAGTGATTTTCTTTGGACCCTTGGGTCTCACCGCAAGGGATGCTCTAGGTAATGACAATGCAAGAGCAAGTGCCTTCCTCCACTCCACTCCCCGGGGAGGGCACGCAAGTTGGGAGCTGAGCTGTCCTGGGGTGGCTGGCTGCTTCTGAGGAATCTCAATACAGGGCTCCTGGGAAGGGTGGCACCTGGGCTCCCTGTCTCTTCACTCCAGCGCATGCACCTGTCAGCCCCCCTCCCATGGTGACAGTCACCCTCCTGAGGCAGGAGTCCCTTGGCCATTCCACCTGCCAATGCTGCTGCACCAGGGACTGGATGTCCATGACATGCCAGGACCAGGGCAGCTTGGGGAACAGAGTGCCCAGCTCCAGGAGGTGGGAATACTGGTGATCTTCTCCTCACTCCATTTTCCCATCTGTAGAATGGGCACCATGACACAGCTATTCCTGCTAGTGTGCATGAAGCACTAAGAGCAGTGTGGTAGTAAGGTAAGCCCCAGGCATGCTCGGTTCCACCTTTGCCACCATGTCACTCAGACAGCCGGCTCTCCAATGCCGTGCCGCTACCCCAGCGGGTCACACTCTATAAGGAAACCTTTTAGTGACAGCTCCCCAGGAAAAGCACAAAAGAGTCCTGCCCACAGCGTCCCCTACTGAACCTCTGTCACCTGCCATCACTCAAGTCCAAAAATACCTGTGTATGTTCTGAAAATGCTTCTTTTTTTATTATTTGAAGGAGAGGCAGATGGAGCAAGAGTTTCCTGCTGATTTGCTCCCCAAACGTCCCCCCAACAGCTGGGGCTGATCCAGGCAGAAGCCAGGAGTCTGTAACTCCATCTGGGTCTCCCACATGGGTGACTAGGACCCAATGCCTGAGCCATCATCATCTACTGCTCTCCCATGAGGTAAACTGGCAGCAAGTTGGATCAAAAGCAGAGCTGGGACACAAACTCAGGTGTTCTGAAATGGGATCCAGCCACTGGTTCACTCCCAAATGCTTGAAAGAGCCAGAGCTGGGCCAGGCTGCAGCCACAAGCCACGAGCTTCATGTGGGTCTTTCGTGGGTGGTGTGAACCCAAGCATTTAACCCATCACCTGCTGCTTTCCCAGCTGCATCAGCAGAGTCAGATGGGAAGTAGAGCAGCTGGGACTCGAACTGGAGCTCCAGTGTGGACTGCCGGTGTGGCAGGAAGCTTGACCCACTGTGCCAGAACATTGCTTTCCACCCACATCCAATCAATGAACTGAACGTATTCCAGAGAGACACTCCCATCCCCATCTGTGCAGATGCTTCCAACCCCTACCTGCCTCTCCAGGTAACCGAGAGCTATCTGGTGAGATGCTGAAGTAGCCCTTCTAGTCTCAAATTCAGACTCACCACAATGGGGTGTAGCCCCATACGTCATTGATTCCTGGATTGGGTGTATCGGGGGGTGGCAGTTCTGCATGTTGTTTTCACGGTCAAGAAAAACTTACAAAGGGACAAGCGCTGTGGTGCAGAGGCTAGGAAAGCCGCTGCTGGAGCACCCATGTCCCACTGGAGACCTGGCTCCTCTTTTTTCCCATCCAGCTTCCTGCTGATGCTCTCTGGGAGGCAGCAGATGCGATGGCCTGGGCCCCTGCCCCCCTCCACACACTCACACACACTCACGCACACTCACACACAGGAGCCATGTGGATGCAGTTACAAGCTCCTCGCCTTGGCGGTGCTGGCTATGGTGCAGCTTGTGGAGTGAATCAAGCAAGTGGAAGATCTCTGTGTGTCACTCTGCCTTTCAAGTGGATGACGGTAAATAACTAAATGTACTTGCTTTCAAAGCCCCCAGAGAAGACGGGCACGAAGGAGTGGCGTGAGCCCAGCAGCTGGTGTCTGAGGACAGAGCAGTGAAGGATCTATTAGCATCTCACCAAGGCTGCTCCAGCCGCTGCTATCTTTAATGCAGACTATTAACCACACCGCTCGCCCAGGCCTTTGTTCTCCTTTGACAGAAACTTTTAATCAGGCAGGGAGTAGCATCTTCCACACCCCTCGTGGTAGGGATCAGTACTCAACTGGCAAAACCAGCATCTCTGCCAGTCTGCCAGTGACGCCCAGGCCAGGCAGCCAACAAGCACCGTGGGCATACAGGATGCCACTCCAGGGGCCAGCACTGCTCAGTCATCCTCATGGGACTCCCACCAGCTGCCCACCCCAATGACCTCACAGCCCACAGCATGGTCCTCAGCCCAGGCTCCTGGGGCTGGCGCTGTCAACCTTACCCCCTTGTGTGTGAGCTGGCAAGCACATCTCCTGAAACCAAGTATCTTCTACACATTTTCTGGGTGCCTGGGCTCACCTGGGACTTCACAGCCACTCAAACGGTCACCTTGAGAATGCCTGTGGCAGGGTCCCAGGCAGGAGCCGTGGGGGCTTGGGTCACATCAGCACCTATGTCATGACTCTGGCCTCCTCCCCAAGGCTGGGCAGCAGGTCTCTGCAAGAACTCTCAGTCCTGGAACTTATGGAGGCTTTTAAACAACTAGAATTTTAAGCAATTTTCTTTTTCCCCCTCTAAGATTTCTTTAATTTATTGGAAAGGCAGACTTACAGATGGAGGGAGAGACAAGAGATCTTTCATCCACTGGTTCACTCCCCCAAACAGCCACAACAGCCAGGGCTGGGCCAAGCTGAAGCGAAGGGCTTAGAACTCCATCTAGGTATCCCATGTGGATTGATGGGCTCAGGAGCTTAGGACACCTTCTGCTGCTTTCCCGGATGTATCTGCAGGGAGCTTGATGGGAAGCAGAGCAGTCAGGGCTTGAATCAGTGCCCACATGGGACGCTGGCACTGCACACAGTGGCTTAACCCACTGTACTGTAACACTGGCCTCTAAGCCATTCTTTCTCTGATGAGAAGTTGAAATCTTTCAGTAAAGGCCAGTCAGAAAAAGACTAAAGCAGGAACTTACTATCACAAGGAAGCCATTGATGACATAGTAAAGGTAAGCTTTTGTTCCTGGGCGAACCTGTGATTTAGAAAACTGTCTCATCTCTTCTTTATTGCATCTAATTTTTTTTTTAAAGGGGATGGGAGAGAAACAACTGTCGAAAATCTGTCTCGCTCAACAGCTGATGACACCTCCCTCACTTTCACTGCCCACATCTGCACCAACCTCACTCGCCAGCAGAGCCTGACTGGCCCTACCCCTGCCAGCTGGGATTTGCGAGAGCGGTGCCCTCACTCAGCAGCCTGGTAAGAGCTCTGTCCATCACTGCTCCTGCACACAGAGGGCCTGATGGCAGGGCCACGTGTGTATGACCATGGAGGCAGGCCTGCACAGCTTTGTCTCTTTGTCTGGGCATTTCCACAGCTTCGTTTCAGCATCCACCCCCAGCAGTGTGGTCCAGGGGCAATGCAGCCTGCACTCTTGCAGAACCTTTCCAGGGACACCAAGAAAGCAATGCTCGTGGGTATACCTACTGTCAGCAGCGCCTGGAGCATGGCCATGCCTACTGGCCAAGGACATGAAGGCCATCCTATCCACCTAGGAACCAGACAGGACCCTTGCTTGCTGGACACACCATCCATACTTGCGGGACACACACAGACCCCACTGTGTCACATGACCAGGCTCCAGCTTCCCCCGCACCCTGCAGCCCTGCAGGCCAACCCTCACGAAACAACAGCAGAACACTGCAGCCTCTGTGAAAGCAGCAAGTGAGGCTGGTCTCTTGAGAGGCACAGGCCCTCATGCCAGGCACAGGAGTACATGTCGAGAGCTCCAGCAATCGACCCATAGGAAACAAACAGATGCAAACTGCCCGAAAAGAGCTTCAAGCAATCATCTTAGAGAAGCTCGGGGTAATGAGAGGAAACGCGTGACAGATCCAGCACACCAGACTCCATCACCCAGAGAAGAACTCAACTCAAAGTCAGGTCATTTGAGATTTGTCAACTAGAGGAACAACCTTTTTGAAGAGACAGAAAAGCAAAAAGAAAATACCAAGAACCTAGACGATGCCTTCAAGCTCATGAATGTTTGGCTTTTGAGAATTTAAGAAGCAGAAGAGAGAGAGAGAGAGAAGGCAAGAAGATTGAGTTAAGTCAAGACTTGCCTGCAAGCATTCCAAATCTTGGGAGGGACATGGCTGTTGAAATTCATGAAGCTCACAGGCACCCAAACAAGATTCACCCAAAGAAGAAGGATGCCACGGGGTGCAACAGGCCTAAAGGTCCAAAACCAAAGACAGAGAAACTCGGAGGTAACCGGAGGGAAGGGAATTGCCATGAGTCTCTTAGTGAGCTTCTGAACAGAAGCCCGGCAAGCTGGAAGGCCTGGGATGATAGATCCCAAGTATAGCAAGAAAAAAAAAAAACCCACATGAATACTGCATCCAGCCCAAGTGTCCCCCAGGTGTGCGAGACAAACATCCCCCGACGAGCAACAGCTGAGGGAGTTCATTGGTATGAGACCAGCCACTCAAGAAATACCAGAGGGAGTTCATCAGGTTGAATCAAAAGACAGGGAGTGACAGCATGACAAATCCGTGAAAGTATAAACATTGCCCAAGTCAGAACGCTCTGATTGTGTAATAATGTTAGGTAAACCACTTGTAACTCTAGCATGAAAGTTAAAAGATGGAATCAGCGCTGTGGCGCAGCACTTTCTGCAATGTTAGCGTCCCTTGTGAACGTCACTTCAAGTCCCTGATGCTGAACTTCCCAAACAACTTCCCTGCTAACACCCCTGGGAAGCAATGGAAGACGGTCCAAGTGCTCGGACCCTGCACCCACATGGGAGACCTGGACGGAGCTCCCGGCTGCTGGCTTCAGACTGGCTCAAGCCCTAGTGCCATTTGGGGCGTGAATCAAAAGAAGTTCTCTCTCTCTCCCTTCCTCTGTAACTCTGTCTTTAAATAAATAAATCTGTAACAAAAGAGAGGCAAATGTATTAAAAATTACTAAAGCCATAATAATGTGTTAGCAGATATACAATATAAAAACAAGTGAAGTGTCATATTAAGAATATAAAATGAGTATGTATAAATTTGGAGTGTTTATAGGGGATTATAGGTGATTAACGTTGGACTGCTATCAACTTAAACCAGAACACTAGAATACTAAACTCTAACATGTTAATGTGAGCTCCATGAAGACTATAAAGAATAAACTTCTAGCAGACACACAAATGAGAAAGAATTCAAATCTGCTCCCCCAACTGCAAAAACTGACCAAATCACAGACTGAAATGAACTAAAAACAGCAATCAGCAAAAGAACAAGTCTCTATCTTTCAACAATTATGTGTAAATGGATTAAATTTCCCTATCAAAAAGCATGGAATAACTATGGATAATTTCAGACAAAGATTCTACAATATGTTCCCAAACAAGCAACACACTTCAGCCTTGGGGGGGCGCATCAGCTGAAAGTAAGAGATGGAGACATACTCTCTGCAGGTGACTGCCAAGAGAGAAGACATAGGCTGTGCGCACATCAGACAAGAGCAGGCTCAGAGCACACCTGTCATTGGAGGAAAGAAAGGTTGCTGTGTGGTGACAAAGGGATGAGATCGTAACAGACTGTAGCTATTACATGCATACACTGAATGCTAAAGCTGATGTCAACAAAACTGAAGGAAGTTGGGCCCAGCGCAATGGCTACATCCTCACCTTGCAAAGTGCCAGGATCCCATATGGGTTCAGGTTCATGTCTCGACTGCTCTACTTCTCATCCAGCTGCCTGCTAATGCCCTGGGAAAGAGGCAGAGAATGACCCAAGTCCTTGGAACCCTGCACCAGTATGGGAGACCCAGAAGAAGCTCCTGGCTCCTGGCTTCGGATTAGCTCAGGCCCCACCATTGTGGCATTTGGGGAGTAAACTAATGGATGCAAGATCTTTCTGTCTCTCCTCTCCATAAGTCTGATCTGTCTGTCCAATGAAAATAAATAAATCTTAAAAAAAAAACTGAAGAGAGAAACAGACAACAGAAGTGTAAAACTAAGGGGACTCATGATACTTGGAAATGGGGAGGGAGAGCAGAGAAATCTTACATCACCCCAGAAGGTGTGAGGAAGATGAGAAATATAACCTATCAGGATCATAACTGGTAACTCATAGACAACAGACTCGAATTAGCATTAGACAATAGCAAAACTACAAAGGCATATGGGGAATCAGGAGTAATCCTAACAACCTCTTAACAGGAGGTCATACGCATAGAGCAGGGGGGAACCCCAGAGTGGAGCAGGTGGACAGGAGGAGGCTTTTATCCCAATCCTGAAGACTCCCGGATCCTCACCAAGGAGCACCGAGGACTACATCCCTACTGCCAAGGAGACCATGGGGAAATGGAGTGCCTTCGGAGACCAAGAACTCTGAGGTCACCCACCCCCATCTGGATCTACCACATGGGATGGAAGAAGCCCAAATCCTGCCTAGCAGGTTCCAAGGTCATCGGAACAACAACCAGGATCCCTGAGCGGTCCTCAGAAACAGAAGAACAGTAAACTTCCTTCGGGACTAGGGAGAGGAGCTTTCTCTGGTCCTTGCCTGCTTCCAACTTTGGGTCCCCACCCCCCTCTCGTAATAACCATCAGGAGCGCTCCAGAAACCCCTCAAAACAAACAAACAAAACTAGAATAGATAGACAGAGAACAACAAGGAAAGCTTAGAACCAGACAGGAAACGGTCAGCGGGGATGCACTTATAACTCACTGGGTGGGACACAAAGATTAGTTACTCCTCACTGGGGTATGGAAGATTTCTCTGCACACCCCTCCTAAACATGCTCACCTAAACAGCTGACATATATCCTGTTAGAATTATAGAGTTAGACCACCCGAAAAACAGCCAGGTTCAGCGAAATCATGCTTCAATGCTATAAACTGCTAAAGACTAAAATTAAAATAGGCATGAGACAGCTGAATAGCAATCTAAGCCATTTTAAGGTGTATAGAATACGGCTGAATGTAAACCAAAATTGAAATGTCTATGAAGAAGTCACAGGTTGTGGTTGAGAACCTGCATTTTCCTATTAACATATTGGTTAATCAATACCATGTCAATTAATGCCATAATGTTGTAAATGGTTGGAAATATTATGTTGGGACTTTTAATTGATTGGAATGATACTCTGCCGGCTCTACCTTCAGACCAGAGATGGTCTCACCAAGAAACCATTGAACTTACCAGGACAATAAGATGCTGGACTTTATGCTTGGTAAATACCTCCAATGAAAGAATGTCAAATGAATTTGAACTATGGAAATGCAACGAGGTGGAGCAATCCACTGTGGGGGGAGGGTTTTAGGAGGGGCGGGGGGAATCCCAGTGCATAAAAAAATGTATCACATAATGCAATGTAATTAGTTTTAAAAAAAGGAAATGCAATAAAAATATATGTTTAAAAAAAAGAAATTTAACAGATTTTAACTAAAAGCAAACAACAATATATTGATTTACAAACAAATAACTATGTTTAGGAGTCCTGGGCATACATTAAAAGTTACTTTCTGCACAAAAAAAAAAAAAACAACTAAGGGGGCTGTTGTATCCCACATTCAATGACGGATAATGCATTCATGTAGGCAGTTGACAGCCTTAGACACACACCTGACGGCTTGTGCAACACCTTCTATCCACCGCCACCTATAAACACACTCTTCTCAGGCTACCTGGGACACTCTCTGGGTCAGAGCACAGGAAGGCTCCAAAGATAAACTGTCCAAAGTTTTAAAAGACTGAAATCACATCAAGAATTTCTTTCTGACCATAAGGGTAAAACAATACAATGAAAGAAAAAGAGAAAATGCACAAACCCATAGAAATTCAATAACATGCCCCTGAACAACCAATGGGTCAAGGAAAAAAGCAAAATGGAAATCAGAAAATCATCTTGAAACAAACAAAAATGAAAATACCATTTACCCAAACATGCAGGATGGAACAAAAAAGTCCTGAGAACATTTTAGGAACAAATTAAGGGCAAAACAAACATTAAGGGTAAAAGAAAATCTTTTAAATGAACAATACACATCTCAAGAAACTTAAAAAAAAAAGGACACATGAAGGACATCAGAAGGAACAAGACAAAATATTGGAACAAAACCAGATGAAATTCAGACCAACAGAGATCAGCAAACCTGGGGCTGGTTTCCCGAAGATAAGGTTGACAGATCTTAAGATACACAAGTCAAGAAAAAAAAATGTAAATTAATAGGATTCTAAATAAAGAAGGAGACATTACAAAAGATGGCACAGAAGCAGAAAGGGTGGTAACAGACTTCTGTGCATTAGATGCCAATGTAATTTATCATAAACCTAGTAGAAGTGGCTGCGTTTCTAGAAACACACAGCTTCCCCAACTGAATTCTATGAAGAGACAGATTATCTGAGCTGATCACTAATCTGGAAGGAGACTGAGAGCAGTAATCCCCAAATCCCCCAACTAAGCAAAGCATGGGTCGTGAAGTTTACCAGGAATTTAGAGAGGAGTCCACGCCAAGCCCTCTCAGACTCTTCCAAATAAACAGAAGAGGAAGGAACTACATGCAAACTCACATGATGAGGCCAGCCTTACCCTCACGCCACAGCCAGGGAAGAAAGCTATGAGAAAGCAAAATCACAGGCCAACAACCCTGCTGGATATCAACATTAAAAAAAAAACCAAATAAATGATAGCAAACTAAATCCAAGAGCACATTCAAAGCACCATCTCCCATGATGGTGTAGGATTTATCCCAGGGTGTAAGGCTGCTACGACCCGCACAAACCATGACATGCAAGACACCATGCCAACATACTGAAAGCGCAGCTCATGGGACCATCTTCATAGATTCAGGAAAAGCAGTTGACAAACTCAACACTCTTTCATGATGAAAGACCCCCAGCCAATTGGGTATAGATGGAAGGTAGCTCAATATAATTAGAACCAAGTAGTTCAAGCCTACATCTGACATCAGTCTTACTAGTAAAGATGCTCAGCCCAAGAACAAGGGCCGGGAGCCTACCCTCACAAGGTCTGTTCAATGTGGTCCTCACCAGAGCCATCACAAAGAATAGAAATAATAGGCATCCAGACACAAAAGGAAAAAGTGAAGCAGTCTGCATATGCAGGGCCATGAGCCTAAACGTGCATACAGGACCATAAAACTCCACGACAAAACAACAAACACAACAAAAAAACTGAAAGCGGTAATGAACAAACTCAGGAAAACTAGCATATAAAACCAACCTACAAAAACCGGGTGCATTTCCGCTTGCTAACAACAGCAAACGACCCTGAAAAGAAATTAAGGAAATGATGCTATTTACAACCACATCCAAAATAATCAAGTGCTCAGGGGGTAAATTTAATCAAGAAGACAGAAGGTCTGTGAACTAAAAACTAAATGAAAGAACCTGAAGAAGACACAGGTAAATGCCACAGCACCATCCCATGCGTATGGAGTGTCAGAATTATTATCAAAAGGACCATGGGCCCGGCGGCGTGGCCTAGCGGCAAAAATCCTTGCCTTGAATGCGCCGGATCCCATATGGGCGCCGGTTCTAATCCCAGCAGCTCCACTTCCCATCCAGCTCCCTGCTCGTGGCCTAGGAAAGCAGTCGAGGACGGCCCAATGCTTTGGGACCCTGCACCCACGTGGGAGACCCGGAGGAGGTTCCAGGTTCGCGGCTTCGGATCGCCACAGCACCAGCCATTGCGCTCACTTGGGGAGTGAATCATCAGACGGAGGATCTTCCTCTCTGTCTCTCCTCCTCTCTGTATATCTGACTTTGTAGTAAAAATTAATAAATCTTTAAAAAAAAGACTGTATTTCCCAAAACAATCCACAATGGAAGGCAATCCCTATCAAATTCCAATGAACATTTTCATAGACACAGAAAAACGAAATCATAAAAGTCATATAAAACCACACAAGACTCCAAACGATTTTGAGCAAGACAACCAAAGATACACTCACTGATTTCCAACTATGTTACAGATGTGTGGTCATCCAAACAGTACCATCCTGGCATACAAATGGACACACAGCCCAAGGGTCCAGAATAGGAACCCAGGAGTATATTCAAACCATTTCATTTTTTTTTTAAAATACATGTTTTTAAAGATTAATTTATTTTTTATTGGCAAGGCAGATATACAAAGAGGAAAATCTTCCGTCCAATGATTCACTCCCCAAGTGACCACAATGGCCAATCCGAAACCAGGAGCCAGGAACTTCCTCTAGGTCTCCCACGCGGGTGCAGGGTCCCAAGGCTTTGGGCCGTCCTCAACTGCTTTCCCAGGCCACAAGCAGGGAGCTGGATGGGAAAAGGAGCTGCCGGGATTAGAACGGGCGCCCATATGGGACCCCAGTGCATTCAAAGCGAGGACTTAAGCCGCAGGCCACCTTGCCAGGCCCCCAAGTCATTTAATCTTTAGCAAGGGCATCCAGAGGATAAGATGGAGAAATGAAAGTCTCCAACAAATGCTGTATCTGGAGAGCCACACCAAAATGTTGAAAACCGGAGTCTTATCTTAACAGCAGATACAAAATGTAGCTCAAAGAAGCTTAAACGTTAACACCTGAACCTGTGAAACTATGAGAGGAAAATGTATGGGGGGAAATACCTAGCATTAGGGCAATGCTTTTCTGGACTTGCACCCCCTAAGTGTTAGGCAACAAACCCCAACAATGGACAAATGGGTCTAGCTAGAATGAAAAGCCTCTGCAGAACAGAGAGCAGTGAACAGAGTGAAAAGACGATATGGAAATTCAGAGAATGTATTTGTGAATCATACATGTGCAAAGGGGTCGTTATCCACATTACATAAGATACTCAGCTCAGTAACAAGAACACAACCTGATTAAAAATTAGGCCGAGTTGGGCCAGCACTGAGGCTAAGCAAGCTAATCCTTTGCCTTCAAGCACCAGCATTCTATATACATGCAAGTTCATGTCCTGGCTGCTCCACTTCCAATTTAGCTCCCTGCTTGTGGCCTGGGAAAGCAGCAGGGAAAGGCCCAAAGCCTTGGGATCCTGCACCTACAGGGAGACCCGGAAGCAGTTCTTGCTTCTGGCTTCAGATCAGCTCAGCCTCTACCCATTGTAGCCATTTAGAGTGTGAACCAGCAGATGGAAGGTCTTTCCCTCTCTGTCTCTCTTTCTGTTTGTAAATCTGTCTTTACAATACAAATAAACAAATTCTACCAAAAAATTATGTTGAAGCTCTGACCAGACATTTCTCAGGAGGAGCCAAAGTGATTGCAGATAGCCAATAATGAGAGAAGTACAAACGAAAGCCACAATGAGATTTCAGGCCACACCTGCTACAGTGATTATTACAAATAAAAAGAAAAGGTGGAGAAAAGGGCCCCTCATAGAGTGTTTGTAGAATGGTACACTTAAGTCAGAAGGAAATAAGCATAGAATTGCCACAGCTGCCCAGAATTCCCACATCTGGGGATCCATCAAGGGAAAGCAGAGCATCCGAGAGATGCCTGCCTCCCATGTTCACAGCAGCCTCATTCCCAGCAATCAAGATGTGAAAACCATCCCTAGTGACTGCTGACAGCAACGGGTACAGGAAATGCACACAGCAATTCAAAACAGCAAAATCCTGCCCTTGTCAACAACATGAATGCAACGTTCCAGAAGCCAGACAGAATGACAAATGCTGTAGATTCTTACTCGTGTCTCAAATCTAACACAATTGTACTCATAGCAACTGAGGGCTCCATGGTGGTTGCCAGTTGCTGGTAGGAGCGCTGGGATATGTTGACCACAGGGTTTAGCCTGGTGCTGACGGATACGCCATGGATCAACAGGAATGTGGATATCGACTCAAGATAAATACACCGGTCCCTGGACAACACAAATTCACACTGAGCAAGTGGATTTGGGTAGACGTTACTGGAGTTTCCATCAATTGGAGTACTCACTAGCTAGCAGGAGAGAAAAACGGTCCCAGGATGGAGTCAGCCTTGATAGCAAGGATTCAGAGTGGGCAAAGCCTGGAGCAGGGGACAGCAAGGGCAGCTGTGTTGGGTCCAAGGAAGGCTGAGGTCACATGGTCTGACAGCTGGATGACCCACCATCTGCTCTGAGACACGTGCGCCAGATGGGGAGGTATCCCAGCTGAGGGGAGGGGACCAGGGCAGCCTGAGGTCTGCTGGGTGATGGGTAGGCTGTGGGGAATTCTGGAGAGAGTGTCATGAAGGCTGGGAAATCACCCCCACGCTGACCTGACCACAAAGCCAGTCTCCAAGTCCTCTCCAGCAGAGGGAGTGCAGCTGGCTGAGGGGTCCAGCCTCTCTCCTAGGCAACCACATTCTCCAGGGGTCCTTCCCACAGCAGATGCAGCAACAGCAAGAATCCTCACGCCAGCTGCTTCTAGGGCTCCTTAGAGCAGATGCTCCAGACTGGAGGACTCCCCGCTGGCCTTGAGCCTTCTCAGAACCCCCAATCCCCACTAGCAGCCCTTGGGCAATCCCTGGGCACAGCCTATCTCGGCTCCATGCCTGCCTCCTAGTAGAGCCAGGTGGACACAAACGGAGAATCCTAGACACAGTGGATGCAGCCATCACACCCTCTGGGTATCTTGCAGAAGTTATTCTTCCATGATAAGCCAAGGATCCCTCCAAGGAATTCCATTGCCTTCCCGTGGGGTTCTGGGGTCTCTGACATCACCATTGCCTCTCACCTTGCAGCTTATCTTTGGTCCATTCTGCTGGTTAAGGGAGGAGGTCTCCATTAAACTCACCAAGGCAAGTTCTTGGCTGGTACACAAATGTGATGCTCACGCTGCAATAGTGGGGTGCCTGGATTGAATCCCAGCTACTCCATGCTTCTCATCCAGCCTCCCACGGATGCTCCTGGGAGGCAGCCCAAGTCCTTGCCATCCCTGTAGGAAGCCTGGATTGTCTTCCTGGCTCTTGGCTTCAGCCTGGCCCAGCTCAGCTGTTGTGGGCATTGGGGGAAGGACCATTCTCCCTCTCTTAATCACTGAGCCTGGAATTAAATTAAATAAATAATTATTCATTAAAAATAAAAGAACATGGAAAATGAGCATTGTTTTTTGTAAGTGTGATTTCAAAGGGTTTTTTTGGACCCAAATAATCTATCTATCTATCTATCTATCTATATATATATATATATATATAAATTTATTTTGATTTTTAATGATGTTTACATAGTTGAGCAGGGTGGGAAGGATTGAGAGTTAGGATAAAGTGAATGCAATAGCTGTTTCCAAATTCTCTACTTCTTCTTCCTGTATCTGGGGGAAAGGGGTTGATGAGGGGAGAAACCATACTCAGCTTCCCAAATGCCCCAGTACCCAGGGATGGGGAACGGTCACCCAATATCAACCCAAAGTCCCAACGTGTGCATGTTCCAAGGGTTCTGCCCAAGTGCTCTCCACAGTTCTGAAATGCTGTCAATCTCACCGATCCAAGTGTAAGGAAATCCTTCCAATGTCCACTGGCTGACATAGTTGACATTAGAGTCTCTGTTTGCCCAGATATTTGTTGTCATCGTATGGCTGAGGTAATTGTCCAATTTGTTCTATCCTCCTTCTTCTGCTATGGTACCAGATGTCCTCTGCAGACTCCAATGGACTTCCATGTCCTCTGTTGTGTAGCAGGGCCTGCCATCCACTGTTCTGTCTTTTCCAGTGAAGAGGCTCAGTTCTTACACTCACACTCCATGTTCAGACCACCATCCTGGATGTGAGACCCCAAATCCCTGTATGACCCCACCTGAACCATGCCCCAGACCCACTGCAACCCTACACACCAGATCTCCACAAGTATGGCACTGGGCAACCAGTGAGCTTCCCCCGATGCCATTGCCACCCTGGGCCACCTGACCAAGGACCCACCTGACCCTCAACCCCCAGGAATCACGGACCCAGCACCCACCGTGCCCAGACAAGCATGACTTACATCACCTTGGCATCCATTAGTGGGTGCTGCATCCTGCTTCTGTCCAGCCTGCCCCCAGTTTCAGTTCCTGCTGGTGGGTACTGCAGCCTAGCCCAGTCAGGCCAGCCCCCAGTCCAGGCCCTAATGTGAACTGGCTGGTGTTGTAGCTTGACCTGCCCCATCCTGGTTCTCAGATCTGCCAGTGGATATTATAAGCTAGCCTAGCTTGGCCTGTTCGCAGACCTGACCCACATGTATGCTGGCAGGTAATGTAACCTGGCCTGGTTTGGGCTGTTCCTTGCCTTAGTTCTTGCGCTCACCTGCAGGGACTGCATCCTGACAAAGGACATCCCCAAGCTCCTCAGGTCTCCTCCCAGTGGCAGGTCTCATACACACAAATGGGTCCTTGGCCCAGGTTGACTTTGTCCACCTCTTGTCCTGGCAGGAACAGTGGCCTTGCTCAACCAGAACACACCCTTTCCAGCTCTTACTCTGGTTGCAGTCCAGCAAACCAGGTCTGTGCCCAGACACAGCTCTCACGTGGTTCAGTGGGAGCCGAGACCTAACCCAGCCTGCTCTACACCCTCCCTCTCACATGTACCAGTGGGCGCTACAGTCTATCCCAGTCTGGTGCTCCCCAGGCCCAGTCCACATCCACGCAGAGGGAGATTGCAGCCATGTTCAGCCCAGCCCACTGCTGCCATTCTAGCTCTTGTGCTCACCAGTGGGAACCACAACCCACTAAAGCATCCCCTTTGCTCCCCAACCAGGCCTATTCCCAGTCACAGATCTTGCAGGTGCCAGCGGAGATTGCAATTCCACAGCGATGAGTCCACAAAACCCCTGACAGATTCTGCCCCCAGACCTGATTCTCTTGTGTGCTGGTTAGTGTTATGGCCCAGCCTAACGTTACCCATCCCCTGTTCTGAGTCTCAGTAGCAGATACTGGGATCTATCCCTGCCACATAGGGTCCCAGCCCTAGCTTTAGTGTGTGCCAACAAGTGGTATTTAGTGATGGTTGATGCTAACTACCCCAGCTCAGTTCTCCCATGTGTGCTGGTGCTTCAGTCTGACCCTTAAAGGTCTTCCTGTTGCCCCCTGCAGACGGCTTGGTCTCAGCCCCCTTGCTTACCTGCCAAGTACAGTAGCCTTGTCTATGGGAGTCCCTCAGAAGTCATTCCTCACCTCTGCATGTACCCTCATGTCCCCACTTGCCCTCACCTGTGCTATTGCCCAGACCCCCTGTAAGGGCACATCCCCAAATCCCCAGAGTACACCGCTGGGTGGATGGGTCAGAGAACCCCAGCCAGGTCCAGCCCCAGCCGGGGCTGCCCACTGCTGCTGCGGGGCAGGTAGGTCAGAAGACCCTGGCCAGGTCCAAATCCAACCCCCAACACCAAATAAACCTTTTCATTCCCTTTTCCATTAATTCTTTGAGGCCCATAGGCACTGGCATGCAGCTGACAATCCCTACAAGTGGTCCTTCTCCATTGCTTGTTCCCAAGGCAGCTTCCCAGACAACCTCAATTGAGTCCTGGGAGTGAGGGTGGGGATTAGGGAGTCCCAGCGCCCTGTTGGAAGGACCCTGCCCTCTGGGTCTCCCCCTTCCTCCCACCCCCAGGGGCTTAGGGGGGACCGGGCTTAGGGTAGACCTTTCTTTCCTGGTCAAAGCCCTTCATCCCTGAGCCCCATGTCATCGGCCTGTGCACAGCTGTCTGCCCTGATGCTGGCAGTCACAGTCTCTGGTGGCCGTGTCAGAGCTCCCAGGGGGTGGCCTCACCTCTCTTCCAGCTGTCTGCTAGTCTCATGCTTCAGAACTCGCGTGTAGCCTCCACTCCTGCCTGCTACCACAGGACTGTGTTACTCAGCCGCACACCCCCACACCAGACCCACACAGGGGGCTGAGTAACTGTGAGGTAATCCCTCCTACGCTGACTCCCCCAGTTCCACATTGCAAATTTCAAAGCAACAGGTTATCCCTTCTTGGCCCTACAAAACACTGGCCAAAGCCACGGTCCCCACACATGGCAGACCCCAGCCCCGTGCACAGAACGACCACAGGGAGGCTTGGATGTCCCTGAGGAGCCATGCCCTAATGGACGGGAGTGCATTTCCTTGCTTTACGGGAAGTGCCTCGTGCTGTTGGGTCAGTTACGGGAAATGCATCTCCCAGGCTGAGCTCAGGGTCTGTGGTTGCCTCAGGCCTTCTCCAGAGACCTGGGACTCCAGCAGAGAGGCTGTGGAGTCAGCTGCCAGCTCTCGCTGGAATGTTTGGGAGCCTTTGTTGGGGACGGAAGCAGCAGTCCACCCAGCATCTCCCAGGAGAGAAGGCCCTGTCCCCAGGACCACCTGGCCTTGCCCAGGTTCTAGAATGGCCCCACAGTGCAGACCCTCCCACACCTAACGGCGCCTCCCTCTGTCTGTCTGGCCAAATCGTTGGATTAGGATGCTGAGTGAGGCGAGCCACTCGTCTCACAGGAACCGACCCTGAGCTAAAAGTTTTTCTCGATGCATAATTAATATTCTCCCTCTTTGAAGATACATTTTCTCTGGCTCTGCAACTGGCTCTTTTCCCCGTGGCTTGGACCACGTCGGCTCCTTATCAAAAAAAGGAAACAAACTACAAAGAAAAGACAAACCCAGGAAAAGCCCCGGCTGGAAAGGATTTACATTTTTCTTCCCAACATACAGAGCGCAAGAATGCGTTTAAAGCGCGTCCAGCTTGCAAACGTCTCCCCAGCATTTTTGGTAACAGGCTTTTCCCATCTGCGTGGAAGGCGGCAGACGATTGAATGCAAACGGCGAGTGTTTCACAACCTGTCATGTTTGCTGTTTGGGTTCTCATTCAGGGTGCCCTCTGCACCTGCTTCAATAGTTCTGCTGCTGGGACGGCCCTGGCTGGTGGTGCTCTGGGTTCCACTGCTCCTCGACCTCACTATCGTCAACAGACCCCTTCCTTTTCTCAACACAAGATGGTTATCTGAGTGCCTGGTTCAAGTCCTGGCTACTCAGTTACCAATCCTGCCTCCCTGCTAATGTGAGCCTTGGGGGGGTGGGGCAGCAGGGGGTGGCACAGGTCCTTGGGTTCCTTGGCACTCCTGTGGGAGACCTGGGAGGTGTTCTGGGCTCTGGCTTAGGCAGGAACATTTGTGGAGTGAATCAGCAGATGAAAGCTCTCTCTCTCACTGCCTCTTAAACAGATGAGTAAGACAGCCCTGACTTGGGACATCTGTGTATTCCAGGCTGGCATGCCTTCTTTGAGTCCAGTTTCCTGTTAATGTCGTAGCAGGCAAGGGTTCATGTGCCTGAGTCTCTGCCACCTACAGGGGAGACCCAGATTGAGTCCCGGGCTCCTGAGTAGATGGGACAGAGATACTTCTGCCTCTTGGCTTCTCTTTCTCTGATGATATGCTTTTCAAAAACCAAAACCAAAGCCAAACACCTAGCTCATCTCTGCTCCAAGAGTGGCCCACAGAGAAGAGAGGTGCATTGTGACCCAGTGTCCCTTCTACAGATGCAGAATCACACAGATACTAAACAGTGTCTGGACTATACATGCATCCAGAATTATACCTGTTACAGCACACAGAGGATATGTGAATTACACATACATGCATAATTACACCTGTTCCATTAAGTATTCTCTATGGCACTTGAATTATACATACACCTACTTATGCGTTTTATATATAGCACAATATTATATATTATACATGCATATATAAATATGCTTGCTTTCATGTGATAAATGAATTATACATGCACATGTAATTAGACCTATTATATATAATATACATATATTTAGCATATGAATTATGCTGATACCTGTTATATGAAATACACATATTGTATATATGAATTATACATTTGCCCAATTATACCTGTCATATATAGCTTATGTATTATGATATATAAACTACATATATCTGTATTGGTACCTGTTATATACAACAGAGATCGTGGGATTTGTGCTGTGTGTGAACCCTGATCATCCCTTTTAACCTGCCTTGTGGAATTTGGGGATGTAGAAGAAAAAAGAGAGAAATAGAGAGAGCATTCTGCAAATTGTTCTGTGCGACATGGCTCAACCCACCCCAAGATGCTGGAAGCCGGTGGGGGCTGTGGTCTGCAATTATGGGTTACATTCCACTGGTTCTATGGTGCCGTGGTCCCTGGACTTAGGGGAGGTCAGGCCAAGCTGGCAAGTGCAGGGGAGTTTGGGGGTGTTACAGCTCTCTGAAGTGTCGCAGACATGTTCAGAGGGTCACCCTGCCAGCAAGCTCCCCACCCAATCACCTCTGGGGCGTGGGCTCACCATTTTCCTGTCTTGATGTTTCCAGCATCAATAAGCGTATGTCCGCCAGCTCAAAGCATGTTAGATGAGCGTAGCAGCTCTCTGTCACTCACTCTCCAGCAAGACACGGCTCTTCCCCTTCCTCCCTTCATCTTTGTCCTCTGCAATGGGCTTGGCCCGAGCCAGGCAAGCCGATTGTCATGGTAAAACTTTCAAAGTCATATTTGAAATATTGGCACTGTCAACTTGCATTTTTTTTTAACATACTGGTTACTCAAAACCATGTCAGTTCCATAATGTTGTAAATTGTTGTTGATGTTATGTTGGGGCTCTTAATTGATTGGGATGATATTCTGCCAGCTCTACCTTCAGACCAGAAATGGTCTCCCCAAGAAACTGTTCAATTCACCTAGACAATAAGTTGCTGGACTCTATGCTTGGTATATGTTTGCAAAGAAAGAATCTTGATTAAATTTGAACTATAATACTGCAACAAGGTGGAGGAATCCACCATGGGGGAAGGGCATGGGGAGGGGTGAGGGGATTCCCAGAGGCTATGAAACTGTCACATAATGCAAAATAATTAATAAAAAAAAAGAAAATAAATTAAAAAAAATATTGGCACTGTCAACTGCCTCATGGAAGGTTAACTTCAGTTGCACGAGGAGCCTGCAACAAGCGGCCAGGGATGGCAGAGGCTGGAGGGTGCCCTAGAGGACTCGGATCACAGTGGGCATCCGTGGTCTCTGGAAAGAAAATGTATGTGACTCCTCGAGACCAACCATGGGGAGGGGATGTTTCTACGCGTTTGGAGGACCTTGTGAGCACACAGGTGCTGAGCAAGGGAAGAGGGTGACCTGCAGCTCACTGTGGGAGCGGCCGGTCTCCCACACCTGGCCCTAAATGCCTATACCCAGGAAACAAACCCAGCTGCCATGTGGATGGTTGATGCAAATACCACTGGTTCTGGGAGACACAGACATCGGGGCAGGTGCTGGGTACAGCAAAGGAGTCACTGCTTGGTGGTGCCCAGGGCTCTGCTCCCAATCCCAGCTTCCTGCTAATGCACACTGGGAGGCAGCAGGACTCCTTGCCACCTATGTGGGAGACCTGGACTGGGTTCTGGGTTCCTGGCTTCGACCTGACTCAACCTTGTTCATCATGGGTGGTTGTGGAGTGAACCAGAGGATATAGAGCGCACACTCCCTCCACTGTTCAAATGAAACGAAAATAAAAGTTTAAGGAAAAAAAAAACAGAGATTGGGAAATAAGCACTGATCATTTAAAGTTTAAAAAGGGAAAACCAAATCGATGAGGAAACCCTAACCCCCCACTTCACCCAACAATAAAAGATACCTACAGAGGAGGATCCAGGACAGAGTGGATTAGAGGCCCAATTCCCTGACTGCAGGGAGACGGAGGACCCAAAGATTTGTACTATACTGAGAGGAGAAAGCCGAGGCAAGGAGAAGGGGTGGGTGAGTGGCAGGGGAAATCCACCTCAGGGTCCTTTTGGAGGTTGCCATGGCAACAGACTTCCAAGCCAAGCATTAGCTTCTTGTCTAAAAGACACCGATATTCGGGAACCTGGGACCCAGAACTAAGATGGGAGGCTCACCTGCCCTTATGATAGGGGCGTAACTACACCTGTCTTTATTCCAAAGGAAAAGAAGAAATGAAATGAAAGGAGCTGACTACAGGGACATGAGTACGTGACACAGAGGACAGGGGCCGTGAGGGGACACCAGGAGGTGGCTATCGCACTGCAGCAGGTGCAAGGTCCCGTTGCTCCTCCACCACCAGCCACACGTGGGGTGGATCCACCTCTACCTTTAAGGTGCCTTCAGGAACCAACCACAGAACACACAGCGACACCCATCTCCTCCCCACACACACAAATGCCGCTGCATGCAGCTGCTATGTGCTTGGGCAAACCTGAGTTATCTTCGATGGAAACGCAGGAGCAGGGAGAGGGGATGTGTCTTAGTACAACCATCCTCTCTGACCGGTGTAGCCTGGAGAAGCCATTGGCACCCTCCTTGCCCTTCCCAGGCCCATCATGGTGAGCGGTCAGGGGGCTGGACAGGATGCACACCCTATGCACCTGTTTTCACTTGCTCATTCTGACTGGGTGTTTGGCATCCCAGGCAGAAACCAGGACAGCACTGTGAATGACCCCTAACCCTTCCCTGGGATGCTTGCCTGTGGTCCACACTGACCATGTGGGCAGAGCCGGGAGGGCACTGGACTTGTAAAGGTAATGCAGACATACGTTACATAAATAAGCATGGCCTTGGCAGACAGGTGGCCATCCCATCATGGCATCCCTGTCTGAGGGGCAGCTGGGCTGCTTCATGCCCAGCCAGCTCTGAGTGAGGCCTCAGGGTGTCCCTTGGGGAAGAGCTGGGGAGGGCCAGGGCACCTGTGACCAGGGCTGGCCTGGGGAAGCATCTAGAACCTAGGGCCTCCCTCACCTGCTACCTCCTGGTCTCACCTGTGGCTGCTCTTCCTGACGTGATGAAAGAGGAGTAGGTGAGAGGATGCAGAGTTGCGCAGCCAGTGAATGCCAAGGACTGGGCAAGCGAGTGCTTTCTGGGTGGGTCCCTGGCAGGAATCTCACCACTTGTGTGTGCCACTGCACTAGACACACCTTGCTGGGATGGAGGGTGGAGGGGCACAGGGAGGAGGGTGACAGAGCATGCGCAGCAAGAGCCAGGTGAGTGCTGGGGGACAGAGCAGGTAACCTGAGCTGCCCACCTGTGCATCAGAGGACCCCTTCCCCAGGAAGTAGCTCCTCTCGCGTGTGACCTGGGGGTCTCATCACATGACCATTCCCCTTTCCCCAGAAGCACTCTCTTCCCCTCTGTGGGTGGCGTGGACAGATAGCTCCCTTTCCCTTACCTTTGCTTTCCTGGCCCTTCTCCATCCCCAAACATGGCCTGTGTTGGCTGCGATCTTTACCTCAGTAAGCCTTACCACTTCCTAAGTTGTATGGGCGCCTCTACTTAAAATGCTTTTTTATTTTTAAAGAGACAAGAACCTAGGAAATTAACCATTATGTTCCCACCTAGAACCCCAGGCTGTGCCCTGGGCCTTTATAGGAAGCCACTGTCCAGCCTGGCCCTATCCTGGCTTCAAGAGGAGTGGACCACGTCACTAGCTTGTCCATTCACTTAAACACAACTCAACCAAGCCACAAGACAGGAGAAGGAGAAGCAGGCAGAAACACGCCTTCCAGTATAAGTCTCAAGTGTGCAGGCAGAGCTTTGTGGGGTAGTCCTGAGGAGGGAGTGCTGGCCCCTAGGTCAGTGACTGGGCCACCTTCAGATCCACAGAACTGTACAAGGCTGGCAGATATGTTTTTAGAAACAGAGAGATGTACCTGCTGGGAAAGGTTGGGGTGGCAGGGCAAGAGAAGCGATGGGCATTTCCAGGCTGGTCTTTTGGGTCTATCCATGCTGCGCTGGGCTTGGCAGGTCTGCAGGTACTTGAGTCAGCACAGCCAGGCAGATGCATGTGGGTGTGAGGACAGAGCCTGGGGGCTCGGGCCACTCACACGTTCAGGGAGGTGGACACGTGGTGCCCCCACGCTGGCCCACGGCCATCAGGACAGGAAGCATGTTTATAAACACAGACTAGAATGATCATTTTATTGGTACATAGGGTTACAGGCAGTTAAAAAAAGACCCGGGGGTGACCAACAGTGTGGGATATGGCTTAGCTTCTCAGGGCAGAGGCTGTCCTGTAACAAGGAGTCCCCAGACCCCAGAGGCAAGGGATCCCCACCCCGACACACACGGAGGCCCGAGGACCACAAACGGCAGAGCCAGGGCTAAGGGCATCCCCACACACAGCCCCGGTCTCCCCGTCTCTCTCCTTCCCCACCAGTGACCGGGATGTCACCTTGCAGTTCAGATCCCCCAGGGAGGGACAACTGGCCCTTGGGGTCCCGTTGAACTTCAGCTCAAGTCGTGCGGCCATGATGCCCTGTGGGCAGACAGGTGAGGAGGCCGCAGTTCCAGGTGCTCTGGTGGGACCAGAGCGGTGGGGGTGCGAGACACACCTGCGACGACTGACCTCAGCGGCGAGGACGTTAAGGCACTGACAGTGGCCCCAGACTCCGTCGTCCCCTCCCCCAAGAATGTGTCCTGGGTGAAAGGACAGAAGGCGAGCATGCCTCCCGGCCCCGCTCAGGAGTAGAAGGGCCTCCCTTTCTCTGGCGTCTGCAGTCTGCTTAGCCGGGCCACTTGGGATGGGGATGGTGGCACGTCCTGTCGGAAGGGCCCCTTGGCGGGGCCGTAGGTGGCGTCCTGGCCCTTCTTGTAGGCTTCGTAGCCACTGCTGCCGCCGCCGCCACCACCACCACCACCACCACCAGGGCCCTCGGGGGCGGGTGGCTTCTTCATTTGCTGCTCCTTCCGCCTCTGCTCCTGCCGCAGCAGCTCCTGCGTCTCCAGCATGACCCTGGCGTTGAAGCCGTGGCCGCCCAGGTAGCCGTTGCGGGAGCCCTGGTAGCTGGAGTAGCGCGGGCTGTCCTTGGCGTGCTGGAAGCCGTCACCCGGCGGGCAGCTCTGCTCCCACGTGTCCTGCGAGACGCAGCTTGCGTTTTTCCTGCTCTGCCTACAGGGGAAGGGAAAGCAGAGAGGTGAGTGGGCGAGGCCTGGGTGGGTGGGTTGCGGGAGGGAAGGAAGGGGACAATGGGACAGGCTTCTCTGGTGCCTCCGGCTGGAGTCATGGGTCTGACCACCGCGGCGGCGGCTGAAGGCTTCCTTGGTGCCGAGCTGAGGGAGAGACAGACAGATTGGAAAGAGGTTCCCTTCCCTGAGGAGCTACAGTTCAGACCTACCCAAGCAACACAAACACCTCTCTCACACAGCCAAGCGCCACCCTGACACCTGCCGCGGCAGGGACACGTTGCGGACTGCACTGTGAGCGCGGTTATGAGAGATTTCAGTCCAAAGATGCAACAGGACCACGCGGGAAAAGCCATGGCTCTGGGCCACGATAGCCCCCTGCTTCTGCCCCCTCCCTGTTCTCACCCAGCCCCCAGGAGCCGTCCCCCTCTCCCCAGGAGGGGAGACACATCAGCACCCCACCAGGATGTCTGCTTCTTCCCACTTCTGCAACGCAGGGGAATGTGGTGTTTCCTTGGTGAAGACGTCTCAGATTTACTAAGGGGCCTGTGAACGTGTTGATGCATCCGCAGTAAGAATGGGCATGACACAGTAAAACAATCACACGCCCTTATTTTATATTTTTTTGTGCCTTGAAAACGGAAATGAAGGAGAGACAACTGAGTCATAAAGCAGAAACAGATTGCTCCATTTATCAACAGGGAAATTGTCCACAGTGCCGGCCTGCCCCATCCACTGCATGGTAGGCCTGCAGGCTCCGCAGGGCCCCAGAAGACGTGAGGAGCTCTGGAGGCTACGGGTCTCCCATAGCAATGAGACAGGGCTGGAAGGACCCGTGATGCCGTTCGGGACGATGGAATCTCCCCACGTTCCACGTGCAGTGATGGGAAACTTTTTTTCCTGCCATGGACTGTTTAGGTGTTGACAGCATCACGTCCTCACCAATCAAAATCATCAACTTCAAAAGCGAGCCTGAATGCTCAGTCCCACCGTGCCAAGGTCATGGTTCGGCCTGCAGACAGGCCTATTTGTTCCCCAACCCTGGAAATGCTGGGCCAAGACAGCAGGTTTCCCACCTTGCATCTCCTCCAGATGTGGCCATGACAATGACCATGGCTGCCCACGCTGCATTCGTGAGGCTCCCCAGATAAGTCAGACCAGGCAAGAAGCCTCAGAGGTGCCTCGAGCCCAGCTGATTCTCACTTCTGAGAGGTCATCAGTGGATCTGCCCAGGGCACGGAGTGATGGGAAGCAGGGGTGCAGAGCCCAGGAATCGACGTCAATCAGGAGACTTGGATCAAAACAGTGCACTTGGGCCCCCCCGATTGCGTAGTGATTAAATCCTCGCCTTGCATGCGCTAGGATCCCATATGGGTGCCGGTTCTAATCCTGGTGGCCCTGCTTCCCATCCAGCTCCCTGTTTGTGGCCTGGGAAAGCAGCTGAGGACGGCCCAAAGCCCGTGTGGGAAACCCAGAAGAGCTCCTGGCTTCTGGCTTTGGATTGGCTCAGCTCCAGCCATTGTGCTCACTTGGGGAGTGAACCATCAGACGGAAGATCTTCCTCTCTGTCTCTCCTCCTCATTATATATATCTGCCTTTCCAATAAAAATAAATAAATCTTAAAAAACAAAAACAAACACCCCCCCCCAAAAAAAAAACACAGCGTACTTGGTACTGAGACCAGGGTGACAAAGGCACACTTCCTTTATAGGGTCTTGATCAACTCCAAGAAGATGGGAAAAAGCTGCAGCCCTCCACCCTTCTTTCCGGGAGTCCTGGGATCCATCAACTCCCCACCCTCCACCCCTTCCTCCCCAGCCCCACCCCTGCCTCCACAGGGGACAGTCACACTGGACACTGGGTTCTGCATCACCCCATTCATTCCTTCTGTGTTCAAACACACTGAGAATTCACTGAAGGTTTGCTACAGATAGAGGCTGTGAAGACACGAGAGCACACGTTTCCTGTAGCTAAAACCTTCGTCCTTGTGTTCATCAGTGTAAAGAGAAGGAACAGGGCTTCCCTGAGGTCAGCCACGTGATGAGCAGGGAACACGCACACACGTACAGGCCAGTGCCTGAAGCTGAGCTTGGCACCCCTGTTTGTCCTGGCTCCAATTCTGCGCCAGTTCCCTTGCTGTACGCCCTGGGAGCAGACTCGGGTTGGAGATCCTGGCTTCAGTCTGGTTAACCATGGTCAACTGAGGGGTAAACCAGCACATGGAAGATCTGTCTATTCTTCCTTACAAATTTAATGAAAAGTACATAAAATTCTCCAATAGGTTCATTAAATGTAGAACTAAATGGTAGGTTTTTTTGGGTATAAGAAAACTGAAATCCATGTTCATGGAGGAGGTACATCATAACAAAACTCTGCATAGATTTCAAACTTGGTGCACCACAATAAACAACTTTTCCTTTCATTTTCCCCTAGACTTTAGTCCTCTCCTGTGTGTGCGCGTGCTCATGTAATAAATGATGTGGGCCTTACACTACCCTTCTCCCCATCTCATTCCCTGCTCTCGTCCTCCTCCCAGGCCCTCCAGTTTGCTCTCCTACTCTTTGGTCTCTCCCACCCCACCTCCAACCCAAGCCCCAGCCTTCTGCTTTACTCAAGTCATTCCTGGATACTGAGATCCCAGAACTAAACCCCAAGCAGCAGCGGGGACGAGGAGACATGGTGGAGAGGCACGGTAATTCATCCACAGCGAGATAGGAAGATGCAGGAGCCCAGCCCCCACGCTCACAGTCATGCTAGAAGCATCGGGGTGCCCTCTCCCCATCAGCCTTCTCCACCCGATCTGATCACCGCTGGGTGGTCAGCCCTCCTTCCCACCCTGGCCCGCCCGCTCACTCACCGTGGCAGCGAGCTGTACTGGCGCTGGGCCTGCTGGAAGCTGTCACGCTCCTCCTGCCGCTGCCGCTGCACCTGCACCTCCACCGACACCGAGTGCCTGCCGCTCTGCGCCGCTGGCCGGGAGCTAGGCTGCAGGAGACAAGGGGTTGATGTGAGCTCAAGCAAGAAGAGCGAGAGGCATGGTGGGCAGCCAGCTGGGGAGGTGAGGTGTGCGGGGACCCAGCCTCGCTGGGCCTGACGTTGGCCTGTGGTTCAGACTTGAGGCCAGGGTCTCTGGTCTGCTTCACGAGGTGTGGTTGCCTTTGACATTGAGCGCTGGTGTATGGTATCTCTCAGACACACGGTGAGTATGTGGCTGAAGATGAGGAGTGAGGATCCTCCAAGCACAGAGAAGCAGCCCCTCACAGTAACGGCAGGTACACGCGGGACATTCTGGTGGTTCCACAGTATAACCCACAATAGGATACAACAGCAGAGAGCTGGGTCCCCTTTAGTGACCGGATGAGAATTAGGAGCTAAGACAGGCTCAGCTTGCCACCACAGACCCTGGCACGACCACCACCAGGCAGATAGCAGGAACGTTTATCCAAAGAGTAAATTTTTGTGGGGCCACCAATTAAGTTGCTGCTCAAGGCGCTGGCACTCCCATAAGAGAACCGATTTGAGTCCCAGCTGCTGTCACAGACTCGGAGCTGCAGTGCCAAGCAGGGCTGTGGCTCTTATGACTCCTGGTGCCCGTATGTCACCTGGCATGGCACACAGACCTGTCTTGATTGGAACCGGCCTATGGAAAATGAACAAGTGGCCTCTGGGCAGAGGAAAGCCCAGCACCCAAGAGGGTGCTCAGACAGAGTGTCACAGCACATGGAGAGGGTCGGTGACATGCAGCTTGGCAACATCAGGGAAGGCCCCGCACCCACTGCTCTGTTCTGCAGGGTCAGCACATTCTCATTCATTGGGAGCCAACCACATTTCAGTGCCTGAAATAGTAGCATCTAAGCAAAGCAGCAGAGGAGGGCTTAGGATGCCCTGATCTGCATGGCCAGACTTGCTGGGACGCATGTATGCCCAAACACATGCTCTATGGCACCACCATTCATATCATTCCAGGCAGGCAAGGGGATCAGACAAAATGTTCCTTCCAGCACATAGGAGTGGGGGAGGGTGGAGGCTGAGTGTGAGTGGCCCCAGAACAGCCTGGGACAGAGGGAGAACAGTGCAGGAGGAGGGCCCTGAGAAGAGCCTTGGTTCCCTTCCCATCCCATCCGGCCGACCCCAGACACCAGCACCCAGGGCTGCACAGCTATGCGAAGGAGGTCAGGTCTCACAGGGACTTGAGCTGTGTGTACCTCTGCATTTCTCTTCACAGCACACAGAGGGGTATCTGTCACAGGGCCACGTTACATGGATACCAACACATCAAGCGTCTTGTTAGAGCCCATGAATCCCGGTTGGCCCAAGACTGCAACGGAGCTGAAACTGGGCCTGGTAAAAGCCACCTTGCACCGTACAGCTGCCGGACACACTGCGGGGACAGGGCCACCCGGGGAAGTTCTGCATCTACACTCCATGGTCCCAATCCCATGGCACGAACAGAGTCACTTGCCCATGCAAAGAATCACAAAAATGATGACATGGGGCTTTGTCATCTTACTGAGAAGTGCATATTTTCTTTCTCTTTACCTCTGTGATTCTACCTTTCAAATAAGTAAAAAAAGCTGCAACAAAATCATAAATGTGTTAACATTTACATAAAGCATTCAATAATTTAAAATGTTCTACCAGTTGTCTTAATATTGATAAGAAAAATAGTTTTCTCAAGCACACATGTGTATTTGAGAAATTTATACATGTGATATTAGTATAGTTGATCATTTTGGGCGGGCTTTCTACTTGAATTATAAATACTGAGAATCTTCAAATCTACACCAATGTCTACAGCCAGAATGACGACACATTGGGTCAGGTGCTTTGCACGGAGATGGGCATTGAGGGCCAGGCTGACCAGGACTCCAGAGAGGTCACTGTACCACTGGGAGACCACACAGCCTTCAGTTGGCATCACCGGTGCCCTGACACTCCTGCCTGTACGGCCCCCCACAGGCTGATAAAAACAGCCACCACAGACCTGGCAGGAGGGTGGCAACCGAACTTGTTCACATTGGGGCTGAGTACTTTCTGTAGCTGACTCGCGGACAGAAATTCCCTGGGGCCCTGCTGCCCTCCTGGTCCCTTGCAGGGCTGCGAGCTGCCTGGTGACCCGAGCGTGACTGGTGGCTGAAGAGCCCTCCCATCTCTGCCCTGGGCAGCTTGGGGTCCTATCACAGTGCCTGCCTTCCTCTCATCCTTCCCACCATGCAGCCCTCTCATCGGCACCACAGGCCAACAGGCCAGGCCCAGTGCCAGGTGCTGCTGGCACCGGGGGACACTGTGCAAGTTCATAGCTCTCCCTAGGCTGCCCTCACAGGTGGAACGAGTCAGAGGTCCCACACAGGACGGGTCAGCAGTCGGAGATGGGGAGGGTCACTGTGGGTCATAGCCTCATCCCCCCCAGTCCCCCGAAGTGGGTGGCACAAAGTGGCCCTACGCCATGAAGCAGGCAAGTGGAACCCTAATGGGCAAGAGGTGCTTTCACAGGCCCGAGACAGATCTGTGCAGATGCCTAGCCAAGGAGGCCAGCAGGGCCGGGGCAGACACAGGATCCCACAGAGCACACTGTCCATCTTTTTAGCTGGGAGGATTGGGCTCCTTTCACTCACTACCGACCAGGGATGGGAAGGACTTAGCAAGACAGCTTTTCATGTCCCCATTACCCCACCCGGCAGGCATCGCAGCCGGCGATGCTCCTTCTGGGCACTGCTCACATCTCACAGCAATCAGTACTCGGTGTGACAGCCTGCGATTTCAGTCTTTGAAAGAGACACACGATGATGCCCTGTCCTCATGTGAGCTCAGCCATCATCCCATCCTCTGGAGAAAGATTTAAAGCAACTTGCCACTTCATTTATACTGCACCTGGCACAGCAGGCGGAAGTCACGTTTTTTCCCCTCTCTTTTCTTCCTCAGCTTGGGGTGAGAGCTAAGCAAATTTTCCGGCGCCCTGCCCTTCTAAAGACCCTTGGAGCCATAGCTATTTCTGGGAACAGAAGGCCCCAGAGCAGGTGTGTTTCCTACCCCTGGAGTGGACAGGATTATTTTTCAAAACCGAGGCACTGGAAAGGTTCCATGGTGAACTTTCTGTGGTGACCACCGGGTCTGCAGTCATCAGATTGGTGTTTGTCTGCGGCACACACTGGTTGGCATTCGTGTGTGGGCCGGGCGCAGGGCTCGAAGGCGAGCAGTGGCCCCTTCAATGCGGGGCGGGGGAGGGTCCTTCTAGTGAGTGACATCATGCTTGCCTCCGCTCCAGCACAGTAACCTCTCAAGTTCAAGATGCATTCGGGGAAAGCGGAAAGCGATTTCCAGATCCTCCAGGCTCCCTTTGCCAGGCAGATGCACAAAGCCAAGGTGGACCAAGGCAGCCACTCATCAGCTGCAGCTCTGGCCACCACAAGACTCGATGAGAACGGGAGCATGTTACAGCCCGCTGGAGCACACAACAGAGAAAGGCCCAGCTTGTTTTGAAAACACCAAAGAGAAATGATGTGAAAAAGGTCAGCCTCTGACCCATGTGTTAGGAAGTGGCTCCATGACCAAGGTAGCAGTCATCTGCCGCTACATCATCTGCCACCCTTTGGCTACAGGAAACAATCTGCAGCCACTCTTGGTCACTACAGGAAGCCCCATCGCCCCACCAGGCTGTCATCTGAGGTTGTTCTGGCTTGGTTTCCGCAGGTGGAAACTGGCCAGCATCCTTTGGAGCTGGGATTTCAAGAGTCCTCTCTAATGGGACTGTCCAAGTTAAGTGGATAACACAGAAACATTCACATCCCTACGCCAGAAAAAAAGAAAAGCCTAAGATGCAACAGAGCCCACATCATTAGCCGTTCTCTTAAGAGGAACTCCTGGCTCATTCAGACCGGACTTGAGGTCTAGCAGGTGGACTCTGTCACCACACAGTAGCAAGTCCTCGTTCTTAGCTGCCAAATACAAGGCCCGGCTTCCCAACACTACGGGTTTATAAAAGAAGTTTGGACTCAATAAACTGGGAGTCTGGGGATGTCGCTGGGGACATCCACATTGCACTCTGGGGTGCCTAGGTTGACTCCCAGCTCTCCTGCTTCCAATGAAACTCCCTGCTGATGTGCCCAGCCTGGGAGGCAGCGGGGAAGGGCTCAGTCCATGGAAGACTAGTGGAATTCTGGGCTCCTGGCTTTGGCTGTTGCGGGCAGTCGCAGGAGAGAGGGGATGAAAGAATAAATCAATCTCTCTCTCCCACTCTCTCTTCTAACGGACGCTGGGGTCTCTGCTCTTCTCAGTGCCTTGTGCAAACGCTGAGGTCATGGCATCTCTGCCATGGATCGTGATGAAGTCCTGCTTTCCGAAATCCAGCAGGGTGAGATGGAGTTGGCAATGCCAAGTGATGCCTGGGAAGCTAACAGAATTCTGTGCTGTCGCTGCATGGGAAGGCCCCGAGTCACCTGATCACCTAGAAGGGCAAGTTAAATATCTTGGGAGAGAACATCATCAACAGCAATACTACTGCGGAAAACAGAGATTTTTTTCCCTCCGATTTTCTTGCTTCTTTACTTTAGTTCTTATTGATTTTATTTGAGAGGTATAGAGACAGACAGACAGAGGGAGGGGGAGAGGGAAAGATTGATGTTCCATCTGGGGACTCATTCCCCTAAATGCCTGTTAACAGTGGACCTGGGCAAGGCCAAAGTTGGGGGCTAGAACTCTTACAGGGTCTCCCATGTGGGTGGCAGGTGCTTGAGCCATCACTATTGCCACCCAGGGTACATATCGAAGGAAGGTGACGTCAGAAGTAGAGATCGCGCTTGAATCCAGGTACCAGGGTATGAGCCAAGGCCATTCCAAGTGGTATTTTAACCATTGTGGCAAAGGCCTGCCCTTGAACTTTAATCTTTTGTTTAAGAGGCAGAGAGAGAGAGAGAGAGAGAGAGAGAGAGAGAGAGAGAGAGAGAGAGAGAGACTGATTTCTCATATTCTGGTTCACTTCCCAAACATAGGCAATGATCAGAGCTGGACCAAGCCAAATCCATCAGAGGGTCTACTCAACTTGCATTACAACCTCCTCAAGGGTTGATGCATGAAGCATATCACTCCTTGGTCTACGCTGCCAGTCACCAGTTCCAAGACCCCATTTCACCCAAGGAGCAGACCTAGGGGCAGCCTTTCAAATGCATATGGTTCCTGCCACTTTTTTTCTGGCACAACATTAATCTCCCCAGAGAAAATACGTCGGGGCTTACACAGGTTCAGACACCATCTCTGGCTGCCTGTCCCTCTCTCTGCCTTACAAAGAAAACAAAGCAAAACCGAACACCGGGGGCAGGCGCCTGGCCAGGCAGTCAGGCTGCTCCAGTCCCATGTGACCGTCCCTGGATTTGATCCCTGGACTCCACTCCTGCTCCCAGCTTCCTTCTGATGCTGATCCTGACAGGTGGCGTGATGCCTGTCAGTGTCACGGTGATTTTTCTGACATCATCTTCCTTCTGCTCCTGATCTTCTGGATATCGAGCATCACTGTATTCCCAGCCCTCTGTGAGCTGGGGCATCACTACGCAGTTCCCACCTCTTCTTTCTGAGGGCGCAAGCTGACAGCACCCTTGGCCCCTCATCGCTCATTCCCTCATCCAGAGCTGCGTCCCTCTGAGACCCTGCAGTCCAAATGCCAGGGTGTTTCACCTACAGCCTACCAGGGTGGGTAAGGCCTGGCCTTGGCAGGATTGCATGGTTGGCACTGTGGTACAGCAGGTAAAGCTGCCAGCTGCAATGCCAGGATCCCACAGGGGCACTGGTCCATGTCTCAGTTGTTCCACTTAGGGTCCAGTTCTCTATTACTGAACCTGGGAAGGCAGTGAAGGATGGTCTAAGTGGGTAGGCGTCTGCACCCATGTGGGAGACCCAGGAAGAGGCTGCTGGCTTTGGCCTGGACTAGCTTCAGCTGTTGAGCTTGCTTGCGGAGTAAGCCAGTGCATGAAGATCTCTCTCCTTTCTCTATAACTCTGCCTTTCAAATAAAAGCCAAACAAATCTTTAAAACACACACGCCAGACACCTGCATTGTCTCTTCTTGTGTCCTGAGCCTCACTTGTCCCATGACCAGCCACAGTCAGTCCTCCTGACCTTGAGTTGCCACGTGTCCACCCAAACATTCTCCCTACCGCCCAGGTTCCTTACTATGTCGCTCCCCTGATCCCCAACTCCCGAGTGGGCTAACATCTCTTGGGCAGATCATGGGCTCAAAGCACGGGTCGGGCACTGAGCAGTGCCACTCAAAGCTTTGTTTGAGAAAGATCAACCGGGTAGCTGTGTGTGAGCTGGACCGTCATAAGCGAGGGTCCAGACACATGCCCCAGGGGATGCTGGGCAGTGAAGCCCACAGCACAGCAGACGCTGGGGGACATATGTTGAGCTCATCTGCTCTGCCCCTCATTTTGAGAAAGATGAATCTGTAGAAAATATTTACCAAATTGCAAGAAAGGAACAACTTTTTTTTTTTGAGAGCAAGAACACTGTCGCTGTGTCCTGTCATAAGGCTGATTAGATCTATTACGCCACGCACAGATGGTGGAACAAAATGAAATTAGCGGTGAGGACACCCGGATGGAAATGAGGGGGAAGGTCACCATGTGAAAGGTCGGGGGCACGCGGGCTCCACTGTGTCTCATTTCCTCCGCAGAAGGGGCTGAGGTCATAGCTCAGGCTGGGGGCTGCAGGGGGAGGGTCTCCCCTGCAGGGAGGGGTGAGGCTCTCACCCAGGGCTGCTCGAAGCTGTAGGTGCGCCGTCGGTCTTCCACGTCACCCTCCTGCTTCGCCTGCTGGAACTCCTGCCGCAGCCGCTGTATCCGGTCGTGGTTGCTGGGGGTGGATCGGTTGCTGAAAAAGAGCACAGGGCCCCGTGAGCACCACCTTCTGCAAATGCCCTCTGCTGGGGCATGGTGTCAGAATGCTACTTGGGCACCAACAGGGCACCTTGGTTGAGGGCCTGAGACCTGGGCACCTTCCAGATGCAGCTTTGCCATGGGAACCTAGAAGAGCCACACCTCCTTTCTGCCACCTGATGGGGGTCCAGAAAAGGCCGACAGGTGTGCCTGAAGGCAGACAAAGAGCCCATCTGAGCTCCCCAGCCCTCCTACACCCAGGCGCTTGGCACTGGGAGCCACAGTAGGTTCTTTCCTCCTCTCACAAACTTTTCCTTTATGTATGTGAGGAGGCAGGCAGACACAAAGAAAGCTTGCCACTCCAGATGCCCACAGTGGCTGGGCTGCGCTGAGGTTAGACACCAGGTCAGGTGACAGGGATTCAAGTGTCTGAGCCATCGTCACTGTCTTCCAGGATCTACATGAGCAGGATGCTCCAGTCAGGGCGACAAGCCCAGGCACTCAGTCCTGGAGTATGGGTTCCTAGCGTGTGGACCAGGCTCAGTGCCCACTCCTGCAGTTCCTCAGCTGACAGTTTTGCTCCAAACGGCACTGTTGTGATGATCCCCTGGGACGGCATCACACAATCTGGCCGCACCCACGCGCAGGATTATCTTCCCAATGCCGTTCGTTATCTGAACGTCCTGCTAATTGAGCCACAAGGTCTATGACGGAAAGGATCTTCAAGCAAGTTCAGGCAGCCACTCCAGATACCCAGTTAATAACAATGGGGCCCCTTCTAGTGCTACCCCGGAGTTGGTCTTCTCCTGGCAGAGTTTGGGGGGACATGCACCGGTGATTACAAAGGCACACAGTGGCACTCAGAGAGACTGTGTGTCCTGCCCACCCCGCTGGCCAGTGGGATGCAGGCTCTTGGGTTCTGAGAGCCCCTCATCCCACTCTGAAGCATGCTTAGTGGAACGCGGACCCCACAGCAGCAACCCTCCTTGGTAAAAATCCCATTTTCCGCTGCAATAACAGAGTTCAAGAAGCAAGAGCAAATCATCTTAAATGTCAGTGTTTTCTGTTTCTCAGGGTAAGAATAAAATCTTATTTTGTTTTAAAGATTTGGAGCATTTACTTTTAATTTGAAAAAGCGGAGTGACAGTGAGAGAGAGAAAGACACACACAGAGAGAAGGATCTTGTTTCTGCTGTCACTCCCCAAATGACTGCAAAGGCCGAGGCTGGCCAGGCCCAAGCCAGGAGCTTCATCCGCGTTTCCCATGTGAGTGGTAGGGACCCCAAAATTTGGCTCATTCTCTATTGATTTTTCCAGCCACATTAGCAGGTAGCTAGATATCGAGTGGCCAGGACATGAACCGACACTTTGACATACGGCAATGCAAGGCAGAAGCTTAACCCACTGTATCACAACGCCAGTTTGTGTCATGCCTTCTCCATGCTGTGTAGAGGAGGAACAGCCAGACTCCAAAAAGGAGCCAACACATGATCCCACAGGCCCTGAGTGTGACCCCAGAGACCCACAGCACACCCAGTTTTGCCTTCTGTGCATCCCCACACGCCCGTCAAGGCTAATGTCACATGCGAGAGGCAGCCTGGGAAGAGAATGGCTAGCCCAGGAGAAATACAATCCTCTGGCAGACACGTCTGTGTGCACACATCACTGTGTGTATCCTGAAGCATTCCAACAGCCAGAAATTCTCACACAGAAACACAGCTAAGAAGGTGAGGTAGCCAGTCCCTCCGGGTGTGAGAGGTGGTGCTTTACAACCTGCGACCCTGTCCACCCTGGGTGCAGCTTCAAACCTCCCAGCCCCGTTGAAGACACGCACGTCTGTGGCCACAGGCTCTGACCGCCACCGGCTTTCAGAAATGCCCCGCAATGGGCCTGGTACTGTGGTGCTGCCCACTAGGCTCCCCTGCCACCTGCAACAGGGGCATCCCATCTGGGTGTTGCTATGAATCTAACTATTCCACTTCTGATTCAGCTCCCTGCTAATGCGTCTGGGAAAGCAGTAGAGATGGCCCAAGTGCAGTTCTCACTGGAGTGGCCTCTCCCTCTCTCTCTTTTCTGAAATCTGCCTTTCAAATAAATAAACCTTTAGGGGAAAACAAGGAAAATGCCAGCAGCATCTCACTGGTACAACACCATCTTGCTGAGGGTGAGCCACGTCAGCAGTGGTACACAGGGACAGGCCCCTAGAGCAGCAGCCCCAACCCTGCCCTGAACCCAGCAGTCAGGGGAGGCTCCACCCACAAAGCACACCACACAGACACCTTTAACACCCCTCTGTAAGACAGACGTGCCCGAGTTCGAACCTCAATGACTGCTCGTGCCGAATGCCAAGTCCCAACAAAAGTTGCTGCATCTTCTGCTGCCTGATGACCTCCACAATTTTGTTTTCAGAATTAAGGGCTGGGGGATCAGGGTTGCACTGGGCTCCCTGTCCTCTCCCCTGGCTAGTGATGGCCTAGGGTCAGCCAAGCCCAGCCACAGGGAGTGCCTGGAGCCTCTGGCATGGGCTGTGGGGCTACATGATGGATGACAGCTGACGGAGGATGGAAGGGCGTCCAGCACCTCGGGGAACAGCGGTTGGCAGCGCAAGACGGAATCCTGGCTTCCGGAGATGTAGCCGTCGCCACCGCCCGGTTCTGCTGCCCAGGCTGGCCTGCCATGGGCAAGCAATTCAGATTTGGATGGTTAATGTCCTATGCAAGTGCTTCTGCCAGGAAAGCTAAAGGAAGTTTTAAATATTCATCAGCAACAGTGACTAATCCCTCCAGCTCCCTATCAGCTCGGATACAGGGGCAGTGCCAGCCAGCTGAAAGCTGCCCATGGTTTCTTTGTGTGTGTGAGGAATGTAACCCAACACCTGAGCCAAGGAGATGGGAGAGGGAGACCATGAAACAGCAAGGCGTGAGCCACGGAGTGAAGGGGCCCACATGGGAAGATGAGCGACATATGGAAGGGTATCTAAGAGCTACGACACAGGGCAGCTTCAATTCAATACTAACACTTCCTGTAAGCCAACTGGAGTTGTCCTTTAAAAAAATAAACTGTAAATTTATTTGAATTTATTTGACAGGCAGAGAGATCCACAGACAATGACAGGAAGCTAGTTGACTCCCTAAGCCAGGGCTGGGCCAGGCTGAAGCCAGGATACAGAGGTTCCATCTGGGTCACCGTGTGGGTGGCAGGGACCCAGGCACTCAGACCAAGCACCTGCTGCCATTAGGGCATGCGTTCACAGGAAGCTGGAATGAGGAGTGGAGCTGGCACTGATCCCAGGTACTCCAGTGTGGGCACCAGGCCCCCAAGAGGGAACTTAGCAGCCACATCCATCTCCAGCACCTGGAGCCGCCTTCTACATACACATATACACACACATCTTCCAAACATTCAAACACACACACACACACACACACACACACACACACACACACACACACACACACACAGGAGAACTATGCAAAAGCCATGCCTGGATTTACAAAATGTTTTTTTAGCAAAATAAACTTACCTTTCCATGTATATTCTAAAGAGCCCTTGGGCATGCATGTGTGTGTGCATGGCAGCCCCCGTGTACATGTGCTACATGTGAGTGTACCTGTGTGTGGGAGGGTACCTAATGCAGAGGACTACCTTTAGTCCATCTGACTTGGCTGATTTGCGACAGGACTAAGAAAGCGAATGTTGGCTTAGTCCTAGTGGACTCCCAACCCAGTGAGCACAGTGTGACCCCAAGGAACAGGGAACTCAGAGCCACGGGAAGACCGAACAGTGGTCAGAGGTGCAGAGCCTTCAGGCTGCACACTGCCATGGGCCTGTTTGCACCCATGTTTAGCAGTCTGCTTTTGCTCTCTCCACTCCTGCAAAACACCGCACAACAGGCTCCCCTCGGTGCTCCCTGGGCACGGGCTGTCTTAGCACCCAGTCTCGGTCACTGTGCTGGGACAAGGTCATACTAAGGGCAGCAGAGTGCCAAGGAGTAACACAATCGCCCTCCAGGCTCTACACTCCTGCAGTCAGCCACCCACATGAAGCATGCCCAGATGGTTTCTCTTGTTACAATCCCCTAAGCAAAGCAGCATGACAAGCACACACACAGCATGTTGGGTCCATCTAGCCATGAGGGGTAACACTGTGCCATCTTACAGAGGTATAAGGGCTCCTGGAAGCATGGACACTAGGGTTAAAGTCGCTGTGATGCCAACATCCCACATGGATACCAGTTCGAGGCACAGCTGCTCAACTTCCAATCCAGCTTCCTGCTAATGCTCCTGGAAAGGCAGTAGAAGGTGGCCCAAGTCTGGGGTCCCTGCTACCCACATGGGGACAAGTGAATGGAGTTCCTGGATCCTGGCTTGGGCTTGCTCCAGCCCTGGATGATGTGGTAATTTGGGAAGTGAAATAGCAGAAGATCTCTGTTTCTCCTTTTCTCTGTAACTCTTTCAAACTAATTTCAAAATAAACTTCAACTGGGCACTGTTCATTTTGCCTTGGCCTCTAAATCCTCCTTTCTTTCTGACCTGTCTGGAACTTTCTCCCACATCCTTCCAAGGAGCACCAGACCTCAGGTTCCACCTTCTTGCAGCTCTCCCAACCCTCTCCCACGCTCATTTTCCATTTCCTGCTTTGCTGAAATTGTCCTCTAATGCAGCGCTTGCCAGAAGCAGCAAACACCAAGTGATTTTCTTTCTTAAGCTTGTGCCTTTGTGACAACTACTTTACATATATGTGTCTGCCAATGAGGGCACTTTAAAGTCAAATTGAAAGATGTGGATGTTGGTACAAAAAGCAGGATGTCTCCCGGGGCACCTGTGTGATGCCACAGGATGCCATGTCCTTCCTACTCGGACTCTCTCTCCGCTGTGGCTGGCTTCAAGAAGCCAGTGTGAGTCCCACAGTGGCAAGGAGCAGGGCACAGTTAGTGACAGCATCTGGAAGCTGACCTGGCCTTGATTGGCAGCTCAGAGAGGCCTCAGCCTGGCCACATTTGGACCCCAGGCCTGCCAGGAACTATGGTTGGGGAAACATGTGTGGCTTGGAGCTGTGGTGCTTGTGTAGCTTTGCAGTGTATTGGAAGAAAAGGAACATTCCTCCGACAGTGGCCTTGGTTGCGTGACTTGTTTGGCCAACATGTATGTCAGACAGCAATGCAGAGAAGGGTTTGGAGCCTGACTGTGTGGCTGGTGAGCTGTCTCACCAAGTCACACATGACAGGAGCAGACCCAGGGTGTAAAAATCAGGGACACGTGGCTGGCCTTGCAGCCAATCCACCTGACCAACTCCAGATACAGCAGTGTAAGATACCTGCTCGCTCCTAGATGCCACCAGTCTTCCAAGCCTCTTCCCACGCACTGACGACATCACAGCAGCAGATCAACTCCATTGGGTCTGTGCACATGGCCGCCAGAACCACCAGCACACCCAGGAAGCCGCAGGAAGAGCTTGAAGGCACCTATTCCACTCGCTGAAACAGCGGCCCTGCCCCACAACGGGAATCTCATCAACACCACCTGCACCCATCGCAAGTAGCTCAGAAGAGTTAAGCAAAAGCCAGGGGCCACAGTGTACAAATGAGCTTCTCCCCACTCCTCTGACCAGCCCCCGGCAGCCTGCTCTTGAAGGACTGCATAGAATGCACAGTGGCCAGAGCCCTACCGGCTAGGTTGGTTCCTCGGGTCACCTACCCCTCGGCCTCACTGTGCTCTGTGAGGTCTGAATGTGTCTGCTGACCAGGTACTGTGCAGACCCGAATTGAAGGGCTCGTAGCTCTTTCCTCTGGCTGTCATAGACTGATGACCTAACAGGATCTGGCTTGAACTCTCTCAGCCTACAGGGACACTGTCCTGGTTAGAAGTCATCTGATTCAGACTGCTATGGGTTCAGGCTTCAAATCCCCAATTTACACAAAGAACAGGTCCACAGTCGGATGGCCCATTATCCCTTGTCAGCTCCATCCTCACGCATTCCGTCCCTCCCTCCCCCATTTCTGCTGGAAGCTTCTCAGCCCTAGCAATTTACCTTTGGCCTTAAGTATAAAATCCTACTCTAAATGCGAGTGAATTTCATACCTGCGCCTGGCATGCAATTACTGGAGCTTGCAAAAGGGACATCATTCTTTTCCCAATTAAGCAGACACAAAAAGTCAGCTTCTAGAGTGTTCCTGAGAGCTTGGAGATCATGTAACCTCATACTCCCTGTTGGTCTGTTTCTCTGGCTCCAGCAGGGATCCCAGATACCCCCAGAGGAAGAGCTGTGTGGGTGTAGAGGGAGGGCTGCTCCCTGCCAGCCCCTCTGCACAAGCAGCTCCTGCATCTGGAACCCCAGGCCCTCGGCGCTCCAGGACAGAGCAGAGGTGGGGCAGGAGGTGCAGACGGTTCCAGATTTGGATCGATTCACACTCAGGGCTGTTATCTTCCTTCCCCATGCTCTGACTATGTCTTCTAACAACAACTTCCTCTTCTCTGGGAGGCCCTGCAAGACTTGTGCATTTATCACAGGAAGCAGGCCTTCCAGCTGACTTCCTTTACAGCTACACAAATGGAGACTGTAGAGTCAGTCCACTTACCGACACACACACACACACACACACACACACACACACCCCTTCCAAGAATGATACCAGGGTACCAGGCAGGGAGTGGGGTCGCAGATCGTTAAGCAATGTCTCACTGTGATGCCATGCCCAGATGTGCAGAGCAGCAATCATTTGAAAGCAGACAGATTGTTAGCATGATAAAGTAGAAGCAAACATAGCCTCCAAGAGGGTCTGCCTGACGCACCGGGGCAGGATGTGGCGCGCAAGCAAGGACACGGAGCGGGCGCGTAGGAACCGACTCGGCTTGGTGTGGCCAGGTGAACAGCCTCTGCTACCAAAGTTGTTTTCTTCTGTGCTGATTGGAATCTTCATAAAGAATTCCTGATCTTGTAATCGCCGCAGAGATAGGTCTCATCTACAGATGTCAGAGCTGAGTTCTTAATTGCTGCAAATGAGCACATGCACGCAGGCTTCTCATTAAACCCATCACTCCCCGGATGCAAAAGTGGAACACTTGTCAACGTGCCTTCCTAATCCTGGCACATGGGGCTGAATCCCCAGGCAGGACACAGAGAAGCCGACAAGATCAAGCGAGGGAATGAGGGTGTGCCTGGCAGGTGCTCGTCCTTCAAGCAAGCTTTCCTGCAAGGGGAGAAAAGCTTTGGAGGGAGATGAACATGTAACCTGAGTGTTCCTGCTGTGGTGTCTGCATTGCCCCTCTCCTAGGAAGGGCTGTGGTGGGGTCGCCCCGTGCCAGAGCTCTTGAAACAGAGCGGCCCATGCTGCTGATGGCTGTCTGCGCAGGAGAAGCAGCAGAAAGAGGAGAGAGGGGAGGAGCCAGGGTGCTGCTGCCATGGGCAGGACCTCAGAGCCCTTGCGCTCTGGCCCTGCCTCTCAGGCAGGAAGATTTACAAGGAACTGGGGAGAGACCAGGAGGGTTAAAACCAAGAAACCTATCAATTACCCAAGTGCACATAAAAATAGCTCCACTGCACAAGCTTCATTAAGTTTTATCAGCAAGCATCTTGGGGTTTTACACTCAAACCTCAGGTCATAAATTCACAACAAACACCCCTCCGCCCCCATATGTTCACCAAACACCTGAATTCAATTTCTCTTCTGGTTGTGAAGTGGGAATGTGGCACTCTCATTAATTATGCATGCAGAGTTAGCTGCCAACAAGGGCAGCTTTTCCTGTGATGCTGAGGGAGGGTGCATTTATAGCATCTGAAAACTTGGGCTCCCTCTCTCTTTCATCTTAGTAGCTTTCTGGATAGATATCAGTCGAAATGCCCTATTCCCAGTTTGAGCGCGGAAGGGAAGCAGTTACCATTGGTCAGGATCCTGTTGTCCTGTCTGCGTTTTGGGGGGAAACGGCCGCAGCCTATTCCGTCAGCACACCTGTCAGAGTTTTTACAGTGACACCCCTCTGGGCGGGTCTGAATCACCCAAGCTGAGAGAGGGACCGGCTGAAGCCATGGTTTGTGAGTGCCTGCCTGTGCACGTGGAATTAGCTGTAGAGGAAATACCGAGTCACTTCTAGTTTATTTTCACAGTTGTCCTCATCATTGGTAATATGAAGAGAGTTATGAGAAACTTATGCAAATCCCTAAGGCACTCACGCCGCTCGCCTGATCAAATTCATTTCCAGATCCCGACACCCGTGATTTGTCGTCCATTTCACACCAATTCCATTGGCATAAATCATAGCAAATTAAAAACACACAGCATACGTTCTCTGGGTTAAAAAGGTGGGCACCACGGCCGTTAATTCCAGCCTTCGTACCGTCCATCCCGGGACTACGTTCTGCCAAGTCCTCCTGCCTAGACAGGGAGGTCAGGGTTATAACTGGCGCCTGGGGACTGCCCCCCAGGCTGGGCCCCTCGGTGGTCGTCAGCAAACAGGCTGAGCATTTCATCAGCTGCCCATATGGGCCACGAGCCCCCTCACCCCATTTTATGACTGTCATCTTTCTTCCTTATTAGCCTGTCACACACCAGGCACGGGTGGAGGGTGAGAGTAACCTCTGAGGGGCTTTCCCTGCCTGCAGTGTGCATCCACACGCACCCATGGGCGCCACTGCGGGGCTCAGCGGAGAGTGTGTTCCATCCCAGCCGGCTCCCACCCAGAAGCATTGCTGCCACTGTCCCAGCCCGAGGGCTAAAAAGTTACCAGCAGAAAAAAGCAACAACGGAGTTTTTGCTCCAGAGGGGCGAGGTGAATGAAACGTTTCATGCCAGCGGCTTTCAGGTGTTGAGGGGCTTGAGCCCAAAGATGGTGGCAAAGGCTGGAGAGATGCGCCCCCTGGATCTGTGGGGAGCAGAGGGGGGGTTGTGAGGGGCCTGGCAGAAGCTGAGCTCAGGGCAGCACCAGTCTTTTCCCGGCCCCTTAGCAGACAGCCCTGAAGCATGGTAAGCCAGGGGATAACGAGGCAGGAAATGTTTCCCAGACAAACCAACCTGCTGGAGTTAAAAGTGTTCTGGAAATACTTGTAAGCGACAGTTGTCTAGAAAGAGTTGCTTTGTTTTTGCACAAACGCAAGGTGTGGGATAACGCACAGAGCGTTCACACTCATGGGATCTCATGGGTGGCGGGGACATGGGAGGTGGTCTCGGACATCAGAGAGTCAAGGGAGCGAACAAATCCTACTGCCCATTCCAGGGAACTAACTACTGGGACTGGCAGGTGAGCCCCTACATGTGCCTCACATGGAAATACACCCAGAGGCTGCAGGAAGGACAGACAGGATTCAGCCAGGGCAGGTCAATGCTGATGCACTAAGAGGAGAGTGGAAATCAAGAAACACGTGACAAAAAAACCTGAAATGAACAAGTCAAGGAAACTAGAGGATCTCGTGGGCTCTGATGACAAAATAGAATGATTAACATGTTCTTTTTCATATTATCATATAAGCATGGAAACTAATTATAGAACCATTATTTTAATTCTTTAATCATGAAATGAGCACATACCATTCAGGACTAACATTCTGCTGCTCACTCTGTCTTTAATGACAGTATAATTGCAGAATGCTGTGTGGATCTAAGCTATGGTTCTTTTTAAGATTAAATTCTAATGCAATGCAATGTTCAATTCTAAGTGATGTTGTAACTCTACATGGTTCTCCTACAATGTATCAAAATGGAAAATAATGGTAGCAGGAGATACTGTGCTGTAAGTTACAGAAGAAGCTAACCCTGAAATGCCTTCAGGCGAGAACTAAAATCAAAGCAATGAAACACACTAACTAGTTTCCTTAAAAAAATACACCCAAAGGAACGGTTTCGTTTGTATTGCTGGCTTTCAAACATCTTTAAGCCAGAAGAGTATTTGTCTGGAAAATTTGATCTCTACCTATTTTATGATCTCAATTACCGTCAGTATTAGCTAATACTAATTTGGATTTTAATCTATTAACTTGGTTATGGGTCCAGTGCAATGGCTCAATCCTCGGCTTGCAAGCACTGGGATCCCATATGGGCACCAGTTCATGTTTTAGCTGCTCCACTTCCCATCCAGTTTCCTGCTTGTGGCCTGGGAAAGCAACAGAAGATGCCCAAAGCCTTGGGACCCTGCATCCACGTGGGAGACCTGAAGGAAGCTCCTGACTCCTGGTTTTGGGTCGGCTCAGTTCCAGCTGTTGCAGCTGCTAGCTGAGTGAACTGTGGATGGAAGATCTTTGTCTCTCCTTTTCTCTGTAAATCTGATCTGTCTTTCAGGAAAAATAAATAAATTTTAACAACAACAAAAAATTGGCCATGCCCTACCATACACACGACCTATCTGGAGAAAGGGAGTAAGTAAAGATGGAAATCTCACTTCTTTCATGTGTGATTTAATTATATGAAGAAAATACAGTGTGGCCATATTGGTTCAAATTGTTGAAAGATTCTGAAACTATATGGCTTTCATCCCTCTTTCCTAAGTTGTAGTTTTTTTTTCAAAGTCATATTTACATGCTTACAATGTATTTCACTCAAAAAACAAGTATTTATACAAAAGGTAGAGAAGAAGAGAGATTTTCCATCTGTCGGTTCACTCCCTGAATGCCCTAAAACAGCCAGGGCTTGGAAGGGCCAAAGCTGCAATCTCAGCACTCATCCCACACCTCCCACACTACATGCAGGTGGCAGGGACCAGGGACCTAGGCCATCGTCTGACGTCCACACTACATGCAGGTGGCAGGGACCAGGGACCTAGGCCATCATCTGCCATCCATGCTACATGCAGGTGGCAGGGACCAGGGACCTAGGCCATCGTCTGATGCCCCCGCCCCACGCAAGTGGCAGGGACCAGAGACCTAGGCCATCATCTGCCGTCCACACCCCATGCAGGTGTCAGGGACTGGGGACCTAGGCCATCTTCTGACACCCACGCCCCACTCAGGTGGCAGGGACCGGGGACCTAAGCTAACGTCTGACGCCCACGCCCCACCTATGTGTCAGGGACCAGGGACCTAGGCCATCATCTGATGCCCCCGCCCTACTCAGGTGGCAGGGACCAGGGACCTAAGCTAACGACTGATGCCCCCGCCCCACCTATGTGTCAGGGACCAGGGACCTAGGCCATCATCTGATGCCCCCCCCCCACACAAGTGGCAGGGACCAGGGACCTAGGCCAACATCTGACGCCCACACCCCATGCAGGTGGCAGGGACCAGGGACCTAGGCCAACATCTGACGCCCACACCCCATGCAGGTGGCAGGGACCAGGGACCTAGGCCAACATCTGACGCCCACACCCCATGCAGGTGGCAGGGACCAGGGACCTAGGCCTTCAGAGAATCTGGAGTGGAACCAGGACTCGAACTCAGGCACTCCACTATGGAATCCAGGCATCTCAACTGCTGTATCAAACGCTTGTGTTGTCCAGGTGTAAAATCCAGAAGTCCCTAGCTTCATCATCCTTGGATAACCAACCCCACAAGAGGCCTTCAATCCTCTAGAATTCCTTCATAACTCAGCGTGGGATGCCCAGCAAGGATCCCAATTCCTGCCTGTAATCCGTTCTCAATGGTGATTCCTTGCGGAAACTTTCTTTTCACTTAGCCACTGACTTTTAAACACTGTGTTCAGTATTATTAAGCGTAAACTATCAACAAGAATTCCCCCCAACAAAACAAAAGCTAGGAATTTCACAATGATCCACATCAAAGACAAACAAACAAAAAACAAACTCTGGTATTTAGCCACACACAGGGGTCTTCAAAAAGTTAAAGAATGCACATTATGAAAAAAAAAAGCATGTATTTCAAGACTTTTTTTTGCACCAAAACAAACTTATAAGGAATTCTCTATTACGCTAATGAATGCATAGAGTTAACTTGGGGAACAAGTTTTAAAAGCATTGGATTTGTCTTCTACAGAACTCCAAATATAACCACTATTTTTAAGATTTAGCAAAGTCTTCCAGAAACTGTTTTCCAAGGACATACTCCAGCACTACCCTCAGAATAGTTTTACTTTCCTTGACATGTGATGAAATGCAGTTTAGCTTTCCATGTGTGTTAAACACGTTAATTCGCAGTGGTCAGAGGGATGCCGCCGCAGACCTACGATTTGTAATCTTCTCTCTCAACAATCGCTGGAGGCCAAAGAGGAGGCTGCTCCTCCTTCCTGGCTCTTAAAAATTCACCCAGCGGGGCCTTTGGTGCGTGCTCTGCCCTGGTGTTCCCACGGGGTGTCCCGGATGTCCCGCCAACCTGCCTCCCCGCAGCAGCAGCCCCCTCTGAGACTGCAGCCTGGCTCCGACGCATCCCAAGAACACACAGGTGACATGGGGGAGTTCGTCTGAAGCAAAGTGGGCCTGGCAAGAGAGCCTGCGAAGAGTGAGCTGACCGCGGGCAGCACCTAGGGGCCACACCAAGGCCTTCCCGTGTGTTAACTCACAGAGGGAGGAGGAACCTAAACGAGGCACACTGCTAACCGCCGGAAGCGCCTTTGCTTTCTCACGTCTTTTTTTTCTTTCCTGACAAAACTCGCAAAGGCAGCATTTTTATGGGCATCCGCTTCTCTTTGCTCTAAAAGTAGTTTGGAAATATATTGGCTGCTTGTGTGTTTGCTTGGTTTCTGGTTAAGAGACTGAATTATGTGGGTGTTGACCATGTGATCTTAACATGTTACATGACAGCTGATTAAACTCAGAACAAACCAAACCTTTACTTCGCGTTCAGGCACAGGGTTTGCGGAAGAATTCTTCCTCTTATCTTGAGGGATTTTTAAATTTGTCAAAAAAAAAAAACACTGAAACAATTTGGGTGACAAACTGTGGAACGCGTGGATTAAAAAAAAAAACCTTTTGACCTTTCTAAGTTGATTTATGCAATGAACTTTTCACTTCTCCATGTTTAAAATGTTGTTAAAAGCCTTTCAGCTGACACTTTACTGATTTTAAGAAAAATCTCCCATTTAATGGGATTACAGATACAAACCATGATTTCTTTTCCAGCTTACACATACAATTATTGATCGTTTGATTACCACGAAAGGGGCTGGGGACGTACAGGTAAGTGAGTGTGAGTTGATCAAGGGTCCCAGGGTGTGGGTGCAGGTGCAGCCCTGGCCTTTTGTGTCCGAAGGCTCAGGAAAGCAGGGGCAGGATCACCCCACAGCTGAGGAGAGAAGGGTTAAGATCTGTGTTTAGCATCTATTCTAACTCAGCGGTTCCCTTCCACGTACTGCCTCTCCCATATTGCATCCTTGCAGGCCATGTGCAAGAACCCAGCATGCAGAGTCACACCAAGAGCACTCAAAGCCAAAACACGCATGGGGAGATATCAACAAAGACACAGACATCAACACATGGGCACAGATAGGAGATTCCAATCCCAGCACCTGCCTGTTCTCCAAACTAGGTATCTACACGCCATTACTTGCCTTGGGGACTTCTTGGGTTGTGAAAGAAAAGATGGAGAATAATCCCACTGAAACCCAACCCACGTATGTCACCTGCCAACCAGCAGACCCCGAGCAGTGCTGAGGGCTCCTGAGTCACGGGTTGTTGTGTCTTGCCCAGGGTTTGTGATGTCTCTGCTACTGGGCGCTGATGCTGCTTTGTTTAGACATCCTAAGGGTGTCTCTGCGGAGTCTAAGCGCCTCATGACAGACCTCTCCACTGATGTCTGTCTCACTGTGTCACTGCGATGCTGTTCCTCTGGGGTCTCAGCCCAATTACTTCGCTTTAACATGAAAGTGCCATGTCTGTGGGCTGGGCACATCACAGATTGGAGGGTTGAGGAGTGACACGGGGTTCATGGAACAGATGGAGAAACTCCCGGGCAGAACACTTCAAAACCCTGAGGATGTGTTTTGCTTTGGCAAAACATGAACATGTGTGATGGGTCACAAGAGGTTTGTGAGACGGCTTTCCTCAGAGGGTCCTCGGGTGTAACGTGACAGGATTCTGCTTCAGTGTTCATAGTGCATCTTTTCAGGAAGAGACACTGTTGTCCCTTCCCACGCCATGTGCTTCAGAGAAGGGCAGCGAGTGCAGCCGCTGTTGGTGACACTGGCATGCCATGGCAGAGTGTCAGTTTGAGTCCTGGCCACTCTACTTCCAACCCAGCTCCCTCTGTCGATGCACCTGGGAACACAACAGTATCCAGTATGTGGGTCCCTGGCATCCATAGAGGAGATCAGGATGGAGCTCATGGCTCTTCCACAGGGGCCAGACTGGCTGTTGCAGCCATTGGGGAAGCAAACTGGAGGACAGAAACTCTCTCTACCTCTCTCCTCTCTCTACCTCTCTCCTCTCTCTACCTCTCTCCTCTCTCTACCTCTCTCCTCTCTCTACGCCTCTGCCTTCCCTTCTATGTCCGTCTACCTTTCAAATAAATAAATACATCTTTTTTAATAATTAAAAAAAAAGTTTCACAGGCTTTGTCCTCTATCCTCTGTTGTAAAAATCAAGTTTTAAAAACTAGTAAGACCTGCTTCTTGGTGTGGAAAAATAGTACATAGGAAGTGAACAACTGTAGCTTTTATACTTGATAAATTTAAGAAATCATTGCTTGGGATACACTGTATGTTTCTCTGGGAAGGAAGAACACTGTTGCCCATGAAACCAGCAGCAGCTCAACAAAGCATCTTCAGCTGGGGTTTTTACATTGTGAAAAGGGAGTGACTCTTACAAGGGATTAGAAACGCGCGTGGCACGCATTCCTTTTGCTCATTGTTGACACAATTCCCTGCACATGTTTCATGGTTCATAATACGAAGCATACTGACCTTGAAGTAGCATGCTCTAGATTATGAGTTACACTTCCAGGAAATTATGCTTGCAAGGCCATTGGCTATCTTTCACTGGCCACGAGTCATTCTGACAAAGATCAAACAGCCAAAACTTCTGAGTTTTTTTGCAATCTTGTATCCAAAACGTTACTTGATTTGTTATGCAATTCTTCTTCCAAAACAAAGTCTATAGGTGAACCATTATTCCTAAACCTTGAAGCCACAGGTAACCTTTCTACCAATGAGCTCGTATTTCTACTTATTACCCAAAGAATAGATCACTAGGGGGGAAAAAAAAATCCATGTACCTTCAATAATCCCCCTTTAGAAAACTATCATTTTGTTATATTTGATAACATTTTGATATCATTTTGATATCAAGCATATCATTTTGATATACTTGATATCATTTTGTTATACTTTCCTCTTGAAAGTTTATATATACAAAACACTCCACTGAGGTAAAAAGCATTCTCCAGAGCCCACACACTTCCTTTTATCACAGACCAAGTTCATCGTGTCCTTTTTGCTTTGGCTATCAGGAAACTCTGACATAAATGTACTACACAATTATAACCACATACTCATAACATCAGTTGAATAACCTTTACCAGAAATGCTTGGAATCAGAATTATTTCCTATTTGGGAGGTGTTTTTTTTTCTCTTTTTAATTTTATCAGTATCTTGGTAGAGTTTATCAGGAAGGAAAACATCTCTAATCCAAACACCTGAAAAACACATTGGCACCCAAAATGACACTTTTGCATCACCATGGGTGGGTCTGAGATGCTCAATCTGACATTTGGTGGCCTTTTAAGCTTTGTTGAATGGCTTTTTTTTTTTTAAAAGATGTGCTAGGAACAGTGAGGAGCTCATGACACAGTGCTCCTGGCCCTTGCTGGGCTGGGTCCTATCGTGTGGCACCTGCTGCTGTTGGCACCTGCTGCTGGTCTGAACAGAGGCTCCATGGGAACTCCCCAGCCATTTCCCTTCACAGGCACCGGGGACCTCCCCTCCAGTACTAAAAAAAGAAACCTCAAATTCCATCAAATAATGTACTTAGACTAAAGAGAACCGCTGCAGACTACTAAGTCACGCTGCTAAGATGAATCTTCTGATTTCTTGAGCACATACCTGTTGGCAACATGTTCTTCCTGTCTCCAACAGCTTGGCTAACTCTTTTGATGAATGACAAAAAGAGTTCAGGCTGGATACCTCTCTCTCTCTCTCTTTCTTTCTTTCTCCTTCCCCCCCCCCCATATTAATTTACTTTTATTTGAAAAACAAAGTTACAGAGAGAGAGGAAGAGAGAGTCTTTCATCTTCTGGTTCACTTCCCAAATATCAGCAATGGCCAGAGCTGAGCTGGTCCAAAACCAGGAGCCAGGAGCTTCTTCTGAGTCTCCCATGTGGGCGTGGGCCCAGGCACTTAAGCCATTCTCCACTGCCTCCTCAGGTAATTAGCAGGGAACTGGATCAGAAGTGCAGCTGCCGGGACTTGAATTTGCAGCTAGAGGCTTAGCATGCTATGCCACGGCCCTGGCTCTGGGATCCCTCTCTTAAGGGAGGTCACTTAACTTGCTCTGGGCCTCTTTGCTGCTATGCTGCTGAGTTTTCAGTTCAAGTGATTTTTTTTAATTTTTTTTTCTAGCTTTTTTTTTTTAATAGGGGAGAGTGCGAACACAGTCCCCCACTACCACCAAGTATGCAGTCGAGCTTCCCACATTCAGGGAAATCGCATGGGTCAGTATAGCCCAAGTGCAGTGGATGAACTTTGCCCTGGAAAGATCACCTGCGTGATCACAGTATCTTCCCCACCAGATAAGCATTAGTTCAAATCCTTTCTAAGAACTGGTGACTACGACTGTAAAAGAGATACTGCAGATTTCTAACAAGGCAAGTACGCCTGACTGATGACAAAGAAGACAGACAAAAGACACAGCAAGCTTTTGAATTTTAAAATTCATTAGGAATGGCCGTGCTTTGGGAGACAATGACTTTTGCATCTTTTACTTTGTGACACTGTTTATAAACTTCTTTCAAAAGCAGGAGTGTCTGTGTGTGCATGCACACGCGTCCATGCTACTCCAAATTTCCCAGGTAAAGCTCCAGCTGACCGTGCACATGTTTTTATGCCTTTGGGAGGAGGGCTGTGAGACCACACTCACATTCAGTCCGTAAACGACCTTCAACTTCAGACACACTGTTCACAGCCTGCCAGCTCATAACTGATGTCAGAAAGCATGAAAAAACTTCCATTTATAAAAAAAAAAAAAAAACACAAAAACCCAAACATTCTCTGTGTCTCACCACAATGCAATCCTGGAAGCCACATCATAAAGCAGGCATCAGACCTTCCCGTAGGAGCAATGTTGTGACTTCCGGGGTAGGTGTCTGCCCAAGGAGTGAGAGCTAGGGTTCAGCAACAAGCCATCGCAAAGCGAAGATGCTACAACTCCAGATCTTCACAGTAGCGATGCTAGAAAAAGGAGGCTGCAAACATTACACATGCGCTTAAATATATCCTGTGTGCTACTTACATGAGAACCCAAGATTCTATAGAAAAAAAAAATTATGTAGCTCTGGGAAATTTTATTGATTTGACCTTAAGGGCCAGTGCCAGGGCACAGCAGGCAAAGCTAACATCTGTAAATGCTGGCATCCCATACGGGTTCGAATCCTAGCTGCTCCACTTCCCAACCAGTTCCCTGCTAATGTGCCTGGGAAAGCGTTGGAGGATGGCCCAAGTGCTTGGGCCCCTGCATCCACGTGGAAGACCTGGAAGAAGCTCCTGACTCCTGGCTTCAGACTGGCCCAGTTCTGGCCATTTCGGCCATCTGGGAAGTAAGCCAGTGGATGGAAGATCTCTGTTTCTTTCTGCAACTCTGCCTCTCAAATAAATAAAATCTTTTTAAAAAATGGCCTGAAATAAGCTGCTAATAACTAACATTCTACTTTTGCTTTTCAAAAAAAAAAAAAAAAAATCCTAAAACGGCTTTGCTGACAACCCAGACCCAAGTCTTTCTTGAAGTGAACATTTTCTTTTGAGTTCCACCATTCCATCAACCACACAACCATTCCAAAAAACCAGGAGCCAGGGGATCCAGATTGTTCAATTAAGTGTTCGGGTGTCTGCTGGGCTCTATTGTGGCATTTCACGTTTTATTCACATGCCATTTAAAAACCTGGCTTTAAAAAAAGAAAAGAATATCAGACATTTCTCACATAATTGATATAACTGGCACAGAACGGCACCCAATCTGTACTCACTCCATTGGCTGCTCTGTCTCCCAGTGCATTTGTTAGCAGGCTGTGAACAGGGGTGGGAAGAAGTCAGATTCTCACATCCATGCTGATTCCAGGTATGGGGCAGGCAGATGGCTCCAGGCTCCATCCACAGGGTGTGAGGTTCCTGCTTTCAAGCCATGGAACATTCTAGACCTGAGTTCAGCATCAGCCCCTACCCTTATACTGAGGAACCTTGGGTAGAAGTAGAGGGAGAGGTGACTACAAACTTGATGCAAAATGAACTTGCAGGTGCCTGCCCAGGAGCCTCCAGCCTGATACCCCCAACCCCTCACCGGCCTGGGTCATCTTGTAGCACTTTATGGTTAAATTTCCAGATGCACAGAACTCAGGGAGATGTTCTCATCTCGTTAGGGATCACCTCCTCCACTCTAGTTACAAACACAAACTTTCATTTCATACTATGAATTTCAAACTGATCCGTGTTACACAGCATCAGCCAAATGAAGTCTTAGAAAAGTGTCCCAAAGCTGAGATATTGAGGAACAAGAAACATAGAAAGCATACCAGCAGACCACCAGCCTTTGGCCATTTTAAATTCAGCTCCCCTACCAGTTAGACTTACGGCATTCCCTCGTCTGAGCCTTGCGTGCACCAAGTCTGTTTAGTTCAAAGTCTTGTAGACAGAAACAAATTAAGTATTCATCAAAGGCCAGAGGCCTGTCAGCATGCACTCCACTGTGTTGGTTGTAAGCGCCAGAGAAATCGCCCAGGAAGCTCTTGTCCTTCTCTCCTCGGCTACACAAACAGGGTCTTCAGTCTTGGTGTCACTCGCCCCACGAACAGACAGATGGCATCGGCTGCCATGGCACACAGTCCCTGCCCCTACTTCAACTAAAGTCGCAGTGCGAGCATGTTGTTCAGAAACAATTATCCAACCACTTCCGTGTAAGGCCTGTGCAGCAAATGCCCATCCCTGGGCACTGGTGTCAAGGGAAGCAATTGACTCATATTAAGGCTCACTTACTTGGGGGGCAAGTTCTGGTTTTCACTGACACAGAAAGGAAATATCAACCTCCTAGGAGATAAAAGTTGTTCCCCAGGAATGGAGTGGCTGTGAACATAAACTCACTGCGGTCTCAAGTTCTCGCGGACAAAGTGAGTGGAGTTTTCTGACAGATAAACCTGCCGCTCAAATTACAAGGTGTGGATGGTGGCAGGAGTATGGGACACACTGAGTGTGAGCCAAGGTTTGACAAGCATTGCTCAGTCAAATGCAAACCATGGGGGCCCTGTGTGCTAGCCTAGTGGCTAAAGTCCTTGCCTTGCAAGCACTGGGATCCCATATGGGTGCTGGTTCGTATCCCAGCTGCACCACTTCCCATCCAGCTCCCTGCTTGTGGTCTGGGAAAGCAGTTATGGATGGCCCAAAGCCTTGGAACCCTGCACACGCTTGGGGGACCCGGAGAAAGCTCTTGGCTCCTGCCTTCGGATCAACTCAATTCCAGTTGATCGACTCAAGGCCAGGGTCACACTGCCTTGCAGGGGGCTGAAGCCCACCTTCTCCTTGTACTTCCAAACCCCCAATGAGGGAAAGGCTGCCCTGGGGCAGCAGTGAAGACACGCACTGGACTCCTGTACTCCACGCCCCATAGGAAGCTGTACACCCACAGAGGCAGCAGTGATGCCTTGTTCAAGGGCTGGGTTGCCTCTGCCACCCCAACGGGAGACTGTATGAAGTCCCTAGCTCCCAGCTTTCACCTAAGCCAAGGCTCGCCTATAAACAGGTGCTCAGGAAGTGAACCAGCAGCAGTAGCAACAGTAGGTGACTCCGGGGCTGTCGGCCTGGGTGCTGATCATCCCCAGAGAGGCCAGAGAGATGCCAGCTGCACCTGGCAGGTACGGCACATGCACATGACAGCACAAGAATGGAAGCCTGGAAACCACAGAGCTGGGCAGCGTAATGAAAGATAGGGTCATCTGTCACAAACGCAGGGTGAGACTGAGGATGGGACAGTCTGCACCAGGATGTGTGGGAACATGGGGGCAGGATGATGGCTCTGACAACCCCGCTGGGCATTCCGCCATGGGGAGGGGTCTAGGCAGAGGATAGGCCTTGGGGCTGGGTTTTTGTTTTTTTTTTTATTTCCTTGTCATAGTCTCCACTATTTATCATCTCCACAAACTATAAACCATCTTAAAGAAATACGGTGCATACATGTGAATGGACAGATGGGGCCCTTTTGGAAGGTTCATGGGAACATGGTATTGGAAGCTGTTTATTCTCCATGGATGATTTGAATTCCATGGGTCTTCAAAACATCAGAGGAAGAGCGTGTTATGGAAAACTAAGGGTCGATTTCCTAAGTGTTTTGTATTAAAATTCTCACATTTTGTTAACCTTCATGTATCTCTAAACTTTTTCATGAAATGTTTTTTTTTTATTTATTTGGAAGGCAGAATTATAGAGAGAAAATCTCCCATTTACTGATTCATTCCCCAGATGGCTGTAACGGCCAGGGCTGGGGCCAGGCTGAGGCCAGGAGCCACAGTCTCTATCTGGGTCTCTGAGGAGGTTGGCAGGGGCCTAAGCCCTTGCAGCTGTCTGGTGACGCTTTCCCAGGTGCATTAGCAGGGAGCTGGATCATAAGTGGAGCAGTCAGGACTCAAACCAGCCCCCACATGGCATGTGAGCATTTCAGGTAGCAGCTCCACTTGCTGTGCCACAAGGCCGGCCCCAGTCATGAACTTTTCCGAGCCCCGGTGTGTGCTGTTAATCATCTCCGCAGTCTGACAGCAGCAGGTGCTCAGTGGGGATGCTGCGGCCACTGATGGGCTCCAGGTGGCACTGTGGACAGCCTGCTCACAAAGGCAGGCAGATGCATCACGTGCCCTCCACAGGGCACCCTCCACAGGCATCACCGAGGCCTCTGTTGATTCGTTGAAACAGCTGTGGTACACCGTCTGAGGGCCATGAAGTTCCCCAACCTGTCCCATTCTGAAAACCTCATGACAGGACTTGGGGCCGAAGGACTTCAGGCTGCATGAGGCACAGGAAAAGTCTGAAGCTGGGTGATTCTGTTTCCTGTGTTTATATGGCAGTCACATGTCTTGCATTTTGCTGGCCCTCCCAGGCTTCAAAGTATCCTGTGCTGGCAGTCAGATCCTAGGAATCAGCTGAGAATTGCAGCAAAACTGCCCACAATGGAGTAAGGTGCTCACAGGGAAGGGTTTTGCTGCACACACTGAGGCTGTACGTGAGAGAGTAGGAGGTTCCCATGTAGAACCCACCCCGACTCCAGTCCCCATCAAGAGTGGCACCTGCCAGCCCAGGTGATTCTACTTTATTCAGGAAGAGCCACGGTGGCCCAGCTATGCCAGGTACCTGCTGCCACCTTCCTCTCCTTGCTGTCCCAAGCCACCACCCACGTACCTCGTACCTTTGCTCACTGCCACCTCCTGCATATTTAATCTTACTAAAAATATCTCTGCGAAGAAAAAGAAAAAGCCAGTGGAGGCGTGCCCCACTCACTGCATTCTGTTGGCGTTCCTTCCTTGGAGAAGCAGAGAAAGGAAGATGGCAATCCTGGAGAACAGCAGTTCTACAACGTGAGGAACCTGTCCTGGAGCACGAGGGAGTCCAGGGGGTCCTGGACAGGCATGGTGGACACACCGGAGCTGTCTCCCAAGGGCAGAGTTGCAGCCATGGGGTAGACGATTCTACCAGCGCCAGCAGCAGCTCAGAGCTGGCTCCTGGACCCCCGTGCTGCATGGTGCTCACAGCAAGTCTCCCTCTGGGATAAGAAGCTGGGTGGGCAGGGGCTGTCATGCCCAGGATGCAGGGCCGGAGGAGGTGCCCCAGGAGCCTCTAATCTAGGCTGCCCTGCCATTGTGGCACAGCACATTAAGCCACCATTTACAGCATCAGCAGCTCATAGGGTAGCACCAATTCAAATCCTGGCTGTGTGGCTTCCTGTCTAGCTCTGTTAATACACGTGGGAAAGCGGCAGATCATGGTGCAAACGCCTGAGCAGCCGCCCCCGATGAAGCTTTTGGCTCCTGGCTTCAGCCCGGGTCAGCTGTGGCTCTTACGGCCATTTGGGGAATTGAACCAACAGAGGGATGATTTCTCTCTTTCCCTCTGTCACTCTGCCTTGCAAATAAATCCATACATAAAGACCTCATTAAATAAGAAAAGGAAACTGCATCCCATGGTTGCACCTCCTAACAGAGACCTTACTAAGGACAGGTACAGCCTTTTCCCCTTGGTAATACGCCCACATGTGAAGATCTCACAGTGAAACCGGGGATTCTTCTACCAAGCTGGGGACCCATCAGAGATCTGAGACCATCCTCTGCTCTCCCTATAGAGGGCTCCTCATCCCAACCACACACACCCAAATCAAACAATTTTGGGGGGCTATATGTGTGGTTCTAAAGCCTGTCCATGAAAAGAGGACGTGAAATGAATGACAGAGTGAGCATAATGGTACCATGGGAACAGACATCAGAGAAGTAGACAGGAGTCCTATTCATGGTGCTTCTCTCAATCTCCTCCAAACTCTACCCACAACTCCACAACAAAAAGAATGTTTCGTGTAGGAAGCTGTACCGACAAGCATCATCTCAAACACAGAGATCATCAAATAATTTCTATTTCCAATGCACTCTAAGGGATTCTCTCAGTTCTATTTCATTCTCTGAAAAGCACGCCCAGCAGGACATTCTTCTAACCTGCCAAACAGAGGGTGACCCATGGTTTAGAAATAGTTGTCTTTTTTCTAACTTTTCATTAACTAATTCATTTGAAAGGCAGAGAGAAAGAGAGGCAGACAGTCAGACACGCAGAGCCCTCCTATTTGCTGGTCCACTCCCTAAAGCTCCCCAACAGCTGTGGCTGGGCCTGGTTGGAGCCATCCAGCTCTCCCACGTGGGTGGCAGGAACCCAAGTACTTGAGCCATCACCTGCTGCCCCCCAGGGTGTGCACTAGCAGGAGGCTAAAATCAGGAGCAAAGTGGGACCCGAACCCACGCACCTTCTTTTCCAGAGCCATCCAGATCCAAGAATGGCCCTTTAAGAAGGAAGCTAATGGGCCTTGCATATTCTGGAGCTGTCTCTCCAAGGGTCCTCCTCTCCTGGGCAGCTCCTCTTCCATGTTTCTGGAGAGTCACCATGTATTTGAGTGTCCTCTCCATTCCATTTCACACTGCACACTTCACACTGTGAGGCTAACACAGGGGTCTTAAGTCAAGTAAGGAGGGTGGAGCCCAGAACCGGGAAGCTAGCCCTACCCAGGTCTGACCTTGAACCGTCTACCCTGCAATCCAGCACACACAGGTGAGTGGGGTGAGGTCAGAGGCTTTGGAAATAGGTGAGACTCTGTAGAGGCTGATCCGGGGCCAGAACTTTCCACCAGGCAGTTCCAAGAAGGAGGGTGGAGCTGCAGCACTTGGCACGCTGTGAAATCACTGGAGTCAGCCACTGCTGAGTTCCAAGTGTAAAACTTTTTTTCATGAGTAATGAGCACCCCCTTCCACCAACCCTGTGGCTAAGGTGGGTGGAGGGGTGTGTGTGTGTGTGTGTGCACGCGCTGTGTTCACGATGAGGAGGTAGAAGACGCCAGAATCCATTTCACTGCGAGGTCTGGGAAAGACCCAAGTTTGGATTCTGCTCTGTCATTTACTGGCTGTAAGACCTGGAGCCAGTTAAAACTGTTCTGTTTCACTGCAGCTGACAGCTAACCTGGGTGACGAATGAGTTGGTGTGAGTGACGGACATGCTCGGTGCTGTGGTTCACAGCAGGTGCACAAGGTGGAGGTTCATAACCCTTCATGCTGTGTGCACAAAGGCAGATGGACAAATCACTCTTCCACCGGAGCTTAGCATGAGGATGGAGTAAATCACAGGGTGTAAAGAAGGCTGGCGGTGCTCATTTTGTGTCTGTGTAACTCTTAGAAAAGGACGTGACCACCAAAAACTTGTAAGGGCCATGATAATCAGAGGAGTAAATCCCTCCACGTGACAAACCTAGGCACTCAGTGAACCCTCACACCTAGGAGATGGCTGGGAAGAACCAGAAGGTGTCTGAACTACTAGGCAGGCACGTGTAACAGGAACGTGTCCCTGAGGTGTGTATGCACGGCTGTCCTGGCCTGTTTGCATCCTGGGCTCTGTTCTGTGCACCTGTTCCTCTCAACGTACTCCACGGTTATGGCCGCTCTATAGACAAGGTAAAGAGAGAAGTGGAAATATTAAGCAACTTGCCCAGGTGGGAAGCAGGGTTGGATTAAGACAGAATACACATCTTTAGATGAGAGGTGGGTTCCATGTGGGGTTAGCTTAACCTTTTTCTCTCAGGAACCTGCATTTAGGACCATATGAAACAGTGGCCAGGGTGCAGTGCCGGAAGTGAAAATCACAGCAATAGAGACAGAGTCCCATAAAAACAGACGGGTGTGTTTTCACAACCAGTTCTTGCCTTCCTAACCCAGTGCGAACAGCCTGGAAACACACAGCAAAGCTCAACTGTCACCTCAAGACCCTGATGAGGGGAGCAGGGGACCCTTCAGTATCAAAGATAAGACAGAGGAAGACTTCGGTTCCTGGAAGGAGTAAGCTCTGATCACTGGGAAGTCTGGCCACCTCAAGGGCATCATCAAGCCCCACAGGAGCAGGCTGGCCTCGGTAACCTGTGGCTTAACGTCAGAAAAGGCACGCAGCAGGGCACGAGCAGTAGGCCCTGGCACAAGAGCCGTGCTGGGCACCGCAGTACCCACATCACTGTGGGGCACATTATGGAGAGCGTGCTAAGATCACAGGCCACGGAAGTATTCGGAAGTGAGATCTAACAAGGCAAGGGACTGCTAAGCGAGTCACACTCCATCCGTGCCCTCGCACGGCACGAGAGGCAGGCGTGGCCTTGGGAATGTGTAATCTCCCATAATCATTTCTTTTTTTTCTTTTTGGTGTTCAAAGTGATTGCTTTCCAATGGAGAAAGCAAGCAGGAGGACAATGGGGTACAGCCCTGGCCTCCTGCCAACACAGAAACCCTGACTGCTCACAGTGCTACAGTTATTGATTGGCAGATTAAAGGACAGCATGGCCATTAACTCATCGTGCCACTGCAGAACAGCGGAGGGCTCCGGGGAACTAACTGTCTGGCACCTGGCAGGGGAGTGGGAGGAAGCCCCAGTGGCCACAGAAGGGGACCACTGGGCACCAGTGTCAGAAAAGACTGAGCCGACATGTACCGGGAGGCGAGGGAGAAGGCAGTGCCCAACTGAAACCCAGTGCCAACAGAGTAATGAGTGGGTTCACAGAGGCCTGTCCACAGGGGACCGTTGAGTGAGGGGTCCTGTTTTACGCCCTGTGTTATCCGATTTCTCAGGAATCAAAAAGCTGCATGAGAAGCAACCACTGGTAGAGGAAAGACACGAGACACACCGTCATCACACATACTCTGGCAGTGCCCACAGTGCCGTGCGCTGGGCACACAGTGCTGCCTGTGGTGGGTCTGTTTCCCATCCCAAAGGAGCAACTGTACCCACAATAGATGAACAGAAACATGCTATGTGCCAGGGATGGGGAGAAGGGGGTGTGAACGCATCGAGTTAAGCTGGCAGCGTGTGCCGGAATTCTGCCCACAAGAGATGAACACGTAGATGTGACAGCAAGGAAGATCGCTGAAGGCTGCTGTGATGTGCCAGGAGTGCCCCTAAGCACAGAAAGTGTCTCCCACCATGGGCATTTTGAAGAACCCAGCCTGGTCCTGACATGTGGCTTCCCAGACAGACACAGCAACCACCTGGGAATCTAAAGTCCACACTTTATGAGTTTAAACATTCAAAAAACTTGGCAAGGAACATCCAGAGCGAAGACCGGACAAGAACTGCTGAGATCCAGGGAGGACCACAGGCCGCAGGAATGAGCTCCTGGGTGCTGGGCTGGTCACATGCTCTGGTGACATAGCTATGCTGGGAGGAGACCTGGGAGCAACAGCACAAGAGCCACAGCCCCGTGTGTACAGTGCTGAGGGCCAGCACGTGGGAAGTCGGCTCCGTGAACCACACCAGGTGCACAGCAGACAGCTCCAAGAGGCACTGAGGAGACCATGTGAATGCCACACATGTTCCTTCAAAGTGTGCTCAACACTTCAGGAGCACATGCTGACATTGCTGGATTAGCAAAACGCCCCATGCGTAGGAGGTTGACTTGGAGAAGACAGCGAGTAGCAAATCAGGACGAGAGCTAGGGCTTAAAGCAGAGACAGGGAGGGCCAGGAATTCAAAACAATGAGCTGCTGTGGAATGAGGAAGAGGAACGGGAGGTCACAAATGTGTTCCTTTAATTTTCCAGGACTTCCAAAGAGACTAGTGGGAGGGTTTCTGTTTATCTCAAATTTGGATTTTATCCCTTGAGCTGCTAGTGTATTAGATTCATAGGACCAATGTCACCATTCACCTCTGCTATGGAGCGCTAGCTGGGTCTAACTTCCCAATGCAACTGCCACAACAGTTCTGGTAACCTCTAGGAGTTAACCCCAAATGGGCAACTGCAATGCTGTAACAATACAGTTGTAAGGGCCAGCACTGCAGCATAGTGGTAAGCTACACCGTGCAACACAGCCATTCCATTTGAACGCCAGTTCAAGTCCCGGCTGCCCTACTTCCAATTCAGTTTATAGCTAATGTGTCTGGAAAAGCCACAAATATTGGGGGACCTTCTTATAGTTTGTCTCCTGGCTTTAGCTTGGCACAGTATTAGCCATTGAGGCCATTTGGGAAATGACCTAACAGAAAATGCTTCTCTCTCCCTCCCTCCCTTCCTCTAACTGTGCTTTCAAATAAAAATAAATAAGTCAAAAAAAAGTTAAATCAGCCAACAAATGAAAAGAATACATTAAAACCAAATATACTCCATTACATCTCAAATACAAAGGAACTTCACTGTGGCACAATGGCATTAAAACATAATCATTTTGGAACAAAAAATGTTGCAATCATGGCATAGTTTTTCCATGCTACGCTTTACTCAACAACTTCTAGAAACTCCTTTGTGTTTCAGAAAGGAATATTCTAAAGTGCTCAATAAGGAGCAACAGCAACTCATTCGATTTTCCTCACCAGAGAAAGACGCTGCAAGATGACAGAGGCAAGGTCCCAAGCAGGAGCTGGAACAAACCAGGAATTTCTCGCCTATGCTGGTGCCAATCCAGTGGACGTGTTTCATGGTTAGCCATGGTGGGAACAGGCAACCTAACCCTGTGTATGTAAAGCTGCTCCTGGCTCAGGAATTTAAAAAACAAACAAACAAACAAAATAAAACAACCACAAAAAACAGGACTCAGAGCTTCCCTCATTGTCAGACACACACTCTAGAATTCTTCATCTCCACAGTATTTGGAATAGCAAGTGCCACCTCTGAAGTTACTGCCTGACCTCACTCACAGAGGGGACCAAGCCTGCCAAGGTTGAGGAATCTCATGTCCTTCCCCTCATTCCCTGACTGCAGCAAACTCAGTGTAAGAGAGTTAGAACGGAAAGCAGACTGCTTTTCTTACAATCTCTAGGCTCCTGTAAGAAACCACTCTCAAAGCTCATCAGATTCTTCAAAACTAGATATTCCCTGTCCCCTCCCCACAAACTCCTTCAATTTAACTCGTTTCTCCTTAGGTGGGCATCTAAAGAAACAGTAGAAAAATTACTAGACTTGTGATCCTATAATCTTTCATGTTTCTGAGGCTATAAAAGCAGCTTCCATTCAGCCTTTAAAAAAAAAGACTAATCTATTTGTGATTTGCAGGGAGAGATAAGGCAATGGGGAAGGAGAGAGGGAGAAAGAGATCTTCCCTCCGCTGGTTCACTCCCCAGTTGGCCAGGTCCAAACAAGGAGCCTCCAACTCTACCCTGGTCTCCCACCCTGGCACTGGGGGTCCTAGCATTTGTTCCATCTTCTGCTGCCTTACCTGCATTAGCAGGGAGCTGGATTGGAAGAGGAGTAGTGGGGACTCAAACAAGCACTTATTCGAGATGTCTGAACCAACAACAGGTGGCTGCTACACTCACTATGCCACTGCAGATTCTTTTATGAAAGTCAGAGCCAGAGAGAGAGACAGAAAGGCCTTCCATCTACTGGTTCAACACCCAATGGGTTTAACAGCCAGACGTGGGTCCAGCTGGACCCAGGAGACAAGAAACTCCAGTCTGGTCTCCAACATGAGTAACGGGAGTCCAGGTAATTGTCCCATCACCCACTGCTTTCCCAGGTGCATTAGTAGGAAGCTACACCCCAGAGTCCCACCCTTCCTCACCTATGTCCAACCCTGCAGAATCACTTACAACCCAGAATTCCCTGCGTATTCATCTCTGTTGGGCTCTTCCTCAGTCACCCCTCCGTGTGCACGGCCCTGTCAGTCCCCTGCATGGTGATTCATGGACACGCTGTGTATAGCCACAGTGACTGTCTAACAGTGATCGGAAGACCGCCCTTGTCCTGGTCTCCTGGTGACACTGACCCTGCCAGCTCTCTTTCCTGGACTAAAAGACTCGTTGCTCTGTCTGCTGAGAGGGCTGTCTCATCTTTCCTTCTCTCCCTGTTCTACCCATGTCTTCTTCAATAATTACGGATTTCTAGTCACTCCTCACCATGGTGTTGAGGATTTTCCTGCACACCCCCCCAAAAAAATGTTCTGCACCTTAATTGTCGACAAATATCTTGTTAGAGTTACAAGCCAGTCTAGATTATCCTAAAATCTGCCAAGATCAGCAAAATTATACTTCAACACAACAAATGGCTAAATACTAAAATGAAATAGACACGAGACAGCTGAATGGTACCTTAGAGCCATTTTAAGGTATATAGCAGGCGGTCCTGTATATAAGCTAAAATTGAAATGTCAATGAGCTAATCATAGGTTGTGGTTAGGACTTGATTTTTTTTTTTTTTTTAACATACTGGTTACTCAAAACCATGTCAATTCCATAATGTTGCAAATTGCTGTTGATGTTATATTGGGACTCTTAATTGACTGGGATGATATTCTACCAGCTCTAACTTCGGACCAGAAATGGTCTCCCCAAGAAACTGTTCAACCCATCTGGACAATAAGTAGCTGGACTCTATGCTTGGTATACGTTTGCAAGGAAAGAATCTTGATTGAATTTGAACTGTAATGCTGCACCAAGGTGGAGGAATCCACCAGGGGGGAGGGGAGGGGGAGGTGTGGGGGGATTCCCAGAGCCTATGAAACTGTCACATAATGCAAAATAATTAATAAAAAAACATAGTAAAAAAGAAAAAAATAATTACGGATTTCAAATCATTTTTGCCTCCAAAGACACTTATCGCTTAGTTTCATTTTCCATGAAGTTCAGACACATACACCATGTCTTTCAAATCTTCCTCTATTTTTCACTGTCAGTGCTATTACTGTACATCCTCTAAAATCAACCACTTTCTCATTTCTCTAATTCCTCCCGCAAATTCCAAGTGCTGGACTCGAAGGCACCAGGTAGGAAGAAGGGATTTTACTTTTATTGTCAATGAAATGCTAAAGCCTTGAAAAAGTTGCTCTGTTGGAGATTTAATTAGAAAACAAAACTCAATCTACGGGCCCGGCGGTCTGGCCTAGCGGCTAAAGTCCTCGCCTTGAAAGCCCCGGGATCCCATATGCACGCCGGTTCTAATCCTGGCAGCTCCACTTCCCATCCAGCTCCCTGCTTGTGGCCTGGGAAAGCAGTCGAGGACGGCCCAAAGCTTTGGGACCCTGCACCCGCGAGGGAGACCCGGAAGAGGTTCCAGGTTCCCGGCTTCGGATCAGCACAGCACCGGCCTGTTGCGGCTCACCTGGGGAGTGAATCATCGGATGGAAGATCTTCCCCTCTGTCTCTCCTCCTCTCTGTATATCTGACTTTGTAGTAAAAATAAATTAAAAAAAAAAAAACTCAATCTAGCCATCGGCTAGCCGGGTGTGTAACAAAGCGAGGGCTACGTTCTTCCTTCGGCATTAGATCTTTCCCTAGGTTTCCAGATAAAACTCCACTTGATCCCATCTGACGGGAACACCAGAAATCTCACTGGCATTTAGAAGGGTCCAGAAACCATGAAGTACTCTGTGTTTTTGGGAACAGCCTGGACCTCCTCCCTCCTCTAGCAAGAAGGTTCACCCACAGCACCTACACAGCATGCCTCACCCCAGCTCAGAATTATCTTGGGATGCTGCCTTGGCGAGCACACAGACTGAAAGTGAAGCTTTATTCACACCTCTTGGAGGCTGAGCAAGTGTGTCAGGGTAACCTAGCACCACCGCCCAATACCACACACGCCATGAGAACCCACTGGTAGCTACAAGATGGCGTGGGCATGCTGGTTCGGCAGAGGATCCTGTGGAAGTTCACAAAAGAAGCGTTTGGGCAGAAAGGATGCAGACCCAGTGTAGTGACACAGGTGGGCATCTGCTGCCTGTGTCAGTCAGGAAATATCAGCCGTCAAGGGATTTGTCCCTTCTCTACAGTGCCCAGCTACCTGCTGCTTGTTAGAGGTTCTTTGCAACAAGTCTGATGGTAATGATGTCAGGGTGTACCGCACACCTCAGTGTCACCGTCAACAGGGTGGCTCTCTTGACACAACAAAAAACCAGAACGTGTCCAGAACGCAGGACTGAACAAAACGGCAAAATGTCCATGGTGAAGGTCACGGACACTGTTTTTCACTCTGCTTTCTGCTTGAACCTGTCTGCCCTGCAGTCATAGAAGGCAGTCCACAAAACGTCTTCATCTCTCACTTGTTCTTGCGTGCAATCATGTGCCCAGAGACTTACTGGTGTCACTTGGCGGAATGATCGACTCAATGCTAACGGAGACACCCGCTGACCCTATGACACCAGAGCATGCGCCACATCGATGGTCAGGGCTGCCCTTTGACCCCACGCTCCCAGGGCTCGCAGGTGCGGTGTGGGGACATGGCTTGTTTGGGGCAGAGGTCACGCCGACAGTCACAGCTCGATGAGGGGGAGTGCTTCTTCTCCTCTTCCTCCTTAAGGATAGACTGCGGGTCTGGCAGTGTAGTAACACGATCAGAGCTTCTGTGTCTGCTGCCCAAACAGAGCTCTGAGATGTGCAGCTTAAATATTTCATGAGAATTGCCCGTTTGGACAGAAATGTTAACAACTTAGTCTATGATAACCTAGATGCTAAGTTTTGGAAGTAGCTATTTTGCGACGTTCTCGTATCTGGTGTGGAACCTGGCTGGGTCAGTCCTCGCCGCCTGCTTTCAGAGTGCGTCTTCTGCAAAGTGATCCTCCCGATTCAATATGTTGTAGTCAATAACTACATTTAAAAAATGACTTTTCTGGTGTTTTAAATGTTTTTCTCTTTCGTCCAGAGAATTGACAGCCTGTTTATGTGGGATGCCAACACATCTTGCCAAAGCTCGGTTTTGATGTTAAATCTCGGAGCCTACACATTAGCCGTGTGGTTTTGTTTAAGCCAAGCGCTTTCTAGGACACAGGGAGAATGTCCCAGGACAGGTGTGTGACTGGGAGTGTCACCACGCTCCAGTCCAATTGGCCCTGGTGGCCTCCACCACAGCACAGGGCTCACTGGCTCTGAGGCCATTACTGCACAGAGCGTCTCTAGGACACAGCTGTGTCCTGATGCGATGCCAATCGGTGCTCAGAAAGCCTGATGTTTTGTAACATATTTAAAACACAGTTTTCTTTAGTCTTTTCAACACCCAGATCCCCACTTCTGCATTTTCCTGTCATCCAAGAATTTCTAAAATAGTTTCGGGGGCATTTGTTATGCCACACGAAGTCCTTTCACAGTCGTTACGGAAGTAACCGCTATCCTAATCTGGTGCAACACCAACAAATCCACATGCCATGTTGGAAACGCACTTAATGCAAGACACTGGGGCTCTACCTAGAAATGCCCGCTGCTGTTGACAAGTAAGGAATGTGAATGCAAAGCCCTCTGCTCCATGCTGAATCATGGAGCCAGAGTTGACTCTCCTTACAAAGCTCTTAGACACACAGAGAGAGGGGTGGGGGGAACAGGACCTGAGGTGATCAGCTCCATTCCTGATCAGTTACAAATGAACGCAGGCTAAGGACATGCACAAGAGAAAGAGTTACAGAAGTTCAAGTTCTGGGTGCTGGGCACTGCGTCCAATACTCCAGGTGTGCTGTAAGATCTGGCCTGGGCTGTGAGATGGGAACCAGCTCAGTCTCCGACGACAGCAACAAATGAAACATAAAGGAAGTCAGATGAGATGTGGGAAAGCATGCTGAGTGTTCTAGTGTTAAGGTTGGGATTGAAAGCACGAGGCACAGTTTCATGCATCATTACCAGGGCGCTCATCAAAGAGTTCACGGACAGCAGGCAAAGCTACCATCTATGATGCTGGCATTCACTATGGTCACTGCTTCACCTCCTGGCCACTGTACTTCTGTGTCAGCTCCCTGCTAATGGCCTGGGCAAAGCAATGGAGGAGAGTCCACCCACATGGGAGTCCTGGATGGTGCTCTGGGATTCGACCTGCCTAGCTATGGCTGCTGGGGTCATCTGGGGAGTGATCCAGCTGACAGAAGGCCAATCTCTCTCTCAATCTCTCTCCACACTCTGCAATACTTGCAAAGAAATATATCTTTTTAAAAAAACTTTATGGTGAAATAGAACTAAAAAGTAAGCTAATTTCAGTACAAGAAGTATCTTAGAATCCATACACTGTCTTCATAAAGCCCACAGAACCAGTCTTTGAAGACACCTTTCACTGACAAGAAACTCCCCAAAAAACCCGGAGATGAGAGGAAAACCCAGAATTCAGCTCTTCCCTCTCGGTCGGGGACCACACAGGGGTAAAGAGGGAAGGAGAGAACCTCTCCATAGACAACACAACAGGTCACAGAGTGGAAGGAGGAAATACCCTTTGTGCAAAATAGGGGCCGGTGCTGAAAGCTGCCACCTGCACTACCAGTATCCTACATGGGCACCGGTTCTAACATCAACTGCTTCATTTCCAATCCAGTTCCCTGCTAACACACCTGGGAAAGCAAAGCAGGGTGGCCCAAGTGCTTGGGGCCCTATACCCATGTGCAGGAGAGCTAGAGGAACAGCTCCTCAAGTCCGGCTTCAGATAGGCCCAGCTCTGGCCACTGTGGCCATTTGGGGAGTGAACCAGTGGGTGAAAGATCTCTTTCTCTCTTTTTCTCTGTAAGTCTCAAATAAATAATAAATCTGTTTTTGAAAAAAGACAGCACCTATAGTGTGAAGTGAGGGCTGCTGCACAGCAGCACAGGAAAGCCACAGCAGGTGCACAGCTGCTCCTTGGACTCTGCTGATGCGTGCCTCAGGTGGTCCATCCCTGTGCTCTGGCCCAACTCCTCCTCCACCCACGTGCTGGCATGCATGTCTGTGCGGCTGTCAGAGCTGAGAAGCCCTGACTGTATCGACAGAAGCAAGGTTCACCTGCAGAAGCCTCAACAGACTCAAGTTCCAAGTTCAAGTTTTGCATTATTTATGTATTACTTGAAAGGTAAAGTGACAAACACACACAGAGAGAGAGAGAGAGAGAGAGAGAGAGAGAGAGATCTCCCATTTGCTAGTTTACTCCCCAAATGCCTGGGTCTGAGCAGGCCAAAGCCAGGAGCCATTGGGGGCTCCTTTGTGGGTGGCAGGAATTCAAACACTTTGTAAAGATGCAGGTTTCCCAGGTGATGTCTTAAACTGCTGTGCCACAGCTCCCTGATGCTTGACTTTCAGAGCTGGTTCAGGATACGAAGTTCTTTCAAACAGCTCATGGGAAAAAAAATGAGATAAAAAGTGAGTTAATTTTGTGCAAAAAAAAAAAAAAAGTTGAACTCCATGCACATAAGAGTTTGTCAGACACCTGGTACCATAACAGAGGACGGAGGAAGGAATAAATCTATCAACTACCCCAGCCACATGTTGGCAGTGAAAATCTGGGCAAACAGAGACTCTAAGGTGGACTATGTCAGCCAGTGGATTCTGGAGAGATTCTCGGATTGGCGAGATTGGCAGTAATTCAGAACTATTGAACTATCAAAACCCCTTGAACAGTACCCTGGGAGCACGTCCCACATCGTGGACCTGGGATGGGTGGGAGGCTGGGTGGGGCTACTCCCTTTATCTCCCTCCTTCTCCCAGATCCAGGAAGGAAAAAGAAAATGTGGAAATAACGGTCTTACCCACTTTTCCTGTAGCCCTTGACCCTTTGTGCCTTAATCAACTACATAAAGATCATGAAAATAATAACAATAATTTGTTAGAAAGCTGCTGATGAATATGTGCTCTGGAAAAAAAAAATGCATGGTTCTGAAAAAAACTTTTTTGCACCAAAATTACCTTTTTCACTCTATTTTTTTCCCAGACTTCTTAGAGGATCCTTCATACTTTCAAAGAAATGGGCTCATTCAACCCACAACATTAATGAGCATCTACCTGGAGTTCATTGATTGGAGCTGTGCAAACAAGCCAAGGACCCAGGCAGGCTCTGGCATGTAAGCAGTTAATGATATGCCAGAGTGACACATGTTGGGTCAAAGGTAAGCCTGGAACATGTGGGCAGCACAGATGGTGGACATGACCCTGGACAGCAGGGCACAGTGAGGCTCCCACACAGACCACTGTGGATCCTGCACAGCCAGAGGCCAGCTCCATGAAGGCCATGGTGTGAACTGCCAGGGGCGACTGTGGACAACCCATGTACTGCTAGAGGCATAACGGGTGGACTTCCACCTGCCTTCTAGCCACAAAGTTGCTTCTAGCTATTAAGTAAGAGTCCAGCACCGAGCACTGCAACCGTTGCACTGTCAGGGCCCTGAGCTAACACTAAAGGGTTTTTGGTACGGAATGCCAACACCCTTTCATTAACTCACCGCTGGCTACTCAAAACAGCCATGGACTCTCACCAGCATGTCTCAACAAGTTCCCTGAATAGGGAGAGAGATGTCTAAATGGAGGACACGACTCATTTTGTCATGGTTGGCTTCCACCACACACAATCCCCCTTGATCCACGACACACACATGTTCACGGGTACCAATCCAGCCATCAAAAAAAGTTGTCACACTGAATGAGTTCACAAGTGAGGAGTTTGCCAAGGAGCTTGCCTCCTGCCTCAGCCAGGAGCCAGGAAAACATGAGCCGGACAGACAGCTAGGGTTCCTGTGCTTGGCTCCTCAGAGGAGGCTCCTCCTCCTGGGAGGCTGGCTATCCCTTTGCCCTTGGCCCATACTGCCAGGAGGGTGGCTGGTGCTAAGCAGAGACAAACCCCAAACCATCCCAGGGAACTGAGAATATGCTATGCATGTCCAGTGAGGATACAGATTTTTTGCAATTTGCCGTGATTCTCCCATGTCTTTCCGGCAGTTACCCTGCCCCATCCAGGCGTGTGGGAACTTGCACACACGGCCCTCTGAATGCAAGCTAGTGCCTTCTCCCACATCTCTTTTCCGCCCCTCTCTGCCCTCCTGAAGGACTTAGTGAATGGTGCAATGTTTTGGACAGGCAATTGCTGTTGCAACACAGCTTTCTCAAGGGTTAAGTGCAAATGAATCAGAAACATGTGGCTTAAATTTCCCACCAAATTGAATTCACATGGGCTTAGATATGAAGGGGGGGGGGAGGATAGGAGGAACAACGTTTTCCAAAACATGCTCCCAGCGCTGGAAAACTCTAAGAGCTGGGAAAACACTTTCGGTATTCATTTAACTCTTCACTGCCCCCCAGGGCCCCACCCAAGATGATACAACTTCACTGGATTGAACAATGTTGTCAGGCTCAGAGAACACACAGCGTGATGAGCTCCACAGAACCAGTTTCTCAGCACACACACCAGAATGCAGAGTCCCAGGATGAACACATGTGTGTCTACTGGGATCTTCTCAGCAGGACCAGGGTTCCAACTGTGCTGATCCAGGGTGGGGCCAGATGCTCTGTTGTCACAAGTCCTCAGGTGACGCCCAGAGGGCCCAGATCGGGCCACAATGGGAGCAGCAAGGCCCTGCACCACGCAAGCCACACGTCATAGCCCACGGCACACACACACGGCTTTACTGCGTGCCACCAGTCTTGCAGCTTCCTGAGATCTGAATTTGTTTAGTGATCAGGAAAGAAAAAAACGCTGAAAGCAAAATTACATACATAGGAATTAACATGTCTCGCTCAAAAGGTATGATAATTGCTCATTTACATCACAATATCCACTGATTATAAGCAATGAGTGACGCATTCGTTATGGCAGGTGAATGAGGGGAAAACAAACAGGAAGCAGGAAAATTCATGGCTTCACTGTGCTGCTACCTGCTCTGCGCAGAGATCACTGCCTGAGCTGAATGCAGGCCCTCCTGTTTACCACATGACTAATTAGCTGGGCCTCCTCTGGGCAGACTGCACGCACTCCTCTCCCCACATGTGGATGCCTGCTTGTCACAACTGGGTGTGGACCCCATGCCCGTCCACAAGCCATCGCACGCGACTGTGACGTCAAGTGCACATATGTGGAACCGCACGCAGGGTGGGCAGGATTCTGCTCACTTTCCAAGGCCTAACGGCAGGCAGAGACACCTCTGGGTGCAGCTCAGTGTGCACAGCACACAGTCCTATTTGCCAATTGGGTGCCGGGGGCTCAGGCAGGGGATGGACGCCAGAAGTGGGTGTCCAGTCCTCACCACTGAATCTGCCTCCTCTCCCTGGGATGCACAGGGCTGGGCTTTCGATTTGAAACTATGCTGCAATCTGCACTGAGGAAAAGTGCTTTTCCATTCCGCTTTTCCTCCTGGGAAACCATAGACACAATCTACACTCACACAGCCCATTCACACACACGGCAGTGGCTAGACAAACCCCCCAAGCTCCCAGTCACGTGGAGGGCAGCTCTCTGCCTGAGACCAAGTCCTAGGCTCTTAACCAAGTCACTGCATGCTAATGAGAAGTCACGTCCCAAGTGCATATTTGCTGGGTCGGTAGGCTGGCCATCAGGTGTCTGCCAGCTGTGTCCCCAGGCACCACCACGCTTTCTTAGGAAGATGTACCCCAGCTTACGTCTCTCCATTCACAAGCAGAGTTAAGTGCTACCTACTGAAGAAGAAATGATCAAAACACTCAGTTTATCTTCTAAGCATTTACAACTACAGGCGAGGGCTCCAGGAAGATCAAGAAAAACAGAACCAAAACTTGAAGTAAAATGAAAACCCTGTAATTCACACATAGGGTTTTTCTTATTTTTCCAAAATACTCTTTTTTCACTGAACTTTCTCAAGATCTCTGGTTTGCACAGGCGCTGTGTGGGGGGCTGTGTTTAAATGGCTTTTCACCAAAGAACTCAGCAGTCTGAAATGCGAAGACAACATGAACTTATAAGAACGGCAGTTCAAGAGCCAAGAATGTTAACACAAGAGTTGTGAGGAAATGCTAAGAATGTACAGGCAAGAAAGCTTCGAGTTGTATGTGAAAGGTCAGACAACACATGTTAACTAAGAATGGAGTCGGCGCCAGCGCTGCCCGTGAGCCCTGGGGGAAGTCCTGGCTGCTCCGCTTCTGAGCTAGCTCCCCGCCAAGGCACCGGGGAAGGCAACAGAGAAAGACGGCTCCTGCACTCAGGTGGGAGACCTAGCTGCAGCCCCCAGGTGCTGGTATCAGCCTGGCACAGGCTCCAGCCATGAAGGTCATTGGAGGACTGAAACAGCAGATAGAAGATCTCTGTAATGCTGCCTTTCAAAACAATTAAAAAATAAGATCGTAAAAGAAGGGCAGTAATGCAGGATGAGGGAGGGGAGGTGGAGCCAGGAAACCCTTATCCAAGCTGTAACTGAGGGTACGGGACCACTGAGCTGGTCACATAGTCAGACATGGGAAATGCTGTGTCTCCACCAGACACTGTTCCCTCAGGATCCCAGGACATCTCAGGAGTGCCTCCATACAGCCAGGACCCAGGTGATGAGCAAACGAACACAATGCTCACTCGCACGGGCTAGAATGAAACTGCCACGATGCGCTGCACACACCTGAAGGTGGATGTGTCTCACGCCGGGCAGAGGGGGACACAGGGTGACTGACAATGGGGAAGCTGCCTTTACAAGCACCACGGGGGAGAAGAGCATTTGTTCAAGTCCTCCGAGTACGAAGAATGCACTTCACCATGCACATAGGACTCCTTGTGTTTCTGAGGCTTCGTGAGACACTTGCAGTCCCCGTGTATCCACCCTGGAGACGTCATCAGCAGAGCCACGGATATTAATTACATCAATCTGGCTGCGTCTCCTTGTATGATGAGACCTAATTATATCGGAGCACGGGCCATTACGGGGCCTGACTGCCAGGCCCACCCTTCCCCCACCCGCACCTCAGTCACAAGTCCTTAAACACACACACACACAAAGCTGCGTTAGCCTGGCAGAGAGCTCCGCACAGATGATATGCTCGCCCTTGATGACTCTACAGCAAGATATTAATTTCAGTTTTATACCTCATTCAGAAAACTGCCTGCGTATCTGGGGAAAGCCCCTGCTGCCGTGTGTGTCAGCGTGTGCGTGTGTGCGCGCGTGCGCACAAGCCTGAACCCAGAGAAACCTTGCCAGCCATAAAGGAAATTAACAACAACGTAAATATGCTTCCATATGCCCACGCGGCAGCCCTGGAGACCGCTTCGCCTGCTTGCACGTTGAAATTGTCGACACGGATTTCTGATTCTGCAAGTGTTCTAAGCAGCTTTCATCATCATGCTTGCGAGTGAAAAACAAAGATCTTTTCACCTCGGGAAAAATGTTCCTGGGGGCCCGTGGTGACATGTTAGGTTTAGGCAATTAAAAGTGAGACCATGTGTAAGAAATGAGCATTCTGGACTCTGGTGAGCCGTCAGTTTTGCCTTTCCCCTTGTATTGGAGGGACAATAAGAGAGTGGCCGACACAGGGAGTGGACAGCATGGGAGGTGCGGGAAGGTGAGCTCATGACTGCCCAAATTGTGAGCTAATTAAAACTCCAACAATACAGACGCCGTGTATCGACAGGTGGGTCCCTTTCAGAGCTGCCCGGGCAGATGGTTCGGTGCCCACACTGCTTTGTCAGGGCCCTTCCTGCACTACTTGACTAGATGCTGCCAAAAGCGGCTTCTGGCCCTGGGTGGGAACAGTCCAGGAACCCACACGCCAGCAGGTCAATGAACAACAGCGACCACTGTGACCACCTGACTTCACAAGATGGTGTTGCAGGGAGGTTGGTGCCGCGGTGCAGTGGACTAAGCTGCCACTTGTGAGGCCAGGTCCCAGCTGCTCCATTTCCAACCCAGCTCTCTCCCAATGCTGAGATGACAGCGCCTGGGCTCCTATGAACCGTGTGGGAGACTAGGATGGAATTCCTGGAGCCTGGCTTCAGCCCGACTCACATCTGGCTTTTGTAGCCATGTTGGGATAAACCAGCAAATGGAAGCACTCACTGTGTCTGCTACTCTTTTATTCTCTAGTCATTCTGCCTATTAAGTAAATAAATATATATATATATATATATAAAAGAGTAGGGGCAATGCCGTGGCGCAGCACACTAAAGCCTCTGCCAGCTGCGCCAGCATCCCATATGGACACTGGTTCAAAACCCTGCCGCTCCACTTTTAAACCAGCTTCCTGGTCACACACCTGGGCACACAATGGAGAATGGTCCAACTGCTTGGGCCCCTGCAGCCATGTAGATCTGGAAAAAGCTCTCAGCATCAGCCTGGCACAGCCCTGAACCTTGCAGTCACTTGGGAAGTGAACCAGCAGCTGGAAGATCTCTGTCTCTCCTTCTCACTCAGTAATTCTGCCTTTCAAATAAAAATAAATAAATCTCATTTAAAAAGTAAAAAGGATAAAGAGGCATTATGAGAAAGGAGATTACTGTGCCACAAAAAAAAAAGAACAGAGCCTGTGAGATACCACGACAGTCACATCCCTCTCTGTTCCTGCAGTCAAAACAACGGAGTTGACGCCACTTGCGGTGTTTTGCAATTTCATAGCGACTGTCCTGCGATCAGAGAAGTGGTAGTCGTGCAGCAGACATCGGTTCTGGGATGTCACCAGAAGAAACGGGGTGGGAGAAGAGCGCTAAAGAAACAGGGTGCGGTGCAGCCTGGGAGCACAGGAGACAGAATCCGCACCAGGGCTCATTAGCAGCGAAGCCACTTGGTGGGGAGCTGGCCTCAATTAGTGGAAGGGGGAAGTGGATAATTTGTTTATTGTTTCCACTTTGAGGGAAGGTTTTCTTACGCATTTACAACCAAAATAATGGCCCCAGTGGGGTCGGCACTGTCTCTGGGGACAGCACCTGCCACCTGTACCTTTCAGAGATATCTTCCACCCAGGCACTCAACTCTCTCCACAGTCGCTGAGACACTTCACAAGGGGCCCACGTCCTGGCATAAGGGGATTTTGAAGCTACAAAGACAGGTACAATCTTACAAGAGGACTCCCATTGCTTAAAAAAAACAAAACAAACAAACAAAAAGCAAACAACAGCTTGCAAAGGAGCAAGTCTTCCTACAGGGATCACAGCCTGCCCATCATGAACCCTCAATAACGCAGCGTTGGTTTCCCAAGACCATCACGGGATGGGATGGTCCCGCCCAGGTGGTTTCTGTCTTCCAAGCCTTTCCAGAACACAAATGATATCTGTGTGGAGTTGGTTACTTTGACCTCAATTTTGCTTTACCTGTAAAAACCTGGATTATAAGATCGTAGCATGGGGATGTCAGATTTTTTTTTCATTGAAGAATAAGAATTATCTCAAATACTGCAAGTTGTATTATGGCCTGGCAACGTTGAGGCCATATCTGGAAATAGCGCGGGTGATGTGAACTCTCAGATCCCAGGCCTGCCCACCGAACAAGGGACTCAAACTGCACACACTGAGTGTACTCACAGCACAGGTGGCACACACTGCACACACTAGGTCTGTTTATAGCACAGGTGACAAGACCAGCCAGGCCTCAAGCCTCCTCCATGGCACTCTGTCTCTGTCTCAGCTCCAGCCATGCCTTTTCCTGGGAAACTTCGAGTTGGAAGCCTCTTTCAGAGCTGTGATTTTCACTTATGATCTGAAGAACAGGATAAAAGAGAGGCAGCCCCCTACACCCCGACCCCAATTCAATGACAGCACTCATCCACCAGCTGTCACACTTTTGCCAGGGAAACCTCGGCATGGCCCATGCCGTCTGCTAAACGTCATCCCTCATTCCCAGGGACTGGGGCTGCTCAACATGCTGCCGGCTTTGAAGCCTGAACTTCCCCTTCCAGGCAGGCTTTGTCTGCACACCTCCACCCGCCGGGCAATTAGGAGGAGAGCTCCGCCTTCGTGCCTCTCGCTTGGGCAGCATGTGTCATCAAGGCGCTGTCTGCAAAGAGCTGGAGCCCCCGCCGGTCCTGGGCCATCACAGGCATGTCGTGGCCCCAGTTACCCGAGCGACACAGAGGATGGGAGCCCTCGCTCGCCTAGGCCCCTCCACTTAATCTGCCACACGCTGCCTGTCTGTCCCCCCGCTGGGGCCTGCCGCTCTAAGCCGTTCCAATTTCTTCAAGTGCCTGTGACCTTATAAAGTCATTTACACAAATTACCGTCCCCAGTCCTGAGACAAACTATTACAATAAAACACAACTGAGGGTGCAGCCACACTTATCAATGTCTGTAGGAGGCGGGAGGATTTTTTTTTTCCTCCTGACTATGGCTACAAAGGAGACAACCGCACATGCGTGGATGTTGTATATGGACAGAGACCAGCAACACACTGATGCCTGCCGACCTCGGGATATGGTGCCTGGATACTGATGGTGGGGTAAAAGATGCCTTGCCAACAAGCTAAGCGAGGAAACTGGCAAATCTCCCTGGGGACATGCTGGCTGCTCTCATTTAGAAACCCACGTTTATTGGGCAGAGTCTCAATTCCCCAAGTTCCAGCTTAGCCTCAGCCTGTGGCTTACTCTGCATCAGGACAGGCCAAGACAATTAAAAAAAATACAACAACTTTCATTTACTTTCATCTTCTTGAAAGGCAGAGTGACTGATCAGAAAGAAGGGAGAGAGAAAACAACAGTTCTCCCACCTGCTAGTTCACTCCATCAACGCCTTACAAACAATGAGAGTTGTACCAGGCTGAACCCAGGAGCCAGGATCACTGCTCGGGGATCCCATGGCAATCAGGCGCACGCACAGTTGCCACTGCCTCTCAGGGTGTGCAACGCCAGCAAGCTGAAGGGGAGGCAGAGGTGGGGCATGATGCTGGCACCCCTTAAGCGAGGCAGGTGGTCCAAATGACTTGACCCCTGGGCCAGAGACCCATCCCATGAGGATGACAATGAATGTCTTCTGCAAGGAAAGAGACTGGTGAGATTTCCCAGTCTGGCGCGGCCACCACTCCCAGACGAGGGGGGAGTATGGGTGGGACACGAGTACAGGGGTGAGCACTGGCATGGCCTCATCCGCCAAGCAGGTAAGGGGCAGAGGCAGGGCAAGGCCACATCGGCAAGATACAAAGGTATCTCCTGATTCTTTTAGGAGAGAGAGCCTACAAGGAGGTGTTCTCCGCAGCACCCAGGGCCCCTTGCCGGGGGTCACCTCTGCCTGTACCGTGCTGCCTGTACCGTGCTGCCTGCATGCCAATGTATGGCTGTTGCTCCTTGTGTGCATGGCCTGGGATGTAGGTAGGGTGATCCTTGTTACCATAGTAACACAAGACGCCTGATTTCCTCCCCCCCCCCCCCAGGGGGGTGTGCATTTCAGTGGAGGACAAGCTAGCTCCCTGCAAATCCACTCAAAACATAAACAGACTACTTGAGGATGAATCGAGGCAATTACAGAAAATTAGTGCAGAAGAATCTCCGCAAAAATCCCAAATAAACGTCCTTCCCTGCCAAGATGAGGGGAAACTCATGGGTTCACAGCTTGACTCTACTTTTCTGCACAACAAGCAGGTCAAAGTCCGTGCCTGGCAGTGCCAGCTGAAGAGGAGTGACCCTGTCCCACACAGCATCAGGCTTGGGAGGCACAAGGCGGGCGCGAGGTAGAAACCGTGAGAACCACCACCATGCACATCAAAACAGACACTTGCACTCTGACACAGCCTGCATCTCCAATTCTTCCTTCAGGGAGATGGAGAAGGCCCAGCCTGGGCTGGGAGAACTCAGACACAGCAAGGGTGAAGTGGGCCGGCTTGGCTTGCCTTGGGGCGGGGATGGAGCAGGTGAGATCCTGTTGAGGGAGTGGTCCTACGCTCTCAGAAGTGAAAGAGAGTGGGGTCCTCAGCCACCAAAGAAACGGCCTAACCCCCAAGCCACATCACTGACAGCTCAACTCTGCCCACACACCTTGTGCTGTCACACTGCTGCTGACCGGAACACCTGCCGCTGGCTCGGCCCAGCACCTTTTCAAGCAGAACTCTTTCCCAGTGGATGGCGCTTCTGGGGGTCTTTAACTCCCAGCTGAAATGTCAAGATCATGCCTTGTTGATCCTGGGAGTCAGCTCTGAAGACTTGGGCAGAAACCACAGTCTGCCCCAAAGACAAAGCTTTGGTCTATCCACTGCCTTCAAAGAAATATATGAGAATCCCCATCTTGCAAGCTGAAAAGCACTCTTGCACTAAGATAGTTCAGCTTGAGTCTCAAGACCCCCCCACCAAGACACACATAGATGCTGTAGAGAGTGCTAGAAAACACTAAAAAAAAAAAAATGGAGGCTGGTGTTGTAAGCATGCAGGTTAAGCAACTGCTCGTAATGCCAGTATCCAACATGAGAGCATCAGTTCATGTCCTGCCTGCTATGCTTTCCATCCAGTTCCCTGTTAATGCACCTGGGAAAGAAGCAGGTGATGGTCCCATCCCTTGGACCCCTGCCACCCACATGGAAGGCCAGGATGGAGTCCTAGGCTCCCCTGGCTCAGCCCTGGCTGGCACAGCCATCTGGGGAGTGAACCAGAGAAAGATCTAAGATCTCTCTTCCTCTTGTCTCCGTCATTCTGAGGTTCGGCCTCCAAAGAGATTTTTTTTTAAAAAAACGAGGTCTGAAGGGCAAATATATCCAGAAGATAGAAGAGTTTCACGGCATGTGTTTGGGACATAGGTATGCATTTTCCCGCCTACTGTTCATTTCCTTTCCTTCCGCTGAAATCAGTTAACCCTGGAAGGCAGCTTCTCGTCACACCAATGGGGAAGCATTTGTCTTTTTTGGAGCCTGCTGTCATCTGGTCCGTGGGATGACTCGGAAACTCCTAGTTCAGGATTTCCCGATGGGAAACATTGAGTCTGACCTCTGGGCAAACGACCCAGCATGCTCAGAGTAGCCAGAGAACCCCGGGCCAGGCAGCTCTGGACTGCAGGATCGTTCTTCCAGGGCAAGCGTTGAAGGGAAAGTTATAGAGCTGGACACACAGCCTGCCCCAGCTGATCACAAGGGAGCCAACTGAGAGGAGTTTGGTGGGTCACTTCCCTCTCAAGTGCATGAGGCTGGTGAGAAGCCAGCCATTCTCAATCTGCAAATTCGACTGCAGTGGGCTGGCCTAGGCAGAATTGTAGCCTGAGTCTCGCGGGGGAGGTGGGGAGCAGAGGGAGGCGTCCCAGCACCTCCACCAGGCCCAGGCACCTGAGCCCTCCACTCTCAGGCCCGCCCCGTGCTGTTGTCCTTGCAGCTGCTCAGCCAAGCCTCTGGAAGCAACAGAAGGATTGAATGCATCTCTCTACGGACCAGAAACACCAGAAGTTTATGCTCTGCAGCTTCTAAGTAGATCTTGACCTCTTGCTTGGTACCTGCTGATTGAAAATCATATACAAATGATTCCAACCAGAATAACAACTCAGCCATTTCACCCGACTCACAGACGAAATCTTCGTGTGGGGAGATGTCAAAACCATTTTAAGAACTCACATATGGTGAATTCTTGGGCTTTGGAAAGAGCTACACTGAGGTTGCCTTTTGTTCTAACAGAGGGTGGTGGGAAAGTACTTGAAATGTTAGAGAAAATCTCTCTCTCTCAAAAAAAAAAAGTCTTTTAAGAAGGTAACTGCTTGGAGCCACCACCTTGGGGCTCAAGAGGGACTTGACCCCTCCGGGTGAGCCTGACCACATGGTCAGGGACAGATGATCTCCGCTCGGCAATAATACCTCCTCCAACACCGCCTAGATGCTGAACTTTGTTGGGCTGCCTTCAAAATTGTTAAGAAAACTGAGTGATTGACTGATTCACCTGAAAGGAAGAAAGACATCCGCTGGTTTACTACCCAAATGACTCAACAGCTGGCACAGTTGGGCATAAGTCAGGAGTCAGAAACTCCATCCAGGGGCCTGGCGCGATAGCTGAGTGATTAAAGTCCTCACCTTGTATGCACTGGGATCCCATGTGGGCACCAGTTCGTGTCCCAGCTGTTCCACTTCCCATCCAGCTCCCTGTCTGTGGCCTGGAAAGCAGTAGAGGATGGCCCAAAGCCTTGGGACCCTGAATCCATACAGGAAGCTCCTGGCTTTGGTTTGGCTCAGCTCCAGCTGGCCACTTGAGGAGTGAACCAATGAACAGTAGATCTTTCTAGCTCTCCTTTAGTCTGTAAAATCTGCCTTTCCAATAAAAGTAAAAAAGAAAGAATAAAAAAATAAAAATAATTAAAATAATAATAAAATAAAATAAAAAGAAAGAAACTCCATCTGGGTCTCTCCTGTGGCTGGTACAAACTCAACCACATGGGCTGTTATCTCTTGCCTCCCAGGGTCATTGGGAGGAAGTTAGAGTAGAACTGGAGCAGCCAGGACTCAAAGCAGTGCTGTGATGTGGGATACCGGCATTCCATGCAGCACCTTAACTTCCTGCCCCATAATCAGCACCCTCGGAGCACATCTCTTTAAAAATGTTGAAATCTTGGGCCCGGCGGCGTGGCCTAGCGGCTAAAGTCCTCGCCTTGAAAGCCCCGGGATCCCATATGGGCGTCGGTTCTAATCCCGGCAGCTCTACTTCCCATCCAGCTCCCTGCTTGTGGCCTGGGAAAGCAGTTGAGGACGGCCCAATGCATTGGGACACTGCACCCACGTGGGAGACCCGGAAGAGGTTCCAGGTTCCCGGCTTCGGATCGGCGCGCACCGGCCCGTTGCGGCTCACTTGGGAGTGAATCATCGGACGGAAGATCTTCCTCTCTGTCTCTCCTCTAGCTGTAATAAAATGAATAAATCTTTAAAAAAAAAAAAATGTTGAAATCTGAACCCTTCCTGTTTTCCCATGGGCCTCTTACCTATCAGACCAGAATCTGTTAGACAGTACAGGTCAATCGCTTTGTTAAGACCCGGTCATTGCTGCCCTCTGCGCATAGTGTGTTTTTCTTATGAGAAATTCAAATATATAATGCTTATTAGCAAAAGACTCTGGCGTTTCAAAAGCAACACAGTAATTCTATAATGTCAGACAAGATCAGAACCTGCCAGGAAAAATAAATGCTGACAGCCTGGAGAAATGATGCAACCAGTCCTGGGCCACCACAACACACAGTGAGAATGACCACTCCTATCTTGGGGCCTCTAGGGGTGACCTCATTCAGTGTCTAACGGGGAGCAAGAACTCAAATTCCTGTGTGTCAAGTGCAGGAGCGGGTCAGCTGGTGAATGAATGAATGAATGAATGAATGAATGAATGAATGAAATTGAACAGAGGCAGAACTACTGATTCTAGCACAGCTTGGTGCTGCTGTCCTCGGATCCTGGGGCCGGGGACAGTAGACGGAGCCAGCTCTCCAGGGTGCTACAGATCAAGAGTGAGCAGAGACTGGGCGATCCAAACAGTAGGCACTATGGCCACTGCCATGGGGGGGGGGAAGCCAACAGGCCAGCTGATGGGCCTCTGTCCAAACCCCCGGTGTCCAGGTCCACTTCCCACACAGCCTGGTGGCTTCCTACCTCACCCACCACCTTGGCTGCAGCGTCCTCCAGCTCACACGCCTGCGCTGGCAGCGACGGCTGGCCCTCAGTGATGATTAGTTACTGAGGGACGGTACCTCTGGCTCACGGGGAGTTTAGGGAATTACTTCATGTTTGCAGAGTGCTTGTAGACCCACAGCCAAGGGGTGCTGTGCACGTGCAAGTTGCCAGCATCTTTCTGTTCTCCAGCACAGCCGCCTGCCTGGAGCGCTGCTTCCTGCCTTATGAGAAAACCACAGCTTCACAAGCTGTGCCCCACTCCTCCCACTGCTGATTCACAACCCAGGGCGTCAGCCCACGTCCCAGGCCTCTGGACTTTGCTTCCCCCTTGAGGAGCCACTGTGCTGCCCTGCGTGGCGTGCCGAAGGTCTGCAGAAGAGATCAGAACCTGCCACTGGAAGCGAACCCCACCCCCATGGCGCACTTCCTCTGTTCACCACAGGAGACGTAGACCTTGGCTCTCAAAAGGTTCCTGTGTGCACTGCAAAGTCCCGGCCAAATTCTAGATTCCGCTCACTTCTGGGTCACCCTGCAGCTCCAGGCTGTGTGGGATGTATGGCTGCTACCTGCTCCTGGGTGCCTGCCAGGAGTGGCAGCAGTGGCTTACTCTCTTGAGCTTCAATAGTGACCACATCGCACCTGTCACAACCCCAGTTCCAGGTACCCTACACCAAAGGTCACATGGAGGTCATGTGGCTCGCTCTGCCACAGAGATCGGATAAGTCACTGATGTACCACATTGACCCAGTGTCTCTACCCTTCACCTTGGCTCTTTTCACTTGGGTTCTGAGAAGATAGCCAGGAGGTTGCATAAGAACAGACCCCAAGTCCTGGAACCATCTCCGGCACTTGCACTGTTCATCTGTCCTCACTCATCAGTGTGACATGAGGTTGCAGCAAGTCCGAATGGGCTTGGAAGGCCTCTCCGTACAACAATTAAGCCAGCACCTCAAAATCCCACATCTGCTCCAGCCACACATGGCCAAGCCCACGCATGGCCCACACATCACTGTACCTTTTGCAAAGCAGAATCAAGACAGATACCCGGATGCTCTGCTTTGCAGCGGAGCAGCCCCACTCCTAGAGGAGGTGTTCTTCCCCCTGCATCTATTCTCAAAGGGAAGAGAGAGGACAAGGAAAAAAATTCACTAAGACACTGGTGGAAATGGCGAAATCGCCAATCCCTCTGGAAAGTGGTCACACACGGGGTCACAGAAAGGCAACAGTTGGGGCATCATAGCAGGGCAGCCTCTATGACGCTCCCCACCTCTCACCCATGACCCTGGACTCCCTGTGTTTCCAGGGTGTTCGTGTGCTTTGCAACAGGATGGAGATGACTACATCACCAACAAGGGAGGGTCGGTCACGCTCTCCAATGGAGAGGCATCTCACGAGATCCACTTGAAACAATAGGGTCCATCAAAAGTGTCCAGCGTGTTGTGTCTGTCACAGCCTGGAGGCATCCCCCGTTGCCTCTGCCAGGGCAGGACGGCCTGTTGCCTGGCCAAGCAGACAGACTGGAGGGGCACAGGCGGAGCTGCAGATAATTAAAGTGCTCTAGACCACTCGTCGATTGATTTTCCTCTTGTAAAAGGGAGTCCCATTGAAACGCTGGGAATAAATCACTGGCTGGAATTATCTTCTGAAGTAAGAGCTGAGAGCATATTGATTAATAATTATTTGCACTAACAGACTCAAGCAAGGCAATGTCATCAATTACCTCAAAGATTGGCTCAGATCGATCACAATGGGGTCGGCGGGGTGGGGAGACGGTCTTTCCGCTTGGTGTCTTTTAGAGAGAGAGAGATCAACAAGGAGGCAGGTTCCTGAAAGGCAGGGGGACCACGCCCTAGCTATGGTGATGGGCAGCGACTTGGACAAGCTGTCACTGAATGGGACGTCCTGAGGCTCCCATGCTTTCTCCCTGGGCGGGAGACCTGTCCAACAAACAAGCGCTTTCCATGCATGAAGCAGATCACGTGTGACTTGCAGAAAGGCTCGCATAACACAGATATCAACCAGGCCAGGAAGGAGGGTCCCAGGAGGCAGGGCGGGGACAGCCGATGGTCCCTCCACCCCAAACGTGCCAACTGGACACACACAGGAGCAGGGGCATCCACGTGCAAGGGCAGGGAGAAGCTGATGGCGCCCCCACCCCCACTGTGCCAACTGAACATACACAGGAGTGGGGGTATTCACGTGCAGGGTCAGGGAAAGCCAACAGTGCCCCATTATGTGCCAACTGGAAACACACAGCAACAGGGGCATCCATGCCCCAGGCTCATCGCGGCACAGAGAGTCAGCCACTGCAGGATTCAGACCACTACATGTGACTGAGTAAGACACCTGGTCCCCTAATCCAATGGTGCAGAAAAGTCAGGGACCCCCTCCGTTGTACGCATCCACCTGGCGTCTCCATAGGCTTATTTTTCTGGAAGCGACATCCACCTCCTACCTCCCCAGAAATCATTGCACTCTCTTGTCATGTGATCATTCTGCAGCTCACGTCTGAGCTAACGCTCCTCTCCTCACACCAGTCCTGTCCTGGTACAGAATCTGCAGGCTGGGTCGAGTGGCCTCTTCCTAACCCCTTTGGTCATCCCATGACACTGAAACCACAGTCCACGGACTTGGAGGGGTCCTTAGGGTCTGTGTGCCTGAAGGAAAACAAGAGGTAGTTTCACTCAGGCATGCCCTGGACGGAGCAGAGAAGGACAGAGATTTCGTTCCTACCCACTGGTTTACTCCCTAAATGCCTGTAACAGCCAGGGACAGGTCTGAGTTGGGAGGGAGCCAGCAGCTCTATCTGGGCCTACCACTTGGGTTGTCATCACCTGCTCTTTCCCAGGGTGCACATTTAGCAGGAATTCGGGCACTCCGACAGGAGACGCAGGCATCTCCGGCAGCACTTTGACCATTACGCCCAACACGCAGCCCGGAAGTTATCTGCCTCAATTTTCACTGTTTTTCTGGGTCACTGTCGCTCCTCCTACAGGAATGCGCATCAGAAGCAGCAGAGCCGGGACTCATAGCCAGGCAATTCTGAGAGTCCCCAAGTGGCATCTTACCCACTGGGCCAAATGCCCACCCCTTATTTTTTTATTCTGAAAGACAGTTGTTTATATAAAAATGTATCATTCAATGAGTTTATTATTGTTGACTTTGAAGGGATAAGCTATTTGTCAATGCTCCGGATGCAATTGCGGATATGGCAAGGCGCCATAGATATTTTACCCAAGCAATAAGCAGAAAGCTCTCGGAGGTCCTTGGTGCAAAGGGGGTCCTAAGGCTACACTCTGAGAAAACTGGGCACCTCCAAAACCAACCCCCACCACCAGAAATGCAAGGTCTCAGGGGGCACTCCAGGAGGCAACAGCTGCTCTCCAAGCCTGGGTGGGTCCTGCCAGGATTGGAAGGTGCAGGCTCTCCCAGAGGGTAGGGGCAGGATGGCCACTAGAAAAGGAGCATTTGGGCAGCAAAACAAACAAACAAACAAACAAAAAAACAGACAGGCCTGGCTCCCTGCTGGCCCTCGGTTCAACTGCGCCAGGGCAGCATGCGGGAGGAGAGGAGAAATCTGATTGGTGACGGGGTGGAGGTGGGAAGCCCAGGCATGAAGCACACATGTATGTCCTGTGCGGGAATGAAGGCATTGTGGCAAGGCAGGGAGCATGGGTGCTGGCGAACCAGACGGGGAAGGAACCTGGTGATGGCTGGGCCGTTCCCACAGACTGACCTGGAATGCGGAGAAGCCAGTTGGGAGGAGAGTTCCTGAGCTGAACACAGGGTGCATGGACCACAGTGACGTTGGTGGTGAGCTGTGAACTGTTGTTACTCAGTCAGGGACTGTCTAGAATATCAAGGACCCATGGGTGCAGGAGGGCATCAATGAAGCAACACCGTCTCCTCACCCAGCCCTGTGAAGACGGCAGACAGACACCCTGAACCAGGGGCCAGCGTGGTGGGGCAGTGCACTAAGCTACTTCCCGTATCAGACCCTTGGTTTGAAACCTGGCTGCTCTGCTTGCAACCCAGCTCCCTGTTCACACACTCTGGGAAAGCAGCAGAAGGTAGCCCAAGTGCCTGAGCTGCTGCCACCCACGTAGGAGACCAGGATAGAGCTGTTAGTTCTGGCTTTGGCCCTGGCTCAGTTCGTTATTATGGACATTTGGGGTGTGAACCAATAGACAGAGGATCTCTGTCTCTCTGTGTCATTCTTTCAAATAAATACATCTTTACATAAACTCTTTATATACACAAACACATACACACACACACTGGACTACACACGTCCAGCTGAAGTCAGACACGGTACACCTGTTAGAACCAGAGTTTCGGCAGGTAGCCTGGAGCTCGCCGGAACACTCCGGAATCCCTGCTCTGCAAAGCACCGGGAACCAGTGTCCTGCCCTTGAGGCTGTGCGTGGGACAGACCCAACAGCAAGCGACCGAGGCAGGTCCTTTCCCACCCAGACTGCATTCTTTCAGCAGCTGGCCAACTGAAAGCCTCTAACTAAAGACCTGAATCCTTCCCCCTTCTGCCCAGGGCCAGCTGGACAAGGAGCTAGCGCTCCTGACAGCAAAAGACAGTGCCACTCAGACCTGTGGGGGCACAGGGCACAGCTGGCTGTGGAATGTGCATCCCCAGGCTTTCGGGGGGGGGGCTGAAATCCACACAACCCACCCTCTTTCTGAAATCCCCATGCCTGTTCCTCCAGCGTGCTTCACCAGGAATACCACCTCAACTAGGATGCGCTGTTACGGCATTCTAACTGCTACTCATTGAAAGCCAATTTTTAGGATGAACTGAGCCACTATGAGCCCCTAAAATGCTTTTGGAAGGAAATGGAAACACGGCTGATGACACGTCTTCCCTGAGTTATCCGAGACACCTTCTGAATTAAACAAGTCATTCTTTCCACCGAAAGATCTAATTTGAATCTAAACATTTCTTTACATGCGACCTTAATTAGATGCATGTTTCTCCCAGCATCTTAATTTTATGCATTTTACACTTCCAAAGCAGCTTGCTAGTGAGGATGGCTTATTTGCATTCATTTACATACAATTTGCAAGAAATGTTGAAAAACCTAGAAAGGGAGAGATGGTAAATTCATGGATTTTGCTTCTTCCCCCTCTTGAAATAAAAATGTCAATTCTACAAGGAAACAAACAGTGCCTCTCCCACTAGCACGCCCCCACCCCAGTTTCTTTCTACCATTGTTGCTTTCAAGGCAACTTTTTTTTTCTTCAAGGCAAGTTTTACTGGGTATGCTCAGAGAGAGCCACTGAGCAGGGCTGCAGGAGACAGGACAGCCCTGCCAGGTAGGCAGCCATGATGAAAAGGACTCCTGAGTTCTAAGGGTGCTTTTCCAAAGCAGAAGGACGGCGTCTGCCGGCCGAGGATGCCCGCTGGAGAACACTGCATGGCAAGCACATCTTTGTGCACAAGTCAGCTGGCCAGGAACCTCTTTCTTTCGGAGACGGACAGCTGACGCCGTGCAACTCTTATATAGCCTAATTGGATTCCCTCCTCATGCCTCTCCTCTTTCCAAGTGGGAATTCACGTTCACAGTCATTTCCATCCTCCTAGACTGCTGAGGATAGCTGGGAGGAGTGGTGCTATGAATCCCCGGGGGGCAGGCTACATTGCAGACACCTGGTGGGGGTTTTGGCACCCTGTGTGCTTCCCAGGGGTCTGGGGCCCATAGCCCCCATTGTGGGTTCTGACCTGAGACCACAAGCAGCAACAATTCTGCAGAGAAGTGCAGAGGGAGCAAAATGGGGGAACATACTTGGACTCTAAGTGCCTTCCTGCAGTGCTAACATTCACTCCCCCTGATTTTGCTGGGATGTGTTGAGGAACTGGAGCCACAGCCTGGGTCCTTCACCCCTAGAAAGGAAGTGCAGTCCCCTCGCACACCCACAGAGCTATTTCAGTTTTCTACTCATGGCTGCACAGAATAGAACTGTGACTCCAAAATGAAGCAGGCTCAGCTCGAAGTCCTGACCTTCTTCTCTTTGTAATGTGATGTCCCTAGGCAGATGGAGTTTCTCCCTGAAAAACATGGGACACTGCACGTCCCAGGCTCCCTGTGTGGTCCAGCCTGGCCCATGTGACCTGAACCTTGTTCCTTCCAACGGGAAACTCGGAGATCAGAGAAAAGTACACTAGTAGACACTACACTGGGATAATCCTTGGAACATAAGCAACCGAGACCTCGTCCCTCGGCTTGCAGCCTCAAAAACAGAACCAAGGGTCTGGAAAGAAGTCAGAAGACAGCAGTGTGCCTATGCAGGTGCACACCAGGATTCTGTTTGCTTCCTTCCACTCTAAGGGCACACTGGGGGGGGGGGGGAGGGCTGAGTTAGGTGGGGAGGGTGTGACTGGTGATCCCTACAGGGGCCGCTGCTGAAATGAGAAAGCAGCCCAGTATCCCCGAGATAGGCACCAATTGCTGGGTGGATACCTGCGTTTAGAGGAAGTTTCTAACAGTAAACTTTACATTTTTAAATGCTTATTTGTCTACTTATTTGAAATGCAGAATGAGACAGATTGAGAGAGAGAGAGGTTTCATTTACTCGTTCATTCCCCTCAAATGCCCTCACCAGCCAGGGCTGAGCCATGCTGAAGCCAGACGCCAGGAATTCCATCCAGGTCTCCCAAAGGGGTGACAAGGACCCAGGTACTTAGGCTGTCCTCTGCTGCTTTCCCAGGTGCATGGGCAGGGAACTGGATTGGAAGAGGAGGAACCAGGACTCAAACTACGCACTTCAATACAGGGTTGCAGGTGTCTGAAGTAGTGGGAGTTAACTTTCGGCGCCACAATGTCTGCCCCTTTTTGGTAAGTGCAAGCACATATGTTAGAGAATGTTAAAATCTGATGAGCTTATTTATTGAGAAAGCAGATTGCTGCATTTGGTCTGGCTGAATAACACCCCAATCTTGCCTGTAAGCTTCTGAAGGTGTCTTTAGCTATCTCAACACACAGCCATGTTAGCTTTGCAGTGAGAAGAGAAAAATCCAAGTTGTGTTATTTCATGAATATGCCGAATCATGTCCCTAAAGAAAAGGTACAGTTAGCAGCTGATCAAGCAGAGTTAAGCTGCCAACCACCTGGACTCATGAAATCTAATGCTCATGTATTTTCTTCCTAGAATGCCCCATATCTTCCAGTCCTAATCTTAAATACAACTAGATTGTCTGTTTTCAGAGCGAGGGGACTGTGCTCCTGCCCCTCCCAGGACCCACAGCGGCTTTTCTTCAGTATCCAGAGTGAGGCATCTGCTTTTCTCTTTGCCATGCCTTCCACTGAGAAAAGGAATTTGCGAGGAAAAAAAAAGCCAAGTGCACACACGCACACACACATGCACACACAGAGGCAGGTACCACAACTAGGACAGACAGAAAAACACCGTTGGCAATACTGTCTGCAACTGACAGGAGACACACATACCAACTGGGGGAGACAGTCCCAGATCAGGGGACACAAGGTGTGTCCCAAATACCAGGTACATATGGCACTGCAAGTCCTGTAACAGATGTGACCAGAGGGCAACACTGAAAAGTCGATCGGTGCATGTCGATGGGCAGACACCCACACTAAGCTTCAGGAGGGTTGCCAACAGAACAGAACCGGTTCTGTGGGTGAGCACTCCCTGGGAAAAACCAAAACCAGAGAAACGCACCCCTCGCTGGCCTTGAACCTTGCTGCCTGGTGCGGACACCTCCGGCAGTGTGGGTGATGTGAGCTGCTTGGACGGAAAGATGGAACCACGCACGGGGCTGGTGCACAGAACTCGCGTCCAGGAAACATTGGCATATGTGTGCAGCTGACCTCACCAGCTTGCAGCCCGATTACTCATGCTGATGTCATTTCTCTGGCTCGCCTATCGACTCTTCCTGTCCCCTTAATCAATCCTGCCGCCAGCCCACGAGGCCCCAGGTCGGCAGCTTGCGAGAAGTAAGTGACCCAAGCTGAGCTCAGGGTTTCCGTGCTTGGGTCACACACACACACGATGCAATGAGTTCATCTGTGCTTTGTGACATAAGCCCTGCATGTAGAAGGCGTTAACTGGGCACAATGCACCAACCCAGTGTCAGAGCAAGAAGAGCTTGGTTCTCAATCTTTCCTTAGTAACTCGCATCCCCTCCTGTGCACCCACCGTTCTTGGGGCACTGATGATAATTTCTGGTACAACACAAGGATGCCCCCACCTCGCGTCCATCTGATATCACATGACGCACCCAGCACTGAGGTCTGCGGACTTCCAACAATGGCCTTCCTCAGATTATCCTTGTGTGGCTGATGCTACTATGCCTGTCAGCTGTGTGTGTCTTGGGCAGGTGATTGCACAGCAGGTCAGCTCTGTGTTCTGCCCTCTTCTGCCCCGCCTGCAGGCAGCAACCAGCGCACAATGTAGCAGCACCAGGTTACAATGATCCGAAGGGTACAGAATCAGATCATGTATCTCAGCACAGCTCACAACCTCTACCGCTCACGGGGCACCACACGTCACCCATTCAGAGGAAAAGCACTTGCCCACCTGGCAACACTCGATGGCTTCAGACACACCCCAGCTGCCCTTAAAGTTTCACTCCTTGGTCTGAGGTTCTGATCTGACCGGAGCTGGGATCCATCCCTGTACTTCCTGCTTTCCTGTGCCCTTGGCTCAGCTCAGGCTGAACTCCGAGGACATCTCAAAAAAAAAAAAAAAATTACAGAGGAACCTGACCACTGCAGCCAAAGAGTTGTTCAGAACCTGTCCACTTCTCCAGCCTCTTCCTCTAGCCTTCAGCAGCATGAGCACCTGCAGGACATGGGCTTGCTCCAAGAACCAGAAACTGCTGTCTGTCTCTCTCATACACACTAAGCAAAGCAGCAAACTCAGAGCCCAAGGATGGGACTCCTAAAAGCTCCAGGAAAAATCATTCAAATAGTAATGCAAACTTCCCATGATGGCTTTAAATGCCTCTTGCATCTTAGCATATAACTAGTTTTTAAAAACTATTTATTTTGGGGTTGGCAACACGGCATTAACAAGTTAAGCCTCCTACTGTAGTGCTGGCATCCCATATGGGCACTGGTCCTGAATGTCCACTAACAATCCAGTTTCCTGTTAATGGCCTGGGAAGCCCATGCAGGGTAGCTCGAGTCCTTGGGCCCCTGAATCCATGTAGGAGAACCAGTCAGAGAGAGAGACAGAGACACAAAGTTATCAAGATCTGCTTAAATGATTACACTGGCCAGGCTGAAGTCAGGAGCTGGGAACTCTGGGTCTTCCCTAAGGAAAGGGACCCCCAAGGCCCTGAGCCATCCCCTGCTGCCTCCTACGGGGCACACCAGGAAGGAACTGGAACTGGGAGCAGAGCTAGGATGCCAACAGGGCATCCCAATATGGGATATGGGCATCCCAAGGGGCAACCTGACTTCTGCACCAAGCGCCTGCCTGGATCTTGGTCACAACTGATGGTCACAGAGAAGGCGGAGGCCAGGATGCCATTCTCCAGCTCCGTCAATCTTGAAGACAAGCCTACGCACCATAGCGTAAGCACTGGGACCGGTCCTTCTTCCAGGAAAGAACACAGCTTGTGTGGGAAACGGACAGGTCCCACTGGGGGTGGGCCGAGGCAGGCGCTGTGAGTGACAGTTCCCGGCACATCTCAGGAAGTCATGGGGAAAGGTCATCTCAGCTCTCTTACCGGCAGTTCCTTACTGAAGCATGGGCGATGTCCGACCACCGCCACACGGAACTCTTCTCACTACTATGTCACACACAGACCTCAGCTGAGGCAAACACACGGGGACCTGCACTGGGGGGAGTAAATGGGAGGGTCTGCCTGCCTCATTTCTCATGAAGAACCCGGGGTTCTCTAGCAGGTCCTCACTGGTGTCCCATCACCAGCCTATATGTCAAGCAAAATGTGCTGTGATGGAGGCAGAGAACAAGGTCACAGATGGCTGACTGCACGCTAGGACCACAGCTGCCTAGGGAGCAAAAGCTCTCACACAGATGTCAGGGCCAGAGAGCAGCAGGCTGGCCTCTGCTGTTCCAGAAACAGGGGCAGCTCCTGGACAGCTCTTGTGTTCCCACCATGTCTCCCTCAGCTATCTGTACATGCTGTGGACATGCCCCTGCTGGCTACCCTTGCTAGGTGCACCCAGGAGCGGGGAGGGCATGGGACTTATAGAGCAGGAAGTGGGTTCCAATCCTATGCCTTCATCGTGTGTTGCTGGGTGGCCACTCTGAGCCCCTTTTGTTGGCGGGAAGGACGTGTGGGGAGGTGAGGAAAGTGCAGGACACCCCAGCCCGGGCAGGCTGTGTGCAGTGAGCACTGTGCACTGATCACAGTAGCAGCAGGTGTTTCTCAGAACTTGCTGGTAAGGCACCATTGTTCCATTGTAACCCTTCTCTCAGGGAAACAGGCTTTCTCTCACGGTGCACAAACAACACTTTATTACCAAGGCAGATTCTTACTTTAGCACACATCGAAGTCTATTTCAATAACTCCTTGGAAAAGCCAAAGAGGAACAGAAACAGAAACTAGAAAGCAGCCCGTACCAGGCAGCCTGTGATGCCATCCCATCCTTCTGGAGGGCTGACTGGGAGCTTCTTCTTGTTTTTTAATTAACATACAATGAAATTGACTTGTTGTATCAAACCATGTTGAAATTCACAGAGCAGTACATGCAAAAGCCAGCTCTAATCTGAAGTTCAATCAATCAGTCGATCAACCAATCAATAAATAAATGAAATGTTAACATATGGAAGAGGCCAGGCAATCGGCACTGCATCAAGATCCAGGGTTCCCACTGCCCACCAGAGCCAACGGGGAGGGGTGTGGCAGTGGGCCGGGGATACTGCCTGAGGGCGCCCTCCAGATCTGAGAGCCAAGCACTGCTCCTCCCCAGAGCTTCCCAAGCATGTGCAGGTTCTGGGCCTCCAGCATCCACAAGGCAACACTCACAAGTTGTCAAGAGTCCAGGGCATTGATGTCCAGCCCAAACAATGACCAGGGAACAATGACCAGAGTCACAGGGAATCCAGAAGCAGGTGAACAAGACCAGCTACTGCCCAGCACGTCTGAGGACCCAGAAGGGCAAGCACCAGCTTCCTCTCTATGCCAGAGACATTTTGCACATGGCCCCCCGATCCCCACAGGGACTTCAGGCTAACAAGGCACAGTGTACTCTCAATGTGTACTGCCCTACCACCTCATAAAAAAAGGAGACGTACGTGTGTGTGTGTGTGTGTGTGTGTGTGTGTGTGAGAGAGAGAGAAAGAGAGAGAGAGAGAAAGCGCAAACGCGAGAGTGCTCACAGATGTTTACTTTGTGTCCCCACCTCGGTCTGGCATTTTTGAAGGCACAGAACCCAAATCCATATCCCTTATGGTAAGACACACAAGGACCTGAGGCTCAGACTCCGAAACACAACCCAACAGCAGACAGCACACCTGCACTGAGGGAGCAGGGCTCGCAGCCCCAGAGGTCTGCACTTGAGTATAAGGGGACACAGGGTCTTGGCTAACCAGGCTTTCGCCTCCACATAGGCTCCTCTGCCAGCCACAGCCTGAGCGTGCCTCTCTCTGTCCATGACAATGTGGGGGCTTCACAGGCAGTGTTCCCCAGCCTGTGCCAGCTGCCACCTCCATCCCACGTGACGTGGAAGGAAAGGCAGTGCCGTCAAACCTCCAGTGGCACAGGCAGAAAAGATTTCACTTTTTATATATATATATATATTTTTATTAATTATTTTGCATTATGTGACAGTTTCATAGGCTCTGGGAATCCCCCCACACCTCCCCCTCCCCTCCCCCCTGGTGGATTCCTCCACCTTGATGTAGTATTACGGTTCAAATTCAATCAAGATTCTTTCTTTGCAAACATATATTAAGCATAGAGTCCAGCTACTTATTGTCCAGATGGGTTGAACAGTTTCTTGGGGAGACCATTTCTGGTCCGAAGTTAGAACTGGTAGAATATCATCCCAGTCAATTAAGAGTCCCAATATAACTTCAACAGCAATTTGCAACATTATGGAATTGACATGGTTTTGAGCAACCAGTATGTCAAAAAAAAAAAAAGCAAGTCCTAACCACAACCTATGATTAGCTCATTGACATTTCAATTTTAGTTTATATACAGGACCGCCTGCTATATACCTTAAAATGGCTCTAAGGTACCATTCAGCTGTCTCGTGTCTATTTCATTTTAGTATTTAGCCATTTGTTGTGTTGAAGTATAATTTTGCTGATCTTGGCAGATTTTAGGATAATCTAGACTGGCTTGTAACTCTAACAAGATATTTGTCGACAATTAAGGTGCAGAACATTTTTTTGGGGTGGGGGGTGTGCAGGAAAATCCTCAGCACCATGGTGAGGAGTAACTAATCTTTGTGTCCCACCCAGTGAGGCATGAGCCAATCCACGCCAGCTCTTTCCTGTCAGATTTCAAGCTCTACTTTCTGTTGTTTGTCTATTTATTTTAGGTTTTTTTTAGTTTGTATGATTGTTTGTTTGCTGTGAGGGGTTTTTGAAGTGAAAGATTTCACTCTACCACGAGTCCCAGGAGGCTCTCGCCAGCTCCCAGCCCCCTCCCCCAACAACTTCAGTATGCGGGGAATGCAGATGATAAAAACAAACTAATGAAAACAGCCAGTGCATTTCAACACATTTTTTGAGCCAAGACACAGGGATCCTTTATTCCTGATTCTTCATAAACGCTGTGAAGTGCCTGGGTGTGAACAGGCAGGGCTGGGAATACACACAGGTTTGGTTTGTGTGCAAGATGAGTCAGAAAACCACTGGACCTCTTCTGAAGAAGGTTCCAGACCATGCATGGGGAATCTTCTTTTTTTTTTTTTTGTCAAGGGCCATTTGGATATGTATAACATCATTCACAGGCCATACAAAAAACTATCAACTTAAGAAGTAGCCTTCTATTGATTTACTGAATTTACAGTTCTACTTGCAATTGCCTTGGCAGGGCCAGACCCACTGATTTCGCAGGCTTTACACTGTCCACAGGCTGCACTTCGTCCATCCTGTTCTAGATGCTTCTGAGATGCCACTCACATTACAACACTTGAGCAATGGCTGCAGAATGGCAGTCAGAATATTCCAAAACCAGGGCCCGGTGGCGTGGCCTAGCAGCTAAGGTCCTTGCCTTGAACACCCCGGGATCCCATATGGGCGCCGGTTCTGTCCCGGGAGCTCCACTTCCCATCCAGCTCCCTGCTTGTGGCCAGGGAAAGCAGTCGAAGATGGCCCAAGGTTTTGGGGCCCTGCACCCATGTGGGAGACCTGGAGGATGTTCCTGGCTCCTGGCTTTAGATCAGCGCAGCACCGGCCGTTGCGGTCACTTGGGGAGTGAATCATCAGACGAAGATCTTCCTCTCTGTCTCTCCTCCTCTCTGTATATCTGACTTTGTGATAGAAATGAATAAATCTTTACAAAAATTAAAAAAAAAAGAATATTGCAAAACCAGACCTGGTGCTGTGACACAGCAAGTTACTAGGCTACTGCCTGTGACACCATCATCCCATAGGAGCACCAGTTTGAACCCAGGCTACTCCACTTCCAATGCAGCCTTCTGCTAGCGGCCTTGGGGGGCACCTCAAGATGGCCTGGGTGCTTGGGCCCCTGACACCTACATAGGAGATGTGAGTAAAGTTGAGGCTCCTGTCTACAGCCTAGCACAAACCCTGGCTGTTGTAGCCTAAATTAGGGAGGGAATCAGCAGATGGACACTCACTCTCTCTCTCTGTAACTCTGCCTTTTAAAAAAGAATATTCTAAAGCTAGAATTCTAGATACTTCTGAATTGTTAACTACGTTGACTGAGCCTGGATCCCACTGAGAAAAGGGGAAGATGAGCACTGAGTGAGAACCGGATTTCAGTGCTGACTCCACAGAGGGTTAGCTCACACATCACCCTTCCAACGACTATGACGAGAGCATCTGAGTGCATGTTCAAAGGATCCTTCTTAGTGGGGACATCAGCCAGTGCGAGCATCTCTAAGCATGTGCCAGGCATACAAGGGCTCCCTCCGCACACAGGCAGCACAAGTTTCTGAGCAATACAACTGTCTGCTTGTTGGGCTCCATGGATGTGCCTCTCTTACAGCTGATTAGAAAGCCATTCATTTTTATAACCGTATTAACGAACTCCAATAAAACTTGCACTGGCTCCAGGGAGCGCCAGTTTTGGACGTGCAGCCGTAATGAAGCGGAATGATTGTACGTGCATTGTTACGGCAAGTGTGAGGTGGAACGGGAGTCTGGGGACAGGCCACTCCAGGAAAACGTGCGGAGAATTCCGGCTTTCCGGGCGCACCATTCTGGACCACAATGATGTCAGTCTGCCGTGTTGCATCCTCGACAACCTTCGATTCTGCATTTCTCAATGAAGGCCTGCGACTTCACTGGCACTTCCAGGTAAGCAGCAGCAGCAGCGACATCATTCACAGTCCTGCGGAATTTGCCCGATCTGGCCATATTTAGTCTAGGACACTGATATCTGCCTGGTCCAATCAAAAACATGTTTGTACACTGATCTCGTTTGAGCTAAAGAGCTATGCAGGCCACCTGTACCGAGGACATCTTAAGAAAAAAAAAAAAGCACTGATTGATTTGAAAGATGGAGCCACCGAGAAAGGAGAAAGGGAGAGTTCTCTCATGCTTTGGTTCAACTTTTCAAATGGCAGCTAGAGTGCTCGCTTCGGCAGCACATATACAAAGGGAAGCTAGAGTGGGTCCTGGCCAGGCTGAAGACAGGATCCAGGAACTCCAGCTCTCCCTTGTGGGTGGCAAGGGTCCACATGACTGGGCCACCCCCTCATGCTGTGCAGATGCAATAGGAAGCAGTTGGAGCAGAAGCGGGGTGGCAGGACTGGACCAATGTTGTGTATGAGATGCTGGCAGCTTATCCTGTTATGGCATAACTTAGGAAGTTGCAGGAAAAATGTTTTACTGAATTATAGATGCATCATTGTAGTCTCAGGTGCCTTCATAGTGCTTGCAAAATACACATCTTTAAGAAGTTCTGGGTCCACTGGATAGGCCAGGTGCATGTGGGCATCATCCTGTTGGGCTGTAGTGAGATACCAGGCTGGCAAGGGCTCTTGCAAAATGCAGTGAGGTCAGGAGACCAAGGGTAAGGGCTGCCAGTGCCTGGCCAGCTGGAGGGACCCCATGGCACAAGGGACAAGGCAGAAAGCTGGGGGATGCTGTTGCGACCCCCACTTGCTAACCTCACATAGGTCTAGAAGCAGCACTCTCAGGCTTCTCTCTGCCATGACTCCCTGACTGGGGCAGTGGGCAGTGCACCTTGGAGGGTGTGTGCCCTGCACAGAATCCCTCTCCGTTGGCGCCAGACCTCTGAGGATGGCTACCAGCAGCCCAATGCCAGCAGCTCATGACTGAGGACTGATGGTGAGGCAGGGAGCCGTGGCAGCCACACTGTTGCAGGAGGGTGAGATGGAGCAACAGACAGTTATTTAAAATGCTTCCCTGTATCTACCACTTGATGCTGCCTTATGTATCATTTCAATGTGTCATTTCTCTCTCTCTCTCACACACACACACAAATCAGTGTCTGCCATGGATATGAGTCACATCAAGAATAATGGGCCATTCTCTAAAGTGTAGCAAAGAAAAGCAATTGACAGTGAGCCAGAAGATGCACACGAGCTGATGTAGGGAACAAGTGACAAGGATCTACGTGAGGGCTAACCTGGGCGTCCACTGCTGGGACCCCGTACCTGTGAGTCTCTCTGGAACACTCACGATCCCTCTGTATCTCCTCACCTCCCATCCTCAGGGCACCACCTGGCAATGCCACGCCTCAAACATGCCTACACCGGGTCTGCTGGTGAACACACTGCACCTTTCAGCAAAGACATACCTGCAGCCACTGGCCTGTTAGGCTCGTTGTGCCCCAAGGTGAAGGACACGGTGCAAGCCAAGGTGGAGGTGGGCAAGGTGACATAGGGAACGGGTTCCTAGGAGGCAAGCTGTGCCCAGTGCTCCTCTGCTTGGGTGAAGGCCTGGCTCGTGGTCATCAGATGACACCAGGACATCTGGACAGTAGCCTCACAACACAGACCTCAGGGACCCAACAGAAACTTGGGCAGCTCTGTGCCTGCAGGGCTTGGGACAGCCCCTGAGGTTCCACCAGATTCTTGCAGGCATGGGTGCTGGCAATCCATCCATCTACCCATCAGGTCCACCACTCATCTATGGATGCTGGCTGTGTGGAATCAACACACGAAACAGACTTAGGAAGACAGCAGTTAAGATGCCTGAGTCCCTCGTCACGAATCCCGGGCATCCATACCAGCTCTGCCTTTCAGTCAGCCTCCTGTGAACGTCCATATGCAGAGGCAGCAAGGATGGCTCAGTGCTTGTGCCCCTGCCAGCCACGTGGGAGAACCAGACGGAGTTCCAGGTGCCTGGCTTCAGTCTGGCTCAGCCTCAAGTGTTATGGCATTTTAAGGAGTGAACCACAGGATGGAAGACCTCTCTCCCCTTCTTACATAACTAAAACACTTCCAGAGCTTCCTTAAGAATTTCAGTACTGCAGATTGTTTTAAGCTTTCGGAAATCCACTTGACACATGATACACACATGATATGGCTAATAGAGAAAGTAATATGAGGAAGGCCCTTTAATGCAAACTAAATTTTCACCTATGACATTCTGACCAGAACATTTTTAATCTTGTCTGTCAGAGGATGACTGAGTGATCAGAGGCCTAAAGCATGCTTTCCTTAACTTCTTTGACCGTCGTGTTATTAAGTTCCTTCTTGAGACACAGAGACCTCGGTGGTGCCAGTGTCGGGGTGGAGCCACAGAATTTATCTGAGCAACAAGAAACAGATAAATGCAAATGTGCTAGGAGAGGGTGGAGGGGAAATAACACTTGATTAGGAAGGAAGTGTCCCTTAATTTGCATTTCTCAACCTAGAGCAAAGCAGCTAGGACCAGAGAGACACACATTCAGGCCCTGGGTCTAGCACTGCCCAGCCTCAGAGTCCAGGCTAGGTCACACTTCTTATCTTCCACTCTGTATATTCTGTATTCTGCTATGTGAGCTTTTCTTTTTAAAGTGCCTACTTGGTAGAGATACTGTGAAAATCAAGTAAGAACATACATGCAAGTCCTGGCAAGAGAAAAGTACTTTATAGACATCAGCTATACTGAGCAATCACTCATGCTATTATTTTTATCACAAAGTTGCGTTTATGACAAAACCATATCAGATTGAACATATTTATGGGTGGAAATCCAAAATAGATATTCTGATTCAATATTAGTCGTCACTCAACTTCGTCCTTGTTTACCTACTAGAGAACAGAGTCACTGGGTAGCCACGGTTTGGATGTCATGTGGCCCCCAAAGCCTAGCAGTTCAGCTCTCTCCCAAGACCTTATACTAACAGCACCAAGATGTGAGAGCTTAATCCAAGTATAGTGCAGCCTTTGGGGAGGTGACTGGCGACTGTGTTGGGGCAGGAGGCAGGGTGGCCCCACCATCAAGTTCTGGTGCCTTGCAAGGACACAGACACGCATGTACACTCCCTGTCTCTGGCCACGTAGTGCTTGGGACTTGGCCAACAGGAAGCCATTCTTGACCAGGGACCTGCCTGAATTCAGGGACAAGGCATGGATCTTCAGCCCCCATGAGCCACAAGTAACCTCTTCCCTTCATAAAGTCAGCAGGCATCCATTGTTTTGAGGCAGTAATGACTAACTGATGGGTGACTGTGCAATGGTGGGCCAGGATGAGGTTTCTTAGGTGGTGACACACCAGACTTCCGCTTGCCGCCCTTGTTGAGTGCTCTGCATGTAAAGTCAGGATCTGTATATATGCAGGTATGTTGAGATTAGGAAACAGGAGAACTTGAGGTGCTATCTGGGTCAGTAAGCTTTGAGCCAGGACCCCTCCTCTGGGGATGACTGGACCCTCAGGCTGCAGGGGGCCCAATAGGTGGGGTGTGGGGGCTCCAGGAGTACTAGGGACCAATTGCATCTCGCATGGCAGCAAGCCATGGTGTCACTTCCCTGTGCTCTTCTGAGGGGTGCCATACATTCTGGGCACCTGGCTGTAGAACAGAGGTGTGCTGGCCTCTGCGCCTGGCCCGTTTCTCAGGATTTTGACCACTGGATGTCTGAGACGACAGAACAGTGGCCACTGGGGAACAGGGACCATTTCTTGTTGGTGAGCTACAGCACGCTCAGGTTCCCCAGTATCAGCAGCTATGACGCCTGCCTTCCACTGTTCTCACAGTGCATGGCTGAGTATAAGCAGGGCATTGCACCACAGTGGCCCCCTCCGTCACCCCCAGCTACACCTGCCACCCTGGCCAGCACAAGGACCGAGGATTCCAGCCGGTGGCTGAGTTGCTCCCTACTGAGCCCTGATTCTTAAGTCTCTGTGAGTTCACTGCTATCACAGCCCAAGCAACACTGCACGCTGGCAGAGTCCAGGGTCATACACAGGAAGTGGCTGGATAAGGCCCCGGGCCCAGACCCGGCTTATCGGAGCCCACAGCCTAGGCAGGCCCTTCCTCTCCACCACCTTCAAACCCTGCATTTCCTCCCTTAAGATCCAGTCCTGATACTGGAAACCACCTCACACTGAGAAACAGCTGGGGCTGGGGAGGAGGAAGAAGAGGGTCAGAAAACCACAGAGCGGGGAGGTGAGAAATCCAGGACCCAGGCCTGGTGGGAAGGCTTCAGGGGGAGGCCCCCACTCTCACCCTGCTCCCCAGAACTCCTGCTCTCCCCCTTCATTCCATCCACAGAGAGGGCCACTTCCAGGGCACCTTGAGAAAGATGGCTGACCCAGGATCTCCTTTCCTTGCCCCCATGCCCGTTTCTCGAGTTTCTGGTCAATGCTGCTGTTCTTGTAAGTGCTCAGAAACTGATAGATCTTAGTTACCTGAAAGGTAGAGAGAGAGAGAGAGAGAGCGCTCTGCTATCTGCTCTCACTCCTGAAATGCCCCTGCTATCTGCTCCCCTCCCGCCACCTGCAGGGACCAGGTCAGGCCAAAGCCACGAGCCTGGAACTTCCTCTGGGTCTCCCACAAGCACCAGGGCCATCTTCCACTGCTTTCCCGGGTATGCTGTGAGGGAGCTGGCTCAGAAGTGGAATGGCTGAGACTGAAAACAGCAACAAAAAGCGCTGGCTGGACGACTTTTTGCATTATTTGTGGGCATGGACTCCTGACTCAGCGGACTACTGCATTTTCAGCTCTTAAGAGGGGCACGAATCGGAGGTGGGCAGGCATTTCTCTCTGAGCCACAGCGAGGAGGCCACTGCCGCAGCCCATCTGGCTACCAAACAATTTCTACAGAAGGACACACACTCACTCCCCCTTCTTTTAGCACGGGTGGCGTGCTACACCAGACCCAGTCATACTCCTGAGTCTTTGATGGGTGGTGGTGGGGGGTGGCACTTGCCTGTGAACACGTGAGAGGCGGACGCAGCTGAGGACCCTTGGCCCATCCTTCCACCCCACCAAACGGTCCCATTCGCAGCAAGTTCCTCATCATATGCAGGGGTGTCAAAGAGCCCGTGGAATGAAAAGACAAGTTCCATCTAATACAAAACCAAAACACTCCAAAGCTATGTACTGTTGGTTCTCTGGTGTAACATTTTTCCACCAACGAAGACCTCCTACACGTATGGATTTTTTTAAAAAAGCTGTACAGCCAAAAAACACTGGTCATTTCCTTACAATTTTTTTTTTTTCCTAAGCACTTTTTTAAGTGCCCTCATATAATGCCTGGAAATCTAAGAAGGAGGCATTTAAAAGCTTTCACCAAGGACATGTAACATGAGAAGGTGACATTCGGAGCATAATTAAGAGCCTCACCCTCCATGAAAAGGGGCTGGCCCCTGGCACGCCCAGCAGGGGTCAGCCGGGGCTCCTTGGCTGAGGGTCAGCCCAGGCGGGACCTGAAAGCCCTTGCTCCGCGAGGGACATCACAGGAGCCTGGTGGCAGCAGCCCAGTTTTCCATTCCCTCTCCCCTGCTCATTGACATTCTAGGCACCTTGTAGAAATCCCGCAATAAAACCAATTAAAATCTCATTAAAAGATAAAACCTAAAAACTGTGCCAATAAATGCTAAATACACTTTAAGTACATCCATTTCACTTCATTTTAGAAAGGTAGAAAATGGAAAAGCAAAGTTTAAACAAAAAAAAAAAGAGAGAGAGAGAAAGAGAGAGGGTGGCAAGGCCTTACCGCAGATAGGACCTACCGGGCTCAGGGGGTCTACCTGGGAAATGCAATCAAAGCAGGGAAATGGGCCCAGGTTTGTCAGAGGTTCAGGGCTGGCAGCCGGCACTGCATTTCACATGTGTCCCAAGATGTGTGTGACACTCTGTTGATACTTGGAATGAAGGGAGGGAGCCGTTTCTGCTGAGATAAACATGTAGGGCAAAACACTCCCAGGATCAAGATAGGTTGGTAGAGATATCATGCCCAGAAACCCCTTCTGATATCCAAAGCATACCACACTGGGCTCACCAGAGAGCACGGTGCTCTCTGCGAATGTCTTTTGGTGGAATTGTGTGGGGTTGAGCTCTGAATACAAGGCTTTCAGAATGATTGGTGGCCCTGAAGAGCTGATTTCCCCAAGAGTTTTAAGGTGGCTCAACTCAACTTGATATTCAAGTGCCTTCTGGGTACCCTTTCTAAAGTCTCCACAGGTATTCTTTCTCTAATATTTGAGGCAAGAGATAAGACTCGTCTCAGGAAAGCCACGTGTCCTCAAAAATTAATATCAAGAAAACCAGGGCCTGGCACATAGTTTAGTGGCTGAAGCCCTTGCCTTGCATGAGTCAGAATTCCATATGGGTGCTGGTTCATACTCCAGCTGCTAAAATTCAAATCCAGATCCTTGCTTGTGGCCTGGGAAAGCAGTCAAGGACAGCCCAAAGCCTTGGAACCCTGCACCGCGTGGGAGACCCGAAAAAGCTCCTGGCTCCTTGCTTTGGATTGGCTCAGTTCTAGCCTTTGTAGCCACTTGGGGAGTGAACCAGTGGGTAGAAGATCTTTCTGTCTCTCCTTCTCTCCGTAAATCTGACTTCCCAATTAAAAAAAAAATCTTTAAAAAAAGGAAAACTATACTTACAATTAAATGAATGCTCAGTAAAAAGAAAAAGTGTGTGTGTGTGTGTGTGTGTGTGTGTGTGTGTGTTGGGAGGCTGGTACAGCAGTATTTTACAACACAATCTGCAACGTTTACAAACAAAACTCAAAATAATTATCACTGGGGAGAGATATTTCATGTTTTTCATTTGCTTTCCCCACATCCTCCACTCTGTGCATCCAAGCTGCAGTAGCAAATATTTAGAAAACTGTGTTAAGAAAGCAAAGGAACAGGGGTTTCTACAAAGCCGGGGCGGTTGACTGCACTGACTTGATCGGTCTTAGAACAGTCACATGGCTGACACGCTTCTCCCATCAGCTGCACTCCTGCCTGAGCTGGCCGCTGCAACCATGTTCCTGACAGCTGCCGTCCTGCCAGCCAGCTCCATACTCGCATGCAAATACTTAGGAAACAGGCATGAAATGGAGCAAGTGGGACAGTGGGACGGCCTACTGCCAGAGCAAGCATTCACAATCACATTTGCAGAAATGAACAGGGGATGAACTCTGTGGAAACTTCACAAAATGACACGCTTTAGACAGCAAACGTGGCGCCTGGATTTCAGCACTGCTCAGCACTGCTGCACATGGCTTAACCTTATCTCCCGGAGTCACTGCCTTCCGGGGTAATGGATGTTTGGAGTCCCCAGACTCTCATATACACCAGGCCACTGCATGACTGTCTACGGCCAGCCGGCTGCAGGGGCACACAGGAAGCTGCAGGGAGTCCAGATCAATACATGTGTCAACAGTAAGCCGCTTAATCTAATTCAGCCTATCTCATCTTGGGGTGATACGGGGGGATATGGGGCTTGTCATTTTGCCTTTGGGGCCCCTGGGGGACGGAAATAGTTTGGGAAGTTTGGTCTTGAAAAGTTTCAGCGACATCTGTGTCCTTCGAGGTCCTGAGTGTTTACTCAGCAGAATGGCTGGTGTTCAGTGTTTTATAAATGGCAGTGATGTCAACAAGACAGTCTGACTTCCCTCCCACGTGAGAGCTATAATGGGGACTTCCTTGACGATGGGCATGGAAATGAATGCCGGGCAGGCGATGTGTGAGAGCATACGGCTCCAGTTCACATATTCAGAGCTCTGGGTCATCTTGCAAGGAGACCCCCCTCCCAGTTCCCCATTCCCCTGGCGTTCTTCTGAGAAAAAGAAAACTCTTTGTTCGAAAAAACTATCTGCATCTTTGCTCACGACAGACTGGACAGATGACTGCTGTGGTCCTGAGACCTCAAACCACTGCCCATCAAAGCTTCATTGCTCCTCCTTGGAATGGCGTGGGCGGTGAGCAACGGTCATCTGCAATCTATTAGTGCTGCCTGCCTGACACTGCCATCTGGGGCTAGGGCTAACCTGCCTGGCCCCAGATGGCAGCCCCAAGAGCTGTGCCTTCCTCCTCCACCCTACCCCGTCCCCGATGCCCCCAAGGTGCCCTCATGCCACAAGGCAGGGAAGAGTCTTTCTGCCTCCTCAGCTACAGGGAAAGGAGAGGTGTGTACCAACCCCACCCTCCCAAAGAACACAACCTTCAAGTCTCCAACGTCTCATCAAGCCTCAGCAAACATTCATGATCACGCTCGTCTTTATGATGACCTTCAAGAGGTGGGAGGAGATGGGTGGAGAAGCTGGGGTGGCAAACTCTTGGGGCTGCCCCTGGGCCACAAGTGCACCTTCTTTCTCTCTCTCACGCACACACATGGTGGCAGGTACACTCACTCAGGAGTCTGACGGTTCTGTGATTGTGCACTCAGACTCTAGGGTACACAGGAAATGCTTGGTGAGGAGGACGCCCCAAGATGCAGGGAAGATGAGCTCTGTGCCTGTGTCGTCAACGATGTTCCTTCAACCTGTATGTATTGGATTCTGGGTTCAGCTCAGGCTCTGTTCTGGCACCTGGGAAGGCAGTGATGGACAAAGCAGGCAGGGTCCCACCTTCTAAGGCTGATCCCTGGACAGGGGGCAGGTAGAGAGCCAACAGATACATAAACGACACCACTCTAGCAATGGAGAACAACTTTTACAAACCTAAGTCCACCCCATACTGAAGAGTGTGGGATAGGGTGGGGTGTGGCTACACTAGGAGGCGTGGGCCACGGGTGAAAAGGGGACAGCTGGTCTCAGGGCTACAGCTCCACGCCATGCCCATGGAGCTGCCCTTGCAATCCCACTTACTGGGCAGGCTTAGAGTAGAAGGGGCTCTGCCAACACAGGAACCTGACCTTCCACCTGCCTGCAGCTTGCAACCAACGCTCTAAATTTGATGATGGCACCATGTGCATTAGAATCTGTCCCCGTATAGCTTATGGAAGCCGCTCATGCAGCTGCACACGGTACAGCCCGCAAGTGCTCCGTCACTGTGTGTGGCCTGGATTCATTAGAGAACAAGAGACTAATATGCACTGAGCAGCCCGGACAGAGCAGCCTGGGGCTACAAGCATCACGTGGCAGTGGCAGCTAAGAGACATCCTAAAGTGTCACCACTCCAAAAGGCAGCCCACCAAAATGTGCCCAGACAGTCCTGAGATGGCCTGGCAGGAGAGAGCCTCAGCTCAGACCATTCCTGATCCGAAGGAGGAGGCTGGGTTCTAGGAAAGATGGGTTGGGGGCTGCAGGACTGGGAGTGAGTCTGGGAGGGCTCAGCTCCTGGAAGGAGGAAGAAATCAGGCTTGGAAGGTAATCAGACTTAAAAGAGGATGATGGCAATGAACATGCTGGAGAAAGAAGAGGAGGAGGAAGACTGGGCAGTGAGAGCAGGGATGGCATGCGTGGGCGTACAGAGCTCTGTGGATCTGAATGGATAGCTCACAGAGAGGGCACAGCCCAGCGGACCTGAGTGCCCGCTGGAAGACACACGGGCAGTGTCCAAGTACAGCCTCAGCAGGTGTGAGACAAGGAGAGGCGTTGAGAGGCCAGGGAGAATTGGGGGACCCAGAGGGGACAGAGGGTGGGGTTAGATCCACCTGTCTACACTCGCAGTCTGCACGCCGGGAGCTGACTGGCCACAGGGATGATGGAATCATTCTTGCGCATTGCGCACAGAGAGTTTTTTTGATGAGTTGGCAGAAACCAGATTTCGCTGCTCTTTGGATGACTTTTGCCCCACATTTCATGTTTGGCCTCACTTTTCCTCATCCCACCAGCGGAAGGGGGGCGCTGGCTGAGACCATCATAGGATGACGCCCACAGGCACACACGGGAGAGACGGGAGGCAAGGAAACAGAAAGGGCACTGGCCATGCCCCACGGAGCCCAGCACTTCTGCCCCATCCCGAAAACCCCATATCCATCCAGAACACATTAGTATGAGACAGAGAAGTCGGGTCGCTGGGGATCTTCTGCAAAAGATGGGAACCTCACAACCAAAAGATCAGAAGCTAAGGACATGCAGGAAGGCCTCCTGCACAGCAGGTGGGCATCGACTCTCACAGGGAACACGAGATGATACACAGAGTCTCAGAGGCTGGGTGAACAGTAAGCGTTTGGTTCAGCTGCCTGGGATCCTGTATCCAGACTGGAGTACCAACACCTGCAAGCCAGCAGGTGATGGTCAGACTGTTTGGCCCCTGCCACCCAGGATGTGGGAAAGCAGGATGGGGTCCTGGCTCCCAGGTTCTGCCTCTGATGAACACTTGAGAAGGAACCCAGTGGGCATGAGATTTCTTTGGCTATCTTACAATTTTAAACAGTCAAGTCCATGAAGGTTGAGGAGATGTTGAGTTCCCTGTGCCAGGTATGTATGCCTGCTGAAAACACTGCAGTAAGAATGAGAGGATGCAGGAAGCTCTGCATTTCTTCCCTTGGGGTTCTTCCACAATCACAGCATCCCCACCCTCCCAGGTTAATCACCCAGGGTGAGCGGGGGTGCTGCCAACTCCATCGCAGGGGGAGGAAACACAGCACAAGACTTCCCAGGAAACAAAACACTCTGCAGAAAGAAAATAAGAACTGCGGGAGAGAGAGAGCGAGAGTGAGAGAGAGAGAGAGAGAGACAGAGAGAGACAGAGAGAAGGTTCCATTTATGACGGCATGCATTCTTAATTACAGCCGAGGAGGAACCCTGAAGAAATACACTATTAGCTCTCCCACTTTCACCGGGGTTCGCAGTCCCCTAATTACGGAACAAAGTGTACCTTCGTGCACCTGGTGATTTTCTATGCAGCAGCGGCACAGTCTCTTGCTCAACGGGGACTGTTTTAATAGGCCTGGTAATGAGATCTGGGTGAAAACTCTCTCTGTTAATTTCGCAGGCCTCCTGAGACGAGAAAATTTCGGTTTGCAGGTGTTGAAGAAGTTCCTCGCCAGGCATGACCCCAGCCTGCCCCCTAGTTTTGACATTGGAGTCTAACTTTCACCTGTAAATCTCTGAAAGCCAATTTGTCCCAGCCAAAATAAATAAATAAAGCACCCACTGTTTCCTCGCACCACCATACCAGCATGAGTTTCCTTTTGATTTTGTCCGGCATAGATTGTGATTAAATCAACCACCAGGCTCCATGATGAATCACAACGAACAGCTCCCTGAAGAGGAGGCCCTAAAACCTTTCCAGTCATTGCCAACGTGACCTTAAATGGCTGGGGCTGCAGTTCCAAGAACGGGATTCCCTGTGCATGCGCATAGAGAAATGACTCGCAAATTGAAAGCAGCATTTTTATGATCCACGGCAGTCACTGGCTTTTGGGGACACAAGGTTAGAGTGAGCAGGTGACCTTCAAAGGGGGCTGAGGGTGAGCTATTAACCCGCGCCTTACAGTCCCTTCGTCCTCTTTTGAAAACCAACATGGCTTCTGATTAGGCACCAGAACACCCATGCCTCCCACAAATGCAAAATCTTTTAAGGGGCAAAAATGCTGATTAAAATGTTCCACTACTGCAGAGCTACAGAGAGACAAGATGGGACACTCTACATTTCCCTTTTTTTAATTCAAGAAAAAAAAAAAGGAAGCTTCTGAGAGCTTTTGAAAAAGCTGTGTTGTGAAAATTGGGCACTTTCATCTCGGAAAGTTGCCAGAAAGGAACAGCCAGTCCCACTTTAGAAATCCATTTGCAACCTTCAAAATAATGAGCGCTTTCCCCACTCGGACGGCACCTGGGGCCTCACACAGGCGTGCTTGTCACCTGCGGGGTTTGACGCAGGCAGGAACTGCTTCAAAGGGGGTTGGGAGCTCTCAGCAGAGCTCAGGAAAGTGCTTCTTGATTGGGGGGTGACTGACAGAGCTCTGGAACCAGAATGGGGGAGCTGTGAGGTCAGGGGAGTTGGTTGAGGAGGTTGGTGTCCCAAGCTGCGTGATGGGCAGCAGACTCGGGCTCTGTGGCTGCTTACGACTCGGATTGCGCTTTCTAGCTCACAGATGCTCACAGGAACAATTCCGCTGGGTGACAACTGCTTGGCACACCTTACAAGAGTAAAATGCTGGGCCTGGCACGATGGCTCAACTCACTAATCCTCTGCCTGTGAAAGCTGGAATCCCACATTGTTGCCGGTTTGTGTCTACATTCCATTCAGCTCCCTCCTTGTAGCCTGTGAAAGCAGTAGAGGATGGCCTAAAGCCTTGGGACCCCACACCTGTGTGTTGGACCTGGAAGAAGCTCCTCACTCCCCACTTCAGATCAGCTCAGCTCCGACTACTGCAGCCATTTGGGAAGTGAATAGTGGGCAGAAGATCTCTGTCTCTCCTTCTCTCTGTAAAATCCAATACAAATAAATATTTTTATTTTAAAAAATGAGTATGATGCTAACCTTCACAACATGTTCTCCATTAGTTACATATATTCTAATAAGGCAGAGTTAAAAGGGAGGAAAAGTGTGGGGTGGTGGGTGGGTGTGAGCAAAGCCAGCCCCAGCGTTCCCACCTCCCTGTTGCTACGTGTGCCATGTGGAGCAACCAGCACCATGGCTGTACCACCCCACAGGCACAAGATCTCTGCTTTTTGTCTTGGAGGTCTAGGCTGTGCTTGTAGCTGTGGAGGGGAAGCAGAGGAGTCCAAGGAGCCTGGACATTTCCTCTGCCCATCCCCATTACCCCAAATGTATCTGCCGTCCTCAACACTCTGCAAGCGTGGTGTTCTTGGGTCCCAGGCAGGTGCCCACAGCTCCAAGGAGCCATTCTCCCCACTCTTCGATGCCCAAGTCTAAACGGTGCATTGATGGTGTGTAGCACGGTGTTTCGACATAGAGTGGGATGGCTAAAACGCACTGCTCAATAGCCCTTAACATCTATCCTCTTAGCAATGAGATGTCACTCTGAAGGCAGGGCAGGTGAGGAGGAGCACAGAGAGGAGTGGCACCTGGTGGCTGGGTCAGGCTGTCCTTCTCTTCAGTTCTATGACATCACCTCCAGCTTCAGGGGGCCCCTGGATCCAGACGGATGAAGGTGCGACAGGGCACCTGGGTCATTAGGATTTCTTAGAACAACACTGCCTTTAGAACTCGCTTTGAATGCAAAAAGCAGGCAGCACAGACGTGTGCACAGGCCATGAATATGCATCATGTAGTTCTAGTAATTCCACCTATGGAAGTAACTGCTCCTCCGTTTCCTTGTAAAGTTGGCACCGATCACAACAACATGCCTACACTTAACATTACGCAACAGTGCCCTTAAAAGTGGGGCAGCTTAGATGGAGGGTGAGCGGCCGGAGCAGTGATTCAAACACCTCGGCCCGGGGCTGAACGGCAAAATCCCTTCACTTTCTGTTTCTTAGAACAGGATTCCATGGCAGGTGAAAAGCCTGTGCTAGAGGGGAATAGAGACCCGGAGGCGGCAGCCGGCTTTGTACCTTCCATGGTGTTTCCTGCACTCTGAGCAGAGGCTTGACATTTTACCCCTCATGTGAGCACTGACCCCTTGCCAGTTCCTCCAGTGGAGGCTGCCTCTGACCTCAGGGAAACTGAGGTTAACCCAGGAGTGGTTAGGCAGAATAGGCCCCTTTCCCTGCAGAACGCAGCCCTCCCTTGAGGGACAGACAGTTTCAAGCCTCAGATGAAGACACGTCCCAGCCTTGCGAGCCCTGGACACATGAGCCACCCTGCTCTTGTGATGAATTTAAGGATACACACATGCAGAGGAAGAGTTCTGGTGGTGGTGAAGGGAGGGGAGGCTCTTGGCTCCCTGCTGGCTGCCTAAGGCTGCCAGCACCTGCCAAGGCCTTGGGCCACACTGGAGCCAGTGTATACCCTTAGTGGAGCTCTGGGGCAGAGTGGCTGTCTTAACTGCCACCTCCGATCTCAGACTGCCATGCTTCCTCTGCGTCCCAGCTCCCAGCATGAGAGACCCAAGGGGGAAAGCAAAGCCAAGCAGCTCCAAGCACCTGCTGCCCAAGGCCTTGACCAGGCCAGATGCATGTTCCTCCTCCCTCCCCATGCCCGCCTAGCTCTCCGTTCACCTCTCTGACCAACACTCAGCTGCCAGTCCTGCTGAGGGTCTGCCTGCATGTGAACCTGTGGGGGCCTCCTCCAGGGACACCACCTCACTGGGAAGGCACTGACCTGCACAGGGCCCACACTGCCCCGGGGAAGCAGCGGGTTTTGAGAGAGCATGTGGTACACGCCAGAGGGCTGACAACAAGGCAGCACAGGGAGCCACTATGACCTGTCACCTCACAGTGCCCGCTGCCCAGTTCCGGGGAATATCACCCAGGCAGACCTGGACTATGGGATGTCTGGGAATACAAGCGGCCCAGACTCCATAGAGACAGCACTGGGTGGGTGTAGGCCCAGCTATCTCTCACAGGTGGGAGCTTCAGACTTCATTTTCAAAGCAGCATGTAGCAGTGGAAAAGCATCTACAAGAGGGATGGAGACAAGGATCAACTACAGGAAAACGATCATCTTTTGTGGGGAGGTGATAAAATGGAAACTGAACTTGGCCTCTGTCTATCTGTTTTCCTAAATAAGAACCCTAGAGGATGAGGAAAATCAAGGGAAGGGCCTTGTATGATGAGCAGGGAGCCACGGGCTCACCACAATCAAGTTTACATCAGCCCAGACAACAGTCACCCCTAACTTCTGCTGCACACGCCCCAGGTCACTGCACCTCTCTATGACATAGCTGAGGGTCTCACTGTCACACACAGGACACCCACCTCTGCTGCACTCCCCAGGTCACTGCACCCCGCTGTGACACAGCTCAAAGTCTCACTGCCACACACAGGACAGATACAGACCCCACTTCTCCTGTACATGGCTCAGAACTGGGGTTCAGAGAGAGCAGGTGATAACCTCTAGACACATTACCAGGAAGCACCTGGCCCAGAACTCCAGCCCAGGCCTGCCACTCTTTATACATGGTGCTCTGCAAACCATATGAACATCGAGGAAGGAAAGGAGGAGGTTGGCAAGCTCCCTCCAACACGAGAACAGACTTGACCCTGTAGTGTCACTGGACAAACTCTGGAGCAGGTGGGCTCCCAGCCCAGCAGGTTGAAGCGGAGGACAGAAATCTTATTCTCAGAGTTCGCAAATCAAATCCTATAATCATCGCTGCCCTTCTCTTCCTGCCTGGAAATCACACACCTGAAGACATTGACTTAAAGGCTTTTCCTAAGACTGCATTACGAACATTAGCAGGCAGATGCGCCACTGGCACACTGAATTCTGAGTGACTCGAAGGAAGGCGATTCGGGAAAATCTCTGGAGACTGAGAATGGGCACACTGGGGAGTGGGGGCAGGGCTGGGGGGCAATGTTTCTCCTGCTTTCATCAATGCGGTAAACGTATGGAAACCTCCCGGGGGAGACGGGCCAGGTGTGGTTGGAGCATTGGTTTTGTCTTCCACAGGGCACTGAGCAGCGGGATTTACACAAACTAAATCCTCCAGAAACATCCCCGGGGAAAGCTGAGGAGAGACTCTCTCCCCGGAACAGGGATTGAGGTAAACAAATCCACTGCAGGAAATTCAAATAATACCCCTGTACCCCCAGGCATTGCTACTGTCCCATCAGCAGAGGAGAAAAAAAAAATCTCAAGAGGTACAAACAGGAAGTACAGAGTCCTCACCAGGTCCCCTACTCTGGGAGCAGCAAAGAAGGCAGAAAAGGATGATGAGCTGCCTGTGGCAGGGTGGGTTTCTTAGCTCTGCTATTCCACTAATGCCGGCCGGTGGAGGTTAGCCATCTCCATGTCCCGGCCCCATCAACCCCCTGATCCTCTTTCCACACCTGTCCATTGCAGGAAGCTCAGAAGCAGCTCTGCAGAATGTGGGCGATGTCACCCCCCGCAGGACTGAATGCCAGGCCTGAGCAAGCCAGCGATGCCTGGGACTGTGTTTCGTGGCCACTGCTGTCTCTAGTTAGCTTCATGTGGTGAAGGTAAACAGGACACAGCAAGAATGGAGACACGCTGGACATGCCAAGGCTGACTGAGGTTGTGGACACTGGATCAGAAACAGTGTGAGCCCTCCTACGTCCCTGACATTGAGGATCTCAATAGAGCAGAGCAAGCAGTTGTCCTAGGAGGGGACAGGGGTATCCACTGGGGGTGCTGTAGACTCAGGCGGGGCAAGGCCTGTGGTGGACTCTTGTTCAGCTGGACTGTTGGTCAGGACATCCAAGGACAAAGGAGGCAACATTAGTTCCTGACCTCATGCCACGAGCAAATGTGATCTGGCATGGCCGACAAGCCTTCTATCAGCTTATACTATACAACTGAAGAGAAAAAAATCTCCCTGGTCGCAGGCTAAGCAAAGAATTCTTAGGTAAAACAACAGGAGACCAGAGCCATGGTGTCTGCAGCATCGGCATTCCATATGGCTGCTGGTTTGAGTCCCAGCCACGCCAGTTCTGATCCAGCTCTCTGCCTATAGTCTAGGAGAGCAGCAGAGGATGGCCCGAGTTATTTAGCCCCTGCACTCACATGGAAACCTGGAAGAAGCTCCTGGCTTCAGACTAGCCTAGTTCTAGCCAGTGCGCCAACTGGGAATGAACCAGTGGATGGATGATCTTTATTTCCTGGCATCCACTTCACCACCATGGATCTGGCTGGAGTTCGTGGAGCACATGAAGGTACTCCCAGAAACTCAAAACTCGAGGTCACATACTATATTCCATCGTCTCTGCCATATTTCTCATGTCGTCAACACACCTCAAAGGTTTGCTGTCATTTCCGTTGCTGGACCATGATGAACAAATGACCAAAGGAAAGAATAATTACAGTGATGATCGACTGAGACATGTTAGTTACATTGATCTCATTTTCTTTATCTGATCTACCAGTTTTCATACCTCTGCTGCTTCCCTAAATCTGTCAGTAGGAACCGCTCATCCACTAGCCCTGCTGTGTCACATGGGACATCTATCCATGGCCAGGTGCGGCTGCATGCAGTTCGTGTTTATTCTGGGGTCAGCCACAAGGTAAGACCAAAACCCCGAAACACGTTAGCATCGGATGCCAACAGCCTGTCATTGTCCAGGTCCAAGTGGGCCACAGTAAGGCTTTCAATTTTATTTACTACAGCACAGCAACCACAAATCAAAGAAGGGGCTCATGAAAGACCATCAGGTCAGCCTAACCACAGAAGCCAGGAGAGCCTGTGTGCTAAGAGGGATGCGACGTGGTACAGTCCCACCAGGGCGCCGGCGGCTCCCGGGATGCTGCATGCCCGACCCTGGCTACCCCCACTATCTCCACCCCAGCCCACTGCGCAGGCAGAGCTCTTCCTAAACGTTCCCTGAGAGAGCCAGTGGCTTAGAGGGCTTGCTTACAGAAGAAGCAACCTGGAAGGTTCCCACGCCCAGACACACCCTCTGCCCACAGCACGTGGACCTGGACTCCAGGGATGCTTGCCTTTTCACGCTCATAGCCAGCCAGCCATCTGGAAGTCAAGAGTCCCTCATCCTTTCCTTTCTAAAGGGGCAAGTTTACAAGCTGTAACGTGGGGACAAACACAAACCAGTGTCTTCTAAGTTTGTTTCTCATTCTGCAGTTACCACAACTGCATCTTACAGGGAAGCCTGCTCTAAGCCACAAAAATTCTGCCCCAATTTGTCAACTCTGACATCAATACATACACACATGATACATACATATATGTGCATACACATCCATACAGCCAGTACACACATACATATAGACATGCACATACATGCATACCGTTTCTTGCATTGTGGAGCTGGTATTGTGCTACAGAAGGTTAAGTGGCCATCTATGAGGCTGAGCAAACTATATGGGCCCTGGTTTGAGTCCTGGCTGCTCCACTTCCAATCCAGCTCTTAGGAAATGCTCTTGGGAAATCAACAGAATGTCCAAGTGCTTGGGCTCCTACCACCCACGTGGGAGACCTAGAAGCAGCTCCCGGCTCCAACCCAGCCAAGCCCTGGTCATTGTGGTCATCTGTTGAGTAAGCCAGCAGACAGAAGATCTGCCTCTGGCTCTCCCTCTCTCCCCTTTCAAAGAAATAAAGTAATTAAAAGAAAAGAACTAAATTTCTAAACTTTACCTGTACAGGAAAAAAAAAAATGACATGACATGAAATAGTTCTCCTTTCATCTGACATAAGCTTTAACATTACAATCTTATAAGACAAAGGTGGAAAAAAGCTGTTTCACAAATTCTATGCTGTATAGAATCAACTTTTAAGCTCCTGAACTATATTATTTTCAGGAGTCACTCTAGCTGGCAATGTATTAGTATCGCTGAAGGTCATAAAATTTCAATCAATTTTAGAAATGTCAGGGCCGTCTGAGACATTTTCTAAAACTCCTGAGTTCAGAGTGGCAGTTATGACTTAAGGATGGTCCTGTTGGGGCAGCTGCTTGGCATCACAGCAGGTGAGACTCCACTTAGGAAGCTCCCACTCCACACGGCAGAGGTTCAAGTTCCACCTCTCCTCCTATTTCCATCTCCCTGTGAATGCCCAGCCCTGGGAGCCAGCGAAGATGAATCAAATAGCTGTGTCCCTGTTACCTGTGTCTCCTTGTGGGAGACTCAAGCAGGGTTCCTGGCTTCTGGTGTAACCCGGATTCCACCCTGACTATTGTGAGCATTGGGGAAGTGAGCCAGCAGGTGGGAGATTGCTCTGTCTTGTGTCTCTATCTCTCCAACTTCCAAGGAAAGCAGAAATTCAAGAAACAGAAACCAATGGTCATCCTCCAAGGCCACAACTGACACTTGCCATGTTCACAGGGCAGAAAGGCAAAAAACCGGGGTGCTGGCCTCCTCACAGGGACCTCCGACATTCTCCCGGACAGCAGCTCATTGTTCTCTGGCATGAGCTGATCTGCTCTATATCTTCCTCACTGTTTCTATTTTTTTTTTTTCCTCAAGAAGCCCTCTTGCTTGCTACTGCCCTGACCTTCGCATCTGTGATCCACCCCAACAACGTGGACTGCTGGCCTGGAGCCTCACACACTGAGTGATGTCACCAGGCCACAGGAGGGGTGTTTCTGACATCTCGGCCTGGGAGCACATCCTTACAATACACACTTCCAGGGAAGGGCAGCCTGGTCTGTGGAGGACGGCGCAGAGACAATGCACCTTTTGTCCTCGCTGTAAAATTAGCACTTTGCCCAGGACACAGACCTCCAGCCTTTCTCTCTCCACTGATGGCGGTGCAGCCAGCTGGAAGTCAACATGCACACCACGCCACAGCAGTCTGAGACCCTGGGCGCCTTGAGAGGCATTTCCCAGAGCCCTGAGAAGGGCCCAGATCTCAACTGACCCCTTAGCCAACAGGCCCTTTGCCAAATCGTGGAATGACAACAGATCCCGGGACTGCTGCAGAATCGGTAGAGAAAGATAGTATCATGGGTGCACACCGGCAAGATCAGAATTTCGTCTTTACAGCACACACAAGATTTGGAGGCCGATAAAGCAAACACAAGTTGGCTTCTAAATCATTTTTTAATCTCATTTTATCATCACATCAGTTCGGTAAAGATGCCATGACCCGGATATGACAAAGCCCGACAAGACTACAGCAACACTTTCTCATCTCTGGCCTTATCTGTTAGTGCCACAAATGGAACATCCGTTCCATAACTCATGTTCAAATGTAACTGTCACGGTGATCATCTCAGGAGGTGGCACCTTTGCAAGGTGACTGGGTCTTGGGAACTGTGACCACTTGGTGGGAATGAGACCCTCAATGCCACTGCAGGAATGGGTTGCCTATTGTGGCAGCACCTTTGTTACAAAGGATCTCTTGTTCCCATGCTTATCCAAAGGGCTATGGCTGTGGGACACACTATGCCACATCAGAGTGACCTCATCCACATTGTGGTGACCCCTGCCACATCTGTCAGGACACAGCAGGAAGCCCCCTGCCAAAGGAGATCCCTCAGCGTTGTACTTGGCAACTTCGGGCATTCAGGCAAACAGGTCTCTGGTCCCGATAACTGACAGCCTGTGGCACAGTGGTGGCCGACCACAGCTGGAGACAGATCAGGGTTAGGAAATACACTCAAGCACCTGAGAACGACCTCAAATCAGCCCTTCAAAGAAATAAAATCCACAGCAATGTCTCTTCTGAGAGAGTGCACGGCCACGTGACTGAGACATATGACCACAGCTTTCCCAGACAGCGGACGTAGAGTTCTCTTAGTGATGGACACTGTGCAGTCAGAGGGCCATCCAGAGTGAGAAGACAATGTGGACAGGAAGACAGGGTAGTGTCAGGGACATGTTTGCAACCCAGGGACAGGAGTGTCAATTTCAGTGCCCATGTGCTGGGCACAGGAGGGCCCTGGGCAGAGCCAACACCTGGGCCTGGGTACCTGTGTAGGACTCTCAGCGTGAGAATGCAGTTACTCTGCCTCCAGGATGCTCTCAAGCCTTCTACTGCACCAGGTGTGGATCCAAACACCTCCTTGTAGCTCAAGCACCAAATGGGTTTCCGTCCATGCCTTGTCTCAGCCTCACTCCCGGGCACTGCTTCCTGCCCTCTACCGGGCACCTTCACTCTCTCCCATCCTGCCAGACAGGAGCTCACAGGTCTCAGAACCACACATTTTCTTCACACCATCACACCGTCCACATCAACCTAAATGCTGGTGGTTTGCACATTGCTAGCCCCAGCCCACTCGCTGGCTTGTGCATCTGCCCGCATGTGTTGTAGTCTCACTTCCCTGCACACCTGCTTCTAGTTTCCGCCAGCCCAGTCAGCCATGAAGCTTGGAGTTAGTCCCCATTTCCTGCTCAGCAAGCCCAGAGCTCAACCCACCCCGTCACCTCAGGCAGCTGCCTGTCTCCCACCCCAGGAAGGACTGTAGCAACTCCTTCCCCAGGCCGGCCCAGCGCCTCAATTTACCACGCATAAGCTCCCAAGCCATCCAGTTCTCGGTTCTACTCTCCAGGAGCCATGTTCCTTACTATATATTCCAGTTACTTTCGTTGTCACCTTCCCTTCTCCTAAGTGCTCCGTAGCCATCCGTACAGCCATCTGCAGTGCCAAGTATGGTTCTGTTTCCCAGCTGCGGGGATACCCTGTGAACAATGGTCTGCAGCAGCCCAGGAGAGTTCTGTAGTCATGAGTGACCTGTGCTCTACTGTCCAGAGACTGAGTATCCTCCTGTAGCCTTGGCCTGGGCCAGGTCCAATTCCCACAGGCTCTCTGACTTGTTCCCACTGCAGGCACATGGCCCTCAGTCCCGGGACCCTGTTACTCTCTTCCCTGTTTCTCCTCCAGCTCAGGCACTCTCTACCTTCTTCTCAGCCCTAGGACTATTGGCCTTTCTTCTAAAATGATGTCTCCGCCAACCACATCTGCAACAGAACATTCATTCACTCCATTGTTATTTAATACCCACACCCCATACCATGGCAGACAGACACACCACCAGCTACCTACCACAATGATCCCAGTAGACATGCATTCGACCAACAGGTTGGCAAGTGACAGTGCTCCTACAGTGTCGTTGTAAGTGAACTGGTGATGAGCACCACAAACGGACAGCTGTTGGACACACTGGTCAACACACTGCTCAGCACACATACGTCTCATTTGGGAGAGCCTAGGTCTGAGTTTCAGCTCTGTTTCCCATGGCAACCTCTTGCTAACGTGCATCCTGAGAGGTAGCAGGTGATGGCTCCAGTAGTTGAGTCCCTGCTACACAGGAGCGAGGCTTGGATTGAGTTCCAGGTCTTCAGCATGTCTCTGCCCCAGTTGTCACAGGCATGTAGGAGTGAATCAGTACATAGAAGATCTCTGTCTCTTTTAAATAAATAAAAATATCAGGGGCTGGCATCATGGCACAGCCTGCTAAGCTTCTGCCTGCAGTGTGCTGGCATCCCATACAGGTGCTGATTCAAGTCTTCACTTGCCCACTTACAATCCAGTTCCCTACTAATGGTCTGGGAAAGCAGTGGAGGATGAACCAAGACTCTGGGCCCCTACATCCACGTGGAAGATCTAAAATTTTGAAACTCCTGGATTTCAGCTTTAGATCAGCTCAGCTCTGGCCACTGTGGCCATATGGGATGTGAAACAGTGGATGGAAGATCTGTCCCTCTCTTTGTGTAAATCCAACTTTCAAGTACAATTAAGTAAATCTTTTAAAAAACAAATCAATAAATGAACAGCAAAACTGATTTGAAAAGCCAGAAGTAGCTTTCAGCTTTCTATCTTTAAAAGAAAGATTCTGCAAGACAGATCCATAACATGCATACACTTTAGGGAGAGAGCTACTTAAAACTATTAGCACCTAAGGAATTCTTGAGAAGTATTATGTTTTGCAACTTTGTGTACATTTTTCTTATATAGTTACCAAAGTAATCTATCCAAGGAACTCCATGAATGTGCAATGAATTAAACCACTTGCAATTTTTGAGAAGGTTCCAAATTTCAGATCACTAAATCCTCGTATCTTTCTCCTATGAGTTTAACTATTAAGTTACACCATCTTCTCCATTCACGCTTTTCCACAAGCTAAGACCGTGAGGGTACAGAACCAGAACAACTCCACCACACATTTTCCTGAGGCTCTAAAAGCTGCTCTTTGGTGAAGGGAAAAAGCAGATAAGAGCCCCATGCCCACTGTGACCGTGACACACACAGGGCCAGCGGGGGCTACAGGGCACCCCGCTTGTCCTGAGCCTGCCCTGCTCCCTGCATGAAAAACCTCCCTTGCCCATGCCGCTGCAAGCATGGCCTGATTTACAAGGGGGTCACTATTTGCAGAATGCTTGCTCTTCTCCCACACTGTGACTCTATTTTGTTATTGAGTTCTAATGACTGTCATAAACAAACAAGTGGGTGTGTGTGGACGTGACTGGTATGAAACTTCAACTAGCTGGTGGGAGCTGCGTACGGACTCCATCCGGGAAGAAGGAGCAGCGTCTGTTCTTCTCACTCCTGCATGCCTTTCCTACTTCACGTGGCATTAAACAAGCTCGATTCCACCGAGACGATTTCAGTAACATCCACTTTGGTGCATTTTCCATCTGAACTGACACCAGAGTATTTCCCCACAAATGTATTCAAGCTTTGAACATCTTTACTCTAAAGGAGACGCAGCCCTAGGAGGAGACCTCAAGGTCAAGGTTGTCCCCAAGACAAGGCCATCTCTTCTGCACTTGGCCAAAGCCGAAAGACCTGGGAGATCTTGTGGGACCTAATTTTTCACTGAAACATAAGGGCTGACTGGAAGTCTGTGACGGCCGTAAAGAGCGGTAATCCAGAGCTCCCGATCTTTCTAAATTCCACACTCCACACAGCCTACTGGGTGGTGACACACATCAATCAGTGTCAACTATCAGATGTCTTTGCTAACAGACACTCGACTCACCTGAGCTCACTGTTGAATCTTTGATTCTACACTTCTACTCCATGTCAGCGCCCCAGAGATGCCTGTATCAGCAATATCTTAGTAAACTTTTTAATAAATATTCCCCCCTCCCCGCCCATTTACAGTAAATAGCATATAACTGATTTAAGCGTGTCAAAGATGACCTGAAGGGTCTGGCAGGGTGATGTGAGTTATGCCATAGCTGTAATACCAGCAGCCCACAGGAACACCTGTGCAAATGCCATCTGTTCCACTTTGGATCCAATTCCTTGCTAATGTGCCTGGGAAAGCAGGGGAAGACGGTCCAAGGGCATGGGTCCCTGCACTCATGGAGGAGACTCAGGTGAGTTCCAGGTTCCCCGATCCTGACAGGACCTAAGATGTTGGGACTAAAGATAGAAGTGTTTTCGGGCCTGACATGGTGGCCTAGCGGCTAAAGTCCTCGCCTTGAACACGCCAGAATCCCATATGAATACTGGTTCTAATCCTGGCAGCTCCACTTCCCATCCAGCTCCCTGTTTGTGACCTGGGAAAGCAGTCGAGGACGGCCCAAAGCCTTGGGACCTGCACCAGCGTGGCAGACCCAGAAGAGTTCCTGGCTCCTGGCTTCAGATTGGCACATCTCTGGCCATTGCTGTCACTTGGGGAGTGAATCATCAGACAGAAGATATTCCTCTCTGTCTCTCCTCCTCTCTATACATCTGCCTTTCCAATTAAAAGAAAAAAAGTGGGAGGAGAGAATTCCACTAAATCAATAAGTGTGACCCATAACAAACTGAAGAATAAAAGCCATCTAAATATCTCAATAGATGCAAAGAAGGCACTTAATAAAATATAACATCCTTTCATGATAAAAAAGAAATACAGAAGTATTTTCCTTTAATGAGTCTACGATACATAAAGAAGTTTTAATTATAACAAAGACACTCCCCATGAGTCAAGCCCAAGGCTTTTTGCCACTGCAGGCTGTCTGGTGTTTCCAAAACCTGTCTGAATGGACCTGGCCCCACACCACAAGATACACAGATGCCATAAATAGCCAAAGTTCATGGAAGTGAGCCTGGAATAATGTGGAGAAGAATCCTTTACAACGGCCTCAGCCTTCCCTGAAGCTATTCTGCACAGCTTCTGTTGTATACCTGTCACTGGAAATCCAGGGTGGGTGTGTGGGATGAGAATTAGGGATCTCCAAAGTACCGGGAAGCTAATAGTCATTTAGCTACCGCATCATGCTGGGAAAAACCTCACTCCCAATATTTATCATTGAAGCTGACATTACCATAGCATAGCGAAAGCGCCTATATTAAAAAGTTTCTAAATTCCTCTTAAGAACAGAGAAGCTGTTGTGCCCAGCAGCTGCTGAGGTCAAACCTTCCAGCCTCCTCCAGCTCAAACACAATCTCTCCTGGTGTGCCTACAGCAGGGCAGTGAGAGCCTGCTGGTGTTGGGTGCCCTCGGCGAGGCGGTGAGAACTCGCTTGGTGTCTGTAAGCTCCCAGCTATAGATTAGAGGCAGGTTTCCTGAGGGGTTTTAGTTTCTTTCTAACAGATGGTCCAACGTGAAGATGAAGAAAGCGGGGGTTGAACTGTGGTATAAGGAGAGAATGTTATCTTTGTTTTATTTAAGCACTGCCCTGTTGAGAGTTAAGTAATTGGGAGGGAATTCCCAGCTTTAATTTTAAAGCCTGAACCCATGGAGACCAAGCGTTGGATCATTTTTCTTCATGTGTTTGCTTAATTGTTTACTCTGCTGCAAATATGAAGCTACAGGCAATGATTTCTTAGTTATTTATGTGGATATGTCAAGGCGAGGCAGACCACTGAATAATGGTTTATACGTATATATTCGCGCTGGGTCCCACCAGGAGAGTTCAAACTGAAGACCAGGTGAAGGAGCCCCAAGGGCGTGTCTATGCAATGTCTGAGCAGCTTTCAGAAGGCAGGATGGAAAAAAAATCTTCCTGAACACATCCTCGCAGTGTGCAAATGATGCGCGCGCACACACACACGCACACACATGTGCACGTGTGCATTCAGCTCCAAGATTCTAGGTATGACATGGTGCTAATTTGGATGAGGACCTCTGCAACTCCACTGCTAGTACAACCAGGCTCAAGGCAGTCCTCCACCTGCCCAGGCCCTCCTTTCCAATGCAGCTGGCCAGTGTGTGACTGGAAGGGCAGACCTGGCCTGGCCTCACCCAGGCTGCCCGCACCTCAGTCACCCAAACGCTAGGAAAGCCTGTTGATGAATTCAGTTTATGAACACTGACACATTTCAAGAAACACTGCACCAAAACAGGGCTAAAAGAGGAAAAAGAGAGAGAGCAGCAGCCAATAGGAAAGTCTCAATGAAGTGAACAAAGGCACTTAATTTAATAATGAAAGCCACTCCAATTTACAAGGCAACCGCCCTGTACCTCCAGCCAGCTGAATTATTCAAATAGATGCATATTTACATGTTTCCCAAGGATGCTTTCCGTCTCTTTCAGATTCAAAAGGACGCCTCTCTAATCCAATACAATTCTTTTCACGCTGCATTTCAGCAGCTGTCTTCCCTGATTTCTAATCAAAGCTGGAGATAACCAGCTTTGGCACCAGACCCCAGTCTCCCAAATGAGTAATTAAAGCTATCAATGTGTTCACTTCTTTTGCAAAACCCAGGGTGCATTTCATAGCCTGGCCCACTGAGGGGTGTCCTGTGTTTTAATGTAGCCAGGTCTTTACTACCCTAATAAAGGGAGTGGTCTGGGCTTCGTGTTAGCATTCTTCATAGTCCAGCTCCACTTCAAATCTCCCCCACCCCCAAACATCTCCCACACACAAATGGGACAAAAAAGCTGGGAGCCAACAATTGCTTGAGACAAAGAAACAAGTGTTCAATGGAAAGGAAAAAAAAAACTGATACAGGCTCATCAAGAAAACATTCTCATAGTTATAGAAAATGCTTGTCTTAAAGGAAAAAAACTATACAAAGCTGAGCAGTTAAGAATATTCCAGATCAGGGAAGAGCCATTGAGGGCAGCCAGCCCACCTCTTGGAAGGACGATTCGAGCAGCTTGCAAAATGGGAGATGAATAAACTAGGCACCGTGTCAACCTCAGCGGGCCTAAACAGCTCTTCATTTGCAGCTTTTCATAACTGCATTGTACAACCACAGGTAAGGACAGATGCAGGGGTAGACACAGCGGCCCAGCAAGCTAAGCCACCGGTCCAGACATCCACCTCCATGGGAGGGGCTGGTCTGATTCCTGCTGCTTCTTCTCATTCCTTCTAAGGCACATCCTGGGAAGCCAAGGGTGATAGCTCAAGTCCCTGAAGACCTGCCAATGTGAGAGACCCAGATGGAATTCCAGGCACCTGCTCTTTGGTCTGGCCCAGCCCTGCCTACTGGAGTGAACCAGTAGAACAGAAGATCTCCTATTCTCTGCCTTTCAAACTAATAAAAACAAAATGTTCTTACATTTTCAAAAAAGCAATGGAGAACTGGGTACCTATAAGGGCAGCAAGCGCCCACGGAATGCGACCTCCATGATGGGCATTGCATTATGACCTCGTTGGGGTCCTTTAGGCTGCCTGGCCAGGGGTCTTCTCATGACTTCCCAGCAGGCTGGGAAATTGAGGCTCAGGAAGTGAATGATGGAACCATTTTCAAAAACCTGTTGTTAGAGAACAGTGAATGCCTTGGCACTGGGTGTGGGCAAAGGGCAGGTGGTGGGAGAGTGATGTGAAGACACACAAATGCCCATTACTGGGATATCTGAAAACAAACTCGAGATAAAACACCAACCATTAGTTCGTGAGGCGGCTCAGCTCTTCCTTTCCATATATTCTAAGTTTTATATGTAAGTCTTACTTGCATATTCATTGAGATCAATTTCAAGTTTGGTCACAGTAAATTACACTATCAATAGGTGTTAAGTTTGTGATAACTCCCAGAACAGTTCTGCTCCAACAGGCAACCTCTGAGCTTGCCACCCTCCAACACACACACACAGGTGTGCAGGACACACCTGCTTCGGGGCCAATTACTGGCAGGAATTCACACACAAGTGTACAAGACTGATGGGGACTCTTTCCACTCTTGCAGAGTTGTCTATTTTGGCTTTGTACCAGTTTGCATTTGAAGAGCTCTGCTAGCCACCAGTTCACTCTGCAGATGCACAAGCCAGATCAGACTGAAGTCACAAGCCAGAAATTCTGTTGCAGGTCACCCCGGGGGCGACAGGGACTCTAGTACTCCCAGAGTACACATCAGCAGGAAGCTGGGAGCAGAAGCTAGGATCAGCCACTCTGATCGGTAATGTGGGTGTCACAAGCTTGGCAATTTAACCACTGTCCCAAAGGCCTGCCCCTCCTACTTACATTTAAAGGCAAAATAAACAACCCAAAAACGTAAAAACTCACCAGAATCAGTGAGCCGATGCAGCTTCGGGGGTCTCTGCATACAAGGCAGAGCTAGCAGAGGGTGCCAGGAGAGAGGCACATAATAGAGACCACACACAGAAGAACATGGCTCTGCCCAAGCTCTGGGGCCATGCAAGCAGCAAAGGGAAGAGACGCTCTGAGAGGCCTGGAGCTGGGAGACAGCTGAATACAGCTGGCCACAGTGAGCCCTAAGGACAACGGCAAAGTGAGGCCACCAGAGATGAGGGCCAGTACAGCCTGCTGGCAGAGATGGGACACAGGCGTTCAGTGAGCAGAGAAAGATAAGCGAGCAGTGAAAGAAAAGAATAAAGAAGAGGAGTGGACGATGGAGAAGCAGGGCTGGGAAACAGAGTGGACATGTGACTTACAGACAGGGACACCAAGGCTCATCCTAAGGAGCTTGTGGTAACAACTCCCAAATGGCCAGGCACAACCCAGGGACCACAGCTACCTGGGCCACTGAAAATAACAAGGAGGATAAGGACTTTAGGAGGAAGAGGCCTAGAACACCCTAAGGGGTCACTACAAAAGCCTTTCACACATAGGCCTCACTCTGTCCTCCTATTGTGACTGGAAAACCAAATATAATTATCCCTACCTACTTTTGTAAGTTTGTACTTACTGATTTCTGTTTCATTTGTAAGGCAGAGAACCAGGGAAATAAACAGAGAGAGTTCACTTCTTAACATACCAGGTCTGGGCAGAGCCCAAGTTGGGATCTCCATCTGGCTCTACAATGTGGTTGTAGGAACCCTACCATTTGAGCAGTCAATTGTAACTTCCTGGGGAATGTATTAGCAGGGAGCTGGATGAGAAGCGATTCAGGCTATGAACCAGGAATCCTAAGCGATGTCTTCACTACTGTGCTAAGGGCCAGTCCCACCCTTGTTTACAAATTTTTAAAAAGTGACCGACACCCAGATAAGCTAGTCAAGCCGCTAGTTTTCAAGACTCCAACTCCACTTTTCCCAGGACCTTGTGGAGTCAGACACGATGGTCTTAAGGACCAGCAGAGACAGCTGCACCTGCACTCCGTTTCCCGCATGCATTTTTTACAATGAGTGGAAATCATAGAAGGCAATGGTTCTAAGTTTTCAATGGCATAAAATTTATTGAAAGGCAGTATTTTCTCAACATGCACCTGTCAAGCCATCCTACATCCCTGGAGGGCGAGCACTGAGGAATGGCTACCACTTTAAGGACCTTGTTAAGAATATGCACATTAAAAAGAATATACAGAACCAATTCTCTGCTTACAGCCACAGTTTAAGATGGAGGCAAATTCATTTGCATTTCTATCTTGTTAATTCCGGTGTTAGGCTGTTGTTACTAATAACATAAAATATTTAAAATGTGTGTTACACACAGCCAATTATCATTACCTAGTGAGAAAATAATTTTATATTGGGAATCTAAAAATAATCCATTTTACCACTGCGATAGATTACACACATTATGAAGCAAATTCTGTCACCCACTAATCCAACGATGGTTCATCTGCTGCGGATTCCATCAGAAACGCTCTCATCTCAGTGGCTGCCACACCACCAACACAATGCCAGGGAAAGTCCAGGTCACTATAAATCCTTCTTATACAAACGCAATATATAGCTAAAGCACACTGTCCAGCACATACCATTCAAGGGTTATCTTATTTTGACTTTGTACTTGGGCCAGGAGCAATTCAGAAACAGATTAAATTCCATTTAAATGAACTCCAAGAGCTTGTCCCAAATTCTTAAGATATGTTACAGTTCAACAGTTCTTTAAGCAACTGTGCTAGCCACTGAATTTGGAAGATCTACTCACTGAAGAATTTTTCTAAGCTTATTCTTATTCATCTGAAATAGGAACAGAGAGAGAGACTTTCATCCTCTGGCTCACTCCTCTGAATGCCTGTCGCAGCCTAGTTTGAGCCAGGCTGAAGGCAGGAGACAGGAACTCCATTTAGGTCTCTCCCAGGTGGCTGGCAGAGACCAAATACTGGAGCCATCACCTACTGCCTCTCCCAGGGTGAGCAATAGCAGGAACTTGGGAACAGGAGTAGAGCTGAGACTGGATCCCAGGCTCCGAGATGGGACGGAAGAGTGCCAATGTGGCCTTCACCATGGCACCTGGAGCCTACCCCGATGACAATGATTTATTTCTAGGCAGACAAAGGAGGGAAGGGACTTCCCAAGTCAAGTCCACATCGTGCCTACGTACGAGAGGCCACGCACAAAACCCTGTGCCAGCTCATGGGGCCTGGCATGTGGCTGATCCATGAGCACCGGTAAGTTGATCGCCACGCTAATAAGCTTCAGGTTTGTTTCCCCTGCGTTTCAAGTGGAATATTGCAGGAAGGTAGCAGGCTGCTCCCTCAGACAATGTCTAATTACCGGGGCGCTTCTGTGCAGAATTTGAAACTAATTGGGATAGGACTTTGTTTAGTATAAACAGATATCTCAAAAAGAAGCTGATTAAGGGAGAATGGGGAAATCGGCACAACGCTGTGTCTAGTTAGAGTACCCAGCAGCAGCACCTGCACAAACACACAGGAAGGGGAAATCCACAAGAGTGGAGACCCTGCAGGTCCCCCAACCAAGCCCTTATAATCCCCCTTGCAGGACTCAACACACCTGGACCACGGATGGAAGAAATCCACCAAAATTAAAAATGATACACATACAACTCCACCACTCTAAACTGTGACTGTTATACAAGGGTAAAAGAGAAGGGTAGCAAAAAAACTCCAGTGTAACAAAGGATTTGTAAAGTGATAGATTCTGTTCTACCTCATTCATATTTTACTGGTAAGTTACACATAACTAATTTAAATCACTGAACCATTCCTATATAAAAGAAATCATCTTGAATTTTTTAAAAAAGCAAGTCATTGAATTACTCACAGTAATTTTCTTTTCCATCTATTCATCTTACACTCCTGCTTTTAAACTTTTCTGTAACTGCACAAGGCATTTGAGGCTATGGGGGCAAGTGGAGGCATGTCTCTTGGTTTGATGTCCCTGCCCCCTCAGAGGAGAGCTCCGCTTCCTACAGAGGGCTGACAGGGCTCGGAAGGGCAGAGTGCTTCACAGCTGCGGGGTGGGGGGTTCCCCCAAAACAGGTCTCCAAGGGAAGATGTTTGGCTCAGGACCAAAGCACCACGCAGGATGGGATGCTCACATTTGATATGGCAGTGCCTGGAGTGTGAGTTCTGGCTCCATTTGTACTCCAGCTCTTGCTAACACACACCCTGATAGGTAGCAGGTGACGGTTCAAAGACTTGGATTCCTGCTACCTGCCTGGAGACCTGCGTGGAGTTGCAGGCTCTTGGCTTCTGCCTGACCCAGCTCGGGCTCTAGTGGGATTTTTAGGGGTACTCTTGGATGTACATGCTGCATGGAGGTACATGGATGATCTGTTGCATGTTCACTCTCTCTCTACTGCTCTACCTTTCAAATTACAATAAACATAAACTTTTACAATCTTTGGATACCCTGTACATGTTAAGAATGTAAAGGGCAGAGGAGATTTGAAATGAGATCCAAATATTCCAACAGTGTCAAGGCGGCTTGGGACAGAGATGGCCAGGAACTGAAGGAGCTGGGACAGAGCAGCCTGAATGTTCATAACCACCACAAGGTAACAAAGCCATAGGTGAGATACTGACTCCACTTGCCACGTGTCACATGCACTTACCAAGCACCGAGTACATTGCATCAACAAGCCTAATTATCACAGTCAACCAAAAAAAAAAAAAAAAAAAAAAGAATCAATCCTTTCAGAAGACAACTAACACTGTAAAATATTAGACTGCTTCAATATTCTGGGGGTTAGGGCTCAGTCAGCAGGAACAATGGAGCTGCTGGGCACCTTTTGGGTTTGCAGCCTTAAGCATGTCCAAAGCACTGACACTGCTTAGAAATGCTGAGCTGCCATTTTTAAAGTAAGGCCACATCAGAGAAGCGGATATGCCCAGTGTTCCCACAGTTAATGGCCCGAGATGGCTGCGAGGCCCTCCAGTCTCCCCGACTGCATGGTAGCCTTCCTTTCCAGGTCATTTCACACACGGGTTGCCTTACAGTTCTCTGAAGCAAGAAATCGGCCACAGCTGATGAGCAGTAATCCGCACTCGGCCACCGTCGATGGGTGCTTACGGGATGCAGAGCTTTGGAAAATGGATCCATCCGAGATAAAACATTTTGCTAACAACTTTCATGGTTCACTGGCAGAAAAAGAAGGCTGATTAGCTTGGCACTCGAGATATGGCCTTGTCCATATGGTGAAAAACACGCCAGATTTTTTAAAAGTCAATCAAACCATTCTGGCTCTGGCTATTAAAACAAGCAGCATGGTCAATAAAACTGGTTGTGTTATTTAAGTCCGTCTGTCGTTCTCCCACAAGAGTGGAAGAGCATTTAGGGTGGAGCCTGTAGCTCCGACTCTCAGTTCCAACAGTGGGTAGGGCAGATTGTGGCGCACGCGTATGAAGAACATTCTTTCTAAACACAAGAATTGGGACACAGCTGACATATGGCGTAACAATGGGACAGCAAATGTGAAGATACGAGGGAGAGAGGAGGCTCTCAGGGGTCAAATGAGTTGCTGAATAGCTGAGTAAGTGGCACAGTCAGGACCTGGATCTGAAGCCCACAGGGTCTACGGCAAGTGGCCAAGGCCCCGACTCTGGCCAGTGCACATGAGAGGGGAGTGAGGGTTTGGGAGCACTGGAGCCGGGCCAAGAAGACCACCATATGCAAGGGCAAGTCCAACAAAGGAACAGGTGATTCTGTCTGAGGACTTCCTTCAAACCCTGAATCGTCCATAGGAGAGATTATTCAGACACAACAATTCCCAGAAAGCAACTCACGTTCTTCTCCACTCCCAACTCCCAAGAAGTCTTTATTTTACAGAAAACAAAATCAGTAAATAGCCCAGAAATAAGCAAAATGCACACTGTAGCTCTGGGTAAAAAAGAAACCAAATGACTGCTGTGAGGCAGCCGTGATCATCTGCACACATTCTTCCTAAATAGTGGTGGTCCTTATTTCCTTAGAAAATCTCAGAAATGTATTATGAGAGACAGAGAGATGAGATCTTGCCTCTGCTGGTTCATTCTCCAGTCCCTATTGACAGCTAACGCTCGCTGAAGCATGGAACCCAATCCAGGAGGTCTCCAAACACTCTCCACCTGCTGTCTTCCAGGCATACTGGAAGTCACGCTGGGACTCGAACCCAGGCTCTTCAACACGGCACACAGACGACCCAAGTAGCATCCTAACCACGGTGCCAAATTCCTGCCCCTCCTTATTTTGTTTCAGACATGTTTCTGGAACCGAAATCTGAGACAGAAGGGAGGCTAGTTTTCTGGGAAATATTAGAAAGTTAGCAAAAAAAAAAAAAAAAAAAACGTTTTCAGACACGTTTTCCCAGGTGTTGAGTGTATATTTTTTAAACACCAAGCAATCAAAACCAGCGCAGTTAGGGGAAGTGCGTTGTGGGCACTTTGTATACAGCATGGCTACCGAAGGCAGGCCTGCAGCCCCTCAGACAATCTGGAAGAAATAAAAATGCTGCTAGCTGCACCTACTTCTCTATTCTCCATGCCAGCATCTGCTGCTGAGTAACAGACTGTGAGAAGCACAAGTACTGAGGGCGAGTGCAAAGTTGAGGCTACTCAGCACCCAAGAACCCAACACACACACAGCTAGGTGCTTCTAGATGGTGTCTCCACCACCCTCACCCAGCCAAGGGCCCCTCTGCATCTAAAACAACTAGAGGAATATTGTGAGAACATGGTACTCGTGAACTCATCTGCTGATCATGTACAAGCAGCTGCCCTGCGCTTTTCCAAATGCTCAGGGCACCAGCTAAGAATGTGGCTGGACCAGTCCCTGCCTGACTTGCACCTGCCAGAGACGAAATCTGCACCCTTAGAATCCATGACGCAGGAGATAGGCCAGGACCAGTTGCTCATATCACACATGTGACACGGCTGGAAACTAAGTGAGACAGGGAGGTGAAAGAGAGGTGAGGGTTATGGGGACACCAGACGCCTGAGACTCAAGCATGGCTCACACGAGAGAAGCTGCCCAGGTATTAGCTGCGGGAATAGTGCAAACCCTTTGGTGCTTCACAGGGATGAAGGGGCCCACCGTGGAATGGGGGGAAGGAGGGAAGTGAAATGCTGTCTGCTGGTAGGATGAACCCAAGCCCAGAAGGAGCTCTGACAATAAGCAGGTTCTGATGAAATGCTCAGGTGGGTGACTGCTGATGACAGTGAAAAAGCCCTTCTGTTTCGTCAACCATTAAATCCCACCTAGCTAATGAAGAAAACAGCTCTTGTGCATGCATTTGTCCCCTGAGTGAAAGGTAGACTTCATTTTAAGAGCTGTGCCTGTAGATGAGCTTGGGGAATTGGACAACGCATACGGCAAAGACACGCTTATAACAGCGAAACGCCTAGCCCTCTTCTGTATTGCGTTTACCATGTGTTAGCTGGCATATGATTTTTTTTCCAAATCATTGAGGATTATTTCCTGTTTACCAGAAAGAAAGCGTTACTAATAGTGTGCTATATATTAGCATTCACTTCATTTTCATTATCATATAATAAACACAAGGCATTTACAGCACCAATATTATGCAAATATATTCTGGATTTTTTTTTTCTTACTTTAAGTACATCTCAGTGCTATCTTAAATGGTGCAATGCTGTGCCTGGCATCTCCAGGAGGGGGGGCAGTGCCCCAATATCGGAACAGAGGAGGCACATCAGGGAGAGTCCTGCTGGGTTTCCAGGACTTTACACATCACAGCCCCATGTCACCCAGGTCAGATGTGCTGCTTTCTAAATTCATCTCTGACTACTCAGCTGAAATACGACCCTTAGGACACAAGACTGCATCACAGAAATTGCCCAGAGGTCCAGAACAAAGCACCTTGTAACAGCAACATAAAAAGCTGTTGGAGCTGGGCTGTTCTGAAGCCCAAGCATGTGGGCCAGCCTCTGCTGCTTTTCCAGGTGCATCAGCAGGGAGCTGGACGGGAAACGAAGCAGCCGGGACTCAAGCCAGCTCAACAGCGGTGTCAAAACAGTTAAATAACCTGAAATAAGGTTCTTGAAGCACGAAAGAGGCGTAAGGTGAGACTTATCATTAGCAGATGCTCCTGCAAAGACACGGCAGCTTCAGCTTCCAGATGCCTTCAGACCTCAGCAACACAGGGGACACCGACAGCAGTGACGTCATTGTAGCCACAGCCACTGATACTCGGCAGATGCTTTCTGAGGGCCAGGCAGGACTCATGGCACCTTACCTACTCACTGACTAAATGCTCACAAAAGCCCGATGAGCCACGTTCTGTCAGGATCCGCATTTCAGACCCAACACAGAAGGGAGGTGCAGGTTAGTGGGCAAAGTCATCACGGCACCTCAGACGGGCTTCGGAATGTGTGCAATTGACAGTTCCAATTTCCCACCCTGTCTCAGCACGCTGTCAGTGTTGTCTAAATTCTCTCTCTCGGGGCAGGCATCTGGTATGCCAGGTAAATGCTCATGCCCTGTGTCACACTGCACCCATTCTGCTCCACACTCTAGTTCCTGTTAATGCACACCCTGGGAGTAAGCCGTGATGTCTCTAGTAACATGGCAGCTGCTAGGGACGTCTGGGTAGTGAACTAGGAGATGGCTGTCTATTTGTGCGCTCTGCTCTCTCCTCTCTCTCTACCCTCCTCCCCCACAGTATTTTTCTCCTACAGATGTAAAGTTTAAGTGACATTTTAGGAGGCTGGAGCTGGGTGTTTAAGCCACTGCCTGTAGTGCTGGAATCCCATATAAAATGGCCTCGAAGTCAGTAGTTTGGTACCAAAGTATGGCATTTTAGGAATATTTTCCAGTTGAAGTCTATGGGGCGGAACTCATAATGAAAGGCACAAGCTGACATAGGAAATGCAGCTCAGAAACATTCCTGAGTTGTACAGAACGTGCAGATACATTTAGAACCTCTCCTCTTATGCCAACCGGAAATGCGCACGGAAATCATCACAGAGTATCTGTAGAACTCACCAACTGTCCACTGCTTTCTGCTCTGGAACAATGCAGAAAGTTCACAATCTTCATGAGACGAAATGCACCTCCCATTTTAGTGGAAGCTGCTGAAGATGTCCCAATTGAAAAACAAATATTTTTAAATCCACTATCACATCTCTTGTCATTACCTAAAATTAACTAATGGGGGATGGGCAAGAAGGAAGGAAAAAAAAGAGAATAATCAAATATTTTTCCACCCTGAAGACGTTAACTGCCCAGCTGAACATCTGGGAAGTCAATTTAAAGATGGATTGCACAGTCAGAGCTGCAGGAAATCTCCCAGCAAGCTGAAAATGCATTACACGATAGGCTCTACACAAACCCTCGTGAATTTGTATTAACAGCCAATGCAGGCGCACGCAAGGAATCCACACCAAGCTAGGGTCACCGCATGGCAAAAACAGGTACTGGAAGCCCCAGGGAAGGCCTGCTGACAGGAGGAGCGACCATGTGCCACACTTCAGTTAAAGCAGGAGCCAAAAGATCACACGGAGCTGCAGGAGACACTGGCCTCGGGGCTGGCTGGCTCAGCAGCACAAACCTAAATGTTCAGTGCCCCACGGGGCGGTGGGGGGAGCAGACACTGAAAATGCTACGAGCCCACGTGGCCACGCGACCACCAGCCTGATGACCTCCCAAGTCTGAATGTGTTTTCACTTACCCCCATATTTCCCCAAGGCTGAGATAAATACAAAAATAAACAATCTTCACACACACATACCGCCCCATCCCCCATTCCACACAGCTTCCACAAGCAAATTGTGGTTTCAGGCAATGTTAATCAAGAAAAAGAATTAAACAAGAAGTCATTAAAATTAGCCGTGACCTTATTGATGGCTTCATTACTTACGAGATTTCATTTGCCGGGTTGTTTATGTCACCTCAGCTTTTAATTCAATCGCTGCATCTCTAACTGTCTTGGAAGAGCTAATGAATGGCAATGGCTTATTTCCATGCACCAAAACTTCACTCCTGCAGACAACTGCCTCCCCGCATCCCTGCCTCCACTAGGCTCCAGCAAGTCCCTGAATTCACCAATGCAGTAGATGGAAGTAGACGCATGCTCGCAGAGTGGACCTCTGTTAGGAAGGTGTGATGTGAACTGACATGTGACGGCAAGCTCACTTAGTGGGAGTTGGGCTGGACATGAGGCCTGAGAAACCCCTGACCGTCACAGCCAAGGCTCTGACAGACAGGACAAGAGGCCCTGAAGGAGTTCTTGGGTACAGGGGTGAAGGCTGGGCTGCAGACTGGGCCAGCTTCATATAGTCATGTGGGAGAGAGGAGAATGACAGGGTAACTGAGCGGGCAGGCGGTGGGACTGTATCACCAGCTGGCACCTGCCTGGAGGGGGCTGCGGAAGTGACGTCCCCAGCTCCAGGGTGTGCAGCGGGGGCAGCAGTCACTGAGGTAAGCACCAGAAGCTGGTTTAGGAGGCATGTGGCACAGCCAAGCAGGGTGCAGGTGTCTCCCCCCAGGGAAGGGATGGCAGGATCACAAGGGTGGGAATTGGGGGGACACAGGGAACACTGGCCTCAACATGGGCAGTGCTAGCTGAGGGAAGCTCTGCTTTCCTGCCTTCCACCTATCCCACGGCAGTGGGCCCATCCTGTCTTGCAACACCTACTTGGGCACTCACTGCCCCGGTACAGACCTTTGCGACTGCCCAGCTTCAACGAGCACCAGCAACATCCTTTGCCAGGATGTGTTTGCCACTGTCCCCCTTGCCCTAAGAGACCATGCATGCGGTCACAGGTGCCAGGGAGGACGGCAAGGCCTTTTCTTCGGAAGCACTGCTCGGCTGGTCACATGGGGCAAAGGAGATGCAGTTGTCCAGCAATGATCTAGAAGCTTCTTTCTTTTTATTTTGTTGAAGATTTATTTTTATTGGAAACTCAGATACACAGAGAGGAGGAAAGCCAGAGAGGAAGACCTTCCATCCACTGATGCACTCCCCAAACTGAGCCAATCTGAAGCCAAGAGCTTCTTCAGGGTCTCCCATGTGAGCACAGGTCCCCAAGGCTTTGGGCCCTCCTCCACTTTTCCCAGGCCACAAGCAGGGAGCTGGATGGGAAGCAGGGAGCTGGATGGGAAGCAGGGCCGCCAGAACATGAACTAGTGCCTATATGGGATCCCGGTGTGCTCAAGGCGAGGACTTTAGCCACTAGGCTACTACGCTGGGCTCTGGAAGCTTCTTTTAAGAAGCATGCATTGGCAGTAAGAAGGAAAGGTAGGGTGGAATGTGGGGATCTGGTTAACAGGGAAGCACGTTTTCACACAGTGCAGGCAAGTCTCACCCCTGTGAACGCTCAGTGGACAGAACAAGACAGCAATAGTGGGGAAGGAAAGCTGAAGGAGCCGGCTCCTTGCAGGGAGGGGTCAGGACCTGGGGGTGGCCTGGCCAGCGGAAAGGAGGAGAGGGAGGCAGCTAGGAACAGGGGTGGGTGGGCACAGGAGTGGGTCACAGGTGAGGGTCAGTTATAGGCGTGGGCAGTTATAGTCAAGGTGAATTACAGGTATGTGTGGGCACAGGTGATGGTGTTGCTGTTTTGGAGCCAGCAGACAGGTTGGCAGGGGCCACGGCCTGTGGTCCTCTCACCAAGGATGGCAGACAAAGAGGTGCCAGGCAGAAGGGCAGTGAAGGATGGTAGCCGGACACGGCTCTTTACCCAGCCAGGGCACGTGCTCCCAGGCTGCGAGGCTGCCTAGTCATGACCCAGAGTTACTCACCAGAGAGCTGCGAGTAAAACGGAAGGAAGCTGGGGCTTGATTTCTGGAATGGCAAACATAGCTTTGTCACCTGAGCCGGTGTTTCTAAAGGTCACCATGGCCTGGGTGCAAGAAAATTCCTATTGTTCTGCATGAATGAGACCGACTTTCCATGCCACTGGTTTCCAGTTGGAATAGCGGGAGGGGGAAAATAGTTCACAAAGGTCTTTTCTTTTAAAACTGGCATTTTCTCTTTAGTGGTAAAATGCATGCAAAAAGCGTATGATTATGGTATTTATGATCCCATTAAGGTGTCCTCAGCAAGCTGGGGGAGGCTAGCCTGCTATTTTCTTGCTATTTAGATTTATGGCAGCACAGTTCCTATTTTATTTCAATTATATTTGAGGACAATGCACTCACGGTGGCAAATGACTGCATGGTGACAGTCAGCCAATGTCCACCAGAGCTGGCTTTCTCTGGAGGTTTCTAACTGCAGATTCTGACGGTTGGAAACAGAAACACAAATTGCATGGTGTTCCTCCAGTCGATAAAAGGCGTTATTGACCAGGATTTTATCAATCCCGTGTGAGAAAGCAAAAAGCTTTCTGAGTTGCACCATGTAACTCGTGTGGAAAGAAACTTCCCGTGGTGGGGTCATGGTGCGAGCAGGTAGGGCCCCCTCCTGCGACGCTGGCATCCTGTTTAAGCAGACACTCACTCATGATGTCCTGCTGTTCTGGAACCAAGCTGGTGATGGCTATTATCATCAGGACTCCTGCTGGCCTGCCTCACCAGCAGTTTACTTGACACAAACAGAATGTCGACGATTTAGACGAAGTTTTGAGAAGTTCAAGTTTCCCCATCTCATGGTACACTGGCAGCTTAGCACTGGTGAGAGAACACTCTCCAAAAAGAACAGGAGTGTTTCAGGGAGGTCCACGAGCTGACAACAGGATGTCCAGGAACAGACGACACAGGCGGAGTGAGCCCATTCTTAGAACATTGGCCCTTGCTCTCAAACAGCGAGGGGCTGCAGCCAGCATCATTTTCAAGCTTGGTGTCTGCATGTGGAAGTGACATGGGAGCCCTCAAGCTGAATTCAGCGAGTCCTAATTTGCACGGAATCTATCCTGGGATGTGTGGGGATGGGGAAGCGAGGAACAACTGAAGAGACAAAGCACTACCCACAGAGTCCACAGGTACATCTCCACAAATGCAGGCATGCTTATGCACCCACCGTCACCCACGTGGGAGAGTGATGGAGTTCCTGGCTCCCGGCGTGTCGCCCAGGGCCTTGTGGTCAACCAGAGAACAGGAGATCTCAGTCAAGGCCTGCTTCTGTCCCTTCAGCCAGTAAGCAAACTTCCTTTAAAAGGTAAGTTTTATAAACCGTTTTTCCGTAAGCTTCTGGAAAGGCCCCTCTCTCCTGCACCAAAGCTCGTCTTCCAACTCCATTGTCCAAGAAAGCTCTGGAAGCCCTCTCAGAGAAGCATGCTGGACAGCAGGTAGAAAACTGGGAGTCTCTGTGACACACAGGCCACAGCTTGCTGGACAGGGAAGAGCACAGGGACTGTGCATGTGTCACCGAGTCAGCTAGGATCTGCAGGGCAGGCGCCCAAACACAAGACAGTCATGATTTGTGCAAGCATTCAGAGTGAGGGAAAAAAAAAAAAAAACCCTCACTGGCCACATTAAATTAACTCTGCTCATTGGGATGTAATGGTCTTGCCATTCTGTTTGCATTTAATTTGTGAAGATGTTTGGTTTTTATGGTGGTATAATGGTTCCAAGCAGAAGGAGCTTGGTTCTATTTCATTTTTATACATACTTAAGTAACATTATAATCAAAACAATTTAATTCAATATCGCCATTTCAAGAGACTGTCTCTCCTCCACAGAGCACTCTCTACACCATGAAAGCCTACTCCTCGCTTCGCTACGGCTTCCCCAAAAGAAAAGACCAAGATGGTGATGTCTTTATTGCTAGACCAAGGTACCAGCAGGTGTAGAATCTCCTACAGGTATCATGATCAACGACTGCTCAGTCATCAAACATGGCCTTCGTGGAGAACTGCGTGCCTGCAGAAGCTAACCTTTACAAGAAACAGAAATTCCTGTGCCTTTTTCCCTCAAATAGTAATCAACTGTCTAGCTTGAGTTGAAATTATCTTAGACACCTTACATTGCAACGAACCTTTCTGGGAGAAATGCCCAAAGCTGTGCTGTATCTGGACTCTGGGGACAAGATTCTGAGTTATTTACTGCTCATTGTGGCTAGTCCTGGGATTGAAGTTTCCTTGGAGGGGTCTGCTGAGCAGGTGATTTGGGGAACATGGTTAGGGAACTGCTGGTCTGGGGTTAGCGTGGGGCAGAGAGCGGATGCAGGCAGGGATCTCAAAGTCCACAGTAGAGGTTTCCCAAGCAGGTCAGTCCTTGGGGCACCTGGCGAAATGTGCCAGTGAGATTTCCACAGGTTTAAGGTTCTAGGATTTAAACTAGTCATTTCAGGATGTCAGGAGCTAGCACAGTCCCTTCTCTCATCTGGTGGGACTTCTGAGTGTTGTGAATGACTGCAACAGGAATAGCACTATTTCTTCTTCTTCATTTTTTTTTAAAGATCTATTTATTTTTATTGGAGACTCAGACTTACAGAGAAAAGGAGAAAGAAAGATCTTCCGTCCATTGATTCACTCCCCAAGAGGCCTCAATGGCCAGAGCTGAGCCGATACAAAGCCAGGAGCCTGGAGCTTCTTCCTGGTCTCCCTTCCATTTGCAGGGTCCCAAGGCTTTGGGCCGTCCTCAACTGCTTTCCCAGGCCACAAGCAGGGAGCTGGAGGGGAAGCAGGGCAACCGACACACGAACTGATGCCCATATGAGATCCTGACGTGTGCAAGGCAAAGGCTTTAGCCACTAGGCTACTGTGCTGCCCACCCCCACCGACTTTTTTTTGTTGAAACAAAAGGTTAGATATAGAGGGAGAGAGGCAGAAAGAGAGGGAGATGTTCCTGTCACTGGTTCATTCCCCAAATGGCTGCAAAGGATCCTGGAATCCACTCCGATCTCCTGTGTGGGTGCAGGTGCTCAAGCACTTGGCCCATCTGCTGCTGCTTTCCTGGGTGCATTAGCAAGGAGCTGGATCAGAAATGGAGCGACCAGAAATCAAACCATACGGGATGCCAGTGCCACATGTGGTGCTCTGTCAGCTATGCCATGCCAGTCCTCATTTCTGGATTCCTGCATTAGATACGGACGGTGCTGAAGGTGAGAATGAGTGCTTTAATGAATGATCAGTAATATATCGGATTTATTTTTCAGTTCTTCCAGAAGACACTGACTGATACCGCTTAAATTTCTGGTATCCCTCTCCTGGAGCTGCATGTGAACCACAAGACCACCAGCATGCAGCTCTCGCAGCACAGCAAACGCCAAGGGCAGTCTTTAAAGGAAATGTCTCGGCCATGGATAACAACCTCATCCCCTGAACCCTGACACAGCTGCAGACTACTTCGCATGGGAACCTTCCAGGCAATCGTACCAAACGGGTTTACCTCAGCCACAATCCTCCTGTGCTAACCCATGTTGCTCTGTCACTACAGCCAAGCCAACAACACAAGCAATGGGGAAACCACACAACAGTCACTCAACTGGAGTGGGGAAACCATACAACAGTCACTCGACTGGAGCTTTGCCCTGGCAGCTCACACTCCACGCACTCCTTGGCTGGCTGAGGGCTCCGTGCTACATGGGTAAGGCTCCATTCTAAAGGAGCCTGAGAGGAGGAACTGCAGCCTCGAGTGTTGGTATGCATGGCTCCAGCCTGGCACAGCCCCGAGTGTCGGCACGCACAGCTCCGGGATAGCACAGCCCCGGGTGTCGGCACGCACGGCTCTGGCCCAGCACAGCCCCGGGTATCGGCACGCACGTCTCCGGCCCAGTGCAGCCCCAAGAGTCGGCATGCACGGCTCCGGGATAGCGCAGCTTTTTCCTGTGCAGTTCCAGGACCAGCCATTAGCTCTGGGAATATGGAAGGCATGAGAGTGCTACTCCCCCCAGCCCTCATCCCCCACCCAGACATCAACATGCTGGGAGAGGGCCGGCCTCTCCATGCTTTATGAAGCCTGACAAGCTTGGATGTTCAGGAAACCTGTCGCTTCTAACATTCAAAGCCCATCTCAAGGGGAGAGGACAGTTACCGGAGAATGTGAAGGTATGCGACAGGATGAACATTTGGATCACCACCAGCACCACAAGGCACACGTTGGACATAACAGCGAATGAGAACGATCTTTCCTCATAAACTGTAGCTATAAAGATTTGTCTGCAAGTGCAGCAGTTAGCGTGGGAAAAACATAGATGGCCATTTGATATAAGCACATAACAGCAATGCATAGTCGCTAATGAGCATACAGCCACAGATTGGTTAAAATTCCAAGCAAATACACAGTCGTTAAAATGCAGCCAGCAGAGCGCTTCTGTATGATTTTTCACCAAAATCCACAACTCAGACCTGCGCTCTGTGGAAGAAAGGAAATTCCATATGCCTCACTCACACATTGCCATGAATATGCCACTGGCCCTTCCCAATTCTAACTCATGCCATCCCTTGGCCTACTTACACGCCTAGACCCTTCTCCTGGCTGTGAAAGGCAGCTTCGCTCATGCAGGAAGGGCCATCTTTTCAAGTTTGCATTGTACCTGAGCTGTGAGTTACAAGGGCTTCTCAGCCCTACAGCCACTTAAGGGCAGGGAACTCCAGAAAGGCGATGGGAACTGTCACTCCTCCCAACAAGTGCTGACTGGTGGAAACTTGAGACGTTTAGAAGCAACGGACTTCACAAAAGGCTGTTCAGAGCGCTGAGCAGATGCACAATCCACTCCCTTGTCAAACCCTCTACCGAGTGGACCCGGGCATAGTGCCGGGACTGGCGCCCTGGAGCCTACCTGTCCACAGGTGAAGGCTTGGGGTTCCGCGGCTTCTTCACTTGGGCATACAGAGCGTCCATGAGGTGTGCTTCTCTCGGGCTCTGGGGCCTGGCGGTGAGGGCCAGGGAGCCCTCGTAGGGACAAAGTCCCCCGTACATCGCCTCGTCACCACAGCCAAACGTCCGGTGCAAGTCTTGGATCTCAGCATAGTCGCGCTCCCGAGCCTGGCGCTCCCTAAATTCTCGGGTTTTGGCTTGGATCCTGTAAAGTTAGAACAGAGCTGAAACAAGCGGAGCTCCTCCTTCTCGGAGAACCACATCTAGAAACGGTCACGGACATTATGACGCGGAGGGGCCCCCAGAGGATCAGCGCCAAAGCGGACGTGGCAAGGCCTTCACGACTATCGCGTCACAAGCAGCACGCACAGAAACCACTTCTGACGCATGCACCCACGTCCATAGGACACAGTCAGCACTTACACGGGGGGGTTCAGTGTCAGTCCCCCACCTTCACCGGGAGAGACAGCTTCTACCATTCACTTGGGGATGAGCCAGGAAGTTTTAAAGTTACCCAGACACATGCTATTTTCTGTAGGTGTGTATACGCAGGCAGAAGGCATCTCACTCGCTCGTGTTAAGTATTCATAAGCATTCTCCACCCCATACAGGCTCCATACGAATCCACACAACTCCTAAATGACAGATCTCGCTTTGGGGACAGTGATGTTAACTTTATGTGACACATTCAAAGCTAGGAATCCCTGAGATTTGGGATAGGAAGGCCTGCACCTGGTCAGATTCTGAAACAAGATCAGTTGGCATTGAAATCAAGGAACAGACCATAACTGACCGCTTTCACTGGGGATTTTACAAAACTATCTGGGACAAAAATCATTTTCAACTCGTAATATATTGATAACTTTATGCCTCAAGCCAATCTTAGTTATCAAAAATAATCCCACAGATGACTCTGATGGGTTTTGAGGACAAGAGTTCCATGATATACTCTCCTGAATATTTGCTGACATGCAATTCAGTTGTTTATGTAAAGTAGTGTTAGGCTGCTGAGTCCAGTTCCTCATTGCAAACATTTTTTTTAAAAATATTTGAAGTCAACTTCTGCTAGCAAATTTGGCATATTAATGTATATGCAGGAGAATCCAGAAACAACACCCAAATCAGACAAACACTGAACAGAAGAAAGAGAAGAGGACTGTGGGCCACTATTCCTCATAAATATGGAGGCCAAGCTCCTGAACTAACCATGCAGAGAACAGAATGTAGTCACATATACGAGGAATTTCACATTGTGTCCAAATGAGTGCATTTGAGTCATGCTCAAAATGCAGAAATTGATCACTATATCTACCCTATTACAGGTCAAATAAGACAGGTCACACAATTTTAACAACTGAGGCAGAAAAAGCATCTGACAGTTCAACATCCATTGTGACTAAACCTCTCAGAAAACTAGGAACGGAGTGGAGCTGCTCAGGGTCCGCTAAGAGCAACTATGGAAAAGCCACAGCTTCCACCACAACTCAGAGACGAAGAGAGGATCAAGAGAGTGCGCAGAGGGGACGAAGAGCTGTGCTCCACCACCGTATGTCCAGGGACGGGGACTTCCAGACAATGCCAGGAGCATGGGGAAGGAGACAAACCACGTGCAGGGTCGGGAGAAAGAAGTAAAACTCTTACGTATGTTCTGCAGCAAAAAATCCCAAGAAAAGTGATGAAATGTAAGAATAAGAAATGAAATTCAGGAAGCCTACAGGATGCCAGATCAATGGGCAAACAGCTCTCATGCGGTCTATCTGCTGGAAGTGAACACAAGGACACTCAGCTTCCACACACAATGTCATTAGGATCATGAACCACGGAATACAGATATGTGGAAATGGCTCATACATACTTACAAAAACACACAGCTGCAAATCTAACAAAATACGAACCCTGGGTAATGGTGCTGAGAGAGCTCAGAGCTTGGACATGGCACTGTGAGTATGCCATGTCACCGTATCAGAAAGCCTGGGTTCAGCTGCAGTCCCACTTCCAATCCAGTTTCCTGCTACTGCACACACCTGGAGCAAGCAGGTATAGCTCCAGTGCTTGGGTCCCTGTCACCACCATGGCTCACCTTTAGCTGTTGCATTTGGGGAATAAACTAGTGAACAGAAGAGCTTTTACTTCAATGAATAGACATTTTAAAAAAAAGGAAATCTAAAAAAATAAAGATATGGGGCTAGCACAGTGGCTCAATAGACTAATCCTCTCCTACAAGTGCCAGCATCCCACACGTGTACTGGTTCTTGTCCCAGCTGCTCCACTTGTGGTCCAGCTCTCTGCTCATGGACAGTGGAAGACATCCCTGGTCTTTGGGATTCTGCACCGTGGTGGGAAAGCTCCTGGTTCCTGGCCTCAATTAAATCAGCTCCGGTCATGGTGGCCAGTTAGTGAGTGTAGCAGTGGATGAAAATGTTCTCCCTGTAAGTCTGCCTTTCCAATGAAAACAATAAATCTTGCAAAAAAATAATCTAAAGAAATTGGGGAACCTTTTCTTTGCTAAGGGTCATTTGGATATTAATAGCATTATTCGTGGGCCAGACAAAATTACCAACTTAAAAAATCAGCCTGCTGGGTAGTGTGTTGGCTTAGCCACCTCCAAGTGCAGGCAACCTATAAAGGCAGTAGTTTGTGTCCTGGGAAAGCAATGGAGGATGGCTTGGGAACCTGCAAATGCATGGTAGACATGGAAGAAACTCCTGGCTTCTGGCTTCAGGTTGGCTCAGTCCTGGTTGCTGTAGCTATTTGAGAAATGAAACAGCAGATAGAAGATCTTTCTCTCTGTCTCTCCTTTTCTCTGTAAACCTGTCTTTCCAATGAAAACAAATAAATCTTTAAAAAAGCAACCTGCTATATAGATTTACTGAATATTAACTCCCAGCTGTAACTACCTAACACAGGGAGATAAAATGATTTCGTAAGTCTAACCCAGCCCCACCCCAAAAAGAAGAGTGAGGCACATAGAGGCTGTGAACACAATGATTCAACACAGTATATCACCAAAACAATTCTCACCCAACTGATGTATAAGTTTCCTGTGATTTCCATAAAGGCCATCAAAATTTTTTTATTGATATGGACAAGAGGACTTTAACACTTACACGGAAAGGCAAAAGCTTGAATAGCTGAAGGGTTGTCAGAAAAGAACCACGCGTGCTTAACAGAATGGGGTTGCACTCACACACAGGGACTGTAAGATTGCTGCCCTGGGAAGGGCAGGTCAGGTACACCTGTCAGTGAGCATGAACAAAAAACCCAGACAGACAACGAGGAGAGCCCATCAACTTCTTCCAATTTGCAAATACATGCCAACAGAATAGAAAGGTTATTCTAAGAAATGGTCCCAGCAGTTAAGGCACCCCTTGCAATACCAGCATCCCACATGGGAACACTGATTTAAAGACCTGCTTCTAATCCAGCTCCCTGCTAAAACCTCAGAGAGCAACTGCAGCTGGTCAAAATATTTGGGCCCCTGTCACCCTTCTGGGAAGCCTGGGAGAGTTCCTGACTCTCGGTTTTAACCTGACAAACTCATTTATCAGTGTGAAAAACACCCACGTCATATAAGCACGCTGTGGAAGTTGGTTGATGAGACTTGCCCCAAGTGGCAAAAATGGAGATCGTTAAGAGAATTTTTTCCCCTATACTTATTTGAGAGGTGGAGACACAGAGAAAGATACAGACAGACACACAGGGCTTTTCCATTTGATGTTTCACTCCCCAAATGCCCACAGTGGCAGGGGCTCAGCCAGAAAGAGACAGGAATCCAAAAACTAAACCCAGGTCTCCTTCACGGGTGGCACGGACTCTTGTATCTGAGCCCTCACCAACTGCATGTCGGGTGAGTCAGAAACGGGTGGCCACGACTGGAAATGGCGCTCCAACATGGGATGCCAGTGTCCTGACATCTTACCCCTGCTCACCAGACCTTTGCAACTTCCTAGGATCTGAAAGTATTCAAAACAAAAAGCTAAAACAGAAATTGTCACACTGTGTAACAGACGACATTTGGGATTCTTTTTTATCTACTTTATCATCATCACTCCAGCCTTGTTTCCTAAGTCTTGAACCTACAAGATCAAATTACTCTACCTTTTTTTTTTCTTATTTCCTGGCTGTGAAATGGAAATAGTTTAAGTTCCCTAGGAAAGCATCTCTCAGCAGAGCTTGTGACATTTAAGAAGGGGTGACATGTGGTTGTGCAATCACTCAGCATCAGGGGTCCCACCACCAGTAAGCAAGAGGGTGAGGCAAGCAGAAGGGTCCTAGAAGCGGGCATGTTTCCTTGAGCGGAAAACCAACTCCTTTCTTCACTAGCAAGAGCAAACTAGAAGATGGAGACATTTTTTTTTAATTTGGGGAGCCCCAGGTTCTGATCATTTGAAATGCCACAGACACAACACTCAAAAGAATGGCACCTACATTCTAGGGTCAGACTGGGAGTATGACCTAGCAAGGAAGATTCCAACGCCCAGGTCCCACAGCACAGGGTCTGGATTGACAGCTGGCTCTGGCTCCTGAATCCAGCTTCCTGCTAATGCGCACCCTGAGAGGCAGCAGGCGTTGGCCCATGTGCTTGGGAGCCCTGGCACCCATGCAGCAGACCTGGAAGGAATTCCTGGGTCCTGGCTGGTTGGCATGGCCCAGCCCTGGCTGCTGCTGTGGGCATCAGAAGAATAAACTGGCAGAGAGAATCACGCGCTCTTTCCCTGCCTCTCGCTTTTAAAAAAAAAAAGAAAAAGAAAAAAGTCTAATGTCAAATCCAGTTAAATTACACTACTTTTTTTAAACTGCATTCTGTCCAGGTAAAGCAATTGTGACAGTCAAGGACATTACTGTAAAAGCTGATTACCACTGAATACTGGATATGTATGATGGGAAGTTGACAGACGGAGAAGCAATTTTATTCGCTGTGCCATACAGACTTTTTGATTCTGGATTCAGTCAGGAGGAAAAAAAAAAGGCAGCAGCAGCAGCAGAAAGAAAGAAAACAGCGCTTCAAGACAATAAGATACTTTTTTTGAAAGAAGTATGTACAAATTTTATAATAAAATCATGCAAAAGCCTGCCTAAAATATTAGTGGATAAGTATAATAAGGTTTAATAAGAAAATATAAATCCCTACTGAATGGTTTAGTCATAGAAATGTAACTGTCAAGCCTTAAATAATTTCTACCAATGCAAGTCACTACACAAACAAACTTTAAAAGCAGGAAACATGGCAATTAAAAAAGAGCCTCGAATCTTGATAAAATTTGTAGTAAACAAGACAGAAGACTTTCCTAATACAGGAAAATAACACAACTCAAATGTACCAGAGTTTGGGAACATTCACAGAAGTTTTCAAACACAAAGAACTAAGTCCAGTGAGGGACATGTCAGTCTTACATTCATATGAAGACATGACATACAGGTCTCTTCCAAAGGACAGAAGAAGACAGACCTGAATACATGGAATATTATTTGACTCGGCGGAGAGCTGCTACCTGAAGGCTGATACTTGCCCTGCAGTAACTGCGTAAAGTCACAATTGGGCGCTCAATGATGACTTCTGGAAGCCTTCTTGGCCACTACAGTGGGTTGCCATCACCCAATCACGTCTCACAGGGTGACAGGGGATTGCTGTTGAGTTTTGAAGTTTGTTAAGAAATGTGGAGGGAATTCACGCATGCAATCATATAAGCAGAGAGCTGCCGGGTTGACAATCTGGGAGCCTTGGAACACATTCACACATGACTCAGCCCTATGGGACAGGATTTCAACTCATTCAGAGTGGAGAAGGTCAAGTCTGTTCGGATGGAAAGCACAGCTGCTGAACAAAGTGACTGGGAAAAGATTGCTCTAGGGGCAGCGGGAGCGTCGGGCTCTCCCAGGCTCTGCACATGGGTGCCACTGACATGGGACTGGGCTGTCAGTGTCTCTTGGATCAAAGGATACAGAAAACCATGTTCCCCGGATGTCCACGTCTCAGAAGAAGCCCGCGGCAGTGGCAGGGGCCACCCACAAAGGCCTGCCTGACTGCTGCTTTTGACACAAATGTGTGCACAAAGACACATACGGAATGCAAGAAACAGCACCTGCCGAAAACACCGAATGCCTCTTTTCTCTAAGCGCTGACAACGTAAGCTTTTCCGGCTTCGACTCTTAGAAGAAAACCACAGTGCATCTGCGGTCCCCACCACAGGCCAGCTGGAGAGGTGAAACCAGGCACAAGTTGGAGCACCGTGAAGCTCATTCCAGGAACTGGTGCGACAGAGGCGTGCTGCACACACGGCCCGGCAAGCAGGAGTCTCAAAGCGAGGAGCACGCTGCTGTGGGTTCCTGAACTGGAGCGACAATTCACGAGCAAAATTAACAAAAGACACCAACAGCGCTCTTCGTCAGATTCACCTCTGCTGGGCGCTTCCAGCTCATTACCAAGGGAGGAGAGGGGCTTTGGGACAGAAACAAAAGGTGATCTTCACATTTCTGCAAACTGTTTTTTTCTTTTTTCATTCATCCTGGGAAACTGACTTCAGGCAATGAAATATTTGGCTCAAGGGAGAGAACACGTTTGGTATCATAATAAAAATACTGTGGTTTCTTAAAGCGAACTTTTTCAAAAGATGGGGCCTCTCTTGAGAGACAGCCTGTTGGATCCAGATGGCCACAGCAATAAAAGCACATCCCCTATTCTTTTACTGTGACCCTGAGGTCACAAACTACTGCTAAGATGTCAGACTCATTCATTTTTTCTTTTTTTCCAGAACAGCCAGGCTGTTGTCTGGTCCTATCATCCCATTTAACTCAGGCCAACCCTGAACAGTGACAAAAGTCACTGATTAGTCCAAGACTTGGCGGAAGAAATAAATGACTAAATGTCTACAGCTTTCTGTATTTCATTGAGATCACCCTAATTGGCGACGACCCCCCCAAAAAAACCCACAATCTCGAAATTGAAATTAGCACAGGTACCTGTGATTTACTGATGTCAATTTTCTTGTACTTGTGATGTGCAGAAAACCTACAATTCAACAATCAAAAACTTTTTCTCAAGACTTTAAAGAAGGGCCCAGTGTAGTAATCTAGAGACTAAAGCCTTGCACATTCCACGATCCCATTATGGCCACCAGTTCTAGCCCCGGAAGCCATGCTTCCCATCGAGGATGGCCCAAAGCCCTGGGACCCTGCTCCCATGTGGGAGACCCGGAAAAAGCTCAGGGCTCCTGGTTTTGGATCGGCTCAGCTCCAGCCTTTGTGACTGCTCGGGGAATGAATCAGTGGATGGAAGATCTTCCTCTCCATATCTCCTCTTCTCTGTATATTTGACTTTCCAATAAAATAAATAAAATCTTTTTTAAAAAAGACTTAAAAAAGAATCTATCATTTATTATGTTCAAATGTAAATATTCACACCCTTCTTTCTGACTGAAAAAGACTTTTCTATTATGATAATGAATTTGCCTTCCACCTGCATAGAAAATAATACACAAAATAATGTAATATACTAAATAAAGTAATAAGGTTAATTTCTTCCCTGCTGTCACTAAATTCACGCTAACAGCCTGTCTTCAGCTTGACATCAATTAATGATCTTAATTCCAGAGACTTGTCCCAGCGTTCATGGCTCCGTCCGCTAATTAAAATGGATGACGTGTGGTGCAGATCTCACACACTCACACACACACAACACACACACACACACACGGCTTCTATTCTCCCAACATTTCTACTTATTAGTATTTTTGCTTTTACAATAAATGGCTTTTAAGAACTAATTGCAGGGCAAGGCAGCGTGGCCTAGCGGCTTAAGTCCTCGCCTAGAATGCGCCAGGATCCCATATGGGTGCTGGTTCTAATCCTGGCGGCTCCACTTCCCATCCAGCTCCCTGTTTGTGGCCTGGGAAAGCAGCCGAGGACGGCCCAAACCCTTGGGACCCTGCACCCACGTGGGAGACCTGGAGGAAGTTCCTGGCTTCTGGCTCCAGGTCGGCACAGTACTGGCCGTTGTGCTCACTTGGGGAGTGAATCATCGGACAGAAGATCCTCCTCTCTATCCATCCTCCTTTCTGTATATCTGACTTTGTAATAAAAATACATAAATCAAAAAAAAAAAAAGAACTAATTGCAGTAGAGCAGGAGGAAGGAATTTGTTTATAGCAAGAAGCATATTCTTTACCTATCTGGGACGGGCACCGTGTCCCACTCAGCTACATCCCAATGCCTGTGGAGCATCCAAGCACAGAACCCAACCTGGGGCGGGGGCATTATTTTTAGACTACAAGGAAGAGCAACTGATTTTTCATAAGGAATGCTGAACTCATCTATAGAAGGTGAAACAAATGAACAACTGTTTGGCATAAAAGAAAGCATCCTGCAGTAAGCTTAGATGGCTATCTACAGATACAGCTGCTAGCTATCTTCAAAATAGCATTCAAGATTTTGCAATCAAACCCTTTTGGGAAACATGTCCACCCAAAATTGTCTGGCCACCCTCAAAGCCTCATTCTGCAACAAAACAATTTTTGAATCTCTTCCCAGTAATATTTCCTCTCTGGCAAAAAACAAAAAAGATTGGTTACAGGAATTCATACAACAGATTCATGACAGAATAAAATTTAATCTACAACTGGTAAGCAGTTTTTGCTTTTATTTAATTTTTCATTTTTGTAATGTATTGATTTTAATTGGAAAGGCAGATATACAGAGAGAAGCAGAGACAAAGATCTTTCATCCAGTGGCTCACTCCCCAAGCAGCTGCAACAGTTAGAGCTGACCTGATCTGAAGCCAGTAGCCCTGAGCCTCTTCAGGGTCTCCCACGTGGGTGCAGGGCCCCAAGGCTTTGGGTGGTCCCTGACTGCTTTCCCAGGTCACAAGCAGGGAGCTGGATGGGAAGCGGAGCTGCCACAACATGAACTGGCACCCATATGGGATTGTGACATGTGCAAGGTGAGGACATTAGCCATTGGGCTACTGTGCAGGGCCCAGTGCTTTTTATTTTAATAGGGTTTTTTGTTTTGTTTTGCTTTGCTTTTTATCTACTGACTGCTTTATTTGCCCCACAAAACACCTGGGCAGTGATGGGCATCTGGCATGGTGGTTAACACATACCCAATTCCCACCTTAAGTTCAAGTTGGAGCACCACTCTCCTGTCCAGCTTCCTGCTCATGAATAGCAGTGGCTCAAGCTAAGGACCCTGCCACCTATGTAGGAGACACAGAAGGAATTCCTTGCTGCAACCCCTGGCCAGGTCCCTGCTGCTGAGGGTACATGGAACATGAACCGAAAGAGGGGAGCTCACTCTGTCTCTCAAATAACTCAATAGCATGTAAAAAGCACATCAGTAAATAGCAGATGTCAAAATATCAGAGGCTCAGCACATCAACTCTTTAGCTAACCCTCCTGCTGCAGGTCAATTTACCTACCACCACCCAATAACATACAAGGGTAATTCAAGAAACCCACAGAAAAGGAACATGGGGCCCAGTGGCCCCACTTCCCATCCAGCTCCCTGCTTGAGGCCTGGGAAGGCAGTTGAGGACGGCCCAAATCCTAGGGACCCTGCAAATGCATGGGAGACCTGGAAGAAGCTCCTGACTCCTGGCTTTGAATGGGCTCAGCTCTGGCCATTATGGGTTATTTGGGGAGTGAACCAGCGCAGGAAGATCTTTCGTCTCTCCTCCTCTCTGTAAATCTGCCTTTCCAACAAAATTAATAAGTATTTAATAAAAAAAAAATCCAGGTGATTTCTACTGTCCTGTCACACCACACTTGACGATGGGGAACTAATCAAATTTCTCTTTTAAATAAAAAAAGGGGAGGTGCATTGTGGCACAGCCTGCTAAGCCACCACCTCTGATGAGTACTGGTTCACGTTCTGCTGAGCTACGAGTGATCCAGCTCCCTAATGCACCTGAGAAGGCAGTGAAGATGAGCCAAGAACTTGGGGCTCTGCCATCTACATGGGAGAATCAGAGTTGCAGACTCTAGGTTCCTGGCTCCTCCCGGCTAATTTGGCTCAATCTTGGCTGGTGTGGCCATGTGGGGAAGAGAACCAGCAGCTGGAATGTCTGTCTCTTCCTCTCTCTGTGTAACTCTGCCTCCCAAATCAATAAATAAATCTTTACCAATGATCTCAGTCACACACACACTCAACCCACAGTGTTCAAGGTGGCACAGGCCTCAAAGCACAGATAATTCTGTCTAACTCAAAGATCTGCGGCAAAGCACAAGACACCCAGGACAGTTCATGTTAGAAACCAAACTGCTTTATCCTACATCAGTGGGCATCGCTGTCCACAAAAGCAATCCCAAATGTTTCCTCTGCTCTAGGCTTTCCCCTTAGGATGCCACAAAATAGTAAGTTTCCATGAAGAAAAGTTAAGAGAATTCTTAAAGATCCCATGCCACCCTGAACACAAAAGCATTTTTTTAAATGTTGAGACGTGACCTAGATTTTAAAACATTATTATTTTTAATTAATTAATTGTTTTTATTTTTGATGATTTTTACATAGGTGATTAGGGTACTAAGGGTCAAGGCTTATAGGAAGGTGGGTAAGATCACCATTTCCACATTCTTTTTTTTTTTTTTCCTTCCTGTATCTGGGGAGTTTTTTTGAATTGATGGAATGAATGCCACTGATTGGAGCTGATTCTTCTGAAGGATTCGAGAGGTCAGAGAAATGCTACTGACAGAAAAAATATGTAGCTTGCCTGTCACCTGCCGAATGGATCTTAGCAACAGAGACCACAGAAAAGGTCATCGAAAAAATTCAAGTCTTTTCTTCAAAGGCACATAATGAGAACAATAGGGACCACAGGTCTGCACCATGAGCACACCGATGGCAAAGTGCCACTGGAATGCCCTGGCGCTCATGTGGTCCAGCGGCAGTAGGGTCCTGAAAGAGGGCGTCTAGCACTGACAGCTGGAGAGCTCCAGGCCACCAACGCCCTCAGCTGATCTATGGAAGCCCCACATATCCTGGGAAGGCTTGCTTCGAAATTCAGAGGTCTGCACAGACTCCTTTCCTAGGACTCACTTCCCAGAAGACATTTGCCCATGCACGGTGCACTGTGCGGGTGTAGACACAAACAAAGTAACAGCTCTCCAGTTACAGGCCAGCTTACACGGCAAGTCTCATTTACCAGAATGATTTACACATAAGGCCAAGGTTATTTGGGAGCTGGGAAATGAGGCCAGGTATCACAGCTGGTAATTCCTCCTCCCCTGTGGACACAGAAGGAAAGAAACAAAACTGAAACATGTTCCTCCCACCTTCCTCTCCCTACCCTAATCCGAGGCCCCCACGGGCATGCATGCAACTATGTAAGCAATATTAAAAAGATAATAAACTATTTTTAAATGTGTCTTTCAGGGCTTAGCATGGCAGCTTAGGGTTGACGTCCACGCTTTGAGTATCCCAGGATCCCATATGGATGGAGGTTCTAATCTCGGCAACCCTGCTTCCCATCCAGCTCGCTGCTTGTGGCCTGGGAAAGCAGTCGAGGATGGCCCAAAGTCTTGGGACCCAGCACCCATGTGGAAGACCCAGGTGAAGCTCCTGGCTCCTGGCTTTGGATTGGCTCAGCTCCGGCCATTGCGGCCCCTTGGGGAGCGAATCAATGGACAGAGCATCTTCCTCTCTGTCTCTCCTCTCTGTATATCTGCCTTTCCAATAAAAATAGATAAATCTTTTAACAAATGTATCTTTCAGACTCTTTCCGGCTTCCTGCCCTCCTTCTGGTTCATCTATCCATGCATGCAGACCAATGTTGTTTTGGAAGGCATCTAATAGGCATTTCTTTGTAATTAAAACAGCAACAACCACCACTTTTAAGAGGCAGAAAGAGTTGTTATCCAGGTACTGGTTCACTTTCCAAATGTTCAGAAGAGCCGGGACTTGAAGAACGCTGGGATCCAGGAACTCCATCCAGATCTCCCATGTGGGTGGCAAGGACCCAAGCACTTGAGCCATCATTGCTGCCTCCCAGGACACATATCAGAAGAAAGCTAGAACTTGGAGCTGGAACTCGTGCTGGGCCTCAAAACCACACATTCCACTATGAGATGTGGCATGTTAATTCCACTAACTACAACATCAAATGCTCACCCCAACTTGAGTCTATAAGCATGCACAGAAATACAACATAAATCAAAATGTAAATGGATGTCAACATTTTTAAATGCATGTGGACATAAATATGTAAAGAAAAACATTAGAACAGCATCGACCAGTGTGTTCACCATGGTATTAATAAAACTACAGAAGAGTTTACCTTTTCCTGTTTTTGCATCATGTGTTTCTCATTAAATCATCCGTAGCTCTATAATTACCAAAAATGTCCGAGAGCTTTAAAAAGTTTGCATCTTGGGGACCCAGCATGATAGCCTAGTGACTAAATCCTTGCCTTGCCCTACACATACCAGGATCCCATGTGGGCACTGGGTTGTGTCCTGGCTGCTCCACTTCCTGTCCAGCTCCCTGCTTGTGGCCTGGGCTTGGGACCCTGCACCCGCATGGGAAACTCAGAAGAAGCACCTGGCTCCTGCCTTTAGATTGGCTCAGTTCCCACCCTTGTGGCTGCTTGGAGAGTAGCAGACACAAGATCTTTCTTCTTTCCATATCTGCCCTTCCAATACAAATAAATAAATCTTTTTTTTTTTAATCTTTCTTCATGCAAGTGCAAAACGTGGAGAAGGGAAATGGAAAAACAGAGATGGAGTGGGGGTAGAACTCCCAGGATTCCAAACGGAAGCCCCACAGCAGAGGCAGGGCACAGCCCCCGCTTTAAAGCTACCCCAGACCTGTGTCTCCAGCCAGCTATACAAGGGCTTGCCTTGCATCAGGATTTCTGCAATAACCGAATCCTGAGGGATGTGAGGAGTGCACACAGAGGGTGCCCTGTTAACAAGTCAGAATCTCATGGGACTCTCCACTCCCACATCATAAAGACGCAGGAATGGGTTGGACCTCCTGTTGTACTGGGACCCTTGTTCTGCTGTGGAACACTGCTTGGGAAAGTGTGCACCACACTGCCTACCATCAGTTAAACATTGGCCTGGGAGTGGATCGGTGGCTCAACAGGCTAATCCAGCATTCCACATGGGCATTGTTTTGTGTCCTGGCTACTCCATTTCTGATCCAGCTCCCTGCTTACAGCCTAAAAAATGAATGGAAGATGGCTCAAGTTTTTGGGACCCTGTACCCACATGAGAGACCCAGAAGAAGCTCCTGGTTCCCAACTTCAGATCAGTTCAACTCTGGCATTGCAGCCATTTGGGAAATGAAGATCTTCTCTGTCCTTTTCTCTCTGTAAATTGGTCATTCAAATTTTTAAAAATCTTAAAAAAAAAAAAAAAGAAAGAAGCATTGGGGCATAAGCTAAAATGTTGCTTGTTTAAAAAATGATGTTCTGATGATGCAACAAGGTGGAGGAATCCACCATGGGGGGAGGGTTAGGGGAGGGGTGGGGGCAATTCCAGTACCTATAAAACTGTGTCACATAATGTAATGTGATTAATAATAATAATAATAATAATAATAATAATAAAAATCTATCACCCTAAAAAATAACAACAAAAAAAATGATGTTCTGTCAACAAAAAGCTCCCCCACCTTCTTCACAATAGAATTCAAAGGCGTGCTTCGGGCTCATGAGGTTAAGCTGCCTCCTATGACACGAGATCCCATAGATCATGGATTGGAACTCCAGCTGCTCTGCTTCTGACCCAGCTCCCTGCTAACGCCACAAAACTGATTAAATACTTGCACCCCTGCACCCCAGTAGGAGGCCTGCCTGGAGCTGATGGCTCCTGGCTTCATCCTGGCGTAAGCCAGCAATCTGGGGAATGGAAGATCTCTTCATCACTGTCTAACTCTGCAATTCAAGTATATAAATCTTTCTTCTTTCCTTCCTTCCTTCCTTTCCTTTTCTAAAATTAAAGCTGACAGAAGGAGCTGCCAAGCTCATTTCACTGCTCGCACGCTGTTTGGGCAGGTGTGTCCCGGAGCACAGGGAAAGGCAAGTGTGTCAGAGATGACAAGCACCAAAAGCAGGAAGGCACACCTCTGCTGAGTCCCCAGGCTGTCCCCACCCTGCCTCTGAAGGGCCCAGTGTGAGGTCCACAAATGCAGTGACAACGAGGCATGTCAGGACCTGTCCCCTTCACGCAGGGACCCTCCCACACTCAGTCCCCACCCCCTGCCATGAGCAGCCCAACACCGGACCAACTCGAGGTGCAGGGGGCAGCCCCAGTGTTTCCAGCACAGATTCACACAATTATGATTCCCCCAACCTGGTCTTGTCTCCCAGTCTGGGCAGTGGGTGGGACACAAGCAGAGGAGTTGGCCAAAAACGAAGCCCAATTTAATCTCAGACAGATCCAGTTTACTTTCACCGACAAAATAAATCTTGACATGGCAGGAAAAACATTTCAAATTATACTCATGGTTCTTTCAACATTTATATCATGAGTAACGTTCAGGCTCCACAGACGTGGATAGGCAGAGAAATATTTGGGGTTTGGGACATGCCATAACTCATGACCATGGAATGTCAGGCTTTCTATTTTCATATGGAATCAGCCAAAATAATTTCTGGAACTCAAATGGCAATGGTGGTCAATGAAGTTACAGCAGACAGCCTTCCCAGCCTGCAGATAGGAAACGGACGGACACGACGAGACTCGAAGCAGAGGCAGGTTTTCCTAAGGAAGCTTCACTTTTTGTTTCTCAGAAGGAGCTGTCTACGGTGACAGACTGGACACAGCAGAGTAAGTGAACCCTACAGGAAGAATGTGCACCCAACAGCTCACCTTTGGCAGCTCCAAGCACCTCCTGTACTCCTTTGCTCATTGCCAAATCCATGCGTTTAAATGCAACACACTTGTAAAAGCTGTGACAAAAACAGGAAGTCTAATAATTTTCTGAAATAATGGGCCTAACTCATTTTTCTGCAAATGAAGCAGCTATTAGGTCCTTGACCTTCCAAGACTACTCTCCTTGGGCTGCTGTTTGTCACCAGTCTCCCAGAGCCAGCCTGGTCCCCAGAGATGTGGCACCGTGACAGGCACCAGAACTGAGATGCAAACTGTGCCTTGGGAAAATGAAAGATATACACGGACTCATTACGTGAAACATCATCCCTAAGCTGGGGCTATCTCACTGTGCATCAGAGAAATGCTTGAGAGAACACTGGCAGAAGTGCGCCCAGGATCACACCACTTGCCTGCAGGTGCAAAGTAGGAATATGCGGAAGGAGGGCAAGGGTGTGAGATTACTGCTGCCATCCTGAGGCGCGAACATGAGAACCAGGGCAGGCATCAGGGGCCACAGGGAACAGTCTGCATCCATTATTTGAGTGCCTGGGCTCTCCAGGAACTGGCTCTTGCTGCCACCTTCCTCCTAACACACATGCTGGGAGGTCACGCGTCTCTGAAACGTTCCTGAGAAACTTGAGGGAGTGTCCGCCAACCAAGGCTGTCATTTGGTGAGTGAACCAAAGAATGGGAACTCTTTTTGTTTCCCAAATAAAATTCTTCTTTGTTAAGATGTATTCATTTACTTCAAGCACAACTTAAAAGAGAGAGCAACACACACACACACACACACACACACACACACACACACACACACACAGAGGAATCCTCCCTTTGCTGGTTCACTCTCCAAATGGCATCAAGACCTAGGCCAGGCCAAAGCCAGGAGCCTAGAACTGCATCAGGGCCTCCCATGTGGGTGGCAGACACCCAACACTCAGGACATAGGCGGTTGCTTTCCCAGATGTGCTAGTACAAAGCCAGATCAGAACAGCAGGACTGGAACTGGCGCTCACCCTGTGATTCTGATATCGCAGGAAGTGGTTTAATGCTCTGTGCCACAACAGCTGATCCCAAATACATACATTCTCAACATTCAAAAAGTATGTTCAGAAAAAAAAAACCACTTCCTTTTTCTCCCACTGAGGGTGGCACCACAATCTCATCATGTGCCTGCAGACGAATCCATGTTTGCATATTCACCAGGTACACTCTCTTCTTGCAGGAAGAGGAAACTCTTCAAGTAGGAAGTTAAAACTTCTGAGCAATTAAATGCAATGCTGTCCACGCCAAGGAAGACAGCACAGCCTGACCTAAATGCGGGCAGCGAATTACTGAGCTGGGGAACCCAGTACTGGGGAGGATCAGAGAGAGCTCCACCCACACCAGTTCCTAGGAATTCTCACTTTTACCAGAGACCGTGGGAGGACCAGAAGACCATCCCAAGCCAGACTTGTATGGTAAACTACAGCTCCACACTGTCCTCACCTCTATAGTTCTTATCCCAAAAGAATCAAAGTGAACCATTTTACTCAAAATATCTCAGAAGGATTAGAAAGATGAATGGGAAGGGCTGGCGTTGAGGCGCCTGGGGTTAATCTGCCACCTTTGATGCCGACATCCCGTCTGGTGCAAGTTCAAGACCCAGCTGCTCCACTTTTCATTCAGCTCCCTATTAACATGCCTGACAAGACTGCAGATGAAGGCCCAAGTGCTTGGGCCCCTCCTACCCAAGGGGGAGACCTTGCCCAGACCTCAGATGAATGCAAAAATATTCACATATGCTTCTCTTTTCACAAATCAATTATGGGATCCTAATTTTAGTTTTTTCATTCACTGTTAAGACAAACAGCATCCTACCTCTCAGGCTACCCAAAGGGCAATGGGGCGGGGGTCAAAAACACTGGGATACTACCTCAGCTATGGAATATGTTTAGCTTTATAACCCTGAACGCAACACCAGAAATTAATTCATGTATATCCCAGAAAGACAGAGCTGGGCTCCTGAGGAGGCCGCTGAGAACTGACTAGGACCTCACAGAGCCTCTAGCTACATTGTGTGAACACTCAGAGACTCTTTCTCACCCTGGGAACGTCAAGGACATACATTCAAGAATGGTGCTCAGGGCAGCCACTGTGGCACAGCACGTCAAGCCACTGACCAGGATACCTGGATCCCAGATAAGAGTGCCCAGGACTGAGCCCTGGCTCCACCACCTCGGATCCAGCTTCCTGCTCACAGCCATCTGGACAGGCGGCAGGGATGGCTTGGGTGCACGTTCCTTGACACCCATGTCAAAGACACAGATTGAGATTTGGGTACCAAGTCTGGTCAAGTCCTTTGGAGTGAAACAAAGGATGGAAGATCTCTCTCTGTTGTCTCTTTTTCTATTACTCTGCCCATTTCAAATAAACAGAACTAGTTTTTCAGTGGTTTTCCAAAGTACTCAGAATGAGTCAACAAGAGACCACAATCTTCCTGGAAGACACAGAAGAAAAGCAAGCAGTAAAGACCCCCCGAGCCAGCACAGGCAGTGGAATGGGGGCCTTGGGTGGATGGGCAAACAGGCGTCGTGTGTGAGCAGGGCACAGCCCAGTGGGGGCCAGCAGTCTTCTGAGCTTTGGCTGTAAACAGATTCGTTCTAAATGAGATGTGAAAGTTCAGAAGAGTCGGATTTCCAGATGAGCCTTCTTAAAAAAAAAAAAATGACACCAACTCGCTTACAGACGAACGAGACAGGAGTTTAAATATTTCTGCGACTTGGAAAGGAATCATAAATTCTGAATTACTGTTCACCCAGTCATCTGACATCTCCGAGGTCTTAACTAACCAATAAAATTCACTTTGATGCTCAAATAAAGATAAGAGTGTTTTTTTTTAATCTTGCTTAACATCATGTTCATACCACAAGCCTCAGTATTTGGATTGACAGAAAAAATATGAAAAGCCATTGAGCGCCAATTCTTTATATTAATAAAATAAAACAAAGAGCCTCTCAAGCGAGGAGGAATGAAATGACCGGAAGTCTACCTCTCCCGTTCCTGCTTCATGCGTGTCCTCTCCTCTTCTGACGTAAACGAGTCCTGCATTTTTACTCTACCCGTTTTCTCAATCTTGTCATCTTTTCGATGTTTGCCAAACCTGTTGATAACAAAAAAGTCTAGCTTATCAATGGATACAAAATGAGTTTCCTTTCTTTCGTCTGTGATAACCACGTGCACACTCAGTGAGACAAAGAAGAGGGGCCAGATGTCTCCCACCGTCAGGGGCTTGGGGGTCGGTACTCATATTTTCCATCAGATCAATTGATGTGTTTCTGATTAGAACTGTCCACAGGGAACCTTTTTGGAAACAAGCCTCAGTTTCATTTTTATTGTGGCAAAACAATGATAAAAACAAGGAACAATAAGACTTGCTCTTTATCTTTATTAAGCAGATAATAAATCCGCTCTTGAAGGAAGAGAGACCAGCAGAGCCATGGATCTGTCTTAGGGCTAAAGAATGCTAACCAGCGCTGGGCTAATTAACCATCTTCCCTGCATCACAGTTGACAAACAGGGCTGTTAGTACAAGGGTCAGGGAAGCTGCTGGACCATTCTGAACTTAGGGAGTTGGAAAGTTCTCAGGCATTTTCACCAAACATGCCCCCAAAACCTGAAGAGGGGACAGCTGTTACACAGTGCACGTATCTGACCCAAACACAGGACATGAAACACCCATAGGAGTGACCCGTGGGCTCAGAAGGAAAACCCCAACAGCGTTCTCTTCTGGCATCCAACGACCTCAGAACTCCAAGCTCGGCTCTGAGGTCCTTGTCCTGCTCTCTCTGTTCTCTATGCGGAAGCCCATGTAGCTGGGAATGCATGCCCCACATGGCCTGTCCATAGTGATCTAGTCATCAGGCATCTCTGACACGGACATTGCTAAGCACTCACTAACACAGACAGGGACTGCATGTGGCTTTCTGAGGAGGAACAAACAGACCTGGCTGCCCATGACAATGTCTTCTCCAAAAATGAGACACAGAAGAGGGCTGGGCTGGGGCTTGGCATTGTGGTGTAATGGGTTAGACCTCTGCCCTCAACCACAGCAACCCTCAGGAGATCAGATAGTTACAGTTTGGACGCAGCTCACAGCTAATGCACCTTGGGCTCCTGCACCTATGTAGGAGACCCAGAAGAAGTTCTGGGCTTTAGCCTGGCCCAGTCCCAGCCACTGCAACCATCTGGGAATGAATCAGAGGACGAAAGTTACCTCCTGCGATCTCTCTCTCTCCCCTTCCCTCTGCCCCTTCCTAATCTCTCCCAGGCCATCTCTGGGTAATTCTGACTTTCAAATAAACAAATAGTTAGGAGAGACAGAGAGAAAAAAGAAAAGAATTGAGCCCAAAGTTGATAGAAAGAGAGAAAAAAACCATATTAATTCAAGCAATGTCTTGGTTGGTAGTATAGGTCATTTTTTATTAACACAAACCTGATTTCAAATACTCATCTCCATTATGAAATTCAGAAACTACTTAACATGTTAATTATACTAACACAATATTTGCAAAGAAGTCACAAATAAGGAAGGAGACACATCATTAGAATGTTAAAACTGAAAAAAGTTTAAATTCCATCACCACAGTTCCTTCAAAAATTATGCATGCTATTAGTGAACAATCAAAACTGGCAATAAACTAAATCTACAAAAACATGCATAGGCTTAAAATTTAATAACTTTTGGAAATTGGAAGATTATTGCAATAACGAAAAAGGAAAAAAAAATCCCCAAGAACTTAAACCCAGAGGCTGACTACTCACAAAGGCTAAAATGTGTTGATGCTTTCAAAATAAATCAGCGCAAAGCACTGAAAAGCAGACCTACGTTGTCAATATACCAATAATGTCCTCCACTTTGTTTAGCAGAATGGTGGGCTCTGTAGAAGGAGTGAATGAATCAGTGCATGAAAGCGCACACACACACACCCTGAACAGGGGTCAGTGTTGTGCAGCCAAGCCAACCCTTGCAAAGCTGGCACAGCAGCAGCAGATGGCGGCCAAATGCTTGCAGCCCTGCCACCCACCTGGGAGAGCCGGACGGAGTTCCTGTCTCCAGACCTCAGTCTGGCCCTGTGCAAGCACTTCAGGCCTTTGAGAAGTGAACCAGTGGATGGAGGAAAGCCACTCTCTCTCTCTCTCCCTCAGTCACTATATAAACAAACAGGAAGAGAATTCTTTCTTTCAAAATTTTACTTATTTGAAAGCCAGGGTGACAAAGATCTTCCATCTGCTGGTTCAGTCCCTAAATGGTTACAAAGGCTAGAGCTGGGCTGATCAGAAGCCAGAAGCTTCTTATGGGTCTCCCACAGTGGTACAAGGGGCCCTAGCACTAGGCTATCTACTCCTGCTGTCCCAGGTGCATTAGCAGGGAGCTGGACTGGAAGTAGAGCAGCTGGAATTCAAACTGGTACCCACATGCCATGCTGATGCCACAAGGAGGTGACTATACCAGCTACACCACATACCATTCCCTAAGATACGTCTTTTTAGAAAATAATAATAATAAAAAAAAAATTTATTGCATCCCAGTAGACAACAGCATCTAAAATGCCATATCCATACATTTGGTGAAAACTGAGCATCATCGAATCCACAACTTGGACTTACCTAATTAAGGCACTATGGCTATCAGCTGTGAACAAGACAGATCCACCCTTCACAGAGACTATGTTTGGTTTCACCTCGCACTTGGCAAACCGATCGGCAGTGTACCCCGTGACATGGGAACGGGAAACAGAGCAAGGAGACTGCCACATGGGAGAAGGCTCTCTGGGCTCACTATGCTGCTGACGTGACAGCTGAGTGAAGCGAGGGGCGGGCTCAGCAGGGCAGAGAAGATGCAGGCAAGGGTCCTGGGCACAGAGAGGCCGAAGGCACCTGCGGCAGGGCACAGTCAGGCTGAAACTGCAGAGATGGGAGCACATCGAGCCCAGAGGCTGTGGTGGCCAGGTCGCAGAGGGCTAGGCGTGCATGCTGGAGCTGGGACTGACGGGAATCATGTGAAATGCTGTCGACACAGCACGCAGAGGAAGGGTGCCCGGGTGAGGTGTTGCCGTGAGGGATGGGGGAGTGACAGGGACAGGGACAAAGCAGTGGGACAGCGAGGAGCCTGAGCAGCGACACGCTTCGGGGTGCGTATAGACAAGAGAACCCACGAGGCCAGCTATAGGGAGGCCACAATGGAAAGTACAGAGAGGGCACGAGTGGCTGCAGGGGGAGGGCCCAGCACAGTAGTCTAGTGGCTCCAGTCCTTGCCTTGCATGCACCAGGATCCCATATAGGCAGCAGTTCATGTCCTGGCTGCACCACTTCCCATTCAGCTCCCTGCCTGTGACCTGGGAAAGCAGCAGAGAATGGCTCAAAGCCTTGGGACCCTGCATCCAAGTGGGAGACCCAGAAGAAGTTGCTGGCTCCTGGCTTCAGATCGGCTCAGCTCTAGCCACTGAAATCACCTGGGGAATGAACCAGTGGATGGAAGATCTTTGTCTCTTTTCCTCTTTTTTTTTTCTTTTCCAAAAATAAATACATAAATCTTTAAAACAAACAAACAAATCTAAACTGAGAAGGAGGAGTTATAGCAGTCAGGTGGGCTAACAAGAAGTCAGGGCCACCTCCCCGCCGGAAGGAGAAAGCGGGTGTTTGTAAGAGTGTACGCGATGCTTGCTTCTGCCCAGAAGACATAGCCAAGTGCCTTCCCAGCATTCCGAATTTTTAGAATGAAGTTACCCATCACACCCTTCTGATGGCTTGTTGTTTTATCATGAGTAAACCAGACAGGATTACAATTCAGGCCTGCTGATGGGCTCTGACCAACCCTCTCATTGACTGACGGCGGTCCTTCTGCTTAAAAGACAGCACTCAGGTCTTCTCTCCTGCAGCCCCCCTCCTGACTGCTGCTGCAAGAACCTCCTGGCTTCAGGAGTCTCGCTTTGTTCACTGCACTGATCACAGGAAAGTGTTCATTTCATGTGAGATGGGAGTGAGGTCCCCACGACCAGGGGCAGGATTAGGGTCAGGGACAGCTCAAGGCTGGGGGTGATCGACCAGTTATGAGATGGCAAAGAAACCGCAGGGTGAGTCAGCTCTAACCTGAACACTCCACGGCACTAAGTTCTCACTTCCAGAGCAGTCTATGCCTGAAAAGTTAAGATATTTTCACCACTCAACTTCTCAGTTTGTGCTTTTCCACCAGTACAAGGGTGGCCATACTGACTGTGGCTGCTGTTTTGTAAGGAATCCGTGACCTAGATCCTGGCCTTGTATGGGATCTGAGAAACACCAGGCAGCAACACTGATAACGATATGTTATCTTCCTGCACCAAAAGGCTTGGTATTGGCTTACAACAGACTGCTCGGATCTGCATTGTGAGTCAGGAAGACCAGGAAAAAAACAGGGAGATTAACTGATCCGTGCGTGCTTTAAATCAGCTTAGATACTTTCTGCCCAAATCGAAATCTGGCTATGTTTTAATAAGCTTGGTTAAATTCTTTGCAAAACATGCTCTTGGGCAGGACTGAGGGGGGACCATTACTGTGTCTAGGGGTGCATGAGGGTGGGAGGGATGACTGTGGCTGATAATGAATCAACAATTTTTAAAAAGGCTGATAAACAGGACCTGAATGTTCTCAAAACAATGAAACGGTAAGCGTCTCTCAGCTCACGGATATGCCATCCCCCTCATATGGTTGTTACACACAGCACTGAAAAGCTGTACTACACATTACAGATAAGCAGCTACTATAAAGCTATTAAAAATACAAAATACTCCAAGTTAAAAAACAAAAAAGGACATGATCCTCTGTTACCAAGAAAGTTTCAGCTAGTTCACCAAGTGTATATGAGAACCAAGTCCATCTTCATTCAGCTTTTAACCTCAAACCCACAGGTGTGGTGTAACTGCAAGCTAATTGTCCACCTATAGCGCCGGCATCCATATGAATGCTGGTTCAAATCCCAGCCGCTCCATTTCTGAGCCAGTTCCGTTTTTAACCTAGGAAAGCAGTAGAGGATGGTGGCCTAAGACCTTAGTCCCCTAAACCTATCTGGGAGACCCAGGGGAAGCTCCTAACTCCCAGGTTGGTCAATCCAGTTCTGGCTATTGTCTTTGGAGTAAACTAGAGGATGGAAGATCTCTCTCATCCACTTTCTCTCTATTAGTCTTTCAAATAAAACAAATGAATCTTAAATAATAGAGAGAGAGAGAAGAAGAAGAAGAAGAAGAAGAAACAAAGAACGAACAGACAGATGAAGTGGGTTGTCTTTACCGAAGATACCCATGTCCAATGTTGGGTGCTTGGCACTGGGTCCTACCCCCACTTCTCAAGCCTTCAGCTTGATCCTGGGAAGCAGCAAGCAATAACTCTCATACTGGGGGTCTTTGCTATTCACACAAGGAGACACAGACAGATTCCAGGACCTGGCTATCGTCTGGCCCAGCCCAGGTTACTGCGGTCCTCCACCTCTCTCACCCTGGCTCTCTCTGAAACTGTACCTTGCACATAAATAAACACTAAGAAGAAAAATGAAAGATTCTGATTGTTAAATAAGAACTGCCTTTTTGCCTCATTGTAGTTGGTGTCAAAATACTATTTCCTCGGGCTTGGCAGTGTGGCCTAGTGGCTAAGGTCCTCGCCTTGATCCCATATGGCCACTGGTTCTAATCCTGGCAGCTCCACTTCCTCTCTGTCTCTCCTCCGCTCAGTATATCTTTGTAATAAAAATAAAATAAATCTTTAAAAAAAAAATACTATTTCCTCAACTGTCCCAACAACATTGGTTGACAAATTACTGTTCATCTGTGGTAGTGCACTTTCTTCTTTATATGATGTACAGATTCAAGATTAATGTGTGAATAAGCAAAGGAAATCATAGATAAAATGTTTATAAGTTAGAACTTAGACATTCCCTTGACACTTGATTTAGTTAATAAATGATGTGATTTCTTTAAGACATACTATAAAATCACAGCATATTATTTTATAATTGGAACAAAAATGGATCCCTTTGCTATAGTTTGTTTGACAGAACAAAATAAAAACTGCAAGTGAAATAAAAAATGCCAGCCATTCTACAGTGTAAAAAAGCAAGCAGGGGGCAGACATGGTGGTGTAGCTAACCAAACCACTACTATTAATGCCCACATCCTATGGAGTGCCTGATTCCAGTTATTCCACATTTCCCAGTATGCTGCTACAAAATGCACATCCTGGGAAGCAGGGTCCCTGCCACCAACAGGACACAGTGGCATGGAATCCTGGGCTCCCAGTTTCAGACTCACCCAGCTTAGCGCTGTTTCAGGACTTCAGGGAATGAACCAGCAGACGCAAAATTTAGCTTCTCCACCTCTCCTCTTCCACTTTCCCTACCCCAATCACTCTGCCTTTCAAATGAAGCAAAGTTAACAACAACAACAAAAAAGTCAAACAAAAAGTAAAGCATGTACATGCATGTTTACTATGTCAATATACTGTAGTGTGTGTTCTCTTTTCCCAAAAAAATTTTTTTTAAATTTATTTGAAAGGCAGAGTTACAGAGAGGATGAGAGACAGAGAGATCTATCTGCTAGTTCACTCCCACAAATGACCACAACAGCTCAGCATGAGTCAGGACAAAGGTGGGAGCTCAGAGATCCTTCTGGGTCCCCAACGTGGGTGCGCAAGCACTAACAGCGAGCTGGATGGAAAGTAGAGCAGCTGGGACTCAACACGGAGCCCACATGGAATGCTGGTTGATAGGCAGACGCTTAACCTGGTAAACTACAACATTGGTTCTGTCTCTCTTTTTTAGACACACTGACTTCTTTATTCAAATCACAGAGAAGGAAAGAGATTTTTCCATCTGTTGCTTCACTCCCAACATGGCTGCAATGGTTGGGTCAGGCTGAAGCCAAAAGCCTAGAGTAACACCCAGTTCCTCAACATGGGTGGTGGGGGCCCAAGCACCTTCTGCTGTTTTCCCAGGCGCATCAGTAGGAAGTTAGACAAGAGGTAGAGCAGTCAGGATCGGAACTGGCATAGCCCATGGCATCACTGCCCTGTGTTTCACATGCATCTGAATTTAGAATAGCTGGAATCTTCCTGTGCAGGTGGAAGAGGGCCCCTAAGCATGTGGCCTCTAGATGTGCTGGCAGTCCGAGTGTGACTGTAATTAGCTTACCGAGACAACTGCTTACTAGCAGGAAGCTCATGAATGTGTTAGAAAACTGTTGCGTGTGTTTTGCTTTTAAATAGTCATATATTTTTATTGGAAAGGCAGATTTACAGAGAGGAGGAAAGACAGGGAGAAAGATTTTCCATTCGCTGGTTCACTCCCCAAGTGGCTGCTAACAGATGAAACTAATCTGAAACCAGGAGCCTCTTCCGGGTCTCCCACATGGGTGCAGGGTTCCAAGGCTTCAGGCCATCCTCTGCTGCTTTCTCAGGCCACAGGCATGGAGTTGGATTCTAATTGGAGAAGCCAGGACATGAACTCCTGCCCATATGGGATCCTGGCACTTGAAGGGGGAGTCATTGTGCTGAGTCTGATAGCTATTATTTTATAAATATTCTATGTAAAACATCACACTGCTTCTGAGATGGCTGCTCAGAGGCTTTCCTCTAGGTGCAAGAAAGAATTCAGATGTGAAGCAGCGTCGTGGAAAACCAGGGAGCCAGATGCACCTGCCAGGCTAGGCAGGTGTCTGAAGAGAGAACTGAACTCCTTGTCTATATTCAGACTGGAGTTCTTATGGGTGTGGGTATGGGCCTACTATGTCTCCTCCTCCTTCCCCTTTTGGGATAAGCAAGGGTGAAGGGCTACCTGGTCACAGAATTCCTAAAATTCCTCTCAGATCTGGAAGGATTCCCCTTCACCTGCACCCAGAGGGCAGGGCCTGGAGCCATATGGAACCAAGGTAAGACTTCAGATATGCAAATGCTGGTCAGCTTCCAAGGCTTGCTTCCGCATGCCTGCCCTTCCCACCCATCCATTTTTCCTTAAAAAAAAAAAAAAAAAAAAAAAAATCCCACTTTCTGCAGCCCCTCATACACACATAGCTAAGGTCTACCTAGCTACCTGGATGAGGTGGGGCATCTGCCAAGCCAGAACACACCAGCAGGAACAGGACCCCTTCTGTTCCCAGCTGAGTCAGGCAGAGGCTCAAAGAGAACACTCCACCCCAGCAAAGGTGGCCACCTCCGCACAGACCTTGGAGAGAATGACAAAGGAGAGGAAGGCAAAGCAGAAAGAGGAGTGGGGGAACTACCACTAAGGAGTGCTGGCAGAACAGAGCCCTGGCAGCCGAGCCCTGGCTCAGAGCTGTCATGGTCCTTCAACACAGGACTTTCTTCCAAGAAAACACAGAGGTGCTCGCTCCGGTTCAGGTACCCTCAGGGCAACCTGCTGTACAAGTCTTGTGGCCAATGACTGTTCTCGGCTAAGCCCCTTCTGGTTGAAGTCACCACCACGGTAAAGACCAATGAGCTGGCCAAGCTCCCGGCGAGCAATGGGAGACACAACAGCAACAGTGCAGGGCCTGGCATGGCAGCCCAGCGGCCAAAGTCCTCATCTTGCATGTGCCGGGATCCCATATGGGCACCCGTTCATGTCCCAGAGGCCCTGCTTCCCATCCAGCTCCCTGCTTGTGGCCTGGGAAAGCTGTGGAAAACAACCCAAACTCTTGGGACCCTGTACCCACATGGGAGACCCAAAAGAAGCTCTCGGCTCCTTTGGATTGCTCAGCCCCAACCATTGCAGTCACTTGGACAGTGCATCAATAGATGGAAGATCTTCTTCTCTGTCTCTCCTCCTCTCTGTACATCTGCCTTTCCAATAAAAATAAATTTTAAACATGTGCTGCTGATCCTTCCAGAAAGAACCACCGTGACAATGAACTACCCCGAAGAACTTCGAGATTACCCAACCGTCATTTGGAGTTTTAGTGAGGGAGTGCAATTCTCTACAGTGTAAATCCTGCTGGAAACCATTTCAATCGCAGTATTTCTCCTGCTACTAAACGCAGAGGGCTCTTTAGAAAAAAGAAAATGATACTGGATTGCAACACACAGCATCCCACCATAAACAAACAAAAACCATCACTGGGTTTGTCACGAGCTGACTCTTCTGAAGACTAGACTGAACAACAAGTATGAGACAGGGAGAAGAAGGCAGGCTTCAAAATCCCTCTGCCACTCTTGAGAACCGAGTGTCCGGGGCCAATTATCCTGTAGGCTGGAGAAATGATGTCCTTAAAATAACACTATCATCAGAAAGCCCTCTGGAAATCTGGCATTTGTCACCACAGATCATCATGGTCTTTGTCTATCTGCAGAAAGGGCCCTTCGATGGAACATTCATCTGTTCCATTAAGGGCTGCGAGCTTCGCTGGGAGGAGAAGGCATACAGGACCAGACAGGAAGTCGGGGTCAGCAAACAGAAGCTGCTGCTGCCCAGCGCTGGCTCCTGCCCAGGGTGGGGAGGCACCAGGGGCCTAGTGCTTTGCCCTGTGTCTGCACTATCCACACTTCACCTCATCCCTTCCTTTTTGCAGGAATCCATGTTGTTTTTCTGGACTCTGCCAACTGTGGGTGATAACATGTGTGTTCACACAGACCTGGAAAACCCTGTCCCTGCCCACCGCTGGCAGTACCAGCAGTGCCATGAGATGCCTGCTGCCCCAGGATGGAGCCCAAAGAACTTCAAGCAGCCTGGATGGTGCCCTCCACCGCCGCCGTCCCGCCCCACCACTGTCCCAATTCAGGGCTCAGTTCTGGGGGACACCAGGGCCACACACACCCAAGCTAAAGGATGAGTTAGTGACAGCTCCTCGGCAGGCCTTTGCCTCACACTGCTTCTCAACGGCCCCTGAACTATGTTTCTTGGAGCAGCTTTTCCCGTCACTTCTGGTACTGCCTTTGCCCACATTCCTGCTGTGTCAACGACCCCCGCCTCAACCCAGCGTTCTTGTCTTATGTGCGACTGCCAAGTTCTTTCTCACGGACAGCTCTAAAAGGGAGCAAACAGTCCTAGATTGTATCCAGAAAGAAAACATCTGGTGTATGTCTCTGTAGCTCATTTCTCCTGGATGCTTGCTGGTATGCAACTGAACGTGTTCCCAAAAACCAAAAAGTCTCCCAGGCCAAAGCTCAGATCACCTGGGAGTTACTTTATATGCAAATATGGGCTTCTATTTTACAAGTGTGAGGCAAGAAAACAGAGACATTCAGAGGAACTTCCCAGCCATTAGCTCACTCCCCCAAAAGCCCACCATAGCCAGCTCTGGGACGCGCCAGGAGCCGAGGACCCAATCAGCACCTGCCACCTGAGTGGCAGGGCCCACCGCCAGGATGTGCATTAGCAGGAACCTGGATCAGAAATGGAGCCAGAAGAACTCAAACACCTCCCAGATGGGATGTGGGTGTCTGCACCATTGCCAGATCTACTGCCTAAAATATCTTCAACCGCCCTAACTGGAAATGGTTTCTTCACCTAAGAAGATCCCTTGGGGTGACTGCCAAGGGAGACACACAGTTGAGCCCCTGCTCTAGTCACAAGGACAGAATGAACTCCCACAGCCATGAAGGGGGAGCTCATGGAGGGTCAGGAAATGGCAAAACCAGCATGCAGACAGGAGACCCTCCGCGCCACACCCAGAACTGCAGTGGCCTGACAGCCAGACAGGCCTCACCAGCCTTCACATGGAGGACAGCAGCTTAGGAAAGCTGTGTCCAGAGAAAAACAGAGTCGTCTCACCCTGGCTCTGTGGGCCACATCTAGGGGACTTTGTTTCTGAAGAGGATGCCTCTGTGGATGCCGCAAATGTGAAGGCAGGGTCAAGGAAGACTCCAAGACTCCAAAACATTGGGAAGGATCGCTAAAACAGGAGCCCAGATGGGGCCACTGTTAACGGCACAGCAAGTAAACAGACCTCCTGTGACAGCATCATCCCACCTGGATGCTGGTTCGAGTTCCTGAAGCTGCACTTCTGATCCAGCTCCCTGGGAAAGCAGCAGAGGGTGGCCCCAGTGCTTGGGAGACGTGGATGGAGTTCCTGACTCCTGCCTTGTGCCTGGTCCAGTGCTCCACATACGACGGCCATTTGGAAAGTAGCCAAGCAGATGGAACATGTCACTTTGACTATCCCTGTAACTTTCAAATAAGTAAAATCTTAAAGTAAAAACTTGGCCCCAGGCAAAGGGTACTAACTGCATGCCTATATGCAATGTCTTCCCCAAAATCAAAACCACCTGCAATAAAACAGGCAAATGTCATCCCGCCCAACTGCCCAGGCCTCTGCTGAGCATAAAAGACAAGGCACTGCTCGTGTTTATTTACTGTCAGATGTACCTGCGCTGGCTGCTTCATGCACTTTTGTGCCTACAAGTCCATTGCACAAGTGAGGAGCCCACAAAACAAAAACACAACACCTTTCGCCTCCTATATCCTATGTCCCTTCTGTACAGAATCTCACATATTTGAGTGACATCATAAGAGACTGGCACGAGGAATGTGTTTTGCTCAGCAGTACACAGCAGCAACATTGGAGGAATGGGGCAAGGCTGACTAGGAAAAGCAAAAAGCTCCCATTTAGGCAAGGAAGAAAAAAAAAACCATCATGGCAATCAAGGCCAAAGACGAGGGTGAATTCGCCAAGTGCACGCACCAGGCCAAGAGCACCTCTGGGAGACGAGATGTGCAGTGTGAGGCCGGCGGTATCCTCCTGCCATCCACAAGCGTCAGCCTCATTATCTGATTGTGTGCGGTTTTCATCAGTGCTGGTCTGATTAGATTTGATAAACTAAATTTGTGCTGCTCGGCATCCTTAGAAAAAGAAGTGACTTGCATCTCCTTCCAAGAGAAAAAAAATTAAAAAACAGCATCTACTTCAGCAACCTGCAGCAGCCACTGGGCGTGCCAAGGAAAACTTCGTGGAAAAGGCAGCTATTCCAAGACACCCATGAGTTGGGGCCTGTGAGGGTGCTCCTGACCCCGAATGAACCTCACATTGGGAGGCAGGGGGAGGGGGATGAGGCAAGCTGACACCTCAGCAGTTCCTAGGAAGAGAAGGCAACGAACTGCAAATGCAGGTGGGGGAAAGGCGGTCCGGGCCAGAAGCAGTCGGTCGGACTCTACTACACTCACTGTGAAGAGGAAAATCCAGCAACCAAATAAACCCCAAACTGGAAATATTTGGAGAGCGGGGGCAAGGAATGGGGTGTAGAGGGATACGGATAACGCAGGACAAGCACAGCCACAGCGGAGATGCATCTAAGTCTAGGCCCTGGGTTGGGGCGGGGACACCCTCCTCGAGCAAAGGAGCTCAGGGGTGTCCCTAGTTTTCTGCTAGGCAGCACCCAGGGTCTGCAGCAAAGGAGCCCATGCGTGGTGAAAGGAGCCAGCAGACGGAGCTGCTCCTGTGGGCTAGCCACCACCACAAAGGCTACCAAGCCACACTGACCCAGCAACCGCAGTGCACAGGATATGCAAATTACATTTTCTGCTCCCCACCTCCAACTGCACTGACTTCGTCCTGAGACACTCCCAGACGCCAACCCCTCATAAAGGCGTGTGCGTGTGCACACACACACACACACACACACACCCCATTCTGATTTCCCTGAATGCTCCATGTGGCATGGAAATTGGCCGCTTCCACTCGGCAACGCTCAGGGCAGCCTAGCCTGTGAACGGCGACTTCTCTGCCTCCTTTCTTTGTGGCCGCGCTCCCCAGTTCTCGGCGTGCTCATTTTTAATGCACGATTGTTTCGTGATACAATACGGCAAATTGCAAATTACGTTTGGCTCAAGGAGTGATTATGAAAAATACTCGTTCCGCCGCCTTTGCTCAAATCACTCCGATAATAATGAGAGACTGATTGAGCTCTGAGCGGTCCAAGTGGCAAGAAGGGTCAATTTGAACATTTCTATTAAGCTTCTTTTGTTCAGCCCCACACTCTGTCGGGTCAGAGGCGAATAATCACACCCTTCATCCCGTTGCCATGGTTTTCCCCGTCCCCAAAAGCATCAGAACAATCCAGTAAGTAGTGCTGTCCCCAAGGCAGTCTCAGGAAGAAACACTAATGAGTCCCCAAGTCAGGAAAACACATCCACCTAAAAAAGCACTTCAAAGATGGAAAAGGGAAAGGCAGGCATGTGTTTTGCCACACACCTCTCTCCACCGGGAGGAGAGGAACGGGAGTATTTAATAACAGTCCTAAGTCATTCCTTGGCCTTTGCTGTGTCTGATACTGAATCTGCGATCCTGCCTGCGAACTCCTGCAGGTTAACTGGGAGGTACTGTTACGGCACAAAGAGATCCCACGGAGTTTGCAATATTCATCTGCAGTTGACATATGCCCTTAAATCATCACCTAACTACAACAGACCCACACCTGACACCCCTGTGTGTTCTTTCACCCTTCAACGTTTACTGAGCAGATGAAAACCACCGAGAGGACTTGGTTGTTGAGGTTTCAAGGGTGCAGAAAAGGTGCAGGCTGGTGGGTGGGAGATAGATAAGGATTTCTGAAAACTCTGGGACATGCATTTCCCCCAATGGCTTCGTTATCTGTCAAGCGGAGATGTCAGTCAGCGCTTTTTTTCTGTTGATTACAGGAAACACTTTGTTGTTCACTTTTCTTGCAGAGTGCTCTCCACAGACTAAATTAAAAGGTGGAGACTTTGGTGTGTTATTTTTAAGTCGATTTGCATATTCAGAGCTTACTTTCAGAAGCTGACATGCCTTTTCCAAAGAAAGATTTGTTTGTTTATACAAAAGGCAGAATGACCTTCCAGACCTTGGTTACTCCCCAAGTAGCTGCAACAGTCAGTAAGGGTTGAGCCAAGCTTTGAAGCCACAAAGCTGGAACTCTATCTGTGTGTCTCCCATGTGGATGGCAGGGTTCGGGGCACCTGGGCCAACTTCCATTGCCTTCCCCAGGTGCATCAACAGGGAGCTGGATCAGAAACAGAGTAGCCAGGACTCAAACCGGTACTCTGAAATGGGACGGTGGCATCTTAAACCACAGCTTAACACAGTATGCCCTAACACTGGTCCAACACGCTAGCAAGCAGAGATGGAGGACTTTTTCCTGACAAGGGCCACTGGGATATTTAGAATATCATTTGCAGATCACACAAAATTAGCAGCCTAAAAATTACCAACCTGATGAAATTTTCTGACTTTGGAGTCCTACACGCAGTTCCCTTGTCTGGGCCAACCAGATGATTTCACTGGCAGCACCCATGACCCAGACGCTCCCCGCCCCTGCTTGCAAAGCCCAAACAGACAGCTCTCCAAGCAACAGCTGAACAATTGGCAGCCACACCTGCCTCTCAGAACGGAAGACACAAGCAGGAACCTGCCCGGGCAGCAGGTTCCCAGCTGGGAAGGGCAAACTCACTGCCCACCAGTCACAGCACTCCCACAGAGGACTTGAGGTCACACCTGCGGTCATGCTGCAAGCCAGGGTCCCAGGTCTGAGGCCCATCCCACAGGTGACAGCAACATCTCTGTATAAAGGCTGTCCCGGCTGTGTGCCACTGATCCACTCAGTGCTGACACCCCTGATGATGACTCAGCTGGCACCGAGGAACCGAATTCCTGGGGTGGAGTCAGAGCAAGATGTACTTCCTGGTCTCATCCTTTGTGAGCAGCAACATGAACCCTGGCATGCTCCCTGGGTGTCTTCACAGTGCAACACCAGTGAGGACAGAAGTCGCAGATCTGCTCACCAGCCTGGAACTCCTGCCCTCCCAGCTCACCTCCAGCCACGGCCGCACTGCCTGCCGAGCGGAGGCAGAGGCTGGGTGGCCCCACTGGTGATCACAAACACAAAGCAGGAACGCAAGCGCATGGTGGTGAGTGACCTGACACCACAAGCAATGCCAAACCTTGCAACCCAGCTTAGCCCCGCACGGACAAAGAAGACGCGTACAGCTGTCTCCACCAAAACCAAGAGGTTAAAAGGCATCGGAATCCATGTGGCCAACAGTAGAATGCTGGAATCAAAGGCTTGGGCATCACCAAACCAGCAAGACACAGCAAGCTCAGTAGGTCTTAACTGACCATCTGCAGTGCAGGCCATTAGCTGGGCAAAAGAGCAGCAGCAAAAATTAAAGCAGTCAACGTTTCTAAATGGGCAGCGCACGTGACCAGAAGCCATCACTCCAGAACAATGGAGACTATTTTCCAACAGAAGTCTTTCCACACAGCCTCCTTCACTTGCTCGCTCCCAGGTGCCTTCCCAGGACCCTCTGCACACAGCAATCCCTGGGCCGCAAGGGGCAGGTGCAATGCTGTCTATCACTATAGTCCTCCCCGTCTTTCTGCTTAAACCAAAGTGACCAGTGGAGGCTGATTTTGGCTGACAGAGAGAGAGTGATGGCTTTCCCAGTTTAGGAAGCAGCTGCCACTGCAGAGGCCTCAGCTACAGCAGGGTGGGAGGAGCCAGGGCTATAGCAGGTGCTGCCTAGGGACCCCCACTCCTTCCATACTCCTGCTTTTCCTCAGCTTGGTCAGGTGAGGAAGTCTGCTGAGCTGAGCTGAAACTTCATTTCCAGCCTCTCCAGAACGCAGGTGCAGGAGATGACACTTGGGAACACACACCATCTCACAGCCAGGATGCCGGGCTGTGCGCAGAGGCACCTCTCGCTGACTCTGACACAAAACCACATGCCTACCACCCCATACGGTGCAGCTCATCCAACCTCGATTGCCTTGTAAGTAAATCAGCCTCTCAGGCTTATTGGAAAAACTGAATCAACTGAACACCCAGTGTCGCCATGCAGAGTAAGAAGTTTGTACATATGAGCTGGTTTATATCCCTCCTTGCATCTTAGCTTCCATTTCATGAGAATTGACAAGCGAGATTGCAGGGAAAGAAGCCCCAGAAATGAGGCTAGTTGACTTGTTTACCCTTCCTCTCAGAATGCTGAGCGGACAGCACAAGCCAAAGCTGTGAGCTGGGAGAAGAAATGAGCAGCTTAGTTCATGATGGTGCCCCACACAGATGCACAAAGCAGGCCCATTCTCATAGAGCAGTCAGTGTTCAGGGGCAGGGAGGTTCCACTGTACCCAACGGGGGGATGAGCCGCATGGACACACCACCAGGGAAGGCAAGCCGCCACAAAGAGGCTGATCCTGTGGATCTTCTTGCTTGCGATCTGAGAGATGAAACAGCAGGTGTCAGAGGGAGTCCAGGATGCCATTCGCCAGGGATCCTACAGACAGACAGGAGATGGGAGCACAGCCATGCAACCATGCTCAAAACCGTGTTTCCTGGCCCCAGTGCTGTAGCCTAGTGGCTAAAGTCCTCACTTTGCATGCACTGTGATCCCATATGTGTGCCGGTTCTAACCCCACCAATCCTGCTTCCCATCCAGTTCCCTGCTGTGGCCAGGGAAAGCAATTAAGGACGGCCCAAAGTCTTGGGACCCTGCACCCACATAGGAGGCCTGGAAGAGTCTCTGGGCTCCTGGCTTTGGATCGCTCAGTTCTGGCCATTGTGGCCATTTGGGGAGTGAATCAGTAGATGGAATATCTTTCTGTCTCTCCTCCTCTCTGTATATCTGACTTCGCAATATTGCAATAAAAATAATTTTCAGGAAAAAAAAAAAAAAACACGTGGCTCTTGCCCATGGTTCTGTCAGGGAGACGTGACATGGACCACACTCTGCCACAACGAACAAGAGATGGCTCAAGAACGGTGAGACACAAAGGAAGCAGTGACACTGGGACTCTGTGGCCACCCTAGGAGCCCTGCACAGGCGGTCTCCAGTGGGAACTCTGTGGCCACCCTAGGAGCCCTGCACAGGCGGTCTCCAGACATCTTTTCTATGAGGCAAAAGTAAACACAAGGGAACTTGAAAAAAGCTGTGTGCACACTGAGACTAAAAGGTCTAATAACACTGGAGATCCAAATTTTGACATCTACCCACACCTTTCTCATACAAGGCCTCTCTGAAGAATTTTCGAAAGAGCCCATGCATCTGAATTTGATTCTTTCTGCACCAGCGTAAATGTTTCTTTCCATTCCACTTCCACAGACTTGGGTCTCTGAGTCAGTGACTTCGCACTGGGGGCCGAAGCAAACAGGAACCAGCTGTGTCCTGCCAGTGAGGAATACTCCCAGCAGCCCTCTGTGCACCGTCCCACCTGCAGATTAACACGTCTCTAGTTTCCTCCTTTCGTTACCAGTGCTGGTTCTCCCAAGATGTGAACGCTCCAGGGTCAACTGCAGGGGCAGCCCTGACCAAGGTCAAGGACACTGCCACCAAAGACCAGACCACGGACCCAGAGCAGGAGGCCACACCATTGCCACACATTCAGGAGGGAAAGCCACAGGCATGAGTCAGATGTCATTCAAGACTCTCCCTTGGGTAAGTGGAGACAGTGCCACATGTTTCACTCACGTAAGTCCCTTCCCTCTGACGCGGGCACCGGCCACATACCTGACATGTGTCTGGGAGACACAGCCCCATCTCACTGCTGAGCACACAGGCTAATGCGAAACAGAGGGAAACCTTGTTTTATGGATGCCCGGAATGTCCATCCATCTCGTGGGAGAAGTAATGCTCAAAGGAATTTGCCAGACTAAACAGATGGGGCTACTCAGAGCATAAATTATAGGATGCCGCCAAAAGCAAAAGACCCGTATGGACAAAACTGTATGTATCAAAATGTGAAACCTTTCCAGAAAAGAAATTCATAGAGAAAATGTCATATGATTGTTTTTTTTTTTCTATTTTTTCACTAAAATTGCGAAGGCAAATCTAAAATCTTACCAGTTAACAGATTGAAAGATTATAATGGCATATAATCATTATCAAACAATAGACAACTGGCTACATTATACCTTTCTAAAAATAGTCCATGATATTTTATTACAAAATATAAAAGAAATTGAAACTGGGTCACAGGAGGAAACACACAATTCTATACTTTCTTGGGGAAAACATTTCCAGAACTCATAATTTTTTTTTTTTGGTTTGTTAATGCAAAGCCCTTATAGTGAATAAACTAGATGCTTTGTGAAAATAGGAATGCACACAAAAGGATACAAAAAGAGGCTTTGAAAAGATGCTTGCAGGCAGAGCATAGCCAGGGAACCCACAGCAAAAATCCCCAGTTGGCAACTTCAAGACTGTGCCTACAGCACTGGGGGACTGAGTCCACCAAAACCTCCCCTCCCCTTGGACAGGTCAGAAGCAGGGAACATCACCGCCCAAAAGAGACATGGTTTTTGCAAAGTGGTTTTTAATACTGTTTTTAAAAAAGATTTCTTCCATTTGCGAGGCAACTGATGGAGAGCTAGAGGTCTCTCATTGCTGGTTCACTCCCCCAAAGGCTTGGGGTAGGTGGAAGCCAGAAACAACTTGGCTGTGGCCTCCCACGTGGGTAGTGGGGTCTAGGCACTTGGGCCCTCTCCCACTGCTTTCTCAGCCACATTAGGAGGAACTGGATTGCAAGCACAGAAACTGGGACTTGGACTGTAATAGGGAATGACGATGCTGCAGGCAGTTCTTTAGCCCACTGTGTCACAACTCTGGACTGCATCACAGGGTTTGTGAAGCCACAAGGGCAGAAGCCCTTGGGAATCATGTGGGTAACAGTCTTGGGCAGAGGGAAGTCTCTTTATCCTGCGTAATAATGGGCAAATATCACAATGCTTTCTTTAAAGGCTTTCCACAAAGGTCACCTCACAGCTGGCACTTGGAAGGCATGGACGATTTCTCTGCCCTAAGGACTTTCTTCGTTTTGCAAACACGAGCAAAGATGGGAACTAAGTCAGCGTGGCAGGTGTTGCTTCGCGAAATGCTGGTTGTAGTCACTTAAGAGACGCAGGTGGCAAGGTCAGATGCATCCCTGGCATGGATATCTGAAAAGCCTAAGCCCCAGGAGTACGCAGCACCCTGCCTCTGCAGGTGGGGAACCCGAGACGCTGCATCCCGGAGGGAAGCCAACTGACTCCACCGCTGGGTGGGCCTCCTTGCCGCCAGCACCCTCGACCATCCCACATCCCCCTTTCAACAGAACCTACGCCTCTCATCTCTCAGTCAACAGCCACTAGGGAGTCCTGGGCACCCACGGTGGCTCCTGGGACACAGGAGGCTCTGCCCTGAACATTTCCTGAAGGTAGAAAAGAAATGGTGGGGACTCAATCGCTAACAACATCGTACACATTCCACAACCACCTGCTGCTCGTGGCTAGTAAGACGTGACCATGCCTGAAAATGAGACAGAATTTTATGAAGGAAGGAAAAGAAATTTGGAATTCCCAGAATGCATTTAGAAGTAAAATTTGGGGTGCTTTTCTAATGCCCAAAGTTAAGTCCAGAGCAGAACCAGATAACAACACAATCTCCCCGCCCTCCACACATATATGCATGGCAGTTGGTGGAAATCAATGAAGGTTGGCAGGGAGGCACCAGCATGTGTGCAAGGGGCAGTCTTGAGCTCAGCAGTGGGCATCCCAGGGGGGCGGAGGGGCATGTTCCACACTTCAGTGTGTGGTGCCAAACCGTGGGCTGGCAGGCAGAGAGCCAAGGACCAGAGGAAACAGCAGTGGGACTGGCAAATGAAGGGAAGATGACAGACATTTTGGAGGACTAAGAGCAGAAAATAGAGAAGTCACCCATGGAACAGCCAGACAGAAGAGTGAGCAGGGTGCATGTCATCAGGGTCTAAATACAGGGGTGTCAGGGCCACCCGAGACTCACAGGCGCTGGGGAGAAGAGACCCCTCCCTATGGTGGTCAGTGGAGGCACAGGCAGGGTGTGAGGGACATCACCAGTGGCCACTTTCAAATGAGCAATGCAGCCCCACTTTGGTGACACAAAGACCACAGACAGAAAAGGCTCCACCCATCACAGAGGAACAGCACCGTAAAGTTCAGTTCAACACTACTACTATCCACACTGCCAAGCTCTCGCAATGGGCATCTTACTTTCACAGTGTACACAACAGTAACACAACCTCATTGTGGTATGCACTATGGCAACCTCCCTTCATCCCAGGAGGGGTGGGGGATGGCACCCTCAGGAGCAGTGGACTCACAATTCCACCCAAGGAGTCTCCACCCACTGCTGGACTACACGACGACCTGGGTGAGCCAGCTCCACTCCCACCCTGGTGCCAGGCTCCTAGCCGACAAGTCAGGGCCAAGAACAGCAAGTCATGGGTTCCTGTGAGGATTAAACACCCAGGGTGGTTACAAACGGCGTGCTCAGCAAATCATGCACCTGCACGGACATGCACAGAGCAGACTGCCGGCAGCCGCCACGCATACAGGACACCACACAATGGGGGATGCTCTGTCCTGGGCCAACGTCTCGGGGCCACCACCTTTCCCACACTACCTGAACCTCAACCCTGGACCTCCAAGTCACCCGGCGACAGAAAATGAGGAAACTACAACTGCGTGTGGCCACCGAGTTCGGCTCACCTCAGCCTCTCTCCACCCAGAGGTAAGCCATCTCCTCTGTCTATGCCTGAAGCCCTTGCATAACCCAAGCTATTGTTTTGTTAGACAGCTGTGATACAAACATATGAATATGCTCTGAACACAGGGACCCTCACACCATCGAGCCATCCCTACTCCCAAGGCTGAGGGCGCTCAAGGGCATAGCTGGGGTCTGGGTGGCTCAGGTGAGCCCAGATCCCTGAGTGCCCCTTCTGAGTCATGGAGGTGCCAGGGGTCACCTATCCTTGCCAAGAGGGGGGTGTCTACAGAAGGACGGGACTTTGGGTCATCCTCCTACCCCCTCAGGTGCGCTAAGATGATCTCAGCCTCTTTGAGGGTCTGATGCAAGCTGGCAACTGCCCGCTGTGAAGGGGCAGAGGTCTAAAGAGTTTGGGGCAACTGACATCACGGCAATGCTCACATCACTCATGGCTGCTAAGTGGCAAAGAAAGCAGAGCTGACCTAATAGGGAACACTAATGTGGCTGCCTGCGTCACAGAAACTGAGGTTGAGGTATCAGGGGAACACATGGCTGGCATCCACAGGCGTCAGAGGGGAGGGGAGCACTCACGGCCATGAAGGGGAGCACTCACACGGCCGCCAGTGTCAGAGAGAAGCTAGCTGACCTTGAGGAGGATGCTAACATGGCGCTAACGTGGCCGCTTGTATCACAGAAGCTAGCTGACCTTGAGGGGGATGCTAACATGGCGCTAACGTGGCCGCTCGCATCATGGAAGCTAGCTGAGCTGGTGGGGAATGCTAACATGGCCACCGGCATCATAGAAGCTAGCTGAGCTGGTGGGGAATGCTAACATGGCCGCTCACATCATAGAAGCTAGCTGAGCTGGAGGGGAATGCTAATATGGCCACCGGCATCATAGAAGTGGTGCTCACCCGTGGGAACATACACATCCCTGGCGGCCATCAGTAGTAGAGAGAACAGGGCTGACCTGAAGGGAAACACAGGGCTAGTGGAAGCCAGCATCAAAGAAGTGGAACTGAGGAGACTAGGGGACACGCATGTGGCCCGAAGCCTCCAGAGGATGAGAAAGCAATGCTGAGGTCACAAGGAGCACTCAGTCGCTCAAGGTTGCCAGTGTCCATGAAAGTGAGGCTGAAGAAATAGGAAACACTCACGGCCTGTGGCCACCAGCAGCCGAAAAAGTAACACCGAGAAAACGGGAAGCACTCACATGGCCACCAGAGGCAGAGAACTGAGGCTGGGCTAACCAGATGTGCTCAGGTGGCCCAGTCACCAAGAGTAACAAGGAAAGCAATGCTGAGGTACTGGCCAAGGCAGCCAGAGGCTGAGAAACGAAGCGGTGACTGCAACAGCAAAAGCTACTGTGGGGCTCTAGGGGCACAGTGAGGGGCCGTCTGCTCCCTCACAGCAGGGACACAGATGAGGCTGAGGTCAAGGCAACACTTTCTAAAGCTAGGGTTTGGTGACAGGATCACCTGCCAGCACCAGAAGTGGTTCCAGACAGATGCTGTCCATAGGCACCCTTCACCGGTTATCAGGCATTCTCTGAGCATGCAGGTCTAGGTGGCAGACCCGCAAAAGACATCCCCAGGAGGGTGTGAGGCGCTAGAAGAGGGGGTTCTTGCCAGCTGTCACTCCACAGGCAAGGGGAACTCAGGTGTAGGCCTGACCCTGGGAGGACCTGGAAGGGCAGGGCCTCACTCACCACAGCGCCCTGAGCAGATCCCAAGGGTGACAGGCCGGGAGGATCTTACAACCCGCATTCTCGCTCCCAGCAGCAGGGTTCATGGCTAAGGGGCTAGAGGGCACGTTTCCTCCTTGGGATGGCTCAGAGGAACAAGGGATGGGAGAGCTAGACCTGGGTTTCAGAGCCACTTGTGGGGCTGCCAGAAGTGGGTGTTCTTCCTGACAGAGCCAGATGGGAGACAACACTGCTTCGAGGCCCAGCTCGTGGACACTCCCGGGGTGCCCACGCACCATGTGACTGTGGAACAGAGGGCCAGGAGGGCAAAGCAATGAGAGGGAGTCCATGGGCATCTCAAGACAGGGATACTCCAGATGTAGGACGTGCAAGTACCAAGGTACTAAGCAGTCAGGGAAGACTGAAACAAGGCAGGCCAGTGTCAGCAGTGGGGATTGTGAATGGAAGGGGGCAGTTGAGTCTGTGTCCTGTGGGGCCCAGCAGGGGCCCCAAGGATTTGACTTTCAGTGAGAGCTACAGAGGGGTTGAAGACAGGGACAGTGTGTGGTGCTTTTTGGCCACATTGGGGTTCAACTGAAGAGCACAGTACAGCACCTTCTGGCTACAGTGGTAAGAAGAGACCACTGGGAACAGGGCATGACTCTGACACTTGCAGTGCAGGAGAGGAGCTGTGGCTCCAACTGCAAAAGCCCTGCCTGCTGTATTTGGTTCCTCTGTGTTCACTTAGAAAGGCCCCATGATGTAAGCTTGACCCGCATGGTCGATATTGTTGAGGTCTAAGTGGGTTGTTGGTCCCAAAGGAACACAGTGCTGGGTATGGAATACACACCAAATGGGCTCCTGTATCTCCAAAAAATGAACATATGTGTGGAGGGAAAGAAAAAAGCAGGGTCACGGGTGACCTCAGGTTTGGACCGCACCTACCTGAAGGGTGGCTGCCATTGTCTGAGAAAGGAGAGAGGGAGAGAGGACAGGGGACATATTAGGAAGACAGCTGCCACTGCAGCTGAAAGATGCCCAGGCAAGAGAAAGGTAGTTGGAAGTTATCAGCCCTGTGCTACTGAAGAAACAGAAGACAACAGGGCCCTTGGGAGACCCCTGACTCCAGCACCTGCAGGACCAGGCAGAACAGCATTTACTGAGCAGAGCAGAGAGCAGAGACCAGCAGGACCCCTGGGAGACCCCTGACTCCAGCACCTGCAGGACCAGGCAGAACAGCATTTACTGAGCAGAGCAGAGAGCAGGTGCCAGCAGGGAGGACAGGGCAGGCAAAGGTGGTCTGCAGAGCAAACAGAGACAACATACAGTGTCACGGGCAGATATGAATGACAGAGGAGCAGGCCTGCAGAACACCTCGGCCTAAGCCCCCGACAGAGTGGGATCCCTGGGGAGAGTTGGAGAGAAGAAGGGAGAATGACACAGGAACCGGAAAGGGAAGGACCAGCTTAAGCACGTGGGAGAGCAATGCCTGGAGTAGGAAGAGAAGTCCATGCGGCTTAACCTGGGTGAGAAGCATTAGCGCTATAATGCAACAGCAAGCATTGTTCTTAAGAGAGCCAAGGCTATTTCACAATGATACAAAACTTCATCTTTAGTGTCTCGATCGGCTATGATTAAATCCAGGCCGGAAGAAACCAATTGGACACTCCCTTATCATCCCCACTGGTTTGAGAAGATGCAACAATTGAATTTTTTACCTAATAACGTGTGGCTGGATAAAGTAGATCTCAGAACTGCAAGGACTTGACCCATTCTCTTCCAGATAAAAACCTCAGACAGACTACTCCCGGTGCACCACATGCAAGATGCTGTTAACCGATGCATCTTGCAGGGACATCTTCCAGCAGGGCAACAGTGTTTATTTACCCTATATTATTAGAAAGTGAATAGTCACTAGTCTTCAATTTTCACATCAGGAGCAGAAAAAGAGGGAAAAAAAAATGCCATTTTCTACTTGGTCTGGAAGTGAAATTGACTTAGCGGCTCAGAACTGTCAAAAAAAAAATTCTCTTTTAGGAAAAGGTCTGCTTCACTCACAGACAGGACGAAGCAGGTGTCATCTCTGACATCCGTGCCCTGGGTCTGTGGGAAAGAAATGGTGAGCAGGCCGGTTGGGGGAAGGGCCCGGAGAGCTTCCCACCGGGTCTCCCGCCTCCCCCCGCCTGCACATGTCAGAGGTTCTCTCTGTAAAAGGCGCTAACAAGAGAGGGAGAGAGTGCTTCAAGAGGAAGGGATCAGCTCCCCCAGAACCTGTCTCTGCTGCAAATAGGTCCGTCTGGCACTTATTTCCCAGTGTTAAAAAAGCGGGAGGCATCGCTTCTCTATTAATGAACAGCACCGTACGTGAAGTCCGTGAGATTCACATGTTGGGAATTTATGCATGGATGTGTGACGACACAGCGGAGCTGTCCTCTGTCCTGGAGACGAGCAAGAGGACAAAGAAACGGATGCCGGGTCTTTGGCTCATGGAGTTCTTTCTCTCCCTTACAAAACACTGCTCCTGAGCCGCACGTGGAGAGGGGCAGGGTTGGGCGTGCATACTGTAACCTTGTCCTCCAGGTCACCACTGTCACCCAGGTGAAACTGGTCACACTGATTCCACACCACGCCGACTCCAGAGGCATAAAGGACTTGGAGCCCTGACCTCACACGCTGTTCCCTCCTGGCTCGACATGGGTGGGACTGTGTGTGGCCAGGCTGCATGCAGTGAGGGGGGGACTGGCAATGCTAACTGCTTCAGCCTGGGAACAGTGAGATCCTCCTCACAGGGCCACGGGCCAGCGTCACCACTCCCTGCTTCACCTTGTCTTTCCAACAGTTGCACTAGACAGAGCCTAACTAGTCTTCTGCTGAAATCCTGGGGGTTCCATGGGTAACAATGAGCTCGTGAATTAGGTTTCAGGCAAGGCAGATGCTTCCTTTAAAACAACAAGATGAGCTCCGCACCTGCCCCAGCCCTGGATTGCGGGACTTGACCAAGGCCAGGCACACTTGTCTCGGACACTGTCACAAAGAGCGAGCTTTCTGCCTCTCTTGCTCTCGGCAGATCTTAGCATCACCATTCACTGGAGCAGCTTTACTTCTGGGTGTTGGGAGAGCTGGTTCAGCAGCCATCCCCTGAACAGATATTGGTTTCCCTCACATCCCATTTCTTGTTTAAATGCTAATCATTATAGGAACCAACCCTTGCCAAGAACACCCTCACAAACTGGCCTATTTTGTTATCACTGTCTCGCATCTCATGGAGGACAGGGACCACTGGACCAGCCCAGCCCACCTCACGGCCTTTGCCCTGCAAACTCATCTGTGGCCCAAGTTCAACCCTACCACACCACACAGTGCTACAACACTGCTGGTGACTGCAGCTAGCAACCTGAATGGACTCCAACATCCACCCACTGGGCTTGTGCCTACAGTCTCCAAACATGCCAGCAGTGAGCAAGCAGCATGGCTTTCCATTCCCATCAGGGGACAATAATGTGAACCACCCCCGCCCCCACGCTTGAACTCAGAATGTTCCAGAATGACCAGGGTATAGAAGCAAGACCATCAAACTCACTGATGTCGACGACAAAAATCCATCAACAGCCACTGAAAATTTGTTCAAAGTAAATTTATTGTTTTTTGTATTTTTTTTTTTTTTTTAAAGAACAACAGTAATTGTGCAATACGCGCTGCTCAAGACACCACTGAGTCTGGCTTGCTGGTCACCTCTTCTGGGGCTTCGGTTTGGTCAGGCTAAATGAGAAACACGCACAGACACAGGGTTAGTAGACACACACAGGACAGTGACATGAAGGCATGCCTGCTGCTGTCTCCGAAACCCGAGGCATGCCACCCACACGACACACTCAACACTCAACCTTGCATATGCTGTGCTGAAACACACCAACACTCTAGACATGGAAGACACGAGAGTGGGTCTGGTTTCCAACTCAGCAAGACTTCAAACTAAGAGATGGTCTCCTGTGACAGAACCGAATCAGAAACAATACTGCGATGGAATTGGGGAGCAGGGATCCTCAGAAAACCACGGGACACTTAAGTGGAGGATCTGTTTTAGTGGTATCATCACAACAGGATTTTCATTCTCACTCTGCCCAGCTGCCATGCACGCTCAGCCACCACGAAAAGATGGCAATGCAAGGTAAATTGGAGGCAGGCCCAGCAAGGGCACGTCTCGTTCGTCAGCTGGAGTCCACACAATTCTGTGTCATGGAAATGACAGCAGTTCCAGTTCCCCAGCAAAGTAACATCAAATTCTACTTACTCCAAGCTAGCCAAGGAGGAAGGGAGGAAAAAAAAAGGAACACACGATTTAAAATTCTTCATAACTGAGAGTACAGGATTTTGATATATTGCTGCTTACGTCAATAAGGCCTGGAAACATACTGCTTAGGAACGCTGTCGCTTTGCTTTAAGAAACAAACACATGGGGACATGGGGCCCGGCGGCGTGGCCTAGCGGCTGGGGTCCTCGCCTTGGGAGCCCCGGGATCCCATATGGGCGCCGGTTCTGGTCCCGGCAGCTCCACTTCCCATCCAGCTCCCTGCTTGTGGCCTGGGAAAGCAGTTGAGGACGGCCCAAAGCTTTGGGACCCTGCACCCGCGTGGGAGACCCAGAAGAGGTTCCAGGTTCCCGGCATCGGATGGGCGCGTACCGGCCCATTGCGGCTCACTTGGGGAGTGAAACATCGGATGAAAGATCTTGCTCTCTGTCTCTCCTCCTCTCTGTATATCCGGCTTTCCAATAACAATAAAAATCTTTAAAAAAAAAAAAAAGAAACAAACAAACACATGTAAACACTAAGCAACAGACCTCTCTCCTTCTGAAGTCAGGCTCAGTCCCCTTGTTAGCGACAACTTCACATAAATGCAGAGTTCTCAAATATATCTTACGGGCTTTAACATCACAGAGACAAGGACCTGAGACTCAAAGGCATACAGAGATGCAGCATGCCAGGGCTCGGGTTGCACCTGACATGGGAACGGGCTGCACTGATGCGTGCTGCAAGCACACTTGGGTTTCTAAGACAACAGATATCTTATTTAAGGCTCTAGGGGCTCCTACGTGCAAGGGGAATTTAACGTGGAGGACACAGAACACCAGACGTCTGTTACTTCATGTCTTATAGATTTACATATGTGATTTGAAACGTGCATCAAGACCACGATTGTGTTCATTTAGAGAGGCAGTCTGCATGACGCACAACACTCCTTCTTGGAGCTTCATGTCGATGACTCCATTTCTGTGCCTCCCATTCAATGTGTGAAATAGAAACCCACGTGTCTAGGGACATCAGTGATAGCCAACTGCCCCAGCAATGAGCCATCAAGTCTCCTCTGCTGAGCTCTTAACACATGGCTCAGTGACCTGTTTCTCCTCATATTTAACCTAGGAGAGGACATGCTTCAATTAACCAGGTCTGCACTGCACTGTACCCTGGCTATGGTACTGTTTCTAACCTACTTCACCCCTTCCTCTTGGTACCTGAACCACAAACAGAAACAAAACCAATCTAAGAACCCACCCCTCTTGCCCAAACCAGAGGCGGGCAATACCACTACCAACATGTAGACCCCCCACACAAATCATGCTGAGATGTGTCCACGCAGAGATGAGATATAAAAAAGCTATGTAAAAGAAATAGAATATTTTTCAGAGAAAAATAACAGACAGAGGCTGGGGATAGTGTTGTGGTCTAGTGGGCTGGGCCACTCTCTGCAATGCCAGCATCCCATGTGAGTACCAGTTCCAGTTCCAGCTGCTCTGCTTCTGATCTATCTCCTTGCTAACACACTTTGGAAAGCAATGGAATCTGGTTTAAGTACATGGACACCCACCACGCACATGGGAGACTCATGGGAAGTTCCAGGCTCCTGGCTCTGGCCTGGCCCAGTCAGTTATTGTAGCCATGGCAGCTATTTGGGGAGTTAATGGAAGATTGGAAGATTGACACCTCTCTTTCTCTCTCTCTCTCTCTCTCTCTCCCTCTATCTCTGACTTTCAAATAAATAACTATTTATAAGGAAAGAAACTGACTTGAAAATCTTACCATACTTCCCTACATTGCAAATGAGCGGAGGAGGTACATGTTAGGGTACAGTAGGTTAAGGTTGCACTTGGATGCTCATATTCCAAGCAATGTTATCAGTTCTGATCTTAGCTACTCGTCTTCCAAACCAGCTTCCTGCTGATGAATGCAGGAGGCAGCAGATGATGGCCCATGCTGGGTCCACCCAAATAGAAGACCTGGAGGGAGAGTTTCAGGTATCTGTTTCCGGCCTGGTCCAGTCCCGCCTGCTGTAGGCATTTAGGGAGTAAATCAATGGTTGGAAGATCTCTCGACCCCTTCTTTCTCTTGGTTACTGTAAATGAACTTCAAAAAATAATTAATAATGGGCTCGGCGCTGTGGCCTAGTGGCTAAAGTCCTCAACTTGAACACGCCACGATCCCCTATGGGAACCAGTTCTAATCCCAGCAACCCTCGCTTCCCATCCAGCTCCTTGCTTGTGGCCTGGGAAAGCAGTTGAGGACGACCCAAAGCCTTGGGACCCTGCACCTGCATGGGAGACCCAGAAGAGCTCCTGGCCTCTGGCTTCGGATTGGCACAGTTCTGGCCATTGTGGTCACTTTGGGAGTGAATCAATGGACGGGAGATCTTCCCCTCTGTCTCTCCTCCTCTCTCTATATATCTGATTTTGCAATAAAAATAAATACATCTAAAAAAGAAAAAATCTTAAAAAAATAATTAGTAAGACACCCAAATTGAGGGAGGTGACTGGTCCCAGGCCATTCAACTGAGTAGGGATGGAATGTAGTTTAAAACATTGGTGCTATCAAATACTAATGCCATATGTTAATGATATGCCATATGATATTGCTGTGAAGGAAGGAGTCACTAACACAGACGGTGTTTGGAAAACTTTAAACCACAGCTGAAGCCACAAACAGAAGACAGTGTCATCACACAAGTCACAGGGCTCTGCAGACAGGGCTGCACATGCATGTCCTGTGGGCTGCGTGGAGCTGCTGGAAAAAGGGCTCCATGGCATATACACTCCCACCACAGCAGGGCATCGGCTAGAACAGACACCACTGAGCCTGGGGCTAGGAAAAGCTCTGCAGCACTCAGAGGGCAAACAAAGTCAATGCAAAATGAACTAAAAAAATACGTGTATTTGAAGCAAAAAAATTAAAAATCCAAGCATATAAGGGTCTTCCGAAAGGTCATGGGAAGTGTATACTATGAAAAAAGTATGTGTGGATTTCAAATATTCCTTGAACAAAAACTTATTTGGAAAGCGGGGGGGTGGGGTGTGCGGAGAAAGAGAGAGAGAGAGATCTTCTATCTACCTGTTCTCTTGCCCAAATACACACAACAGCAGGGCTGAGCCAGGCCACAAAAACTGAATCCAGGTCTGCCATGCAGATGGCAGGGGACAAAGCACTTGAACCCTCACCTGCTGCTTCCCAGAAACCTGGGTCAGAGGCAAAGCCAGGACTCACCCAGGCACTGCAGCATGTGACCTGTCACAAGACACCTGTCTTTTCATTTCATTTTCCAGGGAGTTAACTTTGGAACTTGCCTCGTGGCATCAGCAGCTAGCTCAAACAATCAGGGGAAACCATCTCAAAACCAGAGGCCCCAGCAAAGCACAACAAAGTAACTGGAAAATGACCCTTGCTGGGGGAAGCCACTTCCTAACTTTTAGAAAAATGTCAGGCCACTGCACCTGAATTCAGAACTCAGTTCTCTAGGATAAGCAGGCCTGTGAGGTTTCCAAACGCATGGCTCTTTATCCCGATGCTGGCTATCTAGGATGGGCCACAGCGGCAGAGCTCACAGGTGTAGAACTACAGAGCATGTGGGGCATGCCCCGGAGTCCGAGCAGAAAGAGGCCCACGCTGCGCATCTCTTCAGGGATTCTCCAACAACAAACATGTCCCCACTCTTACTATTTTTCTGGCCCCAAACACAAAGTTCCAACACAGGCCTCTCCTCTGCACTTGCAGGTTGCAGACCAAAATTAGTAACTCCTGAATGACTAGAAGGGTATCTTTTGCTGCATGGCAAGAAGAGGATGCTGTATGTATCAGAGGACTGCCAGCTAAGGCATGAAAACCCACAAGCCAGTGGTCCCAACTCCCCTGGTGTGCCTTCTGTAGGACTGTCCCTCGGCACAGTTGGGATGAAGGGCCTCCTGGCTACCACAGAAACTATCAGAACGTGGCAGTTTGAGCAGTTTCATCCAGTGAGGCTGCTCAGATGTGGAATACAATGAAGAAGGATGACTTGACCGAAATAGCATTCAGAAGAGCAAAATCGACAGGATGAAAACCTTGCATTCTGAAGCACTGGGTGACAGCAATCCAGTGCTATTTAAATTAAGCATAATACTGCTAATAGGCCAGGCCCTGACCTCATGGAAGTCTATAGTGAGTTTCCGTGTTCCATGCTGTTGTTGTTGGAACCTGGGCTTCCACAGGGCACCCCTGCTGTGCTGTGCAGCCTTCATCCGGAGTCGCAATTCCCACATCCCCAGGCCTGACTTACCTGTAGGTCCCTGAGTTTGTGAAGATCAACCTCGGCATCGTAAATGAAGGAATTCTATGAAAACGAAAACCCTGGCTCACGTTTTGCAGTTGAGAACAAGCTACGGGTGGGGGAACGTGATGCAGACAGCTACTTTGTGAAAAAGGCAAAGACGGAGCCACACTCGCTGTTCAAACACGCGTGGGGCTCTAATTTATGCAACAACCAAGCCGTCTTTGTATTTGGCATCAACACGTGCCTGGGTGTCATAAACCAATCCGATGCACATTCCAGGCTGACTTTCAGGGAAACTTCTCAACAGTTTGTCACTTTAATTGTACGGCACAATCTTTTTTAAAAAAGAGGATATGCTAAGTAACCCTCAAGTATAATTTAAGGACACAAAAACAACTGTCAAGAAACAGCCACAGACTACGTTTAATGAAATCGTCACAGGCCGAAGCAATAAGTTTTAAATTAATCAACACAGCTTAATTGAAGCTCTATTTGTAACATTCTTTTTTTCTTTTATTACACTCGTTATTAATGAACCTTTAAATGCTACCACTAACTTGAGCTCTGTGTTGCATTTAAATAATGAACCATTGTTCCCACACAGAAAAGAACCAACACTGCTTTAACAGCCCTTTGTCTCACTGGGGCTCTAAGCGAGAGCCCCTGCTAACAGTGGCTCAGAAGGCTGGTCAGAGTGCGAGGTACCAACAGGGTCCTGAGAGACTCAAGTGTGACACTTCAAGGGAAAACTGCGCTAACTACGACTGGACACTGCACAGGGACCATGGCTGGCCTTGAAAAACCTTGTGCCATTAGTACTTCTTCTCACTCCCACAGTCGTGGGCAGTCATACACCATCGAACCACGTATGGGGGTATGGCCCATAGCTTGGGGACCCGGAGCGGCGTATGTGCATCTGTGACTGATGGGAAGGCACACCCTCCCCTCCCCTGTATGCTGTGTCTCTCAGCACACCACGCCTTGACACATGTCAGGGATTACACACGTGGGGTGGTGGTTGCTGGAGACTTACCTGAACATATCTCCCAGGCCCTTCAGCATGCCCTTCTTGGCTTTCATTTTGTCCTTCTCCTTGTCTCTGTCTTTCTTCTTCTCTTTGCCAGTTTTATCTCTCTTCCTTTCACCTTTGTCACCCCGCTCCTGGTTGCCATTGGTCTGTCTCTCCAGGGAGTGGGAGGGCTGGTCGCTGGCAGTAGACACGGACTCTCTCCCTGACCGAGAGCTTTCTTCTGTGTCTTCTTCCACTTGGAAGGGAGGGAAAAAAAAGGATGGTAAAACACAGTGGAGAACATGGGGAGGCAAAAAACACAGGTGTGGAAAAAACCCTACTACCGCAGTGGGATCAGTGCTGACGCCACAACTAACGCAGGATGGGATGTGGAACAGCTGGGACACGTGTGGGGTCTCTCTGTCTCTCTGTTAACTCTTCCTTTCAAATAAGACATCAGTGCTAAGTTCTGAGCAGATGTGGCTGGCATGAGTGGAGAAGACAGCACAGATTCCCAAGAGAAGGGCCCCTCCTCCACTCCTGGTCAGTCCATCGCTGCCCCATGTGACTGCTCAGGGCCCCATCACCTCTCCTGCAACACAGACCCCAGACGGTCCTGTGCATCATTTTAATAGGATGCTAAGAAGGCGGGGGAGAAAAAGGAGCTTATCTTTATTGCCTTGGACAAGGAAAATACACGTAAGACTCGTTAAAATGTAGTTAGAGTAGTTGGGCTGCACCACACACCAGCAGGTACATGGGGGTTGGCACAAGGACCTCTATCCTCAGGCTTCCGAATGTGTCCACCTAGGACGAGCAAGCACACAAGAATGGGTGTGTTTGTCTGCCTCCACAGTGGATGATCACATCATCTGTGACCGTCTGCATGAAGACAATACCAGACATAAATGCTGTGTACGTTTTGACTCACTGTACATGCCCAGCTGTACAGAACTGCAGCTGGACTGAGGAAGGAATGTGACCATGACCCAGCCAATGATCTCACTCCCCTGCATGTCACAGATAAAAACTGCATAATGCTGTAATCATCCTAGAACCTGCACCAAGAGGAGGGTCCAAGAGCAAGGAATAACACAATCATTTTGCACTTGAATGACAGGGATTTAAAGTATGCTTCCTCTAACTCAGGACAGGTAGGCTGCAAGGTGCCAATCTCCCAAACAGGCTACTGCACCTCCAAGAGAATTTGGGTCTGATCTCTTTTTTAGCAAGACACCTACCAACAGAGCAGCCAATTTGTCCTCATAGCTTTGTTTCCGGTATTCAATTCCTGCAAATCAGAGACAAGCAATGACCCATGAGGTCAGGCCCCAGTGCTATAGCTTTATTTTTAAATGTCAGCTATTTAGCACTACAAAAAGGACAGGGGTGCAGAATTTTTGACACATTTGGTTAAAAAGGGAACCCATTTCCCACTTCAGCAGCTCTCACCCTAGGTACAAAGACTAAAAACAGCCCCAGGCCTGAATCTGAAACTGATTTGGAAGTCAATGAGACTAACTTTTCCAGCAAGAAAAGGAGTCCTTCTCTTTGCTCTAGTGTCCTTGCACAGTGAACTTCAGCAACTCAGAGGAAGCAAGTTACAAATTCTCATGAATGGGGCCCTAAAAATCCTTAGTCTTACAATCATTGGTTGCTTTTGTTTATTTCAGAGGCAGAGAGAGAGATTGAGAGTAAACACCTGCCAAACCAAGAACTTGGTCCAGTCTCCCACACAAGTGGCAGATACCCAAGCCATCACCTGCTGCCTTAAGCTGTGATTGGACAGAGGCAGGACATGAACCCAGGTACTGCAGTATGGCATGCTGGGATCATGTGAAACCCTCCATCCTGAGGATGTAACTTCTGCAGGACACACAGCAGGCAAAGAATGTCTTGGCCAACTAACTGACCTGCTAAGGGCTTTGCTGATCACAGGGGGTCTGTTCAGATGGGAGCTCATGCAGGGTGGCAGTGTCTAGCCCACCACCCTGAACATGGCATACCCCCTGTGCCCACAAAGCACGCCTTCAACCCACTGAGAAGGGGGGAGGGTGGGGCCTCAAAATTCTAGACCATGGACCAAATCATTACTAAACAATTCTCAAAACTTCTTGGCAGGTACAAACCCAGGTCTGCTGCAATACGAGGATGATATTCATGGCTGCTGGTGATTTCCTGGGAATCTGAGGTAACTAGCACTTGGACCCTGCGGCCCATTGCTTTCCACGCAACCTTTCGCTGTGGCACATCTCAAGCACATTTCACCCTCAGAGCTCCTATATGAAGGATTGCTGGGAAGATACACCGCTCATCAATGGACCACTGGTGAAATCTGACTGATGGCTTCCTCCCAACCCTAACGACATCTAACTCCTCCCTGGGTATCCCCAGTCCTCCAGCTTCAGAAAAATGCCTCCCAGCCGTCAGAGCCAGTGAAACCAGCCTGATCACAACCCAGCCTCAGCAGCACCAGGAATGCCCAACGCCCCTGGTTTCACTCTAATTGGGGCCTGGTCTACTGCTATGCTCAGATGATCAGCTCTGCACGTGTCATCTAATGGATTTTACAACCCTCTACAACATCTGAAACTATAAACAAAACAACGAGCTCAATAAATGTAAATGACTCAGTCTTCCGTGGCGACCATTATCATAAATCATGAATGGAAGAATCAGGAGTGGTTCTGTTCCTTCTCTGCCTAGCAGTGTTGGCAGCAGTTCAAGGGGCATATGTCTGCTCTGCTCTTGGCTCGGCGGCAGCACCAAGGCAGTGCCTTCACAGATCACTATATGCTGATGGCACACTCAGTGCCAACTTTTTTTCATAGTAGCAGTAATTGCTTGGTGTATGTAAGGCAACCTATTTCCTAAGCTAAGTAATTTGAAGCACTAAATTACCTATTAACATTGGTTTGTATGAACTCAGAGATCCTACCTTATAGCTTCTGGCCCTAAAACTAGAGACTGTTGACAATGATACATATGAGGATTGTTTATGCTTGTTCTAAACATCCCAATATAGATCGCGCATTACCCAGAAACTGCTGGGGGTGTACTGACTTAACCAATCCCTTCGGATGCCAGCTAATTAAAAATATTTAGCAATATGTAGCTTCACATGTACAAACAGAAGATGTTCTTTTAGTTTCATGTTATATATGCTTTAAACCCTGAAAGCATTTAGTAGAGAAAGAAAGAATCTCTTTCTGTATCCTTCCTGTGTGAAGACAATGGTTTTGTTAAAGCTCAATAAGTGAGTATGCACTTGCTGAACTTTCGAAAACATATAATATTCAACATCTCCAACACACAAGTCAGATTTTAAGTTTTTAAATTAAACTCTCTACATTTAACACTAATCTTAACTTTTTAAATAAGTGAAATATCACCAACTAAGGAAACACTAAACATTCCTACACGCAATCATAAAAACTGCAACAAAATATTCATACGAATAATGCTCATGTAAAAAGAACACCGACGAATCTGAGCAGTCAACGACCCAATCAACTGTGTTCACGGAACAAACTAGTAAGCACTGCTCATAAACCACACGCCGATAACTCGCTATTTTAAATGCCGCATACATCGTGCTGCTCTGTTCTCTTTAATTCTTCTCCTAGTTACAGATTATTGTCTCTCCTTTCGCCAACAGCCTGCACAATGAAAGCAACTCCTTCCACACACAGATTTCTATGATTTCTATTTCTGACAATGTGTCTGCCTGTTTTAACTTGCTCGGCGCTGAACTATCAGTTCCCTTCCCATGTGACTGGATAGAAGGACAGTACTTGCAAATTTTCTTCTTTTAAAGAAGATGTGGCATGAAGCTGCCTGCTTCTCCTTAAGGCAGCACGGGCCTGCTGCAATTAAGGCATCTCTAATTACCGTGTTTTCAGCAGATGCCAATCGAAGCAGCTCAGTTAAAATTCTAGTCCACATGATGAATCAAGCTGCTCAATTCTTAAAGGAACCATCCTGTGGAGAGAATGGGGCACCACGAGGTTTACCAAAGACTGGTCACTGGGGACCAGAGGCAGAAGGTCCCGCACCTGTGCCTTTAGTATTGTCCATCTCAGCCAACACAAGCTGTCCCCTGCCCAGACGGGACTGTGTGCTCCAGGCTCACCACGGTCTTCATTGCTGGTGGTTGATGCTGGCCACTCGTCCAGTGCATTTCTAACTCATTTCCTCCTAGACAGATCCTATACCTGCTCATGAACGCAACCCAGCTCCAAGGCTGGGGGTGGGAGGGAGGATGCTATGTAAAATCATACCGGCCGCTGAGTGCCACACGCAGGTGACATGTTGATCCACAGCAGTCACATTGAATGGACACGTCCCAGGCTCATCCCAGGCTGTCAGACATGAGAAGGAAAGCAGAAAGTCTCTAAACTTCCCAAATGCCCTGTGGGTGAGCACCGTCACGGAGAGGAGGAACCAGGAGATGTTGGGTCCCTAGCGAGACCACTACACTACGGAATAATAAACCTCAATGATGTCCAATTCCAGTCAGCACTCAATGATGAAAGATGATGTACTGGGGCTGGCACAATGGCTCAGCACGCTAATCCCCTGTGACACTGGCATCCCATATGGGCACTGGTTCACATCCCAGCTTTCTCACTTCCCATCTAACTCTCTGCTTTTGGCCTGGGAAAAGAGCGGAGGTTGGCCTAAGTCCTAGGGAACCTGTACACATGTGGAAGACGAAGAAAAAGTCTCCTGGCTCCTGGTTTCGGATCGGCTCAGCTCTGGCCACTGCAGCCACTTGAGGAGTGAATCAGTGGATAAAAGACATTCTTTATCTCTCCTTCACTTTCTGAAAATCTCCCAGTCAAGTAAAAGTAAATAAATCTTTTAAAAAGATGAAAGAGGTTGTATTTCCTCAGGGTGTGAGTTGGTTTAAGTCGGATTTTTATTAAGTGCCACTGAAAGCATCCTAACAGGCACATTGTACAAATCATGCCGCAAACCAGTTATGGCATATCTAAGATGTGATTCATCATGAAATACAGGGAAATACAAAACCAAAACAATAACATAAAGCCACTTCTTATTGATCAGTCAACAAGTACTCTCCTGAGGGCAAGGCCTAAAGAAACAATGTTAACTATTTGCTGAGTGAATGAATGTAGGGCTAGGTGGACAAGGAGTCTGTGGCTCCTCCCTGCTCGGGAAAAAAAAAATCACCTACAAACAGGAACAGTGTACTCTGGTAAACAAAGGCCTGAATGTAACAATTCAGTTAAAATGAGACATTAATAATAATAAAGAATTTCCCTAGATTTAGCACATCCATGGACCAGTACCATTCTCTACTAAGCAGTGTTAAGTTAAAAACAATTCAATAAAAATTCATGAGAACTGGACTCCTAGGCACTGCCAGGTCCTAGGCAGAAACTGAACATGCTGGGGACATAGATATTATTTTTGTTTCTCTGGAAAAGAAAGAAAGATGTAGGAAATGAACAGCTAGCGATCCAGATGGAGGCCGACAGCAGGATCTGCTGTCCTGGACTCTGACTTATAACATTGAGTTCTCAGCAATGGAAAAAACAGTCTTCTCTGAACAGCACAAAGATAACTCCTCTTCACACCCTCACAAAGCTGGTGTGAAGCGTGAAGCCTTTAGAATAGGCGCGGGGTCTTGGAAGTGCTGGAAGAAGAACCACGAAGGTCAGGCTGGTAGGCCAGGGCGAGGGAGGTCTGTGGGAGTCCACCCAGTGATCATACAACTGGTGGATGTCAAAGAGATGACCCCAGCCCCTAACACACATGACCCCAAAGACACTGTACCCTAGAAACAGGTGTCATTTTGGGAAACCTCAGTGTGTGAGGATGAGAAGAAAGCGGTACGTCACCACTGCACAGAGTAGGGATACATCACAAAGTGCCCTTCTTCCAGCCTGCTATGTGCTAAGCTTCTCCCTGGGGAGCAGGCAGGACTCCCACATAGCTGTCCCTGCCACCCGTGCCTGAGACAATACTGCAGTGTTCAGCAGATTTTACTGCCCTAGCACCCCAGGAAGGTCCACACACAGGCTGCTTCCCGTCCACAGGACAATGCCCAGCAGGAGGGCACGCTGCTCCCTTCCTCACAGCTGACCACGTGGAACCCAATGGCCAGGCTGACAACTCCCAGGCTGAACCTGCCACCAGAACATCTATCTGAAAGCACCAGTGGGGTTTCCTGTCAGCTCCATGTCTCAGCAACACACAAAGGAGTATTCCCTTCATCACAGCAGGAGTCCACTGCCCAGAAGAAAGCAAAGCAGCCTAAGAACATGCAGATAGGAGCATCCATGGCACGCGACGCTCTCGCTGGCTACCCTCTTTTGTTCTCTTTAAGAAGCTGCAGTGACTGTACCTCCAAAGCCAGTGCCCTCAACAACCATGAACTGTAACCCATCTTGAGGGGAACTACGAGCAACCCATGAACTTTGGGGGAAAAAAATACTTTCTACACTGTCCCAGAAGCTTCCTCTACAATTGCGTGACAGTGAGGGAGTGGGGAGTGGTTAGAGAGTCAAGGGAAACTAGATTGTTCAGAAAAAGTTGCTTGAACAAGGAAGACATGGCCTCAGGTGTATTCACAGAAGAACACAAGAAACTGACTTATAAAATGTGCACCCTATGGGCAAGCGTGATGCACAAACGAGGACTGTAGTATGGGAGACCCGGATGGAGCTCTGGGCTCTTGGCTTCACCTGGTCCTGGAGGATGTGGGCATTTCAGAAGAGAACAAGCAGGCTGGAAGACCTGAATGTCTCTCTGCCTCTCCCTTGCTGTTACTTTCTGCCTTTCAAATAATCAAACTGATAGAATAGGAAGGAGGGGAGGCAGAAGAAGAGCGGGAGGGGCTTGAGAGGACTGTGAGCAGAGATTTCACAGTTTACTGAGCCAGGCTGAAGCAAGCAAAGCACTCAGGAGACCTCATAGTAACTTCGGATATTAAACAATGAGGGCCTGCACTAGCTTGGAAAGATGTGGTACAATGAATATTTCCAGAGGGAAAATGAAGAAAGCCTGGCAGCAGAGCAGTGACACAGTGAGAGATGACCCTACGTTTTTAAGTGCCCAGCAGCACAAACTGAGAAAAAGCACATCAACATCCATCATACATCTTTCCAGGTGAGATGATGAGTGGACCAAGACGCTGTGTCACCAGGCCCTGAGACGACTTGCCCTGCCTTCACCATGGCTGTTGGCACACCCAAGTGGTACGCAGCCACCGCGAACCACCTCCTTTGGCTAGAAAATTTATGGTGGCCCAGATAGATGTGAGGCACATCAGGCCTAACAAGTCGACTGGCAGTGAACCACACACACACACTGTTGACCACTCTGACCTTAAGGAAGCTCTCATCAACCACTTCTGGTGCAGTAGCACTGGAACCACAGTGGTGAATGAGGGCAGGCACTACTGGCTAAAATCACTCCTCAACACACACACACACACACACACACACACACACACACCCTCTCTGCAATCAAGAACTCCCTGAAAATCAACCACAGTGGGATATCAATGTATACAGCTGGCATAAAAAGACATGATAATGTGTTCTTTTCCCAGCCTGGTTGAACAAGACTTCATAGATGAACTTCCAACTCTCCACTGCAATGGATTAGTCAAACTGGATTGATTGTAATTGCCAAGGGCTTAGACTTCCACACCTACATCCAGATTCCTTTAGAGCAGGCTTACTGTGTTTTAACAGGACTGGGTCATGGTAAAAATGTTATGCTTTGCATAACATTTTGCACAAATGGAAGACAAGGAGAAAGGAATGCTGAAAAGATACTAAGAAGCCCAAAAGCAAAACTCACTGGAAACAGAGTGGTTTGTCGAATCACACAAATTGACTTTCTTCAAATCTCCCACCAGAAACCTAAATCACTCACAGGAATGTCAATAACGGATCGCAGATAACAAGAACGCTCTAGGAGAACAGACAAGTTACTCACAGGCAGTGTCCGCCCGTCTGCCAGCATCAAGCTTCTCACATCTAAGACTCCTTACTTGATAAATCCTTAGATCAAGAAGAGGAATTCAGCAAAGCAGCGTCTCATTTCCCTAACCTCCCTACAAAGCCTCCACTGACTCGATCACAGGGCTCATGCTCAGTGGTAACTTCCGAGGACAGAAAATGGGACCGCATGTTGGCTACAAGTTGAACAAAGCACCATCGTGGCACACGCAGCCCTGGTGCCAAGCAGACGCGGGCCGGTTGCCGGGATGCAGGGGCCGCTCGCTGTGCGCCAGGCTGGGTGCGTAATTTGCACGGCAGAGGGAGCAGATTGCAGATGCCCTGACCTGTCAAACGCAGGTAGGGCCTTGGAGATAATGGGTCCCAGCAAACAAAGCTCTATCCTGATCCAGACACTCTCGCGCCACACGGAGTGCCAGATGGATGAAAGGAAAGACAAAAATGCAGGCCCCTGTCAGCCCCACAGGAAGAGCCCGCATCCATGGAAGATGACAGATAGCAGATCCCACGTGGCACCCGCCCAAGCCGTCAGGCCCCTGTCTTGTGCCCGTGCCAGGAAGTCACCACAGCAGAGGGGAGACCAATCTGTTCAGAGCCAGGAAACAGAATCACTTGGGAACGGCTGCACCCGCTGGTAAGCCCAGTCACACAGACCTGCGTCCAGGTGCCCCATCCACAAATGGGAAACTGTGTGCTGAGCGCAGTGGACAAGAGCTGGAGTGCCTCAGGAAGCCACCACGTACCCTACTGGTGTTTGCCAACAATGGCCCCTATGTTTCTCAACACTAAAAGGGCACATCGCAGCCTCATAGATGTCCTGTGTCACAAAGACAGGTGGCTCAAACAACAGCCCATTCTACAGAGCTGTTTCCACTTGGGACACAGCATCTGAGTGTCCACCAGAGGCTGAGACTGCACAAATGGGGTACCATGAAGGACCTGAACAGTCAAGTCCTGAATCACTGAAAGACAACAAGGGTACAGCTGGGCACAGCTGGGCACACAGGAGCAGGCAAGCCTAGTTATCACCCCATCCTCACCAGCAGAGGTGGAAAAAGGTTCCTGTAGCTGGTCACATGGAACGGCCAGAGCTTAATGGCCATCAACCGTGCCCTGCCCTTGTCAGACAGTTTTGTCTTTAGAAGGAAAACACGTTTGCAGAGGCAGGGAGGTCCACAGTTTGCAAAACGAGCCGGATAGCACAGCAGGAGGAGCCAAAGGTTGGCACATTCAATGACTGTGTGCGTCATGCCACGCTGGGCTCCTCACTCTAGAGCGCACGCAGCCGGGCCTTAATCAAGCCTTGCAGGACAAAACAGCCTCAGAACTGAGAATGGGACAAAAATCACAGGTTTCTAACTCCAGATGGGGCCTGAGAAACTTCTAAAAAGGTCAGAACTTCCAACCCTTTTTCTTCCTTGTGCAAACGACTTCTCCTTTATCTACCTACTTACCTACGTATTTTTGACAAGCCAACAAAGGAAAGAAATTTTTCTCCATCAGAGCTTCTTCCCCAAATTCCCAAAATGGCCAGCGCTGTGCTAGAACAAAATTCTGAGCGCCAGGGACTCAAGGACTCGGAGCCATTACCTGTCATCTCCCAGGTGTGCACTGGCAGAGGGCAGGAGCCAGAACACAGAGCCTGGAATCCAACCAGGCACTCCAACACAGGACAACAAGCATTGTAAACACCTCAGGCGAGGGGCACACCCCACCAACTACCCTAAAAGACCAAAAGCACAAAATGACTCAGAAAATATCTGCTTAGGCAGAAGAGTCATGAAAAGACGGTGAGGGGTGAAGTTGGCGGTCCCACCCTCCCCAAAACCTCACAGGAGCCTACAGTCACCTGAGATACACTGTCTATTTGCTACTGGAGTTGAAGTGATGTGACCCAAATCATGAAGTGGCTTATTTGCATATAGGATGCCAGTTTTCAGAATTCATTTTCAATCTTCATACTTTCTTACTGTTTTGGTAAGGAGAGAGAAACAGAAAGCTACCTTCCATCTGCTTGTTCAATCTACAAATGGCTGCAATAGCCAGAGCTGGGCAAGCAGAAACAAGAGCCTCAAAATGGGTCTCTGACATGAGTGGAAGGATCCCACAACCCAGTTCCTTTAAGGATTAGGAAAAGGCTGGGTCAGCTGGGTGTTCATTACATGAGAAATCTAAGCCATGAGGAACCGCTGAGCGGTAAGGGACTGTGGATACTGGCTTAGCCAGAGCAAGAAAGCGGTTTGTGAAGATCATACATTGCAGATGCTTAAAAACATACACATACCCACACATGTATCAAGGGGCCAAGGCAGTGTATTTTCATGAAAGACGCATCTAGGACAGACATTGGGCATTTGTAAGAGTCAAACAATGATGATGGGGAAAGCAAGAAGAGATGGGCATGGTGGGATTGCTCACAGGATGCAGGCTCATGGAGCCCAGCCTGGGTAGTACAGGCAGATAACGTGACCAGTAAGAACTGGCTGCACGTGTCCGAGAGCCCTGGGTTCAGGCAGAAAACGAAGAGCAGAGGCGGAGGAAAGACAGTCATTTTCTCCCCGAGTTCTGCTCCACATGCTATGTCACCCACCAGGGCAACATCCGATCCTCCGACCCCAGGCATGCAGGCAAAAACCCTATCATTTTGCATTGTCTCCAGGTCTCCCTTACGTTTCTAATCCATGTGAATTATCTCTGGTCTCTGAGGCCATATGCGACACCTGCCTGCCCTATTGGGAAGACGCCATTCGGCTCCTGGCTCCATTTCTGATTTTAGATTCCCGTTCAGGCACAACTCAGGGATGCTGATTCAAGGACCTGGAGGACCTGGGTGGAATCCGGGGCTGTTGGCTTCATCCTGAGCCAACCCCGGCTGCGGCAGACATTAGGGGACTGGACAACAGATGGGAGATCACCGACTGTGTTCTCTGACTCGCTTTCAAATGCAATGAAACAATAGACTTTTGTTTTTGCTTTTAAAGAATATTACTTTTGCTCCTGGCTTTTCCTTTGGGATACAGTACCTCCAATCTGCAGTTAAATGTATGGTTAGAAAGCAACAGCCTCAGTTACCAGTTGTAAGCATCGAGCGATCAGCAAGCGGTACGGGGACTCCTGGGATTTCTAAGTCCTTTCTCATCTATGGAATCACATCAGCAGAGCTTTCCCATAATTTTTAAATAGAATGGTTATTTTTGTTACCACAAATGTTGGATATAAAAGATAACTTTCTGAAGTGCACATTTATAAATATTGCTTTTCCCTCCTCAACATACCATGAGAAACATACCGCTCATCCCTATTAACCTCTGACTTGCAATAATCTTGGCTTAAAATACTTGGCTACTTGGAAACACAGAAACGCAAACGGAAATATATATTGCTACTTCCATTCAAGGAAAGCAATACTAAATCCTAAGCATAGAAGGAGAATGTATTTTTTAAGATCACTGCTTTTTTTTAAAGCTCATTTATTTATTATTATTTACTCAAAAGGAGAGTGAAAGACAGAGAGTTTTTTTTTTTTTAACCTATTGGTTCACTCCCTGAATGCCAGCAACGAAGGGCTGGGCCAGGCCAAAGCCAGGAACCCCATCTGTGTGTTCCCAAGCCGGTGCCATGGACCCAGCTACTTCAGCCATCACCTGCTGCCTCCCAAATTGTGCCCCAGCAGGAAGCAGGCTCAGAAGCAGAGGCAAAGCTCTCAGAATGGACACGGGCCCCCCAAGTGATAGCCCAACTCACCTCTACAGATCATTATACACACTCCTGGAGACATCTCTACAACATCCATGTGCAAACACTTTGGTCTCAGGACAATTTTATACCTCCTTCACGTGGATAAAGACTCCCCAAGTATTTACTCTGAACACAGATCAAATCTACCAATATACACTGAATTAAAGCTGAAAATATTAAAAAAAAAAAAAAAAAAGCAACTACTTTACAAAAAAACTAATTTCAAGGAAAGAAAAATCATACTAAAAATAACCAGATTTACTGAAAACGATTAAGGAGTTTCCCAAACTTGAAGGCTGGCAGCAAACACAGATGCGCAAACAGCCCAAGGCATATCACAGGACACATGGCCCCAGACAAGCACACTTCCTAATTGAGAGAGAACAAGACGACACAGTATCTTCCTTTCCCTACATCAGTGATCCTGCTGGGAGTAGGGGTTCCGTGGAGCATGCTTTTAGAGTGGCTACAGTCCAGCGGCTGTGGTCACCATTCTTTTGTCCAGCCCTACCACACTTACAGGTCTCCATGCCTTCATCATCGTCATCCACCGAGGGTTTGTCATAGGACTTGTCGATGGCTGCACGGAAGCTCTCGTTGCAGCCCCTCCCTCGGATGATGCGGGGCCGGGGGCGGTGGAAAGGGATGTCTCCGTTAAGGGTGACCTCGGCCACGGCCGTCTGCAGGCTCTCCAGGGAGCTGGACTTCTTCAGGCCCAGTGAGGGTCCCACATCTCGACTGGGGGAACCTGGAAGGGCGGGAAAGGAGGGACAGGGACAGAACGTCAGTCAGTGGGCAACAGCCGTGAGATCCACACACCCCAGCGTCTATGTATAGGGAGAACTTCAGGGACCAACTCGATTCGCTCAGTTATTAACTCTAGAAGCTAATGCATACATCAAGTCATCTAAGAGGCTGAGCACCCCAGCGTCCAGAGGAGTATCAAACTCAGAGGTATTTTTCCAAGTTTGCTAAAACCATGTTAGACTCCAAGGGCTGAACACCCATAATGCAAGACTCTAAAATCCTCCAGGCTTCAAAAAACACAGGGAACTTCTGTGCATGCAAGCACTCAAAAAGCTTCAGATTTCAGGAACGCCCAGCACTCAGAAGACAGTGCCTCAACCTGAAGTGACAACACTCTAACTTCTCCCAGACGTTTTATCCTTTTGTCTAATTCCAACATCAGGGAGCGCTGTCTTCATGAGTTACTCATGTCTGTCTTAAGAGGCAATTTCCATCAAGCTTTTTTTGCTCCATGTCACATGAATAACCTAAAAGGGTCCAAAGCACATCTACAAAGGGGGAACGATGAGGCAGCTCAGACACCCAGACAAAATCATTCTGAGGCAACTGAAAACGACCTGCACCAGCAGCACCACAAGCCCCTCCTCTCTCAGGGCACTGCTGTCCCCCAGCCCTCACCAAGGTGAGGGAGCGCCAGGGGCTATGTCACCAAGACAAGGAGGGGGCCCCCAGACCCCAGGCTTCATTCTCAACTATCCCACACCAAGAAGAGAAACCAGATCAGATCTATGTTCTCACAGCTGCAGGCCTGGAAAGAAAGCCTTTGTGTAGGACAGGAGGGAGACAGAAGGAAGAAGGCATGGTGATAGCGCAGAGATCGAAGTGCAGATCCAGAACACTGGAGAAGCTAAGAGAAGCCTGGGATAGTAACAGCAACAGAAGCAAACTTTGAAGGCGATCAGAGCTGACTGCTATAACCCGATATGGCATCCTCATCCCTCAGAGCCCAAGCAGGTACTCAGGGAGGCTAATGCGGCCTCCCCAGGACGCGATCACCAGCCCGGCACCACCACCTGGGCAACCCGGATACTGACACGGGGTCTTCCCTGACACATTAGAAAAGACAGATGAAAACGCTGAACAGTGGGGGCGACTAAAGAGTTTATCTCAACATGGGGTCATCAGCCCATATGTTGATCAATAATTAAGGAGTCGCCTTGTCATGTTATTAGTTGGAAGACAAATAGGTGTGACATGAGTTTTCTGTAGCTCAGAGTATTATTAAATTAAAAAAATTAAATTAAATCATGAAGAGTCAAAACAAGACTGATCTTAGCATTCACTGACATTACAACTTGCATGTAATTTTCAAGATGGGGCAGCAGTTTTAATAAGAGCAGGTAAGATAAAACCGTAGCCTAACAGGGTGCTCAACCAGTCTTGGCTCGGTGCCCCAGCTAGAGTGCTTGGGTTCAAGTCTCAGGACCCTCCTGACTTCAGCTTGCTGCCAATGCAGACAGTAGGAGGTAGGCAGTGGTGGCTCAATCAGCTGGGTCCTTGCCACTCCTACAGTCACTTGGTTGGAGTTATTTGCAGAATGAACCATCAGAGGGAAATCTCCACCCAACATCCCTCTAAAATGAATATGTTAAAATTTTATTAGAAAGAAGGGCAGATCTACGAATCTACTAAAGAAATAATATTTTATGAATGATTTGCACTGGGAAGACAAAGACGATACAGCTAGTTGTCTCCGTAAGCATTTGTGTAGATTTCATTTTACAGATAGGAAAGTACACATGAAATATTACTTTCAAGGAAATAAATCAAATTATTTTTCCTTTTCATAGCACTATGACACTTGATAAGCTCACTTTTCAAGTGCTTCATAAAACTCAGGAAAAGGGAATTTGTTCTAAAGCAGTAAATAAAAAAATAAGAAATCAAACGAACTACAAAAAGATCATCTATAGGCAGTGATTTTCACCTTATACCTTCTAGAGTTAGCACTAAGAACAGATCCCAGACAAACGATGCTACGGATTTTTAAAGTTTACCAGATGTATTTTGTTTGCCTAATCAGGCATGAGGCAAATAACTGGTGCTTTCCTGGGTCCATAAAGGACACGTGAACTGGAGTGCATGTGTACACACACACACACACACACACACCCCTTATCTCTCACAAAGATTTCCCAGTCCCACTGAATAGGATCACAAAGGTCAATTTTTAGGCTGTTCTTTGCAAAGTCATCTGAGGTTTATGAACACTTCAATGGTTAATTTCAGAAATGCTGTGAGTGTTCATTAAAACTGGACGCTCCTCAGCACAGACAGAGGCAAATCTGAGAAGCAAAGCAACAATAAAAGTGTAATCAACAAGGCAAGAACAACGACATGAAACACAGCGTTGAGCTCTCTAGGCTTTGCTCTGGATCCATGACATCAGGCCAATAGGCAATGGTGGTGGGTACTGGGCTTTACCAGAAGTTCATCAGCCACCCTCCATGTGTTACCGTCTTCACAACAAGTTGCACAAAACGTGGGCATCTGTCCGCTGTGGAGCTACAACAAGGATCAGGACTTGGGCGAGGTCTGAAAGCATGTACAGCCACATTCCTTCATTCCCATATTTCCATGCAGGGGGCCGCAACAGAGACCCCATAGCCTGTAGCTGCCTGATCAACAACACAGGTATCACACAAAGAAGTGATGTTATCTGCCAGAGAAACATGAACAAAGGCAGAGAGAGAGAGAAGGAGACACCTCCATCTGATGGTTCATTCCCTGAACACCTCCTAAAGCTAGGGCTGGGTCAGACAAAAACCAAGAACTAGAAATTTAATTCAGGTTTGCCATGGGCGGAGGGGCAGGAGCCCATGTATGTTAGCCATCACCTGCTGCCCCCCACCCCAGGGTACTTTAGCAGGAGGCTGGAATCTGAAGCAGAGTCAGAGAACAGGATACTAGGCTCTATAAAACTGAATGTGGGTGTTTCCCAAATGGCAAGCACCAGCAAAGCCTTGACTGACGGGTGAGAGTTTCCATGTAAGGCTACCAATGCCTAATGCAATAAATCCAGTTTTTTCTTGCAATGAAAATTTAAAAATTATCTCTATAAACTAGGAGCAAAGATTACAGAATTTAGTCATACAAAAAATAAATCACTGTAGTTCTTCAGTTTGCACATGCGATTTCCAATCATGTACTTCATGCAAATCCTGCAGGACATTTTGATGTTTGTATCTGTTTCTATCCCATGGATTAAGCCATTAGAAAAACCAGTTCTTTCATATGGCTGCTCTCAGAGGAAAGCAAATGTCCACCCTCCCCCCAAAAACCTCACAATACAAGATCTCGGAAGCTGGAATAAAAGGTGAAATCATAATCCCACTATTTTCTTTGGATTTGGTTTTTTGCTTCTACCACAAACCATCCCTCTTGGCAGATGGGAGGGAAGCTGCAAAGGCAGGCAGGCAGGGAGCAGGGCAGGATAGTGGGCCAAGAGAACTGAGGATGTTTTTTAACTGGGGACTCCACTGTACTGAGAAGTGCTCATAGCCATAGAGATGATCTGGGCTAAAATGCATGTTACACGCCCCGGAACCCTGAACTACAAAGTCACAGCGATTCTGAAAATGGAATGAAGAAATGAAAACATATAGAAACCTATTCAGTGTTTCATATGGAATGGGGAGGGATCAATTTAGATATTCACCTCACATCCATTTCAACGCAGCAGGACCCAAAGCATGTTAGTGTCTATGCTCTCTATTTTTTGGTTCCAATTTAATTTGGGAGAAACGATGACTCACGGTACACAAATAAAAGACTCTTCAACATTTTCAAGAAGAAAAACCAAGGGGACAATTTGATTAGATCTTTGTGATAACAGTTACAGAATACTTTTAGTATTACAATCCAGGTACCACTGTTCATTTCACAAGAATCACAAGAACTCATTCTTTTCAGATCTGAAAGCAGATATGAGTTGGGCTAAATCAAGTATCTTCTTCTTTTTTACCTACATGGCCTCATACACAAAGTTATGCACGTTAACCCAAACAACTTGGTTTGTGTAAATACTAACTTGGGTAAGGAGTGCCAATAACGCCACCAGAAATTAGTACTTTATACATCGGAACTACCAAACAATGTTGCTCTTCAGTCCTTCGTTAGAAATTCAATGAATTTTAGATTTGATAAGAAAAATAACAACATGGTAAAAGCTGAGGCCACAGTTAATTGTGTTACAACACAGTTAATCTTACGATTCACCGCCCGTTAGTCTGATCATCTATCTTGGACTCTGCAGAAGATGATCCCTCCAACCAAGTCCACGATAATCACCACTTCTGGCCGCGTGATGCTCATTTTTCACGCAGGCTAAACCTGATTACGACCGCAGGTTTAAAAGGTGACTGCAAGCTCATTAGGAGCAAGCAGCGTGAGGGCCTTTGCTGGGACCGAGCATAATTAAAACACTACCCCAAAAGACAACCATAAATCATAAAGGCTCAACGGCATACAGCCGCGCTTTCCTATGGTGAAAGACTTTCCAAGGATGAGGTTTGGACAACAACATGCAGAGAATACCGCCACAGAAAACCTGATTCCACATGGATAAGAGTAGAAACAGCTTAGGGACAGAGGGTGGACATGGAGTCACGGGCATTCTGCAGTCTGTTCCTGTGTCCAGTTAATGACCCTCCATTCCTGTATCTGGGACTAATGGTGGCACTAGGGTACTGTGAGGGATGCGATGGACGAATGCCTCTAGCCCACTGTTGCTGCTCAGGTCAAAATCACCACTCAGAGCATCATACTGTGGAGTTCAACCCAGATGCTATCTAGATGACTTAAGAGATCACGCTTCCAGGGTTTCAATTCTTGGTGTAACTGTCATGAAACATTCCTACACAAATACAATGAAGGAAACCTAGGCTGCTGTCAGTGTTCTGAAAACCACCGAATCCCACTTCCACACATAGCTATATACAGCACAGATACAGTACTCCTCCTGGGAGATTCATCCCCACCCCCACCCCCTTCTAGAAAACATCCTGGCAGGACTGGGACTGAAGTATTTATGCTTACATACACTATGATTGGCAGCCCTGTGACTGTGATAAGCTCCTTGGGCCACGGTTTCTATGGCAACAGCCTAACTGTCCGTTCTTACCTGATGGCTGGTCATCCACTGTATTGAGTTTAGTCTCGTCAGCTACTGTTAAAAGGTAAATGTAGAATGGTTAGCCCGGTTAGTCCCCGGCGTCCAGCATGCTGCAACCATTCCCAGATTGGGTCAGTCACGTGACAACTCTCAGGTAACATTTCATGCAGATAATGACAAAACGTCAAGCCAACATTCCTCATCAACATCAGGGGGCAGGAAAAGCAGTGTCTCCATGCATAGGCAGTCATTTCCTCCCAGACACGTGTGTTATTTCCAGGTTAGCATGTTGGAATTAGCCAAGGCAAGGCATTGCCTGATTTTTTTCTTTATGCATATGGTAAATTAATTAATGCTTTTTAGTCTTGAAATATGAACAGCCACCAGAGAGAGGCATAAGGCACAGTTGATCAACAAGGGCTCTTGAAAATTAGCGATTTACAGATAGAATCATTTTAGTTTCTTTGGAATGTTCAGTGGATTCAGATATAATGATAGGCCACCTGATGGGCGACTGAACACCCATGGGCCTTTGCTGCTTGTCTTCCGCCAAATACTTTTGACAGAAAATATTCTGTCCAATTATTACTGTGATTGAGTGCATAATTATCAAAGCAATAGGGATTTTTTTTTTCGTTTTTACTATCAAGTAAATCTTAAAGAATAGCAATGAAAGGAAGAGTATCATATGGTAACCAAATTCCAGACATGGATTGAGATAATGGTTTCTCTCCAATACTTTTTTTTTCAAAATATCCCGCAACCAACCACATACAATTTCTACAAAATTGATTTTTTCAGTTGAAGTGTTAAAAACATGTTTTTAAACTAGAAATACGTGAACACAGCATAATATACACATGTGTTTGTTTCATTTCTCACAAGAAAACATATATATTAACATATTGCGTGTTAACATACTGCATATGTAAACACGCCACTTAGGAGTAGTATGGTTATCTTAAACTCAGAGGAAAACTAATTTTCGCCAAATTGCCATATTTCACATTTATTTTCTCTGTTGCTCAGAGTAAACAGACATGTGTTGGGAACCGCAATTTTATCCTTGAAAACATCTAAACCTAATTTAGATAAAGATGCATGGAGATTGTACTCACTACCTAAATCCATGCTTTTTGATTTTCGTGTTTTAACGAAATCCAATTGACTGGCATCTGAAAATTGCTTTGTGCGTTTTTCAGACATACTCTGACGTCCAAATCCTTCTCGTTGAAAAGCCAGCACTGGATCAACATCTGGACTCAGAGAGCTGGTGCAAAAGACAAAGAGAAACACAACAACATTAACTGAGAACGGAACATGGCCATCGACAGTGCCCACTCACACCTTTGTCCTGTGCACACGCGAGCGTGTGGGCTCACACGTGCTCCTGAAGGCCACATCACCAACAGTGGCTCCCCATGTCACGTTTCTCTCCTCCACTCCCCTCTCTTGAATTCTTGAGTATATTTCACAAGACATCCTCAATTCTACATGACTAATAAGAAAGGAGCCTGACATTTTTCTAGACATTGGATCAACAGCAGATGTAGAAAAATACTAGGTAAAATGTGATAGGCTTGACACATTAGGTACATGTATGAGGGACAAACAAGTTACCAAAAAAAACCAAATGCAAGTTTGAAAAGGGAGGTGTTCTAAGCCTTTTGTAATTCCATTATCTCAGGTTTCCGAAAAAGGAAATAAAAAAAAAAAATCACACACAAAAACAGCATAAGGCTGAAGTTTCTCTACAATGTCTGTCTACTTCAGGAAGAAATCATTTTACCAAAGCTCACTCTCATGATGCAGCTGCTGGTTTTGACCTGGGAATCCAAGGCCAAGCAATGCCCCCCAAACCACTCCCTAACTCCCCTGACTCAGAAAACAAGAGAGCAGAAGAAGAGACAGAAGCTTGGGATGCAAGATAAGAAGGAGCCAGGGGGAGTGTGACTAAGTGAGGCAACATTTGATGGGGTGACAACACCATGGTGACTTAAGCTCGGGCGACAAGAAGCATATGGACGCTGGCTTATGACAGGGTCTGTTCTGCATAGCTCTCCAGGCAAGTGGCGGGAGACGGCAGCACACAATCACTCCTGGCTGTAGAAATCTGTGAGAGCTGTGCCAAGCAGGGCACTGTGCACACTGTGATGATGGCTTCCTCCATATTGGGCACATAATGTGGATGCACAGAGCAGCCCTGGTTGGCAGGTGCTGAACCGTATCAGCCTTACCCACCTGATAGGCAGGAAGTCTCCTTGGACCATACCGCAGCCCGTGGTGATTGGCCGTGGCCAGCAGAAAACTCACCGTGCACATGGGCGAGAGGACAGAGCCTGAGCTCAGATACGCATCCCCAAAATGCCACAGCCATCAACATGGATGGTGGCTGGTTCCAGGCTGTAAAGCCAGGAGTAATGAAAAGGAGGGTTCTAAGGCAAGAGTCCGAACTGTTGTCAGCACAGGGTGTCTTAACAGCCCAAAGAAAAGAGGACAAATGCCTCACCCATCACCCCAGGCTAACGGGACAAGACATTGACATATTGTGGAAGACCCTGAAAACCCTAGACCATGGAGTACAGTGAATCACCACTCTGGAGAGCAGCTCCAATGATCACTGCAATACCAATTGCAAAGATGAAAACCCACAGCCCCTTAAAAACTCCTGGAGAAGCCTATCCTCCCCTCCACTGGAGGACAGAGTAGTGAGGGAGGAGAGGCCTTGGCTCTTCCCGCAAAATTGTGTTTCAAGGTTATGTACATGCAGGGTCAACATGTCACAGTGCTTCCTTCCTTAATTTCTAGCCCCTGAGCATCATGCTTGCCTCCTCTCAGACCTGGCTGAGGTATACAACAAAGATGCGAGAGCTGCCCAGAGCAAAGGGATCTGTGCTTCCTATTTACATCCAATACAATGATGCATCTTAATAAACCTTCAGTTTGCTCTCTGTGTGACTAAGAGTAGTGACATTTGATGGGGTGACAACACCATGGCGACTTAAGCTCCCGTGGCCAATGGACGAAGTTCCCTCTTGCTCATGGTCAAGACTTTTAAAAAAGGAAGAGAAAGAAAGTCGGTGCAAGGCCTGGCACAGCAGCCTAGAAGCTAAAGTCCTCGTCTTACATCCGCTGGGATCCCATACGAGAGCTGGTTCTAATCCCGACTGCCCCACTTCCTATCTAGCTCCCTGCTTGTGGCCTGGGAAAGCAGTGGGGGATGGCCCAAAGTCTTGGAACCCTGTACCCTCATGGGAGATCAGGAAGAAGCTCCTGGCTCCTGGCTTTGGATCGGCTCAGCTCCGGCCTTTGAGGCCACTTGGGGAGTAAACCAGATCTTCCTCTCTGTCTCGCTTCCTCTCTGTATATCTGACTTTCTAATAAAAAGTAATAAATAAATCCTAAAAGTTGGTGCAATGAATGTGACCTAAAAATCTATATTTGGCATATTTTTCACAATTAATTTTGTGGCATCTGAGATTATGCTACCTCTAAGGTTGGAACTTGCTGGTACAGATTCCCTCATCCTAAGTAGAACTATTAAGGCTTTCTATGTCTATTAGAGGGTCGAGAAAAGCTATTCTATTAGCTAACGGAAGATAAGTTTAGCCATCTGACACACTTACCCTCCTACCACTGCTCAGGGAACTGGAATTATACACCACTGAAGATGTCAAATGAGCTTATGAATTAGCTAAGTCTTAAAATAAGAAAATATTCCTAAATCATGACATAATTGATTCTTCTCTACCAATAAACCCATTAAACTAGCTTCAGACACAATAAACAGCACATGGCACACAAGGATATTTAACAAGTTAGACTGTGGGGTCAAGAGCCACACTTTAAAGAATGTAACCACATCCTGCCCAACCCCCAGTGTTATTAACATTCCAGTTATTAATCCTGCCTTATTGCTCTTTTGTTTCCATAACATTTTCATGGCGGATTAGGGAGATCCCATCCAAGCGCATGGCGTCCACACCAGGCTATGACTTGGAACAGCTGCCGTTCCCTGTCTGCATAACCCTCCACTTGTCAGCTTGTCCCACAGTGACATCACAGGGGTCCCCTCCATTCTGGCAGGCTCCTTCAGAGACATGAGCCACCCAGACACACCACTAGATTCTGCATTTTTACCAATGCAGTTTTTACGAGGTGCCAATCAGAGCTGCCACCATGGCTACTTCCAGCCACTTCCCTCACCCTGGAAGGCTCTAAGGCTCTTAACCATAAGTCCCCATTTTGCCAGTGGCTGTGGCCCTAGCACACAGAGAGCAGCCACAACATCTGTAAATTTAAGATTTATCCTGCATACACTTGATAGCACCCCCTAGATGCGTAGCCAAGCAGCTTGCTGCATAACAGCTTCCTATCTCCTGGGCACAAGGGTCGCAGCTCTTGACTCAGTGTTTGCAACAAAAAGAGAGAGCGAGAGAGAATCAAAAACCCAGAGGTGAACTTTCCAAGGGCCTGACCATCTGGTGAGCTCACTGAGAATAGCCAGTGTAGACTAAACCTGGCCAACTCTGTGTTCAGAGGAGTGGATTAGGGGCTCACTTGCTTAAGACTGTCACTACGTTACAAACACAAAATAAATGCTGCCGTGCCCCACCCTCCCCAATAACAGACATCTGCTCCCTCATAAGGAATGCTAAGGAATGTTAAGTGAGGTCACTAGAAGAGCCAGAAGCAGAAAGGAGTAGTAGTGATGAAATAATACATACACCTGCCAGAGAAGGCACAAAAGAAAACAGCGGAAGGGCAGCAAGGAATCCTAGCGAAACCCCACGCACAGTGCATCAATAGAGGGTCACCACCCCCCACTAGTTGAACTAATGTGTAAAATGATGAAGCACGTTCATCAGACACACACTGGCTCAAGGAGATCCAATGCGTCTTCTACGTTGACGGACACAGAAGGCAAGGGACAAACATTGTGGTGCAGCCAGTTTAGCTGCATCTGCAACGCTGGCATCCCATGTGGACACTGGTTCAAATCCTGGATGTTCCACTTCTGATCCAGCTCCCTTCTAGTGTGTATGGGAAAGAGCAGAAGAGGGACCAAGTACCCAGGCTCCTGAACTCACATGGAACACCTGGCAGAAGATTCTGGCTCCGAGCTTCAGCCTGGTACAGCCTGGACCAGTGGTGGGAAGCTCTCTCTTTCACTTTCTCTTTCTCTCTCTCTTTCTCTAACTTTGCCTTTCAAATAAATAAAGCCAGCATCCCACACTGCCATGTCAGGAGCAAGCATAGAACATTTTTTTTAAAGATTTATTTATTTTTATTACAAAGTCAGATATACAGAGAGGAAGAAAGAGAGGAGATCTTCTGTCCATTGATTCACTCCCCAAGTGACCGCAATGACCGGTGCTGCTCCAATCCGAAGCCAGGAGCCAGGAACTCCCTCCAGGTCTCCCATGTGTGTGCAGGGTCCCAAAGCTTTGGGCCATCCTCGACTGCTTTCCCAGGCCACAAGCAGGGAGCTGGATGGGAAATGGAGCCGCCAGGATTAGAACCAGCGCCCATATGGGATCCCACGGCATTCAAAGCGAGGACTTTATTCACTAGGCCACTGTGCCAGACCCACATAGAACATTTTGTTTTCCTTTTTTTTCTAATAATAGATTGAATTTTTGATGATGTTTACATAGCTGAGAAGGATGCACGCCTATGTAAATCACCAATTAGAATAGGAAAGGTCAAGGAATAGGGGAAAGTGGATGAGACACCTGCTTCCAATCTTCCTTTCTATTCTTCCTGTTTAGCACAAAACATTTTCATCGCCATGGTAAGAGCATGCATGCCAAGAGAGTACATGAAAGTGTCCACTCCCATGGTCATAAACAAGCAGCTCTGAGTTCTGCCTGAGGCCACTGAACTGTTACTAACCTGATGAGTGTGTCTATTTGAACTAGGGACATTTTTTTTTTCATTCTCACTAATTCACAGTAAATCGAGCAAATGAATACAGTATTTGGGCAGTGAAAGATCTGTGTTGATGTTTTGGCAAAATTCCCAAATAGGACACGGGAAAAGATGAGAGAACCTGAGCAGGGTACAGGGTTGGGGTTCAATCTTGAGGATAGCATGACAAGCAAGGGGTACACAGGAGCATGGCTGGGTCCATAATCAACATTGGCTAGGTCAGCACCACTCACGCTGCACCAAAGTATCACAACCCAGGACGCACGGCTCACCAGTCGGCCGAATCGCTGATGTTGGCTTGGGCCCATGGGGCCACTTCTGTAGTGGCGAAGCCCACATCGTCATGGGAGCTGGACGAGGACTGGTCGGAGAGGTGTGGTGGGAGCACGGGGAGCCTGTCATCTTCAATGAGTACGCTGTCATCGTGGGGCATGTTCACGGTGGGGGAGAGCTGGTATTTACCTGCCCAGGGGAAGAACACACAGAGGATCCAGATGTTGGCTACTTTACCAACAACCTGAACCTTCACATACCTGGACCACCTGGCACAACGCATCAGAATTGAAACCACAAAATATAATTATTTTGGGGACCACCAAGGGAGCATAGCACAGTAAACTTCTGCTTGTGGCACTGACTTCCCATAAGCATACCAGTTCAAGTCTGGGTTATTCCGCTTCCAATCCTGCTCCCTGCTAACGCACCTGGAAAAGCAATGGAGAATGGCCCAAATGCTTGGGCTCCTGGCATTAAACCAGCCCAGCTCAGACTGTTGTGTTAATCTGGACAGCAAACTAGTGATTGGAAGATTCTCTCTCTCTATCTCTGCCTTTCAAGTGAACAGCATTAAAAATTTTTTTTGAATTTATTTTTTTCCAAAGGCAGATATACAGAGGAAGAGAGACAGAGAGGATCTTCCATCTGCTGATTCACTCCCCAAGTGGCCACAGTGGCCAGAGCTGAGCCGATCTGAAGCCAGGAGCCCAGAGCCTCTTCTGGGTCTCCCACGCGGGTACAGGGTCCCAAGCTTTGGGCCATTCTCAACTACTTTCCCAGGCCACAAGCAGGGAACTGGATGGGAAGTGGGGCTGCTGGGACACAAACCGGCACAAGTATGGGATCCCAGGACATGCTAGGTGAGGACTTTAGCCACTAGGCTACTGTGCTGCCCTCAAATGAACAGCATTAAAAACAATAATAATAAAATAAATAAATAAAAAGCTCTTTTAATTGATTGGTTCTATATTTAAATGGCAGAGTTTCCTTTCTTTGTTCAGCTGTCACCATGTGCCCACCAGACTGCCTGGGCTGCACTAAAGCCATGAGTCTAGAACCGGTGGCAGCGATTGATGTCCTCAAGCCATCACCTCTGCTTCCCAGGCACATGTTAGTGGGAAGCCACAGTCAGGAGCTAGGCAGGAGCTGGACGTCTGGGACATTCAGATGGTTCTCCTGAGTGCTGTCTCGGCCACCATACTTGGTAGCTTTATTCTGCAAGAGCGATTCCTCCACAGTCATGAGTCTCTCACTACCTGCGATGCCGGTTACACAGGCCAGGACAGTCCATGGAGCACCTTCCCTGGTTTTACATATCCGAGAGGCACATCTGCACCCCAGCTGCTCATGCGAGATAATGCCAGAGATCGCAAGTTGTGTCAGCGCTTTGGAAAGCCTCACCAGCGACTGCAAGGGAGGGGTGCGTCTGAAAGCCCTTCATCCACACGTTCACCAGGCAACCAGGTGCAGGAGTTATAACCTCTGCCTGCCAGGAAGGCAACAAACAGGTAAGACAGGGTGTGGCGACCTGGCTCTCTCCCTGGTGCTCGTCATTGCCTGGGAGCAGGAGCAGCTAGAACCTTCACAAATGTGAACATCAGAGTGGGGCTCAGTAACCAATGTGATGAAGGGACACAAGCTGACTTCCCATGACAATCCTGCACTAACTGCATGACAGACACGAGAGTCCACAGCATTGAGACAGGAATCCGCCAAGAGTCAAGGTCTGGGCAGAACCGTGACAGCTCCGAGTTCTCAGGCCATGGCCTGGGAGCCTATAGCTTCTGACTCTTCAAGGTAGGACCCCACTGTCTTGACAAGGAGAGACGAGTTACAAATGTCTGCATCAGTAAGTGTCCTGGTAAAAAATATCTGTTCAGGTTCCCAGATTAGCAATAGGATGCCTTTACATTTCAGTCACGTTTGCAGGCCTGACTCCTTCGAGGGTCCAACTATTGTCATCTCTTCCCCGAAGGTCAAATACAGTTCTGCTCCCTCCCTTCCCATATCCTGCACCAGCCTTCCCCTCAGCAAGGAAGCACCAACAGAGCTTTAGTCCTCAAGGTTGCTGGGAAGAGTCTAGGCTCAGAGCACACATGCAGCCAGGGAAAGAAGGGCCTGCTGGCCTGGCTCCCCCCAAGTCCGACAGTGCCCACTCCTTCCCTGTGCACCTGATGGAGAATGCACAAAACTCAAGCCCAACTTCCACACCCACCAACCCAGTCAGCTCTACAGATGCCCCTGACATTTCAGACTACTGCCTCATGTTTCTGGACAACAGAACTGAGAGAAGTTTACTGCTGCCCAAAATAAACATATAAAATTCCCATATAACTTTCTGCATAATACAGATTTTCCTCTAACTTTAGGAAGATGCCTGTTATGCATGAGCTGTATTTGTGGCATACTTGCCAAGAAACTGGTGTTGTGATCTGGTTCCAGGAAACATACCTAAGTAAGGAATGACTACATGGCTTGCCTATGTATTCTAACTGAGCCCCACACATGTGCAGTATCTTTAAAGTGCCTGTGACACTGAGCACAGCATAAATTCAAAGTCTCTAACAGTGACGAGCAGGCTTCAGGGTGTCTTTGTCTACAGAAAACATTCTCCCAGGTGTGGGGGAATGAAGCCGGGAGATACAAGGATTGCCTCTTGAATATGTTTTCACTGGGGAATTGACACAGAATCAACCCCAGGCTTGACACCAGCAACCAAAGGAATTGAGACCAGCTGGACCACCCACGTGACTCAGCCTAACACATAAGGCAACACTGCATTTCTCTACAACAAGTCCCTTGCCACACATGCACGGATACATGACCTACTGAGATCAATTCCGGATGACTACCATGGATCCCAGTGTGGCTTTCATTCTACAGAAAGAAAGTCTGGGAAAACCAGGAAGCTTCTTAGATGCTTTACAAAGGCAGCCTGTTGGTGAGGAATTTTCTTCATTTATAATAGCTCTTGTTGCAATTAAGATAGCATGGCGACCAGAAAATACAAGGGAGGCGGCCAAGGTAATGTCCCCCATCACACTCTTTCTGATGGGTGGCCAACAAGGCCCAAAGGACAAAATTCAGTCTAAATGGATGACACTGGGTGAACTCTGGCTATGGGTCATGATTGCAGCTGACACCCCAACTAAAAGCCATGGGGATGGATCAGGTCTGAGTAATGTCGAACTCAGAACAGAGAAAGGCCATGTCCATTATGGATTCAGGAGCTCAGGTGCCGTACATCTACCTTCAGGGCCCTACTTTTCTGGGCTGGAGTAGCAGATGGCTAAGGCTGCTTGCAAAGGCTGAGCCCTCTGACTTTACATCACAGCAGCCATGAGTCCTGGAGGAGACTGACGTCTTTTAACACATAGAAACACACGCACTGCTGCTAATCCGCAAGGATGAAGGGTCAGGAACTGTCACCGTGGCAACTCAGCATCCCCCAGAGATGGCTGCTTTCAGAAACTACAAACGGCAAAAACAAGAAGCCAAACTCTGTTCTTGGCCAACAGTACCATGCTCTCTATGGAGTAAGCAAGATAGTGTCGTGATAACAGCTGATATGCTTCCCACTGCAGAGCTAGCTCCCTCTGGGGCGACTTTTTCCTGAATGCTCTCTCCTGGGATGCGTTCCCACAGAAACGGCTCATGAGGCCTCGACACCTCCTCAGGCCCAGAGTCCTAGGCAGAGGGAACACTATGCGAAAATTCTCTTTGTATCTTGCCAGAGAGCCAGCTGAGATTTCAACCAGAGGTTCTAGGGTGTCACAGCAGATCAGGAAGGGATTACCACCACCCAGAGGGAATCTGCCCCTACAGAGACAACCACGAACCTAGGCACCTGCCCAGAAAAAAAAAAATGACCCATTGCCGCTACCGGCTCAGATGACCAGAAACTCAACACTGTACTAACATTGGATGCTCCCTTGCAAGCGAGCATCATCTACAAAAGATGTCCAACTTTCAACATCAGCTAGTGTCACCAACACCGAGAGGATCAGGAGACAAACAGGGAAACCTGTCTTGTTCCCAACTAGAAAGTTCCTGACAGGAAGACTTGGGCTTGTATTTTTTTTTTTAAGTCATTCTTGGATCCACTAGACAGGAAGATACGCATCTTGCCCACAACAGGATTTCCAGATCCCCTCAGAAGGAGACACTGTCTTGCTCCCATGACGCTCCATGCTGAAGTCTGGACTCACGGAGAGGTGCAGCTTGGGGGTTCACTTCAGACTGGAGCCTTGGAAAATCCACGCCTAAAAACATCAGTGCTATTCTCATCAGAACAGCTTCTCTGATCTTCAGCACGGAAACTCTCAAGCTAACCCCGAGTCGAGCAACATGGTAAACCCTACCACTCTGGCGCCAAAGCAGGTCTTCATTAACCAGCCTGGAAAGTGGGAGCAGAGCTGAGGTACACAGTTCCCTGCCTCCACCAGGAGACACACCGGGGACCATTCGGAGGGGCTGGTAGGGATCACAGGGGCCAGTAGAGTCCGATCCAGGGCCTGGAAGTCTTGAGGCCTTCACATGAAGGCCTTGGGACAGGAAAACAAAGATGAAAGGAAAGCAGCAGCCTAACAGGCACAAAGCAAATGAGTGTGACACATTCATGAACATGCGTGTTCTGCTCCACCAAGCACCAGATGAATGATTCCAACAGGTAACTCCCAATCCCTTCTTGTCATTAAACCACCAGAAACACAGCTGTACCTGTGAGCCTAACCAGTCACAAAGCTCCCAAAGCCTGCATGCACTTAACCCATCAATGGATGGAGGGGCTCTCCCCACACACGCCTGATTGAGATAGAACACTCTGTTCATGTTCCTTTGGAAAAGGCACTCCCCTCTGTGTTTGTTTCATGTGAATAACCTCTTCGCAAGGCTCAGAGAAGGTGAGGTAGCGGGGCTGACTCACCCACGATCCGAGCAAGACCCGGGTTCCTCGTGGGCGATTCGTCCAGGTCCTCAATGCCACTGTACAGTGAGTGGGAAATTCGTCGTTCACTGTCATCTAGCGCCGTTTCGATGGGCAACTCTGGTCCAGCAGGGCTCCCGGGTGACTTGAGCTACATAGAAGGGGGAAGGCGAGAGAAAATCAGGGCTGGCAGACTGCTGGTATCAAGGGGTAACAGAAACAACCAGCTGGAAATCTGTGCCCAACTGGCAACCAAACAAACTAGGAGTTTCATCCCACACCAAGATAACCTGCAATGGCTCTGTATACTCCACACAGCAGCCTCCAACAGAGCCCTCTCCGAAAAAAATGCATCTTAAAGGCTTTCTAACCAAAAATCCAGGGAAGGCACTGGGATGTAGCAAGCTAAGCATCCGCTTGTGGTGCTGACATTCCTTATGGGCTGCTTTGTTTCTGACCTGCTCCCTGCTAAGAGCCTGCAAAAGCAGCCAAAGATGGCCCAAGTACTTAGGCCCTGCCCCCATGTGGGAGATTTGTAAGAAGCTCTGGTCTCCTAGCTTCAGTCCAGTCCAGCTCTGGTTATTGCAGCTCTATGGGGAGCAAACCAGCAGATGAAAGATCTCTCATTGTGTTTCTCCTTCTCTCTTGGTAACTCTCATTTTCATATAAAGGAATCTTTTCTTGTTGCTCTTCTGTCCTTGTGACCACTAGATCTGCAGCAGCCAATGGGAGCTCAAGGTTCTCTCCAGAGAGCCACAATGGATGCAGTCTAGTAAGAGGCTCACTCCACTGGGACAGCAGCAGAAGTGCAGCTCGGCAGTCTGCTTAGAGACATGAAGAGAATTCACAAACCCTTATACATGAGGTCTACAGACTGTAGACCTCCCTGCTCAGCGAGGTGCTGTCAACACACCCTATCCCAATTTCTTCTGCGAGACACCAAGGAGAAGCGTGATGCCTTGTCACTGTCCAAGACAGTGTGTAACCAACCATGTCCATTAGCAATGCACATGGCAACACAGAAGCAGGGGCCCCAAGTCCTCAAACAGCACACAGGGCACAGGGGTCTTTCTGTGACTGGAAACCATGCTGCACCTGCTAACCACAGCTGTGTCTTACAAGCCATCCTGTCCATGGAGTATAAAATACATGCTGGGATGGCCCTGAGAACAGTCCACTTCAGGGAAGCCACCGCCCTCACTGCAAGGGCTCCACGGGGTACCACATGGCTTTGACCTGCTCAGAGATGCCCTGGTGGCAGACAGGGCCCTGGGAGGGCAGGAGCTGGCAGGGCACAGAGCACGGCAGGGCGCGAGGTGAAGCCTGAAGAAATGGTTATTTCTGTTCGGAGCAATCATACAAATGAGCGAGTTAATGAAGTTCTGCAGGCAGACTTATGGCTCCCAGTTTGATAAGCACTGGGAGCCGCGAGGCACAGAGGGTCAACACAATTACAACTGGAGGCGCGTGGCACTGCGGGAGGGCGATAAACTCCAGCGCCTGTGAATGAGGCTCAATAAGGTTTACTCTGCGAAATGAGGATTTATCGGATTGGCTATTTTTTTTTAATTGCAATCTACAACTGACAGCTTTACTGAAAAGGAAATTAAATATTCAGGGTCTCTGACATAAAACAGAAAAGGATACTTCTGTTGTTCTTTTAAAGAACTGGGTACCTAACTTTTAGGATGCCCCAGCAGGGCCAAACCAAAGTTCAAAAATACTGAGAATAAGTACCTAACGCATAGGGAAGACTTTCATTTGTTAAATGAAGGAACACATTCTTGGTAGAGAACTGTTTACAAGCAATTCCTGTTGGTGACATAATAATTCATTTTATCTGAAGGCCATCTAATACCAAGATTACTTTAAAATATAATTCATTGACTTATGCAATTCTGCCATTTTCCAATGAATAAATTTCCTTCATGAGAAAAGTCTCGACATACCAACAGACCATTCTAAAAATTTTTTTACCATGTTAAAATAAAAATCCTCTTTAGAACACAGTGCTAACAGAGCTCTCTGCAGAGACAATGAGTCCTCCTCAGAAAAATCCCGGGGTGCCAAAGTGATCCTGGGAACTGCTTTTGTCTTTCCCCACTCCCAAGTCCAGAACCACAGTGCATTTGCATCTGAAAAGGCAGACTTAAAATGAAGACATTAATAGTCAAAGACATAAATATTTAATAGAAGATACAATGCCCTTTAATTTCTTTTTTTTTTAAAGGTTTTGTTTTATATCTTCTGATGGTTTTTTACCATTTACCTTTTGAGGGGGAAAAAAAAGAATCAGTGGGTGAGAGAGAGAGAGAGAGAGAGAGAGAGAGAGAAAGTAAGACAGTGTCCCAGACAGACAGAGGCAGCAGAGCCAGGGCTCCTACTGGCAGGCTCCTTACAAGAAAATCAGAACATAACTCAGCATCCATGAAAGAACCCAAGGATCACAAAGGCAATTTTCTTCTTGCTGTCAGCCTGATGTGTGTGTCACTAGAGCTTTCTGCAGGCCTCACTTGATTCTAGAGGCAGTGACTGCAGGGTCCTTCAAATTACCAAAACATCAATTAGCTGGAAAAGACCGCCCCTAGTTACCCCAGTATTAACGCAGGTAGTGCAGACTTTGGCCCAAGCTACTGACAAAAGTCTATCACTGGACAAAAGGAGGTCTCCCAATTTGACTCTTTATTCAAGCATTTACTTTACTCTTAGGTCATTTTTTCCCAGAAAATAATATAAGCAAAGGGAGAAACAAAGATGCTCATGAATTAGTATCTCCTTATTTACAATGGCATACAAAATGCAAACAATCTCAGTACCTGAAGAGTGTGAAACTACAGAATTCCTTTACAGAGGACATTTAAGTGATCCTGTCATGCATCTAGAGTAAAAAAATAACCAAAAATTTTAATAACAAATTTGATATCATCCAATGAGCAGGCTAAAATTACAAATTTGAAGGAATCTTAGGGAAAGTTAAAATATTGACTTTTCTTTTTCTTTAAGCTTATCCTGGGGCCAGGAAGGTGGCTTAATAGGTTAGGTGGCCTGTGACACAGGCATCCAGTATGGGCTCTGGTTCGAATCACTGCTGCTCCAGTGCCCTGATAACGGCCTAGGAAAGTAGCAGAAGATGCTCCAAGTACAGCAAGCCCCTGCAATCAGGTGGGAGACCTAGAAAAAGCTCATATCTCAGAGCTTTGACCTGGCCTAATCAGCCTGTAAGGCCATTTGGAGAGTATGCCAGCAGGTGGAAGGTTCTTTCTTGGTCTTTTCCTCCCTCCTTATGGCTTTTTTGGGGAAGGAAAAGCTTCCCGCCTCCCAATGTCACTGAGTGTACCAGGAGTGGCACGGTGTGTTCCATCAGGAATGTCCCCCAAGTACCTCCATCTAGATACTCAGGAGCAGCTGGGGCCAGCAACCGCCTGCATCCTATCTGACATCCTACCTTCACAGCATGTCTGTCCCATCCCCAACACCAGGCACAGGGCAGACAAGGCTGAACAAAGCCATGGCCCAGCTCACTGCTAAGACACGAGGATGACTGAGGGGTCAGGGGCACATGGTGCACAGGTGTGCAGGTTATTGGACATGAAAGGTCTTTAGGGCTCACATTCAGTTCTGTATCACTTCAGGACTCACTCCCTGAGTCACTGTCTCACACACACACACACACACACACACACACATGCACACACACACACATTCAAGGAGTTCCAAGACCTGTGTGTTCAGCCCTCAGAACTCTGGGCTCAAGAGAAAAAAAAGCCTTCCCACCCCAGCAGATCCACAGGGCTAGGACGCCCCATCTTTCACCCATTAAGCAAATGATTTGACCAGTGTGCTTTTGTTGCTTAATGCACTGAATGAGTGCCCTGAAAGCTACCTGAGGCCCCTGGCCTATTCTAAGGCAGCTTTCTAACTTTAAGAGGATTAAGCCAGAGAAAGCATTCACTTTCAGGCAGTCCCAGGGGACTCAATCCCTCCACAGGAGGTCTGAGACAAAAGCTCACCTGAGAATGCTCTCCTGCGGTGTTGAAACCAGCTTCAAAGGAAGGAGGAGCTGTGTTACATCTAAGCCATCCCATTAATTCCCCCCAAAGGCTTAACACCATCTCCAGCAAAGGCCACGGTGGATGCTGAGACAATCTTCAGTGAACAAGAGGAAGCCTTCTTGGTAGACAAATAAAGCAGGGATGGAGTTTGGCCAAGCAGTTAAGATGCCAGTTCAAAAGTTCGCATCTTCCTACGCGCTTTCTGATCCCCCTTCCTACTGACAGACATCCAGGGAGGCACAGCAGGTGAAGGCTCAGGTATTTGTGTCGCTGCCACCCATGGGGGAGACTGAGGCAATCCCAGCTCCTGACTGGGGTCTGGCCTAGCCCTGGCTGTTGTGGGCATGGAGCAAGTGAACCAGAAAATGGAAGTTTCTTTCAAGGGGTCCAGGGAACAACCTGCTGTGAATTGTTTTTAAATACAGTGAAGCACAGCACCAGCTCTATGCAAGATGGCAGGCCAGAAAAATCTGGAAACTCTGCCCAGCTGTCCCCATATCTAAGGGCTTTCCATTCAAACAGGAGCACTAACACTCTGTTTCTTAATTGACCAGGTCCTGAAGGGCTGCTGCCCTCACCTCTCAGGGCACATGGATTCTAGATCCTGAGGACAGACAAGAACATGGCAGTCTCAGAACATCTGATCCAAAGAGCATCAGTGACACACCTGACAGGGGAATGAAGCGGAAAGGCTCCTCACACACAGAGGCACTGGGAGAGTAAGGGGGCACAGATGCCATGCCAGGCTGGCCTCATGGCCAAGGGCACAGAGAGAGGGCCTGCTAGTACTTCACCAGGGGGATAAAACAGGAAGCTTGCTTAGGGACACGGAGCCCCCCAGCCTGCGTCATTCTATCCACTTGTCCATCAAGGCACCCTTTCCTGGATCTATCTCCTCCGTCGAGGACCTGGGGTGTGGGACGTGCTCTACTAATACTCACCCACTCCTTTTTCCATTTAGGCTTGTGTTCACTTGCTCATCTTTTAAATAAATGGCATCACTTATGCGCCACATGCACAGATGTACTTAGAACACTTCTCTAATAACGGTTCTGATTCAAGTCCTAAATGCTCCACTTCTGACCCAGCTCTCTGCTAATGCACCTAGGAAAGCAGCAGAGAATGGACCAAGTGTTTGGGAACTTGTACCTATGTAGGAGACATGAACAAAGCTCCTAGTTTCAGCTTAGTACAGCCGCTACCACTGTGGCCATCTGGGGAGTGGATCCGAGCATGGAATAGATTCTCTCCTCTCTCTAACTGCCTTACAAAAAAATAAATCTTGAAACAAAACATGTTTTTCTATAAAGAAGGCATGGACCTGCAATAAAAATCAGATCTCACTTTCCCTACTTCACCACAACCAACTTGTTGTGCAGACAAAGCGATGAAGAGAAGCCTCAGGGACCAGCAGCCAGGCCCTGCTAAGCTGCTGGGGGAGGGAACCAACGGGGGTGTGAGGAGGGAGAGGGGTTGCGTGGCATAGAGAGGACTGTCCCACGGAAGTGACTGAAGGACAGGTGAAGACTGAGCCAGGAGTACTGCTGCCCATAGCCAAGGGAGTGAATGGTGGGCTTCTGCAAGTGGTATCTGGGCTACAGGCCTGCAGGGACCTGGAGCCCTTGCTTTGCTCTGAGCAGGATGTAAGACTGTGCTCTACCTCGTCTATACTGCAGGCGGCTGGGGATGGAAAGGGACAGGGCTTGCCATGCAGCATGCCCATGCTCTGCCCCTTTCTCACATCCACTCTGTGTAAACGCAACGTCACCAGTTGATGCACACAACTGCTCACGGAATTAGGCATGCACATGTTACAGGACAGGTGCATGGGCTGGTTGCTATCTCCCGCTGGGTTTGGGCGATATTGCAGATGAGGGAGGCATAGAGCCCCTAGGGGCAGGCGTTCACAAACTGGGTGGCAAGCGGAGTAAGAATCATTTTACTTTTGCTGCAACACAACACACTGAAATCCACACATACTTTTTTTCCTAATAGGTACTCCCCCCAGGAAATTTGTGAAGACTCCTGCAACCAGGGTCAATCGATGGCTAGGGATTGAACTCGGCCCGGGGAACAGGTGCAGTGGAGAAAGCCACATCCCAGGAGAGCCTTGAGATGCCCTGAAAAGGGAAGAATTGTGAGCGGCTCATGGCACCTGGGTGGAAAGGCAACTGGGCGAGAACCAGCTTCCAGGAGCATCCAGGATGCAGTAGGGGGAAAATGAGCACAGCATGGGTCTTGCAGACAGGAGAGAAGAACTGGCCACTAATGCGAAAGGAAACAGGAGGGGAAGGAAATCAGTGGTGGAACACAAAAGATCTTTGTCAACTCACAGCTTCCTAAGTCTGCCAAGCCCTTGATCAAAATGAGAGCACATAGCACAGGTACCGTGGTTAAACCATCACCCAGGACACCTACTCTGCTTCTGATCCAGCACCCTGCTAAGGCACACACATACGGAGGCAACAGAGGACAGCCATGGGCCCCTTGCACTTGCAGGGAAGACCGAGATGGCGATTTTCAGTTCCTTGTTTCACCCTAGGCCAGCCATCAATATTAGAAAGTGTGATAAAAAACACATCTTTCTCTCTCATGCTGCCTCTCAGTGCATCATCTGCCTTTCACAGAAAATAGAAACGAGGAAAAATTTTAAATAAAGTGAAGAATCTGCAGAACGGGGCTTTGGTATTGGCAAACAGAATCACATGGTCAACCAATGCCCAAGAGGGTGCAGAGAACAGTGCGTGACTGTGGCCCAAGGTCCCCCTCATGCAGCAGGACGCCCCGTGTTGATAGCAACATCCGCTGTAACGCAATTTACACCCACTCTCCTCAAGTCCCAGAAGGAGCCTTTTCCAAAAGCAATATAAACAGTAAGAACAACGGCAGCAGAAACACGTCCCACGCCTTGCGGGAACCTGAAATGAGCTCGTCTGTCTTCACAAGATTGTTGGGTTCAATCCTGTCAGGGCAAGCAGTTTCTCACTGCGGCACAGGGAAGGTATGGCATTCACGCTGAAGGCTCTGGATACACTTGCACAATCAGCTCACTCTGTCCTGAGAAATCGCAATAAGCAGCACCGTATGCAAACGACACCAGGAGGAATACAGAATATTAAAGGCTACTGCTGTCGACGGCAGCTATTCCCGCACCAAAGCCATTTCCACTCGTGTGAGCTCATGGGCAGAGCTGACCCGAGTTGTTCTAGGGGCCCCAACTGCTAGTGTGTTACTGGGCAAAGAGGAGTAACATCAGACCTTTGGGCAAAATATTGTAAGGCCAGCACTGTTTTTGCTTGCTTACTGTTTAGGGGCCAGCAGGGAACGATGAGAAGATGGAAGCTGAATGCTGATTCCCCAGTTCATTTTGGGCAGTGTCAGAAGCTGGTCCTAGGGCTAGGGTTCCTGCCATCCACGTCAGAGCCCCCAAGGCAGTTCTGGTCTCTTGTCTTCAGTCTGGCCCAATCTGTTATTATTGCCATTTGGGGAGCAAAGCAGGAGCTAGAAACTTCTCTCTCACTCTCTCCTTCCAAAACATAAATCTTTTGTAAAAAAAAAAAAAAAAGAAACAATCAAAATTAGGGCTTGGTGCAGCAGCCTAGTGGCTAACGTCCTTGCCTTGCACACACTGGGTCCCATATGGGCGCCGGTTCTAATCCCAGTGGCCTGCTTCCCATCCAGTTGCCTGCTTGTGGTCTGGAGAAGAACCTCAGAAGAGGACACATTGCCACGTGGCAGCGCCCCAGCCACGCAGCCAGTGGCTGACGCCATCACCGGATACACAGTAGATGCACCACACACCACTGTCAAAGGAAGACCGCCACGGAAGCTGTGAGATGATTCAGGCAGCCCACAGTGAGGGAAAATCGCGCTCTATAAAGTCACTCTGAAGGATTATAGCTACCTTATTTATATTAATTCCTAGAAAGGAATGTTCTCTCACACTTCCTTTCCCATTACGATACTCTTGTTGCAGGTTACTTGTTCTCCGGTTGCTATGGAAATTGATTAGTTCCGTACAATGAGGTCCTTCTACCTCTGGCAAAAAAAGCAACACTAAAATCAATGGGTAGTATCTTTTCAGACTGGCTAACTCTATCCTGTTAACAGGCTGCAATCAAAAGTGTGTGTGTGAGAGTGTGAGACAGAAGAGAGATTGTTTTACAGGTAAGTCATACCTGAAAAGCTTGGTTTACATTTTTATTAAACAGGTTTTAGAGCGAGTAAAACAACTCTACATACAACATTCAATCACAACAACTTTCTGGCAACTTGACTGCTGTACACGCTAAAGACAAAGCTAGACTTTCGTATGTTGATGAGGTCACTTCTGACTGTTCCTTGGTCCATCCGTGGAACATGGCTCACCACAGATTGATGTGACCTTTCCCAGATTCTAACAGTAGTCACAAAATCAATGCCTACTCTATTTTAATTTGGAAATATTCCGCTAGGAAAGGACTGCAGGGTGGGGCAGGGTGGCTGGGAACGGAGACTGGGGGGCAGACACTATGTAGCACTGCTTGGGATGCCCACATCGTCCATCATGGAGCCTGGGATCCAGTCCCAGCTGCACTTCTGATCCAGCTTTCCACTGTTGTGACACTAGGAGTCAGCAGGTGGTAGCCTGTGGTTGAGTCTGCCACCCACGTTAGTACACCTGGATCGAGTTCTAGGCTCCTAACTTCAACTTGGTCCAGGCTTATCTGCACAAGTCCTTTGGGAGGTGAGCAGAAGAACAGAAGATCCTTCTCCTCCTCTCTATGTATATATGTGTGTCTGTTTCTTTCAAAGTACAAACCTCAGGGTCATAAGGGCCCCAGTTCTCATGACTCCCCTTTCAATCCAGCTCCCTGTTTATGTGCCAGGGAAAGCAGCGGGAGATGGCCCAAGGCCTTGGGCTCCTCCATCCACATGGGAGAGTGGTAAGAAGCCCCTGGTTTCAGAAGGACACAGCTCTGGCCATTGCCACCACTTGGGGAGTGAGCAATGGATGAAGATCTCTCCCTCCCTCCACTACTCAAGCTTTCAAGTATTTTTTTTTTAAAGTACTCATTTGTACAAACAGAGCAAATGCATGGTGCTTCCAGCTCCCTCCTTACTCCCTCTCCTGGAAGTGGACACCCCATGGCAGGGAATCAGAGGTCCTCCCTAGAGGATGCAGCACTCACCTCGCCACACTTGCTGACACGTCTGGCCACGATGAGCTGGATCATGCCTCGCTTGTTGCCCTCGGTGGACATGGACCTCCTGAGTGCATCCATGGCATCCTGGTTTGTCCTGCCCAACAGGGACTCCCCGTTCACGGCGATCAGCTGGTCATTCACCCGGAGCCGCCCGTCCTGGGAGGAGAACACGGTGAAGTCGGGGAATGGGGGGACAGGGTGTGGCTCAGATCCCTGTGGTGGGAACACAAGAAGGTCTCCAAAGCCGCAGTGGCCAGGGGCCTGCTTGAATCATATTCATGCTGTCAAATCAAGTCACTGTCATCATCTATGGCTCAAAAGGGCATCCCAGTGCAGAGTGCACACAGGGCTCCCTTGCTTCCAGAGACTCACATGAGGATATTCACAGCCCCTGACAGGGCAAGCCCACAGCTGCAGCACAGAAACACCAGGGAGACACAAACACACACGCTCACAAGCCAGGGACTGGGAGGCAAGCTCTCCCTGGAGGCCAGCTGTCCCAAAGGACCCAGGCCGGGTCTCTGTATTGAAGGCCTTCCCCCCCTCCCTAATGTCACAGGGGCTCTCAGGCTCTGGGAGAGGAGGAATGAAGAGTGGGGCTGGGGGCCTCTGACCAGCAGTCCAGCCCCAGGGATCAACACGGGTAAGAGAGGAGCTGACAATGCAGTTGTGACGTCAATAGTAAGCAGGAGAGTCAAAGATAAGGACCTCACTCAGGGTATCTGAAAGATACAACTACGTCCACTGCAACAGACTACTTGTCTCCTGATCTGAACCTGCAGTGGCAGTTGGCTCCGAGGTGTTAGCAGGTAAAGCCTGCAGCACCAGCATCCCATACAGGGGCCATGGCAAGCCCCCATTGCTTCACTTCTGATCCAGCGTGGTGCCCAGGCTCCTGAAGCCACGAGGGAAACCTGGATGGAGCTGCTGGCTCTTGGTTTTGGTTTGCCCCTGCTCCAACTGTTGTGACCATTTGTGGAGTGCACCAACAGATGGAAGACCTGTGTGTGTGCGTGCAACACTGTCATTCTAATTGATAGATCGACGGATCGATCGATCCCAGGGTGGAGTGAAGGAAGCAGGAAAAGCAGTTGACTGAATACCAGCTCCCAGCATGGGGGACGGTTGGCGGGAGTCATGCCACGACCCCTGAAGTGGCTGCACGTGTACTTACTTTTGAGGCCGCCCCTCCGTTGATGATGGATTTGACGAAGATGCCCAAATCCGCGTGGTTCTCCTTGGAGCGGTTCCCCTTGACGCTGACACCCAGGCCCGCTGACCCTGAATCATTGAGTGGGACCTCGAAGGTCAGGAATTCCCTGGTGCCATCAGGGGTGAGCACAACATCTTCATCTTCAGCTTTCTGGCAGAGAACAAGAGAGTAGGGTGCTTAATGCTCTGGCTGAACACCACCTGCTGTGATGGGCAGGTCACAACCCAAGTAGGAGTTTGTCTCCTTTAGCCCCCGGAAAGGAAGACATGTCTGATTTACCCAGGTTCTAATGACAGGAATCAAGGAGTCATTTGCTTCTGTAGTTGACAAGAACCAGGATGGCCACCATTGCTGGGAGCACCTATCTGGGCTGGGAGAACTCCATGCAGAATGTTAACGGCTACCTTTGTGTAACCCCCAGACCACCTGAGGCCCACTGGCAGAACTTGGCATCACCAACCAAGGGAAGGTTGACAACAACCCAGAAACTTGAACAACTAGCTGATCACACACCCGTCAGCCTCAATTTGAATCTGCAAGAGCCTTCACCCTGACTCCTCAGACAGCCAGGGGAATGAAGCCACAGCTGTCCGGCTCCTTGCTCCGTGTATTTGTCTTTCTGCACTTCAGGCTAGCGCATCTGGTTTCAGGGTTCTACGGCAACATCCCACATGCAACTAAGGTACTTAGTCTACCCTGCCAATGAACAATTCTCAAACCATAGTAAAATATTTCCCGCAAGCTCCCTCCGAGGGAATCATGGCAGCATGTCCAGGTTCGCACGAATGCCCCTGGGAACAGCTGCTTATATGTCCTGATGCTGGGACACCTACACATTGTGAGGGGAAACACAGGGGAAAGCCCAGAGGAAGAACAGACAATCATGCCTGCAGGAACATTTCTTATGTGTCCTAGGTTATGGGAGAAAAACAAGTAACATCATCCACATGACCCTGCACTGCACATATAGGTCATTCACAAATGCTACATCTTTCTCACTCATACTCAATGACAGATCCTGATACAACGTCAGCATAGGGGACTTAAGTCTTGGTGCAATGGGCTAGCCATTGCTGACACCAGACTCTCATATGAGCGCCAGTTCAAGGCCAGAACGCTCCAGTTCCAATCCAGCTCCCTGCTAATATGCTTGGTAAGGTAGGGGAGGATGTCTTCTGCCATGTACACATGGGAACCCAGAATTAAGGTCCTGGTTCCTGGATTCAGCCTGGCCCAACAACAGCTGTTGTAGTCACCAGGGGAGTGAACTAGGGAATGGAAGACCTCTCTAGAACTCTTTTCAATCAATCAATGAAATCGAACAAAAATCAAAGTCAACAGGAGTAGTAGTGGTTAAAAACACATGGTAAAAAGACTTTGGGGATGTAAAGCGCAATGTCAGATGTTACACCAAGTAATTTGAGGGTTGGCATGTGATATTTGTCTAAAGGTTATGACCCCAAATGGGATGCCTGCACCATATCAAAACGTTTGGTTTCAAGTCTCTCCTCCAATTTCCTACTTTTGTGCACTGAGGCAGCAGGTGACAGCACACACTTGTTTCCCTGGCACCCACAAGGGACACAAAACTCAAGCAACAGGTTCCTGCTTCCAGGCTGCTCCACCCCTCACTGCTGTAGGCACTGACAGAGCTGACCAGACAACAGATTTGTCTATGTTCTTCTCCCTTTCTTTCCTCTTTCTGCTTCTTTAATAAATCTTCCTTAAAACAATCAGGAGAAGCACATCATGTATCTGTAAGTGAATTTCTCCTGGATTATCATAAGCATCCCAGGGATACTGTTTTTAAACCTTTGAATCCATACTAACATGATTTGCAAGGTAAGGTCTCTCATCTACAGATGTCCAATGTTAGCAATTTACAGGCTGGCATTCTTCCTAAGGACGATGGACAACAGTTAATTTTCACAAAACAAAAGCACAAATGCGTTTAAAAAAATACGGAGAGTACACAGGAAATAATGCAAAATCAGAACCAGGTGGGAAGAGGCAGGGCAGTGGCTGGGTCTATCACACAGACCCAGTCCATCCAGGGCACGGAGGCCAAGTGAAGCAAACAGGCTTTCCGTTTTACTAAAAAAGATGCCCCAAACATTACAACTCAAAACTGTTGTGTGGTAGGACACAAAGCAACAAACACACGTGCTATACTAAAGTACCCTCACATACATGTTCTGCCCTGCAAACAGGAACATCTTGTTCTGTATTGCCTCTCACCTAGTTTGAAACAAAGACTGCTAAACATGGATATGGCACTGTTCAGTATAAAAGCGGATGTAAAAACAAAATGCACAAATCATGCTATTTCAAATACAGAATACCATCAACACACTAAAGTGTGCTTCTACATGAAACTCAGAGGTAACTGGGGCCATAGTGGGTTAATTCCATATGGGCACCATGGGCTCAAGTCCCAGCTGATCCCCTTTCAATCAGGTTTCCTGTGAAAAGGCCACCAGGAAAGCAGTGGAAGACGGCCCAAGTGTTTGCACCCAAGCAGCACCAGGATGGAGTTCCAGACTCCTGGCTCTACCCTGACCCAGCCCTGGCTGCTGAGGCCACTGGGGAAGTGAACCAGAAGATGGAAAATGCCTCCCTCCCTGACCCTCCCTCTCCTCTCTGGTTAGTCTACATGTCACGTACAATAAATATCACCTTAAAAAAATATGAAACAATGGAAGGGTAACATTTCCCTTATCAGTGTTTATAAAACTGCAGTTGGAAGTAGAACCGTACCCAGTGCCTGGATGGCTATGCGCCAGGGCTATCTCCCAGAACGTATATGTATGCACCTCAAACCTGAGACGGTTCCTAATTGAAACTCCCTGATTCCAATCTTCAGTCTGGCTTGTTAATGTATACTGATTTTGACATTTCCATAATGTTTCACAAAGGCTTTCAAGCTCTTTTTTTTTCTTGGCCTACTTGAAAAATCAAGACAAGGAGCTGTCTGAATATAGGAAGAAGAGTTGTAATCAAGGTGGAGACATTTCCCAACCGGCTGCTCCCAACCTGTCTGGCAGGAAATAGACTGTGCACACAACAGGTGCACTGATGCTGGGAAGCGCAGGTCGGGGACTGTCATCTCCTTGGCCTCACTTCATCATGCCAACGCGCCGGGCTCTTGACACCAAACTGGAATCTGTGCCGCGCAGCCAAGTGGGTCAAGTTGGCTTCTCCAAAATCCTCCTGCCATTATGAGGACTCCACAAGACAGACAACAGAGGCTGATTTACCATCCCTTGTTAAGTCCATTCTGACCCTCAAAACTCGTCCTTATGCCAAGTTCTGAACTCAAAAGGGGAATCAATGGGTGTCTAACTTGCTGGCTGCTCCAGTCTTTGCCACATTGCTCAGGACACTCTGTCGGGGAGAGTGGGTCAGTTGGGGCTACAAGCATTGGGACGCATATGTCCCTGCGCCTAGCCCCTCCACCCACCTGGGGGCTATCCTTCACCAGTGCTGCCTCCACCTCCCAGCTTGTCTTTGATGTCCAGAAAGAAAAAAGCATTTTTTGCTAAGCATTTCAGTAATGGGGAACCCACTGCCAGGGAATTAGAGAAGCTGTTTACTTCCCCCTCACTGTGCTCTGAAGAAAAAACTGCACATTTATCCACGGTGACACAGAAAAATCACCGTGGCCGCCACACTGGCCCAGTTTTCCTTCTGTGTCACACACTAGCCCCACACAGCTGGGAAGGAGCCGCCATCCCACAGGCCGCTGTGTGTCTGCAGTTCACAAGCCGCACAGGAATGAGAGCTGAGGTGTATGGCGGCAGAAAATCAACACTCCATGCAAGAGAGAGCACGTTTGGATCAGACCGTACAACACCAAGCAGACATGCAGTTTTCAGAAAGCTTGCAGAAGACGCTGTGAAAAGAAGGATTTGAGAGCAGGTGTAGCTAAGCAGCAAGTTGAGTTACTACTGCCAAAGGCAGCATCCCACTCTTGGAGTGTGGTGTGAGTCCCGGGTGCTCTGCTTCTAAACCATCTTCTTACTAACACACCTGGGAAGGTGGTCAAAAATGACCCAGACGGGCCCAGCGGAGTGACCTAGCGGCTAAAGTCCTCACCTTGAACGCCCCAGCATCCCATATGGGCACTGGTTCTAATCCCAGCAGCTCCACTTCCCATCCAGCACTATGCTTGTAGCCTGGGAAAGCAGTCGAAGACAGCCCAAAGCCTTGGGACCCTGTACCCGTGTGGGAGACCCGGAAGAGGTTCCCGGTTCCTGGCTTCAGATCGGCACAGCACCGGCCATTGCGGTCACTTGGGGAGTGAAATCAGTGGACAGATCTTCCTCTCTCTCTCTCTCTCCTCCTCTCTGTATATCTGACTTTGTAATAAAAATAAATAAATCTTTTAAGAAAAAATGACCCAGATTCCTAGGACCCTGACACGCACCTAAGACACCTGCATGGAGTTCCTGGCTTCTGGCTTCAGCCTGGCGTAGAATGCTTGAGGAGAGAATCAATAGAAGGGAAATCTTTCTCCCTTCCAAATACATGAAGTAAAAAATAATGAGTTCATCCTGGCTCCATTTCCCCCCCCTTACTATGTGAAAAATACAAATTAAATTTTTTTAAAAAAGGCCCGATGCACACATTTCCAAAAATGTTTTACACTCAAATGAACTAATTCTTTTTCATTGTAAATTTGTGCAAGTTTAGACATCAGAAAACCGCTCAGCTACTGAAGACTGTTAGGAAAATCCTTAGTGACACAGATCAACATTCATGAGCAACACTGTGTTTCTCCCTGCAATGTCACCCATTAGGTACGCTAATGCCCTATTTTCACGAGCTGTTTTACAGTCCCTCTTCCTGCATCAGCAACCACCTTTCTGGAGGAAATTACTGCAGGCTCTACTTGGGCATGGAGGGCACAAGTGCCTTCCAAGGTGCGCCCAGGGCATAAAATACATTAGGGAGACAGTGAAAAAGAAAACCGTGACAAATCTACAAGAAAGCAAAATTCGTGACATCATAGAACTGTGTGGCAGGTGGTTTCCAATCTGTTCCATCCAGAATGAAGCCTTCTTTCTACAGACAATGTGTGTGACATGAAAATCCATCCACACCTCTTTCAGATGTCCTTCCTCAAAAACGCTGGGGGTAGCAGGTGCCACTGGTACAATGCGTTCAGCCAGCACGTGTAATGCCAGCATCCCATATAGGAGCAGGTGTTACTCCTCTCCTGTTCCAGCTTCCTGCTAATACACACCTTGGGGAGGTAGCAGATGATGATTCAGGTACCGGAGTTTGTGGGTTCTGGCTTCAGTCTGGCACGGCTCTGGCACCTGGGGAGTCAACCAGTGGCTCCCGTGCTTGTCTCCTCCCACTTCCCTCGCCTACAGCCTTCCCTCCCCTTGCTCCCACTTGCTTAAATTCTGCCTTTCAGACCTGGCGTGATAGCATAGTGGTTAAAGTCCTCGTCTTTCCTCCACCGGGACCCCATATGCACCGGGATCCCGTATGGGATCTTAAAAAAAAAAAAATTCTGCCTTTCAAGTAAATCAATCTGTAACACAGAAACATGGGTGGCACAGGAGAAGTGTTGGAGTTCAGTGGATTGGACTCAGATGATGCTGAAAAGGAGGTGGCCTACGGGCCTGAGGGGGCTGTCTGCCTCTGCCTCAGCAGAATGAATGGGGCCCTGGCTGCAGCCCTGGGTGATCTCATTCTAAGCAGACATCACCAGAAGCCAAGGAGGGAGAGGACCCAGAGGCCTCGCGGACACTCAGGGATGAGACGCAGGTACGGCGGACAATCAGGGAGCACCATTTATGTTTTCAATTAACAGGAAAAACCTTTAAAACACAGAACCGCTTTGGTTTGTTTTCCTGCCTAACGGAATGAACCCCCAATCACACTCTAAAAAGTTAAATCCTATATTTAATGTATCCCATATGTGAGGTGAACATTTATGGATGTTATTTATGCTAAAAACTTTATGGTAGATTATTCTTATTAGCAAAGTTTAAATGTCACATCTGCTTTTGGGGGACTCTTTTCTAATTCAGACGGCGAATGCCAAACACATGAATGTAAAAGACTTGTAAAATTTTTCCTTGATAGTAAAAATGCCAAGAAAATATGTTTGATACAGTTACTAATCTCTGAAGTGGACCCAGAGACGTAGTCCTCCAATCAAAGAAACACGAGAGAAACCCGGACTGGGAGACATTCTCTTCTCAGAAATGGGAAGTGCAGAGAGATTGAAACCACGTCCCCATCAGAGGAGCATGGCAGCAGCCGGTACTTAAAGCCACGCACAATCCTCACCTGGAGACCGGGCCAGGCTCCCACCTATTTTGTTGTTCCTTGGTGCCATGGAGGCCATTTGTGCAAATGGGGACCACTGGTAAGACACTGCTGTTGGCTCAGTGTGACTCGATCAATCTTAGTCCCCGCGGGCAGGTGCCTAAGAAACGCACTGATTCTCAGAACAAATACCCTGATGCATCTTGGAGGGGAGTTATTTCTGGTACCTAGTCTCAGTTTAGAGGGAAAAATTTCCAGAAGGGAGAAGAAATGGGAATGGGTACAGAGCAGAAAATGACATCTCAAATGTCATAAAATATTAACAATTCGAGAAACAATCTCAGTTTAAAAAAAAAAAAATTACATGGAGGACCTTACCCAGATGAGTTTTGTTAACCTACACACTGTAAGAGCTCAATGATAAGACAGAAAAATGAAGCATGAAGATGCTCCATGGTGCAAAAGGCAATAAATAGTAACCAAGGTCTACCTCTCTGGGGACATACCACACATGAAGAAATCCTCTGCCTTCTATAACACAGGAAACAACTTTAGGTAGATTCCTTAAAAAAAAAATGGTCCAAAATTCACAAGACACAATCATTACTACTTCTTTGAGGGCATGAAAGGTAGTTCTCTATCCCACTTTGGAACAAGTTGAAACCAACTTTTAAAGCCCTCATGCTCTAAAAACCATTTGTGACAATGGCACTATCTGATGCTCCAAACCAAAACCATAGCTATCCACATATGAGCAGTCTACGTTAGCATCAGTCTTTGCCAAACACTCAGTGTATAGGGTTTCACAGACATCTGTGCACGCTCTTCGGCTGGTAAGGTTAGCGAGCACAGCAGGCCCAGATACAGGTTAGAGGATGGAACTGTTACAATTCAGAATGAAGCAGAAACAACTCTAGGTAGGGCTCCCATTTGCTTTGTCTGACATGACTGCTTTCCCCTCTTGCAGGGACCACACGCAGCCTGTGATGGGTGGACGACGGCCCTGCGTGCCGGGAATCTGTCGGTGACTATGCTTGTGGTGTGGCTCACGCAGTTTCCAACTTGAGGCTGTAAACTTTTGGAGGTTCACCATGATCAGGCATTCCCTGCCCTCTCAGGAGCTATCAATATAGGAACTGTCTCTACAGTTCCCACCATTTTCCAGTGCTTTGGGATGCGAGAGCCAACTCTTTGCAGAACACAAAGAATTTCTGGAGCTCAGGGGGCAGAGAAGAGCTCTCTAAATAGTCAATTATCATCTATGAACAATATGATCTCAAAGTTTTCCAGGGACACACCAGCCCTGGGTTTCTAAGCACATCATGAATATTTTTGGTTGAATCTGTCAGCAAGTTCACAGGAAGTGATGGGTATTTTGGAAAGAGAAAGGTTCATGGCCAGTAGCTGTGGGCAAGGTTATCTGAATGCATCAATGTGGAGGGTGTCTTTGTACATGCGACAAGCATTGAGGTCAGTGAAATCCAGGGTGAACGGAATCCTCTCCACCAAGCAGCCAAGCAGCAGAAGGCTGGAAGGACCAGGGCAAAACAAGCTACCACTGCAAACACAACCAGTGAATCTTGCAAGCCTCAGAAGGCAGACAGTGCTACTTCCACTCAGACAAAGCCTCAGGGAGCAGGCAGACCCAGGGAAGGGCCTGGTGGCCACCTGGACCTGCAAAGCAGGTGGGAACAGCCCCTACACAACCAAGTACCTGCCACTCAACTCAGCAGGCTGGGAAAGCATGGCAAAGCAGAAAGCAACGCCAGCCTGCCTGCCTTCTAGGATAGCACACACAGGCCTACAAGCCACGGGACATCAGGAGGATGCTTCTCATGTCCTGGCCACTCAAGAGGCCACCTGAGCACAGGGCTCATCCCTGAGTGAGCAGAGTTCACCAACAGCCAGTGTAGCGGGCTCACAGCATTACCGCACAAAGCTTGCAACCTACATGCGTCACTGATGCAACTCCCCCCCGCCATCCTTCCTACTCTGGCCACGTTTCTGATCAAGAAGCAAAAAGCTGACTGACACTCCAAGATTTAAGAGTAAAAAACTCCCCCCACCCCACCCCACAAAAATAACATATAAAGAAAAACAGTGAAGGCCTGTGTATGGTTTTCCCTTGAGCTCTGGTAAGCACCAAAGACTTAATTTTTTTTAAATTTTTTTTCAAAGACTTAATTAAAAAAAAAAAAAGGCTGTGTGTGTGCTGAAACAGACCATGGTCATCTCAGAGCCCAGAGTGGCACAGGTTCCATCTCTATCACTGTTTCCAAATACTATGCAACAGTAAGCCTCTAACAACCCCAGGTTGTATGGCACAGCTAGCCAAGGCACAAAGACAGCCACAGCTGAGAGATGACACGGAAAAAAAAAAATGCCTCGTGAAATAAACAGCCAAACCATTTTAAATCAAACCATGCTTTGACCTACTTTGGAAAACTCTCTGAAGCAACGCTGTAAGAAGAAAACCATGCGAGTGTGTAAATGACTGTGTGCTGTAAGGCAGGGCCAGAAAACACTTTCACCAAGGGCCAGTTGGATGTTTATAGCAGCCACTGTGGGTCCAACAAAATGATCAACTTCTAAACTGTTTGCTGAATCTTGATTCCTGTCACAGCTGTCTTGGCAGGAACAGACTGCATGACATCAGGGTCCTTGTGCGGCCCCCAGTGTGGACGATCCCCACCCCAGCTAAGAGGAGCCCCATATGCTCAGACTCTCACATATGGGGTTCACTGTGGAGTCTCTCAGTCACCAGAAGGGTCCCCAGTTTGAAGATTCCAATCCATCAAAGATGACACTGCAAAGAACTTCTGAACTCTTTAATATCTATGGCAATGATTGTATGGTATCATTACTGTTACGGTCCCTGACTTACAATGGATGGATGGGTCTACACTTACAAATCCATACTAGGTTGAAAACAACATATGCTGAAAATCCACTTAATACACCTAAGGTATCAAACATGAAAGCCGAGCCCAGGCCATGCTCAGAACACTAACATGAGCTGACCATCGGACAAAATCATCCTACAGAAATTCTACTGAAAAGCGCTAAGCATCTCCTGTAATTCAGTGCACTGTCTACTAAAAATGGAAAAACATCAGCCTATTTGTACATCTCCACAACTTCATCAGAAAATGCTAACTGCTCAAATGTTGGCTGGAGATTTTGTGTGCATCTTTGTTTACACAGGTGCCGAATCGATTTTCTTTGGCCATGCTCGACATGCACTCGTTACCCCAAATTTTCAACTGAGAAACATTCAGATCTTTTAAGAATTTTCATTCAATGCTGCATCCCTCACAGGTACCAGTTCATACCCTGGTTGTTCCACTTTGAATCCAGCTCCCTACTAATGGCCTGCAGTAAAGGAAGTGGAAGATGTTCCAGGAGCTTTTGCCCCTGACACCACCTAAGTAGGAGACTCAGGGAGCTCTGGGCTCCTGGCTTCATCCTGGCTCAGCTCCAGTTCTTAAGACCTTCTGGGGAAGGACCCAGTAGATAAAAGTTTTTTTTTTTTTTTAATGTTCTCAATTATTAAGATTTAAATTCAAAACCTGGTATTTATTTTGCTGGATAGTGAGAGAAGGTAATCTAACTTTTTACATGGCCAATTGTTCTAAGTCCTGACTCAAACACAGATATTCCACCTGCTAGCACCAGCATTCCATGTGCATGCTGGTTCATGTTCCAGCTGTTCCACTTCCCATCCAGCTCCCAGCTAATGGCCATGGAAGAGGTGGAAGATGGCCCAAAACCTTGGGAACCTGCACCTGTGTGGGAAACTCAGAAGTTCCTGGTTAATAACTTCAGACTGGCTCAGGTCTGGCTTTTCTGACCATTTGGGGAATGAACCAGTCAGTGGATGGAACACCTCTCTCTGTAAATTTGCTTTTCCAATAAAAATAACTCAATCTGAAAAAAAAAAAAAAAAAAAGCATGGCCTTACAAGCACAGTCATGAGGTGACCCCATCTCCACTGCACTCACCACGAGGGTGTCCGTTAAACTGCCTGAGTGGAGCACCTGCCTTCAGTGAAGAGGGATAAGCCGCCATGGCTACCAAGATGACGACAGCTGTCAGACTGAAACCCTGGGACTGACAGGTTGCTCTCACTTTCCTGTTAAGGAAACCTGTCTTTATGATGTGTTCTTAGCTCTGCCTCTGTCTGTGCCAGATCTGTGGTGTTTCTTTTCTGTCTGGGCCACGTGGAGCTGTGCTTTCTGTGGCATCTCTCGGCGCCTGGAACACTGTGCCCACTCAGGAAATCACTTGAACGTGTCTGCCTTTCCTGTGCCTGTCTGGACATGAGAATCACAAAGAGCAACACCCTCTGCAGGCAGTGACCGTGAGTCAGCGGGATATAAGACCACTTCGGGTCTCAGCAAACCTGTGTGTTAGCCATTATGGTGCCAGGAAAAGATAGGGAACTTCCTATGGAATTAGTAAGTAGTTAGTTCCACTGATCCTTCTCACACTTTTGCAGCCTGCCACAGGAGACAAAGCTCTTACCGTTTCTTTGGGAATCTGCGTTTGGCTTGGCTCTGCATTCTAGAAGAATCAAAGAAAAACGTGAATACATACGTATGGCCGGAAGCCACCTTCGACACACAGGGGCACAAAGCGATAGACTGAAGGGTATACTGCAGCTCCCTACCTACCACAAATCCCGTAACAGGTGAGCGCACTTGAACTCACACATGGCTGGCTCTTCCCCAGGGGTGGAAGCTCCTGTGTATGTCCTCAGAATTACTGAAGCCAGACATACACCTGCTCTGGCTTGCCTCCCCTCATGAATCACGAATTTCTTATCTCAAGCAAAGCAAATTTCAAACTGTTTCCCCTTCTCTGCTCATGGCGCTACCTCTAATTATTTGTTTCTTTTCAAATGGAAACATCCGAACCTAAGGTACAACACAAGGTCTCAACAGGTGCACAGGTAGCAAAATAGACAAGGACAATCAGAACGAACCTGCAAGCCTGCCACTCGAAACTGCAACACGGCAAGGTAGACTTGCCTTAATGACACAGGCCATTTATAAGACAGATGTATAAAAAAGGACACACTGTGATGAAGTCGTAGAGATGGGGACATAGAATTTCAGACCAGGCACCCCGGGCAGAGGCAGAGAGCTTCACTGATTGGAGTCAGCGGGCATTGTGGAGCGCGCATCCTTAATTCTGGGGTCCTGATTCTCTGACATGTTGAAAAGTGATTGCAACTTGCATAGGAGACTGACTGACGGGCTACTGGCTCGGTCCTTAATGAAAAGCTTACAAGTAATAAATTAAATAACCAAAGAGAGGAGGCAGCAGAAGGGAGAGACAGAAGCGTGGAAGATCAAAATTGGACAAGGGACCCTGACAAACCTGAAGTGACGATGTTGGCAGGGACGCTGCCGGCGGCTGCTCAGAGAGGGAGCAATGTGCAGGCCTTGGCAAGGGACTAATGGGAAGGAGGAAGGAAAGCTGCCCCAAACTGGCTGGAAACTCCCTGCCTTTCTCTATCAGGCTCATTTACAATTTAATGGAGACATCTCCAGATTTAGGATCAGGTGGCATTTCAAGCACAAATTGGATTAACAGTGGGGGGAAAAAGATGGAAAACCCAGTTTAAATGGAGAAATAATGCATTAAACATTTCCTTAAACATAAAGGAGTTGTCATGATTTATGCAAAATTGACGCAGAACAAGGCCTTTGCTTTTCAGTTGGATCCCACTCTGAAATTTCTACAAAATCGCACTGACTTTTTCATCTTCCTGTGACCAAGGCACGGGACACCTATGGCCCAAATTTCCCATCCTTATGAGCAATGCTTCTATAAATAGTTATAATCATAGAGAGAAGAAAAGCAGTTTTTATTTACAGGAAAGGGAAAAACCTTATCAACAGTGACACATCCAAGTTATGACCTAAGAGAATGAGAACCATACCCCTCAAAACCTTGCCACTCTTGTTTGATCTGGACTAATTATCATTCAGAGCAAACCAAAAGGCAGCTGAGACAAGCCAATATTCCCAAAGTGATTCAACTAGAATTTGTCCATAAATATTTGGCATTACCACTTACACTTAAAATAAAACCATTTCTTCACCACATCCCCAGGCCAAGCAGAGTCATCTAATTAATCATTTTCCCTAAAATGAAACCTAGTAGTTTTCTAGAGGAAAGATTCTAAATTGGATAAACTTCACAGACACAGACATTCATGCCAACACCATTCAAAGGTCTGACAGCTAGAACAATCGTGTATATGTAGTCAAAGAAGCAGACAGGTTGCAAACAATGCCTTGTTCATTTCAGCCCAAGCAGGGTCCTCTCTATAGCTAGGGCACGGGAAGGGGACACTTTTTCCATGCCACTACAGTCATTTCAGCAAGGATCCTTTTCCTTCAACAAGAGCCAGTGGGCCTCTTTATTTGGCTCAGCTACAGGGACTCTGCAATGCCTGCAAACAGAATGTGTCATATGCAGGCAGAAGGTGGCACGCTTCCAACGGCAGCCTTCGGAGTGACAGCTCTGAGATAACTGACATCTCCGTCGTCAACCAGTCCATCTGAGTGTGCGGCAATAAACATCTGATGTCCTACAAGACGCCCCTCCAGTCTGACGTCTAAACACCTGACTCTCGTGACAGAGGATACCCCTCTTCAACCCAGGAAGGAGATTGCTCTTGTGAAGGCCTCCTTAGAAAAGGGATCCTACCAGCCCCCCAGGTATCTGGCCATGGGGAAAAGAATGTGGACCGGGCGGGGGAGGGGAGGTGCGAGCCCAGCGCATCAGAAAGCATTCGCCTGCCCCAGGTGTACACACCAGCTCCCTCGGGTGGAAGGCGTCCTCCTGGCGGAAGACCAGCAGGCTCACAGTGCCTTCCATCTTGGTGCTTCTCAGCAGGGACACCACCTCTTCCTGGGACTTGCCGGCTATGTCCACTCCATTCACCTGAAACAGAGACCGTGAGAGCTCAGCAGTGGCTGTTGTGGGCAGAGAAGGCACACCTGTGTGGGAGAGACAGGTCCCTGAACTATAGGAACGGGCCGCAGTTTCCGCTTAACTCTGCCAGACCCTGTTGCTCACGGCTAAGTCTGCACGGCTGGCAAAGCAACTGGGACTGGGTATCCAGCAGAGAGAAGAGAAAGGAGAGAGGAGAGAGAGGAGAGAGGAGAGAGACAGGGAGAGATGGAGCGGGGGGGGGGGGGGGGGGGCGGGGAGAAGCAGATGAGACGCTTCCGTCTTTCACTGTTTATCCATCTGCCAAAAGCCCACAACCCTTGAGGAGTAAGAAAGAACAGGCCGACTTTCCCGAGACGTCAAGTTAACACGAAACTTCACCGACTTCAGACTGAGACATTCCAGCGCCCTTTGTGTATCCCCTGTTGTCTGACGTGGAAATACTTAGTGTTGCCAAAAGGCACCAGAAATATTTGGGTAGAAATGTTTCAACATTCCAGAAAACCTGCCGAACATGGTGAAGAAGACACTTTTTCCCCTAACAGGTAAACACTAAAACAGAAGTATTTCACCTATTTTTTAAAAAATCAATGCCATAAAGGAATTGCAACAAGAGACAGGAACTTGCCCAGCAGAAACCTAGGGAACCTCAGGACTTTCATGATTTCTTCAGAAGGAGAACTTCAAAACATGATACACTGACCAGAAATGAAAGCATACTTACCTTTTATGACTTTTAAATCACATGAGCAAGGGGGAGGGTGTTGTAAGAGTGGGTTAAGTCAGCACTTGCAGCATGCACGTGGCACTATGGAGTGCCGACCGGGTCTCAGTCCCGGCTGCCTGCCTCTAGTCTGGCTCTCTCTCTGCTAATGCATGGGGAAAAGCAGCAGAGATGAGGCCAGTATTCAGGCCCCAGTCAGGCCTGCAACAGCTCCAGCTAGGGCAACAAGTGGAGGAGTGAAACAGCAGATGCCAAGATCTCTCTCGCTTTCTCTAAATAACTCAATCTCTTCAAAAAATAACATCAAAATTTCCCATTTATTCAAAATTAAAAATAGCACTTTCTTGCAAAACAATCCTATGGAACCCGGCATTTTATTTTGACAGGATGGTGGGTTCAAAGATGGGGAAAAAAAATCCTACACAGATGAAAAATGACACTCCAGTGAGTCTGTGGATCCGTTCACCTTTGTCCCCTTCCACAGCCCAGACCCCCAGAGCGGCTGATGGAGTACAGATCCAGGAAGACAGGGTTCAAAGAACAGAAACAAAGTCTCAGGCTTAGGGCAGATCTGACAGCTCCGAGAGGACACAGGTGTGCAGGCCATTCCCGAAGCTCCATTAGCAGGCAGTTAGCAGAGGGTTGGCTTGAGGTAGTTACTTATGTGATGAGGGAGAACAGAAGACTCCAACATGGGAAGAGGGGTGTGATACGCTGGGCTGTGGGGGCTGCATGTGCACAGGGATTCCAGAGTGCAAACTGAGATGGCTCCATCCACGACCCACAGGGAAGAGGACTTGTGCACTCAGGGCTGTTGTGTCACTTACCCTGTGCCTGCAGACACAGGGAGTGTGATTCACTGAAAATCTTTTTTTGTTGTTGTTGTTAAAGATTTTTTTTTTTCCATCAGAAAGTCATAGACAGAAAGGAAGTTATTCCTTCTGTTGATTCACTCCCCAAATGACCACAACAGTTAGAGCTGCGCCGATCCAAAGCCAGGAGCCAGGAACTACTGACTTCCCTACTTACTTCCGGGTCTCCCACGTGGGTGTAGAGTCCCAAGGCTTTGGGCCGTCCTCGACTGCTTTCCCAGGCCACAAGCAGCGAGCTGGATGGGAAGTGGAGCTGCCGGGATTAGACCCAGCGCCCATATGGAATCCTGGTGTGTGCAAGGTGAGGACATTAGCCACTACGCTCCTGCATCAGGCCCAATTCACTGGAAATGTTAAACACACACAGAGCTGGGCAGCACAGAGGACTACTACACTGGAGTGCCACACCCCACATCCCACATCCCAAGGGGTAGGCATTTGGCTGCAGAGAGGAAGGCATAAGTGGGGATCCAAGCCCTTTGAAGGAGTCCTGGTGGCTCCCTAAACCCAGCTTCGTGATAATGTGTACCTTGGGAGGCAGCAGGTGACAGTTCAAGCACTTGGGTCCCCATCACCCACAGGGAGAAACCTGAACTGAGATCCAGGCTACTGGCTCAGCCTAACCCTGCCCCAGCTGTGCTGGGCATCTAAGGAGTGAACCAGTTGGAAGATCTCTCTCTAACTCTGTCTCTATCTTCCAAATTATACGTGTGTGTGAATGTGTCTACACACAAATAATTTAATTTTAAGGTATAAGAAAAAAGCACTAATAAGGTAGAAAGATAGGTACACTTCGCCACTGGCAACTGAATGCTGTTTAATGGCTAGGGAACACAGCACTTGCTAATAGGATGGCAGACTATGGATGGCTAATAAACTATGCATTTCCTCTTTCTTCTACTTCTCTCATGTGAACAAATCTCCACATGAAAACAAATTGTATTTCCAAAATCATGTTTATACTTGGAGACAGGCTGCAACAGCAAGGAACCAAAATGCTTGAGGTGAAGAAAGGAAATTTCCAGAAATGATTCCTTTTCTGTTCCTTCTGACACCACACTTGTGTATCTCGATTCATTCCATGCTGCCATTTAAAAATTCCCCTTTTCCTCTCCTGGAGAAGCAATGCTTGCTGGTGTCCGCTCCGATTACATAGGAGGTGGCGTCTTGTTATTGCCGGACGTGATCGCACAATGTGCAGAAAGATAACTATGCAGCCACAGCACTGGCATGCAAGCACACATGCAACCTGAACTCATAACCTCATGGCTGAGGCTGGGGAACCTCAGACGTAAACTCAACAGGCAAAAAACAGAACGTAAAACAAACACACGTTGTTTTGGGATGCATGCTTCTGCTGAGAAGTACAACGGAACGTCCTAGTTTATGAAGAAGCTCCCGGGATGGACTTGACAATGCAACTCATGGAGAGCAAGGAAGTGGACAGGTGCGTAAAACCCACACCTGCAATACGGGCATCCCATTCAGGCATTGGTTGGAGTCCTGCTTGCTCCCTTCACAACCCAGGTCCTTGTCAATGTTTCTGGGAAAGTAACACGGTTGGCCCAAGTGCTTGAGCCCCGACACTCCTGTGGGAGACACAGATAAAGCCCAGCCTCCTGGCTTCAACCTGGCCCAGCCCCATCATTTGAGAAATGAACCAAGCAGCTGGAAGATTAACCTCTCTCTCTCTTCCTCTCTCTGTATGCATCTTTGCATCCTGCAAACTCTGCCCTGCAGGTATATAAACACCTCATTTAATAAAAACAGCAAGGGGGAGGCAGGCGAAGGACTGCTCACCTCTATCAGCCGGTCTCCGGCCTTAAGCCGGCCATCCTGGATGGCCGCGCCCCTGGGGAGGATATTCTTTACGTAGATGGGAGCAGAGCCGCCTATGGTCACGTCACGGGAAGTGATGCTGAACCCCAGGCCCTCGGAACCTAGAGCAGGGAAGAGAAAAGAGAAGGAGATGAGCTGACCACAGGCGCCACACGGAGCATCCATCACTGCCCTCTGCCGAGGACTCGGTGGAACCTTCCCAACAGCCATCACTGCATCCGTTGCTTCAAGAGCCAGCAGTCTCTGAAACAAGCTCAATCACAGAGGCCGCAGGCAGCTGCAGCCATCAGAAGTCATTAACCCAAGAAGGAATGACATCCTCCTCAAAGACTGCGACGCGGAATGCAGAAATGCCTGGGAAATGCGTTGCCAGTTGATCTGACTTTGGAAGCACAAAATGAACGTCACCTCTCTACGTGGAGAAAAATAAACTCTGCTAAAACCTGCAGGAAGGGGACTAGATGGCACCACCTGCCGGACCAACGCCACACAGGTGCACTGGTTCGTGTCTTGGCTGTACCATTTCCGATCCAGAGGCCCTCTGATGCACCTGGAAGAGTGGACAAAGAACGCCCAAATGTTTAGGCCCCTGCCACTCAGGAGGGAGACCGGAAAGAAGCATTTGGCTTTGACCTGGCCCAGTCCTAGCTGTTCTGAACATTTAGGAATGAATCAGCAAATGGAAGACCTCCATTGCCCCTGTACACACACACACACTTAAAAGAATATAAGAAAATTAAATTTCCTCTCTACCTGAGAAAAACAAAGCTTTTTTTTTTTTTAAAGATTTATTTTTATTGGAAAGTCAGATATACAGAGAGGAGGAGAGACAGAGAGGAAGATCTTCCACCAGATGATTCATTCCCCAAGCGGCCGCAATGGCTGGAGCTGAGCCAATCCGAAGCCAGCAGACAGGAGCTTTTCCGGGTTTCCCACACGGGTTCAGCGTCCCAAGGCTTTGGGCCATACTTGACTGCTTTCCCAGGCCACAAGCAGGGAGCTGGATGGGAAGCGGGGCTGCCAGGATAGAACCGGCACCCATATGGGAACTTGGGAGTGCAAGGTGAAGACCTTAACCACTATGCTATCACGCCGGGCCCAAAATAAACCTTTTCTTAAGCCTGAACTGAGAATGATGGGGACAGATCAGGGAAGGTGAAGCATGTGCATGGAGACAGAAAAGGTGTGGTAAGAAAGGAACTTACACGCACAGGCAACAGAACCTCCTGCACTCTACCTCACTAACTTGAAACCCACACACTCTTGGCTCTGGGCCCGTCTAATTAACCTGGATCCATCCACACATCTCTCTAAAATGGAAAAAAAAAGGGGGGCCGCTCATTCTCCAACTGCACCCACCTCATCGGAGAATCATGGTATTGTATTTCAAGGTACTAAAATTAATGAGGCCCTTCCCAACGACTCCACTGATTTGTATAATTTAAGTTTTCAGTTCTTTGTGGGAGCTTCCTTGTGATAAGCAATCTTGCAAGCTCAATACAGGGCAGGCAAAGGGGGTTAAATGTCACCAGCACCGACACGCCAGGAGCCAAGATGCACCGAGGGAAAAAATGAGACGATAATGACAAATTTCTAATGAATCACAGAATTATTCTAGCACTCCTGGTAATGAATAGTAATCTTCTACTCAGGCTTAAAAAAAAAAAAAGGCTTTCCTTCCTAAGATACTAGGTTCCATTTCAGCTAAATAATAGACCAAATACGAGCTTATTATGAGAAGAATAGAGAGATCTGGACAAGAGCAGAAACTGCAGGCTCTTTAACACAGCACTCGGGGTGCAGGGATACAGCATAAAGAGAAGGGAGTCCACACACAGGACTCAGGAAAATGAAGCTTCAAGAGGAAGCATTGGGGAAAACAAAATCCACAACCACTGCACCTGTAGCAGCTCTGCCGTAAATTATTCTCCTGTTTCAACAAAATACTCATTTTCCTTCAGGCTGCAGTCACGGTCATGTACCCGGACTGGTAATTTCTGAAGGCTTCCGTGTGGCAGGCTTGAATGGCGTCCTGTCCATATGAAATTTTCCTAATTATCCCACCGGGACCTTCCCATGTGTCTCTGTGCTTTCATGGAACTCGGGTGACTTGCAATAACATTTATGAAGGAAGAATTCTAAATGATCCTCCTTTGGCAATCATAATCTGAACTACAAAGACTGACTGTGAGGTGAACCTCACAATACTATTAAAATATTAGCAATAACCCCTAAATCTGTAAGCTAAAAGTTCAGCCAACGACCTTTAAAAGAAAGATAAATAGATATCAATTTTCATTTAGCAAAGCCAACAAAACATTTTGCCCTGACTGAAACAGATTACTGACCTTCTCCTTCAGCTTTATTAAAAAGCTAATTTCTACAAAAGAGCAGGGTATTTGAGAACGGCAATAAATATTAAGAAATCATCATTATGGAAGCAAGCACACCCCAGTGGTCTGTCCCGCACGTCCTGCAACACAGCTCTCACTCTGTGCCAAAGAACCGCTTCCAGCAGGCTCCTCTTCCCTACAGTGACAGTTGGCCTCAGTTTTGGAAGAAACGCTATCAAAGAACATTAGTTCACTCTGAACTAAATTTAAAGTGTAATACTTACCACCCTGCAGTTGAAATTACTGATTTTCAATAAAGCTGAAAAATCATGTGTATCCATTCAACTGCCACGCAGTTATTGTGAAATATCTGTATTCAGTGCTAGTCACAATAGGCAGGGGTAGGGACTGACCGCAGCGGCTAAGACTCCACTTGGGGACACCCTCTTTCTGCATCACAGGACTGGGTTTGAGTCTGAGCCCACGTTTTTTTTAAAATTTTTATTTATTTTTATTGCTAAGACAGATTAGCAGAGAGCAGGCGAGACAGGAAGAAGGATCTTCCCTCTGCTGGTTCACTCCTCCCATGGCCACACAGGCAGGAGCTGAGATGATCTAAAGCCAGGAGCCTACTCCAGATCTCCCACATGGATACAAGGTCGCAAGGATTTGAAGCCATCCTCCACTGCCTTCCTAGGCCATTGCAGCCAGGACACAAACTAGTGCCTGTATATCATGCCAGCACTTGCTGGTGGAAGATTAGCCGGTAGAGCCACGACACAGAAACCCCAGGTCCACTTCTGAAAGCGACTTCCTGCAGAGGTGCACCCTATGCAGGGTGGTGGTGGCTCCCTGAGGGACATTGGGCACTGGGCTCCCGGTGCTGGCCTGTCCCAGATGGCAGCAGTCATGGGCATTTAGAGGAATGAAGAGGTGGATGGAGGACTGGAGGATGTAGCTTTGACTCTGGTTGAAAATAAAAGCAAGCCTTCTTTTTTTGGAGCGTAAGAGTAATTCCTCTTCACCTTTATTTACAACTAATGATTTGCTTTTACATAAATATCTTTACACGAGTTGGCCACATCTTCTCAGAGCTAGCAAATTCAAAATTCAAATCCCAAACAATCATGGGGCTTGGTATCATTTAAATCCGCCAGGTAAGGACAATATTTGGGGAAACTAGCATTTTTATTTTTTTATATCGATTCAGCACAACATCTGAAATGACTTTGAATAAAGGCAATCACATCTCCTATAAATGGTAAGAGATGTGATTTTGAATGGTAGCCAAAAATGGATCACTGAAGTTCCCATTTTTTATTCAATACAATAATCATAGTGAAAATTTATACTGAAGGGAAGCTTCCTGCCCCAGCCTCAAGAGGGAATGAGAAACCGTCTCCTCGTGACAGTCAGGTGAACTACAGTCCACTTGCGGTGAGATTCCTCCCAGAATGTTCCCTGGCAGTGGAGGGAAAAGAGGGAAGGAAGGTTGGAAGGAGGTTTGGGTTGGAGCCTCAAGAGCAAGCTCTCTCTTGAAAGGCGGATGTGACAATGCTCTGGTCGCACTGGGACCACTGGCAGCTGCTCATACCCACCCCTGTTGCTTATAAAACAAGACAGAACCACTTGTGGCACACACTTGGCCCTGAGGCCCTAGTCCTGCCTGGAGGCTCTGTCCTCATTTCTCTGGCACACAGGACAACCCAGTGGCCCATTCACCACTACCTGAAATTAATACCGATCAGTAAGATTCACTGCCCACATTCTCATTCCCAAACAGCAAGTAGAACTGGACAAGTCCCAGGAAGGAAGTTGGCAGGGGACAAGATGGCCACACCTTTCTTGAGCTGGATGTTGAGCCTCTTGCCTATCTTCTTGGTGCTGTAGGTGCTGCCCAAGGTGGAGCTGAAGGTGCCAACTCCATGCAGGACTGGTGTAGGGGCGCTGGGTGGCCGGGCTGTAGGCTGCTGTGGCGCCATGTGAGGTAGTCGCGTGTGAGCATCCGGGTGATCCTGTGCTTGGGGAATTCTAGGGGCCCGGGGAGGGCCAGGGAGCCCCATGCCCCCTGCAACCCTGCTGTCCCCACATGGGGGGCTGTCTGGGCTAAAGCGGCTGGGGCAGGCCTGGCGACTCTCGTTCTGTGAGAGCAGCTCATACTGCTCCTTCATGGCGGCGGGCACCACGTGGAACCAGATGAGGGGCGTGCGCATGGCTTGGCGGAACACGTGCTGCGCTCTGTGGAAAGAACGGACAGGCCCACGTGAAGGCACAGAAGTTTCAGCTCACATGCAAGCCATTAAGAAAGCAACGGCTGACAACTGAATCCTGAGAGGGAAAACCCATGTACCAGCCATGTCTGGGAGCTCTCAACAGAAGGAACAGGGTTGATCCTCCACACACAAGAAACTATTTTTTTTTCTAAAGATTGTATTGAAAGAATTGCAGAGAGGTCTTCTATCTGCTTGTTCATTCCCCAAAATGGCCTCACGATCCAGGGCTAGACCAGGCCCAAGTCAGATTTATCCCACCTAGGTGCAGTGGCCCAAGCATTTGCAACATCTTCTGTTGCTTTTGCAGGTGCATTAGCAGGGAGATGGAGGGGAAATGGAGCAGGTGAGATTTGAACCCATGTCCGCATGAACACCCACACCACAGACAGCTTCTTGACCTGATATCCAACAATGCCAGCCCCTTCGCAAATTTCTCTTCCTCTAAAACAACAATAGAAAAACGAGTGAGCACCACAGATGAAGTGCGGTGCCTTCAAAGGAAATTCATGAAGCTAAAACTTTAAGTAAACAGAAGTATTATAAACCCACACTCATAAAGGCAGCTTTCACTCTGTCACATCAGCCAATACAGCTTGGAGAAGTTACAAGACACTTCCTCATAATGGAATTGTGTGTGGGCCGGCATTGGGGTACAGCATGTTAAGCCACTGACTGGGATGCCAGCATTCCATACAAAAACCTGTTCACCTCTGGGCTACTCCACCTCAGATCCTCCTCCCTACTACTGTTTCTGGGAAAGCAGCAGAAGATGGTCTAAGTTGGCGGACCCCTGCACCCACATGAACGACCTAAATGACACTTCTGGATTCGGACCAGCCTTGTGCCAACATTGTGGCAAGTTGGAGGGAGAACCTGCTAATGGAAATGTTAATGGCAGTGAGGCTAGTGCTACTTCCCAATGCCGGCACCGTCCACCCAGCTCATTCCTGCCTTGCTCCATACACCACCTGCTAGCTCATTGACGGAATGACTTGAATCAGAATAAAGTCAACGTGACCATGACACAAAACTGGTCCAAAGGACTTTTCCCTGCAAAATTCAAAGTTGGAATTAGAGTGTTATTATTCTAAAAAGCATTTGATAAATGACCTGGCATTCCGAAATAAACCACAGTGCCGAGACCAAACCTCTGTGATAGAAAGGTATGACCCAGCCTCCCGTCTCCCTTAGCACAACATGTCCTGCCCTGTCCATTACAAAAGGAATTCACTAAATTGAGAGGGTGGGAATGCTGGTTCTGCAAGGTCCTTGCCAATCACCAAACTCAAGATATCATTTGTGGGAGGAGCAGGTGATATGGGTTTATCAGATACAGCCACCATTTGCAATGCCAGTATCTCATATGGGCACCAATTACAATGCCATGTGCTTGACTGCAAATCTAGCTTCTTGCCAACACACCTGGAGAGCAGAACTGGTCCAAGTGCTTGGGTTCCTACTGGCCACATGGAAGACCCAGATAAAGTTCCTGGCAACTGAAGCGCTTCTGCCTGGCTATTGTGGCCATCTGGGATGAGTCAGTGAATGGAATTTTGTCACCTACACTTTAAATAAATAAATAAATAGATAAATAAATGAATTTATATATATATAAATATAAATAGGCCCAGCACAAGAGCCTAGTGGTTAATTCCATGCACTGGGATCCCATATTGGTACCAGTTCATGTCCTGGCTGCTCAGTTACCCATCCAGCTCCCTGCTTGTGGCCTGGGAAAGCAGTAGAGAACAGTCCAAAGCTTTGGAACCCTGCACTCACGTGGGGAACTCGGAAGAAGCTCCTGGGTCCTGGCTCTGGACTGACTCAGTTCTGGCCATTGCGGCCATTTAGGGAGTGAACTGGCATTAGGAGGATCTTTCTGTCTCTCGTTCTCACTGTGGATCTAACTTCGCAAAGAAAATAAATAACTCTTAAAAAACTCATTTTTCCAACAGGTCAGAACCTTGATGGCCAACTCTGTCCAGAGAGGTTGTTTAAGCGAATGTCTAGATTTGTTGTGCACTTTGCAATGAACATGTGCTTCTTCCCACCACCCCCGCGGGCTGGGGATATGGGTGTCAGTGACTGGGTTCCTACGAGTCAGGAAAGCAGACGCAGGTTTAAGGGTAGTTTGGCAACTATGGTAGCAAGCACCCTACGTCTGCTTCAATTATCGAAGGCCAGCTCATGGCCAAAAGCGTTCCTGTCCCGTACCCGACGGAGGCCATAGGCACATCTGCCAGGGCACGCCACATGCCCACACTCACTGCTCAAATCTTCTGTTGCGAAGGTCCCCGTCGTTGATCCTGACAATGCAGTCGTTCTCCTGGAAGAGGCCTTCGTGCTCAGCCTTCCCTCCTTTCTCCAGCCGCTTTACCAGGAGGCCCAGCGTTCTGGAACATGAAGAATGCAAGCGATTACACAGGAAGTGCCCCAGCCACACAGACGTCCTCTTGAGGGCCTGAACGCTAGTATCCCACTTACAAAAAAGCTCCTTATCCAAAGGCATGGGGAACATGACTACTCCCAGATGTCACCCTAACAGCAAGTCACAAAACACAACGACCTGAAAGACCATGACGCAGTCACGGAGCCTTTGGGTAAGTACGGGAAAACATTCGCTGCATTATCAGTACTAGCTCCAGGAAGCAACCTTGACACTTAAAAACGCTGCAGAGTCCTGGGCCCAGCAAGGTAGCCTAACAGCTAAAGTCCTCATCTTGCATGCACCGGGAACCCATATGGGTGCCGGTTCTAATCCCAGCTGCCCTGCTTCCCATCCAGCTCCCTGTTTGTGGCCTGGAAAAAAGTCGAGGATGGCCCAAAGCCTCAGGAGCCTGTACCTGCATGGGAGACCCGAAAGAGTCTCCTGGCTTCGGATCAGTTCAGTTCTGGCTGTTGTGGCCCTTGGAGACTGAACTGAATCAATGGACAGAAGATCTTCCTCTCTGTCTCTCCTCTTCCCTGTGTATCTGACTTTGTGACAAAAATAAAATAAATCTTAAAAAAAAAAATTATGCTGCAGCGTCCGGAAATGGCTGAGGTGTCTCCATGGGGAGCATACGCGCCTGTGAAGACTCTGACAGGCCCTGTCTTCAGTAACTTGTCTTTGTGCTCAAGTAACCAGAAAGCTAATCTCATTGCACAAAGGTTTGCTCGGCCTTAGCTTCTAAATTCAACAGTGCCCAAAACTCAGAATTTCTTAAAAGGTGGGACGTTCTCCAAGGGAAAGTTAGGGAGGTGTCAGAATTGACATTTGAATGAGCATTGGAAGAATGCAAGTGATGAAGGCAGAGTCCTGGTCATCATCCACTTCTCCAACAGTAGCCAAAGCTCAGCTTGGCAGGAGAGTTGGACTGAACTCTTAGGAACCCTTCCACCCCCTAATAAAACATTCTGTATATCCTGGGGGAAGGGGGACCAGTAGTTTTTGGGATCACAGGGTAAGCAAAAGGAATCCTGCCTACTTTTCCTAGTGTCATATATTTTATATCATGATCATGACAACCTTTGTGTGAAGTTATTTTTGATACACCCCAAGTCTGAATTTTCTTTTTAATCCTAAAACAAACCCTTCCCATCCCAAAGCATTTAAAACAAACAAACAAAAAAACACGACAGTCCAGATCCTGGAATTCAGAAACCTGCAAAAGCTAAAATGACATATCCAGTCACCCATGTATGCTGTCCAGCAGATTCATAACTTGCAGGATTGTGCATGTGCTTGCGAGTAAAAATAGACCCACTCGAGTAGCCTCCTCCTTTAAAGTTTTATAGGAATTGGTGTGTCTACTGCCAGCCATTTATCTCACTCTGCGGCTATATCCACTCCTTATCTCCGCTACCGCACTGTAAGCAGATGGAGAACGCGGGATTCAGCAACTCGTGCTCAAGCACTTAGACGGGAGTGAGGTTTTGATAAATGACAACTGAATTTATGGGTGATGGAGTTTAGCTGAGGCAAACAGTCTTTTGCAAAACAGAATGGAGATTCGGAGCCATCTTCTCCAGGAAGGTATCACTGACCCTACTGAACTGAAATCCCAGACAGCAACAACCTGCTTCCTTGCTGAATATTTATAAAGTCACTAACTTCATCCTAGCACATCACAAAATACAATAAGCAGATACGATGTCAGCCTTCCAGCATAGCAGAACAAAAATAGGACACACGTCTTTACATTACCCATCAATATTTTATCAGTTAGACATTTAGCACCTATCACTCTAAGAGTGTAAGGATACTAGAGACTGGCAAAAACCTTATTTAGATAATTTTTGATTACTTACATTCACATACTGCAGCTACATTAACACAGAGAATGATCTGAACTTAATGATGTAGCATATTTAATGGGCCTGACTTAGCAGCTAACTAGCACTACTAATTGGTTTAACTTTATAAACGTGTCCAATAGATCCTTGCATTATTTATTACAGTTTAAAGCACTGTAATTTAGAAATCCATACTTCCCTTCCATAAATGACATCCATGCTTTTATCAGATGACGGGGTCAATGGATTGATATTCATCCAGATAATCTCTTTTCTTCATTAAACCTATTTATTTTTTAAAATCCTGGTAAACATTTTAGAATAATCACCCAAAGCAAAACAGTATGCTGGTCTCATTGATCAAATGACTCAGTTTCGGCCTCAGTCCTCCTTTGCGAACAAATGGAATCAGAGTAAAAAATCCTACTGCCTAAACACACTGTCTCACTTCCAGGGAACAAAAGGAACCTACCAACCAAGCTACACATACCCAATGCTGCTCAAAGTGCCACCAAAAAATCATATTCCCTCCTCTCTGGGTCAGACATGAGGTGATCGGAGGGGGTGGGAAGGGGGGGCGTCACCTTGACGGATACAAGGAGTGATCAGGGAAATCAACAGAACAGGCTGAATTAAGGTGAAGTTAGTAGCCTGCTGATTTCTAAGTACTTGACTACCCTATTAGAAATCATTCTCTTTAAAAAGAATGGATTCATTTAAAAGCAAAGTGGCACAATCTGCAAAATTATCTCATTTGCACCACTAGGTGAAAATGATTACAAAAGGAATGGGAATGAGCTATCAAAAAAAAAAAAAAAAAAATTCCCTGGAAAATGTAGTTGATAACAGCCAGGCTGCAAGGAAAAGTGCCTCACGAGGGAGATGGTGGGCAAGTGGGAATGGCAGACGCTTCTGCCTCCTGAGGCAAGGCCTTCTCCTGCAGCATAATTAAAAGCAATGTTGGGGAAATCTCCCAGGCTGGACCAGCAACTAGGATTTATTCTAGGGTAACAAAAGGAGGGTTGCGACTGCCAAGTGGCCCCAGTGACACTGTCTCTGGGTCTGGGGGTTATGGTGGCACCACACGTGCAGAGGCAGAGGACAGACATGTATCATGTCGGTGAGCTCGGGTGTCCTGTGTCGGGGCAGCCATACCCCATCAGCAGAAAAAACATACACTCCAAAATTAAACAAACAGGCAAAACAAAAAGGAAGAGGAAGGGGACAGGGCAGGAGGTGAGCTGGGCTGGGGAAAACGTTCCAGGAACCAAACACAGCGCAAAGGTACGTCCACAGACCTGGGACGGCAGTAAAGACTTTGCTTTTGTGAACAGGTGGGGCAGATGGAGTCAGTGACGGCAGGGTCTGGGGAAAAATGAAGTGGAAGGCCCGCCTATATCCATCATGCCAGCTAACATAAACCTGACTCAGCTCACCCACTTTTCTAGCAAAGGAGTTTTGCCTGCTTCGTATGGAAACGTATCCCCAAACGTCTCCCTATGTGTGACACACCTGTTTTGAAATCGGGAATGAGGGGAGTTAAAAAAAACATACTGTCCATGCCTGCACATGTCACTTCTGAGTAAGCCTGCAAGAATAGCCTCTCCCCCAAACAGCAATGACCAGGTAAGACTTTGGAGCCCTTCTTCATAGTTCATGATCAATGTTTCTTTTGTTTAAAACAAATGGGGGGGGGGGCAGTAAAGAAACACACATCGCCACAAAGTCATTGAAATGCTGCCCCTCTGTACATGATTTTGGATGCATAATTAGAAGTGTAACTCCGTAGATTATATTAAGGATTGCACCACTACATTTTTACAAGGTTCATTAGCCTAATTATACACTTAATTAAAACAAACTCAGTCACACATGTTAACATTTTCAATTCCAAGGATAAATTACAAACCAATGATACCACTGAAAGTAAGGAACAAATGTTTTATTGACATCTAAATTGGCTGAGGAAGTCTGAGTCGTCCTTTGATACGTGAGCTCTGCGTCCTGCCGCCCAGCAGTATGGAAATGATCGCAATGCACCCTGATGGAGACTGGTGCAGCAGGAAGCCAGCTCCTCACTGCAGGCGGCCAGTGGGACACTGGGCACAGGGAACTCCAACTTACTCCTTAATGCACACAGTGAAACAGACCCAAAAAGCTAAATGGAGAACTCCTTCAGAATCAGGCAAAAATGCCACATGCTAGGTTCCTATATGTAAAGAAACACAATTTATCTCAATGTAAAAATCTCAGCTTGTCTAACACAAATGCACTGACGATGGGCCACTAGCAACAAAAACCAAGATATGCCCGAGGACACATGACTGAATACTCCTAGACAAAAGACTATGGACCCAGAGAATACCGTTAACCAGTTTTCCTAAAATAATTCCACGATGACCTTCAAACTGGCGCTAGTTCTTCACGAACATGTGGACCAAAGGCCTCAACACGTGTGCACTGAGATTCTCAAAGTACAACTCGCAAGGTCAGAGAAACACAAGACTTTCCTCTCATGTAAAGAGGACTCACCAGCTACTCTAGGGTGGACAAACGACACTAAAGAAATGACTGTTTAAACCACATACAAGTCACTGGGCTCCTATTCTCAGCTTGAGAGCATGAGGTTAAGCGATGTTAACATGCCTAGGACCATACTCAGTAAAAAAAATTTAAAAAAAAGTACAGAAGTTAGGTTCAATCCCAAGCAGATGGACAGTGCTGGACAAGTACCCTGCCAGGTGTGGACTTTGGCCTAACACATGCTCCAGGCAGTCACTGGCTGGCAGGGAGGCGATGCCCTATGTCCAGCCAGGAGACCTGGGATATAGTCAGCGGGGCTAAGGGCTGCCACTATGGAACTCGAAGGGTGATCAAGCATTCTGCCCAGCTTCTGCTCATGGAGATGCCCTGACTGCAGACAGAAAAACATGCACTGACCACAGGGGAAACTAGCCAGTGTTCGGGCAGGCATCCAGCTGCTCCACACCAATACAGTGGCCATATGCAGAGTCCCCACATTCACAACGCCAAGATGCAGGCAGAACACAACTAAACAATACAAGTGGAATACACAGCTTCGTCAGGGTCACTCTTACATCAACAGCAAAACCTCCTGAGCATGCTCTGATCTTAGATGATAGAAAACAATGGCAGGAATAAAGGCTATAAGGGAAAAGTCATGGATTGAAACTCAAGATCTTTTCTACACCATAGTGATGTTTCTCGCTTGATGTTCTCAACACCACAATGAATACAATGGTTGAGAAAGTCCCTTTGGGAACAAAAACCAAAATCAGCCAGACAAATCAAACAGTGGTATATTTGCAAAAAACACATTGAGAAGTAATTAGTAGGGCACTTGTGGACACAAGGCAGTAATAGAAAACTCAACACACATGCAGACCCCTGCAGACTTATTTTACACAGTTGTTTATGCACACAGTAGAGGGGAGCTTTATCCCACCTGTGTGCAAATGTAACTGGGACGGGTGTACCAAATGAGACATCGAGAAAAGCTGCCAGCACACTTTATCAAGAGAACAACTTGTTAGCAACCAGGGGCTTAGCCTTGATGTTAAGTCACATTCTAGGTGAGTCTAGGATCTGCCTCCTGGACCCAACTTCCTGCCATTGCAGACCAGGAGAGGCAATAGGGAATGTGCCGTAACGGGACCCTGCCAATCATGTGAGCTCCTGGGTTCCTAACTAGTTTCCTGCGATCTGGCTTAGGCCTGGACAGCCCCAGCCATAACAAGCACATAAGGAAGCAAGCAGCAGAAGGAAGCGCTCTCTCCCCCGCCCCCGCCCCCCATCTCTCTGCTTCTCAAATAAAATAAACACCTTGTATTGATACTTGCTTCCACACTGGAAAACAGACTTAATTAGATCATGGCATTCAGGCACAAAAAAAAAGAGTAATTTTGAAAACAACAGGATTAGCTTGCTTAAAAAAAACCTTCATCAATTCCACTGCTTGCTGATTTAGTCCAAAGTCCATGCCAGGGACTTAAAAGCATCTCATCAAGTGATTTCTGAAAATCTCTGTGGTGCTATCTTCCAATATGCTGCGAATCCAATAGCTTCTAAATCACTTCCCACCCAACAACACCTGCATGAGTGTGCAGATCACAGCAATTCCAAGGCGGCTTTAAAACATGCGCCTAACATTGACCTCCCAAGATCCAATTTGTACTTCCCTTTATAACCCTCAACAGAGGCTATGGTGTGGAGCACACAGCTTCTGGTTACAACACACACCTCCCATTCGACTCGACTTTGAACATGAGAATGTGAACCTGACATGTACTGGCAACATTTATAAAAGTAAGTATTCAGCGAAGGCTACTCAATTAGTTGTTTCTTCCAAATGAAGATGGCCCAAGGATGATTGGAATTTTGTACTGGGGAGGTCGTTCTGGCAAATTTCAATCTACCCACCAAGAACAGGACTCCTGTATTCCCACCAGACATGTGAGCAATTTCTTCCTGAGCTGTGCTTAATTTCCTCCTCTCGGCTAACTGGAGTTCTCTCCATCACCCTTCCCACTCTCCTGGGGTTCATGCAGTTCCCCTTATAAGTCGTCATCTCATCTGAAGTTACCTCCAGCCACAAGGCAAATTCAGGCACTGCCTCATGCGGGCAGCTGCCTCCAGGGCCCATTCTCTACACTCCCTACACAATGCTTCAAGTCCCACCTGTCAATCCCAACAGCAAGTCCCCGCAGGATCACTGGCTGGCCATTGTCCTTTCGGTCCACTGAGCATCGAACCTGGGGGAATGCCACCCACAAGCTTCTGGGGACAAGGAGATGGGGACCTATGAGCCTGAGCCCACCCCATCCCCACTGAGTGCTCCAGAAGGCTAAGCCTGCTACGCAAGTACAGTACGAAAACACACACGGTGATGCCTCCATACAGAAGCTGGGGATACATACACCATGGATTTAATGTATCTTAAAAAGCATTTTTCTCAAAAATCTATCCCTTAAAGAGGAATGTACAAGATCTTTCTCATTAACTCTCAAACGCATGGCAATGAAAATGGACCCAGAGAGCGGCAGACACTGTGATGCGGCTGGTGAAGTCATCATGGAGGACGATATCTGCATCACACATGGGAGCTCCTGGCTTGAACCCTGGCGACTCTACTTCTAAGATTCCTGCTGATGAGCCCAAGAGGCAATGGATGATGATGGATCAAATATTATTCTGGCGCCGCACACCTGGAGCCTGGGTGGAGTTCCTGGCTCCTAGAGGTGGCCTGGGCCAGCCCTGGCCATTATTGGTATTTGGGAACTAAAGTAGCAGATGGATGTTCTAATTTATGTATGTTTTATTAAAAGCACGACTCAGCTATACAACAACTTCCAGATTCACCTAGAGACCTTTGTCCCTGAGGACATATCTATTGCATTAAAACTAAATCAAAACTAAATGCAGATAATTCAGCTACAAAGGCAAATATTGGGGAGTGTCTTCTTTGCATTAACCTATCCAGTAGGTTTATTTTCTCATCTTATTTGTATTTGTTTTCTTTGCCCAGTTCCTTTGGCACAAGGGCAGAACATCTGCAATCAATGACAAAAATAAAACCCACTAGGGTTGTAACTGGCATACTGGTTCTAAAGCCAACACACACATGAATATGTCACAATTTGTTGTGAGTTGTTTTATAGGCAGTTTTAATGTGTAATAATGAGAAAATATCATCTATACCTCTGTACATCTTACCTACTTAATTTTGTTTCCTACACATAAAAGTGAAACTCAGGCCTGACACAGTAGCCTAATGGAAAAAGTCCTTGCCTTGCACATGCAGGGATGCCATACTAGTGCTGGTTCGTGTCCCAGCTGCTCCACTTTCCCTCCAGCTCCCTGCCTGTGGCTTGGGAGGGCAGTGGGGGATGGCCCAAAACCTTGGGACTCTACCCATGTAGGAGATCTGGAAGGGGCTCGTGGCTTCAGATCAGCTCAGCTCCAGCTGCTGCGGCCACTTGGGAAGTGCATCACCAGACGCAGATCTGCCTTTGCAATAAACATTAAAAAATCTTAAAAAAAAAAACCTCTTCAAATAATTTTCAATTGATGAAATAAGTGAAAGCAAAAGCCACTTTGAAAACAATCGAATCTGTTTAAATGAGGGTTTTTGTTTGTTTGTTTTAATTGGAAAGTCAAATATACAGAGAGGAGGAGAGACGGAAAGGAAGATCTTCTTTCCATTGATTCACTCCCCAAGTGGCCACAATGGCTAGAGCTGAGCCGATCTGAAGCCAGGAGCCTCTTCTGCGTCTCCCACGCAGGTGCAGGCTCCCAAGGCCATCAACAACTGCCTTCCCAGGCCACAAAAAGGAAACTGGATGGGAAGTGGGGCCTCTGGGATCAGAACCGATGCCTATATGGGATCCCAGTGCATACAAGGTGAGAACTTTTTAGCCACTGGGCTACTGTGCTGGGCCCTTAATGAAATGTTTTCTTTTGTTTTTAAGAAAATTGTGAAAATTCTCCAGCAAGTTTTTAAAAGGGTGGGTATTTGGCCCAGCAGTTAGATCACCAACTGGGACACTCACATCCTGTATCAGAGAACCTGATTCAAGTCTCAGATCCATTTTCTGACCAAGTTTCTTCTTCAAGCACACCCTGGGAGTCAGCAGGTATTAGTTCAAGTACACGAGTCTCTCCCATCTATCCGGGAGGTGTGGATGGTTTTGACCCAAACCAGCCCTGTTTTTTGGGAACTGGAGAGTGTGTGGATGATCTGTCTCATTTGTCTGTTTTTCAAAGACAAAATGAAAAAAAAAATTTAAAAACAAAAATTCAAGAATGAAATGTAATAAAAGTGTATTTAAATGAAAATAAATGAGACACAGTTGGAAAAAATATGGGAGGAGAAAAAAAGAGCAACTACAATGCAGCTTGTGGTAAAGACCCCTGGCTGCCATGCACTGGCCTGAAGCAGAGCTCCTGGGGAAATCCCTACACCCACATTCTCTCATGCAGGTGAGAACACCCCTGCCACAGTTTCAGACCTAACGGCAGGCAGCACACACTCTCTGTCATCCCCAACATCTGCAATGGAACAGCAGCACCACGGAGCTGCAGGGAGCTCTGGACAGCCGGTACGCACACCTGCGCTGCATGCCTGCATGCACGCTTGCCTGCACGTCCTGAGTGTACCTGTGCACACACCTGTGCTGCATGTCTGCATGTTCTGAGTACACCTATGTGCACATCCTCATGGTATGGATACACCTATGTTGTTAACGTTGGTGATCTGATTACATCTATGTTGTGAGTCCTCGGGGTTTGAGCACAGATGGCCATCTGAGTACACACATGCTGTGGTGTTGTGTTTCTTGCCAACTTTTAAAGCTACTTTCCGGCGTCTCCCATTCCTTTCCTCGAACAAAAGATTTTAGATTAAAGACCAAAACAAGAAGCAATCTTCCTAACCTTGTTTTCCCAGGGATTGCTGAGTGAGCATGGGTTCTGGCACCCGGGAAAAAACAGAACAAGCCCAACAGGTACCCAGCAGCATCAGTTATGATGCCAATCTAACTGAACATATTCCAACAACACATAGTTGTTCTCACCCAGAGAAACAGAAGCAGAACGGAGTAGGCTCATCTCATGACCAACATTCATCAAGATGATTGTAATACTAAGTGATGAGGTCATGATCAATAAATAGGATAAAGGTCAGACCTTGTGAGGGCCCAGAAGGGGCCATAGGAGGAAGAAAATCTACAGCTAGCATAATTTTCAAAGATTTCAATTCTCAAGTGCGATTATACATTGTAAAAGAAACATCATTTAAGCCATCCAGAGTTTTTCATCAATTTCATTCCCATCCTGACTCCACCAGAGATTCCATCAAGTTCCAGCTGGGCCAAGCCAACTGGACATCTGACTTCCTGGCAAGGTGCAAAGTTGGCTTAGATTCCAGCAATGATGACCTCACAAGGATTGTGGAGATGCAAGATTTCTGCCGGACCTCTCTCCACCGGGAGAGGTATGTTCTGTAACGAGGACATGGACGGATGGACAACGACTGGACACTGCACTTCCCTGAGCAAGACCACGAGCCCTTGTACCCATATGCACAAAGGAAGATACAGCACTGCGTAATGCAATTCAGTGAAAACCCTCCAGGATACATTACCTGCCGCCTCGAGCACTGAAAGGCACTACATGGATCCCCAGGGGCCCTCCGTCGTTGGAGACTTGTACCAGCTTTACCACGTCACTGTGAGACAACGATGAATGAGGGAACATGAACATGTACTGTCAACAAACAGAAAACCACCAGCACGCAGACACACACACACACACACACACACACACACACACTCCTAGGAAAGACAACACACAAAGCTGCACAATGGGCGCCCAGGCACACACACACAGGCAAGGAGATGCTACAGCATCCAGCACTGCAGAGGGCATGGGGAGCAGTGAGCAATGGGAATAATGATGTTACAAGGACACAGAACAAAGCTGTGCTCGGGTGACTGTGCTGGGTAACCTTGCTCACCTCTGGCTCAACTCAGAGACTCTGCCGACTATCATTACGATGAACAAAGCCAGGAGTCCAACAGGTGCAGGTTACACTATGCTTTGGCCAGAGCTGGGAGGCAGCCCGGAGAATGCAAAATAATTTTCCCGATAGTGTTTGAAATTGATATTCCAAAGGGAACCACCATGCGTATCACATGAAGCAACAGGACTGTATTTGAGTTATGGAAGTCCACCACTTATTAGAGGGACAAGACATTGCACACATTCGCCAGGCTCTTTGCAAGAGCATTTACTATTTAAGAGCTTGAATTGGTGGAAGTTAACCTAACTCAGAGCCTGTAATATTTCTAAGTTTTCTGAATGAGACTCTGCCTCCTTCCCAGGTTTTTACCCGTAGAGATACATCACCATTCTAAGAAGTATTTAAGGATCAAGGATTTGAAAACAGTACGTCATGTAAATAATTAAGGTAAGCAACATGAAAAGTGATATTATGATTATGGGCAGTCTGGGCAAACATCACAATACAGACTTATATCATGGAAAAGGCCCATTTTTCAGCTGTATTTCTTACATTAAAATCTGAAATTACTCTATGAGTGCCTGGCTTATATAATACAAAGGCTAAATATAAAATGAAGGATATCAAACAAATGAAAACAAAATTTAAAATATGTGCACATACACTAACAAAAACGAAAGACACTTTGCCATGCTAAAATATTTACTCAGTACTTTCACTAGAAGGAATATCTTTGTATTGTATTAACTCATGGCTTTTTCATGATTCACAGACTCTCAGAAAATCCTCTCGCAGGTACTGTTACTCTCATTTAAGCAACTACTTAATCACTGATGTATTAATCAGAATGCTAATAAGGATACCTTATTTCATGTGATTTCTCCCAAAGATCTAGGTCATGACAAATATTTCTATATTCTCAAAGCTCCGAGAGCGGGGTATTCTGTATCTGCATATTTGGTCCCAGAACACAGATACATTCTCATGCCCTGCCCTGGAAGATTCAAAGACAGCAGAACTCACTGAGCAAGTATGCACTTTGATGCAAAGACAAAACAAAAACAAAAACAAAAAACCCCCCAAAAAAACAAAAAACAAGCAAGTTGGTTGTTGCCCTACTCTACACTGTCATGGGAAAACGTTCCGAGAAAGCCATCCACTTACACAGGCCAATATCAAGGCAACTGAAAAAATTTTTTTTTCATATTTAAAATAATGGTCCAGGTCCCTAACTCATAGTCTTTGCTCATTGATTAAATAGTCTGAGATTCAGTGTCTTGCAAGTATGTGCTACAATACTGCTTGCTTGCACAGAACCAATTAATGTTTCATGTAACGGTCATTCCCAATGTTTTTCAATTTAGCACAGTGGAAAAAACAAACAAATGACCAAGATACTAACAGACAAAGCAATCTGAACAGCTACAGCATTGACGGTGCAGTTAACATGGCACACATTTTCATCCAAATACTATTTGATGTCTGTAATTCAATAGTATTTGTTAGGGCACGAAACTCCAGGAGGGGACACGCGAACACGCATGCTCTGCTGCTTGCGCTGCAGGACTCACTCAATCAACAAGAAGATGCTCTTCGGGAAAGCAACTCACAGCCAGGCGTGTCTGTGACTCAGCACATAAACATTCCACATGCCATATGTCTTAGGGAAACTCGCAGCAATTAGCGATGTTACATGTATACCACACAGTGGGGGGGAAACCAGCAACAACTCACTCCAGGGAAAAGCTGGGAACGTTCTCCGAACCCGTGTCTGCATGTCCCAGGGGCTCAACTCGGCTGCTGTCCTCTTCCGTCCCGTCCTCCTCCTGCGGGCAGAACGACACAAAGGGCAGTGGGCTCCGTGTTAGGCTCACAGGTGCTTCGGCAGTGGGACATGAAGCCAGGGACAACCAGCGCCCACTCTACGGGGTCTGAACCTCTCCCTGCGGGAGAATGGCCATGCATGAGGAGGATGTGGTCGTGTGCAGCAGAGACTCTTAGCACGAAGACTAAGACACTTCCACAAAACCTCCACTGAGGGCAATTCACTGGCCCGCACTTCTTCACCTAAGCTTCTATTTACAACAGTGGCATGATCAACACATGCATGTTTCAAAGTATTTGCTGAACCAGACAGCTGAGACTGTTGCAAACCAACACTACCACCAGAACCTTGCAACTGTCAGACCCCTTCCAGTCCCTGCCAACCTGGCGTATCCCCAGGAGCATGTAGTGGGTCTGACCCTAGACTCAAAGTCTTCATCTGTGACATTTCTCACCACATTCCCCAAACCATCTGCCAGCCTGCCTGCAGTGCTCCCTCTAGGCCTTCAGGCCTTACTCACAGTGGGACCTTCTGTTGACTCCTATGCTCCAAGCACGAAGAGACAATAAAAGGCAATCAATAGCATCATCACTCACACCCTTGTACTCTTCCTTTGATAATTAAAGGTACAGTGTTGTAAAGACAGTGGCCCCCATCCTGTCCATTCTCCCACCCCCTGGCCCCTAGGTGATACAGACACTGGGAGTGGGTAGAGGGAACTTTCAAAGAGACAAGATGAATCAACATGGATGGGTTCAGAGGACTAAGTAAGATGCCACCCAAGCACCTGTCTTTATTGAACATGAAGGACACGGGCTTTTCATTAAAGAAATCACTAACAACACTCACAAGTTCATTATTCTATTTGAATAGATCATGACATGTGGGTATAAACAATGGTAGAAAGTCGAGCATTCTATCATCAAGGCATATTTAACAGTTTCATTGGGAGTCCATCTTTGTTCAGCTGGAGGCATCCCTCAACATATCTTCCCTTCCGGGTGCGATAGCCTCCCTTGCTAAAGGACTCAAGGATTGTGATACTATTGCGGAAAATAGTTGGGGGTGGGGGACACATGGAGTGGAAGGGGAAATCCTTGAGCCTATGGAACTGTATCATGAAAAATAAAATTTACAAAAAAAACCCCCACTAAAAGCAAAGTTGATCTTTCAACAGCACTTGGGTAAAGATAAAAATATGTAAAGTTTCTGCTCATTAAAGCAAAAGCAGCATCCCCAGGAATCTCCTGGGCAGCAGGTTCCCAAAGGCCACTGGGTGAAAGAGGATGAATTCATCCCTTGCATGTGTCTCTGCATCATGTATGCAGGCATCCCCTGAGGGCTTCAAAAAGTCCTTGGAAAACTTCACTGACTACTTCCATTTCTCTCATGAGCTTTTCAAAACCCCTACATGTAACATGGTCTGTTTCTCTTTCCTCCCACATAAATTTGACAAGTGATGCTACTATGAACTCATTAAGCCACCCACCAACGGCAAGGAGAGTCCGAGACTGGAGACAACGTGTATATCTCTAATCATGTTTTTGTGGGACTCAGCAGAAACTGATGTGGCATACACAGAAACATCGATCAACAAAATGATAGGCAAGAGTCTCACTTCAAGACAGATCGTCAAACAAGATGTTAAATTACAGCAGGGGGTTTTGCCAAGGCAGAGCAGCCACAAACAGCACCCGGTAGTTTCCTCCCAAAGAATTTACCAAGAGAACCGAGCTTTCCCAGGTACATGGATGAGCCTGTGCATGCGTCCGGGAGGAGCCGGGTCCTCGGAAGATTGCCACAGAGGCGCCCCTGCGCATGTCTCAGTCACATCTCTCGGGAGCTGCACCACACACCTTTTTTTTTTTTTTAAAGATTTATTTATTTTTATTGGAAAGGCAGATATACAGAGAGGAAGAGGAGAGACAGAGAGGAAGATCTTCCGTCCGATGATTCACTCCACAAGTGGCTGCAACGGCCCATGCTGCGCCGATCCAAAGCCAGGAGCCAGGAACTTCTTCCAGGTCTCCCACACGGGTGCAGGGTCCCAATGCTCTGGGCTGTCCTCGACTGCTTTCCCAGACCACAAGCAGGGAGCTGGATGGGAAGTGGAGCTGCCGGGATTAAAACCAGCACCCATATGGGATCCTGACGCATTGAAGGTGAGGACCTTAACCACTACGCGCCGGGCCCCACGTAACACCTTTTAAAAGTTAGAAGCTGGCCCATAAGGGGGAAGAGGCCCAAGACTTTGGACTACCCTTTACTGCCTTTCCAGGCCATAAGTAGAGAGCTGGATCAAGAAGTACAACAGCCAGGACTTGAGGCGGTGCCCATAGGGGATGCCAGCACTGGCAGCTGGAGGATTAGGCTGTCTCTCCACCACACCACCTTCTGTATAGTTTTATTTAGGGCGCCGGTCCTTTGCTGAAGTTGTGACTGAAAATAGGCACATTCAGCAAAGATTGTATGCTACATTTCATTTTCCATTTAACCACAGACAGAAGTCGTTAGTGCGTGTGTGCACATCCATTCAATATTTACAGGCTACGGCACGGATTTAAATCAGACACACTTAAGAGAATGTGCAGATGACTCAACACAGTGCACTTCTTCTTTCCCACCACTCCAACTGACAGAAGATAGCACTGGAACACAGCACGTGCAAACCAACCCCAGGGGAGACACACACACACTCTGGCTTCCGCTCACATCTTCTGTAGAACAGGAGCCATTCCTGGGAGCCAAGGACGGGAAGCATGTTGTAACATGGCAAATGAAGCTGTCACTTCGCACACCGGAGGGCCCAGGGTTCAAGTCATACTTACCCCATGTCTAATTCAGCTCACTGCTCAAGTAGCCAGGGAGGCAGAGGTGACAGTGCATGTGTTTAGGGGCCCTACCACTCACACAAGGAGACCAAGAAGGTGCTCTGGGCTTCTAGCGTGTACCACGACCAATGGACAGCAAGCAGATCTCTCTCTCTGTCTTCCTCTCTGACTCACTCACTCATACTGGAACAGAGAAAGAGGCCCAACCTCATTCCTGCTAGGGATGTAAGTGACGACCTAGCCAGGAGCAGGACCTGCAATTGATGTATAACAGAAATGGGGACAGAGAAACGTAATTAGAAACAGCAATAAATCAACAGAAACACGGCCCATCAACCACGCGTGGATAAACACTTTAGGGCAATCAGAAACAAATACAGGACAGTTTAAGGGGATGTATTCATCCGTTCATGCTTTGTGACTTTCAAAACAATTCAACACAAAACACATTACCTACTCAACTAAATAAAAAGCATATTTTCTGTAATTTAGGAACCCTTGCCGAACACCTGATATTTATTGTGCTCCGCTGTCTGAAAAGCATTTACATCGCGCAATGTCTCTGGAATGAGCAAGTAACTGCAGAACAAGATAAACAACCCAGTGGCACAGTCAGGAGGCGAGAGGGAAGCCATCGGCACAGATTTCTGTTTGAGGAAATCATCAGAACAAGTGTGCGCTGGGGAGGGTGTCGGGGCAGTGACTGAGAAGCTGCCTAGGAGACCTGCGTCCCACTGCAGAGGGCCTGGGTTCGAATCCTGGCTGGAGCTCCTGACTTGAGATTCTGGATGCTCTGGGAGGAAGCAGGTGACTCGGACCCCTGTCACTCACATGAGACATACGTGAATGGCTTCTGGGTTGGGAGCCAGAGCTGTGGATGCAGACATTTGGGCGATGCTGCAGTGCATGGAAGAGCTCCTTATCTCTCTCTCCCTCTCCCCTCCAACTTAAACATTCTCTAATCTGCTCCCTCCAGAAGAGATCACAAATGAGCCTGCCTTAGCTGCAGGGGAGCTGAAGCAGGCATGAGACAATTCTGAGCCAGAGCAAACGAAGGTTTAGCACCACTGGCAACACTCACATTTGCCTGTTCACCCACATGGTGCTTCTTTGAGCTACAGTTCCCCCAAGACACCATGAAGATAGCAGCGGAGTGGGGAGGATGAGGGGGAAGGAATGGAGAGGGAGAACATTTGCTGAAACCTCACGCCTGCCTGCCCACCCCCACTCCATGGCTCCCACAGGACAAGCAGTCCAGAGTACTGTCCACAAAGAAAGCCGTATTCTCTGTAATTTAAGAACCCTTGCCCCACTGACTCAACCCATGAGTGCACTCACAGGGGAGAATCATGGTGAATTGTGAGCTGCAGGATTCAGGCTGGCCCAGCCCTGGCTTCTGCACACATTGAGAAGGTCCCTCAAGTTCTGCTTTCAAATAAAAAAAGTAAATAATAAATAAACATTTTAGTGCATTTAAAAAATTCTAGATGCATGCTTTTTTTTTTTTTAGCAATTTATTTGAAAGTCAGGATTATATACAGAAAGCAAGGGAGAGAGAGGACAAGCGAGCGTGCACTTCCAGGCCCTGGTTCACTCCCCAGCTAACTGCAACAGCCAGGACTGAGCCTAGCCAAAGCCAGAAGATTCATCTGTGTCTCCGACACGGGTGCAACAGGCCAGCTACTTAGGTCATCTGCCACTGCTTTTCCCGGGCCCATCAGCAGGGAGCTGGGTGGGAGTAGCAGTAGCCATGGACTTGAACAGGCATCCACAGGACAACTTTAGCCACAACACTGTGAAGCCAGCCTTTAAAACCTGTAAACCCCGAGGACTCCGCAGGGAAGGCGGCAGACCCGACTGGAGGGCCAGAAAGCATGACAATGATGTCCATGGGAGGCATGTGATGTCTGCTCCCTCAAGTGATAGCTCAGGAATAGGAGAGGAGGTGGTAAGAACCACTGCCAACCCCTCCCAAACGCCTCCTTACCCCAGAAATCTGTAATTTTTGGAACACCACCAAGAATAGTATTTGTCAGATAATACAGAGGTTTTCAACTGAGCAATCAGAAGCCACTGAGAGAGACAGAGAGAGAGGGGGGTGGGCAGCTCCTGTTTCCAGCTTCCTGCTAACACCTGAGGGGAGGGCAAGAATGAACAGATCCAACCGACTTCAAAATCACCACAGGGTCAGCCTCAGCTCCTGACGATTATTTTCATATTAAAAGTCAACTAGCTCTTATTGTATTTGAAATCTGAAATCTCTCTCACACACATATCCAAAAACTTGAGTGGATTTCAATGCAAAGAGGTACAGAATTTGTAATCAGCACAGATACGGGAACTACCGTCTCTGTCACTCATCATATAAGACAAGAACAGAAATGTTAGCAAGACAAGGAAAATGAAGACCACGCTGTCTCCATGGCACAGAGGGAGCAGTAACACACTGGGCTACAGTGAAGCTCTGATTTCTAAGGAACAGACCAGTTTAAATATCACTAGAGTGAAAACACTATGATATTAAGACATAATGTAGGATTTTACCAGTCTTACATAAACTAAAATCAGATTACTCCAATTTTTTTCATGACTTTGACTCTGAAGGTGGGACTGGAGCTATGGCTCAACAGGATAAACCCTCACCTTCAAGCACCAGCATACCATATGGGAACTGGCTCCTATCCTGGCTGCTTCTCTTCCAACCCAGCTCCCTGCTTATGGCCTGGGAAGTCAGCAGAGAACGACTCAAAACCTTGGGACCCTGTGCCTGTGTGGGAGACTTGGAAGCAGCTCCTGGCTCCTTGCTTTACATCGGCTTGGCTCTGGCTGTTGCACCCATTTAGGGAACCAGTGGATCTTTTTCTCCGAGTCTCCCCTTCTCCCCGTAAATTCGCTTTTCTTTTTTTTTTTAAGATTTATTTTATTTTTATTGTAAAGTCAGATATACAGAGAGAACGAGAGACAGAGAGGAAGATCTTCCATCCAATGATTCACTCCCCAAGTGAGCACAACGGCTGGTACTGCACTGATCCAAAGCCAGAAGCCAGGAGCTCTTCCAGGTCTCCCATGTAGGTGCAGGATCCCAAGGCTTTGGGTCATCCTCGACTGCTTTCCCAGGCCACAAGCAGGGAGCTGGATGGGAAGCAGGGTCACCAGGATTAGAACCAGCACCCATATGGGATCCTGGCGCCTTCAAGGTGAAGACTTTAGCCACTAGGCCACCGCGGGGGGGGGGGGGAGCCCCATAAATTAGCTTTTCAGATAAAAATGAGTTAAGTCTCCAAAACAAAACAAAACAAAAAAAGACAAGAAGGTTTACAATATCATCATCGATTAATTATTACCCTTCACAGTAAATATTATCATCAGTTCAACTTCCATTGATACAAAACAAACCAAAAACAAACCAACCAACCAACCAAAAACTCCTCATGCTGAAGGAAAGGACTTCTCACACTTTAGAGGGCAGGAGTACACTTCCCTAGCCTAATTAAAAGACATGCTGCCTCTCCGTTACAGTGTCCTCTGTAGCATATTTACTTGGCAGTCAACAAAATAAATTGAGCCACTTTTTTGTTGCCTAACTTTTGGTGTTAACCAATTCCAGAGGGAGCATGTCCCTGAATCCCATTAGCATCAGGAATAACATTCCAGAAGGCTTTTGTGTTACCGTTGTAACTACCTGATTAATTTTCCAAATCACCAGGGAGAAGTAATTTCCTACCATACATGGAACACAACTGAAAACATTGGGTGGAGAGGGAGGTGTCTTCGCAGTTGAAAATGAATTATTTACATCAATCTGCCAAACACGCGATGTAAGGAAAAGTGCAACACAGTTTCATCTTGGGACCCCTGTATCAGGCCCAGAGTGAAAATACAACCCTCCTTCAAAAACTTGGAAGAACAGACAACAGCAGCTAGAGTAAGCTGTTTGAAATGTGTGTTCTCGTGGTGGTTTTAGTGGCCGACACTGGCATTCCTTACCATAAAGTTAACAGAAGTCCCGACTTCAGATCCAGCTTCCTGCTAAAGCACCTGAGAAGGCACTGAAGACGGTGCAAAGGACTGGGTTCCTACCACCCATGTGGATGACCTGAGTCCAGGAATTGTGGCTCTCTACTCCCACTTCTTACCTTTCAAAAAAACCAACACATCTATCCAAAAACAAACCAGTACTTTCACCTTTAGATACAATTCAGTTGCTGCTGACATAAACAGAGCTAGACACCAAATTTGTTGTCTAGGACAACATGAGAGATGCTAAGAGCTCCATGCCCACGTGGGATCCCCAGTGACAGTCAATGGGAGTGAACCCAGGCCAGCATGTCAGCACTGCCCAGAGAACATACTCCTTGCTATGTTTTTATCACTCTCTAGAATTGGATAATATGCAATAATATGGGGGAAATCAGCTGGGGAAGGGACTTTGGGGAGAAAGTAGGGAAATCCCAGAACAAAAACCTGCTTTGGATTGGACAGGATGGCCCTGTGGCACAGCGCCAGAATCTTGCTAAATACCGCGGAGGCCAGTTTGGATTGCAGCTGCTCCACTTCCAATCCAGCTCCCTGCTTGTGGCCTGCGAAAGCAGTGGAAGGATGGATCAAGCCCACAGGACCCAGCACCCACATAGGAAATTCAGGGTAAGCTCCTGACTTCAGCTCAGCTCTGGCCATTGCAGCCACTTGGGATGTAAACCAGTGGATGAAGATCTGTCTCTCCTTCTCCCTTTAATAAACAAATAAATCTTAAAAAATATGTTTAGGGCCTGGCACCATAGCCTAGCGGCTAAAGTCCTCGCCTTGAACGCACCAGGATCTCATATGGGCACCTGTTCTGATCCCGGCAGCTCCACTTCCCATCCAGTGGCCTGGAAAAGTAGTCAAGGACGGCCCAAAGCCTTGGGACCCTGCACCCACGTGGGAGACCTGGAGGAGGTTCCTGGATCTTGGCTTTGGATTGGCGCAGCACCAGCTGTTGTGGCCATTTGGAGAGTGAATCATTGAACGAAGATTTTCCTGTCTCTTAAAAAAATACTTTTAGTACCTAATATTTTTTATTGCATTGCAGTTTGCTCTCTGCTACAAAATCATTAAAAAAAAAAAAAAAACTAGCTAATACTCTCTTTTCTAAAAGAGAAAACTGTTCCTACCTTCCAAGTTCGCCCTGGTCTGTTATTTGTAGAGTAAACAAGCAATCGACTTTGTTCCATTCTATCTGAGCGTCTGAAGAGTAAATATTTCAAGAGGGTAACTGTTCTGATGTGTGAGTATGACCTAAATAAATATTTCAAACCATTTCGCTTTTGTGAATGAGAGGAACAGCTGCTGTGGTTTCTCCCACTCGCCCTACATATTACTGATTTACTCTTCTGACTCAGGGTTGTTGCCGGTCTCCTCTGAAGCACAGCCTTCTCGTAAACATTGATGAGCCTTTCTTATGAAATAAGTTCAAATTTTTGTAGTCTGTTTCAAAATTACAAATTCTCGATTTAATTGTATCCCTAGGGACAAACCCGAGGAAACCAAAAGAACGAATGGTGTAATCAAAAGCAAATGATGTGGTTATTAAGTCTAACATAACGATTTCCCAGGACTTAATCTAATTCACCGATTCAAGAAATTTTCATAGCAATCATGTGAAAGTGCATGTTACCGGCTGTGGCCACCCTCTGCAGCCTGTCCTTCCCATAGACCAGCTTTGTGCAGGGGACCAGGCAGCATGGGTCCCTGATGTGGACACCTCAGTCTCTGATGTGTCCTTGGCCAGAGATGCAAATCAAGGGCTGGACATTGTGGCACAGAGGATTAAGTCATCCCATGTGGCAATCAGTTTGAGTCTGAGCTGCTCCAGTTTGAATCCCACTCCCTACCAACACAAGTGGAAAATTAGAAGACGGCCCAAGTGGGAGACCTGATAAAAGTGCCCGGCTTCGGGCTTGGCAGCGTGGCCTAGTGGCTAAGGTCCTCGCCTTGATCCCATATGGCCGCTGGTTCTAGTCCCGGCAGCTCCATTTCCTCTCTGTCTCTCCTCCTCTTAGTATATCTGACTTTGTAATAAAAATAAAATAAATCAAAAAAAAAAAAAAAAAAGTGCCCGGCTTCAGTCAGACCCAACCCTGGCCATGGTATGGCTACTCCGGGAATGAGTCCAGCAGATGAAGAACAAGCTTGCACTGTAACTCAGCCTTTCACATCAATGAATGAATGAATGAATGAATGAATCTTTGTGGGAGGAAGAAGCAAAGAGCCTGAGCCTACACAGGACAGGGTAGAGCCCTTGAGGACCCCAGCCCAAAAATACACACAGAACAATGAGCCTGCCCTGCCCTAGGACAGGTCAAAAGACCTTTACAGGTCCGCTCCAAAGATGATTTATTTGAAAAGCAGAATTTGGAGGCTCTGGTGTACACTGTATCCACCATCTGCTGGTCCACCACCCAGATGACCACAATGACCAGGGCCGCGATAGGTTGACGCCTGGGGTCTGGAATTGCATCCAAGCCTCCTTCTTGGGTGGCAGTAGCCTAACCACTCCCGACTAATGCAGGGAGCTGGATCAAAAGAGGAGCAATTAAGACCTGAAGCAGTGCCCACATGGGATGCAGGCATCGTTTTAACCCACTGTACCACAAGACTGGCTGCTGGAAGGGGCACTTTGGCTCACATAACTCCCTCAAAACTCCACGAGTTTCAAGAGAGCAGCTGCAGGAAGAAGAGGGACTTGGGAAAATGTTCATGGAGAAGTCTCAATCTGGCCACCCTTGCCTGGGCAGCTGCACAAGCAAGGAGATGGGCAGCCAGCAAGATGGGCAGACCCACGCAGCCAGAGGTGCTCACAGCATTAAGCAGAACTCAGACCACACAGGTTGAAGAGAAAAGCTGACATACTCCTTGTACCTATGGCTGACCCATGGCTTGCAGGAAGGGATAGCCAGCTGTGTCTGTAACAGGCCTGCTGAACAGCGCCCAGTCAAGGAAATGCCCTGGTAGCTGCATTTGTCAATACAGGTGATGCCAGCACTCACACTACCACAACCTGCACCACCCGAAGGAGAAGGAAAAGCCACCTATAGGAACACTGGGAAAAAAGGCAAAAGTGCTTGGAAAACCAAGGGTTACACAAAACCAACAATTCAGAGGGTCAACACTCTTTCCGATGCTTGCTCACAGGCACTCAAATAACTGCTCCATTTTGCTCATTTCTTTAGAAATTACTTGAAAGAGTTGAGAGAGTGAGCGAGCTAGAGAGAATATCTTCCATCTACTGTTTTACTCCCCAAATGCAAAGGCCTGTTCTGGACCAGGATAAAGTCAAGCTTTTCATCCAGGTCTCCCACGTGGGTACAGGGGCTCACACACTTGGACCTTCTGCTGCTGCTTTCCCAGGTGCACCATCAGAGAGATGGACGGGAATTCTATGGGATGTTGGGGCAGCAGCTTAACTCACTATCCCCCCATTTTATGTCCTAAAAGGCCATATGACTGTCACCTGCTGCGAGGTCGTGTGAACTAACAGGTGACAGACATCAACCAATAGATGTACAGAACACCAACAATGCCTACAAACAGCAAAGGGAAGTGCCCATCTTGACTCTCCTAAAAGATTGGCTAGGAAGGGATGCAACCTGGCAGTGCCTTCATTCTCCACATGATATCTCAGGAGGCAACCCCAGCTGGGAGTGCAGGGTAAGGGCGCTCCACTAGCAAGCAGGCAGCCTGGGCACAGAGAACCCTGTCAGCATTTAATAAACTGCACCTGCTAAGCACGTTTGTCTGGGAAAGTGTTCGATCTTACTTTATAAATATTTCAGTTCCATAGGAAAACATTATACACAGCAATTATCTCCATGGAAAAAAAGAAACATTTATTGGGGTGGTAAGGAGGAAATGACGGGAAAAGCCCTCATGAATGCATCAGTGGCTGTGAGGAGGGTCGTCAACAGCTTCACTATAAATGTTACGATGAAAAAAATTATGGCCAGATTTCATGTTCTGGTGCCAAAAACAAACTTCTCCTTTGACTGTATTTTCTCCATGCATTATATACCCAACTCTATCCTGTCAATTTCTCCCCTCAGATGGATGCTTAACCTGATATACCATGGTCCTTGGTGCCTGACCACTTTCAAAGACAGTGCAAAAAGAATGGCTTTTCGGTAGCTGTTCACCCCAATGAGGGCCCATGGGAATGGACATGGAACTCTAGGGTCTTGTCAGCTTAGCAAAGGATAAAACTCCTTGTCAGATCAGCTGCCTGCATAAATGTTGTCCAACAGACATCCTCATCCCAGGGGCTAGCATAGAACTGATCTTTCCTGCAAATGGATTTGGCATATCTGTGAGGTCAAAATCCTACAATGCAGAACACCCACCCACAGACAGGTGTGCATGGAGGCACGTACATCCATGGCTTCAGAAGCAAGATGTCTGTTAACTGCAGAATATTCTGTGGCCATTGCAACACATAAGGTGACAATATATCACAGGTAATGAACACACTATGAAGTGAACGAGTTCTACATGACTGTTATGTATTCATTCCCCTAAAATGTTGACCTTAACAAGTCAGTGTGTCCTACAGGTAAAACCAAAGGAAATGAACTGGAGCAGTGTTTTTCTGGGGGTAACCAGGCCTGGTTCTGTGGAAGAGTGGAAGAGTGTGGCTGATGTGTCATCTCATGTTGCTGTGGGGTGGGAGGGAGGGGCTGAGTGTTGTATCCCATGTTGCTGTGGGGGAGGAGGGCGGGGCTGAGTGTTATATCCCATGATGCTGTGGGGTGGGGGGGCGGGGCTGAGTGTTGTATCCCATGATGCTGTGGGGTGGGAGGGCGGGGCTGAGTGTTGTATCCCATGTGGCTTGAAACACCACACTCTTTTGTGAAATGGCTTAACAGTGTGGGGAACCTTCTCTGTAGCATTAGAAGTATTCCCGAAAAACACAAAGTCACACTCCCAAATTGCAAGCCTTAAATAATGTCTCTTTGTAAAGATTTCTTCCCTTTCTTCTCCTAACATCCTACTTTTACTTGTTTATAACATACTTGATCAACTGGAATGGTTTAATATGCAACAGTTATTCTATTTCTCACATTTAACTTCATAACCACACAGTGCAAGGCCAGCACTGTGGCACAGCAAGCCACACTGCCTGTGATACAGGTATCCCATATGGGTGCTAGTTCATGTCCTGCACGCTCTACTTCCCATTCAGCTCCCTGCTAGCGGCCAGGGGAAGCAGCAGAGGATGAGCCAAATGCTTGAGTTCCTGCATCCATGTGGGAGACCCTAAAGGAAGCGCCATCCTCCTGGATTCAGACCGGCATAGCTCTGGCTGCTGCGGCCATTTTGGAAGTGAACCAGCAGATGGAAGGTGTCTCTCTCTCTCTCTCTCTCTCTCTCTCTCTCTCTGGAATCCTTAAAAAAACAAACAAACCGGTGTTCAGAGGGATTTTTATCAAGCAGGATTTCACCAGTCCCACATATTGAATGGACACCAATACCCAAATTTGCATTATTAAATGACTCCTACTTGGAGGCTCCTGTGGAAGTCGCTGGGCAAAACAGGAGTGAGCTGTGAGAGTCAAAGCAGATGGCCAAATGACTAGGAGATCACCAGTTGGACCTGGACAGGCCACAGCAGCCTGTATAGCTGCTTCCTCACATAAGCCCCCTTTGTGCCTTTTACTTTATTTCCCTTTGCAATGCAGACAATTATTAACTATCTGTGTGCCTAGCTGGTCACTGCACAGCCCAGTGTGTCCCATACCAGACATGAGCAATAGTTTCTGCAGACATAAACAGAGAGGCTTGCCATCCTGGCCTAAGAAGGCATCAACCACAGTGGTGAATTTAAACGTGTGTTGATCACATGTAATGTAGCATGCAGTCCCATAGGTTTAACCTGCTAGCTCAGAGAGTGACATTCATAAATGATACAATATTAACACACACAGCATGAATCTTGAGTATCTTCTGTCTACAATTCTAAAATGCAAAAACAACAACAAAAAACTAGTTGATCTTTCCAAAGGAAGCCACAAGACAAGTCTGAACTCAACCAGTCAGTACCAATTTGGTAACAGCAGTCTCTGTGGAATCACCTGGAAGGCGCATGGTCATCACCCCAGGGTGTGGCCTCTTGGGTCATCTAACAAAGTGAAAAACCTGGTCACAAGCATGAGCCCTTTGCCTGGAAGGAGCCCAGAAGGCAGTAAATCCTACTGGAGCAAACAAGGAGCTCTTGCCCTTCGATCCACTCATCTATTCAAAAGGAAGCACCACACACTGTGCCAGGTGCGTGGGGACCAAAGAAACACAAAATGAGCAAAGTTGCAGTCATTCATGCCTGTGGAAGGCAGGGACTCAAGGTGGAGCTTTCAGAGGTCACCCGGGTTTAAGGGAGATGCACAGCCACAACCCTAACGGGGTGTCAGGGTCGTGCTCTGGGAAGTGTGTGAACACATAGAACACATTGGGGGACGCCAACCCCACCCCTGACAACCGGCATTTGGGAAGAATTCACCTTTGCTCACACCACCACTGCACAGAACATGAAGGTGTGGCTTTTGTGAATCAGGGAGACCACATTTGAGGCCCAGGGGAGCTAATTGGGAGCCCTTAGGCGAACCACCTGCCTCCAAGTCTCTCATGGGGCCAATGGGTGTCACCATCAGAAAATTTACTCCACAGATCCTTGCAAGGGTAAGCCCAGGCATCTCAGCAGTGTAAAAGCCAAAAAGTGTTAGCTCTAGTGGTACACACCAAAAACTACCGGCAACCACAGACAGGATTACCACAAATTAAAAACCTCAGCCACAGGGGAAAACAATGACTCAGCAGAGAAAAACCCACAGACGACAAAAAATGAGCAAAACTCACATTTGATAAAGGGTTAATACTAAAATATTTAAGGAACTCCAACAACAAATGAGAGTGGGAACACCAACCAAAAAGCACAAAGGATCTGAACAGATGTGTTCTCAAAAGAGGCCCAACAAATAGACAACAGGCCAAAGGCCCACTTCTCAACATCCCTCATTATCAGACAATTGCAAATTAAAACCAGGACGCTTCACCCTAGGATTATCAGAACTCCTTTTACCAACAGGCAGCTGTTCAGTACAATGGGAAAGTCGCTGTTCCGCACTTCCCTGTCACGTGTCACAGCATCCAACTCCCTTTCACTGTGCACCCGGGGAGGCAGCAGGGGGACAGCAAGTGCTCCCTCCCCAACGCTTGACAGTTGGCCCAACTCTGTACACTGCACGTGTCTGGGGAGTGAACCAGCAAAAGAGTACTTGCTCTCTTGCTTTCTCACTTTCAAATACAGATAAAATCAGCACTAAAAAAGATCACTACAAAACAGATGAAATAAGAGCACTGAAGAGAATGATTTCGGCTGGGAATGCAAATGAGCACAGCCATTGTGGTAAACAGCGGAGTTTCCTTTAAAAAAAAAAAAAAAAAAACTTCCAATGCTCCAGTAATGCCACTACAGGGACATGATCTGGTCAAAAAGCTGCTGTCAGGCCCGGCGGCGTGGCCTAGCGGCTAAAGTCCTCGCCTTGAGAGCCCCAGGATCCCACATGGGCGCCGGTTCTGATCCCGCAGCTCCACTTCCCATCCAGCTCCCTGCTTGTGGCCTGGGAAAGCAGTCGAGGACGGCCCAATGCATTGGGACACTGCACCCGTGTGGGAGACCTGGAAGAGGTTCCAGGTTCCCGGCTTCGGATCGGCGTGCACCGGCCCGTTGCGGCTCACTTGGGGAGTGAAACATCGGACGGAAGGACGGAAGATCTTCCTCTCTGTCTCTCCTCCTCTGTGTATATCTGGCTGTAATAAACTGAATAAATCTTTAAAAAAAAAAAGCTGCTGTCACTTCCATATTCACTTCGGGGCATCACCCTGAAGGTTGAGATGAGGTGTTGGGGTGCAGCAAGTGACCCCACCACCTGGGGCACTCTCAGCCCATAATGGGGTGCCTGGTTCAAGCCCCTGTTCCACTGCGCTTCTGATTCAGCTTCCTGTTAATGTGCCTAGGAAGACACAGCCTTGGCCATGAGCGTTTGAGGACTGAACCAACAGACAGAAGATCTCTCTCCCTCTCTCAAGCAAGTAAATACTGGATTAAAGAGACAGAGAAGGAACTGAGTATCCAGCCAGGGAAAAAGACAGATATTGCTAAGGCAGCAGAATTGAGCAGAGCAGAATTAGGGGGTGGGGCAGTGGGAGGGCGTTGTGCGTAAAACACAGGACATTTCATAAGCTGGAGAGATCTGTGGTGCAGTGTGATGATCTGAGTCCCCAACTGTGGGACGCTATTAATAAAAACCGTCAAGAGAGCAGATTGCATGTGTTCTCATCCCACAAAAATGGCAAGCATGTAAAGCAGTGCATATGGCAACCACTCAGTCCAGTCATCAGGCAGCATAAATACCCAACAAATGTGGCCAACTAAAATTAAAAAAAAAAAAAAAAAAAAACAAAAAAAAAACCTGTCAAGCATTTTAAAAGAAATGTATAGTTCTTGTAAGTATCACTGACCAAAACACTATGGCACCTAGATGCAGCTCTCTACACAAATTGAATCTGGGAGCATTTGGAAAAAAACACAGGTACATTTTTCACCATGTTCAAAATTGCTTTTATGAGAACTGTAGTTACAAGAAGTTTCGTTACATTCTCTAACAATTACCTAGATTTTCCAGAGCAGCTTAAAAATCACAGTGGTGTTTTCCAGCTCAGACAGCCATTATTAAAGTTCAAATATTAACAACCTGGCAAATTTATGGTCGCAAGGGGAATTAAAAAGAAACCGCGAAATGTTGGCCCAATTTTTATCTTCTTACTCATAGGAAGTCCCTAAGCAATATTACCCCAGCCACAAGCAGCTCACCAGACTCTGGAGCTTAACCCCTCATTTCCCATTTAATTGGATGGTCAGAAACAGTTCCACATTTGCAAGCGTTATCCACCATAAAGTACAATGATGCACGCCGTTAACATCTTACTGAAAGAGCAGAAATAAAGATGTCACAGGAGCTGAAAACGAACGGCTGCCAGCTCCATCATTTCACCATGTAGAATCCAGCAGGATCAGGAAATCTCTAGCCATGTTCTTTTCTAACCCACACACATAAAAGGCTGCTTAGCCTAAGCGGAGACACTAATATCAAAAATCCCTCAGGACAAGCACCGGGACCCATGGGGGAAATGAACAGCGAGATGCATTCCAGTAACAGAACAGTTTCCTTCCATGGAAGGAATTCATCAAATAGGAGGTGTGATGAGATTTGGCTTATTAATGCAAGTGATCAAGGTTCCCTTGAACTCCGAATTTCAAGGCAACAAACTCATCAGACGGGCAGAAAATCTTTCCATCAGCAAGCAATGTAACAACCCTCTCCCCATCACTTAAAACAAAAAAGTAAAACACCCTTCCTATGTGTTTTATGGCATCCCAAGTCTTATTTTTATTGGGGTGGAAGTGGATGGAGAGACTGCCCATCTGCACGCAAATGACTGCAATGGCAAAGGCTGGGCCAGGCAGGAGGAGAAGCGCTGTCCTAGTCCTCCAGGTGGGTGGCAGGGACCAAGCATCGGCCGTCCCCTCCCCTCGCCCACAGTCCAGCTGTCAGGAGCCAATTCTGACATCTCATTCACGGAAATTCACACATCCACCATTTCTGCCTTTTGATCTCTTCCTACATCACCCTCTCGGTCTCCAGTGCCACATCCTGGGGTCAGGACGTCCTCACTCACTGTCCTCACTGGATTCTCCCCCTTCGGCCCTTTGCTTCTCCAATCCATTTTCCAGGCCCTGCCACAGCGAAGAATCCTCAGCTGCAGCACTGCCTCGAGCCACATCCATCGCATCAGCCGGCGTGCAGTTATACATACACACAATCCACCATAAATATCCGCACCCAAGCCCTTCATTACAGTTTTCACAAAGTTGCTATGTTTGTCATGAAAGTCACTACAAATGCTTTACTAAATAGTGCCATGGATTTTTATTTTTAATCCCTATGCCAATTTTAGAGCTGGAAACGTTACTGATGTGTAGCAATGAGCGCGTTCAAAGCAACGATGCGTTTTGGAAACCAAAGGACGAAGGTGGGGGATCTATTTTAGAAAGAAGAGTCTGGGTTTTTACAGCCAGACTGACGTGCTTATGGACTTAATTTGTAGAGATTCTAAAGGAGTTTGAAACAGAAAATATGATTTTTTAAAAATCCCTTTTCTATTTAGAGCCATAGGGAGTGACAGTGCAGAACTTGAAAAACATCATCGGGTTGAGACGAGAAAAAAGAGAAGCAGTCACATCTCGGCAAGAAACAGATCAAACTCGCCTGTGCACTGGCTCAGACACTCCTGCTGAGAAGACCAAAGTTACGAACTGAAGTCCTACTTACCAGCTCACCCCTTTGAGTCACATAAAAGGTCATCCAGGATGAGAGGGTTACAGTCACAATAAGAACAATCCTGTTACAGATAAGAAACCTAGCCGTACCACAAAGACGTCACGTCTTGGAACCGGCAGTGTGGCACAGAAGGTTAAGCCATCACCGGTGAAGCCAGCATACCATCAGGATGCAGGTTTAAATCCTGGCTGTTCCAGCTGCAATCCAGCTCCCTGCTAATGCACCTGGGAAGGCTGTGGAGGACTGGCCAAGTGTTTGGGCTCCTGCATCCACGTGGGAGAGCACGATGAAGGTCCTGACTCCTGCCTTTGGACTAACTACAGTCATCTGGGGAGTAATCCAGCAGGTGGAAGATCTCTTTCTCTGTCTCTTAAATAATTAAATCTTTCATAACAAAGAGAGATAGATGAAGCATTTCTGATCCTAGGACAATCAGTGTGTGCTCACTGCCATGCGAGGCCTATGTACTGTATTTGTCAAAGGACTGTAGCCACATGTGTAATTACATGAAAATCAGTCACCGAAGCTGTGGGCAGCACGAAGCAGCAACGATTGTGCATGATGTCTGAATACAAGCTCACAGCACAGAACTGCTGGTAATGAGAACAGACTCTCCCTGGCTTGCTTCCTCTCTCCATCCCAGCCTTCCACTTATGCAGCCACAGCAGCAAACGGAGGGCCAGGTGAAAGAATAGGCCTGCCTGCCAAGGCTGTGCGGTCATCCTACGCACGACGCAGAAAGCAGAGAGCTGAGAGTGTCAGCCGGGATTTCAACAGGCACTCAGGCTTAGGGCACATGCAGTAACACCTTAGCGGCACCTTCCTGATAAAGTTCCACCACCTGCTCACCTGACACACAAGGAAGCAGAGGCAAGCCAGAGGGACAACCACAGTCAAGGTCGCCCCACTAAGGGAGCCAAAGCTCCTAACTTCTTCCAGAAAGGTGCGAGGCTGAGCGAAGGACCTCCTGGAGAGGGCACCCAAGAGGAATCCTCCCAGGGCACCTTCTGGGGCCCTGTGCCCCCAGGGTGCCATGGCAGGTGGAGGCTCAAGATGGTGCCCTGTGTGTGTCAGAAGGGCCAAAGAAAAGGAGAATTGGTGCACAGATGGCAAATAGAAACCTAGAAAAGCCAGCCTGGAGACCCGACCAGCATCTACCCACCCCAAGTCTGATTAATGCTCAATAACCTGCTCAGATTGGTCCCAGCCCTCTCCCTGGGGGCAGCTGAAGGGAATCCCATGCATGACAGAAATCTGGGACATCCCACACAGGGATGAGGCAGCAGAAACAGAGGGCCCATACTTTTCCTCACAAAACCTCCAGTCTACATGCAGACCAGTTTTCAGTCCTGTTTGGAGATATCCACCGGTACTGCCATATGGATTCCCCTCATGAAGCCTGGCTTCATACCCACTTACCAGGGATTGGTGTGGTGATGCAACACCCCAATCCTCTGTGTGCAGTGACATCCTCTATCGATGTCAGTTTGTGTCCCTGCTGCTCCACTTCCTATCCAGCATCATACTTCTGGTATGGGAAAGCAGCAGGGGACAAGTCCTTAGGCTCCTGCACTCAAATGGGAGCCTAAAGGAAGCTCCAGGTTCCTGGCTTCCGATGGGAGCCACATGGAGGTGTGAACCAGCAGATGGAAGATCTCCATCTCTGATTTCCATCTCTCTATAAATCTGCTATTCAAATAGTAATAATAATAAAAACTCACAAGCCCTGGCCCTGCCGCTGTTTGCAGAGTAAAGCGGGGGGCAGGGGGAAGGAACAGGACTGGCTTTAACAGGAGGCAGAGCTGTGCAGTGCAGTGCTGCGAACACGAGACCAGGGCAGGAAGTGGCCGCTTCTGGGGCAATCAGGATGCAGAGTGAGCTGCAGAGAGCATGGACACCGAGCTCTCCATCACGGCACAACAGGGACTCTCCTCCCGCTCCTGACTCTGGAGGGAGGCAATCCAAATGAAGATGTGGAAGAACGGCATCAGACGGCAGGGACAGACCAATAGGACATGGGTCCTGTGCAGTGGCTGAGGTGGATGTGGGGTGCCCGCTGTGTGACACAGAGGGTAAGCCAACGCCTACCGCACCAGCATCCCATTTGGGAACAAGTTTGAATCCTAGCTGCTCCACTCCTGATCCAGCTACCTGCTGGAAGTTACTAGAAAGCAGTAGAGAATGGCTCCAATCCACGGGCCCCTGCACCCTCACAGGAGACCCAGACGAAGTTCCTCGCCAAGTCCTGACTTCCGCGGCCATCTGGGAGGGAACAGAGAAAACCCTCTCTGAATCTATCTTCCCATGGCCCCCTGAACACTGCCTTTCAAATAAATTTTAAATCTCTTTTAAAAAAATGAAAGAAAACCTGGAAGTCATAAAGCAACATTAAGGGGGAGGGGGACCAAACCAACAAAAACCCAGAGACCAGCAACCTAGAACTTTCCAGATATAGCAATTGCCACTTAAGAGACTGCACAGGCCCCCGCAGGCCTGTGCCTTACCCCAGCCTCACGGAGCAACAGACCCACAACAGAGATAAGGTAACCCCGGACTGAGGGCACTTCCCCTCGGTGAACCATCCAGTGCTTGGAGCAAGCCCAGGTTGCAGCCAGGGGAGGAGCACTGAAGTGAAACGCAAGCTGGGCCAGGAGAAGCCCATCCGTGCCCTCTGGGGAAACGGCTGCACTTGTATAGCTGAGTGCAGCGCTGGAGAGCCAAGAACCTCAGAGCAGCAAGGTTGGCCATGGCCTCCCAGTGCGGGCACAGCAGGAATGACGAACAGTCAGGGAAAACTGCCCAGCTACACGTAAGAAAGCGTACTCACAAGTCTTACAGAACAGAAGCCACACCTCCAAAACAGAAATGCATATTTTAACAACATGAACACACCTGAGAAAAGATACTCAACTCATCGTTTGATTAAAATCCATTGCTTCTCGGCCTTTTGGCTAAGATCAAGTGTAAAATCCACAGCAGGGCCCAGTGTGGTAGCCTAGCAGCTAAAGTGCTCAGTTTGCATGCGCCAGGATTTCATGTGGGCACCAGTTCTAATCCTGGCGGCCTTGCTTCCCATCCAGCTCCCTGCTTGTGGCCTGGGAAAGCAGTCGAGGACGCCCCAAAGCCTTGGGACCCTGCACCCATGTGGGAGACCTGGAGGAGGCTCCAAGCTCCTGGCTTCAGATTGGCTCAGTTCTAGCCGCTGCAGCCACTTGGGGAGTGAATCATTGGAAGAAAGATCTTCCTTTCTGTCTCTCCTCCTCTCTGCATATCTGACTTTCCAATAAAAATAAAATAAATCTTCAAAATAAAAAAAAAGTTCTACAGCAGAGGTGGGCCTTGGGCACCTGGGACACCTGCAGCCCAAGGTACTTCGGGTCATATCCCAGTTCTACTTTGGATGCAGCTTCCTGCTAATGTGCACCCCGGGAGGCAACAGCAATAGCTCAAGTACCTGGTCCTTGATATCTATCGGAGAGATCTGAATTAAGCTCCTGATTCCTGGCATCAGCCTGGCCCATTACCAGCTGTTACCAGACAAAACTCTAACCTCTCTGCCTGTCAAATAAAAGGAAAATAAAGCAAAGCATTCTTTTTTCAATCGCAGCTGACAAGTGACATACTGCTTTAAAACACACACACGCACACACACGCACACACGCACACACACACGCACACATGCACACACACGCACAAACGCACGCACACACGCACGCACGCACAACGAATCAGCTAACAGTTAAACTGAATAATGTATAATCTATCAAACCTTCCACCCAAGTCAAAGCAAAACCTTTAAAAACTACATAGCTGTTTTATTGGGCCCCAGAAAATATATCAAGAAACCAAGTCATGTCCAATATGAGACAACCAAATTAGCAACAAGTTTGACACACGGCTCGATGGAAAAAAAATCTCTTTAAAATAACACATGCATTATTTTTATTTGAATTTGGGACCTATTTCTCTTGGCCAACCCACAAAAATATGTTTTTCTTTCTAAGAGTTCAGGACATTAATACCAAAGTTGCAGCCAAAAGTTATGAAAGTATTACCGAATTGGGTCTGTTTGTGATTAAAATACAAAGTTCTCAGGAAAATTAGTCCCTCCAGGGACTTAAAATATGAGCGAGTTCAAAATTCCTGCTGATAATAATCAAACTAACATTTCTTGCCCTCCCCTCCGACTTTCTCCAATTTAATCTAGGAAGAACTCTTTGGAAGAATTCATGTAAGCAAACATACACAAGCTAGGGGAGAAGATATTTTTTAATCAAAAAGCTTGCCAGAAAATTGTTTTAAGGACATTTTTGATGTAAACAATTTAAGAGCTGTTCCCAAAGGGCCCATGCGGCCCACAGCGGCCCAGAGTCTGCCTGTGGGTGAACACTGCCAGAGAAAAGCCTGGGTTTTGCAAACAGGACCTGTCCTCATTACAGAGAAAGACAGATCATTAGAAGGCAAGGTGGCAAGGAACAGGCCAGTAAAATGAGACAGCGTGCACCTCCGCTCACCCTGGGCAGCCAGGGACGGAGGGTGGGAATGTGCTTCGGAAAGGGGGATGGGAAACGAGCAGTTGACAGTGAGAATGCCCTCCAGCTCCTCCAGCTCCCCCAGCAGACTCCCAAGGACACCAGGGAAGCCTGGACAAGGAGCGGAGTTTGGCAGACCCAGGGCGTGCTCCCTGGAAGCAGCAGGTGTGCGCAGCAGACATCAGGAAAGCCGACCAGCAGCACAAGCATGAGGTGCCACCTGGACAGCTTCGCAGCAGCGACCCCACCAGGCCCTCACCATCCTCTGCAACGCCTCAACAGAGACAGCTCAGAAGCCAGCCCCCAGGCTGAGACCCCCAGGCAAGGGTGACATTAACCTATTCAGCACTGCTCTGAGGGGATATAAAGGAGGCCCCTCACCCAAGACAGCAGGTGGCAAGGTGAGTGTGGGAAACGGGGGAGCAGCGGGTTCACAGTGTGAATCCCTACAGGAAGGCACAGGAGACGCTGAGGGCTGACCATCCTGAAGGCACCACTGGCCATAGCGACAGGCTTGCTAGGCACAGCTCATACGCCCTGTATGTGGGGACCACAGACCACATGACTGCTAGGTCCACAAGGCATCATGAATCTCTACACCTTCAACTGGCTGCTTCACTGCAGTTACAGAATATCATTTGTGAACAGATAGAATTCTATAAGAAGGGCCCGCCACAGTGGCCTAGTGGCTAAAGTCCTCACCATGAACGCACCGGGATCCCATATGGGTGCCGGTTCTAATCCCGGCAGCTCCACTTCCCATCCAGCTCCCTGCTTGTGGGCTGGGAAAGCAGTCGAGGACTGCCCAAAGCCTTGGGACCCTGCACCCGCGTGGGAGACCCGGAAGAAGTTCCTGGCTCCTGGATTTTGGATCAGTGCAGCACCGGCCATTGCGGCCACTTGGGGAGTGAACCATCAGATGGAAGATCTTCCTCTCTGTCTCTCCTCCTCTCTGTATATCTGACTTTGTAATAAAAATAAATAAATCTTAAAAAAAAAAAAAAAAAAGAATTCTGTAAGAAACCTGGGAGTGGAGGGAAAGGATGAGGCCGCAGCATGACGGAGCCCAGTCTCACCATCAGACCCAGGCCTCTGCATGTGATGCGGCCTTGGGTCCAGGAGCAACTGCTCAATGGACTGTAAACCCGCTGGCCTTTCTTCTTTTCCTTCAAGTCAAATTTCCTGCAGTTTTCCAGTACAATAAAGGGGAAGGAGAATTCAACTCACTTCTGCATGTCCCATACCTAGCTGGCAGAGAGAGCAGAGTTTACTATGTATTGAAGGAATCTTAGAAAAACGGTTTGGGGAAAAATGGGGGGGGGGAGGCGGGAGAGGCAGGGAGATAAACTAGTTTGAGCACAGGTTTGGAAGAACACAGCAGCACTGGCAAAACGAGCACTATGAAAATACCTCCTGGAGATTCCACCAGACTAGACCCCACAATGCAATCTCAAAGCTGCACCTGGAGTGATTGTGTTGAATACAGTATTTACTGTGTGCGTGGATATGTCTGTGTGCTGCCACCTCCTTAGGCTCTGCTTCTACAGTTCAGAAAGGAAAAGGTTTTCTAAGAAAACAAGACCAGGTGTTGGAGAACAGGACATCTAAGGCATGACTGGAAAATCCACATGCAAGACACACACGCACGTGCAAACAGAGGACATGGATGCTCGTGTTCCTACAGAGTGGGACACCAACCTTTCCTGTTTCAAACAAACACGGGAAGGACGCGTGCAGCCCCCTTCCTCACCCCAGCACGGTCTGCATTTTCATTCCCAACAATGATGTCGAATAGAACGTCTATCTTACAATTGTTTCTAATAACATATGAGAATTGGAGGGGAAGATCATGAGGAACTGAATTCTAATGGAAATACAGAAAAGCACTGATCAAATATCTGAAAATTAAAGAATATTACAAGTTATATCAAAGGTGAAAATAGGGGCTGGCATTGTAGCACAGCAGGTTAACATGCCTGCCTCCCTTATGGGCACCAACTGAAGCAAAACAGCTCCTAACTTCCCATCCAATTCCCTGAGAATGGTCTGAGAAAAGCAGCAGAGGGTGGCCCAGATGCTTGGGCCTCTCCCGCCACAAAGGAGCCCCCCAGATATTCATTCCAAACAGAGAACCTCTCTAAAAATCAAAACACAACACACAACAATTCAATAATTTCAGAGAAAAATGGTCCCAGAAAGGTCTGTGAAGGATATTAATAGTACACCAGAATTTATGATATTCATATTTTATATTTGAACATGTGAAAAACAGAAATCCATTTTTCCTAGAATAAGAAAAAAAATCATCTCTGAAAGACAGTTGGCCACTTGGGAACACTAACATATGTAAAATGTTTTCATTTAATAAAAATGAAAAACCCCGAAGCTCTTCGTGGGGGAAAAAAAAACCTGAAATAACAGCAAAACCCAGTGCCCAGCAAATAAAATACATCATATTTTCACGACAGAACATTAATTGCATTATGTTCAGCAAGTTATTTCATGCATTAAAATTGGTTTGCTCCAATATATGTTGGTTCCCCTCCCCCAAACATAAAACTCTGATCAGTTTAATTATCAATGACAATCTAGGCTTTCCTGACAATGAAATTATTCAAGTAATAAGATATTTTCAGTGCTCACAGAATTGATATCATTTGATTCTGTTTCCCCCAGGGGCCCAGAAGGCCCTGTCCAAGGTGCTCACCGCAGCTCTCACTCCCACCTGCCCTGAAGCCAGGGCCAGCACAGATGCCAGCACCAGGCTCAGCGTGGTTGGTATAAGCTGCCCAAGTATACCCAGAATGAAGCTGGGATACCACTGTGAACCTGGTTCAATCTTTCCCCCTCGTTTTTCTTTTTTAAAGATTTATTTATTTTATTACAGTCAGATATACAGAGAGGAAGAGAGACAGAGAGGAAGATCTTCCGTCCGATGATTCACTCCCCAAGTGAGCCGCAACGGCCGGTGCGCGCCGATCCGATGCCGGGAACCAGGAACCTCTTCCAGGTCTCCCACACGGGTGCAGGGTCCCAATGCCTTGGGCCGTCCTTGACTGCCCTTCCCAGGCCACAAGCAGGGAGCTGGATGGGAAGTGGAACTGCAGGGATTAGAACCAGCACCCATATGGGATCCTGGGGCTCTCAAGGCGAGGACTTTAGCCGCTAGGCCACCGCCGCCGGGCCCTCCCCCTCGTTTTAACCAGCAATAAATTCATCAGGTGTCAAGCCACTCGCTCCTTGGCATGGATGGGGTAACAACAAGGAATTTTTAAAGAATTTATTAATTTTATTTTTGATGATATTTACATAGTTGATTAGGATGGGAAGGGTGGGTGAGACCATTGTTTTCAGATTTTCTCTTTTCTTCTTCCTATGTCTAGGGGAAAGGTAGACATAAGGGGAGAAGGGAAATGCAACTTCCCAACCACCTCAGTACCCAGGGATGGGGAACGGTCACCCAATGTCATCCCAGGGTCCCCGATCTGGACTATGCTCCAACGGTTCTGTTTATCTGGTTTCAATAGTTCTGAAATGCTATTGGTCTCACCACTCCAAGGATTAGTAAATCCTTCCAACATTCATTGGCTGACATAGTTCACCTTAGAGTCTCCATTCGCTCAGATATTTGTTGCCAACACTTGCTTGAGGTAGTTGATCAATTTGTTCTGCCCTCCGTCCTCTGTTATGGTACCAGATGTCCTCTGCAGGCTCCAATGGACTGCTATATCCTCCATGTGCATATGGGCATGCCATCCACTGCTCCGTCTAAGCCACTGAGGAGGACCAGCTCTGACACACGCACTCCACAGTCAGACTACAGATCCTGCAACTCTCTTCATGGTTGGAATTCTCAGTCCAGCAGTTCCGTTGGGAGAATCCCCGAAGAAATCTCATCTGAAGTAATCCCAGACCTGACTCTCCTGTGCGCTTGCCAATACAGGATTTGGCTCTGTATGTCACCCACATCAACCTACACACACACTGGTAGTGGCAATTGCTGGATTAGTTCTGTTTCCAGCCCTGTCTCCTACATAAAGCAAAGGATGCCACAGCCAAGCCCAATCCTGTCCACCACACATTCAGCCCTCATGTACACCAGCAGGAGCTGCAGCCTAGTCAGAGTGACCCCCAAATAACCCTCACCAGGTTTGCTCCAGCCCTGGTTCCTGTGCTTGCCAGTGTGTGCAGCAGACTGGTCTAGTCTGTCCCACATCCCATTCAGTTCTCGTACACATCAACGGGCGTTGAAGCGTAGGTTGACACAACCAATCCCACTATCCAACCCACACTTGTGCAGGCAGGTGCCACCACCTCTCTAGACAGGCCCATCCCTGGTTCTCATGCTCACCAGTGGGAGACACAACCCATCAGAGAGAGGTGCCCAGAGTTTCCCTAAAGGGCCCACTCTTACTCCCACATCTTGTACTCTCCAGGTGGTTCTGGCAATCTAGCTTGGCAGGATTTGCCCCCTGTCCTAGGATTTGCCAGCTAGTGCTACAGAAACAGTCAGCCCAGACTCACTCTAACCTATACATGCACCAGTGGGTACAGTCAGTCAGCCCAGCCTGGCTCTCCCATTAACCCAGCTCACATGCAGGCCAACAGGCATTCCTGCCAGGCATGGTCTGCTCCTAATCTCAGCTCTCACTCACCAGTGGGAGCAGTGGCCCAGCAGGGGAGTTCCCTGCAGCCTCCCACAAGGCTTATACCCCTTCCCCCACCCAGGTCTTACATGTGCTGGTGGGAGCTGCAGTCCAGTCTGGCATGGCCCACCTTACCTTGGCATTTTCCAGCAAGTGCTATGGCCTGGCCCAGCCTGGTCTACCCTCAGTTCCAGCTCATGCTGATGGGTGCTGCAGGTTAGTCCAGTCCAGCTAGCCCCCAATCTCAGCCCTAATGAGAACTGGCTGGTACTGTGGCCCAACCTAGCCTGTCCTGCACCCCATCTTGGTTCTCAGGTCTGCCAGCGGGAGCTATGGACTGCTCCAGCCTGGTCCACCCCTAAACCTGACCCACACATATGCCGGCAGGTACCATAACCTGGCATGATCTGGGCTGCTCCATGCCTTGGTTCTTGTTCTCACCTACAGGGACTGCATCCTGACAAAGGAGCTCCCCAAGCTCTTCTATCAGGTCTCTTCTCAGTGGCAGATCTCGCACACACTAATGGGTCCTTGATTCAAACTGACTTAGTCGACCTCCTGTCCTGGCTTGAACAGTGGCCTTTTCCAACCAGTGTATGCCCATTCTTATTCTTACTGTCAGATGCTACAGTCAAGCCAGTCCTACACCCACCAAGGGCTTTTCTGGTTTTGTTGCATTTACATAAGAACAGTGTTCTTGATCCAATGGAGGGGGACAGAAAGAAGAGCAGAAATGGGCATGATGGCACGGTAGGTCAGGAGCTGGCTCCTAAGAAAGAGATACGGCAGTCATGCTGCCTAAAAGCCACAAACCCATTCCCCAAGCTGTCGCAGAGCACCAGCTGATGGCTTATATCAGAGGATTCAAGCGGTTGCTGAAGGGAAGGAAAGGCCCTGGGTTTCCCAGAGACTCTAACTGGACTTTGTCCCCACCGATACTGCATTCCCATCTCAGCATTTGCAAAGCTGAGGAAGAAACACAGAAAGTCATGTACAATCTTCTACCGCTGGGAAGTTAGGTGCTAAGCATCATTTCCAAAGCAGCAAGTGTCATGGCCCAGTATAAAGGAAGACTCCTACTAACACCCTACAACAATCCACTCAAAAGCTGGCACTTTGCAGGGCAAGCTGCCAGATGCAATGCTGGCATCCTACATGAGGTGCTGGTTCTAGCCCATATTGCTCTTTTTTTTTTTTTTAAAGCATTCATTTATTTTTATTTGAAAAGCAAATTTTACAAAAAGAGAAGGAGAGACACAGAGAGAAAGGTGTTCCATTCTCTGGTTTGCTCCCCAAATGGACCCAATGGCCGTACCTAAGCCAATGCAAAGCTGGGAGTGAGAAGCGTCTTCCAGGTCGCCCACACAGGTGCAGGGACTCAGGGTCTTCGTCCATTCTGCTTTCTGGGTCCACGGCAGGGACCTGGGTTGGATGTGGAGCACTCAGGACTAAGCAAAGCCAGTAAGCGATACTGGCGACACAAGGCAGAGGCTTAGCTTACAGCACCACCACACCAGTTCCCGTGTTACTCTGCTTTCAATCCAGCTCCCAGCTAACATGCTTGGGAAAGCAGCAAAATATGGCCTTCAAGATCCTCCCACATACATAGGAGCGAGTGTCCTGGATGGAGTTTTGCCGGAGTCCAGCTCCAGCCGAGAGTTCGGAGCTCGGGAAGGGTGCGTGGAGTCGGCGATAAAGAAAGACACAGACACTGACACTTGATGTGTTCTCACCACAGCCCAAGAAAAAGCTGTCCTTTTTATTTACTCAAAACCTCACAAGCTTCTGCACAAGCAACTAATTGTTCTATTTTTTTACTTCAAGACTAAGGGGGCATGTACAGACATTCGGTCATTCCGTCTGCACTTCAGGGCTAAGCAGGTGTCCCCAGAGATAATTCTTTAAAACACTGTATTCATATTCTTCAAAGCAAGCCATTATTCATTCTTCAACAGTAGCCATGGAGCGGCAGCCAGGACTCCAAGGCCAAGGCACATGCGATTACCTGCTAATCAGTAGTACATTCCTACCACATTTCTATTTCTACAACTTGCCCATTATTCGATGGGAAAATAGTTTACAAGGGAAAAAATATAATTCTAAAAACAAAAATTACAAATATTAAATCCCTCTACAACTATAGACCTTGCAACCCCATAAATAAAACAATAATCAAAAACGTTTTTCTTTAATAAAAGCATCCTTAATTCCTCTAGCTAAAAATTATAAAAGCAGCTAAAACAGCTACATTTTCTATGCTCCAAAAAATTGCAAAAACAGGCTAGCCTATAAAATAACAATAACTATACTTATTGCCATAGCAATTTCAGCTCTCACTCCCATCACTTGCATTCCCGTGGGTCCACTGGGTGCTACCTGACTGGCCAGGCCCTGGAAAGGAGGCAGATCCGCCTCACCTGTGACCTTCTGTCTTCCTGCTGCCTTCTGGCCTTGAACCAGTCATTATTTTAGGGCAGGGCACTCGTGCAGTGCTCCCAACAGAGTTTCAGGCTCCTGGCTTCAGACCGACCCGGTCCTGGCTGTTGTAGCTGACTAGGGAGTGAACTGGCAGATGAGAGCTGGATCTCTCTCCCTCTCCTCCAACCCAATACTGCTCTTCTCTTCCCCTTTTTTTTGTAACCCACCATCATTGCATGACACATGGAGCACCCAGAACAGAACTGCTTAAAGTGTGTATCCATCTAGTCATAAAATGGCTTAGGAGAGATCCAATTTCCACCAGAAGTCTGCAGGAAACAGGTAGAGAAAACAAGGTGCTGTAGGCAGGAACTCTTTCTCCAGGAGAAGACCAGAGAGCAAAATGGCAAGCAGAGGGGTCAGGACGGTCCACAGTGAGGACATGAAGAGGCAGCCAAAGGGCAGAGCTAAGCATAACAATGCGCTCCTTCAGCCATGGTACAGCTTTTCAACAGCAACTCCTAGCAGTTCATGGGAGGGAAAACCATTGGCTACGCACGGGTTCCCAGCGCAGGTTAATCCACAAACCACTACCAATTTTTCCCTTCCTCCCATCTCCCAGAAACTTCCCACACTGAGGGCCCAAGGGAGAACGGATGAAACAAAAATGGCCATGCACCCCTCCAAAGGCAACACAGCTCAGAACACTGCATCTCCCCAACGCAATTTCTGTCACCGACAGGTGCAGATGGGGAAAACATTCCTGAGCTGCATCACAATGGAGCAGCCAGGACACGAACCAGTGCCCATCTGATGCTGCCACTAAAAGGCAGAGGATTAGCCTGTGGAGCCATGGTGCAAGAAAACTCTGCAACGGAGGATTCTGATGTCATTTTTGGTGCTCTCAATGAATTTCAAAAACTCCTGATATGAGACAGTATCTGGCATTGAGAAAGCCTAAATTTAATTTTGAAAGAAATCTCCATTTATTTAGCGTCTGCATTCAGGGCTGCAAAGAATGAACACAATTCTGTTTACTTCCACATGAATTTTCAAAAGGGCAACAATTGGAAAGGAACATTATAAGTTCCCTTTCAACAAGAAAAAAGGCAACATGTTAGCATCTGGAGGTAGCAAGCAGAAATTTTCAGAGGTCAGAAATGCAACACTCAGCATAAGACAATACAGATCCTAACAGTGGGCTAGAGCAGGCACACAGGAGGAGCAGCAGGTGCGTGTCCCTGCAGCTCAGAGGCTCCAGTCCCACCCCAAACTTCTGCATATCAGAGCTTCTAAGTCCCTAGGCCTCACATGAGAGACCATGATGGAGTCACCAGCTCCTGCCACACACAGACCTTTAGCAAGAGAAACATCAAGCAGAAAATGTGGGTTTCTGCTTCTCTCGTTCGAGCTGAGTCTCCCAGTAAACTGAATGGATGGGTGGAGGGATAGAGGGAGGAATGGAGGGATGGGTGGAGGGATGGGTGGAGGGATGGGTGGAGGGATGGGTGGAGGGATGGGTTGAGGGATGGGTGGAGGGATGGGTGGAGGGATGGGTGGAGGGATGGGTGGAGGGATAGGTGGAGGGATGGGTGGAGGGATGGGTGGAGGGATGGGTGGAGGGATGGGTGGAGGGATGGATGGAGAGAGGGCACTGTCAGACTCTGGAACTCCAGGCTCTGAAACGCCAAGGCCAGCCCTGGAGGGAGAATTCCTTCCAGCATGTTCTTTAAGGGCCCATCCCATCTGCAATTCCTTTGGCATTCTCTGCCAATTAGGGGACCTTATTGAAACGGGAAGAACCCTAAAAACACAGGTTTGTCTCTTAAAGGTCAGGCTCCCGCTCTGCAGCACAGAGCTCAGGCGGCAGTCGGAGTGTTCCGGCACCTCACTGCCACTTCCGCTAATTGGGTAGAGGTCTGCTCACCAGGAAATGGCAAAGAAAAAGTGGTAGGTTCCCAATTAGCTTCTCTCTCCCTTTCGGTCCCTCTACTCACCGCAGTCAAGTCCCTGCCTCCTCTTTCTGCGCACTTTATTAGCTGCAGTCAAGTGCGGGGACGTAAGAACAAAGCCACCTTACAATCTCGTATCTGCCAGTATTAAATGACAGTCTGCGGAGAGGCTGAAAGGAAACGAGTCTGGGTGCAAAGGAATTCCGACCTCAGAAAACACAGTCAAATATCCTTGTGGTGGAACTTAGGGCTATTTGGGGTTCTTGGGTCTCAGATAAGTCATCAGAAACCTTCTCACTGCAACATGACACCAACAGGTTCTGGGTTTTAAGCCCACCTGTCTACTTCTTAGACATCCCAAGACAAAATGGACTTGAGAACTAACCCACCGCTCCCCACCACACACACACACATGTCCTACCCTCTACCCCATGAAATGACTGAGTAGACAAACTTCTGAAAAGACGATTCTTTCTGGAATCACCCCATGACCTCATGTGGTTCTGGTTCAGATGCCTACGAGATTTATCACCTAGCTTCTGGTGGCAAAGGCAAAGCACACGACTGCTCCAACCGACAGGCCCCTGCCCCTTGCCAGGACACACCCCCATCCCACTCCTCCTGCTGCTCCCCTCCCCCCGCCCGCCAGTGAGAGCTGCCGAGAGACAAGCACACCAGGAGATGCCATGACAAAAACAAACCCACTGCAGGTACAGAAAAATCTAGGACTGTTCATATGTCCAGGTCAGGTGGCACCTATCCTATCCTGACCAGTGTTGTGGCACAGCGCATTATGCCACCTCCAACAACATGAGCATCCCATATGGGCACAGGTTCTGCAACCTCAGACCCTTTCAGCTACTGTGTCTGGAAGAACAGAGGCACTCTGGCAGTCCCCCAGGCCTCACTCATGGCCCACCACAGGCCTCAGCAACACCATCCCTAACTTGATGTCACACACATCAGATGTCCAGAGCAAATGCATCCTTTCACATCTACCAGATGAACGCTGAGGTGGAGCCTGGCAGGTGTGCGGCCCTCTTCATCACGGGAGCAATCCCTGTGGGGGTGAAGCCCAGGTGGACGGCTTCATCAGCTTACCTGCTCCTGCTTCTCCAACCACTTATCCACCATGGGGTGGCTGGCGCTCAAGGATGACCGTGCGTTGTCCCTCTGGAACTGGTGAGACCAGCTACTGGTGTCCCTGGGCAGGCTTCTATAGTTTTCATCTTTCTATTCAAGAAGAAACAAAGAAGAGATGGCTCATAAAAAGGAATCTTGCAAATCAGCTTTGGTTTTCAAAGGCAGCGGTATTGGTATTGAAGATATTGTTGCAAATGCACAAAGTCAGTTGACTGGGGACACTCCATCCACCGCAAGACTCAGAAATGCAACCAGGTGTAAGTCTACTGCCTGTGGCAGGTGGGGTGGGCTGTGCATGCACACCCACCACGAGGCTGAACGCTGCACCCATGATGGAGTAGAGGTTGCACACGCACCGTAAAAGCAAGACATATTTCTAAACAGGATTTTTACTTCTTTTCATTGCCATAATCACACTGTGAGATACCACCTATAATTCACCAAAAATGCTGAAAATACACAATGATCAAGGCCTACCGGATGCTTCTTTCACAAGAATAACAACTGGTAATAGCAACGAAGACATCACAAGGCACACCCACATCCCACAGCAGAATATCTGAGCTCATGTTCTGGCTCCACACCCCATCCAGCTTCCTGCTAATGCACACCTCAGCAGCCAGTTGATGGCTCAGGTGCACAGGCCCCAGTCCCTGCCACTCACATGGGAGAGTCTGATGGAGCTCCAGGTTCCTGGCTTCAATCCAACCCACGTCTGACCATCATAGGTATTCAGCAGTTAATCAGCACATGGCAGAATTCTTTTTTTTTTTTCTATTTTATTCTCTCTGCCTTTCAAACCAATAATTTAAAATTTTTAAATTAATGACTAAATTATAACAACTTTCTCTGGCTTTTGAGCTGTCAGGCTAAGAATAAAATGTGAAAGTCACGAGCAGGAGAGGAAGGCAGTCTTCAGACACTAAAGTCTCCCACACAAGATCAAGCAAAAATCATCTCCTCAGAGCCAGTGCTATGGTATAGCAAGTTACGGCACTGCCTGCAGGGCAGGCATCTCCTATGGGCTCCAGTTCAAGTCTCAGCTGCTCCAACCCAGCTCTTGCTAATGGCCAGGGAAAGCAGTGGAGGATGGCCCAGGTGCTTGGGTCCCTGCCCTCATGTGGGAGACCTGGAAGAAGTTCCTGGTCTTTGTGGCCAACTGTGGAGCAAAACAGCAGAAGAAAGCCTACTCTCTTGGTGTTCTTAACCCCTCGCTCTGGAATCTCTCAAAGAAATAAATCTTAAGAAAAAAATCCTTACTATCCATTCAACCCAATGACATCAGTTACCATGGTCAATACCCAAACTGTCATCTTCTATGCGCAGCACGATTATAAATATTAGATGCATGGCAGACGTATGCATTACACCCTAACTACATGGGCACTAAATATAGGCTGAATATCCCTTCTTCCGAAATGCTTGAGAACAGATGTAGCTTAAATTTCCGACTTAGGAAATTTTAGAATATGTACACGCAGAGAATGAAGTGTATTAGGAATGGGATGCTAATTTAAATATCAAATCATTTCTATTTCATCCACAAAGGGTCTTTAATAAATTCAGAAATGTGCATTATCAAATTCTTTTAAAAATTATTTTGTCCCAAATAAGCTTATCTTTAAGCCTCATTTTAATAAAAATTTTGAAAGTACCATGTTCACAACATACACAGAGCCTGAAGGTGAGACAGCGAGGGAAAGGTTGGGAGGTGCTGGGGAGTGAGCAAGAGAGCCAGCATGCAAGAGAACATGAGAGTGTTTCTATCGTTGACTTGCTAACTGATAACAGTCGTCTGGGCCAGGCCAAAGCAGGACCCAGAAGCTCCCTCAGGATCTCCCACGTTGAGTACAGGCCCCGGGCGCTTGAACCATCTTCCACTGCTTTCCCAGGAACAACAGAAAGGAACCAGGTAGGAAGTAGAGCAGGTGAGAATTGAACCAGTGCCCTTCAGGGACATACACAGTGGCTTAACTAGCTGCAGTAGGCCAGCCCTCAGAAGGCAGCTCCTTCTGCTATTTTCAGGGCACTTCCATTCTGACTACAATCTGACACAGGAGGGACTATGGGGAATTTTTCCATTTATTGTATCCAAATTCGCATGCACGAACAAAAGCTTTTTTTAATTTTGTTTTTTATTTCAGGTTTCAGATAATCAGGTTAAGGATGCACAATCCATTCAAACACAGAAACAAAAAATGTGCAGTTCAGTCACTTTGCCTGGTGCAGCCCTGTCTTCCTTCATAACAATAACACTGAAAAAGAAGTGACACTCCTGGATCTCTATCAAGAGGCTCGAGGATACCAAAGGCAGCACACACACCCCACACACACGCTCTGAGCCACTTACAAATACACACGCAACCATGGTCTTTTGTATGCTTTTACATAAAGCACTCACCGGAACAAAATAAAATCATCTCTGAAAACAGCAAAAACAAACCTTCCTACCAGAAAAACTTGATCCATTTCTGGTCTCTGCAGCTCGAGTGGCTGGAGTGCAGGGAATTACCAACTCCAACAGAACACAAATGGGTCACAGCCAAGTGTCACAACTGTCTAGTAACAGGACGAGGGGCTGGCCTGCTAAAGTGAACTAGGAAGGGCAGGGAAGGAAAAGAGGGGAGCGAGAGAGAAGGCGGAGACGGGGGAGAGGAGATAAGGGGAAGGAGGGAGGAGGAGGGATGGAGGGGAGGGAAGAGCAGGGCAAGTGGGCAGGAAATGAAGATGTCAGTTCTCACGGGGGGACACCTCACCTGAAAACCTGCACCTGCGACCAAGGGAGACACCCCTTTGTAGATACGCAGACAGCGCGCTATGGAGAGCCTCGAGAGGTCACTGAGCAAGCAGTGTGATGCTCAGCCTGGAGGCCTTGGCAAAGCCCAGTGCAATGAAGGCCTGTATGTGACCCTCAGTGCCACAGGCAAGACAAAGGTACCAACTCCGCACTGAGCAATGGTCATTTCACACAGCACCCTGAAAATTTTCCCTGCTGTGCCAGCTGGGGAGGGCAGGCCTGACCGCTTGGTTTTAACATCAGTGTTAAGCACTCCTCCTGACATCACTTGCAGAAGGCGAAGATCACATTGTGGGAAAAGTCCACGGGGAACTGGTCGCTTGCAGAAGGAAAAAACACCATTCCCAATTGAGGCCGCGTCATCTCCCATCCAGAGCTGGCTCTGTGGTCCTTGGCTGTGGACCCCTGGCTGGCCTCATCCTCCCCTTCCATGTCGTCCCCACAAGGTGTTGATCCAGCACAATCATCATACAAACACAGAGCATGTGTAGCCCCCCCACCCCCACAACACTCACTCACCCACCTGGAGCCCTTCCAAACCTGCGACTCCTGCAGAGAAACCCAGCCATCTTCCACACCCAGATAAGATGTCACTCACCCCTGGCAACATCCCTGCTGCCAGAACTCCTCTCCTGAGTTTGCAATGGGTGGGCTCAAATTTCCCTTTGGTGGTGCCTCTAACTTGTAATTCAGTTAACTTTTGAAATTGTGGTTTCCATGATCACAGGCAAGCACCAGGGCAGAAAGTCACCACTCAGCTTCAAGCCCAAACTCAGCAAGGTGGCCATACTGATGGCCTGGCTTCACCTTAATTACTGTGTATTTGTTTTCTTCCTTTTTGTCTGCTATCTGGCATGTCATCAGAACCCTGAAGTTTCCAAACAAACCCATTGCTAGGTTATTTCTACTGTGTGTTTCTTCAATGTGCTTTATTTTGGGGGGAGGGTGTTCAGTACACAGCTGTAGTTGCCACTCTTGCATCAGATGTCAAAACACCTGGGTTCAAGCCCTGGCTCCAGCTGCTGATGAATGTGCAGCCTGAGAAGCAGCAGGTGATGGCTGAGGTGCTGGGGCTGTTCCCATCACTCAAGTGACACCTCTGGATTAAGTTCCTTTGCCTGGCCCAGCTCTGGCTATTGTAGGCATTTAAGAAATGAATCAGCAGATGAAATATCTCTGTCTTCCTTCCGGATAAAAGCAAAACCATGCATATACATCAAAAACATATTTTCTCTGAAAAGTAACAGCTGCATCTTGCAGTTTCTGATGAACGTGTGTACTGAGATCGTGTGCCCACTACACTGAGTGCCACACCCACACCCTGCACCAGGCCAGGGCGGTGGCTGCTGAGTTTCCTCCATGTGCATGTCAGACATGGTGTATAACCTCCAGGTAAGTCAACCCTGACATGCCCCTCACAGACAGGGCATCATGGGACAATCACACCACAACTAATAGGACATGACCAAAAGCCCAGCCCTCTGGCACTTGGCCTAAAACACACTGTGACTCTGTGCCAAATCCAGACTCAGGTTTGAGACCTTCAGGGATCTGTTCATGCCAACTCACAGACACGTCACATGGCTGGCAGTAACACGCCATCTCCTCCACATTCCCCCTTGGCCTGGAGCTGGGATCAGGTTGCACACAGACAAAGCAGCATGTCTTGGGTGAAGGCACATGACACACCTCCCCTGGACATGGCCTCCCTCTGACACACATCTACCACACTGCACTGTGGGCTCAAACATGCCTCTGGGTACAAATGATCTCAATGCAATGTTCTTCTCTGTCTCTGGGAAAAATCTACACCCGTTTACGAGGGAAAACACTACTAGAAAAACAGTCAACACTGTTAAGATTTATTTTTCAAAACCTCCATTTGATGACTGAAGAGAAGCCCCTTTGTCAAGTTTTATCCCCACGTCTACCTACACTTGCAACAAGTGGGAGCAGCTTTGAAGAACCCAACCGCCCATCTGCATCGTTCATATCAGCTGATGCCTCCAGTCTTCACACTGCCACATGCCAAAGTCAGAGAAATCTCGCTCCAGACTTACACACTGCCAGTGGTACGAAGATGCAAAGACCATAATGACCACTGCACTTGAGAAGGAAGGGAAAGCATTTCTGATATCAGAATTTTATGTAAAAAAAAAAAATGCCATTAAGAACAGCTATTCCCTTCTTTTTATCTTATTATTATATATTTTTTAGTATATCTCAAAAGCAGAGGAATAAGAAAAAGAGAGAGAGAGGGAGAGAGAGAAACAGAGAAAGAAAGAGAGAGAGACATCTTTCATGCAGTGCTTCACTCCCTAAATGGCGTCAACCACCAGGCTGAAGCCAGGAGCCCTAATACTTGGGCCATCTTCTAGTGCTTTCACAGGGGTATCAGCAGGAGCTGGATCGTAAGCAGCACATCCAGGACATAAATGAGTATCCATATATGGGATGCTAGTAGTACAGGAGGTGGCTTTACTAGCTATGCCATAACATCACCTGGTTATCTCTCTGCTGATGATACACATGTGCACACGTGTGTGAGTACACACAGACACACACACACACACCACCCCCAAAATGGCTCTGATCCATACTGTTGCACGGGATACTCTGTCTCCCACCCAAAGCAGAGGCACCTGCCACAGTCCAGCTTTACTTCTTCTCTGAAGGGCCTCCCCACCATCAGATGTTGAAGTTCCAGCTGGGGTCAGGCTGTGCATTTTCACCTACAGGTTCCTGGCAAAGAATGAAAATCTCTTCCAGGGTAAGGGAAGCAAACTGTCTGCCATAAACATTCCTAAGCCAGGTACAATCTAATCAAAGGTGACGAGGCCCAGCATGAGACACGAGGTTGCTGCTGACACCCACCGAAGTGGCAGCTGAAGGCACCATCTCCAGGAAGCAGGTCTCCAATGGGTGTCGGAGCTTGTGGGAGCTCAAACCCACATGTCACAGGCAGCAGAGCTACTGAAAGGACAGTAACAGGAGTGACGAGCCTTTTGGGGTCAGCATCGAAAACCCGATTTTGTTTAGACCAGACTCCAGCAGTAATCAAATCTCTTAGCTAAAGAAGAAAACGGAAACAATGTCCTCAAACACAAAACACTCCAATTAATTTCACTTCTGCACCTTCCACGCATCTCACGCCATATCCGCCTGGGAGATGCTAACATTTTTAATTCACAGTAATTCATTTCATCCCTGCAAATGGGGTTAAAAAACATATTCAATACCTGCTTCATTGAAGTATTTTCAGAGTATCTAACCAGAGAGTCACCACAGCTATAGAAATGGGGACACACACAAGAACAAACACATGCAGCTTGCTTAACCAACAAATCTGTGGAACAGCAAATCTGTGGAAAAGCAAATCTACAGAGAGGAGGAAAGAAGGAGAGACACAGAGAAAGCTCTTCCATCCACTGGTTCACTCACCAAGTGGCCATATTGGTCAGAGCTGAGCTGATCCAAACCTGGAGCCAGCAACTACATACTTCTGGGTCTCGCACACAGGCGCAGGGTCCAAGCCTTTGGGCCGTCCTCCACTGCTTTCCCAGGCCACAGGCAGGGAGCCGGACAAGAAGCGGGGCACACCCAGGTCATGGATTGGCACCCATAGGGGATGTCATCACTCGCAGGGTGTGAACAAAATAAATCACTGCAACGGTCCAATGAGGGTCATAGTACTTGCTAGCATTTCAGACTGGAAGCGTCCACTCACGACACCTGTGGGGCCTCAGAAAACTTCTTATTTTGGAACATATCTTTAACAAAAAGAAACTTTTATTTATTTTTTTACAAGTTAGAGTTATAGAGACAGAAGACAACAGAGAGATCTATGTGCTAGTTCATTCTCCGAATGGAAGCAATGGCCAGGGTTGTGCTGATCTGAAGCCACAAGGCTCCTCCAGGTCTCCCAGATGGGTGCAGGGACTCAAGCACTTGGGCCATCCGCTGCCACTTTCCCAGGTACATTAGAGGGAGCTGGACTGGAAGTGGATGGCCCAAGTCCTTGGGACACTGTACCTACGATGGGAGATTAGGAAGAAGCTCCTGGCTCCTGGCCATTAGCAGCCACTTGGGGAGTGAACCAGCACACAAATGATCGTTCTCTCTGTCTCTCCTTCACTCTGTAAATCTTCATTAGAAATAAAAATAAATAAATCTTTTAAAAAAAACACACCACCACACTGGCATCATTCAATACTCGTTTGCTATTGTAAAAGATGAATCCATCCTTGTCACATTTTCCATCCTTCGATGCAAGCATCAACTGACCAGATGGATTAACAGAACAACTGAATAATTTCTGGGAGAAAAAAAAATCACTGTCCAACTCAGATTTCCCTTTCACCTTGACATTCCCCATTAACTATGAAATCTCCTCAAACAGCAAACCACCATACAGAGGCAGTGTCAGACAAACAGCAAACTTTGTTTCCACCAACTCTGGTCTTACTCTACACTCTCCTACCATGAATCCTGTGTGACAGTCACGTCTCTAAACGACAACTGAACGGGAAGCATTTGCCATGAGGAAACTGGTGACACACGCTCTAACGAACCAATCAGAGTCTCTCCCAGCCAGGCTCATTAACGGTAGAAAAGCAGGGCCTCTGATGAGAATATTAACACTCAAGGAAACTAGTCTTGCTCCACAAACTCTGACAGAACACTGGAATATTGCAGAAAGAGACACTGGGGGAACCTTTTGAGTAGCATCTATGGAGTAAAAGCATCCGTGCACTCTGGGATGTGGAATATTTGTTAAGAACACAGAATCTGGGGCCAGCACAGTGGTATAGCAAGCCTAAAGCACATTCCATATGGGAGCTAGTTTGTACCCTGGTTGCTCCACTATAGATTTAACCAGTTTGTGTTCTAGCTATTCCATATCAGATCCCTGCAAATGGCCTGGGGGAGCCAGGGGAAGATGGCCCTAGTGCTTGGGCCCCTGCACCCACGTGGCAAGACCGAGAAATTCCTGGCTTGTGGCTTCAGCCTAGCTCAGTCCTGATCACTGTGCCCATATAAGGAGTGAACCAGAAGATTGAAGCCATCTCGCTCTCTCCCTCTGTCTTCCTCTTTCTCCCTCTCTCTCCCTCTGTCTTTCTCTTTCTCCCTCTCTCTCTCTCCCTGCCTTTCAGGCACACAAAATAAATCCTTACATTAGAAAAAAAAAAGGTACAGACTTTGGAGATGGGCAGTTATGCTCATGCTACAACTCTGGGATTTATACGCTAACTCAATGAACAGCGAGGTAAGTTACTGAAACTTCCAGGCTCCACAGGCAAAGGCACATGGTATGGTATTACACAGACCTAAACCTGAGAAGGTAATGACATCTATTAATTTGAAAGACAGAATTAGAAAGACAGACAGATAGGCCCTTTAATACTTCCACATCCAAATGGCTGCAACAGCTGGAGCTGGGGCAGGCAGGTGCCAGTATCTTCATCGGGGCCTCCCACTAAAGCAGAGACCCACATACTTGGAACATCCTCCACTGTTTGCCCAGGTGCAGGCAGCTTGGTCAGAAGTGGAACTGCCAGGCCTGGATTGGTAAGCACGTGGACGATGACACTGCAGGTGGTAGCAATGCCAGCCCCGAGAGGATGGTTAGATGAGGTGACATATATCACAGCTAAAAACACACAGTGCCCACTAAGACAGTTTGGGTCTGATGACACAGAAATATTGAAAACTCAGAACACATTTAATGCAAAGCCACAATACACAGACAGAAATCAATTCAATCCCAGCATATGCAAATCCTGACTGGGCCGCATTCTTCCCAAGATAGTCAGAATGGTAGGCAAGAGGAAGAATCCACAGTAAAACCATGGACAGGCAAGGCCAGACGCCGGGTGCCCCATGGACAGGCAAGGCCAGATGCTGGGTACCCCATGGACAGGCAAGGCCAGATGCTGGGTGCCCCATAGACAGGCAAGGTCAGACGCCAGGTGCCCCATGGACAGGCAAGGCCAGACGCCGGGTGCCCCATTGCCAAGGAGCCCTCTAACCCTTCCCAGAGCCTGAGGGACTGTGCTGACCTTTGCCACTGAGAGATGGTGACAAATCCATGACAGAAACCGATGTGAAGATGACAGCAAGTACAGAGGTGACTGTGGTGCAGGCCAGGTGTGTCCTGAGCTGTGTATGTCACTGGCATCGCAGAAATGGCCTAACTCAGGCCCAGAACCAACCACCTGATGGTTTCCGCATCCTCCTCACATCTGCTCAGGGCTTTCTACATCTTTTCCTCCTCTAGAGCTTATGCAAAGCAATCACCACCACTTTTCAGCAACATCCCACCTTCCCACTGAAGTAATCCCACTTCGGGTATCTTGTCTCTAAGACTCAGAGACATCAACATTAATGGATATATTAAGCACAATCTCTGAAGGCCACATCCAAAGGTTACATTTAAGAGCAAACAAAACGGGCAAAGATACAAATGTCAAACGACAGAGAAATCATCCCACACAGTTAGCCAATGCCAGCTCCAAGAAAATGAGCACACAAATGCAATACCGAGTGGGAGGATGGGGTGGAGTGCTAAACAGGAATCCAGAAAAACCATCTGATGAAACAGAACCAGCATCAGTACCAAGGACAGTGGAGCTGAGCAGATGTCCTGAGGCTAAAGTGCCACAACCTCAAACCTACTCGCCGTTCCATTCCCGCAGGATCTGGCTCCTGCTTTGGAGTTTTCCCACCGCCACTGATGCAAACAGCAAGCACTGAAATTACCAGGAGACAGACAGTGTTTCAAGATCCTTCAGACATACCCTAAGAGACGTTTGTAACAACAATTTTCTAAATTTGGAAGATCTCTCATTGCCAAGAGAAAGCTAAATGAGACAACGGAGACCCCATCTCTCCCAGAAAGATACAAGAGCCCTGGGTACTGGAAAGATACCAAACCCAAGCTGAGAAATCAAACCAGCAACAACAAGCCCAGGGGGTAAGCAGGGAGTCCAAGGTCCCCTTTACCAATACAAATTTAAAAATAAGAAAGGCTAAGGATGCCAACACTGTTTCCCGTGATCGCCTTCTTCCTGTTCCCTCGGCAGGATCAGCATGCATCCACCTGTGCGGGCTGAGGAGAGGGAGACAGGCGGAGGAAGGCAATCTAGAAAGAGGGGTTCCTGGTTTTTACACTGGGAGTGCCCAACCAGCTGTTCATGGCAATGTTGGTTGAGGAGGGTGCTGCTGGATGACCTGTGTACAGGAAGCCTATGCTTGGGCCTGGGATGATAGCCCAGTGGCTAAATCCTCGCCTTGCATGTGCCACGCTACCATATAAGTACAAGTTCATGTCCTGGTTGCTCCAGTTCCCATCCAGCTCCCTTTACTACTGGTCTGGGAAAGTAGTAAAGAATGGTCCAAAGCCTCGGGACCCTGCACCCACGTGGGAGACTGGGAAAAAGCTCTGAGACCCTGGCTCCTTATCAGCCCAGCTCTAGCTGTTGCAACCACTTGAAGAATGAACCAATGGACAAAAGATCTTTATGTCTTCTCTCTGTGTATCTGCCTTTTTAATGAAAAAAAAAATTTTTTTTAAAGGAAGGAAGCAAGCCAGCCAGCCAACCAGCCAGCCAGCTTACCCTTGTCAGGATGTGAACAACAGAAACATGAAAAGCAACCACAGAGAACACCCAGCAAAGCCGAGACTGCCCTAGCCATCACCACTTCTCCAATGACAAACAAAGAAAACTAAGAAGCCCACAGACCCCTGGCCAGCATGGCCTCACTACCAGCTATCCACCTACACGGCCCTAACACCCCATCAGCTAGGGAAGGGTGGTTGGGATTCCAGCCAGGGAAGACCCCAGCTCTTGCTGACAGTTTTCAAAGCAGGGGGTGGAGGCGGAGATGAGGAGGATCCCCAGCCCAGGAGTGAAGTGTATCAGAATGCAACATGCCTGCTGGCAGTGACAGAGTTAGCATTATCCCACCACAGGCTGGAAAGCCACGAAGCACTGTGCTGTGCCATGAGCCTTCACAGCAACCCAGAGATCACTGGGTCAGAAGAACACAGACACTGAATTCACTTCTTCCCAAGACTTTACACAGAAAACCTCAGCCACCTGACAGTACCATCTTAAAATGACCCAGCATAGGTGTGCTCTGGTGCACCAAGTGGAAAAGTAAACTTCATGCCTTGTGCCTCATCAGCAGGTCCGCTTACTGTGCGCTGCGCCACTGCACACAGGGAACACTAGAAGCCTGGTGGTAACTGGAAATAAGGTCATATTTAATCAGCCACAAACATATAAAAAGCTCTGAGGCTAATGCAAACAGCACGCGCTTCAGGAAAACATCCAAGTAAGATACTTGAAAAGCCACAGAAAATGTGTAGGACCAATTCGTTACACATTAAGCTGCATGTTGTAAATGTGCTTAATTTCATCTAGACATGGCTGAGCATGGAGTTCAATGCCTCCGTGTAGTAACATACAGGCAGTCAGCTACCTGTAACACTATACTGCACAGGAAAGAAGCTTACTGAATATGCAACAGTTTTCGAAAACAATATTATATTTAAGGATGTCTTACAACATTCAGAAAATGAAAACCATGAAAACATTAAAGTACTTCAAGAAGTTGAGAGAAAAATGTGCACTATGAAAAAAATTCTGTATAGATTTCAAACATTTTTCAAAGCAAAATAAGCTTAATGTTAATGTTTTTTAACCTGAAAGATTTACAAAAAGAGAGGAGGGAGAAACAAAGATTTTTTTTTTCCGTCTGCAGGCTCACTCTTCAGATGATAGCCATACACAAGAATGGGTCAGGCCAAAGCCACAACAGCATTCAGGTCTCCCACAGGGGTGGCAGGTCTCCTCCAGGAGTGGCAGGGCCCAAACCCTTGTCTCAGGCCTCTTGCAGGGAATTGGATTAGAAGTGGAGCAGACTGAGCCCGGCACGATAGCATAGAGGCTAAAGTCCTCATCTTGCATGCGCCGGGATCCCATATGGGCACCAGTTCTAATCCCAGCAGCCCTGCTTCCCATCCAGCTCCCTGCCTGTGGCCTGGGAAAGCAGTCAAGGAAGGCCCAAAGCCTTGGGACCCTGCACCCGCGTGGGAGACCCGGAAGGGCTCTTGGCTCCTGGCTTCAGATTGGCTCAGCTCCAGCCGTTGTGGCCGCTTGGGGAGGGAACCATCAGACAGAAGATCTTCCTCTCCATCTCTCCTCCTCTCTGTACATCTGTCTTTCCAATAAAAATAAATAAATCTTAAAAATAAAAAAACAAGTGGAGCAGACAGACATACATTGGTGCGCCTGTGGGATGTTGGTGTCACAGGAAGCAAACCCCTGAACTTAACAAGCAACAACATTTTCCAGCCCTTGTACAGCGGTCTACTAGTGGCAGAATGCTAAATTCTAGGAGATACAACAACAGAGTATTTCTGCATTCCTGCAAAACACTGTCTTAACATGATTCACAGCAGGGTGAATATCCCTTGTGATACGGGAAAGATGTGCAAACAACCACCATATAAACCTGAAGACACAGCAGGACTCCAATTCCGTGTGTGTGTGTGAGAGAGAGAGAGCGAGCAAATCAGAGAGCTAGCACACATTATTGCTGGCTCTTGGTTGCAGGGATGGAGAGTTGATGGCTTCATGTGGACCTATTCTACCAGCGGGCAGTGGTCACTACATCTCTCCTGGAGCCCTCTGTCCTCTGCTGCTCTCAGGGCTAGAGTCCCCGGCTTCGCTTCCTGGATGTCCGACCACCTCTCTGTTGCATTCCACCCTTTCCAGCTGCCTGGGGAGTGAGACACAGGCCCTTTTCCTGGGCTGCGATAGCTGGCAGGAAGAGGCAGAGAAGTCAATTTTAGGGATTGCATGGTGGGGACAGTTAATGTCTGTTTTCTCCTTTACGTTAGAATCAGGATCTGGCTGTTGGCAATGAACCTGCCTGACTCACACACCTGAGACACTGGATGTGCAAAAAGAAAAGCAATCCCCTGAGGACTCTGGTGCAGTGGACAAGCTTGCTGAGATGAATCTGCCTCAAGAGCCAACCTTTATGAACATCTACACCCACATGGTCCATTACAGTGAATGTCACCAGACCTTCCCTGCATCTGTCTACTGCATAACAAAGTCCTCTGAAGTTCCGAGCTAATCCAACTTGAGGTGCCCTCCAGGGTCTTTGTGGACTCCCTCATAACAGAACACTTAGGGCAGTGGATGTGACATTAAATCCCTAGCCCCAGAAGGGACACCTTAAAATGTCCTCCACTTCTTTCCAGATTCTCTTCTGCTTAACTTGACAGATCTCAAGTACGTCTGTCTGCTTGAATGATACAAGGGAGAGTTTCTTCCAATGTAGAACAAGGCTCGATTTAGACGTAAACAATAAGTCAGACAAATATCAAGATATACCCAAGCTGATGGTAACACACATGGGTCTCCCAATACTTCATGATACTCCTTGTACACAGAACAATGTTTATTAATTTCATGCCACAGATTAAGCCTCTGCACCACGAATTCAGCCAAGAGCCAACACCACATGGAAATCATTGGGAAAGGGGCTGAAGCGGGTGACAAGGGTTCCAGGAACAACAGGCATCAGAAAGTATTAGCACCCATTTCTACAAAGACAACCCGAGCTAAAGTTAGGCAGATGGACCACATTAGGTCAAGGAAGAAAAATGGCATTAAACCCAGACAAGTACATTTACATTTCATCAGGAGACTCAGAGATGAAGTTATCTAACGGGAAGCTAGGATCAAGGACCAGGACGCCTGAACCATCGATAATGCCTTCAGGTCCCCAGCAAGTGAGCAGGAACACCTACTCGCCCCTGCAGGGACATACAAGCAACAATCAGATGGGTGCCTGGGAGACATGGCAGGAGAGAGGTTTCACAGCACACACACCTTCATGGTGACGCTCAGAAGGCTGGAGCACAGGCAGAGCACAGCAAATGAAAGTGCAATCCTAAACAGCAGGGACCTGAACCTGGCTATACAAGTGGCCCCTAGACAGGAAGCCATGGGGGCCCATGGCCTGCCCCAGCGTTAAGACCATTATCATCTCCAAAACCCAGGAGGGAGTGAGGTAGATAGAACAAGCAGGTGTGGGAGCTCACATCCCTGATACAGGACAGAAGGGCAGAGGGGTAGAGCTGGCAGGTGTGGAGTCACGCCCCTGATACAGCAAAGGAGAGTGGGGGGCTCACCTTCCTGTCGCAGGTGTTGGGGCCACTGGATGGGCTCTGCTTGAGGAAGCCAGCTGTGGTGGACCAGCGGGTGGGATTTTTCCTGGAGGGTTCCTCAGAGGAGAAGTGGTTGTCGCTGAACGAGGTGGAAAGGCCCACAAGGGCGGGGTCACTGCTCCGGCGTACGTGGAGAGGCATATCTGGAAGTAGGAAAGCACATGGTTTAGCACACAAGGAAGGAATCGCAAAACTGAAGGCAGGATCAGTGAAGCTGGGTCCCAGAAACCTGAAAGCTCTCCTCCGAGGGTCAATGGGCCTTCACTGGGAATATGCACTGCACACGTTCCTTGGATGACCACAGCCACAGCAGACATTCCGTGAACAGACCACAGTCACAGTGGGGATCTCACGGACGGACGGACGAACGGACGGACGAACGGCCACGACAGGGATCCCCGGACAGACCAGGGCCATGGTAGGAATCCCACACACAGACCAGGGCATCAGCAGGGATCATGGACAGACCATGGCAACAGTGGGGATCCCACAGACAGACCTCGGCCACAGAAGGGATCCCATGGACAGACCACTGTCTCCCCAGCACTGTAGAGAGACTTAACACAGATGCCAACCAACAAAACTACAACAGTGTATCGCAAAACTACTGGACAACAGAGTTGGAGGGTAAGTTTAGTTCTGTTCCAAACAAGGCTACAATCTGCACCTGGCTTCCTCTTGACATACATGTTCTATGGAACGTTTGAAGAACACCTCCCTCAACACCTCATATGCACAGATTTGCAAATTTGGGGCACCACAAGAAATTTATTTTAATTCCACGTCCCAGGAACTTGAACGAGTCTCTTACTATGCGGTGCTGTGGCACTGAGGCCAAGCTGCCACCTGCAGTGCCAGCATTGCATGTGAGTTCCAGTTGCTGCCCATCCGTCCAGCTCCCTGCTACTGGGCTGAGAAACAGCAGAGAACGGTCCAATGCTTGGATCTTGCATTCCGTGTACGAGACTTGGAAGAAGCTCCTGGCTCTTCCATCGTGGCTGTGGCCTGGTCCAGCTGCAACCAATGTAGCCATTTGGGGAGTGAGCCTACCAATGCAAGATCTCTTTCCTACTCCTGAACTTGTCTTTCAAGCAAACAAAAAAAAAGAACCTGAAAATGTGTTACTCAGTAATTTTTCAATAAGATATTATTAGAAAAGCATGAAGCAAAAGCACCATCTATTCACCTTATGATGAAGAAAATCTCAAATATAGTAAAAGTACAGATTTTTCTGTCATGTAATCAAGTTAGATGAAAGACAGTATTTGAGCCACTCCACTCACAAACCAGAGTCTGCATGTACACACTCTGATAAAATCAGTAACAAGCTCAGGCAAGCATTTGTATTGGCAGCACCAAGAACATCTGGGCAGAGAGGAGCAAACAGGAAAGAGACAGAAATACCAAACTCAGACACAAGTTTGCAACATCTCTGAAGGTACATTCCCTTTATTGGTAACTAACAGAAAACACTCAAAGACTCGGATGACACAAAAGGTAAAAGAAATGAAATGCTGAGTCATGTTGTCTGAAGGTAGGATACAAAGAAATACATTCACAACAGCAAACCTGCCTCAACAGCAGTGTCAGTGAAAAAGTGGAGCCTACACTGACTGTGTGGCATTAGTACTGATGGCAGTACTACGAGCTAGCAGAAACCTTACATGCAATCTCCACATGGCAGATACAGCTGTGCCTGGTGACCCCAGCAGCCCATGCAGGCACGGCTTCACGTTCTAGCAGCTCCATGTGCCATCAGGCCGCTTGCTCACAGCCTGAAGATGGCTCAAGTGCTTGCGTTCCTGGCACCCACATGGGAAACCTGGATGAAGGTCCTGGCTCCTGCATCTGGCCTGGCCTTCAGAGGCATCTGAACTGTCCCAGTGGGTGAAAAACTTCCGACATATGTAACTGCCTTTCAAATGAACAGAGTAAATCTTTATTTAAAAAAAAAAATCTGTGTAGTGGGCTTGGTGTGATGGCTCAGTAGCTAAAATCATCACCTTGCACGCATCAGGATCCCATATGAACACCAGGTCATGTCTCAGCTGCTCCACTACCCAACCAGCTCCCTCCTTGTGGCCTGGGAAATCAGCAGACAATGGTCCAAATTCTTGGGAGCCTGCACCCACGTGGGAGACCAGGACGAAGCTCCTGGATCTTGGCTCCAGATCAGTGTAGCTCTGACCATTGCGGCCACTTGGACAGTGAATCAGTGAAGGGAAGATCTTTTTTCTCTGTATCTCCTTCTCCCTGTACAGTGGCAGCAGCCTGGTCAGTTGCTACCTGTGATACAACCATGCCATACAGGAGCACCTAGTTGAGTCTCAACTGTTTCACTTCCGAACCAGTTCCTTGCTAATGGGCTTGGGAAAAGCGGCAGCAGATGGCCCCAGTGCTTGGGCCCCTGCCACCTGCTTCTCCCCACGTGGGAGCCTTGGATGGCATACCAGACTCCTGGCTGGGGCCTCCTGATGACTTGTGGTTGCAGTCATTTGGGGAGTGAATCGATGGACAGATGATCTTTTCTTCTGTCACGTTCCCCTCCAAATAAGTAAATAAATCTGTGTTAAGATCACAATACTCTTCCTACAAGGAAAGTTCTCCACCAAGAGGGGGGAAAAGTAATTCCCAGAGTCATTAAATGAAAAATATAATCACAAAGGTAACAACTTGGGGGGGGGGGAGGGACAGAGAGAGAGCTCAATTACACCGGATAATTACAGACAATTACAATACTGTTAAAAAGGTCGTTAACTGTTCAGTTGTTAGACAACTCTGAAGCACCTCACCGTGTGTGTGTGTGTGTGTGTGTGTGTGTGTGTGTGTTTGCGCGCCTGCTTGCAGGGAGCCGAGGCGAAGCAACACTACCAGCACACAGGAGAAGACTGGTGTACTGATGCACACAAAGGACCTAATCTTTCACCAAGCATGTGCAAGTACACTCCAAACCGCAAAGAAACTCAGGTCTCATGGGATCCCCACCACCACCCTCTGCTTCTGCCCCCCAGCCCAGGTTTGCTTGCCACTAGCAAACAGCTTGCTCTCCTTGAGTCTGAAATGTCCCCAGGGGAAAACATGACAAACACACACACACAGTTTCGATGAGATAAATAATTAGGACCATCATCTTCTGACAAGCACACTGTGTTCATCTGTTAGTCGGAAACAGATGAAAATAATGAGTATTTGCCTTGATGGATCTGCAGCTTGCATGTGGGGGAGGCAGGCATTTACATCAAAGGGCAATACCGGGGCAGGCATGTGGCTGAGCCCAGACGCCAACACGTGGGAACCCCACCTGCCGGGGAGGGCTGGGTCAGTGCCACCGTCTCCAAACCAGCTGATGTGATGCGCAATCTGAGAGGCAGCAGTAATGGCCTTTGATGCCCCCGGGAGACTTGGATTGATGGCTGCACTCAGGCATTTACCTGACCTAGCCCCGGCCTTTGGAGGCTTTGGGAAATAAACTAGCAAATGGGGAGATCTCTCTGTGTGAGTCTCTCTTACTCTGTGTGTCTCTTTCAAACATTTTTTTTTTTAATGACAACATAAAGGACACACCCAAGGAAGTTTCCATTATGTAGCCTTCCTCCAGTTCCTCTTTCTTCTTGCTAAAACTGATACACAGGTCCAGTGCTAGGGTAATAACATCACCTGCAATGCTAACACTCCACGTAGCTACGGGTTCAAGTCCGGGATGCTCCACTCCCATCCAGCTCCCTGCTAACACACCTGCAAAAACAGCACAGGAGGACTCAAGTGTCTGGGTCCCTGCACCCAGACAGGAGACCTGGAGTAAGTTTCTGTTTTCGGCTCAGCCCAATCCCAACCATGGTGGCCACTGAGGGAGTGAACCAGCAGATACATGATCTGTCTCTCCCTTTCAGTAATTCTCAAATGAATCCTTTTTTTTTTTTTTAAAGAAAAATCACATTTTAATCTATTGATTACAACCAAAAATGTCATGGTGTACCACGAGGGTCCCATTGCCACAACTGAGTAGAAACTTCCAAACCCCAAGTTTCACTAGGAAATTTGAGTTTTATCATCAGTGACAAGCACAACCAATGGTTTGTCTTGTTATAGACAAACACATCTCTCCAGAAAATAAGTGACCCACATCCAAATACGCTAGTCTTTTGGAGCCTTCCAAAGAAAAACCATGAGAAAATGTTTCCTGGGCATGCTGCTCAGACCACTCCAAACATGGACCTCACAGACACCACTGGGTGGCATTCTACACAGTTAAGCGTGTCATGCCTGCTTCATGGATCACTCAAAAGGTTCAAAAAGATGGTGGGCCACCGCACCCGACCATTGCGGGGCGCTGGTGAGTCTGTCCTCAGCTTTTGACTCTGCTAAGATGGCAGTGAGGGTGGTTAAAGTGGTCAGCTCCCTGCCACCCACGTGGGAGACTCTGAATTCCAGAAAGGCAAAAAACAGAAAATGCAGTCTTGTCATGGCCTCCGGGAAACCCAAGGCTTCTCACCTGGGATCTGCTTCCTGTTCCTGGGGCCTACTGAGGTTCACAGATGACCTGATGCAATCGGTCCTCCTACAGTAATTAGAAATAATGGGAGCTTCAGGTGGAAGACATCATGGTCATTATTACTGCAGTGCTCAGCCCTAATTTTAGGAAAACGGATGCATTTAAAAATGAGATGGCAGAACTTCCTAACCCTGTAATCATCTGATTTATTTAATATAGAGATGTTCAAAGTACATCATCTAAAATATTAAAAAGAAAATTCAAAGACGGGGGCTCTTCAATAATTAAGCAGCTGGAGGCAGCACCAAGGGACTGGAGCCATGTCGCTGAGCTGGGACGGTGAGGAGCGTTTGATGTGCGAGCCGGCTTTGAAGCGTGGATAAAACAGGCACAACCCCACATCTCCGGATCTGAAACGCTCCGCAGCACTAGCGCCCTGTAAATATTGATTTGTCTCTGCAGATACGGTACTTTTTTTTTTTTAAACAAGCAGAAGTAACGGTTGATAGAATCATGAATTAGAGGGAAGCTAACAAGAAGGCAAGGCTTCTCATTCACTCGCCTCTATGCTTGCTTCAGATAATCACACAAGACAAAGGTATTTAACTCAGTGGCTAGCCAGTCCACATCACACAACCAGCTTCAGCTCCAGCTCCCGATCCAGTTCCTGGTCACACAGACCAGTGGAATAGACAGACGTGGTTCAAGGGACTGGATTCCAGCCACCCCATGGGAGACCTGGCTAGAGTTCCGGGCTCCAGGTTTCTAACTCCCCACCTTCACTCAGCACTGGCTTTGTCCCAGCAGCGGCGTATAGACAGGAGTGCTCTATTTATATTTCTCTGCCTCTGAAAGTTAAAATAAATAAAAATATTCAGCTATACACTTTCTATCAGAACCTAGGGTGTGCATACCCTTTGTCCATGGAAGAGGAAAACTGCTAACCACATCTTTGGTGCCACCATCCATTTCTTTCACGGCTCCTCACCCTGGCCAGGCTGACCACACAGGCCACGGGAACACAGCATTCAGGACCGCGAGATGCTCACGGCACTTGTCAAAAATGTGTGCAAGGGAAAAATAACCCCTAAGCGGGTTTCACAGCAAAAAGTTCTTCAAATCCATCTTGCATGCTTTTTACACGAAGTCGTTTTTACCATGCACCTTTAAGAAACTGATTTAGTGGAAAATTAATTACAGAGAAAGAGAGAAACAGAGAGGTGTTCCATCTGCCGGTTCCTTCCCCAAACTGCCTCCATGCCTGCAGCTGCTCTAATGGGGAGCCAAGCTCTTCCTGTGGTTCTTTCACGTGGGTGCAGGGGCACAGGCACTTGAGCCAGCTCCACTGCTTTCCCAGGTCTATCAGCAGGGAGCTGGGTTGGAAAAACAGCTGCCACCCACATGGACTGCCAGGATCCCAGGCAGCAGCACAGCCCATTATGCTGTGGCTCTAACCCCGTCACAAATTTTTTTTTTCCAAGATTCCCCTTATTTTTCATGACAACAGAGTCTTCACACAAAACAATTTACTTCTTCTTTTAATTCTATTTTTCCATGAACTTTCTGAAGAACTCTCAGATCTTGCCCCTTTTTCTGTGAAGGCGCTTAGTCAGTATCTCAATGACTGAGTTAAGATTCTGAGAAGTAACATGCGAAAAGGCAGGGCAAGAAATGGGCTTGGGGGGGGGAAAAAGAGGAGCGTGATGTTGAGTAAGGGATCTAACACTAAGTTGTTTGCCACCATGATATTAACTATGTTTTTGTGTGCAAACAGTAAATAGGCAATACCATTTACCAGGTGCCTTAGAGATAAACTGAACCCTTACGCTGTAGAGATGAGGGCACTGAGCCCAGAAAAATGGTGGAAGGGTTGGGTCAAAGGTCAAACTGCTGCAAGGTGCACCTAGAACACTCCCAGGTCCTGCACAAGGTGCAAACCCGACCCGGCACTTCCTCCAAAATCAGCTTCCAACGACTCTTCCCCACATGTAGTCCCCACATGCATCAAGTCGAGCATGAAACAGCAAGTCCTGCAGACAAAAGATGCAATTCGGAGAGGACAAACAGCAACGCAGGTGTGTACAAGACACAGGCATCCAGTGGCAAACTTTACCCCCTTGTTTGGATGCTGGAAAGGGCAGCCAAGAACTCCACTGTGGCCTCCCATGAAGGTGACTTGAGCCATCACCTGCTGTGAACTACCAATGAGCGTTGGCAGCAAGACACACAGAGTCAGATTTAAACCCAGGCACTAGGATACGGGATGCGAGTGTCCTCAGGGCTGTCCCAAACGATGGCCGTGACTGTACCGGTCTCAGAAATGTCTGCTGAGGCAAGGAAGACGCATCGGGGCTCCAACTGAGCCAGACCCTACACCTTTATGCCCTGCTCCACAGGCAGCCTCAGGGGAAGGAACGGGTGTCTCCCTCTGCATGACCCCATGGCTGTCCACCACCGTCACCACAGGTCCCCAGCCAGCACCAATCACACTTCCTGAGGCTGTGTCCCCAAGTATCTCACAGCACGCAGTCCTCCCTGGTCCCCACGCCCTGGCAGGTGTCAGCCTTTGGCAGCACCAATGTGGGCTTCAGAAGGACTCCAGAACACTCACAGAGTGGAATTTGAAGATGTATTTGAAGTGATCTTTGCATTCCAACTGACAGAGAGCAAGCATCCAACCGCTTACAACAGCCTTGGGAACCCTCTGGGTCCCAGGAGCCAAAAATTCCACCCAGATCTTCTGCCTAGGTGGCAGGGACCCAACTACCTGCAGCTTCCCGGGGTACACTTGAGCAGAAATCCAGGGCGAGGTGGCCAGCGCCAAGAATCCTAGCCAGGCACTCTGTTATAGGATTTGAGCAACTTAACCCCTGGGCTAAACCCCCACCCAGTGAGTTTCTGACATTATCATTCTGTGGGAAGGTACAGACGGGCTTGTGCTGACTGGCAGGAGCAGAGACTGACAGAGGAGCCACAGCCATGGTTGTCCTGTCACCCACCTGCCCCACATTCCCCTCACACCTCCTCCAGGAAGGCTCATTTCCCAGGCACCTGCTGGGTATCATGCTGAGGTCTGAGCCCACTTCGCTGGCAGCACCCAGCTTCCAGGTCATCCACCAGAGCAAGGCTCTCACCCGGTGGGAAGCAGAACGAGGGAGCAGCAAACAGTGCCCTAAGGTTGCTCTGTCTTGGGTTCTGTCCAAGAGTGCTGAACAGGTGGAAAGGGAGGAGGGAAGAAAATATGCAAGCAGAGCAGAGCCAGGATCTGAGAAGCACCGAGAAGAAACCCTGTGTGGCTGCTGCGAGCATCTAGAAGGCAGGAGCAGAAGGTGAGAAGCCTGGGAGTCCACCTGGAGCAGGCCCCCGAGGCCCAGGGAGGCCAGATGTGTCCACAGGCACCCAGCAATGTCACTCCAGTGACTCAGTGGGTGTGGGTGGGCAGGTCTGAAATGTTGCCTTTCCGTGGCCATTGACTGAGCACTCCCACGATAACCACCACCAAGAGGGCAACCTATGCATAAAAATGACTTTGGCGATGGTAAAGATCCAGACTGCATTCTCGAAGGCTCAGGTGCAGGTCAGTGAGGGCTCTCTGTATTCTGCCCTGTGTGGCCCCCAGGAAAGCACAGCTTTGGAACCCCCCATCAGAGGCCACTACGACGGAGTCCTGCCTCGGTCACCACCAGCCCTGAGCACAGACCCTCTGGGTGATGAACGTCACGTCCGTCAACTTGAACACCTGCGAGCATGGCAATGAAGACAGCTGCCCCAAGGCCCCTGTGCCCGTCCCCGCTGAGCAGAACACCTTTTCCTGCTGCCCAATCTCCCGCACTTCATTCTAACCCCAGCGCCAACCAGCTGACCAAAACACAGGCCAGGTGGGAGGAAATGGGCCCCAACGAGCAGGGCTGTCCCCAGCACAAACAGCACTGTAGCAGGCACAGAGACACGGACACAGACTGTTCTGGCTGGACAGAATTACAAACATCACCTGGCAAAGAATTCGCAGGCCCCAAATCCCAACCACGTCGGGCTGGTTGATTATGAAACTATTAACTCTGTACCTATTGTCCTTCTCGCACCACTGACTTCCTGACGGAAATGTGGCAGCCACGACCCAGCTCAACAAATGCCTCGTGGTATCAGTTCACATGGGGATCGGGATGGAATCGCCCCCTATCATTTCCACTCTACCAAGGGGGCTCAACAATCAGGTAATTAGATTTTGAAATTATCCATTTCATCTGACGAGTCATCTGTCTTTCAAAAATTGATGCTGACTCCTGATTGCATTGAAGAATTCTCTAAGTGCCCAGTGCCCTCTCCTTTAACATTTGTCTTCTATGATTTCATTAAGGATTCAAGTACCTCGGTAACTGTCAACTTAACTTCTGACAAGCATCACTTTTCCTTTATTTTCTTATTGCAACCTTTACACCATCATACTGCACAGAAGTGTAATACTTCCCCTTAGCACACTCCCGTTGTCAACAAATTTTCTGCTATTTCGGGGAGTTGCAAATTATTTCATTGTCATGTGTCTTTGTTTAGGTTTTTTCCTTTATTTTTTATGTCAAAGGCAGAGAGATCTTCCATCTGCTGGTTCACTCCTGCAGTGTCCACCAACAGCTGGAGTTGGGCTGCACAAAGCCTTACCACACGTCTCCCACATGGTGGCAGGGGACCTCCTGGGAGGGGAGGCGACTCTCAAACCCAGGCACATCAAGATGAGATCCAGGCTTCCCAAGTGATGTCTCCACCAGGCTGCCAGACACCCGGTCTCACCTTGGTGTTGATCTTCTCCCACTACACACTCTGTGACATTAAGGGGACACAACTGTGACATCACCTCAGGGCCACACAAAGTATCAACTTGCAAGTGAGCCTGCTACAGGTTTAATGAAATTCTGAAGCCTGCATGTGGTTGCCTTGGCCGGATACAGAGATTTTTTTTTCCTGGTCCATATAATACAGTGAACAGCTGAGATGCTCGTGGGAACTGGGAGTATACTACTATTCTTCCTGAACACAAATCAATCCTCTCAGTAGGAAAGGCACAGTTAGAAAGACGGACACCCACTGAGTACCTACCACGTACCCCACAGAGCAGTGAGTCACTCGGGGGATGCTGCGTTCTGGTGAAGAAAAAGGAGAAACAGATATACAAAAGCTTAGCCTATGACACTGTGGCACCAACCCCTTTCTGATGTATTTTCAAATATGGGCATCTGTGGGTAGGAGTGGACAGCGGCATACACATGGGGGGAGTCGGCAGAAGACCTCACCGTGTGTGTATGTTAAGTTAAACGCTAACTTCTTCACGCCCATCATCTCTATGCAGGGAAATGCTATTCCAGGTCAACAGAAACGTGTGGAATGCCCTTCCCGTACTACGTTACTCCTACTGGCCTGTGAAACATGCTGGTCTTCTCAAAAGCAGCATGCTCAGGGTAGCAGCACCCTGCTGGCAGGAGCACACACCAAGGCTTCAGTCAGCACTCCTCACGCCTGAGTGACCTGAGTGCAGAGAAGGGACCCCTGCGCGCCAGGCTGTGGGCGTGCAGGAAGGACTGTCACCGACAGCCCTTTCACATGGGACCATTGCTGGTGGGAAGTCAGGTCAGCAGGGGACTGCACCTCTTGGTGACTGCCCTGGTGTCATTATACATGAATCGTGAATGCGATCTCGGGAATGTCGCATCAAATGCTTGCTCCAGCAACCGCCACTCAGAAACACAGAAAACATGGACTAGGATGCAGCTCAGGTCGGGCATTCCTGACGTGGCAGGCCACAATGCAGGCTAGAGAGCGTGTACATCACTCGCGGGAACCCTGCTAAAAGCACACTCCAACCCGCAGGGGTTGGGGTAGCCAAGCCCCATCCACAGGCGACTCCCACCCGAGCTGTTCCTACAATCACCCTTGCCTCAAATCAACTACTCAACAGCTGTCAGGTTAGAAGCAATCATATTGTGTAAATTAAAAAAAAAAATCCCTCCCCAAATGTTTAACCATAAATAATTGGGAGGGGGAGGTGTTATAGAACTTAGCAATAAAATTAAATTATCGGAGTGTGTAAACTTCCCACTGTATCAACTGCTCAGCAGTCTCCAATGGAAAGATCTGTGGCATTTCCAACTTTAATTCGACAAAGTCTTCAGCAGGGAAGACCGCTGTGACGATCAAACACAGGGCAAAACAGCCTACATTTCCTAACATCTCATTGAATTTTTTATGAGATATTTTTATGCTTATATTTCTGTGGCTTGGGAATCATAACACACATTCACAACTCCCCAGGGAAGTAAACAAACATTTACATAAGCTTTTTTTTATTAATGTGCTATATTTGGAACTAACCCAGCGTGACAGCTCAAATTCTATTGTCAATTTGTCTATAAAATGGGAAATTCCAATAATCAAGGAGAAACATATTAATTCTCTGCTAAGTATTTTGAGGAGCCCAAACGCATGCTTGGCTGCTTATTAATTGAGGAGATGAAACACTTTAATACTGATAAAGCATTTCTAATAGTCCAGTAGCACTTTTTACAACGCAACAGCCAAGAACTTTACCCATACCTCCATCAGCCTGACAACCAGGCAAACAAAATTCTATCCAAGGGCGGTTTCCTAGGCAACCAGCACGGTTAGGGCTAGTGCAGAAAAGAAGAAACTCCACCGTTGCTTTTCCAGTGGGTTTGAGAGACGCATTTTAATTGTCAGCAGCGTTACAGGGACAACAATATTGAAAATCATTTCCTTGGAAAATGATACAAAGCAGAGTGCCGTTTCCATTAGCACCAACGAGGTGTGGAAAAGAGAGAAAAATTAGATCCCCCTTCCTCTAGCCCGAATGAAGTCGGGATGGTCATCTATCATATCCAATTCTACAGAATTCATCTGCATTAGTGTGGATTTCTAATGGGCTCCCTGAGTGGTCTCTGCAAATCTGGCCACACTAATGGTTCAGCTCCAAAAAGAACACAACTCCTCCAGGAGAACGGGACGAGACGGGACGAGCGTGGGCGCTCCTGAGTCATGCGAAATGAGACAAGCCAGTGCAAGCTCGGGTCTTCATCTGAATATTCAATGCACACTACAAAGCAGACACTACCACACAACTGGGCTGTCCCCAGTTTTGGCTTGGCAACAGCCTCCTCATTTACAACAGGGAGGGCTTGGAGTACACCTGGAAAAAAACAAAACAACAACAACAACAACAAAAAAAAAAAAACCCCACAAACCTCTCTCTGCCTTCACAGCCTTTAGAAGGTTTAGAATGGCTCTTGGTCTAGAAATACTGCTCGCAAAACGTTGCGCTGTGAGCCATTTTTACAATTTTTCTCTACAGGATCTACACTCAGACAGTTAACCTTTAGAAAAGAAAATATGGAAGGGCCCCTGCCACAGGCTATTACAATGCCTGGGCTTTACAGCAACACTGGTGGGGAGGGCCCCTGACACAAGGCCTGAGGAACCTACTGGCTGTCAGAGGACTGGCCCCTTGTCAAGAGGTCTCTACTGAATTAAAAAACAGCAAAAATGTCATGGGGCCTGCACTGTGGCAGAGCAGGTAAGGCACTGACATCCCATATGGGCACCACGTGGAGTACCAGCTGCCCTACTTTTGAACCAGCACCCTACAAATGTGCCGGAAAAAGCAGTGGAGGATGATCCAAGTGCTTGGGGCCCCTGCCATGCACATGGGAGATCCAGAAGAATTGCTCGGGTTTGGATCGATCCAGGTCTGACAATTACAGCCATATTTGCACATGACAGCTATATCAAGTGTCAGGAAAGACCAGTTGAGACAGAAGCCATAGGGGTGGGGGAAGAGGAACAGAATGCCATGGAACCCCAACACAGTCAAAACCTGTTTTTTGTTCCTGCTACCCGGTCTACCCGGGGTCTAAAATGTGCTCAAGGACAGCTGCGTCTGGGCCACCCTCACATCTCCTCTCCCTGTCCCCCTTACCCAGCCCATTCTGACTATCATAACAGGAACTCAACAGCAAGTGCCACCAACCCCACCTCCGACAAGCGCCTTCAATCAATTCAGAAACTGCGGCCATTCGAACCAAACCCAGGGATCTCTGGGGCTGGCCCACACCACTACTGGAGAGCAAGCTTATTACATCTGCAGCCAGCATTGAGGGTTGATTATGAAACTCCATTTCTTGTTATCAAAACAAATCATACAGAGTTTTAACTAGACACATTATCTGAAACAGACAGACAGTAGATGCTCAGAACACCTCAGCTCCTGATTATTTTGCTGCCTTTTTATTTTCATCAGAGCTTCTGATGCCAGCTCTGCACCTGTAGGGACAGAAAGCACACAGCACGTTCCTGGCCACCTCTGCATACAGTTTTGATTTCAGCAGGGGAGCTGTGGTAATCGTATTTACACAATCTGTCCCATTTTCTCCCTGGGGCAAAAGCTGCAAACTAGCAAAATATGGGTGGACAAACAGCCCCTTTCTGAACATCCACCTGCACACCAGGATGGTGAAAGTTGAAATGGCCAGGTATGGAGTCACCATGGATACAGGGCATAGTGAGCTCGGGTAGTCAGGTCAACAGCACTGGGACAGACCTAGAGAGAAAAAGTGATCTGGACAGAGTCCAGAGGGGAGACTGACAGCTCAGGGCTAGGAAACCCAAATGTCCATGGTGCCAGGGACAGGGAGTGGAGGCAAGGTAACTTTTGCAAACCTTAATAGAACATACTCGCCTCAACCGCACTGAACAACAACAACAGGGCAAGCATTCACCCTAGTGGTTAAGTCACTTGCAAAACCCTATCAGAATGCCTAAGTTCGAGTCCCGGCTCCACTTGCTGCTAGTGCAGATCCTGGGAGGCTCCAGGCAATGACGCAGATGTCCCAGTCATCCATGTTGGGACACTGCGGTTGAGTTCCATACACCTGATTTCAGCCTGATTCAGACCAAGCTGTTGTGAGAATCAGCACATGCAAAAATCTCTCTCTCTCTCTCTCAATAGTTTAGAAAGAAGAGGTTGAAGAAGGTTTTTAAGCCTGGCGGTAGGAGAGGAGTCAATTATCCATCAACTGCTGCAGACTCAGCTGAGCTATGACTGAGTGTCCCAAGAGAGTGACTGGCAGAGGCCCCCACTGCCAAAGGCTCTGGGTGAAAGGGCACCATCAACAGAAACGGCCGGCACATGATGGAGTCCTTAATGATACTAACAAATAAACCAGTAAGACAGAGGCATGGGAAACAAAGCCACTGTTCTAAAAACTTAGAAAGCAATCAAAACACACATTTAGCCCCTCTTTGTTGCATAGTCTAACAGAACGATGGATCCAGGTAGTCATGAGCAAAGGGTGCTCCCAAAGCGATGGACAATGTCGAACCCAGCACAGCAGCAGCACCTGCAGATGCCTGCGCTGACAGTCAAGTCACAGTCACATGCTGCAGAACCACACGGCCAGATCCATGCATGCAACACAGAAAGGGGACACTAACAGGGCAGACACCAGAGGGACAGGCTCAGTCAAATCCCAACATGGGCAGGCACACAACGACCTGCATTCGGATACACAAACATGTAGCCTCACTCACACCTGCCCATACATACAAGGGTGGAGAAGGAGTAATTAGAATAGAATAGAATAGAATAGAATAGAATAGAATAGAATAGAATAGAATAGAATAGAATAGAATAGAATAGAATAGAATAGAATAGAATAGAATAGAATAGAATAGACATAACATGTGCAAATCCAACACAATGTTTATGGAAGTGGGTATTGCACAGCAGTGGGTTAAACCACTGCTTGGAATGCCAGCATCCCAGAACTCAGATCATATCCTGGCTCCACCACCTAAAATCCAGCTCCCTACTAATGCACCTAGGAGCCAGCAGGTGAGGGTCCAAGTACTTGGGTCCTTGCCACATCTGGATGGAGCTCCTGACTCCTGGACTTTGGCCTGGCCAAGCCCCAACTGTCACAGGAAATTAGAAAGTGAATCAGCAAGAAAGAAAGCAACTCTCCCTCTCCTTTTCAAATAAATAAATACATCACTTTGAGGAACACAGAGGCAGGCATCATGCTGAAGCCTGCACCTGCAACACTACAGACCATTCTAGGTGCTGGTTCAAGTCCCAGCTGCTCCATTTCTGATCCAGCTTCCTGCTAATGTACTAGAGAAGGAGCTGATGCTGGCCCAAGTCCTTGGGGCCCTGTCACCCATGTGGGAGACTCACAGCCTCAGCCTGACCCAGTCCCAGCTACTCCAGCAACAGAAAAATTATAAAGACAAGTGAAAGGTATGCAGTGTAAAGATAATTAACACTAAGTCCCCAACTACGGGAAAAAATGTAAAGAAAAGAAAAATGCCCAAAATCATAAAGTCATAATTGAGGCACCAGCTATGTAAAAGTACATGCTGATGGGACACCACACCCACACGGAGGAGTTAAGGCTTTTGTTTTTGCTTTGTTGTTTACATACTTGTTTATTTGACAGTTGGAGTTACGGGAGGAGGAGGGTGAGTGTGGATCTTTCATCTGTGGTTCAGTCCCCAGTGGCCACAGCTTCCTCTGAGTCCCCACACATTTGCAGGAGCCCAAGCACTTGTGATTTTTCCCAGGGCATTGGCAGGGAGCTGGATTGAAGCGGGGCAGCTAGGACTCAAACCAGCACCCACAGGGAATACCAGTGCTGCAGGTAGCAGCTGAACCTGGAAAGCCACAATGTCAGCCTGGAGAGGATGGGGTTGAACTACACAGAACTGCAGGGCTCAGCTTCCTCTGACACCATCCTCAGCAGGTGGATGGCTCAAGCTGCCGCAGGGAACAGCAGGACTACTGGATCCAGATGTGGATACACTTTCACCTTGAAAACGAACGAAGGAACCGCTAGTCCCATTCTCTCCAACTCAGAGAAAGCAGCAGCCAGTTAGACACAGCAAGCAGATCTCTCGGGCAAGGAAGACCACACAACAGCAACAACAAAATACTGGAGAAAGTTACATCGTCCTGATGTACGTCAAGATATTTCAAACAGTACTTCCCAAAGAGATAAAAAAGAGATGTGGGTATTGAGAACCAAAGTCTTCACACGTGAGCAGCACAATAACCGGCAGCTCACATCCCAGAAAACAATCAACTATAAAAAGCAGCCAAGTGCTGATAGAGACATCTCGGTGTTCATAATTTACTCGGACATACAACTTACTGGTACGCCTCTGGGGAAAAACTCATGCCCCGCAGTAAATATTTTTCTCAAGCACAGAGTTTAAGAAAGTCAGTGATGGGGAAAAATTATTTAGAGACCTATTAATTATGCATTTTTGCTAAAGAATTACTCCATGAATTTTATAACATGATTTTTACACATACAGCATTCTTTATTCTTTCTATGCCTAATTTGAGTTAAAAAATAACCTTAGATCAGGCCCAATGTGATAGCCTTTTGGCAAAATCCTTGCCTTGCACAAGCCAGGATCCCATACAGGTGCCGGTTCATATCCCGACTGCTTCACTTCTCATCCAGCTCCCAAGTGAAAGCAGTCAAGGAAAGCACAAAGCCTTGGAACCCTGCACCCACATGGGAGACCCGGGAGAAGCTCCTGGCTCCCGGCTTCAGATGGGCTCAGCACCAGCCATTGCAGCCACTTGGGGAGTGAAGTAGCAGACGGAAGATCTTTATCTCCTTCTCTGTAAATCTGAATTTCCAATAAGAATGAATATTAAAAAAAAAAAACTTGGATCAATACTAAATTTTCATTCTATATACAACTATAACATTATGTGTAGATGCCAATGGACAAAGGAGATGCAAGAAACACAACATGGGCCCTCATCCCACTTTCCGACCGCCTCTGAACTGCCAGATCACACAGCTACCATGTCCATTACCAAGGACAGCCCAAGGCTCCCTGCCCCTCAAGCACAAACAACTACAGAAAAACCCAGATTTACAACAACCACATTCCTGAGTTTAACATTCTGCCTGCGGTGCTTCCCCATACATTCACCTCAGAGATACTTAGCTCGATTTTTCTCTCTAGATTCCTCCTTGAAAAGTGGAGCATGAAAACAACCAACCGTAAACCTAACCTCAACCCACCATCTCCTCTGAGCCTACGAGGCCCACGCTGGGATCCAGACATGGATCCAGCCCTGCCTTCACCATCCCGCAGTAACAGAAAAGAGGGTGGATGAGCTGCCCCGGGGTGGAGAGCCGTTGCTGCCAGCCAGATCTCAGCACGTGCACTTTCTGATGGAAGGTTTCAATGGATTGTGCTAATACATTATTACACTCAGCACTAGTCAGACACGTCCAAATGACGATGTGCAGGTCAAGTATTATTTCTGAGGTTTTCAATACCACAGAGGAATGCATTAGAGATGGAAAAGATTTCATTCTGTGCAAAATATTGTAGAAACAGTTTTTTGGAATTGGGAAAGTGGCATGAAAAGGTCAGTTACATGTCTGAACTCTCATCTGAAATACACTACATGGGGATGCACACTCTTCAGTCACCTGGCACTGTCCAGAACCTGAACTGACCGGGATACACGGTCTACCACACACTGATGACATCATCTGCAGGTCTCAAAACCGGGCTGCTCTGGATGTACTGAATGTCAAATCCTGCCTGTGACTGCCATGGCTGAGCCACAACAAATGAGGCCAGGAGCTGCTCACCCCTGGACTACTGTGGCTACGTGAGCAGTGACACGGCAGATGGAAGACTTCTCTCTCCCTCCCTCTCTCTCTCCATCCCTCCATCCCTCTAGCCCCTCCCCCAAGTGCCTTTCAAATACATAATGGAAATAAATGTGCATGGCAACACAGGGACAGGGTGGCTGCTGCATAAAGCAGAAAATGGACTACAAGCAGAACCAGAAAATGCTAAAATGCTTAAGAGAATTTTTAATTGTGTTAAAAACAAATCAGTAAATAAGCCAAAATGTACTTCAAGACAAACTTAAAAAAAAAAAAAAAGCCAACAGGTACAACATGGCAACAGGCTTTGGGATGACCCGCTCATAAAGAGCCTTGAGAATGGATGTACAATACTCTGTCCTACACAGAATGATCTAGAAATCATCTGAAATGGCTCAAGAATGGGGACAGACACACAGGTTCACGAAGGAAAACTACCTCCAGTGCTGAACCGACTGATCTGGCTATGACATACGACCTTACAAGATTGAAATGTGTGAGCCCTAATTTTCCCTGCTTCAAGAATGTCTCCAATTATCAGACCTACTGCTGGAGGAATCACACTGCCTGAGCTCACAAAACCCTATGTCAGGCCTCACGGCTGAAAGCCATGGGACTGGCAACGCTGCCACTCAGATACACCACAGTTAAGATGCAAGCTGCCTCCGTCGGGTATCTGGCACTGTCAGCAGAGCAAGGGGCAGACAATGCAATCAGACACAGAGAGAGTCACATTCACATAAATGCTAGTATTATATATCACTATTGTGCTTTCATTCTATCACTGCTGTGACTCTTACTCTGCCTTATTCATAAAGGAATCGTTATCTCCAATAACGGTAAAGTTCAGTCTACATAGGGTCCAGGAATGAATACCTCCTCTTCCCACAGATACAGGGTCTACTGGATATTGGGGTAGACAAAGACATCCACATCCCAATCCTACCAACCGGCCATGTGATTTTATCTGGCCAAACACCCTTTGAAGGCACAAACAAGGAGACAGGAGGTGATGGCTCCCGCCTAAGTCCTAACCCCAGGGTGCAGGGTTGGGCAGGTCCTCTGGGGAAGGCTCTCCATTTCCCCCTGCCGCCAGGGCGGAGGAATCTCAGAGATGGAGCCACTCTCACCACACCCTGAAGCTACCAGGTGCCTGGGAGGCAGTCACAGGAGAACTGGTGAGACCAAGGTTGGCAGTGGACACAAAGGCAGGAAGGACCCCCAGAAGGTTGCCAGATCTGGATCAGGTAAACACGCAGACCTTCCCCCAGTCCTCCCTGGATACCCCACAGCGGATCACAGCCCTGCGCTGTACCTGGGCTGCAGCTCAGAGAGGTACATTCAGGACCTGATGTGTAAGCTATCAAGCTTGTGCTGTGCCAGCCACTCCATGAGTAGACGTGTGTGGCTAACACTAAATGGACATGAAACAGGAGAACAGAATTTTCCAACAAGGAGGAGAAAAAGGCAGGCAGAAGCAGCTGGCTTTCGGATGGATGCTCAGGGTCATCTGAAAAGATGGCCATCACTCGTACCTCCATCTAAGAGACCCAAGATGCTGTCCAGGCCACATTGAGGGTCACAGACTTAGATCCAGAACTGAAGGCAATTTTCTCCCATGATCTTTCACTTGCCAGTGACCTCAATTCTGCCTCCCACTGCCAACTCCTGCATTCTGGGTAGTAGGTACTGGCTATCAGGAACCAGCAGTGAACTCACTTCAACACCCTCACTCTGGTTATCTGGGCACATGCCCTGCGCTGCCTGCACAGACCAACCACCAGCAGAGTATCCACACTCTAAACCAGCAATCGTTAACACTTGACACCACCTCTGCCAAGCATACTCTTTCCAATTCACGAATACAAAATTAGCATTTAAAATAAACACTCCTCAAGCTGATTTCAGTAAATTCACCAATGGATCAGCCACATGCATGCTGACAATTTCATTAAACGGAACAACAGGTGGAACAGCCCAGCAAGACTCTCAAACAATCTCTAGTTAACCTTGCTCTCCGTACTACCACTGGTCAGAGGCTGTCCTCACTGACCATTCCTCCATCGGAAACATAGCAATCACCTTCTAGAAACAGTTTCTTTTCCCTTAAGTAGTTTTATGCTACTTCTAAAACCGCTCTGAATATCAGTTGTCAGCTGTGAGTTGTCTACATTCATGCATGTGTGTGCATGTAAATACTTGCATGCACACACCATAGGTATGGTAATATACAAGGACACTTCAGGCAGGTCTTAGAGGAGCAGGTGCATGGCCACCTCCCATAAAAGGTGCTTGGATTAGCTTCCTGCTCATCTGAACATGAGCAGGCATCAGGTGGCAGCTGAAGTACTTGAGTCCCCCTAGGGTGAAGCCAGCTGGAGTTTTGGGCTCCTGCTTTGGCCAAGTTCCACATTGGACATTTTGCATGTGTGGGCCAAAGGATTTAAGAGATAAGTTAATGACGCCACACCCAAAAATAAATAAATCACCCACACTTTGAAATCTGTTTATTTTTCCAGAGTACACGATTGTGTGAACTTTTTAAAATCCTTGATACATAAGGATATAAAAAAAGAGGGTTTTAGTTTTTTTCTTTTACTTAGTTCAAAGGCAGAGTTAGAGAAACTCAGTAAGCAAAAGAGAAAAGAATGGAGGGAGGAAGGGCACGAGGGAGAGAGACAGAGAACATCTTCCATTCACTGGTTCACTCCCCAACTGGCTAGAAGGGATGGCACTGGACCAGGCTGAAAGCCAGGAGCCTGCAGCTTCTTCCAGGTCCCCAAAGGAGTACAAGGCCACAGGGATTTGAGTCATCTCTGTGGCTTTCTTAGGTGCACTGTCAGGAAGGTGGATCAGAAGTAAAGCAGCCAGGATGTGAACTGGTGTCCACACAGCATGGCAGATGCAGTAGACAGAGGCTCAACCTAACATGCTCATCAACATGTTTTCTGCCAAAACAAACTTCCCTTCTCCGCTAACCTTCTCAAGAGCACTTGTATATACATTTAATCAGTGCCAGAATATGTCTATAAAGACAAGAAAAGACTGACTAGGTGATAGGCAGTTCAGACAAAAAGTTCCTATATTCACCAGGCTTGCCTTTAATCCTGCTGAGTGGCAGCTGACATGTGCCACAGAACAGATGCTTAGTCCCATGGACACAGGACACTACAGAAGCAGACAGTGCCCCATTCCTTCGAGAGGCCACAGCAGCCCTGGGGTGGCCAAGATGCCCACACTCCACACTGAAGAGCCCAGGGTTCTGTAAGTGACTCCAGCTACTGTTCCAGCTGCCTGCTACAGGAGAACATGGGATGCAGAGAATCACAGCTCACACAAAACAGTTGGAAAGTCAGATATACAGAGAGAAGGAGAGACAGAAAGGAAGATCTTCCATCAGATGATTCACTCCCCAGCAGCTGCAACAGATGGAGCTGAGCCGGTCCGAAGCCAGGAGCCAGGAGCTTCTTTCAGGTCTCTCACATGGGTGCAGGGTCCCAAGACTTTGGGACATCCATGGCTGCTTTCACAGGCCACAGGCAGGGAGCTGGATGGGAAGCGGGGCCGTTGGTACTAGAACCAGCAACAATATGGGATCCCCAGCACGTGTAAGGTGAGGCTTTAGCTGCTAAGCTACCTCGCTGGGCCCGAAGATGTAGAACTTTTTCTCCAGTGTATTCCCAAGCACATGGGCTTATCTGCAGTTCTGTGCTCGCCACAAACACAGCAGGCACACACTACTTCAGGCACAAACAGTATGAATAGACTATAAAAACACACTTGAGGTACACACAGCAGGAGACTAGAACTCTTTGGTTCTGAATTAAGAAAAATGCAGCCAATGCATAGCACAGCAGGCAAAGCCTCAGCCTTCAATGCCAGCATCCCATATGAGCATAGGTTTGTGACCTGTCTATTACAGTTCCAATCCAGCTCTGTGCTGATAGCCTAGGAAAGGCAGTGCAAGATGGCCCAAAGTGTTAGGGGTCCATGCCACCGACATGCAAGACCCGGATACAGCTCCTGGCTTCCAGCTTCAGCCTGGCAGTTGCAACCACTAGGAGAATGAACCAGCGGATGACATTCTCTCATTCTCTCTCTCTCTCTCTCCTTCCCTCCCACATTTAAATAAATACATACATTTTATTTTTTACAAAGAAGAAAAATAACTTGCTGAGATGCAGGTACAAACTGGTAAATGGCCATAAATACGCAATACAAATATAAGCGACTTAAAACAAACAAAAAAAAACCCGAAAACAATTCAGATATGAAGTGCTGTGTCCCCCTCTCAGAGGCAGCCCTCATGGACACCACCAGCTGCCCCGTTCCCAGAAAGTCAAGGGCACTCAAACCAGTAGCAGCTTGTCAACTGAGTGTTCCCCATCAGTTCTGTGTACCCTCCTCTTAGCCCAGTACCATCTGCGACGGGCTCAGTGGTCCTGGGATGCCAGGCACACCTCCAGCTGGATAAGGAGCCAGAGAGGACCGCCCAGAACTAGGAACACACAGCCATTTCTGACATTAAAAGCTATGGGGAGAAAAACACAACTAAATAAGCAAACATATTCTCAAGGAGTAAACACCAGATCTCCAGCAAGTGCAGCAAGAAGAAAGGACGTTCTCTGCCAGGCTTTCATGCTGACAAAATGATCCATAATGTGAGTCTCTCAGGGACATGTACTAATAAGGGAAAAAAACCTGCACACCCGGACAGGATGGGAGGCGAGAAGGAAGACAGGAGAACCTGTTTATTCACCAGAAATACCAACTCGTCTCATCTAAGGGAAACCAGCATTTTCACACAGTTATTTGCTCCGAGTTACACACACACCTCCCTCCCATCTTCAAAACAAGATTTCTGGCTTTGATTTAAGTTACTTTTCTGAACACAGTCACCGCTACAGCACCAATATAAAATGTCAAGGATCTCCTGTCTCTGCCGTGGTAGATGACCTAACTGGGAAAACTTCGACTAGGACACTGCCAAGGTCAAGAATGCAAGGTAACACCTTGGGGTGAAGGAAGACACGGCAGGCCAGGACGAAAGGAAGCGAGCAGGGAGAAGCACCACTAGGCAGCGGTGAGCCCTTCGGGGAAGCAAGGGCTGCGTCCACTATTGCACTCCTCCCTGAGGTTGACGTGGGCACTGGGCGATGCAGACAGCGTGGTCCATAAGCAGCAGTGTTTCTACACTGCGTGGGAAGCGTGCGACTCGGACTGTGACTCACAGGTATGGGGGGTCCCCAGGAAAGGCAGGGGAGCCCCCAACAGCAGCATCCTTGAGGATGAGGCCCAGCGACTGCCTGCTGATTAGGCATCTGCACCAGGCCACACGAAATCAGTGGACTGCCCGTCACTCAGGAACATGAAATGCTTCATTACATACGTGTGGAGGTGCTTTGTTAAAGGTTTATTATTATTATTTTTCTTTTTACGGGAAAGAGATTTACAGAGAGAAGGAGGGACAGAAGGATCTGTCCACTGGTTCTCCCCAAGTGACCACAATGGCTGCAGCCAAGCCAATAGCTTCTTCGGGGTCTCCTATGTGGGTGCAGGGTCCCAAGGCCTTGGGCCATATTGGACTGCTTTCCCAGGCCACAAGCAGGGAGCCACACTCTCTCTTTCCCCTCATGTCCTTCCACCCAGGTCCCCCTCTCTCTGCCTTCCAAATAAATACATCTTTTTTGAAAACAGGATAACTTAATACTACTGTCGGAGAGGAGTGTGACTGATCTTCTAGCCACCAATTAGAGGTTTGGAAACGCCACCGATAGATCCTGAGGTTTGAGGATGAATATAAGCATCCATCAGCTGGTAGGAAGACCTGAGCTGTGTAGGCTGCCCCTAATGCAAAGGAGGTTGCGGGTTTGCATCCTGAAGGTGCCTTGGCTGGAGTGTTCATCAGAGCCATACAACTTCAGCTCAGTGACCCTTCTCCAACACAAGGCAAACAATGGCTATGATGGGGAGAAGCAGACACACACACTCCTCTGTCTTCCTGTGCTCCAGGGAGGGGAGGGTGCTTGGGGGAGAGGAACCAGGCACATGGGAAGGATGGCACACATGTAGCAGATATGGTCACTTTGGAGGGCACCAGGCGTGAGGAAAGGACAAAACACATCAATCCCCAAGCAAGGCCCCACCCCTTGCTTTCATCTGCATAATTTAGAGCCTCCTCACAGTCTGACGTGGGGAAACCACACCTTGTTCATTCTGTCAAAAAGCCACACATAAGAATAACTTGCCGACCCAAACCACCATCTGCTGACGGTTGGTTATTTAACTGGAAATCTGAAGGCTGTACTGCTCATATACCATCCCCAATCTCTACGTAAAAGAAAATCTTATCTATGGTATGTTAGAGTCCTCTGGAACAAACACCCTGGCGTGCAGGGCAGCGCATGCGGGCTGTCGCCTGACCACCAAGCTTGTATGCCAAATTGCTCATTAGGCCTGGCAATTTTCACCTGCGCCTCTAGTTTATCGTTCAGCAGGGAACACACATCAGCCTTCCCCTGTCTTCCACCAGGAGCTTGCTGCACGCCCAGCAGCGCCCCTCTCTGCAACCCTCCCAAGCACGCTCACCTTGCGAACACACCATTATTTTTGAAATGTCAATCTGGCTTCCAGCATCAGAAGTTCACTCGCCTCCACTGAACAGGAGGATGGGGGAGAATCCAAGAGGCAGAGAAGAAATGGGATGATGTCATGTGCTTCTACAGCAGGTGTGGATTGGTGTGGATGTGTATGTGACTGCATCTGTTCACTGAAGAACATGTAAGCCCACTCAAATGCCATTTCTCTACAAGCCACACAACCCGCAGTGCCGTCTGAGCGGGGCAGAGGCGACTTCAGAGAGCTGAGCACTCCTGTTCCAATAGGAACAGATCTTCCAAACTTCGGTGTAACGGGAGAGAACTTCAGAGACGCAGACACAGCCCAACCAGGAGGGGATGCCAGTTCTGCTTGGCTCTCAACATCCCAGGCCTGACCAACGAGCAAGAGCAAGGTGACGTTCAGAGGAGTGCCGTACGCAAAAAAAAAAAAAAAACCCACAAAACTGGGAACCCAGACAACACTGATGGAATACTGTTTTTCATTTTGCTGAAGTAAAATATTCACCACCAACCCTGCAATTAACTGGAAAATTACAATAATTACAGCAATTTTGTATCCCATCTCCAATCCAATTAATAGATATATGACCTTGTCAACACGTAATAATCAGATTGCCTCTACAACAAAACGGGACGGGTTTTATGTGCTGAATAGCGCTCGCACAGTAAGAAGGTAATTATTTGAAATCCTGAGAATATCATTTGTATGCCATGCTCCGTTTCACAAGTTAAAAGGAAATACAATAGGAATATTATTTCTATTTTCAATATATATTTAAATCAGGTCCAGAAAATAGTATTTTAAACCAAAGATCTTGGATCTTCCGGAAAAGACAAAATTGATCTGTATATTCTTAGGTAAGAAAAAAAAAAAGGAAAGAAATGAAAAGGGAACGAGGATACAACTTCATGACAAAATCCTCCTCGAACAATTACCGGTATTCTGACTATTTCTAAACATCGGGACATTAGTACGACCTGACCAATTAGGTATAACACTACAAAAAAACTTCCAGGTTATAGATGAGAAAAGACTGAAATTAACACAGCCTTGAAATTGTTAAGTAAAAAAAGCACAGATTTCATTTCTCTAACATTTTACAGTTCTCTAGAACATACTCCAATCCCCAGTCTGGCCCAGGAACCCTGAAGACTCGAGATTCTATGTTGACAAGGAAATCAGTTCCATTTCCAAAGCCATACTATCTACCCACCCTCTCTGGCTGTCACAAAGTCGAGGAGGGAAAATAACAAAACAAAGCAAACCACACAATGGGAGAAAGGCACTGGACTCCATACCAGGACTGTGGAACCCCAGAACAGACTCCCCAAGAATATTCTGCCAACACAGACAACACCATGGCAAACACACAAAGGGAAGAGCTGCCAAAGGATTTCATTCCTGAAACGGTCCCTCCAACCAGCAGCACAGAGAACAGGTACCGGACAACACCCACCTGTTCATTTCTCCCAACAAATTACCCAATGCCAATATTGTCCAAAGGCCTAGAACTCACCATGCATGAGGGCCTCCCAACAACATTTCAAGTCCTTTTAAAATCACAAGGAAATAGGCTGATGCATTTGTTCAACTGGCTAATCCTCCACGTATAACCACTGACATCCCATACAGGTGTCAGCTTATGCCATTCCTGGCTGCTCTACTTCCCATCCAGCTCCCTGTTTGTGGCCTGCGAAAGCACCTGAGGACAGCCCAAGGCCTTGGGACCCTGCATCCAGGTGGGAGTCCTGAAAGAAGCTACAGGCTCCTGACTTTGAACCGGCACAGCTCCAACTGTTGAAGCCATTTGGGGAGCGAATCAGTTGATGGAAGACCTTTCTGTCTCTCCTTCTCTCTAAATCTGCCATTCCAATGAAAATAAAGAAAAAAGTTAACTTTCAGAGTGAACAAGAAATTTTTTCCTCACATCAGAAGACAAGAATAACTGTAGGATCTCTGAAAAGCTTTTGTAAAAATGCAGAAAACCAGGTCCTGTACAGAAGCCTAGTAGTTGAAGTTCTGACCTTGCACACGCTGGGATTCTACATGGGCACCAGTTCTAATTCCGGTAGTCCCGTTTCCCATCCAGCTTCCTGCCTGTGAAAATCAGTACAGGATGGCCCAGGGCTTTGGGACCCCATACCCACTTGGGAGACCCAGAGGAAGTTCCTGGCTCCTGGCTTCAGATCAGCTCAGTTCCAGCCATTGCGGTCACTTGGGGAGTGAATCAGCGGATGGAAGATCTTCCCCTCTACTGAATTCTGCATTGCATATACCATTTATTTATTTGAAAGCAAAGTAATTGGAGGGGTGGGGTGGGGGTGAGGCAGGGAGAGAAAGAGCAAGATGTTCATCTGCTGGTCCACTCCCCAGAGAGTTGCAATGGCCTAACCTGGACCACGCCAAGCCAGGAGCCTTGACATTCATCTGGATCTCTCCTGTGGGTGGTAGAGTCCGGAGTATCTGGGACATATTCTGATGCTTTCCTATGCACATTAGCAAGGAGATGTAGCCACTGGAAAACTGAATCTAAGCTCAAATGGGATCCAAGCATTACAGGTGGTAGCTTTATCAACACCACCACAATGATGGCTCTAAATTTTTAAAATGATTTTTCAAATTTTATTCAAAAGGCATATCAGATTTATGGACAGGAGAGAGAAAAAAAAAAGATACTCCATCTGCTGGTTCACTCCCCAATTAGCTACAATGGCAGAAGCCAAGCCAACTCAAATCCAAGAGCCAGGAGCCTCATCTGAGTCTCCCACTTAGGTGCAGTGTCCCAAGGCTTTGGGCCATCCTCTACTGTTTCCCCAGGCCACAAACAGAAAGCTGGATGGGAAGTGGGGCAACTGGGATAAGAAGTGGAGTCCATATAGGATCCCAAAGCTTGCAAAGTAAGGATTTGGCCATTGAGCCATCACACCATGCCCTCTATAATTTCTTAATTAACATCTGTAGGGGAGAAGCCATGAAGGCAAGAGTATAGAGTTCCTCAAAATCATAATGATGCCATGCATGGCTCTCATCCTACTTTACAAAAAAACATTTTTAAGTTCACTGAAGAAGAAGGGGAAGAGGAAGAAGCGGGGGCCTGCATCATGACATAGTAGGTTTAGACTACACCTGTGGTGCCAGCACCCCATTTGGGCACACTTTATGTCCCAGCTGATTTACTGCCGATCCAGCTGCCTATAAGGTATCTAGGAAAGATGGCTCAAGCCCTTGGGCCCTGTACCCACCTGGGAGATGGGAAGAAGCTTCAGGCTCCTTCCTGGCTTTAGATCAGCCCAGCTCCAGCCATTGTGGCCATTTGGGGCGTGAAGCAGCAGATGGAAGCTTTTTCTCTGTCTCTCTCTCTCTCTGCTTTTAAAGAAAAATTAGTAAATCATTTTAATGCAGTCATCAGCTTTCCTGAATTGCACATCACCACACTGCCCAGCTGATGACAAGCAAGATCCTCTGAACATAACACCCTCGAACCTGAGCATATGAAAGACTTGGGAACAGATCCTTGACCATCCAACTGGCTTGCAGTTCACCCAGCCACCGAAAGGACCTCATAAGCTAAATCTGCCCAACAGAAGTAACTTCTAATGGAGAATCCTTAATTGACAATGAATATTCACTGTTAATAGTCAGAATTGAACACAACACTGCAAAACCCCATCTACTTCCAACTTAGGAAGTACCAGAGGCAGCCCAGTGCATAACCCTAAGCAACTGCCCTTGAACAGCTGGGCTAAGCCAAGGACTTTTAATCAGAACACTCACTCTCCTAATGGGGATACTGGCACGGGCTTCACAGCAAGCACTGAATAAACTGTGATGAGCTCCAGTCACTTCCACATTTAAGATAAAGGGAGCAGGCAACGCATTATAGCCTCACGTGTTTGCTACTTGCGTCTGTTATGCACTATAATAGTTACAATGATCACACAGTACACACAAAAATAAATTTCTCAAGAGTTAAAATTGTACGACACTGTTTGCATAGAAGTATAAATAATAACCAAGAAAAACATCCAAGTCAAAAATATGTGAATGTTGGGCTTCATAGAACCAGGTATATGGGGAGGGAGAGCAATAGCTAAAGCCAAAATTAATTTTCAAAGCATTAAGAAGGTGCATTGTGTGTTGTTTTTTCTACCCTTTATTAAGGATGGTGTTAAAGCCATGCAATCAGACAGAACACTAGGATAAACATCCTCACCAATGATTTCCAAAGACGTGAGTTTGGATTAGCTGGCACTAAAATTCCAGACACATTATTTCAAGTCCACACAGACCAATCCTGTATTCATGAAAGACAGTTCCCATTTAAAATATTTCATAACACGTATCACATCTGAAGAAATAGCAATTCCTTCTAATAAACACCTAATTAGCGTCCACCTCACCAATGAGCATGTAAATGTCATCTTTTTGAAAGCTTAGTTTGTATCAGAATTTAAATAAGATCCACACTTTATGACTGGGTGTTGGGTTCCTTAAAAGTTTCATTAACCTCTCCAGCTCCCTCTGCCCTGTGGTCGATTCGGGGGGGCTCTGGGTCCTGTGTCTCTCCGTTTGCCATGTCTGCACCTGCTGACTGAATCCCTGTGGCATGAACACTTTCCTCAGCATGCCATGCTTGTACGAACTGCATGCTCGCAGCTGGACCAAGAAACGTCTGACCAGATTCACAGCTGTGCCTTCCGTCGAGACCACTTCTTAGGCAGTGCCATGTCCCTCCATCTACAAGTACATGATGCTGGGGACGCGTCACTCGCCAATCGCTTCCTGCTTCACAGCAGCAGCAGGTGGTGACTGTCCTAGTCTGTTTGCAACACTCACTCGGATTTTTGTTGTGTCATCGTGTCTGCCTGGACAAAATCCCTGAACTCCTGAGTTGACTGCAGTCCCTACCCCTACCGCTGCCCTCACGGGGCCCATCTAGATGTGTCTCCAGCAATTCAGGAGGCCCCAGGGTCCTCTCACTTGGGGTGGTGCTGATGGGGACTCCAGCCTACCCTTGAAGAACATGGAATCTGTTCACGGGCCGGGCAATTCCCCTGGCCCACAAAGTCTCCTTCAGAGGCAACGTCCTGTGGCTGCCCTCTGAACCACCTAAATATCCCTTTGGCAAAATGTGCCACAACATCACGACTGCATGTCCCATCCAAATGTAGGCTTTTGTGCGGGCTTCTCTGACTCAAGATCGGTGCACCTTTTGGGACATGTCCCATTGCCTTTGTGCCCTGAGACACCTGGGAAGAAGACACGAGCAGCTCTATCATCTCCTCGCCGTCCCCTGCATGTGCCCACTGCCACATGAGCCACTCTCCACTTCTTTCTTAGGCCACAGGTAGGGAGCTGGACAGGAAGTGGAGCAGCAGCTGGGACATGAACTGACACCCATATAGGACCATGGTGCTTGAAGGGGAAGGAATAGCCAACTGAGATATTGTCCCGGGCGCAAATGCCACGTTTTAAACATACTCCACTAATGCAGGTGCTCTTGGCAGGCTGGGATCACCAATGGGAGGCATTCCTACTAGGGATGCTATTAATCATTAACATAGTATGGCCCCACATCAACTGCCCAGTATAAAGTTGTATAATGATAGCTACTGCCCCATTTCTTCCATTCTGTTCTGTGGCTTCCTGATTATTAGGGTTAGCCTACTTTTCTGGAACATAAGAAAAGTTGTTTAAAAGGCATTCACTTCTGCTTATTCTATTTACTTACTTGCTCCCCTCACCACCAAGATACTTTACTCACTCTTTAAAGGTACAGTAAGTAGAGAGAGGTTGTCCATACTCTGGTTTGCTGCCCAGTGGCCAGGGCTGGGCCAGGCTGAAGCCAGGAGCCTCCTCTGGGTCTGTGGGTGGCAGGGGGCCAACCTCCAATGCCCTGCCAGGCACCAACATTCTGACACCCATGTGGGATGCTGGTGTGCCACAACCCATTTGCTTTTTGGCTCTAGGAGAGTTTGTGACTTGGTGTCGACAATGGCATTTACCCGGGAGCTCCTCAGGGCTCCCTCTTGTGTAGCTGTTAGTGTGGCATGCCCTAATTTCCTACCATGGCAGTTTTGCTGCAGGCTGGCAATTGCATCTCCACCCTGGGAGGGTGCTACTGAGGATCTCGTTGGAAAGCATGAGACCATGATTCACTTCAAAGACTGTTGAACCCAGGATCTCGGAGCCAGCTGGCCTGGCCATGGGGGACTCTCACTGAGCGGTGACCACTCTAAGCCCTCTCTGCACCCTGGGGAGGCAACAGAGGATGGCAAGTCCTTGAGCCCCCACACCCACACGGGAGAACCCCAAAGAAGCTCCTGGGTCCTGGCTTAGGATTGGCCCAGCTCTAGCCATTAAGGCCATTCTGGAGGAATAAACTGGAGTAATGAACAATCACCCCTCTATGTATCTCTTCCTCTCTGTCAATTCAATAAAACTAAACAAATGTTATGTTTGAAAGACAATAAAAATTTAAAAGCTCACGGGCTAATTAACGGCCACATCCAATAAAATATAAAAAATCCTCCAGATGTGAATTTCGTGTATCACATCCAAACTTCGCCTGATACCCAAAAGGGGAAAAGACTTACACTTGAGGAACATTGCTCAGTGTCCACAGATTCTTCAGCGAACAAAAGGGAGTGAGGGTTTCATTCTGAAGGCACAGGCTCCTTCCAAATAGCCAGCCATCAAATCATTCACTCAGGGAACTGGTACCTGGCAGAAGATCCTGTGCAACTGCCCTCCTCCACAGCACCTCGCAATGCCGGAACTAAATCCAAAGATGGATTTGCAACAGCAAAGCATATTCTTACAAGTATTAAGTGACATTGTCACTGAGAGAGATGCACAAACAAGCAAGTGTTCCAGTGCTTTTGGTCCTTACAATCAGGAGGAACCTCAGGAAGCAGTCAGCTGCAGCCCACAGCATCTCTTAAGCCACTCCACCACCCCACAGACCATGGCTCACACCCCCGTCCTCAGCAGCCCTGCCCACCTCCCATCACTCTTTCCTCTAGCTGTGGTAAACTCATATTCCTTTCTGTTTCCTCCTCGTGTACACCTTCAAGGGGCCAGGGAAACAGATGTGGTTTATCAACATCTGGAAGCAAATTGCCAATTGCTACACGCCGCTAAACACCACTGGCAAGCACAGGAACCCAGATGCATTTTGCAAGAACAAATTACGCACTGAAACTATCACCAACCTCTATCCTATAGCATATTTCCATCAATCATGTCATTATCCACGTAAACGTGAGGATGCAGATGAGCACAACGTCTCACTCCAAAGCCCAGAGAATTCCCAGAGATAAACCTAGAAGATAAGGGCCTTCCGCATCTTAACAATACTAAATTGGGAGATTTTCACATCACCAACCCTGATCACTTGTAGCAAAGCTGCCTCCCGTTCTGGGTGATCCTTGCAGCATCACAAAGGGTCCCAGAAGTGACAAAGCCCGAATCCTATGGTCCCAAACACACTCCCTTGGTTCCAGGTTCCCTCTGAGAATGGGTGACAGCGCCAGACCCTCTGATCATTTCTATTCAGTCTGGCATGCGGGCAGAACACAGGGAAATGGAAAACCAGGTAAGAGAGCTTGAACGATTACCCTTACTTAGGCAGTCGGGAGCAAATGCAAGCTTGCTGATGTAGAGTGAGCCTGACATGTTAGAATCGAAAGCACTGCCTGCCTCTCTTGCAAGAGACACGTGCCCAGAGTTCTAAACTTCATCAGTTTCTGATCAGAACGATAATGGATTCCATTCACAGGGGCAGGGAGGGGTAATGCAGGCCGGCGTGGCTGTAAATGAAGATGGAACGTGCAGCGAAGGAAGAAGAATGTCCACTTACTCGTGCGAAGGACAGAAGGTGTGACCTCAATTTCACTTGGGGCTTGGTAAGGCTGGAAAGCCGACACGCTGTTGGTGCCCAGCTCGCCCCCGAACAGCTCTGGGCTCTGGGTACCCGTGGAGCTGGCACTGGTGCCATCGCCTCCGTGGTGGGGGTCCTGCTCGTCAAACACTGCCACCAGCTAGAAAAGAAAAGCAAGTTCGTGTTTAAAGATGAAGACATTCAGTCTCTCCTCCTGCTTTAAATAATAATAATGATACATTATTTCAGCAAAAAAAAAAAAATTCACAACCTATAAAAGTCATGAGTTAGGCAATGAGGACTGCTATATTTGGGCATGCAAAGTTCAAACAGCATTTTCCCCGGATCCTGAAGCTCAATTTTGACATTCGTCAGACCTCACAGAATGCAAACACAGGGACACACACACATTCGTCTGAGGCAGTGGGTACATTGGGAAGAGAAAGGAGAACTGATACATGAGCACAGACATGCACTTGGAGAATAAACTGTTGCTCAGAAAGGAAGAAGGGAATATGAGCGTGCGCCATGCTCATATGTATGGAAGGCACACAGCAGGCGATGAACGGGTTTCCCCAGGGAGCTGACATGTGCGGGGTTCAGAGTCGAAGGAGTTGGGTGGAACAGAGGGAAGGGACACTGAACCACTGAAATCTACCACAACAGCACAGCAATGGGGGACCACCCTAGGAACCCAGAAGACACCTGCAGGATCCTCACAATGCTGCGCATGACCCACATGACCCCAGAGAGGGAGGTGGAGAAGCCAGCGACGACAGCTGAAGGTGGCTCTTGTGTGTTCCCAATGATTGTTGAGGATTGGACCATAGCAACATCAGGGGTCAACATAAGGGACAGATGGGGACATGGGTAAACGCTCTAACTTTCCAACTTTTCTCAATGATAAAACTACTACTTCAAGTTTAAAAACCTTCAATCTTATAACACATTATTACAATGATTTTTAAAAACCTTAAACCTCACTCTGCTGCTTCTTATAATCAATATAGTTATTTAAATGCTCATGAAAATATTCTTTAAAAAGCCCCAAAAGTCAACAAATCCAGCTATGCTTGGAAAAGTGGACCACAGCTTGGGCCTCAAACCCAGCCTCTGGTCAATGCCAACAGGACTGTCAGTTCAATGGCATCCAAGACTGACACATGAACACAGGCAGTATTAACGCCGATGACTCTCATTTCGGCATTTTGAACAAAAGCGACTGATCCATAATATCCGCAACTGATCAGTGAAAATAGCAGTTAAAAAACAAGACAAAGTCATGGAGACATGTAGGTGAACAGGAAGTCAGAACTCTGCTGAGGTGTAAAGCATCCTTAGCTGATCACATTAACACTTAGTGAAGGCGAGTAGTTCACAAGAAAGAAAAGCCGAATGAAGGGTTGTACGGCTCAACCTTGCAAAGCACAGCGCAGGCGGGAACGGCCACCCTAACAGATACCAAATAACAGGCAAGAGTCACACAAATGCAGCCCTTATACAGGCACAAGAAATCTGGGCCATGAGCTATCAGCACAGCCATGCCTCAGAATTAGAGATCAGCCAACACTACCAAGAAGAGCCAGAGATTAAAGGCCACTAGAACTTTGAGCCCCGTCCCACCCCCGGTCCCCGCTGTGGTCACAGGATGGCATCCTCAGAAGCATACATCTCAGTAAAGCACATTGTACTAGCCTGCAGCACAGGAGGCAGTTGCGGTGCACTTCGCAAACCACTGGATGGACGTGGGGAGTCCCAGGACCTGGACAGGAAGAAATAGTCCTGCCCCGACTGGATGCTCATGCTCCATGTGGGTGTTGAAATACCAAAGGGTAGCACATCCTCACACAATTGTTAGGTTCAACTACAAAGGTTGAAAAATAAGGAGGCAGTAGCCACCAACAAGCAGGCAGATGGTGAGTTAACCTGTGTTCCCCGCACCTCACTTTGCTCGCTACACCCCAAATAACAGGTCTGCCTAGTAACACTTCACTTTGAATTTTAATCTGGGAAAGGCAAGGACCCCCTTAGATCACTGTATGGTGAGATGATTGGTCCTCAGTGCCACACTTGGGTGGGTGGGTGCTGGGTGTGGTCTTTGTACAGGCACGAGAAGTGATGCTGAGTACTGGTCCTGGGGGGTTTTCTGGAAGATGACATTCACCGAGGCCTTCTCTCAAGCAGCAAGCCTCCCAGCAAACTCCCAGCCACCATGGCAACCTGGGAACGGCAACACAAAATGCAGAGTACCCATCTTTCAACCCCACCCACACAAGTGCTGCTTGCAGTCTTTGGCTCCAGTAATTTTCAAAACACCAGTATTATGAAATCTGGATGGTGCCACGAACAAATGTGTTTGAGTTTCAGTGCTAAATCGCAGTTGGGGCGTCATGATCTGCCAACAGCACACAATGCTGCCGCTTCCTGTTCAACCAAAGTGCCAGGTGCAGACCCCAAGTAATTCTGCGTTCAACTGAGAAGGATATGTCTAATTTTAGAAAAATCTACTCTACCAGAATACATAGAGTAACACAGAAAAAGAAAGTGGTACTTTCACAGAAACATCACAGATTTTAAAAATCTCTCTCATGCCCTTCAAAAGCTTAAAAAAATTTATTTTTAATCATGAAACATGACTCAAATCTGAATTTCAACAGATGGGATCCCCACACTGCCCATGAAGCAGATCAGAATTGAAAGTTGTTTTTGTTTTTTTTTTTTTTAAAACTTTGATGGTGATTCAAGCTCTCTCCTCTATTCCATTCATCCAAGTCTCTGCAAAAAAAGACCGCCCGGTGTGGACAGCGCCCACAAGAACATGAATCAAAACAAACTCCCTACCAGGACATGTTTCTCCCACGCATGCAGGACGGCTCATGCAAATGCCCTGAAACCTCAGCTCCCACGGAAAGGCTGTTGTGCAAACGCCGCACGGAAACATTTGACAACCACAGTGGCAGGATGCGGCGAGCAGGAAATCAGTGCTGAAGTCCTGCTCTGACCTCACTGCCGTGGGGCACACAGGGTAAACCAACTGCCCTGCCCTAGATCTCCAAAGCCTCGCTTTCTTTATCTGGAGAAAGATACCAACCCCAGAGGCAGAGTAACACACACATGGATGTATGCACCCACCCACACCCACCCACACCCACACACACACTCTAAGCTATCCATGCCGACATGTCTGGAACCAGAGACAATATCCACTATGATGGCAATAGGGTAAACAGGTAAACATGGAGCATCTGATCACCCAGTGGCCTCTGGTTGAAAAGTCCCTGCTGGCCTTTATAATACAGACACTGGGGCCGGCAGAGCATATCAAATCTCCGCCTGGGATGCCAGCATCCCATCTGGGAGCTGCTCCACGAGTCCCAGCTGCTCCTCTTCTGACCCAGGCCCCTGTTACTGCAGTGAACAGGCAACTGAGGAGGCCCTGCCACCCACATGGGGACTCAGGATGGAGCTTCAGCCTGGCCCCACCTTGGCCATTGCAGCCACCTGGGAAGTGAACCAGCAGCAGATCTCTCCTCCCTCTCTGAAATACTGTCTTTCAAAAAATGAAATTTAAAGCTAAACACAAAAGATGGAATCGATTCCAGGGCCCACAGCTACTTGAATTTTAGAGTACTTTGTGCTCTGCCAGGACACCGCCCCTTCCCTGCAACAGGCCTAAGTCATCACTGTTGGGTCTCCCCTGAGCCCAGCCCTTAGCCAGGCAAGCTGCTGCCGTCACAGCCCTGAGCTGTCCAGACACACAGTCCCCTCCTGGACACCAAGCACATGGCTCTGCCTCCCTCTGCTGTGTTCCCGAGCAAGGAGGGCCCTTGTTCTTCTACTTCCTCAGCACCCCAAAGCCTGTTCCACTGAGCTGCTATCATCTCGATAGCCCCAGTGTGGGAAATCACCCTTGGATCTCTGCCTGCTTGGCCTGTGTGGGAGGTCATAAGGACGTGGTACACCATGACCCCGGAGGAGGCCCCTGACAATGGTCTTGGCACACCAAGACCTCAACGTGACCTGATCAATGGCTACACAGGCGAGAGTGGTGGGCTGCACTTCAGGCTCTTTGTTGTCCTCGGACCAGCTGGGACATCTGTGATAGACAGTTCTGAGAAGTCAGCTGAGGACCTTGCTACCTACCAACTTATATGTTCTATGTGACCCACAGACACACATAGTGAACGTGACCTGCAGCTTACCTGCCAGCCATGTGCGTTAGACGTGACCTGCTACATGACTGGAGGGTCTAGAGTGACAGACATGCCTTCTAGCCAATTACTGTGATGGGTGGGAAGACTGCTGAAAGACACCCTTCTGCCTTTCCCCTTTCTTAGTCTAAGTTTGTGATTGCTTTACAATAAACATAGTGGATCAGACTGTGGTTCTTGCTGCTGAACACTGCTCACCTCAACCCCTCAGTGATCATGGGGACCTGATGGTTAGGAAACCCCCAAGAACCAAACCACCACCAATAAGGCAAATCCTGCCTCATCCATGCAACTGGCAAGATACCAGCGACTGGATCCAAGTGCCTCCTACTGCAAGCTCTGGGCAGGAGTCTGGGTCAAGGCTCTGGGAACAGTGGCTATATGAGCCAGTCCTCACTAAGCCACACCACTGCACAAAATTCACACACCACCCTAACGAACCCTTTCCAGGTCCCATTGTTCAACAAGGGAAAAAAAAAAGAAAATGGTAAATTATTTTTGGTGATCAGGAGCGGAAAATATTCTATCCTAAAATATGTTCCAAAGAATTACTTCCTTATTTCTAAATTTTGCAAATATTAAACATTAAAGACACACAAAAATAGGTCATTTTTTCAAAGGAAAGTTGGCTACAGCTCCCATCAGTCAATCAGAACCAGGAAGTAGTTAAGCAATGTCTTCAGAGCCACAGAAAACTTCTAAATACAATGTCAGACCTGAAAATAAAGAGGCAAGCCAAGTTGTCATCTCCGACATTCAAAGACAAAATAATAAGTAGGTTTCCAACCCAAAGAACAAGCATCGGATCCAACCGGGAGAGAAAAAACTGGCTTTCCCAAAGTTATGCAACACATCAGAGACCCAAGTAAGAAGCTGATGCCTCCATGTGAGCGGCAAACAGACTAAAGGTGAAACTTAACGCAATCATGGTGCAGTGTCCCAATGCACTTGACCTTGGAGATTCATCTGGGGAATGGGGAAGGAGACCATGAACCCAGGATACTTTCTGGATGCTCTGGCCTCAGCTAATGTCTGAGTCCAGAGAGCTCATTCAGGAGTCCCACACTCCGGCTTATCCTAACTTCACCAAGACTCCCACGGGGAATTTAAAAAAAAAAAATCAGAAAAAGCAGAGATGTGTCATTACTGCTTTAAGTCAGAAATATTTCAGCCGGTTCCGGAAAGACTCCAGGAAGCAGCTTGTCACAGTAGGAAAGTAACTTGGGAAGAAAAAAACTGTAGCAGCTCTCTCTCCTCTCTGAAAGTTCCCAATGAAAGTTTGGTGTATAATAATGCTAATGAGAAAGTCGGCTTTCACTCTGACAACCACGAGCCAATATTAGCAAAAGATCAAAGTTCAATAAATTTGTTTTGTAAAATAGAAGTCTAATGTTACATTACAAAATGACTCTCGGTTTCATTTGCATGCAAAAAGGAAGAATGTGATTTTTAAATATCCACCCAGGGGCACAGAGGAAAAACTTCAAACATTTTCTGACTTTTTTTAAATGCTATATTCATTATTTCAATATCTTCCACAAAGGAGAGATAACACGGTGTCCTTGACATTAGCCTAAATTATCTTCAGCAGGAAATACAATGCAGATGGAATTAGGTTCATTTTAATCAGCTGGCAGGTGTATTCAAAAAGTAACTACATAATAAAACTCTTTTATCAACTCCTCATTAGGATAACCTGTTTAGCAGTGCTTTCTTTTTTTTAAAGAAGTGAACACAGAATAAATACTAATTGCGTCTGCTAGTCCTTTCTTCCCTCATATTTGACAGGCAAAGGAATTATTTATAAGTTAAACATTTTCCCCCTCAGCTCACAAACCATTTTAATACAGAAACTTTTATGCAAGTCCTTTAAAGGTAGAAACCATTGCCGCCTGACACACAGCGCCAAGTACCCAGAGTCTGGAAATGGGAGAATATATCCCGAGGACAAACAAAGGCACAAGTGGCCTCAGGGAAACACCTGCTTTGGAGGGGAACCCCCTCTGGACAGATCTCTAAGGCTACCGAACTTTTCCTTTCACAATTTTCATGTATCTGAAAGGCAGAGAGAAACAGCGAGAGAGAGAGCGAGCAAAGTCCCTCCATCCCTGACTGAACACCCCAGATGCCCAACATCCAAGACTGTACCAAGCTGCAGCTGGGAGCCAGGGACTCAGTCCATGTCCTCCACACAGGCGGCAGGGACACAAGGGCTTCCTGCTCACCCGCTGCCTCCCGGTACACACAGGCCGAAAGGTGGAATCGGACAGAGCCGAGAAACAAATTCAGGGACCCCAGGGAGATAAAGGCACCCTAGTAACAGCTTCATGCTATGCCAACTGCCAGCCCTGGGCAGAGGGAAGAGGAATCTCCTGTGCTGTGGGACCCTGGGGGCAGTTTCCCCAAATTCCCAGGCCTGGAACTGTGTAGGAAAGTGGCGTATGTGATTCTACTATAACGATGACAATGATGCTGAATAGCTTCTACAAGCAGCATGCCCCTCCCAAACGCCCCAGCTCTGTTACCTGCCAAAGTTTCAGGCTACTAAGAGAGAAGGCTGAAAGGCACTAAATGAGAAGTTAACTCCTCTCAACTTTACATGGAAAACCAGAGTGCACCCAGGCTTCACCAGCATGGATCCTGCAGAGAATGCCAAGGCTGGGGTGCGGGCCAGGACTGGCAGAAAGAACAGTCACAGCTCACATGTCTAGTATTGAAGACATCACCAGGGCCTCCACCAACAGAGAGGTGATAAGGATGCAAAGGCCATTACAACAGGCAGTGAGGAGCATGCAGAGTGGAGATCCGATAGGTGGTGGTGGCAGTAGGTGGCAATACGGGGAAAGAACAGATACTCGGGTGCTCAGGTTGGTACAGTCCCAATATACCTGGGGCACATGATGGGCACTTGTGGCCCCCAATCAGAGACCAGAGGTCAGCTCGAGGCTGAGGCCATGGCCATGTGATTGGATGGTGTCAGCAGGAACGGGCCACTATGGGTCAATCAAGGACCTCAATGTGAACCTGGGGCAGGTGTGGGAGCCAAAGCCAGACCCAGTAGGAGTCCAAGTTGCACTACATCTTCCTTTTCTTCAATCCCACACTTCCAAAGAGATTTGAAAAGAACCGATGAAAGTAGGTAAGAAAACTCTAAGAAACATGGATCTGTAGAAACAGCAAGAAGGACAGTACCTTGGGGAAACCTGAGAGTCGAATTTAAATCCCATCAGAGGAGGCACCAGAGCCCCTTCTCAAGGAAGGCTGCAGCAAGTTAAGCCTCTGCCTACAACACCAGAATCCCATATGGGTGCCATTTTGTGTTGCAGCTGTTTCATACCTTCTCCAGCTCCCAGCTAATGAGCCTGCAAAACCAGACAATGATCTAAGCACCTGGACCGCTGAAATCACATGGGAGGACCAGACGAAGCTCTTGACCCAGCCCAAGCACGCAGCCTGTTGAGAAGTGAATGAGTGGACAGACAGAAGGTCTATCGTTCTCTCTCTCTCTCTCCCTCCCTCTCTCTCTTCTTCCCTCCATCCCTCGCTCCTCTTTCTTAAAAATAAACAAATCTTTACAAAACAATTCTTTCTCTTACATGTGATAAACATTCCCTACCTCTTATTTTAAAAAGCCACATCAATACAGATTATCAGCAAGTTGAACCTACAACTACTTGTTGGCTGTACCAAAGAAAAGAAAACTTTAAGATTTATTTATGCTCACTTGGAAGGCAGAAATTTACAAAGAGATAGAGAATGAATGAGTCTTCCATCTGCTAGTTCACTTCCCGGACAGCTGCAATGGCCAGAGCTGAGCCAGGAAATGCTGCCAAGTCTCCTCACGTGGGTACAGGGTCCCCAAGACTTAAACCATTCTCCACTGCTTTCCTAGGTTAGAAGTAGGGAACTCCATCAGAGGTGGGGCAGCCAGGACACAAACTAGCACCCATAGGGGATGCTGGTGCTGTGGGTGTACCCAGAAAAAACACTCACACACAACAGCTATGTCTGCTCAGTGAACGCACATAAAGCCAGTCCCGACCTCACAAAGGTGGAAACAAGCAGGAAGTTACTGCAGAGCTCAGAACAAACAACCTGACAGGTGTCACTCAATTCCCAGATCACTGGAGGGATGCACTAAAGCTGGATTCAGAGGCAGGATCCAGCTCATGTGCAGGTCCCTGGCTGTGCTCCCGGCTGTGTTCAGGGCCCTCCTTGGGAATTCTGATGGTGGAAAGCCTATGGGCAGATGTTAACTCAGGCCTGGAGTTCCTAAGCATCTGGACATATCTACAAGGAAAAGAATGACTTCAGGACTCTGTGTGGCCTACTCTCACAATTCTATGAGTTAATTCCGGTAAGAGGTTGAGCTTCGGTCATCAAAGCCAGACAAAGCATCTTTAAGCCAAGCAGGGAGACTGGGGGAGACCTCAGCTTGACTGTACCCAGTTTCTACACCAAAGATGCTGTGATAGGCAAGGTTGGGCAGAGAGGCTACAACACACATCTCCTAAATCAGACAGCCTGAGATAGAGTCCAAGATCGAATGCCAATTTCAGTTCCCTGCTAATGTGTAGCCTGGGCAGAAACAGGGAATGGTTCAGGTACTTGAGTCCTGCCAGACCCTTGTGAGACCTACACCCAGCCCTGGATGTTGCAAGCACTTGGGCAGCGAAGCAGTGAATGGGAGATCTGTCTGTCTGCCTCCCTACCTCACTCCCTATTTTACTCTGCCTTTCAGGTAGCTGAAAATAAACATCTCCTAAAAGATGACATTTTCGGACACAAACCCACTGCACTAAATTACAGGCATCTAGCTTAAACATATAGTCACCATAGCAACTTTCTCAGCCTCAGTCTAAGACACAGGTAGAATCTAAAATGCCAAAAATAAAAAGCCATTCAAACGAATGAATCACTGAGAATTTCTATTACAATACACCAAAAATAGCAATACAAAATTTAATAAGTTCTCTTTCTGAGGCCTAACATGTTATTTAATAAGGCACATGGAGGATGTCTTTGGTGCCTAAGGAAAAACCTTTACCTGGTATATAACCGGAAAGTAATTGATACTTCACGTGGTATTTGAAGAAGAAACACAAATGCAAAGGCAAGGAAAGGAAGCTGGGTGCTTAGGCATAAAACTCTATAAATGTTTGCCTGGAAGAATCAAACAGTAGATTTTGCTCATCTGTAATCTGAGATTGTCCCAGGAGCCACTCGACATCCCTAATGTCCAAATGCAAGAGGGCATAAAGGCTGGTTGCCTCCCAAGCAAAAAGAACTGGGCATGCACTCCAAGGATCTGCCCAGAGAGGCAGGGCTGCCACTGTGGGGACAGGGAGGGTGGCACCAGGAGACGCCAAGACCCCATTGCAGTTTTTTTTTTTTTTTTTTTGCCATTGTCTGTCTTTAATTTATAAGAGACCCCAAAATAATAAGAAGAAACTGTCCAGGGGCTGGGGGATAAGGACTTCCTGGGGGCCTTCCTCTCCCCCTTAGAACAGGGGGGTGAGAGCTGGTATGAATGCCCTGGTAGGCATCCCTGGGGCTCTGCCCCTGCCAGACTCCCAATCTGTCCACCCCTACAGCTCCTCAAGGTCCCGGAGAGCCCTTATGGTGGAAGTCAGCTTACTTGGCTGCCAGGAGGGAGAGCCACTCCTACACTACAAGGTCCAGGGGAGGACCAGGACTGCCAGGGCCAGCAGGCTGCTGAGGTAGGACCCAGCCCAGGCCTCCACGGCACCCCCAGCCACTTGCCTATTGTCTTGCTGGCATTGCTCGCCACCCCAGCCCAAGTAGCACTGACAGCGAAAGTGCTTCTGCAGGTGGTCAAGGTCAGCCCTGCTGAGCTACCCCTCGGGTCTCAGCTGGGGCTCGCCAGGTTCATGGCCAGGCACTAGGCAGAAGCTGCTAGTGCTGAGGTGCAAGAAGGTATTGGCGTTGGGGTTGCGATGCAAGCAGCGCCCATGGTCATGGCACCGGGCCGTGCTGCAATACTGGGTGGCCCAGGACACGTTGACCACATATGGGACCAACAGTTGTGTCAGGTAATCCTTGAGGTACTGGCAGGTCTCCGTGCTTGTGGTGTAGCCTGCGTCACCCCACAGGATGACCCCGGCTGCGCCCAGGGCCACGCTCTCGCCAATGGTGGAAATGAGGTCCAACTCGCTGAGTCCAGTGAGTCAGCGACTGTAGGTGGGGCGCGTGAAGACGTAGACGGGGAGTGCATGGGAGGCATGATGGGTGTGAGCCACGCTCAGGGCCTCCTGAACCCGGAAACTGACAAAGTTGCGGCCTTGGACAGAGGAGGCCAGGGTCTCGTCCAGATAGACAGAGGGATAGAGGGCCGTGCTCTCGGCCCACAGCCAGGCCAGCTGGTCGTTGCAGGCCACTTCAACGTCCGGGCAGCGGCCTGTATAGCTCTCCCGGTTCTGCGCGTAATCGTGGTTGTAGCAGTCAGGAAAGAGGTAGAAGCCCCAGAGGTGCCGAGGCCGCACTGCCTTGACGTAGCGTAGCGTCTCCAGCATGAACTAGCGAGCGGCGAACTCGAACTCATACTGTGCCTGCTTCACGATGCGGTCGGCTGGCCAATCTGGGTGCCGACTGGCCCCTAGCTGGCGGGACCAGCGGCGGTACACGTCTTTGTCCTGCCAGTTGCGCACCCACACGGGCCGCCAGTCCTCCCAGTCGATGACGGCCAGGCCAGGAGGCTCCTGGGAACGGATGTAGTGTTCTACTCGCTGCTGCAGCATTTTGAGGTGCGCCCAGAGGCTGCCATTCTGCGGCACGCCACCGTGCACTGAGTGGCCAGCCAGGTCGAAGCGCGGGTACAGGCCCAGGCGATCATGGTAAAAGATGGTAATGTTCTGGTTCACAAACCCCTCATTCGGGGAGGCTTGCACATCGAAGGCCTTCAGGTCTAATGGCACCTTGTGCCGGGGACCACAGTCCTGTGTGGGCACGTCCCAGGCCACCACAAATGGTCGGCCCGTGAAGATGGGCGGTGCTGTAGGCTTGAGGTCCATGGCCTGTGCCACTGCCAGCACCAGGGCCAGTGTGAAGGTGGGGCCTGGGCCCACCTGCATGCTGGGAGCTGCAGGAAGTGCCACCAACCTGGCACCAGCTCAGGAACTCGCGCCAGGGTGCCCAAGGGACAGGTGCCAGGGCCACCGCCATCCCAGGCCTGGCCAGCCTAGCCCGCTCCGGCTGCTCGCCCAGGCACAGCCGGGCTCAGCACCTGGCCTGGTGGCTCAATTGGCTAATCCTCCACCTCCAAACTCCAGGATCCCATATGGTTGGCAGTTCATATCTTGGCTGCTCCACTTCCCATCCAGCTCCCTGCTTACAGCTTGAAAAGCAGTAGATAACAGCCCAAAACCACATGGGAGACGAAGAATAGCTCCTGGCTGGTTTCAGATCAGCTCAGCTCCAGCCACTGTGGCCATTTGGGCATTGAACAAGCAGATGGAAGACCTTTCCTTCTGTAAATCCACCTTTACAATAAATATAAACATATCTTTTTAAAACCACCTACACTAGGGCTGGTAGCAAGCTAAGCTTCTGCCTGCGACACTAGCATCCCATAAGGGTGCCAGTTCAAGTCACAGCTGCTTCTCTTTTCCCTCCGTGAGGTGCCACCATGTTCAGGGTATGCGGCCTATGTCTATGGGTGTTACTGTCACAGCAAGGCGAATGAGCTAGTGACATCTACTTGGTCCAGGCCATGGCACAACATCCTACAATGCACAGGACAGCCCCTCACAACAATTAATGAAGCCAAGATGATATTGCTGCCAGAGCTGAGAATGCAGCAGCAAGCTTGGTTTCAGCTGGCTGCCTCCCCAGATGGCCATAGTGGCCAAGGCTGGGCCAGGCCAAAGCCAGGAGCTTCTTCCAAGTGTCCCTAGGGGTGCAGACGCCCAAGCACTAAGGCCATTCTGACACTGATCTCCCAGGAGCATGAGCAGCAAGCTAAAGGGAAGCGGAGCAGCTTGGACAAGAAGCAGCGCCCATAGGGGATGCTGGCATCACAAGACGGAAGGCCAGCAACACAGCTTATCCTCCACACTGCCTGGTCGTCACTCCTGAGAGTAACCTCAGAGTCCCTAAGAACACGCACATCCAGATAGACACTACCTGGAGTAAAGACAGCTGTACGGCAGGGCACAGCTAAGACTACAGGCACTAATTTTAATTTCTCAACCATGAGACTCATATCATTAAGGCGTGATACCAGTGCCACCCCTATCTTCCTCATGGCAAAAGCCCTAGGTGAAAACAGATGATGGCTCAGGTCCTTGGGATCCCTGCTAACAAAGCAGACCTGGATGGCGTTTCAGACTGCACAGTGCAGTCTGGGCTGTTGGAGCCAGCTAGAGAATAACCACAAGATACTTTTCTTTCAAATAAGTAGAAAGGTTAAAAAGAAAGAAAAACAGAAAAACTTATCCCCTGGGAGGAGGTAAAAAAAGAATGTTCACTAAGAGAACAGAGCAATTTTTCTGTTCTGTAGTTCAGGGAAAGGCAGCATGGACAAATTCCCATGACATATACCTTGAGAACTTACACTGAAATATGGCGATTCTCACACAACAGAAGCAGTAAGATAATTCTCACTCTGGACATGCCAAGGGGATAGATAATGTCAGAATGGATTAAAAACTCCCAGAATGAAAGATGATGCCAGAAGGCACACAAAGGGAGGAAAGGGGGTGTGAGCAGAAGACCACACCCTGGAACCTGACAGAAATCTCCTTTACATTGCTGCTTCAAGCTCTCCTGCCTTCGCCGAGACCTGGCACTTTGTCGGCACGGCCACAGTGATTGGTACTCCGTGAATGTGGCCACTGTGACTGGCACTCTGTGTGTGGCGACTGTGACTGGCACTCTGTGGGTGTGACCACTGTGACTGGCACTCTGTGGGTGTGGCCACTGTGATTGGCACTCTGTGGGCGTGGCCACCATGCCTGGCATTTCCTGGGCACCACCTGTTCTGTCTTTTCCAAAGTGTAGCCTGTTCCAGACTGTGCTCTTTGTGAGCGTGGCTTACCCTAGGTGGCACTGCCAGGGTGTTAACTACAGGTGGCTGAAGCACTGGGCACCAGTCCTCTCTGTTCAGCTAAGACACAGAACAATGCGCTCTGAAATCCTAAGGTAGGGATTCCATCACGACTTTTTCACCACATTCTGAACTGTGTCAGGTAAGTGTATCAGACAAAAAGGCGGGAAGTGTGCTCAGTTAAGTGACTCGGGCTCCCCACCTACCTAGCCCCTGCCCTCACCAGAGGAAATCAAGAAAATCCTATGAGCCAGGCTCCATTCACACAGCGGTCAGCATGTCCCTGGATCTCCCATTACAGTGGGCCGGCACTGCCAGGTGTCTCACACATATGATCAAAATCAAGCTGTTACAAGGAGATCTTGCACAGAAGACAAAACAGGAAGTTAGCTAACGTTCCCAATCTAACAGTTGAGAAAATTCTGCACGCATTCAAAGCATCCTGCAAAAGAAATGCCAAGTCAACACATGCAGACTGTCCACATTCAAGGCAACAAACTTCATTCAACTTAAATCAATACTAAATACAGAACCTTGAGCCAGCGCAATGGCTCAGCGGTTAAATCCTCAGCTTGCATGCGCTAGGATATCATATGGGCACTGGTTCGTATCCTGGCTGCCCCATTTCTCATCCAGCTGCCCGCTTATGGCCTGGGAAAGCAGTAGAGGATAACCCAAAGCTTTGGGACCCTGCACCCACATGAGAAACCCACAGGAGGCTCCTGGATCCTGGCTTCAGATCGGATCAGCTCCAGCAGTTGTGACCACTTGGAGAGTGAACTGACGGATGGAGGATCTGTCTTTCTCTCCTTTTCTCTATGGGTCTAACTTTCCAATGGAAATAAACAAGTCTTTAAAAAAAATTGCATATGCCAATGAAACTACTGCAAAATCCTGAATGTACTCGAGAGGAACACTACAGTTTTGGGGAGAACAAGCACTTGGCCAAATGGAACAATTTCCCACCTAAGCCTCCACTGCAAGCTCCCAGATGCCCTGGGACGCAGCACACAGCTTTCCTTTCTGCAAGAAGTGTCCTGGTGGACTCTGTTCTTTCGCACTACTAGAGACAGTTCATGGATTCCCCAGGATCATCACAGACAACCAGCACATCAGAATTTGAGATCCTCCGAGAAGGACCTTTGATTGCCAGATAAAAATAGTTATTGCCATCGCAGGACACATGCAACAATTTTGAAAAAGGAATCATGAGTATGGGAACGTATGCTCTCAATGTTAAGCTTTATCTTTCAAGCTATTTTTATCCCTTATTTTAAACTATCTTTCCTCCTTTTTTCCTTTCTATCTTTCTATCTATTTAAATTTTATGATACAGTTCCACAGGTTCAGGGATTTCCAGCTCTAGGCTTCCAACTTTTTTTTAAGATTCTAACTTATTTTTATTGGAAAGGCAGATCAGATTTACTTAGAAAAGGTGAGACAGAAAGAAAGATCTTCAATTACTGGTTCACTCCCCAAATGGCCACAGTGGCTGAAACTGAGCTTGATGGGCTAATTTTCCTCCTACAAGTTCCTGGATCCTATATGGATACCAGTTTAAGTCCTGGCTGCTCCAGTTCTCATCCAGCTCCCTGCTTATGGCCTGGGAAAGCAGTAGAGGATGGCCCAAAGCCTTGGGACCCTGCAACCATGCGGGAGACCTGGAAGAAGCTCCTGGCTCCTGCCTTCGGTTCAGCTCAGCTCTGGACGTTGTGGCCACTTTGGCAGTGAGCCAGATGGAAGATCTTTCTCTTTGGTTCTGTAAATCTACCTTCCCACTTAAGACAAATCTCTAGGGGAGAGAGAGAGAGGACACAGACCTCCAAGCCCGTTCCTATTGGCCGGACATTAGCAATGAATAGCAACTTCCGACGGCTAGTGCTTGAGACAGGATGATCTGCTCTGCCTCGTTCCTTTTCACACCAGAGCTGCAGGAAACAGTCAGAAAGGTGGCATTTCTTAGCCTGCATCTAAAACGCCAGCCACACACGGCAAGGATCCGTCAGAAGGAAGCCCATCGTTCTTCCCTTCTGGGCAGAGCATGAATGCTCTATAAGCCGCAGGTGTTAAATAATTATGACTGGAAAGGATTGCAGCACACATTAAACATGTGCAAGGCAGCCCAGGAATCGTCCAGATAAGCATTACACTGAGATGTGCATCTGCTGCAGGAAATCACATGGTTAGCTGTTAATATTAAAACAAAAATGTCCATCAAAGTTTGGAGAGGGGATAATAAGGCCCTTGAGGCTGCCCTCAAATTCCAATGTGATTGAAGGAGACCTCTTCCTGCCAAGGCATGGCCTGGCATCTACCACCATCCCACTAGTCATTCAAGTGGGGGCGGTGCACAGTGCAGCCCAGAAGAACCCATTCCAGGCAGTGGCTATGCTGAAAATGACCATTACTTCTCATACCTCCCGGAGCCAGCTCAGTGGAACAGTGCATTGTGCCACCTCCTACAATGCCAGCTTCCCATATGGCCGGCACCAGTTGAAGTTCCGGATGTTCACTTTCAATCCAGCTCCCTGCTAATGCACCTGGGAAAACAGCTTAGGCAGGAAAACTGAAAGAAGTTCCTGGCCCCTGGTTTTGGCCTGGTCCAGCCCTGTTTCCTGGAGCCACTTGAGAAGAACCAGCAGACCAAAGATCTCTCTTTCTCCTTCTCACTCATTCTCTCTCTGTAACAACGTCATTCCAGGGCCTGGCAGCGCGGCCTAGCGGCTAAAGTCCTCGCCTTGAAAGCCCCGGGATCCCATATGGGCGCCGGTTCTAATCCCGGCAGCTCCACTTCCCATCCAGCTCCCTGCTTGTGGCCTGGGAAAGCAGTCGAGGATGGCCCAATGCATTGGGACCCTGCATCCGCGTGGGAGACCTGGAAGAGGTTCCAGGTTCCCGGCTTCGGATTGGCACAGCACTGGTCGTTGCGGCTCACTTGGGGAGTGAATCATCAGACGGAAGATCTTCCTCTCTGTCTCTCCTCCTCTCTGTATATCTGGCTTTCCAATAATAACAAAATCTTAAAAAAAAAAAAAAAAAACAACGTCATTCCAATAAATAACCATCATGGGGTCTAAAATCCAACCAGTTATCAACAAATAACACCAGCACATAATCAGATGGTACCTTAAAACTTACTTCCTTACATGCAGTAACACTTCCTTTTCCAAAACACTCAGCGAGATCTACGTGACACTCCAACATCACATTTCCCATACGTGGCCCCACGTTTATAAGATGCACGGGGTCACTTGTCTCACCACCCTTGCAATAACAGGATCCCATATCTGAGTGTCGGTCTTTGTGCTGGCTGCTCCACTTCTAATCCAGCTCCTTCCTGAAGTACCCAAGAAGGCACAGCTGATGGCCCAATCACCTGGGACCCTGGGACCCTGCACCACTAGGATGAGAGTTCCAACCCCGCCCCCCGCATTGGCCAATAGCAACCCAAGTCAAATGCAAGCCATTTGGGGAATGAACCAGGGGAGTAAAGATCTTTCCACCTCTCCCTCCTTCATTTGGCTTTTCAAATACATATATCTCCGCATTTTCAACCAACTGGCATGAAATTCACTGCCCAAGTAGCTAACGCTTCACCTTAGGCATGGTGACAATGACCGAGGTCCATGAGCAATCGGCCTCAACACTCCCATGTTTCACGTGGACAGCATCACTGTGCTCTGACAGTGAGACAACGGACAGGGACTGATCGCAGGGACCTCGGACCCGCGACGGTGGGACAAGCACTTTTAATAAAAATGGCATTTGTCTTCCGGAAAGCCTTTCTTCGAGAACAGCTGCTAATGACACTCCAGGAGCCTATCTTTGACCACAACCTTCATCTTGGAAAAAAGAGGAATGACCAAGAGACATTTTGTTCTTAGACCCTGCAGTCCCAATGAGTGGACCACGTATGCAAGGGACACCAACCACAAGAAGTGGCTAAGTGAGAGCCCAGCAGGTACACCACCGTATCCAGTCCACTGCTATCGCAGGACACCAGACATCCAGGCCCTCACGAGGATGCTTGCAGTCTCCTCTCCCTCCTGAAGGGGGAACTGGCCTGGACACCCTGAATGTGCAGTACGTGACAGTGAAGTGTGGTGGAAATAACACAAACTGTCTTCTCTGAGGGAGTCAGACTTCAGATGTCTGTGACCATGAACCCACCATGACTCAACATCACCACACATCTCATCTTCCGCAGCCCTGCACATCCACCACCACCACGCCAGCCACGGCCATCACACTGCCTTCAGGCTGAGAACTCTGTCCCTCCACCACGTCCAGGCCAGCTCAGCTCTGTGCCCCAGTCAGTTAACCTGCTCACTCTCAGCAGGTACCCCAGGACCCAGAGCATATTAAAGAGCTGATCCTTGCAACCACCACCACCACTATCCCACCCCCCAAATATCCCAGAAAACCACCTGCACAAATGCCTAAGAAAAGCAAATGTTCACCTTCGGGGATTCCATATTTTACAGTCCCTCCATGTTTGGTCATAATTAGGGATTTTATTTTTTCCAAAACAAGGGGGTAAGAAGAAGAAATCTTTGTTATGCTCTTTTAGCGATGATTTTAAAAATATGCCAGTGGGAGCCTGAAACAGAACGGCTTTACTTCAGAAACAGAATGTTTTCATTATTCAAATAATACATGCACCCTTTACGTCTCTGTAATCCCTCAGCACGAGCCTGCCTTCCAGGGCACTGCAAGGGGACAGAGATCCCCAAGCACATCTTACACACAGGCACACGGGCAGTCCTACTCGACCACGGTCAAGTGAGTGCTGTAAGTCCCAAGGAAAGGTTCCCTCATGAGCCCTCATCTCATCAGCCCTGGTGGCAGAATTATGCTATAGCTGGGCTTGCAAGGAGTGAGCTTGAATCAACACACATCACACCAGGTATGAGAAAAGTTCAAAGTCACGATACAACTCTCATCAAATCCAACAAGAGAAACAAGCACATTCATGGGCACATAGACCCAGCAGGCCCACTCTCCGGGAAGTGTGGTGAGTCCAGGGACAACACACAGCCCAGCAGGCCCGCTCTCCTGGAAGAGTGGTGAGTCCAGGGACAACACGCAGCCCAGCAGGCCCGCTCTCCTGGAAGAGTGGTGAGTCCAGGGACAACACGCAGCCCAGCAGGCCCGCTCTCCTGGAAGAGTGGTGGGTCCAGGGACAACACGCAGCCCAGCAGGCCTGCTCTCCAGGAAGAATGGTGGGTCTAGGGACAACACGCAGCCCAGCAGGTCAGCTCTCCCAGGTAGTGTGGTGGCTGAGTCCAGGAATAACATGTTTGCTCTGAAGCCCGGCTCACCCAGGAAGTACAGTGTGGTACAAGGACAACAGCTCTGTGCTCAAAACCTGTCAGGGCAACCAGCACTCCAGTGTAGCAGAGCTAGCTGCCACCTGCAGGATGCCAAAGCATGTGGGAACTGGCTGGAATCTCAGCTGTTCTGCTTGTGATCCAGGTCCCTGCTAATACACCTGGAGAAGCAGCAGAGGATGGCGCAAGTGCCTGAGTACCAGCACCCATTTGGGAGACACAGAAGCAACTCCTGGCTCCTGATTACAGACCGGGCCAGCTCCAGCCATTATGGCCACTTGGGAAGTGAACCAGTGGATGGAAGATACCTATCTCATCTATCTTTTTTTTCTCTCTCTCTGCCTCTCTCTAAATCTTTGGAAGAAATAATTCTTTTTAAAATTATATCCTCAAGAACAGCACCAAGAATTGTATTTTGAAAATAATACAGCAGTCCAGGTTCACGAAAAACATTGCACATACTCTGTGTGCTCTCAGCTGAAGCACACTGGCGTGGCCTCAGCGGCAACGTCTTTTTTGTAGCCAACTAAAATTCCTCATCCACACAAGTCCTCTTCCCCGGAAAAGCACACATGAGGTCTCCCACATGGGTGACAGGCACCCACCCAATCATGAGCCCGTCGCTGGAATGCCTATTAGCAAGTAGCTGGAGTCAGGAGCCAGAATCCACATAGGCAGAGAGAACACAGACACACTAATGTAGGTCTTCACCTTGAAAGGCCAGATGCCCAGGATTGAAAACAAAAATCCACTGAAATTATCAAAGTTGCTAATTACTATCATTAAAGGCTTGCTACAATTCTATGTCACCTCCAAAGGGAGGTGACTCGCCATGTTCAATCAAGCAACCATTGCACTCCATCAAAGAAAGCCAAACAATGCAGCTCCAGAGCTAAGCCAAGGGGTTTCTCATAAAGTGGACCCAGACACCTCCAGTGTGGTACCCTGGAAGAAGACTCAGTAGCCACTGGCCTGACAATGTCTCCAAGATCTCCAGTGTCAGTCAGCAGTCAGCTTCAGAACTGCAGCAGTGACTTTTGGGGGCTGTGGGCAGTGACCATACAGTGCTGCGTTTATCTAACAGTGGAAGAAGGGGTCCCTTCTAAGCTCAGTGCAGGAACCTACAGAGCCTAGGTACAAAACACCCTGAAACAAAAAAAAATATTCCTCTGGGCAACCTTACAGCCAGAGAACTATCACAGACAATGGAAGCCGGAGAGTAGCAATGCCACAGTGGATGGAAAACAACTTCTAGTGGAAAAACCCTGCAGAGGCAGGGTATGCACACAGAAGAGCAAGTCTGATGGGAGCTTGCTCTGTCACCCACGGTTTTCACAGGACATACCCAGAACAGCAACGGACAAGGCAAGAAACACACACAGGCCAGGGTCAGTGTAAGAATAGAAAGCATGTTCCTAAACAAAGGTCTGATTTGCTGACCCCAACAGGCAAATGAGCTGAGCATGTAGAAGAGAATTTCCCTTCCCAAGAACATGGAGACTCACCATAATGCAAACTCCACCCAACCCTGTTGCCACATACCCCGGCGCCTGGCATGCCAGTCTTTCACCATGGTAAACCTGGGGACTGCCTACCTGCTGTGTTTATGTATTTAACTGCTGGGCTGGAGATGCACTGAACACAGAGATGCCAGCAATTCCAGGCCAGGATACAAAAATCTACTGTGGATGTGCCGTGCATTAATGCTGAGTCCAACCATGTGCCATCCATCAGCTCTTCCAGTGCCAATTAGCACCTTAAAAATGGCGTGTAAATATTTGAAAAGCATGTTAGCAATTACAGGGAGGAAATATTCCACATTAAAATCAGGAAGAGACTTTAGGCTCAGTGCTAAAAGGTAACTACATGACCAAAATGCCGAGCTTTCACAGAACAGCACCACATGGCATATGTGGTCTGAAACGTGAATGTCACAGGCAGATCCTGTTTAACATTCAGTAAATGCCAATTATTATTTACTGCTTTCAACACTAATAGGTCCTCTAATTGAGTCAAAGAGGTCTTAGAGTTTGTGCATCATTAACTTATACTCCATATTCGTAATGAAGTGTTGACAAATGCTTTCAGTGTACTAAGGATGTGGAGAAGTCTGAATTCTTTGTACCCACTTTTAATGACTGCCTTTTAAAAACACTAAGAATCGTTAGTGTGTCTAGCACGTGGCTTAAAAGCAGCCTTTCCTCTTAAGTCATTGAAAAGGGAGCACATAAATTTTCAAAGCTTTAAGACTCGGCTGACTAAGGAAAATAACCCCAACAGTTACAGAAGAAGCCAGTGAAGCAGGAAGAAACCTAGCAAGCCAAACAACGACCCAGGACAATGTGAAAGTTGTCACTGGTCAACAGAAGCTCAGCCTATGGGGACCCAATTTGTGAAACTTTGCAAAGCTTGAGAATGGAGTGAAAACTATTCACTGGAGCAAATGACATTTTTATGAAAATCCCACTGAGGCTTCACAAGTAGCAAAGTGGCAAAAGGCAGTCCTACACGGAGGAAAATCTAGAAAATGAATGGGAAGACAGGCCAACAATCAAGTGCTGTGTTTGAAAACCTACTCACCAATGCAAAGAGAATATAGTCTTTCAAGAAGTCTAATTGGAGAGAGGGAAAGAAAAGTAGGCGGTGGCAGCAAAACCACATGGTACAATATTGAGAGATCCACCCGGGTCTACAGCACTGACACATGTAGTACAATACGCCCTTGCTGGGATTCTAACAGCAAGGGCACCTCAGTACAAGTGTGTGCAGGAACACACTGAATTCCCTGTCCCATCTACAAACCCTAAGTGGCTCTAACAATGTCTGCTGTAACTTTCAACTGTTAGTCCTTCCCCTGGCCTGCTGCCTGTTACTTTGCTGTGATCATGTCCGTCCTATGTTCTGTTGCAAGTGAAAACCATCCACATGCCCTCGCCACATGCCGTTTCCTTCCCAAGCCATGTGGCATGTTAGGCAGCAACATACATGTCCCACCCATGTTCTGTACATGCTAGATAACCATGTGCATGTCCTCCGCATGTTCTGTACATGTTAGTTAACTGTGTGTCCTTCCTACATGCTGCACAATAGTTAGCCATGTATGTGTCCTTCTCATGCTTTATGTCAGTTAACCATGTTCTGCAGGTGTTAGCTAACTGTGCACATCTTGCTCCCATGTTCTATATGTGTTAGTTAACAACGCACATGCACTCCCCATTTTCTGCATGTTAATTAACTACACCTGTGTCCTTCCAGAGTTCCAATGGACTGGAACCATCTCACTGGCAAGACAGTTTTCATTGACTCAAGACAAAAAGCCAGCATTAAGTTAACTGGTTTGAAACTGGTACAGTTTTTTAAAAACCAGCTTTTGAGCGTCATGTCCTAGCCTTGTGTCTGTCACTGCCAAGTTCCTGGAACTGCTTAACTACAGACACAAACAAAAACTGCAGAAGCCATCCAAACTATTTCAGTTTGTTGACACTCACACTGATACTGAACCCTAAGCCTGGAGGCCTTCACATCATGTTCCACGCAGGACACAACCACGGACAGAGGCAGACAGACACTAGACAGCTAGTCCCCACCTTGTCACAACAAGCCGTATCCCAGGAAGGACCTCTCTTTGATGCCTCAGTTTCCTATGTAAATCACCATCCCTCAATTAGTTTCTGCTCCAACAGAAGGTAACCCAGTGAGTGGGGCAAGGGACAATGCCCAGAACAGCAGCAGCATTTGACCGGCAGAAGCCACAGCAGCAACAGGCACACCTTGGGGGTTGCCCCATGAGCACCAGAAAGAGGAAGAACAGGATGATGGAGAATGTTCAAGGGCGCCCTAGTTGCCGAACACCAACTGCTCACTCTGTACAGCAGGATGAACACAAACGGTGGTTTTGGACGTGTCGACTGAAAGGTAGAGAGGCAGCGATCTCTCCCAGCCCAAGCACCCGCAACAGCTGGAGTTGGACAGGAACCCCTACCCAGGCCCACCATGTAGGTGCGAGAGAATACATCAGCAGGAACAGGAGCCGAGCCAGGACTCAAAGGCAGAAAAGGGATGTGAGTGTCTAAGGCGGCACTGTGATAAATGCCTGTTGCTACATAGAAAACTTGTAAAAGTTACAAAGAGGCTCACACATTGGGGAAATATGGCTAATGAACAAAAAAACAGCTCCTGAGGCAGGGAACAACAGATTAGTGTCTAAATCCTCACCTTGCATGTGCTGGGATCCCATACGGGCACCAGTTCATGTCCCATCCTAGCTATCCTATTTCCCATCCAGCTTCCTGCTTGTAGCCTGGAAAGCAATAAAGAATGGCCCAAAGTCATGGGACCTGCACCCATGTGGGAGACTCGGTTTTGGCTGCTGCAGCCACTTTAGGAGTGAACCAGTAAGCAGCATACCTTTCTGTCTGTCCTTTGCTCTGCAAATCTGATTTTCCAATTAAAAAAATAAATATTTAAAAGAAAGTAAAAATAATAAGAGTTCCCATTTTTTTAAAGCGGTAATTTTGGGAGTCATCCTTGGAATGTTCCAAGCATGTGTTCAATAGGGGCTGGACCAGAGTATTGGCTAATCCTCCCCTTGCAAGTGCCATGATCCCATATGGGTGCTGGTTCATGTCTCAGCTGTTCTACTTCACATACAGCTCCCTGCTTGTGGCCTGGGAAAGCAGCGGAAGATAGCAGAAAGCCTTGGGATTGCTGCACACATGTGAGAGAACTGGAGGAGGCTCCTGGCTCCCTGGCTTCACACTGGCTCAAGTCTGGCATTTGTGGCCATTTGGGGAGTGAACCAGCAGGTGAAAAATCTTTCTCTTTCTCTTTATAAATCTGCCTTTCCATAAAAAAATAAAATCTTTTAAAACATTGAGATGATGTGACAACATTGACTCAATTTCCTTCATGTCCTCAACTCAACAGTACCCCAATACTTTTTTTTAGGGAGTTCTTTCTCTCCTTGGCTGTGTGCATGCTAGAGTCCCAGTAGCTCACATGAGCATCTGCAAAGGCCCTCCAAGGCAACAAGGATAACAGAGAGTGGGCAGAACTGGGCAACCCAACCACTGCCAAGTTACATGATACCCTACTCCACGTTTAAGCAAAACACTGACTCTGTAACCTGCACCTCTTACGCATTCTCTGTATTGCTTGCAAACAGGGCACCTGAGGGTGAGAATAAGCAAGCAAATTTTCTCAACTCACTATATGTAAGCGGTTACCATGATAATGTTAAATATGTGAGGAGTCAAAGAGGCAATCCTCAAATGTTCACAGCCAACTCACAGGATGTTTCCAACATGAAAACGCAGTCACATCCCTTATTTCCACATGAGAAATGGGCACACTGAGCCCAGAAGACACAGGTAACTCGCCCAAGTGCTTGAAATTATTAACGAGCAGAGCAATCTCAGACAGGCAGTCACTCCAGCCCAGGCTCACAACATTAAGCAAAGCTACAAAACGAAGAGCACTAAAAGAAGTGTCGACCATTAGCAATATTAATTGCTGGCCAGAAACCTAATATAATTTATTGTCCAATTATACCCAATTATGAGAACTAGTTTAATTATACCAAAAACAGTTCTTCATCTGGTCACTCCTGAAGACCATATGGCCAGAGAAAAGACAGAATACGAAAAGAATCAAGGACACTTCCCCAACTCAATCAGTGGTGTGTGTGTGTGTGTGTGTGTGTGTGCGCGCGCGCGCACACGCACTGTTTAGCGACTTACCATCTGAATCCATGATGTCCAGGTCTTTAGGATCCAAGTTTGTAAACATAATTTTCAGTGCAGTGTGCCCAGGAGTTGGGGCCCAGATAAAGGCTCCCATAACACGGCATGGAAATTTGCAATCCCAGCAACCTCTCCAGGGCTTAGGCTGGGTAGGAGGTGGCCTCAATTCAAACCACACAGATAAGTGATCTGCCTCCTGTGTCCTCTGCTCAGAAATCAAGAAACTTAAGATGCTAGGATTCAACTGGCTTTCCAAGCAAACATCCAAGTGGGAGTTGTGGGTAGCGGCTCCTGTCAGCAGTTGGGATGTCCCCAGAGCACACCAGAGAGAACCTGGCCCCAGTCCTGGCTCTTCACTTGCCCATGGACACACAACCTAGGAGACAGTTAAAGAGGTCCAGGCACTCATTCACAGGGGAGACTCAGATGTCACTCCTAGCCCAGGATGTTGGAAGCATTTGGGGGAGTAAACCACAGGGAAGATCTCTGTCTGTGCTTCTATGTGCATCTTCCCATTAAAATGAAAATAAGTGAGTCGAGTTCCATACACAGCAGAATCCACAGCCATGACTTGGTTCTTGCTGAAATGCAGCAGCCACGATGTCCTACCAAGAAGCAAAGGAGAGGCGCAGGAGGTGATGTGGGAGGATCGGGACCCAGAGGCAGGAGCTGAAGGTTGACAGCCACAGCCACGCTGTGCAGAGGTGTAACGTGCTGTGTGATACTCCCAGCCAGCAGCCCGCATGACAGCAGGATCTGCACCTGTCACACTCCCTCCCTGTGCACTGCCAACCTCACTCAGCACACGTTCTGCATAGTAGAAACCATCAAGTTCCACATGGCTTTCAACTAAGACCCAGCACCAGCTGGAATAACCCAATACGATCACAGGCCCCATGACCACTTCAAGATCATCATGAAGTCATTGCAGTACAACCTCCACATCCATCACACGCTCAATGCCAGGATAATTCTGATTATTTCCAAAACGGAGACAGCACTGGGTGGTGCCCAGTGCCACCATTTTTTGAATATTCCTCTTAGCCCCAATCCTTGACCCTACTCCAATAAGATCTGTCACTGGTGGAAGAAACAGCCTGCAGTCCACTTGCCCATAACAGTACGAAGACCACAAGGCAGTGCAAATACATGGGTGTGACTGCTGCCACATTTTTAATGTTATCATTAAAATTTGTTTTTGAAAATATTATTTTAAAGACTTTAATATTTCAAAAATAGTGCAGATGCTCCCAGGATTTTAAGTGTATTCGAAGATAAAATCTATTTATGGTCACTTCCTCTATAAAAACTTGGACATCAAGAGCAGTATTGACTGTTGGGAAAGATCACTACACAGGAAGCTAACAACAGGAAATGCAATTTATAGCTGTTAGTGGAGTGCACCACTCAAAACACACACACACACACACACACACACACACACACACACACACACACAAGGTTAATGAGATCCTGTTGAGGCAATCTTTCCCGACTAATCAATGGGGAATAGAGAAAAAGATACTCAACAAAGAGTTGATAGCAAGGTTTAAAGCAAATTCCTGCTCTGTGATGGACTTATTTAGTACGTGTCCTGAAAATGAAGTGCTTATCCAACACAACATTCAAAACAAATTCAACACATTCTTTGCTGGAACCCGACACTTTGCGATATCAACCTCCTTGTTTCCAAGAGAAAAACAGCACCTACCGGTAAGTCTATAATACCTACATTTGAAATAGGGTAGCAAAATATGCTAAAATGTCAAATTTTAAAGCAAAAGTAAACTTACAATGCAAAAAAAAATTATGATAGAGATTCAAGCCCATTTTAAATTAAAATCCTAAGTAAACATGAGGATACTTCCCCACATTAGCTTAAAAATGAAACTGCAATTTTCTCTTAATGCCAAAAACGTTTTAAAAATGATGACGGCTTTTCCATCAATTGTTTTTATGTTTTTCCACAAGCTTTTTTGACAATCCTCAGATGCATACACAGAAACATTTCTTTCACTGGAGTGCATATTACCACTTATTGTAAAAATTCCAGTCACTACTCATGAAATCATTTCAAGCCATAACCAAACCAGTTTCCTCAACCACATGTTGTCTCTCCTTTGGGTTAACATGAACTGAAAGATCGCCTCAGTATTCCAACGACCCTGGACACATCCACACACCATTCACAAATGAGGACACAGAGAGGCAGCATCAGCCATCCATTTGGACAATTTAATCCAATTTAAAATTTCTCAGTGGCTTTCTGGGTAGTAACAGCATCCTTACTTGCAACAGTAGGATTAACAATAGGAAAGCCAGAAACCGGAACTCGCAGCTGGACTCCAAGCTCTCTCCCGCTTCACCAGGAATCTGTGTGCAAAAGACTCGACATTCATAGTTTCAAGCCTGTGTCCCGGCTGTAGGATTGAGCAAGGGACCATGACGCATGACACAGAGTTTTAGAACCAACCATACTCTGCCCATGAGGAGCTACGAGCAGGTGGATCCCAGTTTGTATCCACATGCATTCCTGTTCCTGCAGGCTTTCCAGTGTGGCTCTTGTGGCTTCTCCCTGCCAGGTGCCCTTCTGAGGGACACTCCAGTATCCAGACACCATACATGCAGTCCTACTGGAAATACACTGACCATGAAAGCTACTTGGAAACTCAGCCAAGGGGCCCAGTACAGTAGCCTTGCAGCTAAAGTCCTCACCTTACATGCACCAGGATCCCATATGGACGCCAATTCTAATCCTGGCAGCCCCACTTCTCATCCACTGTTTATGGCCTGGGAAAGCAGTCGAGGATGGCCCAAAGCCTCGGGACTCTGCACCGTGTGGGAGACCTGGAGAAGTTCCTGGCTTCAGACGAGTTCAGCTCTGACCACTGTGGCCACTTGGGGAGTAAATAAAGCAGATAGAAGATCTTCCTCTCTGTATATCTGACTTTGCAATAAAAATATTTAAAAAAAAAAAACCCTCAGTAAAGGTAAATTAGTCCTAAATGGTCCTGACTCGACCCATCAACATCACCAAACTGTCACACCTTGCCAGCGCCATGCTATTTCCATCCATCAATGGCACACTGAATACCCTTTAAGAGAGCTGAAATCACAACAGTGCTATCAATGCCTTCCTCCTATTCAAAGTGTGCAGGCACCAAGGGAGAAAACTCAGACCTCAGATTGTCAACACTACCACCCCAACCCACAAATCATTTGCAAATGATTTCTGCAGGGATAAAGAAGTAAAAATTATGGAGATTAAAAACAACAATAGAGGTTATTTTTTTTCCAGAGGTTATTTTTATATCCAAAACAAACACTCCAAGCTCTAAGAAGGTGGATCTATGCAAACTCAGCCAGCTTAGGGCTGGACAACAAGTGCAATGACTTGCTAGGTTCATGATTTCCAAGTGTGAGAACAGAGGCACCTGCAGGGAAAGGCCAAGGATGACCCTGCCCGGAGGTGGCTGGCTGCCTGAATTTTGCACACTTGTCTCCTGGAAGTGGGGTCCCCTCAAGGAACAGGAGACACACATCCACTACCAACCCTGTTCCCTACTTATCCCCCTAAAAAGACTGAACATGAAATACTGCCGCGGAACCGAAGGAATCGGGTTTACATTTTACATTACTATCACCCAACAAAAATGTTACAACAGGCATCTGAAAGCAAGGTGTCCTGAAGCCATTCTTTACCAAATGGTAAACCATTCTTAACGCCCACCACTTCTTCCAAAGGTCCTCTTCACAAGATTTACAAAGCCACAAATACTTTGTGGCTAAATTTATCATTGTCAATCTAAGGAACAGCTATAGTCTCCTTCAGAAGAAAAACTCTCCTGAGAAAGCAGAGGGCAGTACAACAACCCCAAGCAACACTAAGCACGAAAAAACGTGTTGCAGTAAGATTGAAACACTAGGGTCAGGGCTGGGGTTCAGTGGGCTGACCTGCTGCTTGCTATGTCCGCAGCCCAGAGTGGAATAGCAGCTCCAGCCCCGTTTGCTTGGTTACTAATCCAGTTTCCTTCCTGCTAGGGGAAGGCGGCCCAAGTGTCTGGGAATTGCATGGGGTTCCTGGTTTCAGCCTGTATTAATACAGATTTTCTATTTAGAAAAATATACTCTATTCCCTCAAGTGATGAGAAAAACATCACAGATGAAGATGGATGGTGATTTTAATAGGAGGATGATGGTAGAGCTTAGGACAGGCTGAGCACTGTGCCAAGAATTTATTAGGATTTATTGATTTATTTGAGGGGCAGAGTGACCCAGAGGCAGGGAGAGACAAACATTTTCTGCCATTTGCTGGTTCCCTCTGCCAAGATCCACAACAGCCAGGTCCAAAATGAAACTCAACCAGCATCCTGCACACTTGGAACCCAAGTACTTGGTCATTACCTGCTGCCAGCCAGGGGCATCAGCAGGAAGCTAGATGAGGAACCAGGCAGCCTCCACGGCGGCTCATCCCCCTGTGGTACATCTCTTACCCCCTCTCCTCCCAAGCTTTTTATACTTGTGATTCATTCGGTCTTTCCTACCCCTTGAGGTAGAATGAAGCACCGTCAATCAACTGCCATAAAATAATCACTAGACTTCTTCGCCAAGCATGAAGTAGCAAAACCAGCACCAATTCTAACTGATGGGCAAAGAGCCTTTTAACAGGGAAAATAAAGCAAATGACACACCAAAGAATAATAAACGAGAGGAACAGATGGATCAGAAACTTTTGTTGAGGAAAGCAATGATTGATTCAATTAAGGATGCTAATGGCCCCAGCATGATTGAACCAACAATTGCAGTTTTCAGTACACTGGCTTGTGAAATGGCTCCCTCGTTTAAAAGTTTAAAACTAGGAACGTACATTTGTACCAATTTAATGCACATCACTCCTGCGGTTATTTAGATAAATAAAAATATTTGTTTAGAAAGAAATAAAGTGTCCAATGGGGGGGACGCACAGCTCCAGATGAGAGTACAAACAAGCAAGGAGACCCTCTGCTTGCTGAGATGCGGCCCACCCGTGGGCCATTCACCAGACCAGCATTTCTAGGAAAAGTCACACCATCTCCCAAGAGTGATTAATATTAACTAAGTGCTTTCCACAAAATGTTTGCTATCTTGTAAACACAAATGACTGCTCCGATTAAAAAAAAATGGTTCTGTTTCGCTACAACTACCTGACGTACGGATTTTTCCAGATAAGAACGCGACTTGAAAAACAAAGAGGAGCCAGGATACATAGTAAAGCCAGTCAGCCTGCCCCTACTCTAATCCACACCTTGTTCTCGGTGTGGCCTTATGTGTCACTCTCCACTTGCTGGGTCATTCTCAAGACCTCAGGGAACTTTTTATTATTTTTACATAACAAAAATATGCTAGGGTGTGGTACAACAAGATCAGTGGTGAAAATCCTTGCCCTGAAAGCACCAGAATCTAAATGGGTGCTAGTTTATGTCTCGGCTGTTCCACCTACCTTTCCATCCAGCTCCCTGTTTGTGGCCTGGGAAAGCAGTCAAGCATGGCCCAAGGCCTTGGGACCCTGCAACCCACGTAGGAGACCCAGAAGAAGTCCCTGGCTCCTGGCTTCAGATCGGCTCGGCTCCAGCCATTGCAGCCACTGGGGAGTAAATCAGTGGCCAGAAGATCTTTCTCTCTGCTTCTCCTTCTCTCTGTAAGACTGCCTTTCCAATAAAAGAAAAAAAAAACTTAAATAATGATAATAATGATGATGATAATAATAATAATGGTTGTGGTTTTAGAAATAAAAGTAAGGGTTGGAATTATGGCCCATCAGGTCAAGCCACAACTCCACAACTCCTGCTCCCTGCTCATGTGCTTGGGAAAGCAGTGGTGGAGGATGGCCTAAGTGGTTGGGGCCCTACCACCCACATGGGTGACCGGATGAACTTCTAGGCTCTGATTTAGTTCTGGCCGAGTTCCAGCCATCTCGGCCATTTGAGGGGTGATCAAGCAATGGACAGTCTCACTTATTCAGCTTTTCTGAAGTTGATGGTAATTAAATTATTTAAGGTAAGAAGGTGATGGAATATAAAATCAATTTCACTAGCATAATTTTAGAAGTAGTGCCTCATTTTATATCCTAAAGGGGTCAATTAAATGTTTTTCGATCTTATGTAACATATTGCAGGAACATCAAATAATCCAGAGTTTAAAGATTCTCAGCTTCACATTATGTCAAGGATGCAGTGGGTTCTGTCTCAACCTGGGATACCCAGGTGCTGGCTCAAAGCCCTACAGCACCACTTCCTACCTAGCTTCCTGCCAATGAGCCTGGGAAGCAGCAGGGCCCCTGTGTGACCCAGATGGAGTTCCCAGCAACTGCTTTCTCTCTGTTCCAGTTGATATGTCTATATCTCACTGTCTAAGCATTTCAAATAAAATCCAGATCCCTGCTAAAGCACCGGGGGGGGTGGGGAGCAGGTGGGGGCTGAGCCAGCTGAGCTCCTGCCATTCGAGCAGGAGACCTGGCTGAAAGTTTTGTCTGGCTGAAAGTTTTGTCTCCTGGCTTCTGTGTGGCCCTTCTCCAGTGGTCGTGCTCATCACTGTTTCAAATCAACAAATCCATCATAAAAAGATAAAATGAGAATCAACGGACAAGACATGCATGTGAGAATGGATCAGCTCCAGGAAGACTTCCATCACATTGCATTTCAGTGCAAAGGATTGCTGAAGCCTCTCCAGACCCTGCGCAATTCAAGGTCATCAGAGGGTGGCAGCCGTGTTCCTTCTGCTTCTCTATCCAGCAGGCAATCAGCCTGCAGCCCAGACTATGCTAATCAGGAGCCCCTCTGTGAATTCACTGAAAACCAAATGCATGACTATGGAAAGCCCAAGATGCAGCAGTAGGCTGCCCAGTGTCAAGGGCTGAATACTAACATGCACTAAGCAGAAGCCAGAGTCCATGCTCACGTTTCTGGTGGCCATGGACTGTGTCCCTAGCACCAGCTCCTCTGCCACCAGGCATATAAATGAAAGGAAATCCAGGCCTCTACGCCACACAGTCTCCACCGTCAATTAACATCGTCAGCAGCAAAACTCAATCTTGTCTCTGCCTGTACAGGTGAGCAGTCCAGTAATTCCCACGGCGTGTTTCTAAGCAACCTTGCTCCATCACCGCCTCTCTGTGCCACCGAGGCAAAGAGCAGAACAGCAGGCTGGCTGGTGGTAGTGGAAGAGCGGATCCTCACCGCTCAGGAACACAAATGCAGGGGCAATTGGAGCTGTAAATAAATGCTAATTACAATGTGGTGGTCATATCCTGTGGCCAAACTCAACCCAACCCTACCCCTGGGATTGTCCATGCACATGAAAAAGGCTCATAAATTCATACCACATCCTCATAGCTAGTTCAACCAAGGATGTATGTAAATTTGCTAGAAATCACGTGAGAACCAACAGCACCATCAAAACTAAAAACAAAAAAATCTTAAAAATCGTCTACTCAGTTGCTGAGGAATTTCTCTCTCCCAGGAACATTTAGAAGACATCGCCACCACAGAGACCCTACGCGGAGTTGCAAGCACACACACAGGGCTGCTGAGCAACCGAATCAACATCTGCAAGCAGCATCCCCTATAGACCACAGTTCAAGTCCTGGGTGCTTCATTTCTGATCCAGCTCCCTGTGAATGTACTTGAAAAAGCAGCAGAAGATGGCCCAGGTGGTTAGGTCCCTGCACCCATATGGAACACCCAGATATAGTTTCAGGTTCCTAGCTTTTAAGTCAAGCCCATCTCTGGCCATGGTAGCTATTTGCGGAGTGGACGAGTGGATGTAGACATACATTCATTCTCTCTCTCTCTCATTCTGCCTTTTAAATGAACAATCTTTAGCAGAAAAACTTAGCAAATAGGTAAATGAAATTGAAACCAAAGTTGGACCCATCAGATTGACATTGTATTTGAACAGCAAACAAGGAATTCAGTAGTGGAAGCAATCACAGGCCCAACGTGCTCAGGGAAGCTTCAGACCAGAAGAACAAAGAATGACAGATATGAGCACCCAGCACCCAGGAAACCACAAGATTTATGTGCTAATACATATGCTCAGTCCTTCAACCCTCCTATTTGAGACAAGTGATCTAACATGTTTACTTTAAACTAAGTTTGAACCAAAACATACAACCAGAACTCCAAATATAAAACAAAACCATGGTGTCAATATTTTGTTTCTTTCCCACATAAAATAGCCATCACACGAAAAGCTAACTTAAGCACCTGATTATCAAGTAAGACTTCATTTAAGTATCCATTTCACCTAGTAATTACAAAACTGTGTAACTTATCTACAGTTTAGAAGGCAGGAACTCATCTGGGTTCTCAGATGTGGCAGACAGGAACCTGGCCACATGAGCCAGGGTACACATTAGCAGGAGGTGGGAGTTGTGATCAGGACTTGCTAGTCAGTTCCAGACACCAGAGTCTACCCACCAAACTCCTGACTTCCACCCTCCTGTTAAAGGCATGGTGGGGACAGGGCAAGCGCTGTGGCATAGCACATTAAACCTCTCCCTGCAGGGCTGGCATCCCACACACATGAGATGCTGATTCAATTCCTGGTTGCTGATCTTCCAAATCCAGCTCCCTGCATATACGCCTGGGAAATAAACAGAAGATGGTTCAAGTGCCCTGTACCCACACAGCAGATCCGGATGAAGCTCCTTAGCTCCTAGCTTTGGCCTAGCCCAGCCTCGCCACTGGGGCCATTCGGAGAGTGAACCAATGGATGTAAGATCTTTATGTTTCTCTTTCCCTCTGTAACTCTTTTTTTAAAAAAATGGGTGTGAATAGAAAAAAGTCCTCCAGACACACCCATTTACCAGATTCACACACTGCAGATTTCTGATAAAGAACTTTGAGAAAGCAGGACTTTCTGTGTGCAGAGAGCGATGGGGGCAAGCAATGGGTCAAGCAGGGCAAGCCAGGACAGGCGTGGCATGAAGCAGGGACTTGGCTGGGGGTGCGTGAGGCACAGAAGTGAAATGTCACAACACAGAAGTCCTGGGAATTCCCTGACAGCATCCAGAACCTTCTAGCCAGCTGAACTGACACAGACAACAAGCAGGAGCTGAGTGACTGGTGGGGAAGACCTCGTCAACGTGCTCACAGGACCCCGCAGCCAGTGGGACATAAAGGGCAGGACACTGGTATCAGCTCTTCAAGTCTTCACATCAGGAACTAAGGAACACCCAGCAGATAACTAAGAACTTGCTACAAGCTTCTTTACATGAAATCCACTGCCAACCAGGGTGCTTCAAAGTGGGGCCATAAAACACCCTGCCCTCTGTTTTGAGCAACATCTCAAAAAAATTGCAACTTCCCCCGAGAGCTTCTGTAATGTTCTCGCATTGTCCAAAGTCAAATTGAAGTCACAATAAGAAACGGTGAGCTACGGGCCAGCACCATAGCATAATTGGCTAACCCTCCACTTGGGGCACTAGAATTCCATACGGGCTTTGATCTGTTTCCCAGTTGCTTCACTTTGAATACATCTCCCTACTTTATGGCCAGGAAAAGCAGTGGAAGATGGCCCAAGGCCTTGGAGCCTTGAACTCACAGGGAAGACCCAGAAGCAGTTCCTGGCTTCAGACCATCTCAGCTGCAGCCACTGTGACCATCTGAAGAATAAACTAGTGGATGGAGGATCTCTCTCTCTCTCTCTCTCTCTCTCTCATCTCTAGATGAAAGAAAGAAAAGAAAGCAGGGCTGGGAGGGAAAAAGGAAAGGAAAACAACGAAGAAAGATTATCTCAGCATCCTACTGAATGTAATTCCTCCCAAACACCTCAGAGGTAAGGGATCACTTGGACAAATGCTCTCTCCATTCTCCGGTGTCCAACATTGGGGGGGTGTGTGTTTGTGTGTGTGTGTGTGTGAGAGAGAGAGAGAGAGAGAGAGAGAGAGAGAGAGAGAGAGAGAGCACATGCATGTCTGCATTCGTGTGCACACATGCACATGAGGCAATGTGCAAACAGTGACAGGTGTCTCGTCCTGTGGATGGAATCACTGTACTTCCCATCCCTGGACTGGCGACCGCCTGATGCGTTCAAAATGAGCGAGGCTTCCCAGCATGCTGAAGTTTGCAGGCATGATTACTTGGGGAACGTGGAGTTACACACAACTATGCTTATGCCTTCGTCACCATGGGTTCGCAAGATTCCCCTAATACATAATAAAAGAGATTCTGACAAGATAGAAACTGCCACATGTTTATTTCAATGCTATGGAATTTAAATCAGGTTTAAGCATATGCCAGCAAAACAACAAATCACTAAGAAAGAAAGCAGAGAAAAATCTATCAAAGTGTTTTATTCTCAAAAAGGAGTTGAGAAAGCTGAGATCAGACACAGGCTCACACTGCCTACGGTTACTACTATCTTCAGGTTTTGTTCTCTTTGGAAAACCACACAGGGGGAGTGGGTGGCTGTCCCTCAGAACTATCATGGCAGGTGGCAGTTTCTCTGCAACCGTCTCTTCTCTCACTCTGCCACCAGTTAAATCAGCAGGGCGTCCTAAGTGCAGGAAATGGTACTCCGCCAACCTGCTTTCAGCCACAGTGAAGAAGCACACATGGAAAACACAATTAGGAAATCGCATCTCCCAGGGGTCACAGGACGGAAGAAACACTAGCTGCATCTGTGACTCCACTCTGTACATCTCATAGACAACACACATGACATCAGCACAGAATCCTCAACAGAGGAAGACACACCACCTCCCCCACCCAGAGCACACACGTTCTGTGATGTGTCTGTCCCTGGAATGCTCCAAAATGCTCTATTACAAATAAATAAAAAGCAGGTGAGAGACCACTTTGAGCTTCCTTCACCTCCACCTGTGTCACTCACATGGATAATATGAAATCTTCTAGACATCAGCCTCTCGGACACAACGAGCAACAAAATCAGAAGAGTATTGTCAGCACACAAAGGAAGAGGCTCGCATGCCCCCCTGCTGATGTCTCAAACTACTAGCTCCTCCTGGTCTAAATTAAACACACATTCACTGTAAGACTTCTAAAGCCACAGGCCAACACTGTGTAAACCCACTACCTGCAGTGGCAGCAGCCCACATATATGGGCACAGGTTCAATTCCCAGCTGCTCCACTTTTGACCCCACTTCCTACTAACACGCCTGAGAAAGCAGCAGAGAATGGCCCAAGCGATTGGGTTCTGGCACTCAGGTGAGAGACCTGGAGTAAGCTCCTGATGCCTGGTTTCTACACTGGCTCAGCCCCACCCACAGGACTATTTGGGGAATGAGCTAGTGAATGGAAGATATCTCTCTCTATCTATCTCTATCTATCTCTCTCTCTCTCTCTCTCTCTCTCTCTCTCTCTCTCTCTCTCCCCCTCCCTCCCCACTTTCTGTATTTACTTTCAGGAGTCTGTAATCCCTGCCTAACTTTTGCAAGATTTGAAAGGGACCCCTGCTATCAGCTACTGATCTGCTTTCTTGCTTTGTAAGGGAATATGCGACACAAAGGTCTCCCTGGTGTAGGAGGGAGCAGGGAAGAGCTTGGGGTTTCAATGTCACATGGCTACTGATATGTGCAACCAAGGCTTGGGCGTGCACTCCCGTGTGACACGGACACCATCCACAACGGAGGGCATGCATTCAGATGCTGGCTCCGTGGCCCTGCCTCATTTTGTCTCCAAACAACTGTGTTCGGTCCTTTGAAAGTCAGTTGTCACCTGACCCAAGTAATCTTCATGCTATTTCAACAATACATGTTTACTGTCCCTTACATGTCTCCACCTGCGAGAACATTTTTGTTTTTATACTTTGGAAATTTTCTATTATTAAGAGGAGGTACTTATCTTCCCAACTGTCATACCATCTCAGGACAGCTGAGGTTCGGTCTAACTGCAAACACAAAATACAAACTAGTGGAGCAAGGAGCAGAATTTTTTTCCCCCTAACCTATGGACTGAAAAAATAGCAGGGAATGCTATTTCAAGTTCTTATGCAACCCATGGGGTAATCAACCAGCATTTCACTACCCTAAAAAGTCACCTGCTAATTTGCTTTTTGTCCTCCCTTAGACTTCAGGATTTGACTAGTTTTTCCAAATACTACTTTTCATAAAGATTACACTTTCCATCTTTTGCTCTTACATAAAATGTGTGTGTTGGGCCCATGCCTCTTTCTTTCCAACGCTCATTAAGACAAACAAGAAGCCCCCAACATGCCATGATCTATAGATTCCATTAGTATACTGCCCAGCTCACTCTTCTAGATCCTTAAGAAAATATACAGACTGCTGTTCTCTGCTCAATTTGATACGTCTTCTAAAATCCCTGCCTCTGGAACACCTTATTACACCCCTGAGCATTTCTCTAGCCAATTCAGTTCATGCGGTGGGTAAGATTTCAAAAACACTGCTTTCCCAAAATCATGATATTTAACATCTAAAGCCTTTTTTTTAATCAAGTAATTCTATAAAGCTATCAAGGAAAGCAATCAGGTTTTTGTATGATGATTACGCCTTGAAAGTCTTCAGTCTTGCTTCCATTATTTTATAGATGTTTACGAATTCTAGTTAATGTTTTTTTCATTAGTCTATTAGGCACTGGAATTAAGCTAACTGGAGGCTAATTTTTCTTGTTAGAAAGAATCTACTAGATGATGCCTGCTAATTCTTGACTGTTTCATGCGTTTCGGTCCATTCGCCTTTTCTTGCTCCCGTCACTCAGCTCCTTCTGCTTTCATGCCTTCAGCCCTAAAGGTACTGGTGTTTGGTTAAACTCCCCAAAAGCTCTCATTTAAATCATTTTTAAACGAGTGGAAGGGTGTTTATCCTTCCCCACAGGAATACAAAGTTACTGCAGACACAGACAAAGATACACACACACACAGTCTATCCACATTGACTGGATGAATTCAGAACCATACATCTTGCATACCAAAAACACAGGTTAGTATCCCAGAAACAGGCAATTAGAAATCTCCACAAAACTTTTATTGCGAGAGTAAAAGAATCTCTCACAGATACCATCATAAGCAAATACCCAGGAGAAGAAAACAGATTCTAGGGAATTTGGGTTACAAGACAGACTTTTACATTGGTTGTGGCCAGAGCTAACACCAGGAGTACTCAATCCAAATGCGCCACATGTGCAGGAGGGAGCCAACTCCTGGTGCCATTACCTTTGTTAATACAGAGCCTGCATTAGCAGGGAGCGGACACAGAAGCCAGGCTGGGACTCAGCCCCAACCAGTGTTGGCGGCTGGTGTCTCCAGGGCTATTCAGACTACTGCTCCCCATGCCCTACTCCTGCTCTCACTGCTACCGCTAGCAGGGCTACTGCTGCGACCACTCTGACCTTAACGCACATCAGTATGCAAGCCACAGGACACCTGGAAGGAAAGATAAGCCTGACAGTGTTCACCAAAACAGTAACTTGATTAAAAGAGCTTTCACTTGGCGTGGTGAGGTAGCCTAGTAGACAGAGTCCTCGCCTTGCATATGCTGGGATCCCATATGGGTGCCAGTTCTTATCCAGCAGCCCCGCTTTCCGTCCAGCTCCCTGACTGTGACCTGGGAAAACAGTCAAGGACGGGTCCGAAGTGAGACCCAGAGGAGGCTCCTGGATCCTGGCTCCTGGGTTCAGATCGACTCAGCAAGAGCTGTTGCAGCCACTTGGGGAGTGAATCAGTGGACGGAACATCTTCCTCTCTGATTCTCCTCTTTGTATATCTGATTTTCCAGTAAAGGTAAATAAGTCATAGAAAAGTAAAAATCTAATTTAATTCAAAAGAGCTCCCATCAGAGATTCGTGGGAGCTTCAAGTAGGACCTCAGAACTCTTCAAACCTAAAGGTTCCCTTGGAATGATCTTGAAGGAAACATTTTCCTGGGTTGCAAACACACACAAGGAATGTTTTGAAAAAGCAGAAATTGCAAGCTGTGACCACTATGCACGGTTTCCAAGTTGTCTTTGCAAAACCACCAACTTACCTTCTAATTCCCCTTCCTAAAAAAGCTTTGGGGTTCCTCGTTACACCTGCAGAGTTCCCGTCAAATGACAGGGAATGGAGCAGGAGGAGGAGGAGGAGGACGTCACCCTGCACATCAGTAAATCAGATCAACTGACAAACCCGTGTGTGTGTGTGCGCACACGCATGTGCCGAACACTTCAGAACAATCCATTGACGCAGACATTCATGACTGCTCACCTCCGAGAAGTGGAAAGCAAGTGTCTCCCCATTAATTATCATCATTAGGAAGCAGACACACACTTTCATCTCAAGGACACAGCACGACAGTCATCATGGGGCTGAGTAGCTAGCTCCTGGGTGCCAGTTCAGATTCCTTTGGCAGATTCAAAGGACAAGTCACTCTGCAGCAAGAACACCACGGTGCCAAGGGCACTCATGAGCACAGCCAAAGCCGCTGGGACAAGTGACACCTACCCCACATGCTGCTTCCCCAGTCCTGAGGGGTGTGCACACAGGACTCCCTCAACATCTTCCCCAGCCCCACAGTCAGTCTGCCGCTAGACCTGCAAACTGCCCAGGGACAGCTTCAGGAAGTGTGATATGAGAGAACCCAGCCTGGGCATAGAACGAGATCATGTCAGAAACCCAGGATCCACAGGACTGTGAGTGGGCACGCTCACAGGTTACCGGGGATGCCTGGGATGACAGGACGAGCCATAAAACACCTCTGACACATGCTGTGGAATGTGACAGCCACTGAGTCCAGCAGCAAGGAAGTCTGCACAGCAGTGACTCAGCTCACTCCACACAGTGAATTCACCTTCCAGAGCTCCACAATCATTTTCCCCCTTATAAAGTTTAGCATCCCTTAGAGCTCATTACCCCAGAACATGACTGCAGCAGGAAGCAGGGACACCAAAGAGACAGGAAGTGACCTAAGCAAGCTAAAGGGCCTCCTAAGAAAGGACATTCTCAACTTGAACATGGACGGAAGGAAAATTCATGAGGCACACGGAGGAGATGACGACAAGGACACAACCCTGGGCCTACCAACGCCAACATCCCGGACTTGTCACATCTGCGAACCTGAGAAAAGTCAACTCAAGCTGCAGTCACTCAGTCTTTCTTCCTGAATGGCTGATGACAAGCGTTCCAATGCAACTGCATCCCATGAGAATCTAAACTGGCTTCTCCCTCTCTCCCCAACACCCCTTTGCAACCCACTGTTGCCTCTAGCATCTCCAGAATGCTCAAGTAATACTCGGGACAGGACAGAGTCTGGCACTGACGCCCAATATACACAGCCACAGCCAGGAGCAGGAGGATGACACAGTCATGTTGCATCACAACGGGCCAAGGATGGCGTCACCCAGGGACACACCTGGGAGGTGTTCACTGACCAAGAAGCCATTAGAAGTTGCTTGGTCTGAGCCCCGAGACCCATGAGCCACTCCCACAAAGCAGAACGCACCCCAGCTTGTGCTGAACATTGAGACTTTTGGTGAACATAACAAGTACCAACACACAAGAGCAGGGACACTTTTTGTCAATTACATGGACCCACACTTCTGCGGGTAGCCACAGAGATGAAGTCGAGTAGAATCCATTGCAACAGCCCAGTGACTCCTAGGCCACAAGGAGGGTGCCATAGGTGTAGCAGTCCGCTACATACACAACTCAGGCAGGCAGGTACCATGCTGCACACATTACAGACAGGAAACTAAGGCTCACGATGATGCCAGGAGTCCAAAAGTGATTTCCATCCACAGGTTCAAACATCAAGCGCCCACAACAGGCAGCGTGGAACCATGCTAAAGCCAGGAGCCTAGAACTCAGGGTATAGGTCTCACAATATGTGACAGAGGTCCACGTGCTTAACCTATCGCTGCTATCTCCACGGGGGTACAACAGCAGGAAGCTGCACTGCAGGTGGAGCGGGGACTTGAACTTGGGCACTGTCATAGCAGACACAGGCGGCTCACGTGGCACAGTGATGGCTTTGCCACAATACCTGCACCCCACCCCCAAAATAAATTCTGATTTTGCTCGAGGACAATCAGGATTAAATGTATACATGGAGTCCACATCCATCCATTCATCCAAACATACACACAAACAAACATTTGAAGCTTTTAGAGAAACGCACCCAAAATTTCCACTGAGAAATAACTGTGCTAATACAGGATACGTAAAAATGAGTACTGCTTTGTACTAGCTATGTAAAATGAGTTGTAATGACAGATACAAATAAGTCTTATTAATATGCACCATAGTTAATACACATTTTTATGATAGAGAATGTCCATCATTTCTAACCAGCTATTTAGATTAACTAGCATGTTCCTACACACATGCGCATGCACACACACACACACACCTGCCAGCACTGAGGCCTATAAATCATTGAGTGAGTATCTCAGGGCTATTAGAAAACATTAATTCAATTCCGCAAAGCTAAATTACATTTTGCAAAATTCATCAATGAGCTGTAGTGGGACCTTCCGATGACAAATGTCTCCTCCCAGAGACTGTCCAACTGAGGGATGCCAGGAATCTGCCACCCGGAATTTAGAGTGGTGGGCCACCACCCACCCACCCAAGAAGGGGAGACCCACATGACCCTGCTGGAATCTCCTGCGAAGTGGGAAAGGGGGAACACACCACGAGAGGTGATTCTGCCATTTAAGTCACAACATCGTTCTATCGCCGGAAGTGGGGAGTGCAGACTTCTGGGAAGGCTTAAAATCCTCGTTGCTGCAAAAGACAGATAATTCCGCTGTGATCTGGGCTCCGGGAGGGGCACTGGCATGTGGTGCGATCAGCCTCTGTTCCTCTGCTATTTAAAGCCGGCCGTTTTCCACGGATTTGCATGTATTACAGTCCACGGTTGCAGCTTGTGCCTCTTCCAAGCGTCAGACCAGACAGTGACTCCTCTGGAGGCTCACACACAGCCAAGCAAAGGCTGATGGTGGCAGCAGGATGCGGGCAGCACCAGGACATGCCCTGTTGTGTGCACAGGGCTATATAGGCCTACCACTCAAAGGTCCTCAAGTGTGTGGGGGTATACCAGTGTCAGTGTGTACGTATTAGTGGTGTGTGAACTTGTATGTGTGCATGTGTGTGAGTGTGAGTACATATGTGTCTGTGTGGGCATGTGCGTGGCACTGTGTGTAGGTATGTGTACACGTATGTGTATGACAGTGTATGTATGTGTGTGAGACACTTTTTGTGTGTACATATGCATGTCTCTATGACAGTGTGTGAGCCTGTGTGTGTTACTACGTACGTGTGCATGTGGGTATGTATGTAACACTGTTTACGTGTGTATGCATGCATGTGTATGACAGTGTGTGTGAGTATATGAGTATGTGTGACAGTATGCACCTGTAGTGTAAAACAGACAAAGGCAGAAAGGCAGTATGTTTGAGATGACTCCCAATTTACACTTCACAACTACAGCTTTCTAACTACCCGAAAGCCTGAAAAAAATTGAATACAGTCATAAAAGAATAAATTCAAAGGGCTTCTTCCACAAGATTTTCTCAACTCCCTCTCCACTGACACTAAAACTCACACCACAAAGCCAGCATGCAGAGCACTCCCTCTGCTGCTCTCTCACTGGGCTTTGCAAGAAACCAGATGCGCTCAGGACAGGCAGAGAAGAAATGCCCTCCCACTCCCGCCGCACCCCTTATAAAGACAGGAGGACCTGGCCAGGAAGTTCTGTGGAAGGCAGAAGATGAACACCCTGAAGAGCAAATGGGTTTGAAAGGAAGTCAGATCTGGGCTTCCAGCCCCGTTTGGCATCTCCCGCTGTGGACTTTGCTTTTCTTTGCTTCCCCGAGGAGTGTGCTAAAAACGAACCAAGGCAGGCTGGGCTGGCTGACCCTGCAGCTTGGACACACCGAACAACTTCCCCACAGAGGGAGATTCCCCTTAGAGAAACTTGGAGCCCGTGTTGTGCTGGAGCTAGTCAAGTCACTGCCTGCAGCACCACCAGCCCACAGCAGGGAGCGCTGGTTCATACCCCAGCTGCTGCACTTGGAATGGAGTTCTCAGTGTGGGAAAAGCAGTAGACAAGCTGTTAGAGTGCTAGACCCTAACAGTGCTAGATTCCCTGCTTCAAACCTGGGAGACGGCCAGTGTGGCCATCTGAGGAGCAAACCAGGAGATGGAGGATCTCTCCAACTCTTGAACACATAAATAAACATCGTGAAGTTGGGGCAGGTGTAGGACCCAGGTGTAAGACGCTGCTTGGGCATAGCATCACACCTCGTGGGGCCTGGGTTCTGAGTGCAGCTTCCTACCAATGCACTCTGGGATAGGGCAGTAGAGGCAGCCCAAGGAATAATGTCCCTGCCACTCAGAGTGAGGCTGCATGAAATTCCAAGTTCCAGGCTCTGGCTGTGGTTGTCCTCCACTGTGTTGGTCATCTGAGCAGTGAACCAGCAGATGGGAGATTTCTCTAAGTGTATGCCTCTATCCCCTTGTTTCGGAAATAAAAATATGTTAAAACCATACTGGGGCGGGGGGGGGGGTCAAAAACCACTCAGTTTGTGAAATTCTTCCCTCTTCTACTGTTGTTGTCAAACTAGGCTCTCTCGTTAGCATTTAAAAAGCCATCCCTGTGGCATAAGAGAGCAGTGGAAAGAGGAAACTGTCTAACAGCGTGGCAAAGATTAATGAATTGAAAAGACTCAATTTTGTATTACAATGGAAATTCAGACTGCAAAATACTCCACAGCTTCTGAATGTTCGTTCCAAATTTTCCAACCAAAACATCTTTTGAAAACCTCAGAATGAGGTATTTATTTATTTATTTTTTCCTGGCTTGCAACAGAACTATCTGAATCTACCATAGAATCCTCCTGACACAGGACTCCCACTCCATAAAAGCAGAGAGTGTGGCCGTGCAGTTCCATGGCTCGCTGGCGTCACTGTGCGTTCGGGCTTGTACAATCAGACACCCAAAGGCATTCCGTGGCTGCCCTACACTTCTACCTGCAGGATTTTAGGAAGGGGGTGTTTGGTGCCATTACCAAGTCAATTTCGAAGAAAGGGAATGAAATGAAATGTACGTGTACTGCTGGTAGAATTATGTCTTCCACTGAAACCACAGCAAAATAAACTTTCATTTTTCACTTCATTATTTCAAATATAAAGAGCTCATTATGGAGGTTACAAAAACGCACTCAGTTTCCACCTTTGATTTCCCTGGGGCCTTCCGCCTCTGCCATTCTTGCCTCAAACACCACATAAAGGAGAATAAAAACTTCACCCAGCACTCATATTTCACACTAAAAAAGTAGACACCACCTTGCCCTGGCCAGCACCCAACACAGGTGCGTGGCACAGGTCTAAAAGCCGGAGAGGGCACAATAAGGGCAGAGGCCCTAGCGTGTGTCACTCCACTGGGGGATGGCAGACAGCAGTGGGGGCGCGTGCAGCGCTTCTTAATGTATCATCTAAATCTCAAATAAATCTAGAGAGATTGCTCTGGAGAGTGGGGATTGAGTTGGCTTTAGGCACATAAATAGGAAATTGCTCCCAGCTGGAGAGCTTAACCAGAGGACAAGGTAACCCTCAGAGCCCCAGCAGCTCCACGAGTCTGCATCACCACAAGGAAGGTACACAAGCCTACATTACACATCCCAGCGCCCAGGGTTCAAGTCCAGGCTTCAGCTCCTGACCCCAGCTTCCTGCAGTAAGGGCCCAAGGGAACAGCAGGTGATAGCCTAAACAACCCAGGTCCCTGCTACCGCTGAATGACCTGGCTGCTGCCCCAGCTCAGGCCTGGCCTCTGTGGGGGATTCAGGAGTGAACCGACAGAAGGAAGCCTCTGGCTTCTCAAACAAAAAAAAACATGCAGGAATCACCGGAAGTCGCTGGTTTCCCGGGAGAATCAACAAGGAAGAGGTCCTGTTGTGTTAAGTTGGGGCAAGGAATTAGCAAGCAGCACTGAAGAGCCTAGATGTTTTCTGCTTTTGTGATTCTGCCTTAATTGCTTGGCTGAGAGCTGTGTAAACTCCAGGCCTGACAGTCTACATGACACCCGGCAGGACACCTGGCAGGTCATGTAGGCAGACCACACCTCAGGAAGGAAGTCCCTGGTGTTAAATAAGATTTACCGCCCTATAGCCCATCAATGTGTACCTTTTGAAACTTGCTTGCTTCAAATCTACCAATAAATGCCTGCCAACTCGCTCTTTTTGAAAGTTAACAGTTAAACTGACCAATCATGACTGTATAATTACATGGAATTGTCCTGAAATGGATAAAAACCCTGTGCTGTTCAACCTCGACTCTTCTCTTTTTCTGCCCTGCTATTCCTGCTGCAGCCTCGGCTGCATCTGCCCCTCACCCGCCCAGCCCTGCTTGGGAGGTGGCTGGAAACCTCGGTTAACCTGAATAAACTCTTTATCAGTTAGCACCGACTTCAGACTCGATTTTCTGGGGATCTCAGAAATCCGGGACAACAGCTCAAAGATGGGATTGGCCTAAGACCAGCAGCTCAGGACGGACTTGGGGTCATCACGGCCCCAGCTGCTCCTCTCAACACCCCAAGTGGTAGAGCTGCCTCCACTGCTATCAATGCTTTTATTTTTTGCATTTATATAAAACACGATGTGAATACAGATCATATACCACTCCGAAATACTAGCACAGTGGCATGTCAGGAATGTTGTGAATAAATGGAATGAACAGACCTGGTTTTTGCAGGTATGGCACAGTTCTGAAATTCAAACACTGTTTTTTATTTCAGGTGCACACCGCCCATCAACTTACTGAAGACCCCCTCTTATGCCCGGATCTTGTGTTTTGCACTAAAACAAGATCTTTTGAAATTCACAGTCCACAAATTTTTGAAGCACAATTCTATTTTTTAACTGACCATGATTAACCCCTTCCCCCAAAGAAATTTGAGAAAGAAAAATACCATGTTTAGGAAAACAGACTGTTCTTTTACCATGATTTAAATTTGGGTGGGGTGAGGAGTGAGTCCCACTCTTGCCACAGGCTGTCAAGCAAGATTGGCTTCACCAGGGTCCCCAAGCAGTGATGTCACCTGAATTCTGCAACTAGTGTGCTTGCAAGTTCAGACCTAACAACTACTTCCCATAGACACCTTGAAGCCCTTGGCCAACAACTGCAGAGAGTGGTATGTGTATGCACGAGGCAGCGACTAACTGATTACAGCGGCCAGGAAAAAACGACAAGACAGGAATGAGCTCCAGCCCCCGTTCCACCCCAACGTATGGTCTGGCCAGGAAGGGCCATTTTAGCATTCCCAAGGCAGAACAGACACTGCACAGATGCAACTTCCGTTTCAGAGCACTTTCTGGATGATGGGAGGCGGGGGAGGAAATAGGCACAGATGAGGTGCTCTGTCCACAACTTGCACTGATGAGCAGCTCACACCAGGAGGAAACTGGGTCAGAACTCCCAAGGCAATCCAGAACCGTGAAAAGCTCCAACACTGGTCAGGAACCATTGAGGGCACAGGGGAAGTGGATGGCCCTGAATGGCCTCCAAACCAGACAACCACTGCCACAGCATCCTACAATCAACACCTGGCCACTCCCAGCATGCCCAGGACTAACGGCCAGCACTGGCCCTCAATGAACCTCAAATCTCTACTACTACAAACCAACACACAGGTACACAGTTTATGCATTAATAATTTCATTTCTTCTCACCATGTAATGTCACTATTGTAATATTTCTTTTACTCTTGAATGGATATTATTAAATATTATCAATTCAGGACTAGCGCAATGGTATAGCGGTTTAAGCCTGGCGCAATGGTATAGCGGTTTAAGCCTCCTGTTGCTAGTGTTAAACCCCATGTAGGGCACCCATTCATGTCCCGGCTGCTCCACGTCCCATCCAGCTCCCTGTTTGTGGCCTGGGAAACAGTGGAGGATGGCCCAAAGCCTTGAGACCCTGCACCCACATGGGAGAAACAGAACAGTTTCCTGGCTCAGCTCCAGTCATTGCAGCCACTTGGGGAAAGAATCAGCAGGTGGAAGGTGTGTGTGTGTGTGTGTGTGTGTGTGTGTGTGTGTGTGTCCCTGTCTCTTTGTAATAACTGCAATTCAAATTAAATATATATATATATTTTTTTTAAAACACTGTTGGTTCACTGAAGAGTAATATTTGGTGAATTGCTTTCCTAGTGGGTTACTGCTGTTTCCTGTACATTTTTCATGAAAACAACTTTGCTGTGTACCATGCAGGAGTAAGGCTGATCCAGCCAAAGGCTAAATAATCTCTTACACTGCCAATGGCAAGCAGCCCCAAAGCAGAACTCCTGCTCTTCACCAGCCCTGAAACTAACAGAAACTGTGGTATCTGGCACTGCAGCACAGTGAGTTAAGCCACCATCCGCAACATTAGCATCCCATACGGATGCTGATTCATGCTGATATCCCAGGCAATGAGCAGAGACAGGCCAAAGTGCTTGTGCCCTGATACACACACAGGAAACCCGAAGGAAGCCCCTGGTTGGAGCTTAGCTCAGCCTTGGTCACTGCAGCTACTTGGGGGAGTGAACCAGTGGATGGAAGTTCTCCCTCCACTCCCATATTATTCTTCAAACTCTTTCAAATAAATCAGCAAATATTTAAAGAAAACTGTCAAATCAGGCAGGAAAACATGAGAACTGTGCAAAGGGACTGCACCCAAGACACAGGTAAAGCCCAAACATACAGCAGAAGGCAAAAGGAGCCACGCGCCTGAGACAGGCATGTGCAAACCCCGCCGCAGAACAACACGTGCCGGCATCCGGGGGGAGTCAGCAGGGCGGGCTCCGAGCACGGGAAGGCTCCAAGCCTTAACCTGCCGGTTCCCACAAAGGATTATGGAAAGAAGAACAGCGAGAAACCTTTTCTGTTACCACCACTTACACAAAAAGAACACAGCAAAATGAAGGTTCCTAAACCGTAGACTGACCCAGGAACACTCAACCCTTAAGAAATCTGTTATCCACATGTTGACCAGCTAAGAGCACCGCAGTCTTCACATCCCAAAACACATCAAGTGGCAGTGGACACCTGACACTGAAGTCTGGGGGTGTCCTCTTGGAACAACCACACCCCGAGATCTGAGACCCTGGGTCATGTGTCCCCTGGGGAAGCAGAGGGAGATGGCCTAAGCGCTGAGATCCCCGCTACCCATAGGAAAAAAAACCCAGATGGAGTGCCAGGCCCCTGGCAGCGGAGGGCATCTGGGGAGTGAACCCAAGAAAGAAGGATTTCTCCGTCTCTGTCCCCATTGCCCCATCAAATACAATGAATCCCTGAATGCGACAGTTTGGTGGAGAGCGCTTAGCACAAGAGCCGAGCGCAATCGGGACTGGAGTTAGAGCAAGCAGAGAGCACCCAAGGGAGCTTCTGGCAGAAATACAAGCTGAGCTGTGGCAATTGCTCTTTGCTGGCAGGTTGTCAGAATGTTCCGGAATGCAGCCACAGAGCCTTGGGGGACTGCAAGCCTAAATTGGAAAGGACCACCCGCCTGCCTGGCAGCCACATCACTACTAACAAAACTGCAGCCTGTTGCCCGTAAGGGCTCGTTCTGGTCCCGATGGCATCTTGCCCTTGGCACAGACCCTGACATGTGCCCAGAGTTGGGGATGGGTGTGTGCGTGTGTGTCCATGTTCTCTGTCCAGCAACAACATGAACTTGCCCAGGGTAAAAAAACAACCCCTGGCAGAGAACAACCCCTCTACCCTGCTGCTGAGCTCCGTCCAAGATGGCCCAGGAGCGGAATGGCAAAGGTGCAGGCACAAGTATGGTGGCATCCTGCATTTGGGGAGATTCCCCAAGTCAGTCAGGGAGCAAAGCACAAATCCATGAGCTCTTCTTGGGAAGGACTTCCACAATCACTTTCTTAAACTTCTTGTATAACGAGATAGAGGCAAGGCCACCAGCCCAGCCCATCCAACCGGACCCAAAGGGGCCAAGTGGGCAGAAAGAGGGGAAGGACACTCCCCACTGGTCAGGACAAGGAGCAGGTAGGCCAGGGGACAGGCGGGTGAAGGCCACTGCCCTGCACCCAGTAAAAGGAAACTGTCCAGCACACAGCCAAGGCTTTGACAACTGAACCCTGCAGATAGATGGCCTTGACAACCGAACTCCGCAGATAGGTAGGGCCGGCGGTCAAGGCTGGCCTAGCCCCTGTGCTTACAGATAAGAAACAACAAAACCATCAAGTCTCCCTCTGAAAATCAGTTACCTGGGGGCCGGTGTTGTGGTGCACCAAGTGAAGCCACCCTAAGCAGGGAGAGCCCTAGCTGCTCTCCTTCTGAGCCAGCTCCCTACTAACTAACACACCTAAGAAGTGAAATGACCAATCCACAGTAGGTCAACGAATGCGGTATCCTTCTTTGTTAGCGTTCCCAGAGTGTGAAGAACGAGAAACTAGTTTTGAGCACAACAGGTGCACTCTGGGGTGTGAGGCCACACACTGAGAGGATGGGGAGACAGCGTGGGGTTGGAACAACTCTGAACTTCCAGAACAGTAACCCACAGTGGCAACCAGCAGGGCAAGTCGCGGCTGGAAGCCACCAGAAGCCATCAGGGCAAGCTGACCCAAAGTTTCCCTCAAGGCAGCTAAGACTGGGACATAAGCAAGCTGGGCTTCTACACAGACAACAGTATCTGCACAGGGCCCTAACGCAAGGGGGCATGTCAGGCATTCCCCAAACCTGGAGGAGGTTGTGTTCTTCGAGCAGGGAAAGACAGCACTGAGAAACGTCTTTGAGCTTGAGTGTGAATCTTCGGGGACCACCCCCCCACAAAGCCCATCATTCAATGGTAAAAACCATTCTACCTTTTCCAGAGGACATATGTGATTCATGCTAGCCGGCAAATCTGGGCACACACATGTATGAGACACGACAGCCACACAGAAGGGCAGAGACAAGAACAGCAGCATCCCCGCCAGTGGTGGGGTCCATGTCAACAATGAGAATCTCCAGGGCGCGCCCACAGGAAGCACAGTGCAGGGGAGCTAGGGACTGATTGAGAAAAGAAGCGATGAGGGAGGACAGCAAGATGGGCTATGCCTCATACAAACTCTAGCAACTCAATGTTCAACCAACAGACGCCATTTCTCATTCCATCTATGCATGGGAGAAAGCCAGGAAAGGCAGGTCCCCCAACAACCCAGCACCCATGACACACTGAACCCCAAGTCACTTGATACACTGCTCAGAACCCACCGAGGAAAACAGACTGGCGCGCAAAGAAAAGCAGACCCAATGACCCAGGACGACAGCCACCAAGTCAAGCCTGCTCCACGCCCCTGTGCACTCCAGCATCAAAACCCAGACAGACGTCCTTGGAGAAAAGTCACTTTGTCTTCTGTTCATGTCCTGGTGAAAGTAGCCAGCAGGTATAACATACAATGTAAGAAATGTGTAGCAAGACCAAAGGACGTGGCCTGGCATGGTAGCCTAGTGGCTAAAGTCCTCAACTTGCACACACCAGGATCCCATATGGATACCAGTTCATGTCCCGGCTGCTCCACTTCCCATCCAGCCTCTTGCTTGTGGCCTGGGAAAGCAGTTGAGGATGGCCCAAAGCCTTGGGACCCTGCCCCGCGTGGGAGACCTGGAAGAGGCTCCTGGCTCCGGATTGGTGCAGCTCTGGCCACTGCAGATGCTTAGGGAATAAACCGATCTTTCTCTCTGTATCTCATTCTCTCTGTAAATAAAATCTTTAAAATACAAAAAAAGAAAGGCCAAAGGACCTCGTGTGCTCCTTCAGGTGCCGACGTTGTCCTCCTGTTGGCCTCCATGGGCTGTGGAGCTCCAGGCCCACTGATGCCCAGGGAGGGGACACATCACCTGCTGCGGCAGGCAACCAAGAGGAGGCTCCAAGTACCTCTATAGCATCAATGAGCATCACGTTGGGAGATGACGTGGCCTGGATTCCAACTATGTGGATGGTCCTGCTGGCACTCCTCGCCAACACTACTCTATCCCAGCTTCATTCAATGACAGAGGGAGAGCCTTCGCATCCCCTCAGACAGCTGGACACCAGGCAAGGCCAAAGCCAGAGGCCCCAGACTCCCTGTGGGTGGCAGAAACCCAGACACTTTAACCAGCACTGCTTCCTCCCAAGGTGCACAAGAGCAGGAAGCTGCATGGGAAGTGGAGGTGGAGCCTAAGCCGACCCACTCCCACACAGGCACGGCGGCCTAACCTGAGTGCAGGTCCCTTCTCTAGCCCTGGTTTCTGACCACTTCTATAATCAAAGAGATGACAGAACTGAAGGAGCTGCAAATCATCTTTCCTCTCCTTGGATAATTCAGCCCTCCGACGCCAGCGTGGTTCATAGAAGACTCTACTTACAGGTCTTTTATGGGGATAGAAGTGGGCTGGAACCACTCTGTACCGACATGACATCCCCGAAAGCAGGCACACCCAGGGTCCCACTGCCTAGGGACAGCACACACTTCAGTCCCTCACCAGCCAACAGCTATTCTCTGAAGCGATAATCACGTCTAGCACTTGGGCTTCCAGTGAAAACTTCAGAACCCCGGGCGTGTTTCAGCTCGGTGGTTATTTTTGGCCAATGACTTGTGAACATCCAGCCTTAACAAAGACTCACACGACAAGCAAGCAAGACACTGCCGCTCCTTAAGCACAGGCCCAAATCACAGCCCACGCCATCCAGAGAAAACTGCGCCTCCCACACCAAAGCACACAGTGCAGTCTGCAGGGTGGACTTCTGAGAACCACAAAGGGCAGGCATGCCTAGGAGCACCACCATCTGTGCTTAGGCCCCTCCCACACCCAGTAAGGCCAAGGGTTAGGGTTACTGGCTAAGAAGCATGGCAACACGGGAGCTCAGGAGCATGGGAAGACATCAAGTGCCTGAGCATTCACCTCCCCTCTCTGGATCAAGTGTCCAAGTGCAGGACACAAGGTGGGAAACTGACAACACACAAAGTAATGTGACAATCACCTGTAGAACACCTGACTTTATCAAGAAGAAAGCAATTGGTGTTCAGTGGGCACACACCCAAGTCTGCAGAGCTCAGTAAATGCGGAGGGCCCCAGGCCAAGTTTCTGTTCTTAAGATTCATTTATTTCTGTATTTAAAAAGCATAATTACAGAGAGATTCTTCCATCTCAGTCCCCAGATGGACACACAGCTGAAGCGCCTGAGCCAGGAGAGCTTCCTCCAGGTCTCCCATGTGGGTGCTGGGAGCCATCTCTGACTGCTCTCCCAGATGCATGAGCAGAGAGCTGGGTCAGAAATGGAGTAGCCAGGCCTCAAACCAGCACTCCTATGCGATGCCAGCATCACAGGTGGCAAGTTTCTCGCTGTGCCACAAAATCAGTCATGGGTCACAAGTGCAAAGAGCAGACTCAGATGCCAAAGGCTGCCAGTGTGGAAGGCCTGCCTGTTCATAACGCAGTTCTCAACATCTCACCCAGCCCCTACCATTCTCAGGCTTCAACAGGAGGAAATCTGAACTCCGTGCCTTTGGGTGTCTGAAGACACAGGGAGGAGCTGTGAGCTGTGAGCCAGCTGTGAGCTGTTAAGCCAGCCTCCAATTCCCACCCCTTCCCAATACCAAGGATATAAAAGTAAATGGTCACTCCCAAGGGAAGTGGGCACAGCTCCAAGCAATGGCCAGAACACGATGTCAATGCACATGCCTACAGATGCAGAATGCCCTTCAAAGCACATGAACAGACCCGGACCCTCAGAGGATGACCCAACACATGCAGACGGGTCACCTGTGGACTTGTGTCTGCCATGGGAAAAGGCACAGATCAGTCCAGAACTTAAGTAGGAAGCGAGTAGGTAGATGTGTCCAGAGTTAGATTCTGCTGGGCCCTGTTGGAATCCCCTTGCTGCTTCATCCCACATGAGCAGTATCTTGGAGTCTGAGTCTATTTGAAACTTCTCGTCCCACTGAACTGAAATCAAACAGAAGGCTAGAAGATTCCAAGCTCTGGAGAACACAGTGCCCAACTGACTTCCAGGAAATGAGCACCACGCTGCAGATCCAACAGCACTGATTGGTTATTAACAATCAACGCACATGACAGGTACTCAAAAACTTCAGCCAGAGTAGGAGGTTGACATTGTGGTGATACCTGTGACCCGAGCTCCCTGTAGCAAAGGACGCCCTGGCCTGCTGCCAATCCAGCCTGCAGCCAACAGGGACCACAACACGGCAGGTGATGACGGCACGAGTGCTGGGGAGACCCAGATGGAACGTTCCAGGCTCCAAAATTCATCCTGACCCAGCCCTGGCCTGGCCATTTTGAGAGTGAATGAGCAGGTGGAAAATCTCTTTGTCTTTGTTACTCTGTCTTTCAAATAAATAGAAACAACCAAGACAGGGAGGGAGGGAGGGAGAAAATGTGTTTCATGGAGAAATGATGGATAATTGCTTCCAACCAACCAAACTTCTTTTAAATTCCATTTCTTAAAAAAAAAAAGTGGGCCCAACAGCGTGGCCTAGCAGCTCAAGTCCTCACCTTGTATGCTGCGGGATTCCATATGGGCACCAGTTCTAATCTTAGCAGCCCCACTTCCCATCCAGCTGCCTGCTTGTGGCCTGGGAAAACAGTAAAGGATGGCCCAAAGCCTTGGGACCCTGCACCCACATGGGAAACCTGGAAGAAGTTCCTGGCCCCTGGCTTTGGGTCGGCACAGCACCAGCCGCTGTGGTCACTTGGGGAGTGAATCATCGAATGGAAGATATTTCTGTCTCTTCTCCTCTCTGTATATCTGACTTTGCAATAAAAATAAATAAATCTTTTTTTTTTTTAAGTGCAAACGCAGTCTTGCATAAGGCTGCTTTTCATCTGCAAAGTCAACCACTCAGGGTGCAGATGGAACTTGACAGCAGGGAGGGCTAACCTAATCTGGAAAACTGCATCTCTTCACACCTGCAGAAGACAATCACAAACTAGAAGACTACGAAAACAAAACCAGCAAGAGTGGACGCCATCACCTCTGAGCTGCTGTAAGTACTCTAGATCCTGGACTCTTTGGGAGGGCTGCAATTGGTCCATTCTCTTGATGCCGGCCAAATGGACCGCTTCAGTCCTGCACACAGCAAAAGCTTACTACAGCCTTCCACAAGGAGCACTTGGACCTGTGCTGGCCAGCACGATCTTGTACTTGCTGAGGGACACTGGAAGCCAGACCGTGCCCAACACCCAAGTCAGTTACTGTGGGAACAACCACCGCTCTCCATTCACCTAGACGTACATAGGAAAGCAGAGCATAAATCAACCAACGCCTACGAGCAGCACGAATATTAACAGTCCTACTTCAAGCTCGAGGTAGAAAACAACCTCTTTCCTGATCTGAAAAGTGTGCTCAGAACCACTGTGCAATTGCTCAATCAGCTGAACTCACATTAAAGCATTACCAGAAATGCATCTGTACGCCTTTATAAAAATATATGAAAACACAGCAAAGTGCCAATAAATCAAAACACCACACAATCTGACTCCCAAGCAACATGAACAAGCACAGGCCACAGCCCACCTGCTCCCCTACCCTCCCACTCAGCTTGCAGCTTCTCCTTTTTCAAGTCTAGACTGTAAAACACAAAGCCATACAAACCCTTACCTTCATTTGAAAGTGTTCCCTGTTTACGGCTTGAAAGGGAATTTAGGGAGGGGAGGGGAAATCCCAGACCCTATACAGTTGTACCACAAAATCAAAAACAAAAAATCAAATTAAAAATTTTAAAAAGCCGAGCTCTGGAGCTCTCTAGAATTATCAAGCAGAGTGAGGCATCATACATACACCCATGCACAATGCAGAAATCATGAATTCTTTAATAACCATCCACTCTCTGATGGGCACGCATGGTCCAGCTTTCAAGTCATTGTAATTACTTCCCCCACACACCTCGAGTGACGCCACACTGCGCCAGGGGACCCTAGCCAAGGTGCGGCCTTCCCATCCCTTCATCCTGCTGCCAAACCAGAGAGAAAACGCAGATGACACGGCCCTGTGACAGAGGACAGGCAGCGTCTGGCTTTCTCTGGAGAAAAGCCGCTGCGTGTCTGGGGTTATGAAAGAAACCAGCTGCGATTACTGTGTTTAAGAACCATTTTGCAGTAACTTGTACCCAAGTGTATTTTCTAAAAATTCTACTGTACCTCAGACTGTGAACTTACAACCCCGGGCTTGGCAGGTCAGCTTAGGCTGTTATTTGAAAGAGTTAGAGAGACGAGCAGAGGGGAGGAGAGGAGAGAAGATGGGAGATACCCCATCTGCTGGATCACTCCCCAAAAGGCCCGCAACGGCCAAGGCGTAAGGAGCTTCCTCTGGCTCCGTCCTGAGGGTGGCAGGCGCTAGGCACTTGGCCATCTTCTGTTGCTTTTTCCAGGCCATGAGCAAGAAGCTGGATCAGAGATAGAAACAAATCAGCACCCAGAGACGCCACAGCCCAGGCGAAAGCTGTACCTTGAATGCCATAACACCAGCCCTGGCAGATACTTCTTAGAACTATTTTATCCAAGTTCCTGTTACAGCAGCCACCACCAAGGAGGGACAGCAGGTTGCCCTCCCAGGACCAGTGGGAGAATGCCACTTGCCATGACTGCACCTGCTCACATTTTGAGACAAGTGGCTACAATCAGAGAAAGGATTCAGCCCCAACCTGCAGTTCAGACTTCCCATGCAGCCACCTATTGGAGTCTCGATTGCTCCACCTGCAAGCCAGCCTGAGGAAGTAACGAGAAGACAGCCCAAGCGCTTATGGCCGGCACCCACATGGGGGAACCAGAGGAAGTTCCTGGCTTCAATGTGGTTGAGCCCCGGCCACTGCAGCCATTTGGGGGGGGTGAACTAGCACGTGGAAGATCAAGCAATCTCCCCCAAACACCAGTGTGATTTTGCTTCCCGGTGAAACTGTAAAATATATCTTGACAATAGGATGCTGGACTTTCTATCTTTCTACCTACAATGTCAGGATACATTAAATAGCAGAATGATGGACTTGTGTTGTTCAAGGATTATACTATTATAATAATATGGGGGAAACAGTGGGGGCGGAGGGAAATTCCTGAGCCTAGGAACTATATCTTGAAAGAAAAAAAATTTAATGCATTAGGAAAGAAAGAAAGAAAAAGAAAAGGAAGGGAGGGAGGGAGGGAGGGAGGGAGGGAGGGAGGGGAAAGGCAATCTTTAAAACAACAAAAACAAAGTGTTCCTTAGGATAAGTGTTGGAGAAGTGGCTAAGACACACACTTCAGGTAGCCAAAACCAACACTTGAGTTTTGGCTCTGCTTCTGATCCACTTCCTAGTCAATGTGCGCCCTAGGAGGCAGCAGGTAACGGCCTGAGCTCTCAGCCTCAGCAGGTGACAGCCTAGGAGCTGGGTCCCCGCTCCGGGACACCCAGCCTGAGCTCTCAGTCCCAGCAGGTGACAGCCTAGGAGCTGGGTCCCCGCTCTGGGACACTCAGCCTGAGCTCTCAGCCTCAGCAGGTGACAGCCAAGGAGCTGGGTCCCCACTCTGGGGCAATCAGCCTGAGCTCTCAGCCCCAGCTCTTGCAGACATTAGAAGTAGGAGACAGTCCCTTTTTTTCATAATCAATTGCTCTTTCCTGTGCACAGGTAGATAAAAAGAATAGAAACATACAAGAAGGTAGAGTGGGTGAGTCAGTGAGTGAGTGAGTTTCTCCTTCCTGGGAAATAATTCGGTCAAGGAGGAAAGGCAGTGAGAACCCATGGCCTCTGCGTCTCTCTGCTCCCCCCACCACACTACACCCTCTCTCCACCAGGAGGAGGACAAATTCTTTGGGAGGAAGGACAGGAACCTGCAGTCAGGATTGGAGAGCCAGTTCTACAGACCAACAGGAGTCCAAGCTATGGCAAATGTAAACTTGAGACTATCAAGTGGTCTTCCAGGGAAAGGATCTGAGGCACAGCAAGGAAAGCCAGACACGGGATGCCCGCAGCCACGGGATGCCCACAGCCCAGCCAGATATTCCTTTTTAACTTTGGAAATAACAGACATTTTTTTTTTTTTAATTAGGACCCGTATTGTGACCCAATGGGTTAAGCCACTGCCTGCAACACAGCATCCCACATGAGCATCAGGTCCCAGCTGCTCCACTTCCAATCCAGCTGCCTCCTTAAGGCCCTGCCACCCATGTGTGAAGCCAGATGAAATTTCAAGCTCTAAGCTTAAAACTGGCCCAGTCTTGGGGACTGAACCAGCAGACGGCAGATGTCCCCACTGCTGTCTCTCCATCTCTCCTCGGTGACTCTGCCATTCTAATATAATTCTGTTCTAAAAAGCTTTCACGTGTTTCAATGTGTCTGCAACTAGACTGACCATCGCTGCAGGCAGTTTGTAAAAAATAACAGGATGACTTGATAAAGACGAGCAGGGCAGACTGTGTCTGGAATCTACACAGGTGCTGGAGGCCGAGATCAGTGGTCTGTGAGTGGGCCAAAGTCTGAGGTGAGGGCAAGGCCTGCGGGCGAGGGTCCAAAGCCACGGGACTGTGTGCTTCAAGGATACCCCTGAGACTGTCACGTGCTGACGTGCGTCAGTCACATCACACCGTTGCTCCCTGATCAAGCGTTGGCAGGTTAATATCAACGTGGGACGAAGCTGTCAACCTACATGCCACACCAACTGCATAATAACTCCCCAAACGTTTCAATAAAGGGTTGAGGCAGGGAGCCTTCTAGGCTGACCTCCTCCCTCAGAGAAGGCGGCCTGCCTCTGGCCACCCGCTGCCTTAGTCTTCTTGGGTCTCATTTCTTACTTTGTCAGCTGCACACTGCCTCCCTCTCCCGGCCCGGTCATGTCTGACCGGCTGTGGTGTCTATAACCAACTCTGGGCAAAAAGCAAGACTTTAAAATCTGGTGGGTGGTGGTCGCAGGACTGGTTGGGAAATGAAACCATGGCAACCGGCTGGGGGTTCAAGAAACTGCAGAGACCCAAACGGTGGGTTTCAAGTTTTCTCGCTTTCACAAAAACTTTTAAATTTCTTAGTTCTTCAGGTGAAAACACTCCACAATACATCATATATATAAAGTCAGCATGCTGGAAATGTTTTAAACAGCAACATATTGGGGCCCACCACCACAGCTTAGTGGCTGAAGTCCTCACCTTGCTCTCACCAGGATCCCATACGCGTACTGGTTCTAATCCTGGCAGCCCCACTTCCCACCCGGCTCCCTGCTTGTGGCCTGGGAAAGCAGCTGAGAACGGCCCGAAGCCTTGGGACCCTGCACCCGCATGGAGACCCAGAAGAGGCTCCAGGCTCCTGGCTTCGGATCAGCTCAGCTCTGGCTGTTGCGGCCACGTGGGGAGTGAATCATTGGACAGAAGATTTTCCCCTCTCTCTCCCCTCCTCTGTGATTATCTAACTTTCCAATTTAAAAAAAATCTTTAAAAAAAAAAGCAACCTAGTTTATCGTGTGAGCTGGAAGTATCTCCATTTCTGGGGCAAACGATGGGGTTTCAACCCAAAAACACAGGAACCATAGCCTTATCCACACAGTGGTGAAATTTATCAAACACAAAGGGGAAAGGTGCAAGTCCTTCACCATTTCCTGATCCCGGGGGATGGGAATCCAAGGAAAATCAAACGCCTAAATCTGTGCCCTCCCCACATTCTCTGCCAAAATAATAATAATAATAATAATAACAATAAAAGTGACTCCTGTCAACCCTAAAATACATCCCTGCCTCACCCCATTGAAAAATAACTTCTCTCGCATCTCAGTGACATCGGCTGCCACTTCCTAAGAACGAGAAAGTGACTTATCCCAAAGGTGACTAGCGCACCCCCAGCAGACCCTTGCAAGTCCGCTTCCAAAGAAAACTCATTCCCCTAGAAAGAGACCCTGCCCTCCTCCCCTCCCCCATAAACAGAATACAAGTTTAAGTCAGGGAACAGACCAGCTGCTCTCAAAAACATCACACTATCTTTTCAGCTTTGTGACAGCTGAACCCCACATGGCCAATTTTCAGTGGGATCCCAAAATGCCACACGGCAGGCCCACAGTGCAGGCCTCGCCCCCATCTCCAGGCCACGCTCCCACCTGGCACAGGGTGGAGGGGAGTGAGGCCAACTGGGGAGCAGAAAGGCATCCGCATCTGCCAGGTGCACCTGGTTGACAAAAGCCCTCGCAGATTCTGAACCGCTGGGAACAATTCCCCACAAGTCACTCTGTACTGCCCCGGCACAGCTCCGGCAGCCGCTACAACAAGCCGCAGTGTCTGACTCTTACAAATCCTAGCTCAGAGCACAAGACTGCATATTCAAATTGTCTTACGCACATGAGAACCAGGCCAGCACTGTGGCGCAGTGGGTAAAGCTGCCATCTGCCAAGCCAGCAGCCCCTAAGAGAACAGATTCAAATCTGAAGGTTGCTCCACCTCCCTTCTAGCTCCCTGCAAACGCATTGAGAAAACAGCAGAAGATGACCCAAGTGCTTGGAATACTGCAGCTGCATGGGAGACCCAGAAGAAGCTCCTGGTTTCTACTGGCCAAGCCATAACAGCCATCCGGGGAATGACTCAGTAGATGCAAGATCTCTGTCTCCATCAAGTAAATAAATAAATGTTCAAATGATAATAATAATAAGGTGTGTGTGCATGTGAGCCACAAACCAGGCCACCCAGGCGCTCACACGTGTCCTTCTGAGTTGCAGAAACTCGCCCACTAACACACCCACATCCTTGGTCCGCACCATCATCGCTGCTCTTCATGCAAGGCCTCCAAACCAGAAGAGCCAAAAACTTCGCAAAGTGGCCATGGCCACCTTCACCTGCCAGCCGAGCACTTCCACCACAGCCCAGGCAAGGTGACAGGACTTCCGGCCACACTCCTTAAGGAACAACAAACGAGAATTCACAGAACCACAGCAACAAGTCACCCTTTACCAGCACAAAGAATGGGCGCAGCTGCTTGGAAGATGTCCCAAGAACAGAAAGCCAACAGCATCACTATCTGAACAGATCCACCTTTCGCAGGCATGACCTGAGCAGCAGTGTTACGTAAACACTAATTCTGGATCTGCAGGTTGAGACTGGTTTGAAACTAAAACCCAAAGCCTCAAAGATACCAGGAATTAACACAGAGACTTGAAATAAACAGATGCATCTGACGGGAAATGAACCGCCACTCCTTGAAATTTCTGGAAACAATTTCACATCGCAACTTTTGACCGAAAACTCAGTTCACTTCAGTTTCCTGCAGGCAGATAAGTCAAAGAAACTTCTTCTTTGAGGAGTTGAGGGAGGGAGAGATGTACTGGGCTTTGTTAGTAAACCAAGACAGCCAACACAATTAGACACCAGAGAATCGTGGCGGGGTGTGCTTCAAGGGTGAACCTCACCCAGCTGTTTCCAGCACCTTCTACAAAGCACGAAAGCTTTCTCACTCTACTGAAAAAAAGCCATTTCGAGAGCAGCCCTGGATGAAGCCTGGAGCTTCATCTGGGTCGCCCTCACAGACGCAGGGCCCCAAGTACTCGGACAATATTCCACTGCGTTGCAATGTGCACGAGCAGGGAGGAGGCTCAGAAGTGGAGCAACTGGGACTTGACTGAGTGCCCTCATGGTCCAGGATTCCAGTGCCACTAACAGTAGTTTAATCCACTGCACCACAACTGCAGCCCCGGCAGCTTTTTTTACTCCCTGACAAATGCACCACTCACTTCTTGCTCCTCATCCATTGACCTTCTCCGCCTCCCAGCATGGCTGAGAGCTGCTGAGGACTCACAGGGTGCCATGCCTGGCAAATGCCAATTATGTTTCAGGCCACAGTCCTGAAGGCAGAGCTGGCAAAGTGAAGAAGCAGCAAAAGTCCATGTTGGCGAGCAGTGACAAGCACGCACAACAGGCATATGGCAGCAGACATGGCTCCTGGGGTGGGAAGTGCAAGCTGATGTTTTCCCAAGGCCACGTCACCAACACTTACAGTGGCAGCGGCCAGTTGCCCGACGTCTGACCCGGGATCGGCCGTACAGAGCGCGGATGCCCCGTCAGCAGCACGATGGAGACAGGGCTGTCTGGGAGCTCTTTCCCGGGATGTTGATCCCTTCTTGGTCTTAACGGTGGTTTTCCACCTCTAAGAACATACATCTCATGCTGGTATGGTGGCACCAGCACCCCACATGAATGCTGGCTTGAGTCCCGGGTGCTCCACTTTCAATCCAGCTCCCTACTTAGGACCTGGGAAAGCAGAGGAGGATGGGCCAAGTCCTTGGGCCTGATACCCACATAGGAGACCAGAATAAAGCTCTTGGCTTCCAGTTTTGGACAGGCTCAGTTCTGACTTTGACAGCTATCTGGGCAGTGAACCAGCAGATGGAAGATCTCTCTCTCTCTCTCTCTCTCTCTCTCTCTCTCTCTTTCTTTCTCTCTCTCTCTCTTCCTCCCTCCCTCTCTCTTTCTGTCATTCTCTTCTGGTAACCAGGCCTTTCAAATAAATAAATTAGCTAACAAGTAAATAAGTCTTTTTATAAAAGACAGAGTCACAGAAAGGGAGGGGAGAGAGAGAGAATTTTCCATCTGCTGGTTTGCTCCCAAGCAGCCACCACAGCCAGACCTGAACCAGACTAAAGCCAGGGCCTCAATTTTTTGTCTCCCACATGGATGCTTAGGGTACCTTCCACTGCACTCCCAGGCACATTAGCAAGAAACTGGATCAGAAGTGGAACAAATGGGACCAGACTGGCCAGTGTCAGCAGCTACTTCGTAGCCAAGCAAGCCACACTGCCATCTCCAGTCCCATATCTGAAAGGACAAGCAGGTGACTGTGTCGTCAACACCGTGCGACCCTGTCCAGGCTCAAGAGAAGGGCTGCTGCCTCGTCAGTGCTGACCCCCAGCCCCAACCTTGTGAGAATGTGGCCCCTTCTAGGGACAAGGTCTCAAATGGGAACATCGCAGAGAGAGAACACATTAGGCAGGTACACACGGGAGCATCTTGCGCAGGTGGAGGGCTGACAGCTCAAAGGCAGGGAGCAGCTAAGGAGCCTGAGGCTGGAAGGGACACAGGACAGACCTCCCAAGACACTGCCCGCCCCTGAACCTGTGTGCACCCTACAGAGTGGTAGGAGGATAAACTCAAGCTCCTGGCCCTGGTGGTGGCAGTGCGACACAGCGAGCAGAGCCCACCCCCACCCTGCCGTAAACACCAGGTGGGATCTCCACACACATTACTTATTCCTGCGGAGACATGGAGCCCAGACAACAACCACTATGGAGGCAGGCCAGTATCCAGGAGCTGGGCACCGGGGAGCAGTGGTTCTGCTGATCCACTCAGGGAAGTCCAATGGGAAACCTGTAGTTACCCAACCTGTTACATGGAGCACCTGTTGTGGTCAGGGTCAGCGTTCAGCGAGACTTGGCAGGGCTCAAACTTTGCTTATCACGGCCATTTAACAAGGCTGATGTGGCAGGAAGCAGCCACAGGAAAGGCACACGTGGACTGGGCTCCCTTCCCAATGGCTCTGACCACTCTCAGCAGAAGCACTTGTTCTCCAAGCACCCAAATAGGAGAAACAGATTCCAGGGCCTTTATCTGACTTCAGAGATATAAATCACAGTTGAAATTCCCAGCTTGGACCCTGCAAACATGGGCACCTCTTCATGTGCAGGCTCCTGGCCTCAAAACAGTCAAGGTCAACCATGACCAAATATGACCAACCACCACAACTTGTGGCCAACCACAGCCAACCACACCCAATCACAGCCAACTCTGGTTGACTACAGCCCACCACAATCAACCCTAGCCGACTGTGGCCAACCATGAGCAACCACAGCCAATCACAATTAAGCAGAGCCAACCAGAACCAATCACAGCCAATCACCGCCAACCCAAGCTAACCACAGCCAATCACAATTAAGCAGAGCCAACCAGAACCAATCACAGCCAGCCATGAGCAACCACAGTTCATCACAGTTAACCATGAGCAACCGCCATCACAAGCCCCAGGCAGAACTGCACACCTGTTCCACACTTATCCTAAAAGAGGAGCAAACACATCTGCAGTGACTTTTGTAACTGTTTTATTTTCCAACAACCCAAGTCAACAAGCAATCAGAATGAGCAGAAGTGGCGGCAAGATGCCCACACAATTCACAAAATTACCCAATGGGCTTCCCTTCTGTGTTTCACCTTTTAACCCAACACTTTCTCCTCTTACTTTGGCACAAAAGTAAAATCCCCACAGCCTAGAGAGGTCAGAAGGCTAGGAAAGTTCACGCAACAGGGTATAACAAGGGCAGGCACCGCCTGGAGGCCCGTGGCCCCCAGAGCTCGCAGGGCCTTTGTTTTATTTCCATGGGTTCCAGGAAGGACCTGACCCCACTTTCCCACACTGCCCCGCCCAGGTAGCTAAGGCCTGCCGCATCCACATCCCAGAGAACAGATATCCTACCGCCCTGGACTCACACACTCAGGACTGGTACATGACCTGAGACCCTCAACCCGTGTCATTAAGCATCAGAGAGGTCGCCAGACCTAGTGCACTAGGAAACCCTTACCAACACGCTCCTTCCAAACATCCTCTCCTCTATTTCCTGGTCCCTCCTGCCACACCTTACCTAGACCTCCCTTCCCTGAACCCGGCTCCACCCCTGCTAATTGAGGGACCCCTGCAGACTTGGGGTGGGGATGCACAGAACAGGTGCACTGAGCTGGCAGAAGACACGCCCCAAATTCAAAGGGAAAGGAAACGAGGGTCCCTAAGAATTTACCCTGCCCATGTCGCCACGCCAGGCTGCACACGATTCGGAAACGCTGCTTTGAGGAGAGAAATGAGGAAATCGGCTGGCTAGAAACTGGGTATTTTGAGAATGAGAATCATATGCCGTCAAAAGCTAATTATCCTGATTACCCATAAATACAAATTGTTGGCAGCACACAGCTCGGCAACGTAAACTAGCAACCTATAATTTCATAAAAGCATTGCTGGGACTCACACCCCCTCCAACACGAGGAATCAATGAGAGCTCCGAGGGCGTTTTGTCCTGACTCACCAAGTGCTCTGCACTTCCTGTGCAGTGGCTGGTGAAGGCACCGGATCACCACAGAGGAGGGGGGATGATCCACCCTGACTCACAGGTGCAGGCTCTGAGATTCTGAGCAAAAAGGGGGCTCCCGTATGCCTTGCTCCTAACCCGCCTCGGTCTGCTGACCCACGCCCTTTGCATTTAAATACACAATCTTATTTTTATTAGAAAGACAGATTTTTAGAGAGAAGGAGAAAGATCTCCCATTCAGTGGTTCACTCCCCAGACGGTCACGATGGCCAGAGCTGAGCTGATCCGAAGCCAAGAGCCAGGAGCTTCTTCCAGGTTTCCCATGTGGGCGCAGGGTCCCAAACACTTAGGCCATCCTTCACTGCTTTCCCAGGTGACGAGCAGGAAACTGGATGAGAAGTGGAGTTAAGCGGGACACGAACCAGCACCCAAATGGGATGCCGGCATTGCAGCGTGGAAGACGAGCCAGCTCAGCTATTATGTAGGCCCCAGTCTATACCCTTTTTATGAGAATGGCACTTGGCAATCCACTCCGGCAACGAGCAGTGACAAGAGGCTCGGAGTAGTGGAAGATGCCCCCCACACAGGACATGGAACAGGGACAACCCGAGGAGTACACCCCTAAGGCAGCTTGCTGTGAAGAGAGAGGGTGGAGGAGAGCTGTGAGAAAGGACACCCCTAATTACTAGGAGCTGCTAACAGATGAAGCCAATCTGTACTTGCGGCAGCCAAAGCCTATCCAAGATCTCCTGGCAGAACAGTCCAGGCACCGGGAAACCATTTGCTGTGTGGGTGGCTTTGCAATGCTCGTGGAAAAGCAGGCAGCCACTGGAAGGACACAACAGAGGAGGCAAGAAACAGAGACCAGCATGGGCTCCCTCCAGGGGAGAGGGGGCTTAGGGTCCAGAGAATTCTCAGATTCTCCCTCTCTGCTCTATGGACTTCCAAACCTTCCCCTTGGAAGCCTGTGGAACTCTTTACAATGTAGCAAGAAAATAATCCCATCTCTACAGGAACAGCAAAAATGATGAACAGAGCAGGCAGGCAAGGGGCGCGTGGAACTTGTTCTATAAAACCAGGATATAAACCCAAGGCACTGAAAGCTCTGGGCCGCAGCGGGTGAGAAAACCCACAGCCCCTCCACTGGCTGCTTTCCAGATGGCATGTGCCCTAAAGAAAGCTGCCCCAAGAAGGGTCTTGTAGGATACCCACACGCACCCCAGAGGGGCTGGTTCAAGTTCCGGTTCTGTTTCCAATTCCAGCTTTCGGTTAACACACCCAAGAAGCAGCAACAGCAGCTGTAACACCTGAGTCCCTGCTCACCCCGACAGAGGGAACCAAGGCAGAGGCCCAGGCTCCTGGCTCCGGGCTGTCTCAGTGCTAGCCAGCGCGGGCAGCTGCAGAGTGAACCGGCAGATGGCTTTCCAAACAACCTTTGTTAATGGCAAAGAGGTGACATTATGGACCCGGAGGTCCATATGGAAACCCCACATCTACAGTCACAGAGCTGAAGATGAGGCATGAAATCCCCAAGATGGGAACCCGGTGGTTGGCACTGTGGCAGAGAAGGTAAAGCAGCCGCCTGGGCTCCCAGCATGCCAGAGGAGCGCTGGTTCACATCCCTTCCGCTCCACTTCCAAACCAGCTTTCTGAGCAGGCGCTTGGGAAAGCAGCAGCAGATGGCCCGAGCACTTGGGTCCCTGCAGCCATTCAGGAGACCCAGATGAAGCTCCAGACCCCTGGCTGCAGACTGACTAACGTGGCCATCTGGAGAGTGAACCAGGACATGGGAGATCTCGCTCTAAGCAATTAAGTAAATAAAAATCTTAAGAGTAAGGGGAAAGGAACTTAACAGCATAATCTATCGTCCAGGGCGTAAGCTACCACACTGATACTAAAAGAACCCTCGCTGTGTCATCACCCCGAGCTAGGACCTGCCCAGGAAAATGGCCCACGAAACCCGTACTATCAGCACAGTTCCTTACAGAACAAACAAGGCCTCCTGCATGCCTTATTTCCCATTCTTTTGGGAAAGCAGGTGGAAGTGGCGCCCAAGCCTGACCCTGGATGACTCTCCTACTTCATCTATGTCTGAAACTTTTACATTGAGAGATGCCAGAGTCTTGCCTCCTCCAAGGCCCAGGGCTCGAAGGACGCCCCTGACGCTGAGTTTGGGTCCACCAGGCTGCCTTCCCTTGGGGAATCCATGGGCAGCCATCATGTGCTTTGTTCTAGGTGCGCCCTGCACCTGGCCCTGTAGACGTACAGGCGCGCGGAGCCCAGTGCAAAAATGCTGCCCTCTGGTGGTGGCTGCCGGAACCGAGCTTCTAAAGGATCGGGAATCAAGGAGCCAAAGTGGCCAAGAGCAGGAATAGGCCACGGTAGCTGAGCTGGGACATCACTCCCAGGCGAGATGCCTGCGGCCCACATCGGGGGCCTGCGCTCATGTCTCAGCTCACCTCCAATGTGCAGCTTCCTGCCCTGGGAGGCGGCAGGTGATGGCCAAGTGTGGCAGTCCCAGATGGAATTCCTGGGTCCCGGTTGTGTGGCATGGCCAGTCCCAGCTGCACAGTGAGCATTTGGGGAAGACAATCAGCATGCATTTTGGGGCGGAGCGGGGGTGGGAAGGAGGGGCACCAGTCTCTCCTTCTGTCATTTCATTCAAATAAATACTCAGTGGACTTTGGTGAGCATCCCAGGTGTGTAGCTAGGAAACACACCGGACACTTCACCTAACTGGCAAGGCTGAGGGCAAGCCCCCCAGGCTACTACCGCCCCCACCACAGCATCAGTCCGAGCCGCAGGGAGCTGCCGGGCACCGTGGGGCAGAGGGCCTGTACTCAGAGGGCCTATGCCTACCCCATTCCCAATACAATCACATCCCAACACTTAGGACAGGCCAAGACAGACTGTCAAGCTCAGAAAACTCCACAGTCAGAAGTCGTGAAGTCCACCATCACAAACGCTCTGGACTTCCTTGTGATCCGTTAAGATCCCATCAAAATAAACAAATAACAACAGCAACAAAAAAAAAAAAAACAATTCTAGTATGATTTCCAAAGTTTAAAGGAAAAATTCAACCCAAGGAACAACAGGGGGGTTAGGGGACGGAGTCACCCTGCCTCACCCAGTGGCTCAATCATGCAGCCAGCAGACCACAGAGCAGTCCTCTGAGACATTCTACGACGACGCCATGGCAACCTCCTGGCGCACTCTGAAATGAAGCCTGAGTGGTCTCCCAGCGGGAAGCACCAAGACCCAGGAGGCGCCCATCCTGGGCTCTGGACCACGGGCTAGCAGTGCCCTCTGCTGGCCATCCCAAGACTCACACCCTGACTGCCCAGGGAGGAGAGCTGGGCAACAGAGGAGGCGCCTGTCGGTCCCCCTGCTGTCCATCTCCGCCTCCCCACCCCATCCTGCTCTCACAAAACCTCACATTAGCTACAAAATCTGTTCCAGGCCAACTTGCACGAACATTTCCTATCTTTTCAACCTCCAAGAAAAGCACAACTCCACTTCTCGCAAAAAAAAAAAAAAAAAATAGAAGTACAAGGATGAAATCCCTCCAGAGATGAGCACCAGCTGCCGTTCGGGGGCAAATGGGGCCGGGGGAGGAGGAGCTCTGGTGCGGCTTGTGAGGCCACTGCCTGAGATGCCCTCAAGTCCTATCAGGGTGCCTGGTTCAAGACCCAGCTCCTCCACTCCTGGACCACGCTTCCCACCCAAGCACACCCCGGGAGGCAGCGGGTCCTAGGCCTCCTGTCACCCACAAGGGAGACCAGAATGGAGTTCCTGCCGCCTGGATTCCTCCAGCTCAGTCCCAGCCTTACAGCTCTCCAGGCAGTGGACCAGCAGATGGAACTGCCCTCCTGTCTCATGCCCCTCTCGCTTCTTCTCTGCCTTTCCAATCAATCAATCACAGCCACCCCTCCCACCACCCAGTCACGTCTCTTGCATGTGTGAGTGGAGCCACTTAGGGCACAAGTTCAAGGCCAATCCGGGCCTCCATCAGCTTAAGGGACAAGGACAGAGGAGAACTCCCCAAGTAGGTCTCAAATAAGTAAATATTCCCAAAGGACCAAAAAAAGTGACTTTGTCACAATGGCCAAATACTACTTTTCATGAAAGCAGCAAGCGTGAGGCTATGATATCTATATGCTTACAGTCAGAGAGGAAAATGAATATGCCTGCCCCTAAATAACACCCATCAAGACGCCTTCCTTTGTGTTTTCAGTTTAGTACAGATAAGTGGCTGCCGCCAGCTCAGCATACTTTGGAACCATAATTAAGCCAGGTACAGCAAACACCGGCCTCCTCCCGGGTGAAACGGCCAGCCGATAACACATTTTATTACTGAGACTTCACCCTCCAGCTTCCTCTGCCGTCCAAATAATTTCTCAGCTGCATTTCAAATTCAACTCCTAAGTCCCTTTCCTCCAGGGTGTCCTTGTGCGTGCTGACGTCTTTTTAATATGTTAAAATGATAGCATGGCTATAAAGCGTTATCGCTCATTTGGAAAGGGTCGTTAATATCCCTCCACATTCCTCAGAGAGCTGCACAGCGACCAGCCTTCCAGCTGAGCTGAGATCAGAGCCCACGGGGAGCAGGGAGAGCCACCCTGCTCGAGGGGCTCATCTTCCGCAGAGCTCGCACAGGGCGCAGAGCGGATGGGAGCTGCCATGACCAGAAGCTCCTCTAGGCGCTGACACCCTGCCCTCCACATTCCCACACTCCCTCCCAGGCACACAATGCCGCCCAGCTCTTTCTCCCGGGCATATGAAAGGATCTGCTGTCCTTCTGACCTAGAGTTGTATGAATCCATCTTCCCTGGTACCTGCTGTGGGGGCCCTTCAACAAGAAGAAGGTGAGGGGAGAAGGAAGAGGGGGATTAGGAGGTGGGATGGAGCGAAGGAGAGAGGGAGAAAGGAGGGAGGGAGGAAGAGAAGGAGAGGGAGAGGAAGGAGGGAGGAATAAGAGGGAGGGAAGCAGAAGGGAGGGAGTGGAGGGAGAGAGGGAGGGAGGGAGTGGAGGGAGGAGGAGGGAGGAGGGAGGAGGGAGGGAGGGAAGGAGGGAGGAGGAGGGAGGAGGGAGGGAGGGAAGGAGGGAGGGAGGGGGGCGCTCATTAGAGCAAGAAGGTCCTCTCTTACTAGCAGCCAAGTGGACCACACCTCCAGGCTGAGCCTCAGGGACACAGGCAGGGACCCTAGCCTGCCATTCAACTAGATGCTGGCACCTAGCACCTGGCACCCATCCAACAGGCAAGGGCTGAAACCGACGCAACGCACGGCCTGCCTTGGAAGGGTCTGTGGGTGCAGGCAGGGCTCTGCACACCACTCCACGTGGCTTCCTACTAACAGCTGCATGGTTTGGAGGTGGAAGAGGGATATACAACAACAAAGAAACTGCCTATCTTTCATCCACAGGAACAGATCAAAACCCAACATGGAGAAGCCGGGAGCTGGCATCAGTGCGCTGCAAACCCGCAACTGGGGGCACCCCCTATGGCACAGCTGGGCGCCAGTCCTGGTTGCACCCGATTCCAGCTTCTCGCCCTGAGCACCTTGGCAGGCAGCTGAGTGTTAGACTTAGCCTGGCCCACCTAGGTGCTGTGGCTACTTGGGGAATGACCAGCTGATGGCAAACCAATCTCTCTGAGCTTCTATTTTATTTTTTCTTTTAAGGTTTATCTTTCTTTATCTGAAAGGCAGAGTTATAGACAGAGAACAGCCTTCCATCCACTGGTTTACTCCCCCAAATGGCTGCAACAGCCAGGGCTGGCCCAGGCCAAATTCAGGAGCCAGGAGTCTCATCGGGGTCTCCCATGGGAATACAGAAGCCCAAGGACTTGGACCGTCCTCTGCTGCTTTCCCAGGGACATTAGCAAGGAGCTAGATCGCAAGTGGAACTGCCGGGACTTGAACCAGTACCCATATAGGTTGTCAGCTCTGCAGGCAGTGGCTTACCACAACACCAGCTCCAAGGAGTCTCCTTGTTCTTTCAAGCTAAAACCTAGGCACACACACAACACGACCTGCTTTCCACCTGCTGAGCGATCTGCATAGCGCCAAGGCCAATTGCAGCCAGGTCCTGAGGCTTTCAGCCAAGGAAACACAAGCACACGTGGAAGCCTGGCTTCACGTGGCTGGAAAAGCAACAGCCCGAAAGCTCAGTTTACCATGCCCAAAGCTCCAAGCATGCTGCTCACAAGCAAGAGTGGGGTACAGGGGGGACTCTCGCTGCCGCTGGATTCCTCCATGTCCCACAAAGACACTGCAAGAAGCACATGCACACCCCAGCCAAGAGAGAACAGCCGAGAGAGGAGCCTGTGTGTTTATAAATAGAAAGCCTTTCTTCTTGCTCCCGTGGCCATGTGGCGCCCACATGACCTGTGTAATGCTACAGAGCATCTCGGGACGCAGATGGGAGCGTGGAGCTAGGCTGAACCGTGGGGACTGCCATACACCCAACAATGTCAAGTCAGCTTCAAAGAGACTCCAAACACGGTCATGAATGTTTTATAGTCTCTTTCATATCCGTGGAGCTCATCTCAAAACCCACGCCAGGAGCTGCTGGAATGAGTCTGCTCATCTCCGCCTGTTGCGGATGCTGGGAGGAGTCTAGGGACGGAGAAACACAAGGCGACGTAACACCACATGCACGGCCAAGTACGGCCCAACCAGACCTGGGCGGGGACCCCAGGGAGCCTGTGGAAGATGAACTCGGCCTACTTGGATGGCCATTCCTATGCATGCGATATCAAGAATTCTCAGCAACAAACTACATATATATTATGACTGTCATTTGAATCAATACCCTCAGGACACAGATAGCTCTCCAATGTACCAGGTTCACTCCCACAAGACCGTAAGAGCCAGGTCTCGGCCAGATGGAAGCCGGGAGGCAGGATCTCCACCCAGGCCTCTCTCGTGGGCATCAAGATCGCCAAGGACTGATCCAATCACCATGCTCCTCACCACGGCAAGTGGAGCAAGCTGGGACACAAACAGGGGCTCCAATCTAGGATGCTGGCATCACAGCAGCCACCTCGGCCCCATGTGCAACAACCCTGGCCTGTGTCTCGGTGATGAGAGACAGTGAGGAGCTTTGGGTCCTGTAAGCCTTCACCATGCCGCCACCAGCCCCTGGCACAACAGAACAATCGGTCGAGAAGTAACGCACATTTGGAAGGCAGCACCTTCACCACCTCATATGGTGAGAGCCATCACCATCTCAGAAACAGGGCTGCCACGGCAAATGGCCAAAGGCCCCACGGCTGGACGCTGTCTCACAGATCGAGATGAAGGGCGCCGCGGCAGTGTCTTCAAGGACACCAGGAAGGCCCTTGAGGGCCCGCTTCCCCTACACACAAGGAACGCACAGCACACTACAGTGGGTCCAGGACTCCGTGGGCAAATACAGCTCTGGCAGAGGCACCAGCTGCCTGCAGGTGCAGGAAAGAAACAGAGCAATGGAGGGCGTCCGCCCTCGCCGCCCCGCGCCACAGTGGCTGGAAACCACACAACACAGGAGGTGACCCCAGTCTCGGGAAAGGGCGCTGCCCAATGCAAGACTGTGCACACCTTGGGTTCCCAAGCCCCAAGCCACCTCCCCCTACCTGCAGAAATGATGCATGGGCCAGATCACAGGCCCCTGCCCCATCCGAGCAAGGGACACATGGCCAGGCAGGGCCAGTCGCTTGTGTTGCCACAGTACCCACAGACAGTATGGGACAGCCACAGTGCTGAAGTCACTCCTTGGGATGTAACCACCCCACATCAGCGTTCCTGGGTTCCAATCCCAGCTCTGCTTCCAATTCCCAGCTTCCTGCTACCCCACTCCCAGGGTGGCTGCACGTGGTGGCTTCAGCACTTGGGTCCCTGTCACCTACATGAGACACTCTGATGGAGTAGCCAGGGGGACCCAAACTAGCAACCACAAGAGCCCTTGTCCCCCATGTGTAGGCCACAAAGACGCTCCTGGTTCCTGGCACTGGCCAGGCCCAGCCCCGGCCATCACGGTGGCCACCTGTGCGAGTGAATCAGCAGACAGAAGTCTCAGACTCTTTCAAATTAACAAATGTATGTGATGGCAGGCCCCCTGGTCACACCTAGCTCAGCCCAGCACCACCCCAGCTCATGAGCTAACCAGCAGCACTTATATTGCCACAGGGTTGAGCCCATACTTCCCCCACAGAATCTACCCCCAAACCTGGTGAGCCATACCAGATGTAGTCGCAACGCTCAAACAGCACACATGAGAACCAGGGAAAGAGAGGGCAAAGCCGGCACGTGGAATGTGGGCTCCCCTGCGGGACAACCACTCCCACTGGAGAACATGAGTTCAGATGGGGGCAGACCACACCAGGCAGGGCTACAACACCTGTGGGCCTCACATGAGCTAGATCAGGGAAAAGCCAGGCTCAGCTGACTATTCCGACTGGTGCAAGCAAAACTTAAGAGGGGTGAGGGTTGGTTGGAATTGGCCACAGCATCAGATGGCAGAGGCTGGCACTGGGGGCTAAATCTGTCAAGTTAAACTCCAGAATTACCTGGGAGAGTATAATCCAGGAATGGGAGTGGCCTAGGAGGGAGATAGTGGGCACCTCCCTCTTGGGTAACCACTCCCAGTGGAGAGCACTGGGCAGGGGTGGCTAGACAGAAAGGCACCCGCAAGTATGTGTGTGGACTGGATAGTAGGGTTCGTTGGGTTGAACTAGGCTTCAATGCCCACTGACATGTATGAGAGCTAAATGGCACATGAGACAGACTGAACAAGTCTGCAGTACATACTGGCATACATGGGAACCAGGGTAGGGGGCAGGCCTGGTGGGGGTTATGGGGAGTCACCCCGACTAGGCTGCAGTTCCCACTGCTTTGTGTGAGGGCCGAGTATGAAGTGGGTAGGATCGGGCTGGACTGCAACACCCATCGGTTCACGTGGAAGACAGGGCTGGAAACAGAACTGACCCAGCAATTGCAACGACCAGCATGTACATAAACTGACTGGGTGACGGTCTGTGCCAGACCCTGTGCTGGCAAGCACACATAAGAATCAGGTCTGGGATCACTTCAGACGAAGTTTCTTTGGAGATCCCTCCAACTGAACTGCTGATCTCAGAACCCCAACCATGAAGAGCCTATGTCAGCCAGTGGATTCTGAATAGGTTTCATCGTGATTGAAACGGTGAGATTGGCAGCAATTCAGATCTGTTGAACTATCAAAACTGCTTGAGCAGGACCCTCGGAGTGCACCTCGCACTGGGACCAGGGATGGGTGGGAGGCTGGGTGGGGCTTCTCCCTTGTTTCTCCCCTGACCCCAGATACAGGGGAAAAAATATGAGTGTGGAAACAATGGTGTAACCCACTTTCCTGTAGCTCTTGACCTTTTGTACCATAATCAACTATGTAGGATTATTTAAAAAAAATAGAATGAAAATAAAACTTTTACCCGTAAGTAAATGAATAAATAAATAAAATACTGTTTAAAAAAAAAAACACAAATGTATGTCGAACTAAGAAAGTGACCTAGCAGATCTCTCCTATTCTAGAAGCAGGAGTAGAAGGGATTTCACCAATCACTGTCATTGGCACAGTCAACACAGTCGTCCCCTGTATGCACAGAGGATGTTCCAGCATACCCCAAACTCCATGGCCACTGCCATCCCACCCACCTGCTCGACATTACTGCACCTGACGCTGTGCCAGCAGCTGTTACACTGTCATGCTCAGGGAGTGATGATGGGCACAGAAATGCACACCAGTTCATGTTGTCTGCCAGGTGTCTTCTACACAGCAGACAGACACAGCAGGCCAGCCGTATTTGCAGTTCACAACTGTTCGGGGAATGACCATGCCCCTCCTGGCACCCAGGGATGGGGCATGCTTAATCTGCCGACTCTGCAGTCCCTCAGCCATGGCACATGCAGCATGAGACTCAGCCCACGGCACTGCTCAGAGGCGCAGCCAGAGCTGCAGGAAACATTGCACATGAGACTGCGGGCCGCCTGCAGCGTTCTCACAGTGCTAGCCCACTGAGCACTCAGAGCATTCTCACAGGTCTAGCTCACTGAGTGCATGCCTAACAGGGAACGCTCCGGGCCTGCAGTTCTTCTAATCGTCCAAGCAGGGGCACACGGGCAGCATTGCCTCCTGCCCTGCGAGGAAACAAAGAACCCGGCCAAGCAGGACCAGCAATTTGCAAAGTGGACACTAGGAGGAGTAAGCGGGCCCACCTTACAACAAGAGGCACAGCAACCCTGGCTGCTGGGAGCAAACCCAGGTTAAGGGGTTTCCTGCAGGAGGGATAAACACAGCGAAGAGACTTGGGAAGCAGGAAGTCTAAACCTAAAGCTTTGTTTCACTATCTTCGGTGTGAGCTCGAAGACAGATATTGGGGAAAGCGGCTCTTCCAGTGCACAAATCTGATGGGGGGGGGGGGGGGGCCAGGGAAGGAAGGGAGTAAAAAAAAGAATACTCTAACAAAAAATGAATACTCTGTAACAAATTCCCTAACTGCTGATGCTCATCAGCTCACTGCCAGATAATCACGGTGGCTGGTGGCTCGAGCCTCTCTTGGTTTGCATTTGTTCTTCACCTCCGAGATAACCCCTCCACAGCCCATCTCATTCCAACAATGTCCTTAGGTTCCCAAAGCACTGACCCCAATTCCTACACAGGCCGGCTGATATATCCACTGTCGGTGCCCATTTTAAACACCGCGACTCAAGATGTAATTACAGATGCTCATGGTTCCACTCCACAATGCAAGCACATTCATCAGACCTTGGCAGGGCTGGCGAGATTCTAAGGACCAGCGACGGGGTGAGGATGGGGGGGCTGGGAACAGCTAACAATGGGCCCAGCTCACTGAGTGCCATGGGAGGAAGACCCCAGCACTGCTCGGCACAAAACCCCACCCTTCCAAAAAAAGGTCAGCATCAGGTAGGAGCGACTTGAGGCAGCTCATCGGCCACTCCAGAGGGGCGGCAAGGGGTTCCTCAACACTGCAAAAGTAGCAAATAATGGGGCCAAAGGGAGGAGTCGGCCATCATGATAGTCAATTTTCTTTTTATTTTTATTGGAAGGGTAGACCTTACAGAGAGAAGAGACAGAGGGAAAGATCTTCTCTCTGCTAGGTCACTCCCCAGATGGACACAACTACCGAGCTGAGATCATCCCAAGCCAGCAACCAGGAGCTTCTTCCCAGTCTCCCACGTGTGTGCAGGGGCCCAAAGACCTGGGGCCATCCTTCACTATTTTCCCAGGCTACAAGCAGGGAGAGGGAGCTGGATGAGAAGTGCAGCAGCCAGGACACGAACTGGTGTTCATATAGGGTGCCCGTACTTGAAGGTGGAGTATTAGCCAGTTGAGCCATTGCATCAGCTCCAAACATGAGAAATTTACCTTGTATCTTAACCACTGGGCCACAGTGTCGGCTCAAGAGCTCAACTTTCACAGCAAGAATATCCACACATGCACAGCAACCCTGGGACGCTCGGCCACATACCCTGGTTCCGAGAGAACAGAACAATACATGGCACCATGGGGCAGACACCTCAGTGTTACAAGGCCTGGGTTGACACTTCTGCTCCAGCTTCCAGGTGGCTGAGCAAAGCAGTGTTTTTGGTTGAAGTGGCACAGCGTGTCCAAGAAGAATCCCATTCTCAACTCTGAGCGACAATGGAAACTGCCGCTGGGGACACAGTTCATAGCACTTGCAGCAACTCGAGGGAGCTGGGGAGACCTGGCACTTTCACCATAGCCACACCAACGGCAGGCAGCATGACAGCTGCAGGGTCCCTCACTTATCACGAGCCAGGAGAGGCATGTGTTCAATAGGCTTTGCACATTCACATGGGGCTGGCTAATCTCACCCCTGCAAGCAGCAGCATCCCATAGGAGCACCACTTCGTGTCCCAGCAGCTCCACTTCCCATCCAGCTCCCTGCCTGTGGCCTGGGAAAGCAGTGCAGGACAGCCCAAAGCCTTGGGACCCTGCACTCACAGGGGAGACCCAGAAAAAGCTCCTGGTTCCTGGCTTCGGATCAGTTCAGCTCGGTAGTTACAGCCATTTGAGGAGTGAACCAGCGGATGAAAGATCTTCCTCTTTGTGTTCCTCCTCTCTGTGAAGCTACCTTTCCAATTCAAAAATGATTAACCTTAAGAAAGAAAGGAAGAGATACAGGAGATGATGAAGCGATCAGGTACACACCTGTGGGTGGTGCACAGCAACTCCTTCCAGTACGACCCAGTTTAACAAGCTCCACACAGCCAGCCAAATCACAGAAGCCCAGCTCAGTGTGTCCCTGCAGGCAGTAGGGACGCCTCGGCCACCGCAGCTGACAGCGGCAGGGAAGGCCAGGAACACTGGGATGGTTTCTGTTGAAACCGACACATCCTAAGGAAGCTAGGCACTCTACCCTAACAATGCCACGAGTCCCGCAGCGAAGAGAAGAGACTGTGACGGTTGTAGATGAGAAACAAAGCAAGCTACGCCCCACTATGAAATTCCTCACTTACTACACGGACACTTGGCAACACTCAACACAGCTCCAACCAGTGCAAACGACAATGATGGGGCCCAGGGGTCAGAATGGACATACCTGGCTCAAACCACGTCAAGATGTCTTAGACGCTATGGCACACGGTGGGTCGAGTCACTGTTTACGACACCTGCATACCACACGGGAATGACGCTCCCAATCCCAACCCACGTTCCTGCTGATACGCCTGGCAAGGCTGCAGGACACAAGGGCAGATCCTTGCATTTAGCCACGTGCCTGGGAGTCCCAGATGGAATCTTAGGTTCTTGGCTTCAGACTGGCCCAGGCCCAGAGGCTGCAGACGTTTGGGGAGTGAACCAGTCAGGCAGGAGAGACAGATCTTCAATGCAGATCTTGAGAGGGAAACATACAGGGTTGCCTCTAAAGTCATTCTTTCAAGGAGGACTGCAAAAAGCCTACATCCTCAGCGTTCAACCTAAAACATTAACAATAATAACGATGGGGAGTAACAGCCTAGCAGTTAAGACACCCAGGAAAGTGCGGAACGTCGCATTTCAGCTTCCAAATCCAGTTCCCTGCAAATGTTCACCTGGATCTATTGGATCTACGCCACTGGCCCAGCCTGGCTAATGCGGGCCCCTCTCGCCCTCTCTGTTACATACTGGCTGTAATTAATGGTGGGGAAAAAGAAACAAAAACTGTCTTTTACCACTAACATGATTATTTATGCATTTATCATCTTCCTCACTCATGCTTATAATCAAGTGCAAAAGAGAAGACTTTTAAAGCACAAATTAACATCAATCACTGTGCAGTTAATTCACAACCCAAAAAAGATAAACAACAAATTTGCCACCAGCTGAGCACCAATTCGCTCTAACCAAGCAACTCACTCACTGGGGTTTGTTAATGGGGAGGCAAAGAACTGAGCAAGCTCCCCTAGGCGGCTTCACTCCCCGCAGGTCCACTGAGGTCCAGGCCAAAGGTTGCAGCATGAGGGTTTGAACCATCGCTTGCTGCCTGCCGGGACGTGTGTGTGTGACTGGAAGTTGCACTGGGGATGCATGGCCTGAAAATCTGAACCCCAGCACAGCAGGACCACACATGAGCATCATAACCTCTCCACTACTGTGTATCTTACAGACAACTTCTTGCAGGGAGCAAACTGTAGCCTCTGATTTACCCACAACCCATTGTGACTGCCCTTCCCCCGTCGGAGTGGGGTCTATGTTCTGCTGGGAACAGCATGACCAGAACTTCTGAGAGCAATCGTATCTATCTTCCAGGACAGCATGACCCCAGAAGAGCTCCCCCCAAGCACTGTCCACCCTCCAGAAACCACACCTTGCCTTCAAGATGAAAAGACAGTGCCAGGACAGCCCGGAATGAACCACTTAACCCACCTCTGGGTGAGGGCAAATGCGGTCATTATTTTAACTTCCATCAGAGCTCCCGACAATTAAGAGTCATTTGGGGCAGGAAGTCAGAAATGTTTAGCAGAGCTCAATTAGACAAACTGGATTTCCCCCCCCCCCAAGAAAAAACCGGGGTACACCATCTCAGGAGTCAACAAGTAAGCACGAGCATTCCCTGCTGAAGAGCCCAAGCACCAAGGCCAGGTCACAGCCCCTGCCAACCCGCCCCCTTCAAGCAGCACCCCTGGCCCTGGCAGCACCACAAAGGGGAGTGGGCGAGTGAATCACAATGCCACCTCAGGGGCATCAGCCATCCAGCTCCATCACCTCTGTGGTTTTCTGCAGACACAGCCTGCACTTCTTAAAGCGGATCTCTACTCTGTCAAGTTGCACTGATTTGGACAAAACATCATTGAGGCAATACAGAATTGCAGAATCTTTTTTTTTTTTTTTTTTTTATTTAAAAAGCAGAGAGGGAGGGAAGAAGGGAGGGAGAAAAGCACAGAGACAAGGAAAAAGGGAGATGAGGAGTGAGGGGAGGGAGAGAAGAGACAGCATTCTCCTCCCCACTGACCATCCCAGCAAAGCCTACAGCAGCCAGACCTTCAGGCCAGGCTGAAGACGGGGAGTGCATGTTAGCAGGAACCTGCACCTGGGAACAGAGCTGTCGGGATTTGAAGCCAGGCACTTGGCCATGGGACAGGTGCAACTCAGCCCTGAAAATGCCCCACTCGCGCCATGAACTGGAGTAGCGACTTGGGCTGAGGACAGTGTCGATGTGTTTCCAGTAGCTCAGCATTCTGCAGGATAGTCAGGAAAGCAAGGGAAGACAGGAAGCTAAAATCCCCCAGACTTGGCAGACGTACCAGGATTACACAAAGTGGAGAAACGGGGACACGTTTGAAGAACCCCCTTCTTGGGGACATGGAGACACTCCCCCAAACTCCTGTCTTGCATAACCTGGCCAGAATCAACAAGAGCGGATACGGATCCTAGCAGCAAAGCCGTAGTGCGTAATGCGCTACAATTAATGTCAATCAATGCTGGATGCACCATCCCCGGCAGGCGACCGGTGGGCCTGAGCACTCATCGCCAGGGGTCTCCCAACTGAAGAAAAACTCTTCTACTGAAAAAACACAAGTGTTACTTTCAATTCCAGTGACGCTAAGGGTAGAAGTAGTGTCTGCAGGCCAGCCTCCTGGCTCACCCTTCCCACTGGATCCCCTGTCACCAGGAGACCCGCGGGGCCCTCACTGTGCCCCGCCCGTAAAAAATATTCTGAGCGCCACATAATAAAGTGGTTCCCAGAACACAGACCCCCCCAAAAAAGCTTCTGTGCTGCCCAGGCCCTGCCCGGAAAGGGCCATGTTAAAAACTCTTGGGAGACAGAGAGGCACTCAACAACATCTGTGAGGGCTGGATGGTTGAGTTGGTTAGATAGAACTAAGCTTTAATACCCAGTGACAAGCACCAGAGCCAAATGGGATGGGGGACAGACTGGTCTTCTGCTACACATACTGGCAAACCAGGGTAGGGGGCGGGCCTGGTGGGGGTTATTGTGGGTCGCCCCGACTAGGCTGCGGCTCCCATTGGTTGATGTAAGGGCCGAACCAGACTGGACTGCAACACCCATTGGTTCCAGTGCAACTCGGGACTGAAAACAGAACCAACCCAGCAATTGCAACCACCAGCTGATCGGGGTGATGGACTGTGCCGGGCCCTGTGCTTGCTAGAACATACAAGAAACTAGTCTGGGAATACCTCAAAGTTTCTTTGGAGATCTCCCCAATCGAACTGCTGGACTCAGAACTCTAACCAAGAAAAGACAGAAGACAGAACAGGTCAATCATTAATCTCAGCTATATGTTGGCAGCGAAATACTGGGCAAACGGAGACTTTATGATGGACCATATCAATCAGTGGACGACCTCATCAAGCGAAACTGGCAGCGATTCATAACTGGAGAACTATTAACACCACTTGAGCAAATATCTCAGAGCATGCCCCACATCTGGGACTTGAGGTGAGTGGGAAAATGGGTGGAGCTTCTCCTTCAATATCCCCCTTTACCTAAGATACATGATGGAAACAATATGGACATAATAGTATTACCCACTTCCCTATCCCCCTGAACCTTTTTTGTTGTTGCTCTTTAACCGTAATTAACTATGTCAAGATTGTCAACAACCATACAGTAAAATAGATTAAAAAAAAAAAAAAAAACTCTTGGGAAATGGGAGACAGAACTCACCCAAATGTGCAACCCTCTGTGGACAGCACATGTCCCTCGGGACATGAAATCAGAATGACCTAGGCCAGTAAAACAGGGAGTGCAGCTGCAAGTACACGCTCCAGTTCAAAGAAGTCTGCGACTCATTCCTTGCCAGAAGCGGAGGAAGTTGACCTTGCAAACAGGAGCTGCCCTGAGCAGGATATGGTGAAGGCTTTGAACAGCAAATGACAGATGAAGCAATCAAAGGCTATGAGAACGCCAAGTGTTACTTGCAAGCAAGCACTCGCTACCTGGAGAGGCTGATCCTCGCCTGTGTTGGAACACCGTCTCTTACAGCCTGCAAACACCCCCATCCAACCCTCTTACTGCCTGGGGTTCGGGCAGCCTTGCCCCATGCCCTCCGTGACATCTGTAGGGGCCATCCTGGATGCCTGTCACACTCAGCTGCTAACCAGACTTGCAACGTGCACCTGCTTCTCCTTCCGGGGGTCTGCATCCCAGCACACGAGCCCGCTGCATCCCTTCCACATGTTTCCGAAACACGCTATCCCGGAATGCCAACAGCCATCACCGTTCCCAGCCCGAAGCTCAGCAAATCCTAACTGCAAAGAACACTTCACCATGTCTATGTCCACAGCCAGCCCTGTTGTGCCAGCCTCTCGCCCATGTCTGTGTCCGCAGCCAGCCCCGTCATGCCAGCCTCTCGCCCATGTCTGTGTCCGCAGCCAGCCCTGTCGTGCCAGCCTCTCGCCCATGTCTGTGTCCACAGCCAGCCCTGTTGTGCCAGCCTCTCGCCCATGTCTGTGTCCACAGCCAGCCCTGTCGTGCCAGCCTCTCGCCTCCAGATGGCAGCCGTCTCATTCTTTTCTCCAGCACTGAGGCATTCCTCCCCAAAGCCATAGTCTGACAGCGTCCATCTGACAGCATCACTGTGCACTCTGACAACTCACTGGCTTCCTGCTGCATTCAGGATTGCAGCTCAGACCCCTCAGTATGGTTCTTAACAGCCCACACCTCCCTCCTGGCTCCCAGATGCACAAGAGCCCCCTCCCCCGGGCCCTGGACATAGCAGTACACCCAGGCTGCAGTGCCCGCTGCTTGGACACACCCAGCTCCACCACCCCACTAACAGAGGGGACAACCGTAGGAAGGTTAATGTGCAGGCCCAGGCTCAAGGAATGGAGGAGGGTGCAGCCACAGTAGTGAATGCAGGGTGATGCCAAGAACGGTGCCCCTGTCTCCTGGCTCACAGGGAGCCCAGACGAGCCACGACTCAGTCCTCGGGAAGGCTGACCCTCTTAACTCCCTTCTGGCTTCCCTGTGCTTGGACCACGGCACCTCCACAGGAGACCCTGAGGAAGCTCCTGTCTTCAGCCTGACCGCGGTCTGGAGCTTTCAGACATTGGGAGAGTGAATCAACAGATGGAAGATTCTAACTCTTTCTCTCTGTGTTTTTAAGATATACAAAATAAATCCCTAAACTAAAAAGGAGGTACAGAATACAAAGGTGGGGGCTTGGCATGGTAGCCTAGGCAGCCAAAGTCCTCACCTTAAAAGCATCAAGATCCCATATGGGCGCCGGTTCTAATCCCGGCAGCTCCACTTCCCAGCCAGCTCCCTGCTTGTGGCCAGGGAAAGCAGCTTAGCACGGCCCAAAGCCTTGGGACCCTGCACACACACGGGGGACCTGGAGAAAGCTCCTGGCTCCTGGCTTCGGATTGGCTCAGCTCCTGCCATTGCAGCCACTTGGGGAGTGAATCAGTGGACAGAAGATCTTTCTGTCTCTCCTCCTCTCTGTATATCTGACTTTCCAATAAAAATACATAAAATTTAAAAATAAAATATGAAGGTGGGCAATGTGCATTACAACTCTTTCAAACAGCTGCACTTTAAAACAAAGGCAAATACACTGCAAAATGAGTTGTCTTTCATGCGGTACAGGCATCAGGTGTTAGACACTAAGGAGCGTCCCTTGGACTGCGTCCACTGCACCACCTCTGGAACCACCATGTCCCATGAGCAAACATCACCCAGGCCAACAGGCAACACCCTCGGCGACCCAGCAGCCTGCCTGACCTCAGGACACCAGGATCTGTGTGAGGAGTACCCTCAGCGGCAGGCACTGCTCATACTGAGACGGACTAAGGCCATACCCAATCGTGTGCAAGGGACTCCCAGAAACTGCTCCCACCTTTCCAAGAATATCAGACCCCCCACACCCCTGTGGGGGCTGCCCTAAAACCTGTGTCCACCACCCTGAGAATAACAGTGTTAGGTATTGAAGGTCTGCATCCCTTATGTTCATTCAGAGAAGAGAAGCAAAGAGAGGGTGAGATCAACATCCCACCCCCGGCAACGACAACGGCTCAAGCTCCGACAGACTGAAGCCAGGAACCTGGAATGCCATCCCAGGCTCGCCCATGGCTACAGCGAATCTGGTGGGTATGCACCAGACAGAGTACTCCGGCCACCAACAGGACAACGGGCAAGAACAGGTGAATTCAGGGTAGACGGAGGACTCCACTCCCAAAGTGATTGGGACTATGTAGGAGTGCTGTGAATTTTTTTTTTCTTTTAAACCTGCAATTTTAACAAGTGACACACGCTCACTGGGACTGGCTGCCAGAAAAAAGCTGTAAACACTCCAAGGCAATTAGAATTGAATTTCAGAGCCACAGGAGACAAACAACGGAGCACATCCCACAGGAGGAGTCCACACCTGACAACCCCTCGGTCAGGTGCCCCAAATCTGGCTCATTCCATGTTTTTCTCTTCCTTTCCTGCAACTTAAAATGTGGCCAAGGATCTAGGCAGCTCATTGGAAATGGTTAATGATATAGATGCTTTTAATTTGCCAACAAGGCAGCACTAACTGAGCAGCCATTGCAGGCTGCAGTACATGAGCATGCCGGTGCTTTTCTATGTGTCGAATTGATCTAACACAACAGTATTTCACTCATCAGGGTTTAAAATTCATCTCCCAGGATTTTTTCTTTTCTTAATGTGTACAAGAAATACAACCAAACATTTGATATGATGTGGTGCTGTCACCAAGTCTGCACAATAACATATAAATGTTTATTTAAAATTCTACAGTTGTAGGCCCTGTGCTGTGGTGTGGCACATAAACCAGCCTCATGCAGCATTCAAGCCCTGGATGCTCCACTTTCTATCCAGCTCCCTGCTAATATGCCTGGGAAAGCAGCAGAAGGTGGCCCAAGGGTTTGGGCCCCTGCACCCGTATGGGAGACGCAACAGAAGCTTCTGGCTTCCATCTGGCCTAGCCCTGGCTGTGGTGGCCACTCGGGGAGTGATTCAGCAGATGGAAGATAACTCTGTTGCTTTCACTCTAACTCTACCTTTCAAATAAATAAATAGATAATTTAAATGGAATCCTACAGCTGTGATAGGGGCTACTTCAGACACAATTTGACTGACCCCTCCCTTCCGCCTGTGGCCTCCCAGAAAACTGTGCTCACAGAAGAACGCACCGCCCTCAGGTGCCGACAAGCAACCCAAAGACACCACCCTTCCCTGACTTTCAGAACAGCAGCAGGGCACAGGGCCAGCCACCCAAAAGGCCACCTGCTGGGCTGCAAAGCAGGGCTCCCCCTCTCTTCCACCAGCTGTGCCTGCAAGTTCTGAGAGGTCCAGGTGAGAAGAAACAAGCCTGGGAAGTGGCAGCACATGTTCCTCGGGGGAAGCACGGGGACACAGCACCCAGCCATGCAGGAGCACCGGGGCTGGGCACGGGGCCATCACACACACACACACACAGCACCCAGCCATGCAGGAGCACGGGGGCTGGGCACGGGGCCACCACACACACACACACACACACACACACACACAGAGCGCCCAGCTATGCAGCAGGCCACCTCGCAGGAGCACGGGGGTTGGACATGGGGCCACCCCACACACACACACACACACACACACACACACAGCACCCAGCTACACAGGAGGCTGCCCACATTACACACAAGGCCACAAATGCCCAGGTGTAAAGCTCCACAAAGCGCTCGCGGCAGGTGAAAAAGCGTGAGCACTCGGTGCCCAGCAGAGTGTGCCAGACTACCCAAAGCCCCAGAGCCCCGCAGCACTGCACACGCAGCTCCCACACGGACGATGCTCTGCACGTTGTGCTCCAACAAAACACAAAGATGAAACCCTCAAGCAGGAATGAACTCTGGGTGACCAGGGGAACCGCCTTCCTCAGGTTCACAGGGGCCTGTTCCGATCCTAACAAGCCGTGCCAGGCTCACACAAGGGGCTGGAGCAGAGAAAAGATACCAACCAGCAAAAGCCGAAGCAAAGCCAAGGAGCAGAGCAGAACAGAACAGAACGGGTTCAGATGGGGATGGACGGGCAGATGCACTAGGGCCTATGACCCCAGAACACAGGCACAAAAAGGAACCTGCAACCGAATCACACACTTATGGCACAGTTCGTGTGCAGGGCAGAAAGTGCCACACCAAGCTCCCAGCAAAGACCAAAAAGGAGACATGGCACCACCCAGAAAAGAAAAAATTAGCTGGCAGGACAGCGACACAGCGTCTGACCCACAGCAGCTACTGCGGGTGAGCTCCACCAGGGCAGATGTGGGAGCTTAGGGGTGGACTGGGGACCCCCAACCTTGAATCTGCACCAGATCTGGTTACCTGGGGATTGCCAACCCTCGAGATTGCAAGGAACCAACTCAGAGATTAGCCAGATCTGAGGTGGGAGCACTGACTTTGTGAGTAACCCAGCAGCAGAGAAGCCCTAACAGCTGCACTCACCAGGCTCCGGGGGGACGGCAGAAGAGAGGGCAACCCATCTCACCATCCCCTAGCCTCACAAGGCAGCCCTCCTGAGACCCAACAAGCCCAACAGTCTGTCCATCAGGGTCCTCAGCGTGCGGTGACCTAACTGCACATGGCCAAAAGTTGCTCTCCCAAGTATAAGCAATCCTGGACATTCAGGCAGCTTCCTGTAGGAGACACTCATCACTGACTTCTTCATGCCCAGGCAAACATCCTGCCCCAAGTTGTTAACACTGTGGGTAGTCCTTCCCCATCTGGAAGTGGGGGCCTGTGGGGCTGGCGCAGAGCAGGTCATACAATGGCTCTGGGAGTTATAGCAGGCATGTAGACAGCATCAAAATCACAGCCTGGACATGACGTTCCTCGGTGACAGGTGGCCTGCTCCCCTTGCTCCCCACAGTGCATGGCCCAAGCAGCCACTGGGATCAGAACCTGGACACCCCATTCCCTTCACCCCAGCTACCTCTGTGGAAGCACAGAGACCACAGTGGGGGTGGGGGGTTTCCAGGCATCAGGAAAGCTGTTCGACTACAACAAACGGACCATGACAGGCAGACCTCTTGGGTGTGCACAATTTGCAAAAGCTGCAGTTTCAGAAAATCTGTACCCCTGGCTGATATGTTACTGGGCAGGGAGGTCTTTGGAAAACAAGAGAGCCAAGGATTCCAAAGCCCGTCCCTGCGCAGCTCTGGAGGACAACCACAACAACCTGTGAGAGGAGCACTCACCCTGTCCTTGTCGTCCGCGACATCACAGAGCACGTCGTCCAGGTCCAGGATCCCCCCGTCTCCATGCTCCAAGCGGTGCACCTGTATCCAGTAGTTTGGATCCTGCAGAAAAGAACAGAAACAGCCAATACAGCAAAACCGTATCACATGACCGAAATCCCAGACAGCTCCCAGACAGTCTCCCAGCGCACTTTACTTCCACCCAGATGCTGATGGGAAATGACAGCAGAGATTGCAGAACGCAGCAACCCTAATTTCTCAGAAGTGTATCCCTCTTCCCATGTCACACGTGGTGAAACCCAAACCAATCCCCTCAACGCAACCTACAGAAACATTCGGAAAAGCAAGGAGGGAACCATGCATCCAGAAACACTCACATTGGTGCTCACCTGCACACAACAGGCTTCACACCTTCAGGACCAGTGATGAAGGAGAGCCATGCAGACCCAGAAAGCTAAACGATGGACGTGACAGGCATCCTAACAGAAACAGGTGCCAAGCCACCGCATGGGGATGCCCACATCCCAGATTCACAGTGCCTGCGTTCAAGTCTCAGCTCCAACACACTTCCAATCCAGCCTTCTGCTAATGCACACGCTGGAAGAGAGAAGATGATGGCCCAAGTACATGGATTCCTGCCACCTACATGGGAGGCCTGGATGGAGTTCCATGCTTGTGACTGAAGCCTTATCTGGCTCCAGCTGTTGTGGAATTTGAGGAGAGTGAACATGTGGATGGAAGCTCTCGGTCATGCTCTCATGCTTATTCTCTCTTTAAAATAATCACATCTTTGGCTTAAATGTTCAAAACACACCAAAATTCACAGTGGGGCCTGCTGGAAAGTGTTGCAGAAAGAGTCTTAACAGTGAATGTGCTACAATGTGTTTCCAACCGATTTGGGGCAGGCAGGAACACAGTTGATACTAAGTGTCCACAGTCATCCTCAACCATGGACCAACCAAGGCATGTGTACTGGTCATGAGTGGCTTCAACAGCTCAATTCCAGTAACACTCAATGCTGCCAATCCAGACAGTGGTGGCCCAGTGCAATTCGTTCCAGAAGGAAGGGCTGGAAAACAGGAGGCAGCAGACCAGCAAGTGATCAAGGGCACCGGCCATGCCCTGACCCAGCCCCAGTGATACTCCCCGGGGAAGCCACATTCCGTAACAGCTTTCTACCTGGACCTGCCACCGGCTTGCTCATCCATGAAGGCTGCAAGGAAGTGGTCCCTACAGGAAACACAGCACAGCAAACGGCCCAGGCCTTGAGTCTCAAGTTCCTGCTGCCGTGAAGACACCACTACAGGTAACCCCGGGCTGTCCTGCACCCCATGCAGCTGGACTTCTGTGGGAGGAACGAACCGTCCAGAGCAGTATGTACACATACAGGCTCGCAGGCTTGCTCAAGTACAGGCACACATTGGCGCAATGCACAGTCGTGCAATTCACAAACACACACACACACACACACTCAAAACACATACACACTTTCAGAGAACCAGGCACACTGACTGGCGGAGAAGGGAAGGGTGAGGACTATGTGCACATACCATCACCCCTTTCAGGAAACCTGATTAGATCTCAGAGGGTGTTTCTCGCTCATGGTGTTGTACTGCGTAACCCGTGAGCACGAAGGGGACATGGGGAAGGCAGACGGTGCCACTTTGTCTGGAAGCCACCTTGTCTGGCGGCAGGCCTGAGAAGAGGAACCCCAGGGCTCCTAGGGGGGAATCCTAGGCTTAAAATGGGAACAAATGAATGTCTAGACACGGAATATGGACTGGGCCAGTCATCTGTTTCTCTGCAAGCCCACCTTGCTGCTAGCAGGGCCCACGACACCCAGGAGAGAGACAGGACCAGGCTGAGCAGAGGGATAGTCGTGAACAGCGGGGGACAGCAAGCCCAGCTGCTGTACTGTCCTGTTAAGTTTGAAGTCAGGGCAGTTCCTGAGTGATTCTTACTACCCCAGAAATCAGAACCAAAGTCCCAATGATTGAAGATAAACCAAAAAATAAACAAGGACTGGGAATAACCACACACAGCACCAACAGAAGCTACCATGAAGATTCCTTGAGCAAATGGTATCTGTAAACAGCAGGACAGCCTCCAGATATCAAAGCAGAAGGGAATTCTGACTCTAGGAGCAGCACAGAGCAGGACAGGGTGGCAAGCAAGAGGCAGGTGGCGCGTCTTCTTGCTCAGGCACGGGGCCAGAAACTGCAGCCTCACTGGGGTAGGGGTGTGGGACGGCAGCTACAAAGAGTGAGAGGAGAGGGGTGGTGGAGGCGGGAGAGGATGATGACTGCAGTCCCCAGCAACCCCCAGTACATCTCAGAGAAAGCAGCGCCCCCTGCAGGCAGGTGCTGCATGTGCACGCACGTGTGCAGCATATCTGCACGTGCATTTTCTTAAAAAGCTGAAATTCACAGACATGTGACTGCTCAAATGAAATGAGAAAAAATCCGCCAGCTACAATCCTCTTGGTAAGGAATTTATTTAAGCCAAAAATCAAAGCATTTTAAATCCATGTTCTAAAAGTTGTTAGTTTTCTTTTTTTTTTTTTTTTTTTCTTTTTAATCAATCGCAGGCATCTCCAGAGAGATGCAATGTGTGCGCCATTATTTTGGCTGATACAATCAGTCCTTTTAATACGGACGGATGCACAGGATTCAAGTTTGCTGTGGTAATCTCTCACGTGACACGAGTCTAGGGGTGTGTTGTCACTCAAGAGGGAAGGTGTGGGGTGATCAGACGTCTCAACAGCCATGACCAGCAGGGGGAATACCCCTCCCCGTTGCCTCACATCACACTCAAGGCAGGACTCTCCAAACCACAGGCCTACTGCCTTGCTTGTTGCAGGAGGCAACAGGGAACCAAGTCCGATGAAGTCAACTCCCTGGCATGTTGCTTTCCCGTCATCAGAAAGTCACGCCACTCACGAGGTTAACCTAGTTCTTCCATGACCTCTGAGGCCAAATACACCCACACGGGTGGTGCTCCTGCCTCACCCACTGCGGGAACAGCCCAGACACCAGGGCTGGCGTGATACAGGAATGAGACCACAGTGGCCATCTTCCATACGGTATCATGAGGTCCTATGGCCCTCAAAGCCAATCTGTTCACATTCCTGGGATTAGGTGGGTGGTCTAGAGCCCCTACTTTCAGAAACCCAGAGCCAGCCTGAGTTACTCTCCAGAGATCACAACCAACCAAAACTGCCAAGACAATTTGCAGCCAGAGCCAGGAAGACACAGCCAGGCTCACAGCTGGATGGGAAGTGGAGCTGCCAGGATGTGAACCGGTGTGTTCAAGGCAAGGACCTTAACCACTGCGCTGTCGCACCAGGCCCTCACATGAATTAACTCTCAATGTTCTGTTATCTTCTGTTGCCGATTCACACTCCTCCAACACCTTCTCCCCAAAACTCAAAGAGTCCCTGCCACTGTCCCCATACCCAGGCCCCGAGGCATGCATGGATGGAGACCATGCACCTGCCCCATAACGGCCTCTTTCTATGCATGTGGTGTTTGTTTTACCCCAGGGAAGATGCCAAAGGCATGTACCCTGCTTCAGTTCTTCTTTAGCTCAGAACAAAGAACAGTGTATCATCTAAGTGTGTACTGGAGAAAAAACAGTATCTGTGTTTTGGATCAAGGGAAGACTTCACCCAAGGCTCCTCAGAGAGAACAATCTACACACCCAGGTTCCAGCTCCCCTGGCTCCAAGGAAAAGCCAGGGACATGCTGTGGGACCGTCCCCACACCTTGCCCTCCACGCCCAGCCTGTGTGCCAGCACAGACTCCTCCATGGCAGCATGTAGGACGTGCCTTTTCCAACAATAGGAAGGAATGCAGGTGGCTGAGCGAATTAGTTCCTTCTCCTGCACAAGTGAGTTCACAGCTGGATAAACCTGCCCCAACTCACAGGCAGCAAGGATGAGAGGGAAGCTCCCGGCCACCCTCCCTGAGGAGGCGGCAAGCACCCTACCTGGACACAACCGGATGCACTGATTAGAGGTGTGGCAGACACACGACATGGACACACCCACGAGCCTACAACTCCACGGACCCACAGGACACCCTGCCCCAGTCTAACGAACTTTGCTGTCTCCCCAGAGACTGCTCTGTGCCTCAGTCTCATATACAGTCATCCAAGACTGAGCACTTTGTAACAGCCCTGGAGCCACAGGAAGACAATGGTCCCAAGCTTCCTGCTATCTCCATTTCACAGCTGAGAAGACCGACGGCCACAGAGTAAAAGGAGGCTGAACTCACCTGTGGCTCTGACCTGGTAATCATGCTGTGTCCTGCCTCCTTTGGGGGAGGGGGGGGTAGAAGGTGGCCAACAGGTGGGCAAAGGGGAAAAATTTGGAAGGGAAGAATTAAAACAAAAACCAAGGGAAAAACATATGGAGGGGGAATGCTTAGAATGAGGGATACCCAGCAGGTAGTATACTTGACAAGCTTCAGTAGAGGAGAGGGACTTTCCTCCAAGTTACCTAACAGAAGACCTAAGGAAGAACGACTTAACAGGCATTCCTGGTGACTACATTGCGGTATAGCCACCACCTGTAACGCCAGCTCCCCATATGAATACTGGATTCATGTACCGGCTGCTCCGCTTCCCATCCAGCTCCCTGCTAAAGCACCTGAAGAGCAACAGATGATGGCCCAAGCGCCTAGGACCTAGCACTTACACGGGAGACCTGAAGAAGCTCCTGGACTCAACCTGCTCCAGCTCTGACCATGATGGTCATCTCAGGGAGTGAACAAGCAGCTGGTAGATCTGTCTCTCCGTCTGTATCTCTTTACAAACAGAAGGAAAGAAAGAGATCTTTCATCCACTGGTTTTCTCCCCAAACGGCTGCAATGTCCACAGCCTAGCTGAGCCAAAGCTGAGAGCCAGGAGCTTTTCCTGGCTGTCCCCTGCTGGAGGCATGGGCCCAAGCACTTGGTCCAGCTGGTGCTATGCCGATCCAAAGCCAGGATCCAGGAGCTTCTTCCAGGTCTCCAACACGGGTTCAGGGTCCCAAGGCTTTGGGTCGTCCTCACTGCTTTCCCATGCCACAAGCAGGGAGTTGGATGGGAAGCAGAGCAGTTAGCACAGAAACCAGTGTGTTTATAGGATCCTGGTGCTTGTCAGGCAAGGATTTAGCCACTGGACCATCACGTTGGGCCCCCACAGTGTATCTATTAAAAAAAAAAAAAGTACTCAAGCCAGGCATGTACCAAGGCAGCCTGGACTCAAAGCTTGGGGGAGAGAAAGGGGAGGAGTGTGAATCCATAAACATAAAATAGGAAAGGCTGCAAGCAAAGAGCATTAAGATGCCGACTGATATGCCCACAATCCATACTCAAGTGCCTAGTTCAAGTCCCGACTATGCCACTTCCCATCCAGCCACCTGATAATGCGCACCCTCGCTGGCAGCATGGGGATGGCTCAAAGAGATGGGCCCCCGCCACCCAAGTGGGAGACCTGGACAGAGTTTTTGACTTCCAGGCTTGAGGAAATCAACCAGCCAATGATTCCCCTCCCCCTCACCTTCCAGCAGGGTCAGAGGTCCCTGCTGTAGCTGGCACCAGCCCCCAGCTGCTACCTAAAATCAAAAGAAACCTCCCTGGTCCAGAATCAGCCCTCACAGAAAACACCCTGAATCCTAAGGGGTAAACAAATGGAAGCTCACCCTAAGCCTAAACAAGCTCCCTCCTGGCATCTGCTCTGTCAAAACCCATCCCCTGGGCCCTGCGCGGTAGCCTAGTGGCTCAAGTCTCACTTTGAGCATGCCAGGATCCCATACTGGCACCGGTTCTAATCCCAGCAGCCCTGCTTCCCATCCAGCTCCCTGCTTGTGGCCTGGGAAAACAGTCGAGGACGGCCCAAAGCCTTGGTACCCTGTACCCACGTGGGAGACCCGGAAGAAGCTCTGGGCTCCTGGCTTCGGACTGGCTCAGCTCTGTTTATCTGTGCTTTTTACATGACCTCCTAAAGACAACCCTCTGCCAGTACCAAAAACTAAGATGAATTCCACAGCCCAGGCAACACCAATGATCCCAAACCAGAAAACACTGTCCTCAAAGGAGTCAGGGAGGGAAGCAGGGCAAGGAGGAGGGCAGGAAGGAGGGAAGTGGGGAGGGAGGGAGGAGGGAGGAGGGAAGGGGAGGGGAAGGAGGGAGGGAGGAGGGAAGGGGAGGGAGGAGGGAAAGGGGAGAGAGGGAGGGAGAAGGAAGAAGAGAAGGGGAAAACAAAGGAAGGAAGGGAGCGAGGGAAGGAGAGAAGGGGATGAAGGGATGAAGGCAGGGAGGGAAAGGGGAAGGGGGAAGGGAGGAATGATGGAGGGAGGAGGAGAAGGGTGAGGAGGCAGAAGAGAGGGGCCGGCACGGTGGCTTAGCGGCTAAAGTCCTCACCTTGAAAGCACCCCGGGATCCCATATGGGCGCCGGTTCTAATCCCGGCAGCTCCACTTCCCATCCAGCTCCCTGCTTGTGGCCTGGGAAAGCAGTCGAGGACGGCCCAAAGCTTTGGGACCCTGCACCCGCGTGGGAGACCTGGAAGAGGTTCCTGGTTCCCGGCATCATCGGATCGGCGCGCACCGGCCCGTTGCGGCTCACTTGGGGAGTGAAACATCGGATGGAAGATCTTCCTCTCTGTCTCTCCTCCTCTCTGTATATCTGACTTTCCAATAATAATAAAATCTTTAAAATAAAAAAAGAGGAGACAGAAGAGAAAGGAGGGAAGAAGAGAAAGGAAGGGAAGGAGAGAGGCGGCGAGGAAGAGAGGGAGAGGAGAGGAGCAGGAAAAAGGAAGGAGAAGCGGGAAGGGAAGGAGGAGTCATGGAATGCAGCAGGGCTCTGGCACCCACCTGGGATCTCTCCTCGGGACGCCTGGGCAGACAGCTGTCCAGCTGTACCCTGTGTCCCCAGCACTCACACCCAGCACAGGCCGTGGCATACACCGGCAAGCGGGTTAGGGCTCCGCAGCACCACATCCTCAGGGCAGCGTGGACTCCAGAGAGTGGCACTCAGAGCAAGGCCCAACCACAGCCACCCAGCAGGTGCAGCAGGCGTCATGACCTGCTGCCCCAGGGAGGTGGGGCTCGCCATCTCTGCCCTGGCTGCTCCTGCCCGAATCGGTCATGGGAGGGACCGGAGATGGTATCTTCCAAAGGCCTGCCTGCCTCTGTGGGCAAGGAGCAAGCAGCCAGGTCTCAGAAGTGACATCTGGCACGAGTCAAGCGACTGCAAAGCCACATCTCGAAGTCAGAGGCACTGGAACTCCACTGCCTAAGGACACTCTGGCTACCGCCTCATTCACGAAGCCTGCTCTGCAAGGGCTGACCAATGGTAAAATCATAAATCCCAGAATGAAATACACCTCCGTGCCCTTAGTCCAATATGCACAGCTGGTATTGGACCAGGCATGGCCACTACCCTGCCACAACCTCCAGTGTAACATAATAGAGACTCTCTTGGGCCCGGCGCCATGGTGGCCTAGCGGCTAAAGTCCTCGCCTTGCATGTACCAGGATCCCATATGGATGCCGGTTCTAATCCCGATGGACCCACTTCCCATCCAGCTCCCTGCTTGTGGCCTAGGAAAGCAGTCGAGGAAGGGAAGGAGAGAGGCGGTGAGGAAGAGAGGGAGAGGAGAGGAGCAGGAAAAAGGGAGGAGAAGGAATGAAGCCCAAAGCCTTGGAACTCTGCACCTGTATGGGAGACCCACAAGAGGATCTGTGCTCGTGGCTTTGGAACGGCGCAGCACCGGCCGTTGCAGTCACTTGGGGAGTGAATCATTGGACAGAAGATATTTCTTTCGGTCTCTCCTCCTCTCTGTATATCTGACTTTGCAATAAAAATAAATAAATCTTAAAAAAAAACACCAAATAGGGGCTCTCCTCAAGCACAGTTCCACCCCCTAAACACTCAGACAGGAGTTCCACTTACCCCAACCTTGTACTAACTGATATGTTTCAAAAACTGTGTAGCCATTTAGATTTTCCTAAAAGGTCAACAGTGTCCATTTGAAATAAGGAAACAAGAATGTTACAGCTCTGAGGTACATTATGCAACACACAAGAAGTAACTGGGCCCTGCACAGTAGCCTAGCAGCTAAAGTCCTCATCTAGCACACTCCAGGATCCCATATGGGTGCCAGTTCTAATTCCGGCAGCCCCGCTTCCCATCCAGCTCTCTGAGGCCTGGGAAAGCAGTCAACAAATGCCCAAAGCCTTGGGACCCTGCACCCACATGGGAGACCTAGAGGAGGCTCCTGGCTCCGGATTAATGCAGCTCTGGCCATTGCAACCAGTTGGGGAGTAAATCAACGGACGGAAGATCTTCCTTTCTGTCTCTCCTCCTCTCTGTATATCTGACTTTCCAGTAAAGAAAAATAATAATAAAATAAATCTTCTAAAAAAAAAAAAACAACTGCTACATGTTCATTTCATGAAGTTTCTTTATTCCTCAAATGCATGTCTATCAAGATTTCCCCTTGGAGCCAGCGGTGTGGTGTAGTGGGTAAAGCTGCTACCTTCAGTGCAGGCATTCCACACGAGGGCTGGTTCAAGTCCTGACTACTCCACTACTGAGCCAATTCCCTGCTGAGAGCCTGGGGAAGTCCTTGGGTTCCTGCAACCACATGGGAAACCTGGAAGTAGCTCCGGTCTCCTGGCTTCCGACTAGTCGAGCTCAGGGCATCAAAGGTATTTGGGGAATGAACCAGGGGATGAAGGTCTATTCACCCCACCTGCCCTGTAACTGCTTTTCAAATAAGTAAATAAAGCTGTAAAGAAATAAACATACCCCCTATGGGATATGTGAAACTTGGCCGCCTGCATCTCCGCCTGATTCGCAGTATTTCTCAGCAGAAAACCACACGAAGTGAAATACAATGTGATGTCCACAAGGAAGACCCCAGCAATCTGCATGGCCGGACCTTCCCAGGATGCTTTAGAAAGCAAACTTTCTGATTAAAATCCTGCATCTCTGCACAGCAGAGCAGCAAATCAGAGCTCTGTGCAAACGCTGGCAAAACAGAACCACAGAGCTGGTAATTAAAGTGTGAAACAGCAGACATGATAACATGTCACAGCAGATGTATCCAAAGAGGAAGGAGCCAGACTGGGAGGTGAGGGGGGAGAGAGAAAGAAAGAGAGAGAGAGAGAGAGAGAGAGAGAGAGAGAGAGAGAGAGAAGCGAGCAAGCCAGGGCAGGTAGTGCAGGAACCCGCCCCGGGTGACCAGGACGTGACATGGGTGAGTCCTGCAATGGCCGAGCAAGCCACAGAGCAGGCAATAAATGACAGCACAGCAAGGGCTCTGATGCTGTGTAACCACCTCCTCCCTGTGGGCACGGGTGGCCTTGGGAGAGGGAAGGAGGTGACCTCCCAGGTCCCTACATGGCTTTGATAAAGCTTTATAACCCACCAAAGCCAAACACACTCCAGGCAGTTTTGGCAGTCCAAGAACCACTCCGAGCAACAGCAACATCATCTGGCCTTGAGAACACTCCTGCGAAAGCAAAACCAGCAAACCAGCCCTGTGCACATGCGCTCTGTGGCTCAGGGCTCTCAGCCACGAACGCCACAGACAGCAGACAACCTCAGCTGTCTCCTAGCTCCCTGCAGGAGCCGCACCACAGGCCACACTCCGGGAGACAGAGCAGCCACACTGGTGGGAGAACATCCACAGGGAGTCTACATGCCCTCTCTCCCACATGGTGAGGCCACAAGAGGCAGGAGCCTTTCATCTCTGATGGGGACATCACAAAACACCATGGGAGCAGCCAGGGAAGAATGCCTGGCTCCACAGTGCCGCCCCCCCGACCTCTCAGACCACACTTTTCAAAAGGGTTGTTAGGGAGCCAGAGTCATGGCATAGCATGTAAAGCCACAACCTGCAATGCCACCGTCCCATATGCACTCCAGTTTGAGACCCAGACGCTCCACTGTGAACTCAGTGCGCTGTTAAAAATGTGCCTGCGAAAACAGCAGCAGAATGCCCAAACGCTTGGACCCCTGCACCCACATGAGACCTGGATGGAGTTCTTGGCTCCTGGCTTTGGCCTGGGCCAGAGCCAAGGGGAACGAAACAGCAGATGGAAGACTGCTGTGTTTCAAATAAATAAATGCTCTTAAAAATATCTGATTAGCTTAGGGCTGCGGCCCCGTCTCCTTCTCTCTTCTCTCTCTCTAGCCCTTCCTGGCTAACCTCTCATCCCTGGCATGTGTTTACCAGCTCCTGACAACACTGCCTATTGCAGACTTTCCTGTTTACCCAGGACTGAAGCACAGAGCAAGCCCACAAGACCCAACAAGGCCAACAGGGAACTCGCCCAGCGAGTGGGGCCATGCACACACGTGTTCCTGAGGGAACAGGACAAGCTCCACCTGTCCAACCTGCTCAACGACGCCATGCCACACAGGATCCTGGCCCCCAGGGGCTGCCGACCTGAAGGCTTCTGGATCTCCAGTGTTGTTTATTCTGGAATATTTGCATGCACCTCACGGCCCATCTCAGAGACAGGCCTGGAGTCACAGCACAAGGTTCGTTTTGCCTACAAGACCATATTATACAGTATTCTCTGTGTGTCTACATTTCTCCTGAGACCCACGGCTGGGGCCACATGCGGACTTCTCCACTGGTGATGTCAGGTCAGCATTTTGGATCTGGGGGGTCAGGGATGCTCCGGCTTTGTAAACCTCCAACCAGGTCCCTCTGTCCTCCTCCCCAGTCACTGCAATGCCTTTCCAGCTAACTTGAACTTACACAATGAAGGTAGACTTTAAGTTCAAGATGTGTATGATTTAATTTTTTTAAGATTTATTCATTCTTTTCTTATTTCAAAGGCAAAGGTACAGAGAGAGGAGGAGAGACATGGGCGAGGTGGGGCACAATGGCTCGGGGGGTAATCAATCTTCCATCCACTGGTTCATTATCCAGATAGCCACAACAACCAGAGGTGAGCCAGCCTAAAGCCAAGAGCCCAGAGCTTCTTCCTAGTCTTCCATGTGGGTGCAGGATCCCAAGCACTTGGGCCACCCTCCACTGCCTTCCCAGGTACATTAGCAGGGTGCAGGACTACAAGTGGAGCAGTGAGAATTCAAGCCGGTGCCCACACGGAATGCTGGTGCCGCAATGTTGGCTCTGATGTGCAAGCTTTTGCTATTACTGCTGAGCACTGAATACTGCAACTATGATGCACTGAGCAGCAAACAAGGCATCCAGAAACACAGAACCCCACTGGCTCCCAGGGCCGGCCTGCAGTTTAGCCAAGGCTCCTTGTTTGGTTCCCTTCCTGCCCTATCCCGCTATCACCGAGCATTCCGTTCAAAACCTATCTTCACCAAGTTGGACACACGAACAGGATTGGCACAGGAACTTCAGTCCTGGCCAACGCTAGCAAGCAGTGCCTTGTACAGGCAAATAAAAGGCGTAAGCATGACGGACGCTCGTCTCCTTACTTTTCTGACTCAGAAACAACCTGCTCTGGAAATGATGCTGTGAGGAACCAGGTCCAGATTTCTTCCAAACTCCCACAGCAAGAGAGACACTCCAAATCAAATTCCCTTCAATGACTGTCACTGTCACGTAAGGAAAAGCCACGCGGAACCAAGACAAACACCTTCCAGGCTAATTAGAAGGGACCCTTCATAGAACTCTGGGCTGCAGTGGGGCCAGCCAGCGCCGTGGCATACCAACTTAAGCCTCTACCTGACGCGCCGGCATTTTCGTGGGTGCCAGCTTGAATCTTGCTGATTCACTTCCACTCCAGCTTCATGCCAATGTGAAAGCAGTGAAGATGGCCCAAGTGCTTGGGCCTCTGAATCCACACAGCCGACCAGAAGGAGCTCCTGACTTCCAACTGGCCCGGCTCCAGCCACTGTGGAATGAACCAACAGACAGAAGATCTCTGTTTCCTACTCTCAATAAATATAAAAACAGCTTAAAAAAAGAAGAAATTTGTACTGCAATAGTAAGAGACAACAGCGGCCAGTTCATTCTAAATCCACCCCCAATATTCAGTGACCCTGGTAAGAAGCCAACCTCTGGGGGAAAAAAAATCACCAGGTCAGAAACTGCCTTTTTTCCCCACACCTCGAAGGAACAGCAACAATGTGAAGAAATTCAATGGCACAGGCGAGGCTGCATCACAACAATCACAGAATTCTGAGGCTCCAAGCAAGTCATTTTCATCTTCTTCCCTAGGCCTCCATCCTGGCTCGGAAAAGAGACCGACAACTGTGGGCCAGCCAGGATGCAAAACATGCCATGAGAAAAGAAGAAAGAGAGGCCAGCGTGTCAGGAATGCAGATTAGGATAGGCAGGAAACAGGAGCCCAGGCTGTCCAAAGGGGGACTAAGCACTGTCCTCCAGGAATGCCACACAGCTACCAGATGAGCTTAGCAACCACGGGCAGTCCAGAAGACATGGCAGCTGCATCCTGGCCGCCAGGATGCACCAGATGCCAGCCACGGGCATCTCCTGCCGCTGTCAGCTGCCTCGCTTCCACTGACCAGAGCACAGCTGGGGAAGCAGGCAGCCAGGACAGCTGGTGAGGGCTGCAGCCGACAGCAGCAGGAGGAGATGCAACTCGAGCACCAAGCATCATTACTGCTCTGGGTCCTAGGGAAAACTTGGCGCTTGGGAGATGCAGGGCGGGAGGGTGGGCGAGAGGGTGGGCTTCATGATGAGAGCGAGCAGTCAACCAGGTTTTAGCAGAACAAGATCCTGGTTCATCACTCTCCCACCACCATCCTCCCTGCTGCAATGTCTGTTGACCAAGAAGCAAGGCTGGAGTCTCTGCCTCAATGATGCTTCTACCCAGGACAGTGACAGGGAGCAGCCAGGGAGCTACTGCATCCTACAGATGTCTACAAGTTGGTACATGGCCTTGAGACCGACTCAACATGAACAGAGCTGCCCTATCCCTGGAAAGGGGAGCCTGCCTGCCCCAGGAAACTTCCAGCATGTTCTCCAAGTGCCACAGGTGGCCTCAATCCCAAAACCATCCAATTCCCTGCCCTTGGCTCCTTCCTGCAGGTAGAAGGTGGATCCCAGGGCTACTTCTGTCACTGCTGGTCAGAACCGAAGCTGCCAGCAGAGGGCATGCCCCAGACAAGAAGCCTCCACCTCTTTGTAGAAAAAGATGAAACATCACACACACCAGGGAAAAATATTTAGTGCAGGAACACTTCTATCAGAAGCTGACTAACAGGTGTTGTAGCTCAGCATCCCACATCCCAGTACCTGGGTTCAAGTCCCATCTCCCCTTCCAATCCAGCTGCCCACAACACAGCAGGTGATGCACTGAGTCCGTGGACCCCTGCAGTCCACAGGGGTTCCCTGCTCCTGGCTCCAGCCTGGTCCAGAGCTGGCTGCCGCACACCTTTGAACCAGGGAATGAACCAGTGAATGAAACATCTCCCTATTTCTACCTGTTCCTCTACCTTTCAAATAAAAATAACAAGGACTTTTTTAAAAATGAGGAGCCGGCATTATAGCTCTATTGACTAATTCTCCACCTACAAGCGCCAACATCCCATAGGGGCACTAGTTCATGTCCTGATTGCTAAACTTCCCATCCAGCTCCCTGCTGGTGACCTGGGAAAGCAACAGAGGATGGCCCAAAGCTTTGGGATCCAGCACCCATGTGAGAGACACAGAAGAAACTCCCAACCCCTGGCTTCAGGTTGGCTCAGCTCCAGACAATAGGGAGTAAACCAGCAGATGGAAGATCTTTCTGTCTCTCCTTCTCTCTGTATATGTCTTTCTGCTTTAAAAAAAAAAATCTTGGGAAAAAAAAAAGTGAAGTAAACTCAAGTACTCCTGAGAAGACACACAGGAAATCTCACCATTTAAATACTATTCTAGGCAACACTATTTTTATAGTTTAAAAAAAAAAATCAGTACAAAGCAGTTGGAAACTACAAGGTGACCTTCAAGTTCCTCCTTGCATGGAATGGATTTTGACGGTGGCCATTCTAAGAAGCTTGGCTGAACATCCGCCCTCGCGATCAATAGTCCTTGGCCTACAGTCTCTCAGTTGTTACTTGTTCAAGCTTAAACTCTCCCAATGTGCTAGAAATCCTCAGATCTGCTAATAACCCTCTACACAACCTAAAGAAAAAAAGCCCAATGACCATAAGACACACACATGTATACGCACATGCACACACATGTGCGTACCATCAAGTTGGCCAAGTTCATGAAGCACCCAGGAATACGAAAATCAAGTACCCCCCCATACACATACACAATCATCCTATGTCTACTAAAACACTGGGGCCCAGGACAGTGACACATCACGGTAATCCTCCACCTGTGATGCCGGCATCCCATATGGGAGCAGTCTTGTCCTGGCTGCTCCACTTCCAACCCAGCTCCCTGCTTATGGCCTGAAAAACCAGTGGAAGACAGCCCAGAATCTTGGGACCCTGTATCCACATGAGACACCTGAAAGAAGCTCTCGATTCCCAGATCTGGCTGTTAACAGTCATTTGACGGGAGGAACAACAGATGCAAGATCTGTCTTTCTCCCTCTCTTTCTCTGCACGTGAAGTGGTTTGGCTTTTCTCTCTACTGCAATGCTGAGTCATCAACTCCTGGGATCCAGCAGCAAAGGGCTAGGTGGTGGGGTGAGCTGGCCTCCCTATGTGTCATCAGCGGCCACACGAGAACTCTGAGAAACCCTGTCCATCCCCTGGTTGGTGCAGTATGATTCCAAGAGCAGAGATGAGCAGAAAAGGCCAAGGCTGGGAAAACCAGTTTCCCAAGCCCCTGGGCTCCTGCCATGCTGCAGAACAATGATGACTCAGCATCTCCTTGCCTCGGTCTCCTCATCTGAGCAGTGGGTGGAACACGTATCCCTCACCGATAGAGGTGTTCCAGAGCTAGAGTGCAATTCCAACTGCTCATGGCATGGAGTCACTGCTCAGAAAGCATTCCTCGTCGTTACTGGATGACCCAGGGTCTTCCCGCAATAGCCACAAATAAAGTCCATTCTCATCTCCTATAGGACCTGGCCTCACACACACTGTAAAGTCCACTCTGGGTGGGTCAGGAACACCCAGCATCCATCTATCTCACAGGAGTGGCCAAGGTCTCTCCACCCCGGCTGGTCAGGGCACCTGGAGCTGAAGTAACAAATTGGCCAACCAGGCCAGAACACCCTGCAGAAAAGGGGGTTTTCCAAAGGTGGCCAGGCACCGCCATTTCCAGAATGGATTTAGGGGAAGTTCTTTCAGCTTGAAGGGTAACCGATCAGCATATTACGCATCTCTGCCAAACCCAGCTTCCTCAGCCACACCTCACATGGAGCTCACAGCAAACATGCTGCAGTAACCCCACAGTGGTGTCTCCAGCCTCCTCGCCTTTCCTCGCCTACCCCCCACCTCCTGACAGCTTTCTGCAAACCAGGATCCAGCTCCTGCCTCTGTTGTGCCAGCAGGCAGCAGCCAGCCAGTGCGGTGGGCTGCTCCACGACAGCTTCCCTGAGCCCAGCTTCCCAATGGGAGTATAGGGAGCAGACGGAAGGGGTGAGTGTAAATTACTGCTAAGCAACAGCTGCCGAGGGCTGCAGAAGCGTGGGCTGGTTCCTCCTACCGGTCCCCCAAAACACACACACACACACACCCTCCCTCTCTGAAGTCCGCTGCAGTCTCTGCTACCTTGTCTCCGGGCTCCGATGACACGCTCATCCCTGCAGGTAGGACAAGCCTGCCAGGACTCCAAAGTCAGAAAAGGGCCCAGACCCCTGAAACGGGGAAGACACGGGATCAACACAAGGTCTGAGCTGAGCAGTGAGAGGCAGGGGTGTGTATTTGTTTTTAATCAAGGAACCATCCAAGTTTACATGCTCGGTGATTTGTGGGCACCTTGAAGCGTTCTAAGATCTTTTGGCCACAGGCTTTTTCCTCCTCCTGGTTGCCACAATGCAAGCTGTTACAGAAACAAAATACACCCACCCAGGCCCCCTCCTCACACTCCTCAGCTCGAGAACGCAAGAGACTTCCCTGTATTTCCAGTGACTGGAACAAAAACACTTGACCTCCACCACACATGTGCACACACATGCACATACCCACAGACATACGCACATGCACACACACATTCCATCCCACCCCTCTAGCCACAGTTACCACTGCGTCCTGGGCACAGTCCGCCGACCCCTGACAAGGGACACTCGACAGGAACCGTCGAGATGCCCCTGGGACTCAGACACCAAGACCAAGTCCACTCAGCGTTGTCTCAGTGGGGCACTATGACAGCTGAGCACGTGAGAAAAACACACTCAGTTATTTTCCTTTGCTCTCCACCAGGAACGGATCAGCATGGAAAAGGCAGCTATCAGGAGACACTGTCCAACTAAGCCTGGGCTATAGCAGAGGTCTGGTGCAGGTTGAAGCCGCCACTTGGGGAACAGGTGTTGTGGCGCAGCAAGAAGCACAGGCACCCATCCAGGAAGGCCAGCTAGACACCTGCTCCACTTCACGTCCAGCTTCCTGCTGGGACTCATGAGAAAACAGTGTGTGGCAGAGCTCACTCGAGTACTTGCGCTCTGTCCTTTGTCTGTCTGGCATTCAAATGAATCATCTGTTTTATTTTTTTTTTATTTGGGTTCTCAAATACGCACCAGTGTTTCAGATACACATTAACAGAACTCAGAAAATCTGCACATTCAACAGCAAAAAAAAAAAAAAAAAAATCAGAAGGCTTCTGACATTTCTAACCATGCTCACGAATGGGAAAAAGTCTCATGGGCAACAGCTCGACAGCGTCCAGCATTACGGCGTAGTGGGTTCAGCTGCCACCTGCAACACCAACAATCTTTATTATGAGTGCTAGTCCAAATCGAGGCTGCTCCACTTCCAATCCAGCTTCCTGGGAAAGCAAAGGAACTGGTCCAAGGGCTTCGGTCCCTGCCGTCCATGTGCAAGACCTGGAGAGTTCCAGACTGCCGGTTTTGACCTGGCTCAGCCCCAATGGAGGGAATGAACCACATGGGTTTCATATAAATAAGTTTAAAATACACACACATTCACACAATCCCAAACTACCCTACACACTGAAGATGCTGAGTGTGGCCTCCTCTTAAACAGACAGAATGGGGCCTGGCACAGTAGCCTAGCAGCTGAAGTTCTCGCACTGCACACACCAGGATCCCATATGGGCACCGGTTCTAATCCCGGCAGCTCCACTTCCCATCCAGCTCCCTGCTTGTGCACTGGGAAAGCAGTTGAGGACGGCCCAAAGCTTTGGGACCCTGCACCCGCGTGGCTTCAGATCAGCACAGATTCAGGCACTGTAGCCATTTGGGAAGTGAACCAGCGGATGGAAGATCTTCCTCTCTGTCTCTCCTCTCTGTATATCTGACTTTCCAATAAAAATAAATTAAATCTTTTTTTTTAAAAGATTTATTCATTTTATTACAGCCAGATATACACAGAGGAGGAGAGACAGAGAGGAAGATCTTCCATCCGATGTTTCAATCCCCAAGTGAGCCGCAACGGGCCGATGCTGCGCCGATCCGATGCCGGGAACCCGGAACCTCTTCCGGGTCTCCCACGCGGGTACAGTGTCCCAATGCATTGGGCCGTCCTCAACTGCCTTCCCAGGCAACAAGCAGGGAGCTGGATGGGAAGCGGAGCTGCCGGGACTAGAACCAGCGCCCACATGGGATCCCGACGCATTCAAGGCGAGGACTTTAGCCGCTAGGCCACGCCGCTGGGCCCAAAATAAATTAAATCTTAAAAACAAAGACCAACAAAATGGTGTAAGAATGAAACATTCTGGACGCCAAGTGTAACTTGACCAAATGAGGGACCTCTCGCTCACAACAGCTAACCAGTTTGTCAAGAAAGCGACTCCTCCAATTTCCCATTCAACGAAGAAGACACCACGAAAGAAATAACCCACAGGTCCAACGCGATGGCCTGGTGGCTAACGTCCTCACCTTGAACGCATCAAGATCCCATATGGGCACCAGTTCTAGTCCCAGCAGCTCCACTTCCCATCCAGCTCCCTGCTTATGGCCTGGGAAAGCAGTCAAAGACAGCCCAAAGCCTTGAGACCCTGCACCCGCGTCAGAGACCTGAAGAGGATCTGGGTTCCTGGCTTTGGATCAACGCTGCACCGGCCGTTGTGGTCACATGGGGAGCGAATCATCGGACAGAAGATCTTCCCATCTGTCTCTCCTCGTCTCTATATATATATATCTGACTTTGCAATAAAAATAAATCTTAAAAAAAAAAAACAAACCCACAAACCAACTCGGTTTTCTGATGAACAACCTGCAGCCAGCACCCTGCCCAGTGATTCCTGGTGCTTTGCTAAAGCTGAGCCACATGCAGCTGAAACAGGGGAAGCCTGCACACACAGACACAGAGGCAGCCGCCTCTGACGTCCCACTCCTACCAAAACCAAAGGCGACTGATGCGCTCCAGAGGCTGGGTTATGCAGCCAGAGAGCCACACAGCAAGGCCGGAGGGGTTCCACGCATTTCTCACAATGTGTGCTTGCTTCTCAAGGTGCCCCGCCGTGGACTGACTGTAGTTCATCAATGCAAGCCACACAGCTCTGGTCCCCAAACAAAAGAATTTCTCAGCTGCCAAGTTCCTGCAGGAGACTCCACGCGGGTGCATTTTGCGGATTCATCAAAGTAAGCGCCATTTAGTCGCTTCCTGCTGCCATCTTCTGTCTGCTGGATCATGGTTTTTCTAATCCAAAAATCTCACTGAACCGGGTCCAGCACAGTAGCCTAGTGGCTAAATCCTTGCTGTGCATCCGCTGCTATCCCAGTTCCTATCCCAGCTGCTCCACTTCCCATCCAGCTCTCTACTTGTGGCCTAGGAGAGCAGTCGAGGACGGCCCAAAGCCTTGGGACCCTGTACCCACGTGGGAGACCTGAAAGAAGCTCCTTGCTTTGGATAAGCTCAGCTCTGGCCACTGCAGCCACTTGGGAAGTGAATCAATGGCTAGATCTTTCTCTCTGTTTCTCCTTCTCTCTGGAAATCTGACTTTCCAATAAAAAATAAATCTTAAAATAATTTTTAAATGATTTATTTTTTTAAAAGTCACTGAACTATAAAATCCCGACTCCCTGGCTTCCTTAGAGCAGGCCTGAGCCGTCAGCGGCAATGCAGAGGCCAGTTCTGGGCAGTGGCCTGTGTGACAGTGGGTTGATACCACAGAGACACTAGAGTCCCAGCTACTCCCCTCCCCTCCAGCTCCCAGTGAAGGCACCTGGGAAAGCAGCAGACAGTGGCCCCAGTGTTTGGACCCCTGCACCTACATGAGGTTTAGATGGAGCTCCTGGCTTCCACCTGGCCAACAGCTGGCTGTGACAGCCATCTGGGGAGGGAACCAGTCACTGTCTATACCCACGCATTTCCAAGAAATAAGCCTTCGAAGAAATTTCCACCTCCCAACTCCCAGCCCCAATACTTTTTTTTTTACAGCATGTCGTCCAGATGGCTTACAAAAAATCTCCAATTTTTCCGAAGTTCAATCCAGAGGAAAAGCAAATACCATAATGAATGTGCAAATATTTACACAGAAATCAGCCTACTAAAGGCAGGGAGATGCAAGTAGCGGGAAATGATTCCCCCGGCTCGCGCTCTCGGCTTCTCAGAACCAACAGGCTACACACGGGCAAGTCATGGCACTCTGCAAGCCTAACTCTCACCTATTCATCTTTCCTTCGGGGAGGGGGGAAATTTAGAACAATCTTGTTTTCTCCCTACAACAATCCATCTCTTTCTCCCGCCCCACCCCTCGGCTACTGCAGGACAGCAGTGCATGCCAGGGCCGCCTGATGCGATTCCAAGAAAACTCTCCGCTCCGGATCAACAGACCCAAACGGTGAGCAGAGCCGGAGCAGCCCGCAGCACAGCACAGGCTGATCTTTCCAACCAAGGCAGAGGCAGAAAGCCGGCAGGCACTGGAGGGTCCCCAGGAGCACACAAGGTCCTCTTTTCCCACCCTCCAGCCCAAACACCTCCGTAGTCTCCAGCAGTTGTGCACATTGATTTTTAAGATGCCTGAATCAGTCACCCCTGAGCCCTCCAGGGAAGTGACACAACCTCTCTCAACAATCCACTCTTGCGCAGCAGGACTCACACGAAGGGAAGCACCCAGAACTGGAAGAGCTCCCCAGCAAGACCCAGGCACCCATCCTGCCCGTTCTGGCCCCACGGTCTTGAGTCTTCAGCTCTCCCTCTCTCCTGCCCTCTAGAGGAATCAGGTGTCACTGCAGGGCAGGAGCCAGGGCACAGAACTCCGATGGTGACCAGGAACAGGACCTTCCACTAATCAGACTTTGTCCTGTGCTCAGCACCCTGCACAAGCGTATGACCTAAGCCTGCATGTGTGACTCACAGGTCGCTTCCTGCCCTTACACAGACACGGGATGAGGGATTCTCTCAAAGACACAATTTCAAGAGGAAAAAGCATGCTCATTGACCACTAGTTGGCTGATATTTTAATGTAAACATCCTTCCTTTTTGTCACTAGAAAAAAAAATTACTCATTTTTAAAAACCACAGGGTGATGAACGTAAGAGCTTCTATGAGGCACATGGAGTAATTAGACTCTTCAGTATAAACCCCTCTTCTATGGACACCCATGAAAGGAAGGAAAGCCATGCCCCCATACAGGCAAAAACAAGCTGCTTTCTTCTTGTCTCTTACACAAAAATGCGCTCCAGAAACAATCACATTTCCAAGGAGAAAAAAAAAGTGTAGCCTATCGGCAAGCTGCATGGTCTCTGAAGTTGTGGAGAAAACAGCCAGCATTGTGGCACAGCAGGATAAGCTACCACACAGGTCGTCAGCAACCCATGTCAAAACTGGATCAAGTCCCAGCTGTTCCACTTCAGATCCACCTCCCTGCCTATCCACCTGAGAAAAACCGCAGGAAATGATCCAAATACCTGGGCCCCTGCCACCTATGTGGGAGAGCTGGATAGAGCTCCAGGACATTGCAGGAATGAAACTATTTGGGGAATGAAACAATGGACTGAGGAATCCCTCTCTTTCAAATGAATAATACCGTTGAAGAATCAACGGTAGAAACAAATGGGAATTAAAACTCGGAAGGTTACAACTTATTTCTCACGCAGAAAAATAAACACCTTCTGAAATGACAGTATTATTCAACACCCACAAAACAAACATGATACAGTATCAACTGAGCAATCTGCAAAGGCACCAGGATAACACACACCTGCTCAGCAAACCCTCCGGTGCCCCTGGTGAAGCTAGGAAAGGAGCTATGGGCACTTTAGAAACACAAGACACAAATTAACAACTGCAACTGTTGCATTACAATTGGCTTCCTCCTTGAGGCACCAGAGGGCTGCAGGGAACCCCATACCACATACAGTCAAGATTTCATGGCGTCGTGTGGCTGCTTTAAGTAGTTGAGCATTTGGGCCATCAGAAGTGAGACAGGGGCCCGGCGGCGTGGCCTAGCGGCTAAAGTCCTCGCCTTGAAAGCCTCGGGATCCCATGTGGGCACCGGTTCTAATCCTGGCAGCTCCACTTCCCATCCAGCTCCCTGCTTGTGGCCTGGGAAAGCAGTCGAGGACGGCCCAATGCATTGGGACACTGAACCCCCGTGGGAGACCCGGAAGAGGTTCCAGGTTCCCGGCATCGGATCGGCGCGCACCGGCCCGTTGCGGCTCACTTGGGGAGTGAATCATCGGACGGAAGATCTTCCTCTCTGTCTCTCCTCCTCTGTGTATATCTGGCTGTAATAAAAAAAAAATGAATAAATCTTAAAAAAAAAAAAAAAAAGAAGTGAGACAGGTCCGCGTCAGCGAGCAGTTCAGTGCTCCAATGCACAGTTCAGAAACGCAGCCTTTCTGGACATGCTGGTATATACCATTCAAGGAAAGCTAAGTGCCAAACCAAAGAGCAGAGGTGTATTTGAAATATACGTCACCATGATAAATATCATCATGAGAAACGTACAATGACAGAAATAAGCCAAAAGAAAATGGGTAGAGGGGACATTGGGTAAAAATGAGAGGGCTCCACATTCTGATGCTCAAACAGACAAAACAGCTAACCTGGTTCTCACAAGAAATCCACTGACATTTCCAGCGGGACCTGCCATTCCCTCACACAACTGATGAGTGTTCTAAGCTGCTCATCAGAGAAATGACTACAGCCCTGAAGGCTCTGCCACCTGTGAAATGCATTTCTGCTTCATCTCTTTACAATCTCACTGATCCACAGTCAACTGCAGGGCGACTCTCACTTTGATGTATCCGGGAGAGAGCAAGCAAGCTTCTCTTGCCCGAGGCTTCACTCCCCCCAAAGCCCTCAATGGCTGATAGTGAATTAAGCTGAAGCCAGGAGCCAGAAATTCAATCTACAGTTCTCCAACCACTTGAGCCACCCCTGCTGTGCCTACCAAGGGTCTGTATTGGCAGAAAGCTGAAGTCAGTCCTGGTACTGAATGCAGATACCTTAATGTGGATTGTTGGTACTTCACCCACCAGGCTCCGTTGTGGCATTAATCCTGGGCTCTTTCCAAAAAGCAGAACACATTCACGTGGTTGTGACCGCACTACACCGTTGTGCGTGTTGCTCGTGTCTTGCTGTGTCTGGTTTCTAAATTAAATTGTGAGCATGGATATGCGTGGGGCAAGGACAGAGGAAGTAGTCCTTTGTTATCCACATAGACTGGTCCCAAAGCAGCACTCCACACACTAAAATCCATGGCTGCCCAGGTACCCAACGGAAGAGGGTGCACTGTTTGCACAAGGCCTGCTCACAAACTCCTGTGTCCTGAGTCAACTCCAGCTCACTTACAGTAACGCCTACTGTAATACAAGTGCAAGGAAGTTTATACCCTGCATTATTTAGGAATGACATTAAAAGGTGTATGTATGTGTTTTTAAGTACAGATAAAGCTTTCCTTTTTTTAAAGAATTATTAATGTACTGGAAAGGCGGGATGCCAGAGAAAAGTAGAGAAAGAAATAACCCATCTGCAAGTTCATATCCCAAAGGATTACACAGCCAGGGCTGGGCCAGGCTTATGGCAGGAGCCTTGAAAATCCATTCGGGTCTCCCACACGTGCGCAGGGGACCCAAGAACTTGGACCATCATACACTGCCTTCCTAGCCTCCAGAAAGAGTTGGGGTTGCAGGGAGGGGAGGGCAGAAGGGCAGGAAGTCTCGAATGGTAGAAGCACAATTCCCCAACCCACAGTAGTATCTTCGTTCCGCCATCACAGGGACCCACACAGTTCCAGGAAGGGGCCTCTCACAAGATCCTCTAGTCGAGACCGGATCCAGCTGCTCCACTTCCCATCCAGCTGCCCTGAGAAAGCAGCAGAGGATGGCCGCTGCACCCAAGTGTGAGACTCAAATGGAATCCAAGGCTCCTGGCCTCATCCTGGCCCTCCAAGAAGGGAACAGACATGTGGTCATTATGTCACTATGTTTCAAAGAAATAAACAGATGTTTCTGCAAGAAAAACCAGTAAAAAGCTATTTTGGGGGGCCCAGCGCAATGGCTCAATGGCTCAATGGCTAAATCCTCCCTTTGTTTGTGCCAGGAGCCCATGTGGGTGCCAGTTTGTGTCCCAGCTGCTCCACTTCCCATCCAGCTCCCTGTTTGTGGCCTGGGAAAGCAGTCGAGGATGACCAAAAGCCTTGGGATTGACGCTGCACTCACAAGGGAGACCTGGAGGAACCTGCTGACTTCAGACAAGCTCAGCTCCAGCCACTGCAGTCACTTGGGGAATGAACCGGGAGATGGAAGATCTTTATCTCTCCTCTCTGTCAACCTGACTTCCCAATAAAAACAAATACATGTCTTTTTTTTTTTTTTAAGCTATTATTGAACTTTCAGGAGACACACAAGCAGGTTGTTAGCAGCACTTTTGGTCCCCTCACCCCCATCCTGTGACCACCCAGACCACCACAGCCCCTGGGTGACAACACCAAAATCTGTCAACAGGAAGGCCCAGCAGCAGCCCACGTGGCAGTGACAGGGTTCCAAGGACTCAGCCCAGGGCGGGTCTGTTTCGGTGGCTGAGTCAAAGGCTGGAGAGCTCAAAGGTCCACCACTGGACAATCTGCCTTTCTAACAGAAACCAGAGTTTAGCCTGTGGTTGCACGTCAGCCAAGGCCGACAGATTTCCTACCCCCACACTCGGCCAAGAGCAGAAAGCTCCTGGTGAGGCAGCGGGCAACACCAGTACAGTTCACCTGGGAACACAGGTGTCTCCCCAGGAGCAGAGGTAGCTCACCTGCAAGTACTTTGGTAGCACAGCTGTCTCACTTGAGACCAACAGTGTCTCACCTGGGATACAGGTGACTCACCTGAGAGCACAGGGGACGTCACGGAAGTGACCTTTCACCTGGACACTGACCAGGACAAATCCCAGCCCACAAGCAGGACTCACCCAATCCTCCACATTTTCCATACACAATTGGCAAACACACACAATCTCTGGGACAGAAGTAGGCTTTACACGGGGGATCTAGGGACCATTTCCAAGGCCCTTATGCCATCCCACCTTGCACCACACGAAGACGAAGCCATACACTACCATTTTGGAAGCAGAGACCAGGCACAGATTCCATCTGCACAAAGAACTGGGACTTCTAGTCTCAAAAACAGGTAGAGAGAAGCGGGCACCAGGGTCTGGCCAGGTTTTGAAGCAGCACAAGTGGACTAAGATGCTGGCATAGCAGTAATATGCCCAGGCAAGGAGGAGGCAGGGACAGAAGCCTGGCCTGGGTTGCAGGAGTTCACACAGCATCCTGGAGCAAGGAACCCACAGGGCACAGGCTCGGTGTGAAGGCACAGCCACCAGGGCAGGATGTGGAGCAGAAGTCGAGACCCTGCACCTGATCCTAAGGGCTGGGGGCCTCCCCACACATGCTGAACTCGAGTGTCGTGTTCTCTCTCTCTCTCTCTCTCTCTCTCTCAGCTAGAAAAGGGAAATAAAACAGGAAAGGTTCAATGGCATTCATCCTCAAGCATGAGATCAGAGGATGGCGAGAGGATCATGTTGGAGTGCAGCAATTTACCCAGCTACTGATTCAGCTGGCTACAGCTGGCAAGAACTCCAAATTAACTCTTGCATACACTGTCCCCCCTGCCTGGCTATGAACACAGTCAGACAAGGTCTACTGGTATGCCTTAAATGCAATTTTAATTACCCTACATGATACCTGTACCTATGTGAAGGGAGATTCTTTTAACTGTTCAAGTGTATAGAAGCATCATGGGCCTGGGAAAGCTGGTACTAGACCCACTGAGTCACACAAAGAGACTTCTGGCTGTTTTTATTTAGTTGAGAGGCAAACAACAAACTTCAGAGAGCCAGGACTGTCCCATGCAGGTGGCAGGAACTCAAGTACTTGAACCATCACAGCTGGTCTGCACTAGCAGGAAACTGGGACTGGGAGCCAAGAACCAAGCACCAAAGCCAGATGCTTCCAGATGCAGGAAATGCTCTAGCTACATTCAGGAAGCAGGGAAATGAGTTACAAACAGATCAGAACAAGAGCCAGGGGGTTACAGACACATCACAGAGATCTGCTCCTCTGCAAGATGCAGCAGGTGACCCAGTGAGCTCAGAAGGAGAAAGATGCCAGCTGGCTGCAGCTGAGGGAGAAAAAGAAAACAAACAGCTGGCCAAATCTATGCCTCCAGAGGAGGAGGAATACATGGCTAGCTGAGAGCAGGAAAGGGCAGTGTCCATCTTCCTCCAGCTCAGGGGGCCACCAGCAAAGCCTGCAATGTGAAGCAGGTGCAGCCTGCTCTGCGGGATACTCAGACAAGGGCCACTCAAGTGCACACAGGTGCTCTGAGGACAAAAGGCTAGAAACAAGATAGTCATGAGCTACCCATAAACATACTAACCCTATGGTTCAGCCTGCTGCGTGACTCAGCCAGCTCAGAGTTCCCAACCTTCTGACCTAAGGGACTGGCTCTGGACAATCTCCCCTACCTGTATCTACTGCCAGGTAAAATGCACACTTTACACCTCCTGTTTCTGCCAATCGGTTCGGGGTTTCTCAAGCACCACACCCACTCCTTGTGAGGCTTCCAGCCACCTGAGTAGGCATGTCAGAGTGTCGGTATGTCAGATCACTTCCTTACTCTTGAGTTCAACTTTCTGTACTTTATTTGAGCAGCAGAGAGAGCTCCCATCCACCGATTCCATCCAAAAGGCCAGCAACAGTTGGTGCTGGCCGAGCCAAAGCTGGGAACTGGAAACTGCATCCAGGTCTCCCCTGGGAGTCACCTGAGTCACCACGGCTGCCTCTCACAGTCGCATCAGAAGGAAGCTGGAGTCAGGGGAACCAAGGATCAAACCCAGGGATTCCACGGCAGAGGGAAAGCAATGTCTTAACCACCAGGCCAAACATTTGCCTCTGAAGTTCAACCTTTATAAAATGTAGAAATATAAATGCAAAGGATTGGGGTTTTTTTGCACAAAACATTTTCCCCCCTTTAAAAAAAAAAAGGAGGTGGGGGCAGGCAGTATTGGAGCCAGACTAATTCGCATCTTGCTACTCCACTTCCCATCCAGCTCCTTATTCTTGGCCTGGGAAAGCAGAGGAGGAGGATGGCTCAAATCCTTCAGCCCCTGCATTTGCACAGGAGACCCAGAGTAAGCTCCTAGCTCCTGGCTTCGGATGGTATAAGCTCCGACTATTGTGGTCATTTTGAAAGTAAAAAATACAAAGATTCTCTTTCCTTCTTTCTGTAAATCTGCCTTTCAAGTAAAAGTAAATGAATCTTAAACATACACATACATACGCCATTGCTTAGTGGAATTGACAATATTTGCACGTGAGCAAACAGGCAGGGACCCACACCAGGGGGCTCATGGCCAACTCAGTGCTCCATGCTCCAAACACAGCAGAGTTAACACCCAGAAAAGGCACGGCTGTGGAAAATTCCACACTGGCACACCTCCATACAGGGAATATTGTATTTCAAAATTACGATCTCCGATGCACACAAAGCGACGCCCCATTCCCAGGGGTATTGGAGAGGTCTGTCTTTTTCTTTTTTGGACGCTGAAAAATTCTAGCAGTTCTGAAAGACCCCAGATAAGACAAACCTTGCACCACGCTACGCTCAGGGGACAAACCTTTGCAAAGGAACCACAGACCACCCCGTATTCCCCCCACCCCTGTCAGCACCATGAGGGGAGCCCTGCCCTGGGTAGAAGATGTGGGATCCTGTCATTCCTGGTCACACCTGAATGTCGCAAGGTTCACAGTTTACCAGGAAACTCCAGTTTCCCAGAGGCCGACGACACATGTGACACACGTATAACCACACGTTAGCCAACATCAGCCATCAGACAAAACCCCCAAAACTTGCTCTATGCAAACTCATGAACAATTTAATATCTTCAAAGCATAGGGACCTAAAAGGCTCCACAGTCTGGGACCTCGGAGAGTTGTAGCACCACGTTCCATCTGAGTGCCAGTAGGAGCCCTGGATACTCCTCTTCCAATCCAGCTCCCTGCTAATGCACCCATGAAAATGCAGATGACAGCCCAGGTGTCTGAACTCCTGCCACCCACTGGGACACCTGGACGGAGTTCCAGGCTCCTGGCTTGAGCCTCATCTAATCTGACTGTTGAGGTCATTTGGGGGGAATAAGCTAGAAGACAAAAAATCAATATCAATCTATTTCTCTCAAAATCTCTCCCTAACTCTGCCTTTCAGACAAATAAACTTATTAGAAAAAGATCTCAATTTTTGTAGCAAAGGAGAATTTACAAAAACCATGTTCAATGAAAAGTCATAACAGCAATAAAAAATGTGCATTATGCCATCTTAGCACAGGGGTTTACTTTCCATGAGTCAGCACCATGTTGCTGCAAGCAAAGCCATAACTTGCCACACCAGAATGCCAGGCTCATGTGGCAGTTCGAGTCCTGGCTATTCCACTTCTGACCCAGCTCCCTGCTGAGATGCCTGGGAAAGTAGTAGAAAGTGCCTGAGATCCAGTCACCCATGTGAGACCTTGACGGAGCTGCATGCTTGGAGCCCAGTCCCAGCTGTTGCTGATATCTGGGGAGTGAACCCATAGATAAAGGATGTAACTATCCATCTCTCCTCCCACTTTTGTCTTGCAAAGAAACTTGTCTGGTAGCATAACAGCCTAATTCTCTTTCTAAGGTGCCAGTATCCCGTATGGACATTGATTCGAATCCCAGCTGCTCCACTGCAAATCAAGCTCCCTGCTCATGGCCTGGAAACCAACAGAGGATGGCCCAAAGGCTTGGGATCCTGCACCCACATGGGTGACCTGGAACAAACTCCTGTCTCCTAGCTTTGGACCAGCCCAGTCCTGACCACTGTAGCTATTTGAATAGTGAAACAGCAATGGAAGATATCTCTCTGCAACTGTATCTTTTGAATAAATCTCGAAAAAGAGAAGAGAGAGAGAAGAGAGAAGAGAGAAGAGAGAAAAGAGAGAAGAGAGAAAGAAAGAAAGAAAGAAAGAAAGAAAGAAAGGAAGAAAGAAAGAAAGAAGAAAAGAAGGGAAGAGGGGAAGGGAGGGAAGAGAAGGGAAAAAAAGGGAAGGGAAGGCAAGCAGAATGGGCCCAGCACAGTAGCTAATGGGTAAAGGTCTTGCCTTGCATGCACTGGGATCCAAGATGGGTGCCAGTTTGCATCCTGGCTGTTCCACTTCCCTTCTGGATTAGAACCCGTGCCCATATGGGATCCCAGTGCATTCCAGGGGAGGATTTTAGCCGCTAGGCCACCACATCGGATCCAATAAGTAAATCTTTAGAAAAGAAGAAAAGAAAATGCAACTCAATGCAGCATAAGTCCATCCCAACAGGAGCCCCTGGCTAAACCCATTTTGCAAAACCAGTTGAAATTTCTACAGAAAGATCCAGGATCTCCCTGTCCATTCACACAGAGCACAGAAGCCCCAAGGCGGGGAGTCTGAGCTCTCCACCACAGGACGTCCTGATCAGCCTGGACAGATTCTCACTGACAAGCCTGGAGAGCCCTCGGTGCAGATATGGCTTCCATTATTGTCAAGAGTGTTTAATCTCAAGGCCAAGGATGCAGAAGGAGTTTGCTTGAACCTCACTCCAGCACCACTCTCTGGTCCAACAACCGTATCAGCTCTTTCTTGGTCACTTAGAAAGAGGAGGAACCAAGGCCAGTGCTGCAGCACCAGTATCCCATATGTTGCCAGTTCGCGTCCCAGCTGCTCAACTTCCGAAAGAGGAGAGACCACAGTGACTGGGTTGCAGAGGTAAACAAAAGCCAGTCAGATAGCAGCCTACCTCCCAGCGTCACCCACCCAAAGGCAGGTCTGCATTATGCACACCTAACCTGGAACACTGGGCATGGGAAACCCCAGGTGTACAATAAGACTCACACAAGTATCACTTGAAAGCAGTGGCTGGAGAGCAAGAGGGGTCAGCGGGTGGGGACGTGGGGGTTACAGGGTTCGTACAGTCACACGGGGCCAAGTGTCACACTGCACATCCGGTGACTGCAGCAGATGACAGCAGACCATCTGCTTGCAAATTACATATGGAAAGCATGTTGTGTGCCCTCACCCCTCTGCCCCACCGAAGGGCACAGCCAGGTGGCAGCACAAATGGCCTGCAACAGCCACTCTAAAAAGCCTAGAACAGAGCACACCAGAAGGTTCAGGACAGGCGCTGTGGGGTTTGGAGTCACCTGGGAGTCCTCCATCCCACCCTGGTTGCCTAGATACACATCCCGACTCCATTTCCTAGGCCAGCTTCCTGTGAACGATCACCCCAGGAAGCAATAAAGTGATGCCGCAAGTACTTGAGTCCCTGCCATGCGCATGGGAGATCCACACTGAATTCCCAACTCCTGCCTGTTGTAGACACTTGAGGAGTGAACCAGCAGACAGGAAAGCAGATGAACTGATTGTAATGCAAAAATAAAAGTTCCAATACATGCACGGTTTGTTCATAATATGCATTTTCCTGCATTATCTCAACACTCCTTTAAATTATTGGCACCAAAATACAACTATCCCTTTAATTCTATCTTCTAATTGCTTTGTGCTTTTTTTTTTCTTTGCCTTTTTGAACTGAAGAGTGATACACAGAAGGTAGGGTGAGTGACGACGAAAGTTCCAAGCACTTATTTGCTCCCCAAGTGCCATGGCCAGCCAGGACAAAACCAGCGTAGGTGGCAGAGACCTCAGCACTTGGGCCAGCACCTACTGCCTTCCTGGGCACATGTCATCGGGCAGCTGGAGTCCAGTACCTCAGCCAGCTATTGGACCCAGGCATCCCATGCAGCCCATTAATGGAGGTTCCCAATGTCCACCCCAAAGTTTTCATTCTCAACTGGTTCCCAGCCATTATTTACCTGCACCTCACTGAAAAAATCTTTAAGCCTCCAATCACCTGGCTGTTGCTTCAGCACAAACTACAAAGAATTGTTAGTGCTTACCGGGCAGTGTGCCAGCAGTGGGTCTAGGCTGGAGGAGGAGAGGATTGGAGGAGAGGATTGGAGGAGGGCAGGAGGGCAGGAGGGCAGGAGGGCAGGAGGGCGAGACTGAAGGCGCTGGATCTGGTACAAAACATAAGGAACTGAACTCTATATTGAATGAGTACAAGAAGACAGATGCTGAAGTCCAAAATCAATAAAGCACCTGCTTCCTAAACAGAAGCAGGCCCACACTTTCAGGAGGAAGCAGAGGGGACCTCACCCAGAACAGCACGCTCACAGCCAGTTGACATTTTTACAAACAACACTGAGGTGAACTCAAGACATGAACACGCATGCTGGGGCCCAGGTCCACTGTGAGTGCAAAGACCCAGGCGAGAAGCCACACCTCACTCTCCTTCCCAGCCCTGGACAAAGTTGCAGGAACACGCATTGTCACAGGGGATGTACGACACGGCAAGGTTTTACTACTGCCATCACACGTCTGCCTCCATTTCCAAGAAAGTCGCGGAGCCTCCATGTTTTCCATGCAGAGAGCTCTCTGCATTTGCCCTTTGGGATTCATCATTCATCACATCTCAAAAGCACAGCCAACACTAAAAAGAACAGCCTCAGATATGACGGAATTTCTAACAAGATTATCTGCCCTGGGTCAGAAGGAATATTCTTGATAATCTACCCATGTAACTTTGGGAAAACTGAACTGCCCTCAAACATATCTAAGATGTTAACACACCAAGTGACTATTCCAAAATAGAATTGCAATTTTTCTTTTTTAGAGAAGCAAAGCTTCTCCTCTTTGTGAAGAGCAGATTCCCAAGGGTGGACGCTTGGTCTAGTGGTGAAGGCATGCCCATCACACATAGGATGGCCTGCGTTCCAGACTTGGCTCCCCATCTGGTTGAGCTGCACATGGGCATGCACCCTGGTACGCAACTGCTCAGGCAGTGGGGTCCTAACCACCCACACTGACAGACCTGGGAGAACCCCCAGCTGCACGCCTAGATGGCCACTGTAGGCACCTGGGAATGCGGTCATAGATGGAAGAGCTCCTCCTCTTTGCCCCTTTCTCTTTCCCACCCCTCTATTCATCTGTCTCCACCTTTCAAACACAAATAACAGAAACCTAAAAATGAACATAGCTATGAATGTAAAAGTTAAATCCCCCATCAGTAACTTCCACAGCAACCTCATATGCAACTCCACCACAAACGGCAGCTCCTATCTCCAGCTCCTACTCTGAGAGGGGCCTGTGGCACTTGCCACTTGCCCTGGATCCCCCTCACAAAATGTCCCTGAATCAGTGGCTGTAGGCCTTTCAGTATTCATGCCACAGCGAGTAAAAGAGCAGGAGTGACTGAAGCAGCTTCTACAGGAGGGCTCCACAGCCGACACAACCCTTCTCCCAGCAGACACTTGCTCCCTGAACCTGCCTGTCCTCACCAGGGGCAGCCAGAAAAGCAAAACCCTCAGAGTGGAGTGTGGCCATGAGGCACAGTTTTCTCACCAATGACAATGAAAGCAAAGTGGACCAGTCATTAGGGACGGGTGGGTAGCACCTGAACAACCCCTCCATGCCTGCAGCATTTGTAAGTGGTAAGCAGGAAGGCTGGTTACTCAAGGGTTGGGATCCCTATGCTTGTGGGCCAAGCTGCACAGCTCTGCTCTGAGCCACAGTCTAGCCCTCTTCTACTGCCACTCGCTCTTCACCAGGACAGAACTGCACCCGAGTCACCCTCTTCTGGGGGCAGCCTCATCCTCCCCTCCTCTCACTGTGGCTCCGAGGAGAAACTGATCACAGCTCCCCAGTACCAACCACAGCAGCCCCAGGATCTGTGAGTGCACTGTCATTGATGGAGAGTCACGGAGGTGACACGGCCTTCCTGTCAACTCCTGGGACGAGTGACTCGGGACAACCTGGGATCATTCCGTCTCCCACAGCTCAAAGCATCTTCCCTTTCTCTATGCTCAGCAACGCTTACAGCATGTTCTGAATTCTCTCAGTCATCCCAGGCACATGTGGCCTGATGGAAGAACAAGTGGTTATTAAACACCGACCAGCCCCTCAGACCAGAGAAGCATTCAGCGGGTCACACCAACCTGAGCAGACTCTGACTTGCTCCTTTTATGTTGTCTCATTTGCTTCTCAAAATTTCAAAATCAGAGTTACAGATCTCTTTCTGCCACCTGCCCCTCTGCACTCATCTGAGTGTCCAGTTTTAGTCCAAAGTCAGAAAGGCACTGATGCTGTCCCCTGAATCAGGAGCCTCAATACTAGGACAGAACCACCTACAAATGGAGGAAGGAAATATCTCCTGGCTTTCTTCGTTAGATCCAAAGTGGTTTCAGGGGTTGGCGTTGTGGCCTAGTGGGTTAAGTCCAGCCCACAATACAGTCATTCCATGTGGATACCAGTTCAAGTACTGACTGTTCTATTCTCAATCCAGCTCCCTGCTAGCAGCCTAGAAAACGTAGCAGAAAATGGCTCAATTGTTTGGGCCCTTGCAACCACATGGGAGACCTGGAGGAAGCCCCTGGCTTTGGTTTGGCCCAGTTCCAGCCACTGCAGTCATCTCAGGGTCTGAACCAGTACATGGAAGATCGTTCTATCTCTCCAACTCTGCCTTTCAAATAAATACAAGAGATATTTTTTTAAAGTGGCTTTCAAATCCTGTGATGTCATCTGGAACACTCTCCTTTGAGCAATCATCTCCTTAGAATGTGTTCCCTTGTAACGTACACAGGCCTCCAAAGCCACATGACAGTCAGGACCAACTACTGGGACCAGACTCCATCAGCAGCTGCAACCAAAAACAAGAAAACTGGCTGCCATTTGCTCTCACAGCACAAGTAACGGTCGTAGCAGGTCAGGAGACATGACACAACAACCTGGCCTTCATACCTGCTTTTATGTGCACACATTGAGACTCCACAGTTATCCTGAAGAATTCAAGGGTCCTGAAAACCACTGTTAATGTCACTTTTGCTAGCGAGGACCGGGTCCAAGACGAAGGCCCCCGGTGCACCTGGCAAGGGACTGGTTTCTAGAAGAAAGCAGCTGAGGCCTCACTTCACACCTGCCTGGGAAAAGCATTAGGGTGGTGGCCACCCTTTGCTTCAGATGCCATGAGGCATCATATTTCGCTTCCAATCCCTGTCTGTACTGCCTGACCCCTTTGTAAGTATCCCACCTTATTTCACTATCCAACTCTGATCTAAACCAGAAAACGCTGTGAATTATCCCCAAAAGCCTCTGTAAAATCTTACTCAGGGGCTGTAGTCGTGGTGCAGTGGCACCAGCATCCCATATCAGCACGGGTTCAAGTTCCAGCTGCTCGGCTTCCAGTCGGCCTCCCCGCTAATGACTTGGAGAGAGGAAGATGGCTTAAGTCCACAGGCCCGAATACAGGGGAGACCTGGATGGACAGCTTGTCTCCTGGCTTTGGCCTGGCCCGGTCCCAACTATTGTGACCATGTTGGAGAAGGAACCAGCACATGGAAGATACCTCCCTCTCTTCCCATATCTGTTTCCCTCTAACTCTCCCTTTCAAATACATAAATGTTTAAATACACAAACCCTTCATTAAAAACTGAGTACTGAGATGTGAAAAGCTAGACAAAGGAATTAGAGAATTTTTAAAATATTATTTGTATTTAAAAGGCAGATTTACAGAGGGAGAAAGAGAAAGAGAGAAGATCTTGCATCCACTGGTTCACTCCCCAAATGGCCACAGTATCAATTACTGAACCAATCTGAAGCTAGGAGCCAGGAGCTTCCTCCAGGTCTCCCAGATGGGTGCAGGATCCCAAGGACTCGAGCCAACCCCTGTTTCTTTCCCAGGTCATAAGCAGGGAGCTGGATGGGAACTGGAACAGCTGGGACACCAACTGGTGTTCATACGGAATGCCAATGCCACAGGCAGAGGATTAGCTTACTACATTGCCATGCTGGCCAAAGAAAATTTTCTAATTTGTTTTAATCTTCCCATCTTTTTTGAAAACCCTGGTGTATGTTATTCTCTCATTACTCTTTTTTTTTCAAGTGTATTTATGTTATTTGAATGAAAGAGACAAAGGACAAGATCTCTCATCTGTTGGTTCACTCTCAAAATGACTCCAATAGCTATGGCTGAGCCAGGCCAAATTCAAGAGCTGGAAGATTAATCTGGGTCTCCCATGTGGGTGGCAAAGACCCCCGTCCTTGAGCCATCACCTGCTGCTCCCAGGGTGTGTGCGAATAGGACACAGGATAAGAAGTGGAGTGGGCCAAACCCTAGCGTTCTGATATGAACTATGCGCATCCCAAGCACCCACCCCAATCATGCATGTTCTATTAACCTTCAACAAATCCTTTCCAAGCAAGTAGAAATCTCCCTTAATCCACAGTGTACCCATTAACTCCCACAGGTTCCCAGCAGCAACCCAATGGCAACTGTGAGATACTAGAGAACTGGGACCAGGGAAACCACTGATTTAGCTTGATTTCCTCTTCCTGGGTCACATGCGGGCACCCCACAGAGTGGCACCTGCTGATGAGACACATCAGGCTGGGGCACTACACACCTTCAAAGTTGCAGAGGGTGTAATATGCAAATTGGTCTTAATCCTGGAAGCACTCTCTTTGGATTAACTACACTGTTACTCATCCAGGGGAGAAAGGCACTCCTAAGAACAGCCGGGCACACCTTGAAGTGCCTCCCTGGTTAAGCTGGGGGTGGATACCAAGGCAGGCTCAGGAGGCTGGAAACCCAGCTCCACGGAAATCCTCGCAGGCGTGCCCAGCAACAGCTTGAGAGAGGGAGCGGTCAGACCCAGTGGGTTATGCAAGCACAGGCAGGCAGAGAAGAATGGTTTTTACAATCCCAGTTTGCACCAGAAGAGAAAGAGAAGACATGGCTACAGAATCATAGTGATGGAAGACTAATGAGAACTGGAAGAAACTAAGAGAACAGTTGTGCTTGAAACAACTTCACATCCAACTCAACGCAGAACTGGGACACAACTCAGACTGCACATGAAAGACTTGGCTGTTCTAACAAGGGCATCCAAGAAACACGTGACACCACAGACAGGACAGGCGTGGCAACAGACTTCACTCACACTGGGGAAATCTTAGCTAGGACTAGATAGTCCCAGCATCTTAAACATTGTACACACTTGATCAAAACAACCTCAGTGGGGCCGTTGTTGTGGTACCTGAAGGATGTGCATCCCATACAGATGCTGGCTTAAGTCCCAGCTGCTCCACTTCCCATCCAGCTTCCTGCTAACAGTCTAGGAAAAGCAGCAGATGACCCAAATGCTTAGGCTCCTGCCACCCACATGGCAGACAGAACCCCCTGGCTCCTGGCCTCAGTCTGGCCCAATTATTCTCATTTGGGAAATGACCAGTGGAGAAATTTCTCTTTGGTAATTTTTTCAAATAAATAAGTAATATTTTTTAAAAAATCCTATTCATAGCCTGGTATCTGAAGCAATTTAAAGCAAATTTATTTTTTTTCCAATTCTAAGATATGATCAGCAAACCATTTCACAGAAACACAGCCAAACTATAAAACCCTCAGGAGATTTCCATAACATATAACATCTTACTCTTCCACAGGTTTCCATCAAAGGATGCTAACACCTCCCTGTCCTGACACTGAATTTCCCCTAGGGAATCAATGCTAAGCAGACTCCTCCCTCCTTCCCATCTCTCTGTAGTACTCTACGCTGCCTCTTTGTTCTTCTCTATAGAAAAGAAAAGACCGTCTGCTTAAGGAAAAAAGTCTTCAAGGAACAAGAGATTGTCACTCCAACAACCCTGTAAGACTGGAGCAGAAGACATCCTGGGCAGCGGAAAAGGCATTCACACATACGCAAGGGATTTATTTATTTCAGGGCCAGGTATGGTAGCCTAGAGGCTAAAATCCTCGCCTTGCACGCACTGGGATCCCATATGGGTGCCAGTTTTAATCCTGGCTGTACGCTTCCCTTCCAGCTGCCTACTTGTAGCCTGGGAAAGCAGTCAAGGATGGCCCAAAGCCTTGGGACCCTGCACCCACATGGCCGACCCAGAAGAAGCTCCTGGCTCCTGGCTCCTGGCTTTGGATTGGCTCAGCTCCAGCCGCTGTGGCCACTGGGGGAGTGAACCAGCAGATGGAAGATCATCTTCTCTGTCTCTCCTCCTCTCTGTGTATCTGACTTTCCAATAAAAGAAAATGGGTCTTTAAAAAAATTTTTTACTCGAAAGTCAGAATTAAGAAAGAGGCCTTCCATTGTCAGGTTCACTAACAGTCAGGGCTGGGACAGACTAAAAATCCACACCACATACATGGCCACACCCAACAAAGAGCACTCAGTTTCACTTTGACACCCTAATTTATGCCCAGAACTTTTATATATTCATGTTGAAGCAAGTTAGTCCAAAAGGAAGAAATCCATAAAGCAAACCCACAACAGTTTTGCAAACCCAAAAGTCACCCAGTACACCCCATCACAGGTGCAGGCCCCAATGCCCTGGAGTAATTTCATCCCCAATGCCCTGGAGTAATTGTCATTTCTCTGTATAGTCTTATTTATCTCAAAGGCAGAAAAACAGAAAGATCTCCCATGCCTTTCTTCTTTCCGCAAATGCCTGAAATTGCCAGGCTAGGCCAGGAATTCCTTCTCCATCTGCCATGTGAACAGCAGGGACCTAAGGATTTGAGCCATCACCTGCTGCCTCCCAGAGCTGTGCAGGGAGTTAGAGTAAGAATCCAGAGCTAGGAAATGAACCCCGTGTATATCTCCAGGGGACACATATGTAAGAAACACTTGTCTATCAGCATAACACCATCCTGTGCTCACAGAATGCTCCCTCAGCACAAGAACTAAGAGACAGAATCTGGCAGCACACCTGTATGCACCTTCGCTCTGCGGCTCCACTTTCTGGAAAGCCCCAGAATGACTGCCAATGATGCACAAAGACCCACACAGAGCCAACACTCAGGACTGTCACTGTCAGGTCACCTGGCTGTCAACAAGAGACAGATTTTGGTGCCCAACCCACAGCAAATGGGAAGCTGGCAGGAAGCTGGCAGCCCATATGGGCTGAGAATTCTCAAGAAGCCCACTATGAAGTCCTTCAGGGGTCTGCCTGAATACCTTCAGAAGAGCAGCCTAGGGTCCCTCTGAAACTCTAAGTGAAGAAAGGCCATCTGCTTGACACAAGACCGCCCCTCACACAATCACTGGATACATCCTTCATGGAATGCAAGCTGCTCTGATGGAAAACAGGCTTTGGAAATCATCACTGAAAACAAAAACCTTGGGGCCGACACCATGGTGCAACAGGTAAACCTCCAACTTTGGTGCCAGCATTCTTCACAGGCACCAATTCAAGTCTCAGTTGCTCTGTTGCTGACACAGCTCCCCCTGTTAATGCACCTGGGGAAGCAGTGGAGGACAGCCCTGCACCCATGTGGTAAACCTGGATGAAGCTCTTGGTTCCTAGTTTGGGCCTGGCTGTTGCAACCATCTGGGGAGTGCACTAGCAGATGAACCATCTCTAACGCTCCTCTCTCTTTTTCTTTTAAAAAGAAAGCACAGGGGTTAAGATTTCCCCCAGTGATTCTGAGCCAAGGGACATATTTCTTCTCAGCCATCCTCACTCGACTCTGAAAGTATGAGTGAACCCAACCCATTGTGCAGATGAGAAAGCTGAGGCACTACAAGGAAAAGTCACTTGCCTAAGGGTTACTGGGGCCTGAAGTGGCAGAGCTGAACCTGCACGCCACCTGCAGCCTGAAGGGTCAGACTGTAAGCCGCTGACATCTCCATGGATAATCATTCTACAGAGAACTCTGTATCCAACCTCAAGACCTTGCGCTTGCCTCAGAGTCAAGTGCCATGCAACAGCCCACCCTGAATCATGCTTATCCATTCTAATTTATCACGAACTTCTTCGCTCTGAATCATGTTTATTCATCCTATTTTATCACAGACTTCTCCATCCTGGAGTGTGGGGAAGGGGAACTCACTCCAATGCGCAGGTGGGAGGTGTGGCATCTGCCGAAGCAAACACCTCCAGGTCCGAGAGCTGACATATGCTGCGCCGCCGCCGCCATCTGCTCCCTCTCGCCTTCGGTGAAACGTTTCAGTAGGAAGTGTCAAAGCGCAGCCTAATCAGGAAGCAATTACTGCACCTGCCACCAGCCCCTCAGCCGGCTCCAGACTCCTGGGGCAAACGTTAATGGGAAAACCACCAGTCCTAATGAGACGCGTGACTGGCCAAGATTCCTACCAGTCCTGGTGAGTTAAGCAATCATCATCAACAACAGAACGAATTAATGTAAAATCAGAGGCAGTGAGAAAATCTTCAGGAAATCTTAAAAAAAATAGTAATAATAAATAGAATGAGAAACAAAGACGGTGCAAAAGCTTCAGGACCAAGATCAAGTAGTGGCGGAAACGCCTGACACACGCAGGTGAGTCAGGCAGACGTGGCCACTTGCACAGAGCCAAGAGCAGCATCAGGCAGGCTGCTGGGCAAGCAGGCAAGGCTTGGTGGAAAACAGCAGCGAGGGTCTGGGGAGGTGCGGAGTATGAGGGCATCTGCACAGGTGTGACGGAGGTCCCACAAGAACCTGGGCAGGAGGCACCAGAACACAGGCTGGGCCATGCTGCAGAGCTGGCAAGATGCAGACAGACTGAGAGCAATGGCAGCAATGGTTTGCAGGGGACACCCCTGGGATTCTTGTGACAGGGACTCAGCACACCCTAGAAACACCCAGTGCTCACCACACAGCACACCCCTGAAACACCCAGTGGCCATGACCACAGAGACTGCATGCAGCAGAACGCAGGGCAAGATGGCGATAATGCGAGAGTAGGCAGGATAGGGTACAATGGGGAGCTGCTGGCAGTGCAGCTCCTGGGGAGGTGCAGTTGGAGAGGACTGGCTGACTCTGCCTGCCTTTCACTCCACCCCATTACCAGGCTGCATCCAACACAATGTCTTATTAACCCAGCACAACATGGAAAAGAGCCAAGGAGCTCTGAGTGGAAGAGGGGGTGCAGCAGATCCCCATTTTGTCACTGTCACCCTCAAGCACAGAGATTTGAGGTCAGCAGGGACACCACTCCCTCAAGATAAGGGAGCCAGCAGACAGAAACTACAATTTTTGAGCAAAATTCTGTAAAGTTAACAAACTTTAGAAGGCGACTGTTATCTAACTTCAGTTCTATCTTTAGATTGTAGAAGTGAAGTGACCAGATCAAGACACAAACTAATGTTATAATGTTGCTCTTCAGATTTTTGTTTTTATTTTTTATTTGAAAGCCAGAGTGAGCAAGAACGAGTTTTTCCCGTCACTGGTACACTCCCCCAAAAGGTCTGAACAACCAGGGCTTTGCCAGGCAAAAGCCAGGAACTTAGACCTCCACCTCCCTGTCCTCTGTGGACGTGGCAAGGACCCAAGTACTTGAGGACATCTGCCTTGACCTAGGATGAGCATTAGCAGGAAGCTGGAGTCAGAAACAGAGCCAGCTGAGGAATGAACCACCTGATGGCCCATCTCTCTGTTAACTCTGACTTACAAAAGTAACTCTTTCAAAGCAAGAAAAGTCGCAGTGTTTCAAAAATTCTCAAATAACACCAGAGGCTTGGAAAAAGAAAGAAAAAGAGCAGGCACTTGAACACTGAGTTCACACCCAACAACCCAATTCCCTGTATGCCTGGTCTATACCTCTGACTCCCTATGGACAACAGCCATCACTGAGCGGAGTGCCCTGGGTGGCACAGGGCCTGGCACCATCTGGGCTGGCCATGCTGCCAGCTCCGTTATCAAGAAGGGAGTGTAAGACAGCACTGCTCGTTCACGCCCACACTGCCTTCCCGCCCACAGTTGGGAAGCACACAGGATCACAGTCACTCCTGCCCCAGTAGCCCCACAGTGGCCTCCTGCCTGTTCTCCAGAGTCCGCTAAGGAACAGTTCTCACCACTTCTCCAATGTGTGCTATAGCACAGGAAGCCATGGGTGTCTGAGTCAAGACAGACACACATACAGGCTGCTGTATGTGAACAGACCAGATAAGCAAGCATCCCAGTCGTCCTGGGCAGAAACTAAGATGCTTCCAACAGAGCAAACTCAGAACCACGTCCTACAGAGTCAAAGCAAAAAGCCAGGACGGCCCTGCAAGGTGTTATCACACAGGAGACTTCAGATCAACCCCTTCTGCAAGGGGAGACCACCAGGACCCTTTGTGTGCAGCCTGCAATTTACATAGGGCAACCTGCATAATGCTGCCGAACAGCACAGGAAGGACACAGCCCTCCCATGGGAGACTCCGAAACACCTCAACACTTCCGCAAAAAGTCCAAGTCCAGCTCACACTGGATGACACAGCCTGGCAACAAAGGGACACCTGGCTCTGTGACAACCACAGAGGCGGACAGGCAGCGAGGGCCAGCAGACTATGGGTATAGGATGCTCCTGCACAGGGCAACTCACAGGGCTCCAGGCCCAAAAGTCTCAAGGCAGCCGATACCCCCTAAACTCCAGGGATCCACTGCCACCCCCAAGTGCCCAGGATGCTCCTGGCACAGAAGCCATCGGGGGGTGGGTGGGAAGGAGAACTGTTTCACGCCCTACAGCTGTGGCTTATGTCGGCTGCTCAATGGAGAGAGATCACAGCTCCAATAGCAAAAACACATGTATGTAAGAATGCTCCATTTCATTAAAGAGAGACAGACACTGGAGAGAGACTGACCATTTGCTTGGTCAATCCCAAAAATGCCCACATTAGCTAGGGGACCGAGCTCACCCCCAAAGCCCATGGGTAAGGAATTCCACTCGGCTCTCCCCACAGAGGTAGTAGATCAAATCCTGGAGGAACCATCAGCTGCCTCCCGGGGGGTGCACAGAAGCAGGAAGCAGAGGAGCCTGGATTGAAACAGCTGCTCCCATCGCTGGATGCGGGGATCCCAAGTGATGGCTTGATTAAGCCACGAGCCCAACACCAGCTCCTGGAACAAGTCACCATGTCATACACTCACAGCAATGCAAGCCCACTAGATCTGCAGACAAAGGAAATTTGAAAGTCTTGTCCCGAGACTTGCTTAGATCAACACTGCCAATGGAAATCCGTCCAAGGGATTATGGTAGCAAGGCTACGCGCTGTAGCGCACCCCTGGCCAGCAGGGAATAAAACGCAGACACTGAAGTCCTTCTCTGATCACACTTTATTGGAGCGATGCTGTTGAGGGCAAGATGGTGGTGAAGGGCGCAGGGAGAGCAAAGCGGATGGCTTATATGCAACTCTATGAGAGGCGTGTCTGTGGCTCTGTTCTTGGTCTGTAGGATTCGGCGAAGTGTCAGGCGGGACAAGGTCGCCATCGTTCGAGCCTTGGCAGCTATGGAGGCAGGCGCTTCCCCCCAGGTCTGGATCAGTTTGCTCAGAGGAGAATGATGAGACCCTACCTGATGCCCTTGCACTCGGAGGCTTTTGAGCCATTGCACCCGATAGGGATCAGTAGTCTCAAGTCCCTCGATTCTGGTTCTCACCTATGCGGTAGCCAGGGCTGGTAGTCAAAGACGGGCAACCTCTGACCCAGTCAGGTACCAACCTAAGACAGGAGTTAGGCCTTGTCATCTGCCTAAGCTTCCCATGACGGGTAAGGACCTGACGAGAGGTCGGATGACCTAAGACAGGCACAGTCACTGAGCCATACCTTTGCTGTATCATAGAGAAAATAAAAGGGGGAATTGCAGAGCGCAGTCAGCCGCCATTACAAGATGGCGAAAGGCACAGAGTAAACAACTCTGCCCTGACGTAGCTTCCTGCCCTAGTTTGCCCGGCAACAGCAGCGACCTATCCCAATCTGACAAGTAAGCACTCACTGTCCTATCACGACCAGTCACTGAGCCACAGACACGCCTCTCATAGAGTTGCATATAAGCCATCCGCTTTGCTCTCCCTGCGCCCTTCACCACCATCTTGCCCTCAACAGCATCGCTCCAATAAAGTGTGATCAGAGAAGGACTTCGGTGTCTGCGTTTTATTCCCTGCTGGCCAGGGGTGCGCTACAACGCACGTCTGATTTAACATTCAGAAACGAACCTCACAACTCCACACCACACACGTCTCAGGAAGCCTTAGCAGTAAAAGCAGAGCTCATCTGATGTAACTAAGCCACACAACCAATACAGTCAAAAGCATATGCCAAGTGCGTGAAACATTAGCAAGAAAGCAATCATTGGAGGCGGACTTTACAAAAAGCAGGCAACTTGATGGAAATGGATGCTGCCCATCAAATACACTGCACTCTTATCTGGTCTGCTTTTATTTCATTGCTCCGTATTTCCCTTTATCAGTCTGTTTACAGCTATGTGTCTTAAAAAGCACAATCAAGAGTTACGTTTTAAAAGAAAAAAGTTCACCCTTGAGTGCCTTCTAAAACAGCTGGAAAAATTTATCTTAAAAATCATTAGGCAGGACCCAGCACTGTAGCCTAGTGTTTAAATCCTCACCTTGCATGCACCAGGATCCCATATGGGTGGCGGTTTGTGTTTCAGCTGCTCTACCTCCCATCCAGCTCCCTGCTTACTGCCTAGAAAAGGCCCAAAGTCTTGGGACTCTGCACCCATGTGGGAGACCCAGAAGAAGCTGCTGGCTCCTGGCTTCGGACTGGCTCAGCTCCAGTCCTTGGGGCTGTTTGCGGAGTGAATCTGCGGATGGACAATTTGTTTCTCCTCCCTGCAAAAATCTAATCTGTCTTTCCAATAAAAATAAATAAACCTTAAAAAAGAAAATAAACTTAAAAATAACTATCACTACTCAAACATCAAGTTTAACTGAAAAAGCAAAGCTGTTCTATAAAATATTCCTATAATGCAAGTCCAAAAAAGGGCACCATGGCATAAGAGGCTAAGCCTCTGCTTGTGGTGCTGACGTCTATGTGGGCAGGGTTTAAGTCCTGGGTGCTCTGCTTCCCATCCAACCCCCTAGACACTAATATGGCTAGGAAAGCACTGGAGGCTGATGTAAATGCTTGGGTCCCTGCTCCAATGTGGGTGACCAAGAAGAAGCTCCTGGCTCCAAATCGGCACACCCCAACCATTGTGGCCTTTTGGGAAGTGAACCAGTGGATGGATGATCTCTCTCCCTCTCTCTCTCCCTCCCTCACTCCCTCCCCATCTCTCTAACTCTGCCGAGTCCAGTTGTCACCTTATCACACATTGCTTAAAAAGGCCTACTGCCAGTTACTAACATTTTTTTTTTACAATCACTTTTCCTGCTGAAGGTCATCTGAAGTGTCTTCTTGAACACAATGGAAACCATGTAAAAATAAGAATCCTAACTGGGTGGGGGCAGTCCCTGCTGCATGGAGTCCCTACACACGCATGGAAAAGCACCTGTGCAGAGCCCAGCACTCACCCAAACCTGTGTGCTCGTGGATATGGAGGGAGGGCTGCGCATCTGTGGGAGAAGGTCAATTCTGCAAGCATCTAGGTGTCCACTGTGCATCTATTCTTTTTTTTTTTTAAGATTTGCTTATTTTTGTTGGAAAGTCAGTTACAGAGAGCAGGAGGAGAGACAGAAAGATCTTCCATCTACTGATTCACTCCCCAAGTGGCTTTGCAACTCCCAGAACTGAGCTGATCAGAAGCCAGAAGCTTCTTCTGGGTCTCCAACGTGGGTGGAGGCTCCCAAAGCTTTGGGCCATCCTCAACTGCTTTCCCAGGCCGCAAGCAGGGAGCCAGATACGAAGTGGAGCAGCCAGGATACAAACTGGTGCCCATACGGGATCCCGGCCCATGCAAGGCAAGGACTTTAGCCACTAGGCTACCGCACCAGGTCATGTGCTGATCCATTCTTCAGTACATCAGGGCAAACCAAGGGAGAACAGAGACTTAAAAAGTGAAGTAAATGATCCAGAACATCAGAATACAGAGAAAGAAGGAAAGAAAGAATAGGGCCCAGCACCATGGCATATCACACTAGGCCTCCATTTGCAGTGCCAAGATCCCACAAGGGAGCAGTCTTCTGTCGTGGCTGCTCTACTTCTGACCCAGCTTCCTGCACATGTGCCTCAGAAAGCAGCAGATGAAGGCCCAAGTCCTTGGCACCTGCACTCACACAGCAGACCCAAAAGAATCTCCTGGCTTCGGACCAGCCCAGCTGTGGCCGTTGCAACCCTCTGGGGAGTAAACCAGCAGATGGGAGATCTCTCTGCCTCTCTCTCTGCAAATGCCTTCCAACTAAAAATAAATAATCTTAAGAAAAGCAGAGTAAGGATGAAGAGTATTATTATATTCTTAGAACTTGTACCTATGAACTACTCGATCTGCTCCTTGCATTAACATCACATTAGCATGAGAACTGTGTTGTAATAATTGTCTATACTTGCTATGACCCTGAAAAGCTCATGTGTTAATGAATTTCTTACTGGAGAAAAAAAAAAAAAAAAGATGTGAATCCTTTGGTGACTAAAACAATTCACACTAAAGTACTGAGTACAAACCACCTCTCTGCCAGGAACTGAAGCTTGTATCCCTATAGCCCCAGCCAGGCTGGAAGGAAGACATAGCCACACTCAGCGCTCAACACACAAAACCTGCCTCTCACACCACCTCCCAGGACAGACACGCCTGCCAACACAGCAAACGCACGGCTGGCAGGCCAGGCTGCAGCCAACAGCTGCTGGTGCACATCCAGCCCTAAAAACATAGTGTCACAGTGCTTGGCACTGTGGCATAGGATATTAAGCATCAGCCCGTGGTGCCAGCGTCCCACACAGACACTGGTTCATGTCCCAGCTGCTCCATTTCTCATCCAGCTCCCTGCTTATGGCGTGGGAAACCAGTAGAAGACGGCCCAAGTGCTTGAGATCCTGAACCTGTGTGGGAGACCACAGGGAATTGGAGTGCCTTCAGAGGCCAAGAACTCTGAGGTCATCCACTCCCGTTTGGATCTACCAATTGGATGGAAGAAGCCCAAATCCTACCCCGCAGGATCCAGGGTCATCAGAACAACAGCCAGGAGCCCTGAGCTGTCTGCAGAAACAGAAGAACAGCACATTTCCTTCGGGAATCGGGAGAGGAGCTTTCTCTGGTCCTTACTCAGTTCCAACTTTGGATTCTCACCCTCTCTTGCAATGATCATCAGGGTCGCTCCAAAGCACCCCCCCAAAAAAAATTGGATTAGATAGAGAACAAGGAAAGTTTAGTACCAAACATGAAACGGTTAGCCTGGACTCACATATACCTCACTAGGCAGGACACGAACGTAAGTTACTCCTCATTAAGGTATTGAAGATTTCTCTGCACACCCCTCCTAAAACTGTTCTGTGCCTCCACTGTTGACATATGTCTTGTTAGAGTTATAAGCCAACATGGACTATCCCCAAATCCACCAAGTTCAGTAAAAATTATGCTTCAACACTATAAACTACTAAATAAAAAATGAAAATAGACACGAGACAGCTGACTAGTACCCTATAGCCATTTTAAGCTGTATAGCAGCCAGTTGTGTATAAACTAAAATTGAAATGTCAATGAAGTAATCACAGGATGTGGTTCAGAACTTGCATTTTCTAACATATTGGTCACTCAACACCATGTCACTTAACTCCATAAGGTTGTAAACAGCTGTTGATGCTATGTTGTGGCTTTTTAATTGGTCAGGTTGATATTCTGCCATCTCTGCCTTCAGAGCAGAGATGGTCTCCCCAAGAAACTGTTGAATTTATCTGGACAATAAGATGCTGGACACTATGCAAAGTACATACTTGCAACGAAAGAATTATGATTGGATTTGAACTGTAATACTACAACTAGGTGGAGAACTATATCATGGGGGGAGGGTACAGGGAGTGGTTGGGGGAATCCCAGAGCCTATGAAACTGTGTTATAAAATCAAATGTAATTAGGGCCCGGCGGCGTGGCCTAGCGGCTAAAGTCCTCGCCTTGAAAGCCCCGGGATCCCATATGGGTGCCGGTTCTAATCCCGGCAGCTCCGCTTCCCATCCAGCTCCCTGCTTGTGGCCTGGGAAAGCAGTTGAGGACGGCCCAATGCATTGGGACACTGCACCCGCGTGGGAGACCCTTGGGACACTGCACCCGCGTGGGAGACCCAGAAGAGGTTCCAGGTTCCCGGCTTCGGATCGGCGCGCACAGGCCATTGCGGCTCACTTGGGGAGTGAATCATTGGACGGAAGATCTTCCTCTCTGTCTCTCCTCCTCTGTGTATATCTGGCTGTAATAAAATGAATAAATCTTTAAAAAAAAATCAAATGTAATTAAAAAAAGAGAGAGAAAAGAACATAAATAATCGTGGAATATACATATTTACACTAAAGTCTTTCAGAACACAAACAACTTTTGAAGAAAGTATCATGCTCTGGAGGCCTGAAAATGTGTTTTAATTGGAAAAGATAAAAACCGAAACAATCAAAAAAAAAAGTTTATTTAGATTAAAAAATAAAAAAATCTCCTGGCTCCAGCCTAGCCTGGTCTTGGCCATTACAGCCATTTGAGGAGTGAGCCAGAGAATGAAGGAGCTCTCTTTGGGTTTTTGTTTTTTGGGGTTTTTTTTTTTTCATTTTTCTCTATAACTCTGAGATTCAAATAAATTTATAAATCTTAAAATAACAATAAAAGGACCCAGTGTGGTAGCCTAATAGCTAAAGTCCCCACCTTGCAACTGCCGGGATCACATATGGGCGCCAGTTCTAATTCTGGCAACCCTGCTTCCCACCCAGCTCCCTGCTTGTGGCCTGGGAAAGCAGTCCAGGACAGCCCAAAGTCTTGGGACCCTGCATCCGCGTGGGAGACCCAGGAGGCTCCTGGCTTCGAATGGGCTCTGGCTTTTGCAACCACTTGTGGAGTGAACCAGCAGATGGAAGATTTTCCTCTCTATATCTGACTTTCCAGTAAAAATAAATCTTTCAAAAATTAATAATAATAATGCTCTTGTTATCAGATTTTACACTTCTGTCTCTTTCAGAAATGAAGTCATCAGGAACTGAAACCTCTGACCTATAGTTTCCATTTCCTTCCTAGAGGAAAGAAGGGAAGGAAAAGAAAAGAGACACGAACATTTCACAGATCTAGCAAATCTGGCCAACTTGCTTCTCTTCTTAGATGTGTACATTTCCCCTAAGAGATCTGACAGCAGCCGGCTGATAGATCTTCAATGCAGGGCAGCGTGCTGATAATGTCTGGTTTTGCAAATTCAGTGGAATAAAATACGACATCTTCAGTATTGAGCCTGTGATTAGGTATCTGAACGTCTCTCCACACCCTGCTGGAAACTCCGCAGTTGGTAGTTCTGAGTAGCTGCCCTCAGGCGTCTCCTGCAAGCTTCATGGAATCAGAGTGCCCCATTACATATGTATCCATCCATCCATCCATCCATCTGGTAGAATTATAGAGAGAGGAAGACAAAGACCTTCCACCTGTTGATGGACTCCCCACACGTCAGCAACGGCTAGGGCAACTGGGTCAGGCTGAAGCCAGGAGCCAGGAACTCCAGCTGGGTCTCTCCCAGGAGTGCAGGGTCCCAAGCATCTGAGCCATCTTTCCCTGTTAGCAGGAAGCTGAATCAGAAGTGAAGCAGACCAGATCAAACCAGTGCCCGCAGGGGATTGCCGGTGTCATGCACTGTGGCGGTTGAACGTGTGGCGCCACAACATCAGCCCTACTGCCCAGCAATTTCAGCACAAAGCTTGCACGGTTGGTTTCCTGTAATCTGGATACATGCTCAGCAGTGAACCCAACTACCCGCTCTCCCATAGGGCACTCCTGGAGAGATGAGGTGGTTTTTTCATTGAACCCACTGTCTTCCGAAACAGACATGGGTCAGGGAGGACTCCTAGGTGGACAGCCAATGTCTACCGGGCTTCAATTCTCACCTCCAGGAAGGTGAAAGTGTGACCCCCAACACTGCTTAGATGCATCACAACACTCCAAATCTCCCACTAACTGCGGGCAGTCACCTTGCTGCAAGAGGCGATTTGCATACTCCAGGCTCAGGCTAAGTCAAACTGGACCTTGAATATTCACCCCAGCAGCCTGCACACAAGGCACACACGCCTCCCACAGGCGCGTCTTGCCCGAGACCTGATATGACAGTGTTGGGAAACATTGCTGCCTCTCTGGCTAAACACCAGAAGAAATGAGCCTGGCAATTATTTAAATGTATGTTGCCTGAAAAAGAAATATTGATTCCAGGCAAATATTTATAGTGGAATTAGCATAAAGGCACACAACACAATGCAACTGCAAACTGATCACCGCGCAGCCAAGAGAACTCATTTATAATTGAAAAGCAAAACAAAAGAGGCAACCAAACACCATGACCACATAGGACCACGCTGGTCATGCGCCAGATGAAGTGTTCTCTGGCTTTCCTGAACTGAGCACGTCCACCTATGCCACTGTCCTGAGCCCTGCACACCCAGTAGACTTCAAAGACAAACTCCAACCTGCTGTAAGACAAGGCATGCATCGACATTCACTCACAGACACGTGCAGCCACTCCTGCTACTACACTTCTCCTTTTCAGAAAGGATGCTGCACAGTGGGGAGGAAGCCACGAGGAAGCTCTGGCACTCAGGACTGAGCGTTGGGAACCACTGCTTGGAGAACGGGCACCAGCCCTGACACAGGAAGCTTGCCAATGGAAAAAGTAAGGATTTTTTTTTTTAAGTCTCTTGAGTTCAGACACTAGTACCTGGCACACAGTGCCGTAATTGTACCTGATGGAGAAAACTCCTCATAGCACACCATCAGTCTATACTGACATGGCCCCTGGGGCCAAACAGGGCCGATCACTTTGCAGGACCACGATGGTGAGGGCAGCAAATAAAATGCATTCTGCTCAAAAACTGACCTGGGAGTAGGCACTGGGCACCGTGGCGGGGATGCCCTGTAGGACACCTGCTTCCTGTGTCAGAAAGGCTGGGTTGGAGTCCCTATTCAGGTCCTAAAGCTGACAAAACAACAGTGATGGTTACGCTGCTTGGGTCCCTGAAGTCACCTGGGAGACTCAGGTGAGGAGTCTCAGCTGGGGAGTGAATCTGCACATGGAAGATCTCGGTCTCTCACTTTCTGTAGTCCTGCCTTTTCAATAAATCAATCTTTCTAACAAATATATAAAGCTACAGCCACCACTCACAGAAAAGAAAGCAACAGAGCCATCATCCCAGCTCCTGAGCCTACCAAGTACCCCTAGATGCAATTCTCCAGGGAAGACGCACTGTGACAGACCTGCAGGAACTGGTTGCTGGGACACAGCACACATTACAACCTGCAAACCCTACCCAGGCAGGACTCCTGCACAGAGAAACCCAACTCAGCTCACACTCTGCACCACACACAGGCAACCCCCAGTGGCTCACCTGGATCCCTCCTGGCTGAGAACACCGATGTCCACTGTGAAGAGACAAGAGCAACTCAGCCAGGGTGGCTGAAATCGTCCATGACATGGCACTCTGCCTATCACTCCCCCGGCGCCTGTCCATCAGCTTTTCCCCCAGCAGAGGCCTGCATCTGTTAGTAACACCTGCTAACCCTCAACCACTGTAACACTGTATCCTCTGTGTGCTCAACAGTAAGACTGGCAACTGAGTGTCGGCACAGACTTAAGTCACCACCTGTGATGGAAGTGTCCTATCCCACACCAGTTCACCTTGCAGCTGCTCCAATCCAGCTCCCTGCTCCTGTGTCTGGGAAAACAGCAGAGTTTGGCCCAAATGCTTGGGCCCCTGCCACCCATGCAAGAGACCAGGATGGAATTCTAGCGCCCTGGTTTCAGTCTGGCCCAGTCCTAGCTACTATGACCACTTGGGGAGTGAATCAGTGGATGGAAAATCAATCTCTAATTCTGCTTTTCAAATAAATAAGCATTTTTAAGAATTTAAAAATTCACAAAGACACAAGAGAAATCTAATGCTTGCCCTTGACAAAACCAACCTCAAAAGCAAGTATTATTCAATACTTTATTGACCTTCTGGTTGGTTGGTCTCTCTCTCTCCCTCCCCCTTTCTTTGTCTCTTTGGCTGGGTCAGATCAAAGGCAGAAGCCAGAAACTCCATCTAAGTGCCCCACGTGGGAGGCAAGGAGCCAAATACTTGAGCCATCACTTGCAGCCTCCCACGGTGTGCAAGGGCAGGGAGCTGGACCAGAGTCAGGTGCTGGTGATAACGAGACAAACAGCATCTTCACCCCGAGCCAAACGCCCACTCCCAGGTTTTCCATTTTACCCAGCGCCCCCAGACCTGAGTGTTTTCCTGCAGGGATGGTGCAGGGCCAATCTGTGAGGTCCCCTCTCCACGGCCCTCTCCAAACACTTGAGGACTCTGAAATAACCATTTACATAATAAAGTGCATGAGCACTTCCGCTGCAGCACTAATACATTTTTGTTGGCACCAGTTCCTGGGGATAAACAGCTCATGATTACAAGGCTGTAATCGGAAAAGCACCGTCTGAGCACCAGCACGGGGAGCAATTTTGCGAGGGGTCATCGGCATTCACAATGGCAGGAAATCCTGCTCGGCTGGGAGACCTCTCTGGGGACCCATTAATAGAAGAAGAAAAAAACCACTGGGAAGCACAAAAGCACTCCTTTGGTCCCCAGGGACCCTGGCTTCTCTCCTGCCACGGATTTCTTTCACAGAAGAGCCGCGCTCACTCAGATGATGGAGGGGGCGCAGACCCAGCAAGTGGAAATGCCTGTCATTTTCCTTACCCAGTGGGCCCAAGTCACCCAAGACACCTACAGTGAACACAGCAGACCCCAGCAAAAGTGCCATGCTGCCAAGCTACACTGCAAGGATTTATCCCACACGTAATAACGCAAGAGATGCATTTGTGTTAACTTTGTGCCTTTCTCTTCACCTGGGGACAGGAGCTTGGGTTCCTGGGAACCTAGCACACCCCTCGCCCAACCCAGAGCGTAGGCCAGTGTGAAGACGCCCAGCAGCAGCGTCGGATGGAGGAATCCGGAGGACACCTGCTACTCAGAAGCCTGCAAGCAGCAGGTGCTGTCCGAGACACAGCCTGGGGGAGGCAGCGTAGGATGTGGTTGCCTTCCACCCGTGTCCCACAGTTCCTAGAGTGAACCACGGGGCTCTCGGGGAGCTGGAATTTCCTGCCTGCTCTCAGTCACTTTTTTCCAAAGGGTTCATGGTAGTTTCCACATGTGGAAAAACAACAGAATACAGAATTCGACCAGGTTTCCACTGTCTTCATGGCCGGTGCTGACTGAAAAGCAACAGAAGACAGTTTAGAAAAATCAAAAGTCTGACCATGGCGACTTGGACAAAATTGCAGAACACAGTCAGCTGGTTCTCAAATTCACCATACCTATTCCTAGAGCTACCTTCAGTTATTTATTCTTAAATTCAGGTGAGACATCTAGGAAGAAATAGGGCGAGCAGGGGTGTAAGGAATGGATTTAAGTGGAAAGAATAACCAGTTCAAAAGCACAGGGCCTGGCATCGCGCAAATCTCTCTCACACACACGTGGAAAAAAGGAAACTGCACCCCAGGCCTTTTGTAGGACAGGAAAGCCATACAAATGGCAGTGAGAACATCACGGTGCCACCCGGGACCCCAAAGCCAGCAAGCACTGAGTCCAGCTAAACCTCTGAGCCACACTGAACTGCGGGGTGGCTTGGAATTTTCCCTTCAAGTTACACAAAGCAGGACCTAAACCAGGCCCTCCTGAGAAGCTGTGATGCTCACAAAGAGAGCAAAATGAGGCAACGCACCTGGACCGAAGTACTGTTTTCCTCCTATAGATTTCATCCTGAATGGCTCCTGGAAGACCCAACTGCTCATCTGGTGGCCAAAGCAAAACCAGCAGGAAATGAGGGAGGCCACTCCTAACCCACCTACTCCCATCAGTGTGATGGAACCTGCATCTGGGCAGGTCTAAGAGGGCACGGGAGGACCCCACCTGCTACACGGGTGCTGGGGTGAAACCTGAGAAAGACGCCAGGGGACTGGGGTGCAGACCTGCCCTGGAGGAGGGCAAGGGTTCCTCAGCCAGAGTCCAGAAGAAAACCTTCACCTCTAGTCTTTTCAAATTCCTTCCATCTTCACAACAGCAAACATTTTAACAGCTAACTGCCCCCACATCCAGCTGATCAAAAGACTTGCAAAATAGGAATTATTTCCTCAATGCATTAAACATTTGCCCAGCACTCGACAAAGGTCTGCTCTGCGTGCCAACTTCATTCCAAGAAGGATTTCAGCTGGGCATTTGCAACCCAATACCAGGAAAGGTTTTAAACCATACCTGTGTTAAAACATTTAAGACAGGATGTCAAACCCAAGATTTGGTTGACTCACACTGAATTAATCCTAATTCCAAGGACAATGGGTAAAAACCCTGGGCAATTCAGGGGACAATAAGTAATCCTGGCATAGAGAGGCATTAACTGAGCCAGGTCCCAGGGAGAAATTTTGATTTCTAAGTATTCTATCAAAAGTTCACATGCTGGATTTTTCTTTTTAACATTTCCGCTTGGTTTTCATTTTTACTTGTAATACTTCTGCGTCCGGATTCATCTGGATTAAGAATATAAATTCTTTAACATTTAAAATAAAAGTGATTCTACAGTCTGCATCTTGGAAAAACATAACCAAACACATTATAAAACCAAAGAAAAAAGGAACAAACCAGTCACAATCCAATCATGCGGAAGCAAACACCATTATTACTTTAGTATGTTTCCAAGTCGTTTAATACATTCCTTTAATTATTTGGAGTATCAGGAGAGACCAGTTTATATCAGTTTACTATTACTTCTTTTTAAGAACTGAAACGCAGAGTGACAGGTACAAAGAGATCTTCCCCTTGATGGTTCACTGCTCAAATATCTGCAACCACAGGGCTTCACCCTGGCGGAAGCCCAGAATCCAGAACTCCGTCCCTGATTCCCACACAGTGAGCAAAGTCGCCAGACTTGGGACCATCATCGGCTGCCTCCCAGGCATAACCAGCAGGCAGCTGGAACAGAGGCAGACTAGCTGAGACTGAAACAGGCCCTCCAAAATGGGATGCTGATATCCCAAGCAGTAAGTTAACCCACTGCACCACAATGCCACCCAAATGTGTGCATTCTACTGTTGAATTTGTGACAGTTTTTTAAAAGATTTACTTTCACTGGAAAAGCAGATCATGTTTTTAGACAGAAGAGAGAGAATGAGATCTTCCATCCACCGGGTCACTCCCCAAGTGGTCTCAAGCCCAGAGCTGTGCCAATCCGAAGCCAGGAGCCAGGAGCTTCTTCTGGTTCTCCCACATAGGTGGCAGGATCCAAGGCCATTGTTGCGGCACAGCAGGTAAGGCTAATGCATACAACACTGGCATTCATACGGACGCCAATTCAAGTCCTGGCTGTTCCACTTCCCTGCTCAAAGGCTTGAGAAAGCAGCAGAGGATACCCAAGTGCTTGAACTATACTCACAAGGGAGACCCAGATGACGCTCCTGACTCCTGGCTTCAGACGGGATCACCTCCAGTGTCATGACTATCTGAGCGAGTAAGGCAGCAGGTGGAAGAACTCTCTGTGTCTCCCTCCCTCTCAAACTCTGCTGTTATAACAGATTAAAAATCAAGATTTTTAGAATTATTATTATTACTTTAAAGGTAAAGTTATGGAAGGAGAGACAGAAAAATTATAGATCTTCCTTCTGCTGGCTCACTCCAGAAACAGCCACCAAGGGTGGGTCACCTAATAGATTAATCTTTAATAAAGAAAAAAGGGGGGCACCCCAGCATGATGGTTCAATGGACTAATCCTTGCCTTGCAAGCACAGGGCTCCCATATTGGCACCGATTCGTGTCCCAGCTTGTCTGCTTCCCACCTGCTCCCTGCTTGTGGCCTGGGAAAGCAATCAAGGATGGCCCAAAGCCTTGGGACCCTGCGAAGGTTAGCTCAAACGCTCGTGCACCTGCCTCCCACATGGGTGACCCAAGCTGCTGCCTGGTCCAGTCCTGGATGTTGTAACCACTCGGGGAGTGAATCAGTAGATGGAAGATCTCAGTCTTTTCCCCAAACTCTTTCAAATCAATAAATCCTGAAAAGAAAAACAGAAAGAAAGGAAAAGCATCTGTGGCAGGTGTACATGGCCTAGCAGTTAAGACAGCACTTGTCCTGGTTCTGGCTTCCTGCTAGTGTGCACCCTGGCAGACTGCAGGTGAAGAAGGTTCAAATACAAGGGTTACCATCACCCACACAGGAGGCCCAGGCCTGCCTGCTGGAATTTGAGTGAACCAGAGGATGGCAATGCTCTCTCTCAAAAAATAAACACATAAGCCTTTAAAAAGAAAAAAAAAGCATTTGTATTTACGTCTGCACGGAAACAGCTGAAAAGAAACAGTGCCATGAAATTATAGATCATTCTGTGTAACTGCTTCTCTTAAAAAGCATCCTCACTTCCCAGGGTCTCTATTCATCTCACTGGGAAGACCACACCCCATTTTCACAGTACGTAGAGTGGTGCTCACCTCAGCCAAAAATTCTGGGCACCCGGAGGTGCTGAGTCAGACATGGGAAGGTCCCTGGCTGGCTGGCGGCAGGAGTGCCCGAGCCACTGCAGCTCTGGGCTGGAACCAAACGTGTCCTCGTCCTGGTTAATGATTGATGCCTCTGGAAATTGCCTCATTTGTCAAGACTTCTGTGCTTTCAAAGGCACCAGCCACACATGCATGCGCACACACACACACACACACTCACCCTCGGCAGTCCAGCATCTGCTGTGTGCACAAGCCGCCTGCAAACTGTATTGGAATTACCCGTGGCATTTCCATTCCGGGGACAACATCCAATAAAACAAATTGTGGAGTGTGTTTGTTTAAAGAAAACACGCTCACGCAGTGTCTTCTACTTCCTCTGCTAGCACTAATTTACCCATCAGCGAGATTCCCAAGGCGTAACCCACAGGAAAAAAAAATAGGCTGACCCAGAAACCCAGGGGACAGTGGCGCGAGCAGAGAACTCAAGTGCAGGTGACAGGAAACGGACACAGCAAATTCCTGTCCTCCCCCACACGGGGAGAGCAGGCAAGCCTCTCACTCCCTTGCACAAGCCCACCCTTATCACACTCCCTGCTGTTAGAGCCAGACCCTGCCACCACCACCATTGCAGGGGGCTGGAAGTCAACCAGAATCTATGGGTCCTAGGAAAACACTGCGCTTCAAGGAATCGAGAAAGACCGAAGTCACAGCTGAGTTAATGAAAAGTTTCATTGTCTTTTTTTTTTTTTTTCAAAAAAAAAAAAAAATTCCAGTAAATTGTATCCCACTATAAATGTTTCCTGACCACATGCCTCTAATCTGTAGGGTTAGATTAGAAGGAACCACAGATTCCCTAAAAGGCTTCAAAAAACAGCTTTAGCCCCTAAAATGCACCCCAACCCTTTCACTGCCAGTAAGAATCCCTTCTGGGGGAGGCACTGTGGTACAGCGGGTCAAGCCTGCACCTGTGGTGCTGGTTCCAAGCCCAGCTGCTCCACTTCCCTTCCAGCTTCAACCTGATGTGCACCATGGGAAAGCAGTGGAGGATGGCTTCAGGGCTTGGGCCCCTGCACCCACAGGGGAGACCCAGAAGAAGCTCCTGGCTCAGGTCGGCTCAGTTTTAACTGTTACTGCCATTTGCCATTTGCGGAATAAACCTGCAGATAGAACACCTCGCTCACTCTCTCGCCTAAAAAAAGAATCCTTTCTGTCCCCAGTCCCACACCCCTACCCCCACACGCGGACATACATACCACACACACTGGTGACCACAAAAACAAAATAATGCCATTGGCACCAGAACACAAAAAGCCACAGCTGTCACTCCCAGTGCTTCCTGCCCTGCTCAAAGTCACAACCAAGTGCTCTTGTTATCTTCCAAGTCCATGAATACCACATATGACCAGACATTATCATCGCGCTACATGGAAAAACAGCCTCAGAAGTGGGCATCAGTCTCCACCCGCCCGCCCGCCCCCCATGCCACACAGGAGGCCACCAGCCAAAGCCAGGCCACCCACAGTCAGGCAGCCCTGAGGGCCAAGGGCAGGTCAGCATGGCCCCAACACAGCTGTCTCATGATACTCCCCTATGCTGCTGGCAACCTGCCCATCACACACAGCTGACATGGGTCCCAAGTTGGCGGCTCCAGCCTCACTTGTCATGAATGGGCCAGGCCCTCTTCCTCACACAATCACTGTCTAGGCTCCTGTCTTCTGCAGAGATTACAGCAAGGAGCCTGAGGCCAAGGGTGACACAGAAAGACCTGGGTCAACGACCACTGCGCCACCTTCTCAGGGCATCCACACGGCGTCCTGTGAGTCAGGTCCACACCTCTCACCACCTGCCCTGGGCTCAGACGGATGGACCTGTCTCAGCACCACCTACCTTTGCGCTCTCCCAGAGATGCCCCTGTGCAGAGGGGTGTGTTCATGTGAGGATCCCCTGCACCGCCCCACACACAACAGAACAGAAGAGGTCCCTGGCGTCTGCCAACACGTGCAGAACGAGGAAGAACCAGCAACATGCCAAAGACCCACTACGTCACCAGGTGGGCACAGGTGCATTTTGTGAGCACGGCAGTACCTGTTCTTTGCTTCAAGCCCATCAGGGACCCCAGTTTCCACACGGCAAGGGGTGACTAAGGCACCCACCTCAGCAGCCCCTCAGAGCATTCCACAGAGCCAGAGGTGGGGCCGTCGCTTAGGCGCCTGACTGCACCCTGAGTCATAGCTGTCCTGGGCTTGTGAGGGCCCCTGCTTTCTCACAGGGGTGCACCTCACCCTCTCATCGCCCCATAGCCAGGGAACAGGCTACATCCACCTGTAATCATCTCAGTGATCTGCAAGGGTGGTAATTCCAGCTCACCAAGCCACAGCCACCAGCAGCCGGGCAGCCTTGGCATTTTCACAATGTCAGGCTGCTGGTTTGAGGACACAGAAAGGAAATCTTCCCAACACTATCAACGGATTCCATCAAGCCCATGACCCTCCTTTAAAAATTTTTTTTTTTTTCATTTTTTGGTTTGCTTGAAAGCTAGTATCAGAGAGAAAGTCAGAAGCCTTCATCCTCTAGTTCACTGACCCCAGATGGCCAGAACAGCCAGAGCTCCAAAAGCCAGGACCCAGCTTCCCCCACGTCTCCCATGTGGGAACAGGGGCCCAAGGACGTGGGCCATCCTATACTGCTTTCCCAGGCCATAAGCAGGGAGTAGAATGAGAAGTAGAGTAGCTGGGACTCAAACCAGAGCCCATATGGGATGCTTGTGCAGCAGACAGAAGCTTAGCCTCCTATGCCACAGATGCTGGCTCTCCCAAGAAATTTCCTTCATTCACAACAAAACACATACCAGGATGGAGATACTCACAGTGACCTCCCACCCAAAAGGACACGTGCGGACGGTGGTTCTTTCTCTCCTCATCACAGGGGGACCGTGGGGCATGATACACCAGGGCAGCCCAGTGACGGCCCATAAATAGGACACATGGCCCTGGGTGAGCGAAGGGGAATCCGGGCAAGGGAGCTTTGGCTGCTGAGCACAGCTGTGGCTTCGCTGCTAACAGCAGCTGCAAGGACAGCCAGCTGAGGACTACAGGGACAGAAACAAGGGACCCGGGGAACATGGCAGGAGCTGCCAGTGCCTGGGGACAAGCAGAGAGGGACAGCGAAAGGCCAAGAGGAACAGACCTCCAGGGTGGACTTTCCAGCTGATGTACAGCATTCATCCTGGAAAGCCATGCAGGATCTGACATCATGAGGGATGCCCCCGCCAAGCCCAGCTGTGCAGGAACACTGGGCTGCTGCAGGGCACTCTCACAAAAAAGAGTCACAAATAGCACACCAGCCCTGAGCCTCTGAGAAGACCATAAACCCAAGGTGTCATTAACATCATTCCTTCTGGCCCAGAGCCTGGGAAAGCTGTCTGATCTTTCCAGACTTGCCAAACACAAACACAAACTACCCCTTAAGTCTGTGGACCTCGGAAGTGCCCCGGACATATAGGCCAGGAGGAGAGAGTGATACTCCAAAAACATGGTGCGAGAAATAAAATGCTGTACACCTCAGACAACACACACATCCAGACACGGCCACACATGCCCCAAATCACTTCAGTGGAGGGGCAGAGTCCATGCCCCAACCCACAAATTGAACCAAGCATGGTACCCGGTATACAAAAAAAGACTTCAGATTGGTATGCTGCACTGTCAGGTCACTATCTCACCCTTAAATCTACCCCCAGCAGTTCCAAGCTTTAGCATGAAGCCCAAGCACCCCAAGCATGCTGGAGACACACCATGCAGAGGCCCAGCAGACCCAACCTCCCATCTCCTCACAAAGCACCAGACACAGGAACGGAGCCCTTTGGGACGCACCCCCCCAACACACACACACACACACACACACACACACACACACACACACACACTAGATCTCAATTGCCAGCTGACCACCTTTACAGGAGCAGATGAACAGTCTGACTGAGCCCTGCCCAACTCCTAATCCACAAAACCAAGAGATTGACGTATTCACCCGTGGGTTGAAGCCATCAAGTTTTGGTCACTTCATTATACAGTGATACCTCAACATACCTGAAATTTGAAGCAATGTCTGTACTCATCAACTCACAGATACATGTTATTGGGAGCTGCCAAAGGAAAGAAATTCTTACACAGGCATTGTTTTCTATTACATAGTGCCTTCAAGTAACTCCTATGGGAACCAGCATTGTGGTGCAACACATTAAGATCCACCTGTTCAAAACCTAACTGCTCCACTCTCAACCCAGTTCGTTACAAATGGCCTGGGAAAAGCAGGATGGGCCAAGGGTTTAGGTCCCTGCCACCTAGTCAGAGAACCACATGAAGCTCCTGACTTTGGCTCGGCTCAGCCCTGACCACTGTGGCCACGTGAGAGTGAACCAGTGAATGGAAGATCTCTATCTCTCCCTATCTCTGTAATTCTGGTTTTCAAATAAATATTTCAAAATAAAATTCCTAGCACATCTATAAAACATAATACTTGTATGTACGTATACATATACACACATATATACTTTTGAAAGGCAGATTTACAAAGATACAGAGAGGACTTCCATTACTGATTCACTCCCCAAATGCCCACAACGGCTGGATCTGGGTCGGTTCAAAGCTAGGAGTCGGGAGCTTCTTCCAAGTACCCCACATATACTCAGGGCCCAAGTACCTAGCCATCCTCTGCTTCCTTGCCAAACACATTAGCAGGGAGCTAGACTGGGAGTGGAGCAGCTGGGACTCGAACTGGCACCTGTATGCAATACCAACACTACAGGCAGCAGCTTTACCTGCCATACCACAGCACAACCCCAAGGACAGTATTTTATTTTTAAGATTATTACAAAAGAATTGAACTCTACAGCTCTGAAAATACCCTGGAGAAAACTGTATGTCTTTGCGTCATCTCTCCCCATCAGGTCACACACAGAACCTCAACAAGGACTGGGGCTCAGGTCAGCTCCACCAGCAGCAGGCAGGTGAGGGTAGGCTGCCAGCGCACGCTGTCCACATAACGATTGGCGATTTCTGTTGGTAATTCCAGCTTCACTCCCCCTTCTTTCCCCCCTACTTTCAGTAGCATGTAAACCAAATACACAGGAGCTAAGGAGTCAGGCTTACAAACAGCAACAATGCTACTGCTAGCCGTAAATAAGAGTGGCCTGGGGCCTCCGGACCAAGTCAGCTGTCTCCAGAAGCACAGATCCAAAACCTCGTGGAAACAGAAAGATACTAAGTCTGGGCCCGGCGCCGTGGACTAGTGGCTCAACTCCTTGCCTTCAACGTGCTGGGATCCCATACGGCGTTGGTTCTAATCCCGGAAGCTCCACTTCCCATCCAGCTCCTTGCTTGTGGCCTGGGAAAGCAGCTGAGGATGGCACAAAGCCTAGGGACCCTGCACCCATGTGGGAGACCTGGAGGAAGTTCCTGGATGCTGGCTTCAGATCGGCCGCTGCAGCTCACTTGGGGAGTGAATCATCGGACGGAAGATCTTTCTCTTTGTCTCTCCTCTCTGTATATCTCACTTTGAAATAAAAATAAATTTTTTTAAAATTAAAAAAAAAACTGTAAGTCTGTCTTAGTATTAAAAAAAGAAAAAGAAATCCACACATATGCATATAAGCAGTCTTCAGTAAGTCCATGTAAGGAATGGCACTGTGGGGCAGTGGCTTAAGCCGCCACTGCCTGGGCCACCAGCATCCCATACCAAGTTCTGGTCTGAGTTCCGGCTGTTCTGCTTCTCCAGCTGCCTGCTCTGGGGACACGGTAGAGCTTTGGATCCAGGGCACTCGGGACCGCAGAAGCCAAGGTTGGGGGGGAGGAGCAGATTCCCCCATCCTGGGATTTCCCTCCTGTGTTTGGGTATTCTGGAAACTTTTTTTTTTTTTTTTTTTTTTTTTGCTTTGAAGCACTTTTGTTGGCAAAGATCAAAAGCCAGGAGGAAGTTGGGAGCGGAAGAGAAAACTCAATGCTGTTACTTCTTTCTGTCCCATGGGTGAACTTCAGCAAACCAATCCTGCTGGCCTGAGATCAGAGCAAAGCGAGGACACTGCCCCAGAATGGCAGGAGGGAAAAGAGAGACGACAATCAGCAACCTCCCTACATGTCCCGATCATCTTAACTGGCAGGCCAGCTTTCAGCTCCAGCTGCACAGAGAAGGCGCCAAGCAGCCAGAGAGCTCACAGCTTTGTAAAACCTCAGCACTGACAGTCCTGCTGCCTGCTTAGAGGGAGCAATGGCTCAACTCCTGGGGAAGCCTTTAGGCACCTGGCCTGGGGAGCCCTTAGCCACTCCAAAGCATTCCAAGGGCCATCCATCCACTAGCCATCTCCAAGAGCCACCCTGAGCTCCCTTCCTGCTCACCAGACTGCCCCCAAAACCACCACCTGCAGACACAGGTGAGAGTGGGGAGGGGCTGGGGGAATGACACAGGCCTCCGGAGGAAAGGGCTGGAGGGGCACACACAAAAATGCTGTCCTTCCCGTTGATTCTATGAGTCAGACGAGCTCTGTGCCAGCCAAGAGCGACTAGATAAGAGGTGCTAAAGGTTCAAACACGTCTGCAACTTCAACGTGCCTACAATGTTTTTACACTTCCAAGCGTCCACAGTTCAAAAAATGAAAAAGGTGTAACCGCTGCCTTTTGTATTCCAAATAAACTAAACACAGCTTACATAATGCCTTCTGCGCCAGCAGCACAACGCTGCAGATACTTCAGAACACCAACAAGGGCTGATAAACCTCATACAGCTGGAACCTGAGGACAGAAGACACTCCTCCTACGGTCCACAGGGATCCACAGGGAGATCTCAACTCGTGTCTTTCCAAACAGACTCGGGAGTATTAACACTGCAATGTGTTCCATCCACCCTTGCAGAAGAAAACACTGACCTGTGTCAGGACATCTTGAAAATCAACTCAATACAAGCCAAGTGGAATATCAAGTTGACTTTGTAAACCGGCTATTAACAGAGTGTCTAATGTGTGTTTAAAACCCTGGAGAAACAGGGCCAGGCGCCGTGGCCTAGCAGCTAAAGCCCTCACCTCAAACACGCCGGGATCCCATACGGGTGCTGATTCTAATGCCGGCAGCTCCACTTCCCATCCAGCTCCTTGCTTGTAGCCTGGGAAATCAGTCCAGGACAGCCCAAAGCCTTGGGACCCTGCACCCATGTGGGAGACCTGGAGGAAGTTCCTGGATCCTGGCTTCAGATCGGTAGAGCACCGGCCATTGTGCTCACTTGGGGAGTGAATCATCAGACAGAAGATCTTCCTCTCTGTCTCTTCTCCTCCATATATATATATATATCTCGGGGCCCGGCGGCATGGCCTAGCGGCTAAAGTCCTCGCCTTGAACGCCCCGGGATCCCATATGGGTGCCGGTTCTAATCCCGGCAGCTCCACTTCCCATCCAGCTCCCTGCTTGTGGCCTGGGAAAGCAGTTGAGGACGGCCCAATGCATTGGGACACTGCACCCGCGTGGGAGACCCGGAAGAGGTTCCAGGTTCCCGGCATCGGATCGGCGCGTACCGGCCCGTTGCGGCTCACTTGGGGAGTGAATCATCGGATGGAAGATCTTCCTCTCTGTCTCTCCTCCTCTGTGTATATCTGGCTGTAATAAAATGAAATAAAAAAAAAAATATATATATATATATATATATATCTCACTTTGCAATAAAAATAAATTAATCTTAAAAAAAAAATAAAACTTAGAGAAGCAGGTACTTGCCCAGCTTTTAAAACATCAGTTAGCCATCAGCGTGATGGCTCAGTAGCTAAAATCTTGCCTTGCATGCAGCGGGATCCCATATCGGCACCAGTTTGTGTCCCAGCTGCTCCATTTCCCATCCAGCTCCCTGTTTTCTGGCCTGGGAAACTAGCAGAGGATGGCCCAAAGCTTTGGGACCCTATACCCACATAGGAGACCTGGAACGAGTCCTGGCTCCTGATCAGTTCAGCTCTGGCCACTGCAGCCTCTTGGGCAGTAAACCAACGATGGAAGTTCTTTCTCTGCATCTCCTTCTCTCTGTAAATCTGCCTTTCTAATAAAAACAAATACATCTTTTTTTAAAAAATCAGGATGTCCATATTCCACGGTGGAGAACTGGGTTCAACATCTGACTCCTGACTCCAACCTTCTGCTAAGGCACAGCCCGTAAGGCAGCGGGTGAGGGCTAAGGCACAGCCCGTAAGGCAGCGGGTGAGGGCTCCAGGGCATGGGCTCCTGCCTCCCACATGAGACACCCGGATGGAGTTCCTGGCTCCCGGTCCCGCTCCAGCCATCATGGCGTGTTCATGGCGGATGAAGATTTCTTTTTAAAAGATTTACTTAAGTATTTGAAAGTCAGTTATGTAGACAGAGGGACAGACACACTGGTTCACTCCCCAGGTGTACACAAAAAACAAAGAGCTTTCTTCGGGTCTCTCAAACGGAGGGACTTGGGCCAGCTTTTTCCAGGCCACAAGCAGGGAGCCAGATGTGAGGTAAAGCTGCCTGAGCACAAACCGATGTCCATAAAGGATGTTCATGTCACAGCTGGCGGGGCTTTTCCTAACACAGCAAAACACCAGCCCTATCTTTCTTCTCTCTCTCTCCCCCTACTCTTTCAAATAATTCTTTACCAAAGAGTTTTTTCACTCTCACCTAGTTGAGATTTTGTACATTTTTTTGTGTTAAGTAGCCCTAACAGATGAGATTTAAAAGTGTCCCCCACATGCAGAAAGCCCAGGGGTCAGCATCCCCAGTGAACATTGCTTTCCCCTTTCCAAAGACTCTGGGCTTTCTGCCTTCGGACAAATGACACCACCTTCCAAGCTAAAACTGTTGGTGTTTGCAGTTACAGATTTACCTGGTTCAACTAAAAGGATTTTTTTCTCCTAACTCAGCGTGGCGAGGGCATGGCATCCTGTATTGACCATTAATGGATTCAGAGATTCATCATCTCCTGTGTGTCAATGCACCGGGAGCCCACATCCGGCACTGCCACCTCCACCAGCCTGCCCAAGCTGCAGGGACCCAGCGACCCTGACGGGCAACAAGCTGGCACCACTCGTACAGGACTCTGCACAATGCTTTAGAATGAGCCAATGTGCATGCCATGGTTAAGAAAGTGTGAGCCCTAGAACACAGCTTCTTCTTCGATCCTCAATAACTACTGGATTTGCAAAAGAAAATCAAAACACAACAAAGATTCTCCAATGTTTAGTACATGCACGGCAGAAACAGACCAACAAGCCCAGCCTCAGACCAACAACCGATGCAAAAACAGCACTCCCATCACTGTTTTTCATCTGTTACTACAACATGTCTTGATTAGTTCACAGCTTTAGCCTTGAGACATGCAGCAAGCTGTTTTCCCAGGCGTTACAGAAGAAAACATGGGGTTTCTGTGCAAGTCATCCTAAAAAAGGTTTTTTATAAAAAGTCAGCCCTTTAACATTTGTTTTCTAAAGATACGCAGGACACAACAAACAGAAAAAGCGCATGCTAGAAAAAGACATCTGTGTTCCCAAGCTTGAAGTCATATACAAATATTACAACAGTCAGCAAGAAATAAAGAATACCGACTTGTGATCTACAGAACCACTTACAGAGTCACACCACCGTGAACACAGCGACTCCGTGAAAACTGAAATATGTCATATACACATGCGCGTATTCAAGACAGGTCATGGGCCATCATGCAGTGTCGTATGTTCATATGGTTGCTGCAAGTCACAACAAGAAGGCACAGTAATTTTCCCAGCTTCTGATTTATCTCAATAACAGACACGTAGTTGAGACAATGAAGACCTCGGAGGACCCACCATAACCAAGCATGGCAACAAGATAGCAACACCTGCTCAGCTCGCAGCAAAGAGCAGCTCCGCAGCTGGTGGAGTCATGCCTATCTCACCACCCCGAGTCATGCCTATCTTGGGATTCAGCAGAGGCAACTGGGGGGAAACATGAGCTGTGGGTAAGAGGAGGCCTTTCCAAGTGGATAAGAACACAGCAAGGAAAGAGCCAGGGGAGCTGAAGGTTCAACAAGCCAGGGACTGACCAGAAGTGACAGCACAGTCCATGCGGGTCCCAGAAAGTGAGATGTGTCATGGAGAACTCCGCCAAGAGCCCCACTGTCACCAGGGGCCGCCTGAGCCTCTGACGCTCAAACACATGCCATTTTATGAGACTCTGAGATCTATAAAAATGCCTAAAATGGGGACGTGCTCATCGTGACTTACGTCGTCTGTTTTTCAACACCTTTACGGAGACAGATTCACAGATTGTAAAATTCACTCATGTAAAACTCACGATGATTTGTAGCAGATTCACACGGTTGGGCAACTAACAGCGCTGTCTAAATTTAGAACTGTTTCATCGCTGTGAACAGAAGCGCCCCCCCCCCCCACACACACACCCCTCAGCGTCATCCCAATCACCCTGACGCCACTATCACCACACACCTGTGTGCTCCCAGCACCATCAACAGGACGGCTCCCTGGTTCACAAGCACTAGAGTGCACGGTAGTACCAGTGCCCTGGGCATGCACTCACGCCAGCTTTTGTCTCCATGTTTGTCCCCTGATTTGACACCTGTGTGGTTTTGATCATTCCCAAGAATGTAGTTTATCTGTCAATCAGGCAGGTGTTGTGGCCCAGAGAGCTTGGTGCATGCCACATCGGAGGGCCCTCGATCAAGTTCTCCTCCCACACACACCCTTGCAGCCGCAGCAGGTGGTGCCTCAAGTTCCTGGGCCCCTGCCACCCATACACGAGACCCGGATTGAGTTCCAGCTCCCTGGCTTCAGCCTGGCTTGGCCCCATCTGTCGTAGGCATTTGGAGAGTGAGCCTGCAAAAAGAAAAATAGTTCTTTCTCCCTTCTACCCTGTCACTCTACCTTTCAAATAAATACTATTTTTAAAAACTGATACAACAGTCCAGGCATAGTAGCCTAGTGACTCAAGTCCTCACCTGACATGCGCCAGGATTCTACATGGGCACCGGTTCTATTCTCAGCAGCTCCACTTCCCTGCCTGTGGCCTTGGAAAACAGTCGAGGGTAACCCAAAACCTTGGGACCCTGCACCCATGCGGGAGACCCAGAGGAAGCTCCTGGCTCCTGGCTCCAGATCGTGTCAGCTCCGGCTGTTGTGGCCACTTAGGGAATAAATCATCGGATGGAAGATCTTCCTCTCTGTCTCTCTTCCTCTTTGTGTATTTGACTATCCAATAAATAAATCTTTTTAAAAAATGATGCTGTAAACATTCATATGTAAGTTTTTTATTGTTTTGTACAGATATGTTTTAATATCTCTTGTTGATACCTTTTACAGTCTGCCTTTAAGATGAAAATTTTAAGAACTGTTTTTTTCTTGGGGTTGACACTACAGCATGGCAAGTTAAGCTTCTGTGTGATGTTAGCATCCCGTCTGGGCACCAGTTTGAATCCAAGTGTTGCCTTTCTAATCCACTTCTAGTCCAGCTGGGAAAGCAGCAGAAAATGACTCCAGACTACGCGTCCCCACACCTCCATAGCAGACCCAACATATACACATAGAGAAAAGCAGAATTACTAAGAGAAAGGGAGAAAGACAGGAGTATGTTCCATCTGCTGGTTTACTCCCCAGATGACAGGACCGAGCGACTTTGGGGTGGCAGGGACCCAAGCACTTGAGCCAGCTTCTGCTGCCATTTTCCAGGCCATTAGCAAAGAACTGGATGGGAAGTGGAATAGCCAGGACTTGAACTGGCAGCGTCAGAGATGCTAGCAAAGCAGGTGGCACTTTACCCACTGTGACACACCAGCTCCACTTTGAGTCATCGGGCTGCAGCCTTCAAATGCTATCTGTGAAACAGCCAAAGCCACACTGAGTGGCCAAACCCTCCCACCACTGGACGCCAGACCCCGGAAGCCACAGGCTGATAAGTGGCAATCCCTTCTACCTCATCTTTCCAGAGAATACTTTCAGCAAGACACGATGACCAAAGGATGAAAGCAGCTACCTCTCTAATCACTGAACTGCATTTCTTTCTTTCCAGAAAGGATTGATTGGTTTTCTGTTTTCCGCCAAAATAACATAAAATAAAGAAGAGCCAACATTCAGTAAATCAAGATAATCTGACTCCTGCTCTTCTATGGATGGCTGTGGTCCCACTAGGAAGGTCTCAGAGTGGTGGAGTGCAAAGGGTCTGACACCCTCCTTCCCTCCCCCTCCCCAGAAGCAGCACTTCCAGCCCAATTCGGCATCTGGCTTTCCTCCCTTGATACACCCCAGGGCTCTGGTCAGCTGCTCAGCGGCCCTCACCACCACTCACCACCACTCACACCCAGGAGGTCCAATCTGCAGCCATGGTGTGGCAGCCCAGTTACCTCCACAACCAGCTCATCCGTGCTTGCTGCTGTCCAGAATGCGCCCATTCAGACCACAGGTTCCACTCCCCCCAGTCCCCGTGCATCTTAAGCATCCTCCTTAGCATGGATTCAGGGATCCCAACAGGCAACATGAGAGGTTCCAGACCTAGCAGAGGTGTTTTGGGACCAGATGCACACACTGCCCTGAGCAGTGGCCTTGAATCTGATCCCAGGCAAGTCCCAAGCTCCTGCTATGCTACTTCTGCAAACCACACTGAAGCCTTCTAGAGAGCGGACGCGAGAGCACATCTTCCAGACACTCCAATCTTACTCGATCTCGGTTTCCGTTACCAACCTGGGATGCCAAACGACACCCAACCTGAGTGCTTCAAATCAGCAAGCGCCGATCAAGTCTTCTCCACAGGAACACACTTCCTGTGGGACAGCGCGTGCCATGTGCTGATCCCCCACTTGTACGCTGCCAACTGCTTACAAGCAGGGCACATATTCTGCAGGGTGCAGGGCAGGGGGGCAGGGAGGAGGAGGCGGCACAGGTATGCTCCAGAGAGGAGGACTGTGGACAGCTGACAGCACTGGCACAATGCCAGGTTCCAGGGGACATGGACTGGGTGCAGGGCCGGCGGGTGGGGAGGACATATACACACACATACACACACACACACACAGCAGAGCACCACAACCCGTCTTCCAATGTGGCTGTGCAGATACACAGCAAGCCAACCAGGCATCAGCAAAACCAGGGACATGCAAGTCCAAGGGAGCGAAATACGGGTGTGCACAACCTGCAGAGACACAGAAGGAGGCCAGCAGGCAAGTGGGGTCCTGCGTTGCGGCAGCAGGACTGGGCCTCCAGGGAGAGGTGTGCAAGGACACTTGGGCAAGAGAAGGCAAGTTCTGACTTGAAAGGCAACCGCCTTCCAAACCCATTGAGCCTCTGAGTCCCTTCTGAAGAGGAAGACAGAAAAAGTTACAATAACATCTCCTTCCAGTTGCTTCCAGCTGGGCTTGTCTGCTTTCCTCTCAGGCTCTGCAACAGTATAACTGTTTTTCCAAGAGAAAGTATCCACAGGCTTGTCAATGTGTAACAGCATGCTTCCACACTAAGTATAAGATTTTCCAGAAAACATACACACACACACACACACACACACACACACTGCAGGAAGGAGTTGACACCACCACCACCCACATATACAAAAAGGAAAGCCCCTTGCAAAAATTTCTTCCCACAAACTGAACCTTCTCTTAAAAAAAAAAAAAAAGTAACAAATTGCAGTTAAAGAATTCCCAGGGGCCATAGCCAGCTAAGCCTATACCTGTAGTACCAGCATCCCATATGGACACCAGTTTGAGTCCCAACAGCTCCACTTATGAACCAGCTCCCTTCTTTTTTTTTTTTGTTTTTTTTTTTTTTTTAATTATTTATTATTTAACTTCAGTAATTACATTGTATTATGTGGAACCAGCTCCCTTCTTATGGCCTGGGAAAACAGCAGCAAATGGTTCATGTCCTTGGACCCCTGGCATCATGCACTTGGACCCAGAAGATGCTTCTGGTTGCTGGCTTAGGACTGCCCCAGCTCTGGCCATTATAGCCATTTGAGGGGTGAACCAACAAGCAGAAGGTCTCTGGCCCTCCTTCGCTCTCTGTAACTATAGTTCCAATAAAAAAAATTAATCTTCGGGGGAGGAGGAGGAGGAGGAGAGGAATCCCCAAGGGACACACATGCAAAGGACAAGAGCAGTGGCCCTAAATCCAGAGGCCCAGATCCCTAACCTGTAATAAAGCCAATATGGGCAGCTTGTACCTGTGTCTAACTCTTGTATCCACATCAACATCCTGGCAGGTCCCCAAGCTGTGATCCTTGTAATCCAGCAACCCATCTGACAGGTGAACAAAGCAATGCGTTACAGAGTAAAATGAGGCTCACCTGGGGGTGGAGGGAGTTCGAAGGCATGTGCAACACAAAGATACAGAAGGGTCTCTTTTTTTTTTTAAAGATTTATTATTATTGGAAAGCCGGATATACAGAGAGGAGGAGAGACAGAGAGGAAGATCTTCCATCCGATGATTCACTCCCCAAGTGAGCCGCAACGGGCCGATGTGCGCCGATCCGAAGCCAGGAACCTGGAACCTCTTCCAGGTCTCCCACGCGGGTGCAGTGTCCCAATGCATTGGGCCGTCCTCAACTGCTTTCCCAGGCCACAAGCAGGGAGCTGGATGGGAAGTGGAGCTGCCGGGATTAGAACCGGCACCCATATGGGATCCTGGGGCATTCAAGGCGAGGACTTTAGCCGCTAGGCCACGCAGCCGGGCCCTAGAAGGGTCTCAAAGCCCAGAGCACAGCTGCCTCACATCCAGAAGAAACGGACTGTAATGTAAAGGGAGGGCAAGGAGGACTGTGCAGGATCCTCTTCCACTGTTTCCTAAGGTGTCCACATGTTGCTCTGTCCAAACTCCTTGGCCTTCCAGCATCTCACACCAAGGTCTCAGGACCAGAGCCCTCCCCAGCATCCATCTATGGCCCTCGTTCTACCATCCAGACCCACGGCCTGGCCAGGCTGGGCCAAGCAAACGTGTGAGCCCTCCACACACAACTTTCCCTCCATTCCCTCCCACTTTACAGAATCTCAGAAGCCACTGCCAACTAACAGCGAGCTGTTCTCCACCCCAAGTAAAGGCCGACCTCCAGGCCCACCAAGGCCATGGCAAAAGCTGACATGCAGATGACAGGAAGTGTCACCCCACACACTGTTCTCTTCACTCACACAACCCACTGGCTCCAACCCCTGAAATCGTGAGCTATCACTCCGCAGCAGTGGCCTGAGGCCAATCACTGCCACCCACCCTGCCTGCAGCCCTGCTGAGTGCCAAGCATGGAGACAGCTTCTCTGAGTACCAGGTTGTGGGCACAGCATGGCTCCTACAACTCCCACCCTGGCAGGCGCTGGCTGTACCCCCATGGATCATTGGTGGCAGAGAAATATCTCCATGACACAGGCGCCAACGCCCAGGATAGCACTTGGTTGAGGATGGATGAAAACTGTCAGCAGCGGGAGGAGGGGGGAAAGTTGTATGTCATTCATTGGTAGCTTCCTTGTCATGGATGGGATGGGATGTCGTGGCACTCCACCACACAAACACATAAACACTCTCCCTGAAGCAAACACAGCTCATACGCCAAAACAGTGGTCCTACCACACTGCCAAACGCCTCAGCGAGTCGGGATCTTCTCATCTTTCTCTTAGAGCTTGCTTTGCTTTTTCTACAAACCATCCAATATGGCCTACCTATACTTTCCCTCCCACTGCACTGGAAGACACAGTGGCACAGGGTCACCTAGCCGCCTGAGCACCAATCCCTCCTCCAAGAGGGTAAGGGCCAGATCAGAAAACAACAGCAGCGGGGGAGGAGTGCAAGACTCAGGACCAGCACTTGTCATCTGGTCACCCAGTCATCCCTTCTGGGGCAAGGTTAACAGCCAAAGGCATGGGGGAACCTGCCAGTGCTCACTTGGCCTCTTGCAACACTCCAGGGTCACCAACCTCATGATCCCAGGCCCCAAAACCCCAGGAGCATCTTACAGCTCACCTGCTCAGCTGTGAGCTTGCTCCCCAAACAACATTTACAGGAAACTGCCAACACCTCCAGTCACCTGTGCTCTTGCTTCCCTCCTTCCCCCATCACATCCTTCTCAAACCCACCTCCCTTTTCAGGCCTCAGCTGAAACACACAAAAATCCAATTCGCTTACTGAGGCCTCCCTCATTCTACCTGCCCACCATCATTGAGGCCCAGCAGTTTCCTGCCCTCCACATCTGTCCAGTCCCCTGGACACTGCCAGATGTCCTATAGACCACCTGATAATTTCATCTCTGCAGACGGACATGTGTTAAACCGCATCCCCCGGAAACAGAACAGATGGGACTATTTTTAGGCAGATACAGGGAACTCCTCTCAGAAACCTAGGCGCACACCAGACTCGATTTTGCTCTCCTTTCTCAGCTTCTTGGGGTTGCCTTCCTGAATCGGTGGACCGATCCAGTCCATACCTCCTCTGAAAGGTGTAGGTTGTAAGCCTTCATGTACCAGCCGATCTGGGAACACTGACCCCACACGCAGGTTTTTCTTCTTGGTCAACTTTGTAAGAAACACGGGGATCCCAATCTCCGTTGATTTTGATTTGATTTTTAGTACAAGCCCACACGGGATCTCTTCTCAGCAAAGTCATCAGCGCCCTACCCCAGCAAGAACCCACACAGAGACAATCTCAGGCTGTTTTTTTCCAACATACACTAAAACAAAAGAATGAGGCAAAGGGCTGGGAGGAAAAACTTTTCCTCTTTGCTTCCTAGGGCGCACAACCCAGTGGGGCCATCCGGGACATGGCTGGGATGAAGAGGACTTAATCGCCTGGATAGGGCACTAGCGTCTCCCCGGAGTGTGGAGCACGCGCGGGAGGTAAAGTCAGCAGGAGGAGGGGGCTAGCCAGCCAGCACATGCCCCTTCCCACCACTACACCCCTCCCGTGGTCCTCCCTGGGCAACTTTGGGTCCGGAGGCGGACTCCCCAGCCTTGAGTTCTTAGGGAGTCCGCCCAAACGGGCCTCAGTCCTCACAGCCCCTGGCCACGCTGAGCCCCCAGTACCGTAGCTTCCCCCCAAGGCCCCATCCATGGCAGAAGCAGCAGCAGGAGGAGGAGGAGTGGGCGGCTGAAGGCTGCAACTCTTCCCGCGCCCGAGGCCAGGGCAGGAAAACCAAGAAGGGGCCGCGGCCGTGAAACTCTTCTGGCATCAAAAACTTCCCACCCCCTCCACCTCGGCGCGCGAGGGGCCTGGGAGCGGCAGCCAGGCCTCGGGCTGGATTTGCACGGCCCCGCAGCTGGGTTGGGGGCGCGTCCAGCCTGCTTCTGCCTGAGCCCCAGACGCGAAGCAGGACGCGCCCTCGCCCTGGCCCGAAGACGCGCCCCACCCCAGCTAGCCCAATCTCCCCTCGGGTCTCGTCCGGACCATCCCGAGGCCCGAGCGGACACCCCTGGCCGCCCGCAGGCCGGGGCGGGGGCGCCAGCGAGGCCCGGCCGGGCCGCCGCGAGTCCCTTTCCCCGCCTCCGCCGCCTCCCTCCTCCCTCTCCAGGAAGCGCCATGTTGATCCCGGCGCCTTCCCCTCCTCCTCCTCCTCCTGCTCCTTCTCCTCCTCCTTCCAGTGCTCCTGTCCCCTCCAGACTCCACCGGCGCCCTCTACTCCAGGCCCCACGCCCCGCGCCCCCGGCCTCACCTTGGCGATGGCTTTGCGGTACCGGGTCACCGCTTGCTGCACGAGGTTGAAAACTTTCATGCGGCCGTCCCCGCACGGTACGACCACCCGGGTCCGCCCGAAGCACACAGTCACTTTCATGCCGCCTGGGCCGCCGCCGCCACCGCGGCCCGGCCGGGGCCCTGGCGGCGCGCGGCCGGAGCAGCCCGAGCCGGGCGGCGGGGAGCTGGGCGAGGCGCAGGGGCGAGGGGGAGCCGTGTGCGCCGGGGTGGGAGGAGAAGGAGGAGGGAGCCCGGGCCGTTCGTTCGCTCACTCGCTCGCTCGGCCGCCTCCCGCAGCCGGCGGCCTCCGCCGCGCTCGCCTGGCCTCTGCCCGCGACCGCCTCCGGCCACCTGTTCGGCGTCTGGGAGCGCGGAGGCGACGGCGGCAGCGGCGGCCCGGGGCTGTGTGGCGCGGTCGCTCCCGGGCCGCGGGGAGGGGACGGCGCGAGGGGAGGGCCGGAGGAGGGGCAGCCTGGCGCACAACACGGCGCACATGAGCGGGGGGCGCGGCCGCCGGGCGCGGGGCGGGGCGCACGGCGGCCCCAGCCGGACCCCGGCCCCTCCGCTGGCCGCCCCTCCACACCCACACTTCTTTCTTTGTCGCTTTGCATCTCCCCCTCGTGGGACCGGGACCGCAGTGCGGGCGTCCTAGACTCGCAGTGGCCCGTGGCGCTGCAAAAGCGGATAGCGACGACCGCCGGATTGCTGTGTGCCCAGAGCAGAAGCTCCAAGATGCGATGGGCTGCAAGAAGAACCCGACCTGTGTCCAGGGCTCTAGGTGTACCCTATAGCTTTGCCCCACTCTTCCCGCACCCCGGGCACCATCTGCCAGCCTCATCCTCGCCCCAAGATGTACACAACTTAAGTCGCCACCTCAGCAACGGCTAGCTCTCATCTTTCTTGAAAACTCTTTGGTCCCGAGAGCTGCCGGCTTCGGCGCCCCGCGGTCGCCAGGTTGGGGTGCGGGATGCAGGGATGAATTCCTCCAGTGGCTGGGCGCACGATTTGGCAACAAAAGGAAAAGTCAGGAGAGTAAAGGGGATGGGTTTGTTTTGTTTTGTTTTGTTTTGTTTCTCTGCCTGAGTTCTGAGCCGTGATTGCGGGCAAATGTCAGCCGTGGATCCTGCCCTGTTGACTCCGGTGTGCCTCAACCCTGAAGGAAATTTCCTTTTTTCCCAGAAATTTCTCCCCTTGATGTAAGCCGGGAGGCTCTCAAGAGCTGCGGCAGAACTGGGATTTCGAGCTGGAAAAGCTGGCAAGCAGCCAGCCAGCCAGCCCACATCCCCGCCCACTGTAAATGTTTATTTATCTTTTTTTTAAAGGTACAGAAAGTGACTCTGAGCTGATGAAGTTAACTCCTCCAAAGGCTTCCACCTCCCCCGACCCCCAACAACCAGAGCTGAGCCCAGCCAAAGCCAGGAGCTTCCCACTCATTCCCAGGCTCCCACCTGTCCTCTTGGAACAGCCAGGACAAGAACCAGCGAAACTAGGGCTGTAGGCAGATAATAAGCCTACTATGCCACTGCACAGGCCCCTACCGCAGTAACTTTAATTCAAAATGTAGTAAGCACCAGCCAAGTGATTCCGGCCATAATGTGCAGTGGGGCAGAACACCAGTAAGAGAGGGGACATCTGAGTGGGCATATTCCATTTTAGTGACATCACTGCCTTTCACTCTTTCATGCTTGAGTTATTACTAATGTTTTTGCACATTCAGAAATACGACTTGCACGGGCCAGTGCCATAGCATCCCATGTAGGCACAGGTTCGAGTCTCAGCTGCTCCACTTCCCATCCAGCTATCTGCTTATGGTCTTAGAGGTCCTTGGGACCCTGCACCCACATGGGAGACCTGGAAGAAGCTTTCCAGGTCTGGCTCCCACGCAGTGAGTCAAAGCAGCAGCTTCCCTGTGGATCTTGGCACAGGTGCAACGGGAGGCCAAGGATTCCCCCAGCCTGGATCTGGAATGCACAAAAGCGAGAACTTTCTGGGCTGTAGGAAGGACCACTACACTGCCATGCTCTCCATATTGGCTTGGGTCACAGCAGCATCCTACCAGTGACCCACCCTCCCCTCCCCAACATCTGCTTCCCTTGTGCTGTGCTGGAACATTCCTCCTCCTGCCACATGCTTGTCACTCCTATCCACTTTATCCTTTACATCTTCTGTGCACCCAGCACAGTGTAATGGTCACCACCCAGGCCTCTCTATGCTCCACACTGCCTGCTGCCTTCTCCCGGGACCCTGACCCCCATCTAACATGGCCTTCTTGTTGCCTCCCCCAGAAGAGAAGTGACAGCTTTGGTCTCTTTGATGTCCCATGTCTATAGTGCTTGGTCCCTAATGGGTGCTCAGTACATATGTGTCCCACCACATGACCAACAGGATACCTGTCACATGGTAGCAAGGTAGGGGGGTCTTACCCAGCAGGCCTGTTGGCAAAAAGTAGTCTGCTGAGGCCAGTGCTAGCATCATTATTGGTACTCTCTGACATGGTGACTGCCCAGCCTGTCTCTGGTCCTGTTCAGGGAGGGCCAATGGTGCTGCCTTCACACATGGTTGAGAGAGACATGGGACCATGAGTACACAACGATGCCTCTGGAGCACTGTCTGCTTCGAGCAGGCCTTAGCGAACGCTGGCCCACAGGCCGAATCTAGATCCCCACCTGCTTCTGTTTTGGTTTCACATGTGTGTGTATTTGTTGCAGAGGCTGAGAGACACAGAGAAAGATCATTGGTTCATCACCACCCCCACCCAAATGCCAGCAACAGGTGGGGCTGGGCTAGGCCAAACCAGGAGCATGGAACTCCAGCCAGGTCTCCCACATGGGTGACGGGGATCCAGAAGCTTCAGGCATCACCTGCTGCCTCCTGGAGAGTACACGTTAGCAGGGAAGCCTGGTGTCAGGACCAGAGCCAGCACCTTGTACCCAAGCATGAGAATGTTCACAACGAAGCCAAACGCCTACCCCACACCACCTGGTCCTATGTGCTTCGTTAGCCAAGAATGATTTTGGCAGTTTTGAATGAGAAAAAGATATTCAGTGGCCTGCAATGGAAAATCTCATGTTGATGAGGACATGGGCTGCTCCTTGGTGCCCTCATGCGGGGTCCATCTTTGGTTGGCACAGGTGGGCTGGGGCCAGTGCAATCTGACCACCCACACCCTGGCTTTTCACAGCTTCCACTTGCTGGCCCCAGCTACAGTCACGTCTGAGACTAGAGGGCGGGAGGCAGCACTGGTTGTGAAGAGCATTTCCTTCCAGTCTCAGAGGCAAGGCCTGTCTTTCCACATCTGCCTCTTGCTCTCAGACCTGCATGATCTCCCAGAGCTCTCACATCCTTGTCTGCTGCGGCTGATGCACATGGAAACAGCCCCAGTGCGTCGCCACCTTGGAAGAGGGACCGGGGTTGTGGTCCAGCAGGTAAAGCAGAAAAGATTCAAGCAGTCTTAGCTGCTCCACTTCCAATCCAGGTTCCTGCTAATGTGCCTGGAAAAGCAGCAGATGTTGGTTCAAGTGCTTGGGCCCCTGCAGCCATGTGGGAGACCTGGATGAAGCTCCTGCCTCCTGGTTTGGACTGCCCCACCTCAGGCTGTTGAGGCCGTTTGGGGGAGTGAACTAGTAAATGGAAAATATCTCTGTCTTTCGTTCTTTCTGCCTTTCAAATAACTAAACAAACCTTTAATGGGAAAGGTGGACGGGCATTTTGCTGTGGCAGGGTTCTTAGGACACCTGCATGCTAGGATTGAGTCTAACTTGCTGTTTAGCTTCCTGTCGTTACAGCAGGTGATGGTCCGTGTTAGGAATCTTCACCATTAATCCATGCCAGACGCAGCGGGTCACGCAAGAGGTCTTTATTCTAGTGGCAGAGGCGGCTGAGGGAAAGAAGAAAAAGAAGAGCAGAGGAGGATGACCGCAGGAAGGGAGAGAAGGCAGAGAGAGAGAGATCTCTAGCCATCAGGAGGGAGCTCCAAGGGAAGAGAAAGAGACAGCAGGGAGGGCAGATACCTAGAAGCATTCTTTTTTGACCAGGGAGAGGGCATTGGGAACACAGGGCTATGTGGGATTGGTGGATAGGATTGTCAGGGCTGCAGGGGATTGGTGGGTATTGCGCTAGGCGGGTACAAGGGGAGTGGCCGCAAGGGATTGGTGGTTAGGACTGTCAGGTGAAGTGACGTGAGGTTATAGTGGATTGGTGCAGAGCAGGGTTGCAAGGTTACAGCAGATTGGCAGCCAAGAAAATTTGAACCTAAACAGTGTGAGCTTTTAAGGAAACCAAGACCTAACAGATGCAGATATTTAAAATGGCGTTGGGCCCGGCGACGTCGCCTAGCGGCTGAAGTCCTCGCCTTGAAAGCCCCGAGATCCCATATGGGCGCCGGTTCTAATCCCAGCAGCTCCACTTGTAATCCAGCTCCCTGCTTGTGGCCTGGGAAAGCAGACGAGGACGGCCCAATGCATTGGGACACTGCACCCGCGTGGGAGACCCGGAAGAGGTTCCAGGTTCCCGGCTTCAGATCGGCGCGTACCGGCCCGTTGCGGCTCACTTGCGGAGTGAATCATCGGACGGAAGATCTTCCTCTCTGTCTCTCCTCCTCTGTGTATATCCTGCTGTAATAAAATGAATAAATCTTTACAAAAAAAAAGAGTTGAGTCTAAAATGGTGGGGTCTTATCAATCCTCGGGGCAGGGTGTTAAGCAATCTTCGTGGTAATGGTTGAGTCATTCCCGAGTCCTTGCCACTCATAAGGGTGATGAGAATGGAGTTCCATGCACCTCTAGTTTGGCCCCAGCCCCAGCCATTAAAGCTATTTGAGGAATGACCCGGTGGATAAAAGTGCTCTCTCGCTCTCTCTCTCTCCCTCTTGCTCTCTCTCAATTGCCTATCTAATAAATAAATCTCTCTCTCTTTTTTTTTTTAATAGCACGACTAACCTCCAGGCACTAGGAAATCCTATGTCTGGAGGGATCCAGGGAGTGGGTAGTAGAAACCGATTGTGGATGGATCTGTGAGTTTCCTCTAAGAATCCAAACAACTTTATCTGTTTTCATTGAAAAGGCAGATACATAAAGAGAAGGAAAGATCGTCTAGCTACTGCTTCATGAGAGCACCAGGGGCAGTGCCTTGGGTGTAGGCCAGTGAGCTCCCATGTGGATGCAGGGTCCCAAGCTCTTGGACCATCCTCTGCTGTTTTCCCAGGTGCATTAGCAGGGAGTTGGATCTAAAATGGAGCAGCCGAACTAGAATGCCCATATGGGATCCCTCCCTGTAGCCACAACACCAGCCCCCAACACTTCTCTCTAAAAGCAATGATTTCTTTCCCTTAATTTCTTAGATCTTTATCAGAGTGGATTTTCTGATGACACCAGTAACCATACCCTAATCCCATCGAGTGAGTTGTCTTTTAAAGGCACAATGGAAGCAGATAAGAGAAAAAGAGGGAAAAAAGAGAGAGAGCCACACCCTGGTGCCTCCTCTGAACACGGCCAGTCACTGGCCTGCCCTCTTCCAGAGGCTGCTTGGGGAGGCATCTTCAGGTTAATTTTTGTTTCCTTCTGCTTCTTCCAGCTTTATTTTTTGGGAAAGTTTTCCTCTACCCCTGACTGAAAACCCACCAGACCTCAGCGCTCCCTAGGCTCCAGTCCCCAAAAAATGAGGCCTAAGATTTTCCAGATCAGTTCAGCCTTTGTTCCAAAGAAAGGCTTCCCCTTCCCAGGAGGTAGAGGGCTCTGTTTTCCTATGTCTTTGATCTTTTTCTGCACTTGCTAACTGGCCAGAGTCAAAGGGACTGGAGAAGGGAGGTGGGAAAGGAGTGGGCGCCTGCCCACCCCCACTCCTGCTGGCTGTTCTGCCTTCTCTGAGCGGACAAATACAGGCAAAGCCTCCAGCTGCAGCAGCGGCATCCCGTATGTACCCGTTGGAGTCCTGGCGGCTCCACTTCAGACCCAGTTGCCTGCTAATGCATCTGGGCAAGTGGTAGACTGCTTGGGTCCCTGCAGCCACCTGGGAGATTTAGATGGCGTTCCAGGCGCCAACCTGGCTCAGTTCTGATCCTTGTGGGCATTTGAGGAGTGAAACTAGCAAATGAAAGTTGTCTCTCACTTTCTCCATAATCCTGCTTTTCAAATAAATTCATCAATCCATTTTTAAACAGCACCTCCTCTCAAGAGAGGTCTCTGTGGTGCCGAGGAGGGCCATTGCATATCCAAGGAGGTAGGGGGAAGTGGTTCCTACACCTTCTCCACTGGGCTTTTTGTTTTGTTTTGTTTTGTTTTAAGATTTTCTAATTTATTTGTATTGGAATGGTAGACCAGATTTACAGAGAGAAGGAGAAACAGAAAGAAAAATCTTCCATCTGCTGGTTCATTCCCAAAGTGGACACCATGGCTGGAGCTGATCTGAATCTAGGAGCCAGAAACTTCTTCAGGGTCTCCCATGCAGGTGGCAGGGTCCCAAGGTTTTGGGCTGTCCTCAACTGCTTTCCCAGGCCATAAACAGGGAGCTGGATGGGAAGTGGGGCCACTGGGACACAAACTAGTGCCCATGTGGGACCCAGTGCATGCAAGGCAAGGAGTTTAGCCATTGAGAAATCACACTGGGCCCTCCACTAGGCTTTGGGGATATGCCCTTCACTGACTCCCTGGCAGTGACCTAACAATGTGTGGGCCCGGCGGCGTGGCCTAGCGGCTAAAGTCCTCGCCTTGTAAGCCCCGGGATCCCATATGGGCGCCGGTTCTGATCCCGGCAGCTCCACTTCCCTTCCAGCTCCCTGCTTGTGGCCTGGGAAAGCAGTTGAGGATGGCCCAATGCATTGGGACACTGCACCCGTGTGGGAGACCCGGAAGAGGTTCCAGGTTCCCGGCTTCGGATCGGCGCGTACCGGCCCGTTGCGGCTCACTTGCGGAGTGAAACATCGGACGGAAGATCTTTCTCTCTGTCTCTCCTCCTCTGTGTATATCCTGCTGTAATAAAATGAATAAATCTTTAAAAAAAAAAGAATACACAGCCTTTAAAAAAAAAGATGTAACATGTGCTTATCCAGTCCACAATCCAGGGCCTACAGGAAGCCCCGAGCCACTGCAAGTTCCTGAATGTGCTCGGGGCAGCTGCTTCTCCAATGCAGCCTGCAATCCCACTCACAAGATGGGTTTTCCCAGGAATGTATCCATTGCTGACACAGAACTGGGTTGGTCTATAAGTGTCCACGGAAGCCCTGCCTCCTGCCTGCCAGTGGACTCAGCCCATCCCTGCTCCTTCTACAACACTAAACAAATGTGCTGCCTCACAAGGGACTGGCCTTTGGATGCCTGTGTCCCCACATCAGAGAACCTGGCTCCCAGATCCAGCTCTACTTCTGGCCCCAGCTTCCTGCTAAAGCGCACCCTGGATATGCTCAACTGCTTGGGTCCCTGCCACCCACATGAGAGACCTGGGTGGAATTTCTGGCTCCTGACTTTAGCTTTTACAGACTTTGCCATTGCAAGCATCTGGGGAGTATATCAATGGGTGGGAGATTTTTGTGTGTGTTTACCTTAAATAAGCATTTTCTCTCCAGAGAGAGAGAAAGAGAGAGAGAAAGGACGGAAAGAAATAAAATTTTAACAATAATAAATTCGGGGATTGCCTATGGCAGCAGTTCGAGTCCTAGCTGTTCCACTTTTGATCTAACTCCTTGATTGTGATCTTGGTAAACAGTGGAGGATGGCTCAAATGCCTGGTCTCCTTCCCCCAAGTGGGAGACCCAGAAGATGCTCCTGGTTCCTGGCTTCAGACCAGCCTAGCTCCAGCTGTCACATCATTTGAGGAGTGAACAGATGATGGAAGCTCTGTCTTTAACTCTGCCTTTCAAATAAATAGATCTCCTAAAAATTGAAGTCACATTGGAGCTAAAGTCTGCCGGATGCTTTGGGAGAGGATTGAAGAGACCGTGGGATCACAGAGAGCCTTAGGGCATATTTTGGTAAAAACACAATTCTTCTATGATCAGACTAAAAAATTCAGCATAAAAAGCTACAAGCTCAGGCCCGGCGGCGTGGCCTAGCAGCTAAAGTCCTCGCCTTGAAAGCGTCGGGATCCCATATGGGTGCCGGTTCTAGTCCCAGCAGCTCCACTTCCCATCCAGCTCCCTGCTTGTGGCCTGGGAAAGCAGTTGAGGACGGCCCAAAGCTTTGGGACCCTGCACCCGCGTGCGAGACCTGGAAGAGGTTCCAGGTCCCGGCATCGGATAGGTGCGCACCGGCCCGTTGCGGCTCACTTGGGGAGTGAAACATCGGATGGAAGATCTTCCTCTCTGTCTCTCCTCCTCTGTGTATATCCGGCTTTCCAATAATAATAAAATCTTTTAAAAAAAAAAAAAAGCTACAAGCTCCATCATACAGTTGCATGAGACAAGTTCACCCCCTCCAATAAAAAATGCATGTAGGCTTCACATACTCCAAGACTTAGTTCATATTTACAAGGCAATAAAACCTTAATCTTCTTACATGCTAGTTGAAAACATTTGCAATTATTTCACATATTCTAGTGACACTTTTTTTTTTTCTTTTTTAGTAGAAATTTGGTTCCCTGTGTAAAGTGGCTTCCAGCAGGGAAGGTTTTTATGTTCAGGAGAGGTGGGTGTCTCAGGCATGCCAAGAGCAGAGCATGCCTTTTAAGGGTTTAGCCATCCATCATTTGCCCGTGGATGCCACAAATGGAACGAAAGCTTATTCTATCCAGTGCTCATTCATCTCTTGGAACTCCCCAGGACCTAATGGAGGGGCCAGCTCAGGGAGACTCTGAGATCTCCAACAAATAGATACTGTGCACCTGGGGTGGGTCTTTCCTGGGGCCTGCAGCTCATTGGAGGGAGAGAGATCGTGCAGGAAAACCAATGCTCAGAAAAGCATCCTCAAAGAAGACTGCAACATTCTAACAATCTCTCTCTCGCTCTCTCTCTCTCTCTCTCACCCACATACAAACATACACAGAGTTATTTATGCCCCAAATCAAGAGCCCTGAGAAAGTATAAATAACCCTGCAACGGCCTGTTAGAACCTGCCCCCACAGGCCACACTCAGTCCCACAGGACCTGTGTGGCAAGCAAAGGCAGGCAGGTGAACACAGCACATATCTTAGCAGGGGCGACTTTCATAGCCACAAGAGAAAAATTGAATCATCACAGATAGGGAGAAGGTTGGGCCACTTCTAGGCAGGCTGGGGGACAGATCCCCAGCCCCTGCTCTGGTATTACAGGCTGACAAATAGACGAAGGCAGGCGGTGGGGAGGAGAGGGGTCTTCTCAGTGCTCCCCAAACCCAAGTCTGAGATGCCTGGGAGACTCAATGGCCACAATGGACAGACCAGAGCCAGGCTGACACCAGGAACTTTTTCCAGGTCTCTGACTTGGGGACAGGGATCCAAGAATTTGAACTATCTTCAGCTGCTTTCCAGGCACATCAGCAGGGAGCTGGCTGAGAAGTGGAGGAGCCAGGACTTGAATCTAGACTGATAGAAATGCCAGCATTGCAGGCGGTGGCTCTACCTGCCATACCTTAGCATTGGCCTCTCAACTTCTTCACCTGTGAAAAAAAATTGTAAAAATAATTTTTCCCTACAGTTATTATCTAAGTGTGAAATAAATAAAGCTGTAGAGAGCCTGACATGTATAAAGTACTTGATAAAGACAGCTATGATCTCATGATTGATAACAAGTGTTAACAAGCCATTGTATATAGCTTATGGTTCAGAATTGTGGAAAAACTGAATTTTTTTTTTCAGAATGAATTTTAAGTGCCTCTTTATAAACAACAGCTCAAATTTTGCTTTTCAGCTTTTCTTGTCTAGAATTATTTGGCCCTCTAGGTTTGTTTAAATTTTTTTAAGTTTTACTTATTTTTATTGAAAAAGATTTACAGAATGAAGGAGAGACAGAAAGATCTTCCATCTGCTGGTTCACTCCCCAAATGGCCACAACAGTCAGAGCTGAGCCAATCCAAAGCCAGGAGCCAGGAGCTTCTTCTGGGTCTCCCACGCGGTGCAGGGTCTCAAGGCTTTGGGCCGTCCTCCACTGCTTTCCCAGGCCACAAGCAGGGAGCTGGATGGGAAGTGCAGCTGCCGGAATATGAACCAGTGCCCATATGGGATCCTGGCAAGTGAGGGGTGAAGATTCAGCCCCTGAACTGTTACTCCTAGTTTTCACCACTATCTCCCTCCAACAGCACCCATGTGGGAAACCAGAGCCCAGGCAGCAGCTTGACTCACTAAGCCACCATGACTGCCCAGGGGAAGTTCGTTCAGAGCTATAGACAGACGACCTTGGATTCTGTTGGGTGGAGGTGACATCATGAATGACAGACAGATAACCAGCTCTCAGTCTCTGCCTGCTGATACCATGTGGTTTCCTGAGAGATGCTAAAGACAGGCATGTCCTTTTCCTGTTTTTTTTTTTTTTAAGATTTATTTTATTTTTGTTGGAAAGGCAGATTTACAGAGAAAAGGAGAGACAGAGAGAAAGATCTTCCATCTGCTGGCTTACTCCCTAAATGGCCACCATGGCTGGAGTTGAGTTAATCTGAATCTAGGAGCAAGGAGCTTCTTTTTTGTCAACAATGCAGGTGGCAGGGTCCCATCCTCCACTGATTTCCCAGGCCACAAACAAACAACTGGATGGGAAGTGGAGCAGCCAGGACACAAACCTGCACCCATACAAGATGCCAGCCCCTGCAAGGAAAGGGCTAGCCAGTTGAGCCATCACACCTGGCCACCTCTACCTCTAATCCAGGAATGTCTTTTGTGGAAACAGCTGGTCTTCTGGGTGCTAGGCATCTCCAGAGCCGACTTAGCTGCTTTCATTTGCTTCAGGCAGGGCTTAAAACAACTGCAACTTGCTCAACCACACTGATCTGAAGTATTCGGAGTGGAAGACATGAGGGCTGGCACTGTGACACAGCAGGGCAGGCCATTCCTCATGCTGCCAGCATTCTGTTTGGGTTTTTTTTGTTTGTTTGCTTGTTTTTTTGGAGTACTAGTTCCAGTCCTGATTTTTTTTTTTCTTCAGATTTATTTCATTCTTTTTATTATGAAGGCAGATTTACAGAGAGAAGCAGAGACATAAAGATTTTCCATCCACTGGTTCACTCCCCAAGTGGCTGCAATGGCCAGAGCTGAGCCAATCCAAAGCCAGGAGCCAGGAGCTTCTTCTGGGTCTCCCACATGGGGGCAGGTTCCTAAAACTTGGGTCATCCTCTACTGCTTTCCTAGGCTACTAGTAGGAAGCTGGAGCAGCTGGGATATGAACCGGCACCCATATGGAACTCCAAGGCAAGGGTTTAGCCAATAGGCTATTATACTAGGCCAGTGGCTTCTCCACTTCTGATCCAGCTTCCAATGGCCTGCTGGCATTGTAGGTAGCAACTGAGCTTGCTGTGCCACAATGCTGGTCACTGTTGGTACTGTTTTAAGGAACAAAAATCATCAGCAGTTATAAAAGGCAGCAACTGAGGAACATATTGTAAAAGCAGATGTAGACACCCATAGTATAGTCAGGGTTCCTGTGCACTCTTAAGTTGATTTAAGAAGTCATGTGGGATGCGCCTGATGTGATGGCTTGATATAGCTAAATCCTTACCTTGCAAGCACCTGCATCTCATATGGGAGCTGGTTCAAGATCCATCTGCTGCACTTCTCATCCAGCTCCCAGCTTCAGGTGTTCTAGCCATTTGGAGAGTAAACCAGTGGATGGAAGATCTTGTCTCTCCTTCTCTCTCTCTGCAAAATCTGACTTTCCAATAAAAATTAAAATAAACAGATAAATAAATAAGTAATCTGTGAAGAAAAAGAAGCCAGGTAGGAAAGCAGCACACAGACTTGGAGTGCTCAGAGTCCCATCTCCTCTCCTGGCTTCAGCTTCCTGCTCAGCATATACTCTGAGACAGCCCAAACACCTGGGAAGACTCAGATGGAGTTTCCAGTTCCTAGCTATGACCTGGTCGCACCCCAGTTGTTGTAGATATCTGGGGAGTTAACCAGCAGAGAAGTTCTCTCACCACCTTTCTCTCTCTCCATCTCTCTGGCTTTCACGTTACAATGAAAATAAATGATAGGAAATGAAAATATTTTTACCAAAAAAAAGTGTTGTGGTGAACCACTGTTCTCCAAGCCAGGGGTGATCCTTGCAGTCAGGCGTGCAAGAGAGGGAGATGACAAATTTCATGGTAGCTTTTTGCACACACTCAAATCAGACTCAGATTTCACATTTACCTCACCAGGGCAATCTGGTCCAAGAAGTGGACTGAGCGAGAAAAAAAAAAAAAAAAAAAAGAGTTCCACTAATGCAGTCAGGATGGGTTCTTCCCACTCAGCTGAATTTGAGAGGGACACAAATTATATAGCTGTGTTTTCCAGGCTAATCATAAAAGAGTTTCCACTGGGAATATATATATATATATATATGTAAATATATATATATAATATATATATATATATTAAAAGAACCTAAGAACGCAGTGCATCTTAGCTATCTGCTAGTGTAATTCAGCACTAAGTGAGCAAATGTGTTATTTCTGAATTACCCAAGTGATCGTGTGAGTTGATGATGATATACATGAACTTTTCTGTGAGGAATTGGTATTACATATGAAAACTACCCAGCCCAGCCCAGCCACTGCCATACTTAGGAAGTCTCTCTCTCTCTCTCTCAGTAAATAGATACATAAAATTTCCTTTTAAAAAACTTATCCTTGATTTTTATGGCCTGGGTGTTTTTTTGTCTCAAGTGACCTATTTCTGGGTTCAGTGTGGTAGCTTAGTGGATTGTATGCACCGTGATCCCATATAGGCGTTGACTTGTGTCCCAGCAGCTCCACTTCCCACCCAGCTCCCTGCTTGTGGCCTGGGAAAGCAGTCGAGGACGGCCCAAAGCCTTGGGACCCTGCACCCGCGTGGGAGACCCGGAGGAGGTTCCTGGCTTCTGGCTTTGGCACAGCTCAGCTCTAGGCAGTGTGGTAAATTGGGGAAGGAACCAGAGGACAGATGATCGTTCTGTCTCTCCTTCTCTCTGTAAATCTGCCTTTCCAATGAAAATAGATAAATCTCTTCTTAAAAATTACCTGCTTATTCTTCTTCTTCCAAAGACTTATTTTTATTGGAAAGGCAGATTTACAGAGAGAAGAAAAACACAGAGAAACGTCTCCTATTTGTTAACTCACTTGCTAAAAGTCATAACGGCTGGAGTTGAGCTGATCTGAAACCAGGAGCCAGAAGCCTCCTTGGGGTCTCCCACACGAGTTCAGGGATCCAAGATTTTAGACCATCCTCTACTGCTTTCCCAGGCTACAAACAGGAAGTTCTAAGGGATGTGGGTTATCTGGGATACTAAACAGTACCCATATGGGATCCCGCTGCTTGAAGTGGGAGGATCAACCAATTAAGCAATTGTGTTGGGCTCAAATTACCTGTTTTTCTTTTTTAAGATTTATTTTTTATTATTTCTTGTAAAGTCAGGTATGCAGAGAGGAGGAGAGACAGAGAGGAAGATCTTCTGTCCAATGATTCACTCCCCAAGTGACCACAATGGCCAGTGCTGTGCCTATCCAAAGCGAGAAGCAGGAACTTTCTCCAGGTCTCCCATGCTGATGCAGGGTCCCAAGCCTTTGGGCTGTCCTTGACTGCTTTCCCAGGCCACAAGCAGGGAGCTGGATGGGAAGTGGAGCAACCGGGATTAGAACCAGAACCCATATGGGATCCCGGCGCGTTTGAGGCGAGGACTTTAGCTGCTAGGCCACTTCATAGGGCCCCGCTAAAGTAAGTTTAACGGAAAATATCACAATAGCTTATATTGGCTCTAAATAGACGTGTAAATTTAAGTTTCTCCTAAAGGCAATATTTTACATTCTCCATTCTTAGTTCCTTCTTACATATAAATTAATCCAAAGCCCTCTGTATCAGCAGCAAGAGCGGTTAATAATGCAGGCTTTAAAAAGAGCAAGAGGAAAGGAGAGATGTTCCTTTGCCAGTCAAGAAGGCCTCAGGAACCGGCATTGCATAACAGATGGCCACCTGTAGTGCCATTCCACAGGAGGGTCAGTTCAAGTCCCAGGTGCTCCACTTCTGATCTAGCTTCCTGCTCATGCACCTGGGAAAACAGGGAAAGATAGCCTAAATGCTACCCACATGGGAGACCGGAATAGAGTTCTGGCTCCTAGCCTTGCGTGAACCACCCTGGCCCCTGGGGAGTGAACCAGCAGGTGGAAGAGCCCTGTCTCTAACTTTGTCTTTCCAACTGTGAGCAGGGATGTGCACGGTCAGCTACAGGGAGATCCAGCAGACTGAGTGGGTGAGCAGCACTTCAAGGACTGGCTGAGGGCTTCTGGAGAGCTGTACCTTTGCTGTGTGGTGGGAATGTGGAGCCAGACTGGCCCGGTAGAGTGATGCTGCTGCTGCCACATCCATGCATGGAAACCATGTGGCTAATTCCATGGGGCTGCACGTGGTCACCTATGCCATGGGACTGAGCACGAGCTCCGCCTCCCAGGGCTCCAGGAATATTGCAGGAGTCAGTCAAGCATGCAATGTTTCCCGGCAGGATGCCAGCAGGTGTTTAGCTACTCATCCATCCATACATTCAAGAACTGGGATGTCACCAGGGGGTGGTGCAGGGTTCCAAGGCTTTTGGCCATCCTGGACTGCTTTCCCAGGCCACAAGCAGGGAGCTGGATGGGAAGTGGAGCTGCTGGGATTAGAACAGGTGCCCATATGGGATCCCAGCACACGCAAGACAAGGACTTTAGCCACTAGACCACCTTGCCAGGCCCTATTACTGTTCTTGATAAGGGAGAAAAGACCTGGAACACACAGCAGCCATGATGTGGAGAGCTTTGTGCTGCAAACAACCAGCATAACACTCAAGCTGGAGACCTTTCCAGGGCTTTCTTCCTAGGGCCAACTGGAGCCCCACGAGGATCTGGGGTCAAATACAGGACAGTACCGCACCCCTGCACCCTACCGCCCTGGGGTGTCAGCCTCCCCTCCCAGGCGGTTTCTCTGTGCCACCCCAGTCACCTGGCTGGTTCTCAGCTGCTCCCCGGGCTGCTGTCAGCGATCCAGCGTCCTGGCTGCTTGGCGGAGCTTCGTCTGTCATCTTTCTTTGAAACTGTGATTCACAGGGTACACGCTGGGACCAGGAGCCTCTCAGCTCCCAAGACTCCAAAGCTTGTTTGCAAAACAAACTGCAGAACAGGCAGCTTGCCGAGGATTTCCTGCAGCATGCTCAGACGGGGGCGTCTAGTGCAGAGGGCTAGGTCTCATCTCTTGTTGTTGTTGTAGCGAAGGATTTATTGATTTCAAAGGCAGAATGAGACAGAGAGATGGGAAGATCCTCCATCCTCTGCGTCACACCCCAGCAATGTACCAAGCAGAAGTCAGGAGTTTCATCTAGGTCTCCCACACGGGTGCAGGGTCCCAAGGCTTTGGGTCATCCTCGACTGCTTTCCCAGACCACAAGCAGGGAGCTGGAGGGGAAACAGAGCAGCCAGGATTAGAACTGGTTCCCATATGGGATCCCGGTGAGGCAAGGTGAGGACTTTACCACTAGGCTACCTCATCAGGCCCACTTCAGTGCATTAAAAGATTACTTGTTTGGGGCTTGTGTTGTAATACAGCAGACTAAGCCTCTGTTAGTAATGCCAGCATCCCATACAGGCACCAGTTCAAGCCCTGGCAGCTTCACACTACCAATCCAGCTCCCTGCTAACAGATCTATGAAAGAAGTGGAAAGTGGCCCCAGTGTTGGGCTGCTGCACCTATGTGGTAGTAAACCAGCACATAGAAGACCTCTCTCTCTCTCTGTCTTTCCTTCTCTCTGTGGAAGTCTGCCTTTTAAATAATAAATAAGCAGATTTTTTAAAAAAATTGTTTGTATTGGAAAGGCAGATTCACAGAGATAAGGAAAGACAGAGAGCTCTTCCATTTGCAAGTGGCTGCAACAGCCAGAGCTGATCTGATCTAAAGCCAGGAGCCAAGAGTCTCCTCCAGGTCTCCTACATGGGTGTAGGGTCCCAAGACTTTAAGCCATCCTCCTCTGTTTTCCCAGGCTACCAGCAGGGAGCTGGATCAGAAGTGGAGCAGTCAGGACATGAACCTATATCCACATGGGATCTTGGTGCACGCAAGGCAAGGATTTAACCATTCAGCCATTGCACCATGTCCAATAAATAGATATTTTAAAAATATATTTATTTTGGGGCTTGTATGGTGGCATAGCATGATGATCATCCACCTGAAGTGCCAGCATCCCATGTGGGCACTGGTTCGAGTCCTGGCTGCTCCACTTCTCATCCAGCTCTCAGTTTATGGCCTGGGAAAGCAGTGGAGGATGGCCCAAAACCTTGGGATCCTGAACCTATGTGGGAGACATGGAAGAAGCTTCTGGCTCCTGGATTTGAACCGACCCAGCTCTGGCTGTTAGAACCATTTGGGGAGCAAAGCAGCAGATGGAGCCACTCTCTATCTGTGACTGGTTCAAGTGAAAAATAAATAAATCATTATGAAAGTATTTATTTCAGATAAACGTCTTTGGTTGACTTTCTGAATGCTCACAACAACTGGGGCTGGACAGAGCTAGGAGTTGAGTGATCTACCCAAGTCTTCCACATGAGTGGCAGGAACCCAATTATCTATCTTTTTGTTTTAGGATTATTTATTTATTTTTAGAATATTTATTTGTTTTTATTGGAAAGGAAGATCTACAGAGAGACAGAGATAAAGATCTTCCATCCACTGGTTCACTCCCCAAAAGGCTGCAATGGCCAGAGCTGAGCCGATCTGAAGCCAGCAGACGGAAGCCTCCTCCAGGTCTCCCATGTGCGTGCAGGGTCCTAAGGCCTTGGGCCACCCTTTACTGCCCTCTCAGGCCACAAGAAGAGGGGTGGATGGCAAATGGATCGGAAAGGACACAAACCAGTACTCAGGGGGGATCCTGGTTCTTGAAGGGGGAAGATTTAACCAATCAAGCCGTTCTGCTGGGCCCCATGATTGTTCATTTTAAAGGCAGACGTACACAGAGGGAAAGAGAGACACAGAGATCTTCCACCTGCTGGTTTACTTTCCAAATAACTGCAGCAGCCAGAGCAGGGTTGGTCCAAAGCCAGGAATCAGGAGCTTCTTCCAGGTCTCCCACAGGAGTGGAGGGGCCCAAACACTTGGGTCATCTTCGGCTGCTTTCTCAGCTGCATTAGCAGAAAGCTGGATCGAAAGAGGAACAGCTAGGACTCCCATTGGCACCTTCCTGGGATGATGCCTGTACTGCAGGGGGCAGCTTTACTTACTATGCCATAACGCCAGCCGCTCCCAATCACTTGAACTCTCACCTGCTGCCTCCCAGGGTCTGATTACTGAGCATGGAACTCAGGCACCCAGTGTGGGATCCTGTGTCTTCACTGCTTTGTTCAACGCCTGCCTTGGTTCATAAACTTGAGGACCATTTCTTGTCGTCTCATTTTTGCCCCAGCGGGGATGGTGCAGTCATACCAGTTGCATCCTGGTGTGGTTGGGGTCAGGTAGCACAATGGGTGTCAACATTTAGTGCCATACCTGGGACAGAGGCATCTCTCCACATGTGGCCTGTGCTTATTGCTCTTCATGGGTTAGCCTGTGTTTACACACTCACTGAGGGAGAACAGAGTTATGGGAGCAATGCACAGTATTTATCGCCAGGCCACGTGTGGTGGAGCCGGAAAACCCCCTGGACAGGTTGGGTCTGCTCAACTGGTGAACCTGCCTCTATCCAGCCCCATGCTGCCATCTCAAACAGCTGCTGCAGGTCCAGGGGCTGCCCGTACCTCTGCTTAACACTCCCTGGGTGCAGCTGCCTAGCTTGCTTCCCTGAGGCCTCCAGCCAGTCCCACCCTGGTCTGCATGCCTTGAGCAGGTGGTTGTGTCAAGGCAGGCCTGTGAGCACTTGCTCTACTCTGGGGGTCCCGGAAGCTCCACAGCAGCCTTCCAGCCAGCATCCCTTCCATGCCCCGCTCTCGGCAGAGCTGAGCTGCCAGCTCAGCCTGGCTTGCAGGAGGAGGCCAAAGCTCAGCATCTTGGAAGGACATCAAGGGCACTTCCTAATCCCCACGCCTGCACCTCCAGACACCCCTGGGCCGTCTTCCACCCTGGGAGCTCCCTGCTCTGACCTAGACGCTCCCCTCTGCCCTTCCAGCACCCCTTAGGGACCGTGGACCCTAACTTAGACTATTTCTTTCACAGGTTTCTTGGCCTAGCCACGGGAGGTCACTCTTGGAAGTGAGCTAGAGGACCCTGTGTGAGTCAGCTTTCACCTTTGACTCTCCCTGGCAGAGAAACTGAAGGTCCCTACACTGGACTCACACATCTGTCCAGTCAACCAGGACCCTCTACATCTGCCACATCATCTTTCTAGACTGCCCTTCTCTCCTGCAAGCTCCACTTTATCCTTTAAGAAATAAAATCTCAGGGCACGGTGTTGTGGCATTGCACATTAAGCCCCTGCCTGTGACATCAGCATCTGACTACTGGTTCGAGCCCTAGCTACTCCATTTCTGATCCTGCTCCCTGCTCATGTGCCTGAGAAAGCAGCAAAGGGTGCTTGGGTCCCTGTACCCTCGTGGGAGATTTGGAAGAAGCTCCTGGCTTTGGCCCAGCCCAACTCAGCAATGTGACCATGTGGGGTACGAACAAGCAGATGGAAGATCTGTCTCTTCCACTCTATGTATCTCTATCTTTAACGTAAACATACAAAACATTTTTTTTTAAAGCAAGCAAGTAATACAATGGCCTACTCAGTGTGGCCCCTCAGCCTCCCAGAGCTGACTTGCAACCAACAGAACAACATGTCTGATGCTTCTTTTACTCCTTCCATATTTGTCAGCAGACTTCAAGGTCAATGCCGTCTTCATCCCCTCACCGCCAGCCGCTGGCAGACACTGTGTTAAGTTCTGTGTAAAGTCCGGCTGGAGGAATGAAAGCTCTGGTCTTTGTTTTTCTTGTCCTTAGGACTAAAGCCCCATTCTAAGACCCACTATTCTGAAAAAGTAGAGATCAATACTCTTCCAAAGGGAAAAAGGTCAGAAATTGGTGCCCTGATGATGTTCAGAACCAGCAGAAAGTTTCCTTAGGTTTCCATTTGGTTTTCTTAGAGATCAGGTCATTGAGGAACAGCTGAGGCCCAGCTACGGAAGAAACATTTTTTTTTTTTAAGATTTATTTATCTTTATTGGAAAGGCAGATATACAGAGAAAAGGAGATACAGAGAGAAAGATCTTCCGCCTGCTGGTTCATTCCCCAAGTAGCTGCAAAGGCCAGCATTGAGCTGATCTGAAACAAGGAGCCTGGAGCTTCTTCCAGGTCTCCCACACGTGTGCAGGGTCCCAAGGGTTTGGGCCGTCCTCTACTGCTTTCTCAGGCCACAAACAGGGAGCTGGGTGGGAAGTGAAATAGCCAAGATATGCACTGGCACCCTTATGGCATCCCAGTGCATGGTAGGCGAGGACTTTAGCCACTAGGCTACTGCACCGGGCCCTGGAGGAACCATTTTAAAAGATTCGTTGCAAAGCCAGAGTTATATAGAGAGAGATTCCATCTGTGGGTTCACTCCCCAGCTGGTCACAACAGTAGCCAAGGATGGGCATGATTGGGGCCAGGAGTCAGGAACTCCATCCTGCTCTCCCCCCTTGAGGGTCAGCTACCACAAGTATTTGAGCGATCACCTGTTTTCCACAAGGCATCGAAGGGAGCTGGATGGGAAGTGCAGGAGCCAGAATTGAACCTCGGGACGTGGGAAGAATGTGGGCGTAGCAAGTAGCGACCTGTCTTTCTGCACACCACACCCAGCCGGGGTTGAGGCTGTGTGTGTGAACCTGTTCTATGTGTACAGCGATCATGAGCGGTGACACATACTCTCTCCTCAGCCCAGTCGCCCACGAGGTGGCTGAGCTGCTTCCATCCCCACCCCTGCTCTTAAGGAGTCCCCACTGGTGCCCAGAGAGCGAGACACCTTCACACACAGACTGTGCCCGAGGCTGTCCTCCCATACAGACACCCACGGAGATGGGCAGTACCAGGCAGGAGAGGGGACTGGTCAGGGGAGGCCACTCAGCTGTGAGTCTCTTGGGATGGCCTCCTGATGGAGGGGCTGTTCAGACAATGCTTCCACACCCACTGTGCTCCACTCACGAAAATTCACCTTCATTGCCTAGCATTGGAAGTCAAAATATCCTGCCCCTGGGGCCAGTGCTGTGGCATAGTGAGTTAAACCACTGCCTGCAATGCCAGCATCCCCTACAGATGCAGCATTGAGTCCTGGCTGCTGCTCCTCTTCCTCCTCTTCTTCATATTCCTCCTCCTCCTCTTCTTCATTTTACAAGTCCATCATTCTTCTATTTAAGTGTATCATGACGCTCTAGGTATAGACAATGATACAAAGTCCAACATCCTATTGTCAAAATGTATCGAACAGTTTCATTGTGCTCCACTTCTGATCCAGCTCCCTGCTCATGAGCCTGGGAAAGCTGTGAAAGATGGCCAAGTACTTGGGCCCCTGCCATCCCTGAGTGAGACCTGGAAGAAGCCCCTGGCTCCTGGCTTTGACCTGGTCCAACCCAGGTCATTGTAGTCATTTGGGGAGCAAATCAAGAGTTGGAAGATCTCTCTGTGTCTGTCTCCCCTCCTCTCTCTTTCAAGCAAACAGATGCATTCAAAAAAATAAATTCTGCAGGAATATAAACCTATATTTACATTTTATTTGCTGAAGTACCTTCGTACGGGGTGGGAGACGGCGTGGAAAGCCTATAGGGACAGCAGTGTAAATCACAGCTGTGCTGACCCAACAGCTGGATCTTCGTTTCTGCACTTACTCATCCCAGAAGTCGCCGCCTACTCCATGAGCTTCGGGGACACCTATTGTCAACACGGTGCTCCTGGGTAAAAATCTGCTCTGGAGAAAATGCTCTTAGATGTGGTCCAGCCAGCCTTCTAGCAGCCAGGAGAGGAGATTGGCAGCTTGCTTTTACTGGAGTGTCTTTGGGAGCTTAGCCCTCCCCTCTCCTGCCCATTCCCAGCCCTTCTAATCAAAAACCTTCTAGGGCAGTAACTCCCTCCACAAGGAAAATTAAATTGCTCTTAGCCACCTGGCTTTTTACTTAACGTGTTTGCAAATTGCTCTTGCAACTCCCTTTGGAACTCCAGGTTTAACTACTAGAAAGAAGGAGCGTGCTGAGAGAGAAACAGATAAATAAAGTTTTCCTGGTTTTCTAACAGTCAGTATCACCCTCTCTACATTCCTATTTTTGCCATTTAATTAGTTTTGTCTTCCAGATTTTCTTTTTTTCCCTAAGATTTGTTTATCTGAAAGAGATACAATACAGAGAAAGGAGGAGACACAACACACGCACACACACACACACACATCCCATCACCCCCCCACTCCACACCCATCCGCCCTCCCGAACATGTGCTAGTTCTTTCCCCAAATGGCTGCAAGAGTCAGGGCTGGGCCAGACAGAAGCCAGGAGCCAGGAACTCCATCCAGGTTTTCCATGTGGGTGGAGGGGGCCCAGGCAGTTGGGCCATCCTCTGTTAATTTCCCAGGTGTATTAACAGGGAACTGGATCAAGAGCGGAGCTGCTGAGACTTCAACCAGCCTTCATACAGAAGGCTGGCATTTGAAACAGATGGTTTGACCCTGTTCGCCACAAGGCTGGCCTCCACCCTCCAAAATGTAATAGTAAAACATATTGTCTTTCCACCCCTCACCCTGCTGTGTGTGTCCTTTATGGGGTGCCATGGGACTGCAAGGCCAATGTCAGAGACCCTATCTTTCCCTATCTTTCTACTGTTTTCTGACTTGCTATCTTAGTAGCTCAGTGATCAACTGACAGGAGACACTATTGACAATTAGCCAAAAGTTCTCTAAGACCTTATGGAATAGCAAACACTTCATTTCCACCACAGTGAGTTGAGTCATCCTCAATGGCCACTGAAAATGAGTGATTTTTTTTAGAGCTGTTTGCTTTTTGAATTGTTATTAATAAAAAAAACAGTAGCAAATGTAGGGCCCGGCGGCGTGGCCTAGCGGCTAAAGTCCTCGCCTTGAACACCCCGGGATCCCATATGGGCGCCGGTTCTAGTCCCGGCAGCTCCACTTCCCATCCAGCTCCCTGCTTGTGGCCTGGGAAAGCAGTCGAGGATGGCCCAAAGCTTTGGGACCCTGCACCCGTGTGGGAGACGTGGAAGAGGTTCCAGGTTCCCGGCTTCGGATCGGCGCAGCACCGGCCGTTGCGGCTCACTTGGGGAGTGAATCATCGGACAGATCTTCTCTGTCTCTCCTCCTCTCTGTATATCTGACTTTGTAATAAAAATAAATAAATCTTAAAAAAAAAAAAAAACCAGTAGCAAGTGTGAACACACACACACACACACACACACACACACACACACAAATCTTTGAAGCCTTGTCACAGTGGCCCAGTGGTTAAATCCTTGCCTCGCATGCACTGGAATTCCAAAGAGGCATCAGTTCAGGTCCCGGCTACTCCACTTCCCACCCAGCTCCCTGTTTGTGGCCTGGGAAAGCAGTAGAGGATGGCCCAAAGCCTTGGGACCCTGCCAACTACTTGGGAGACGAAGACGAGGCTCCTGGTTCCTGACCTTGTATGAGTTCAGCTCCAGCCCTGGTGGCCACTTAGGGAGTAGACAAGCAAATGGAAGACCTTTCTCTCTGTCTCTCCTTTTTTCTATAAATCTGCCTTTCCAATAAAGATAAGTAAATCTGGTGTTGTGGCACAGTGGTTTAAGCCACCACTTTAAATCCATATCAGGGCAGTCCAGGTCCCTGCTAATACACCTGGGAAAACAGAAGAAGATGGCCCATGTGCTTTGGCCTCTGCACCCAAGTGGGATACCCAGATGGAATTCCAGGTTCCTAGTTTGGCCTGGCCATTTGGTGATTGAACCAATGGATGACGGGTCTGTATGCGTGTGTCCCTCTCTCTCTTTTCATACTACCTTTCATATAAATTAAAATAAATTTTTTTTCATTAAAAAAACCTTTACTCCCACTGAGGACAGTGATTAGGTACGTTTCATCCTCACTTTCAGTTTAATGCTTGAAGTTGGTATTTGTCTACACAAACAGATGTCTTGTCCTAAACAATTTCCTCCGCTGTGTTTATTACTTGCAGGCAATGAAGCTTATTCAGAAGTTAATGATAAGACATGGATGGGAGCATTTGGACACCGGGAGATTTGGGGCTAGGAAATTCCCTAGGACTACAGTAACTAGTGTACAATGAAGACGAGAGATGGAGCTGGCATTGCCCAGTGCTAGAAAGGCCAGTTGAGAAACCTATGTTCTGTGAAGCACATGGGGTCCCACCCATCTCTGCTTCTGGCTCCAGCATCCTGCTCATGAACTCCCAGGTGCAAGTGCCTGAGGTCCTGGCACTCCTGTGGAGACCCAGGAGGGGTTCCTGGCTCCCAGTTCTGGCCAGACTCAGTCCTGAATCTTGTGGGCATGTGGAGCATGGGCTGGCAGATCAAAGATATCTCTGTTTTTCTCTCTATCTCAAATAAATAGAGTTTAAAGATAAAGTCATCAGGCTAAATCCTTACCTTGCAAGCTCCAGGATCCCATATGGGCACAAGCTCATGTCCTGGCTGTTCCAGTTTCCATCCGGCTCTTTGTTCATGGCCTGGGAAAGCAGTAGAGAACAGCCAATAGCCTTGGAACTCTGCTTCTGCATGAGAGACCCAGAAAAAACTCCTGGGTTCTGGCTTTGGATCAGCTCAGCTCCAGCTGTTGCAGCTGGAGTGAATCAGTGGAGAGAAGATCTTTCTGTCTCTCCTTCTTTCTGTAAATCTACTTTTCCAATAACAATAAATAAGTCTTAAAAAATGAATAAAGTTATATAGGAGTGGAAACATTTCTTTTTTTTAAAGATTTATTTATTTTTATTGCAAAGTTAGTTATACAGAGAGGAGAAGAGACAGAGAAGAAGACACTCCGTCCGATGATTCACTCCCTAAGTGACTGCAATGGCCGGTGCTGAACTGATCCAAAGCCAGGTGCCCAGATCCTTTTCTGGGTATCCCAAGTGGGTTTAGGGTCCCAAGGCCACAAGCAGGGAGCTGGATGGGAAGTGGAGATGCTGGGATTAGAATCGGCACCCATATGGGATCCTGGCACGTTCAAGGCGAGGAGTTCAGCCTCTAGGCCACGGCGCCGGGCCCACTGGAAACCTTTTAATGCAATGATACCAGCATCACTTTTTTTTTTGTATAAAAGGAAAACACAGGCAACAAAGTATAGATCAATGGAATTACTAAGAAACTTCAGCAAAGCAACCTCAAAATTTAGCACAACCTATATAGAATGGGAGAAAATAGCTGCTAACCCAGGCATCACGCAGAATTCATATTCAGAACACACAAGGAACTGAGACGTATTCAACAACAAACACTCAAACAATTCACTTAGAAATGGGCAAATGACCCAGAGAAACTTTTCTCAGAAGAAACACACACACATAGCCAAGAAGTATAAGGAAAAATGCTCAACTATATTAATCATCAAGGAAATGCAAACCACAACACCAAGGAGGTGTTACCTAACCTGTCTTGGGAGGGACAAAAGGAAAGTAATAACGCTGCTGAAGGAGCAGGAGGAGCGGGAAACGATTGTTGGGAATGTCAGTTGGTGCACCCCAACGGGAAATGGTAGAGCCAGGACTATAAGTGCCAGAAAACCCAGGAGTCCGTGATCCAAAGAAACGGATGTTGGGCTGCCGAACGAAACCTGCTTCAACATCCTATTGCAACATTATCAGCAACATCCAAGCTACGGATCCACTTAGATGTCCATCCCAATGGATAAGGTAGATAGATGTTGGGGCTAGCACCGTGGCATAGTAGGTCAAGCTTCCACTTGCAGTGCTGGTATCCCATATGGGTTCGAGTCCTGGCTAATCCGCTTCTGATTCAGTTGTCTCCTAATACACCTGCAAAAACAGCAGAGGATGACTCACACCCTTGGGACGCTGCACCCACACGAGAAATCCAGAAGAAACTCCTGGTTCCTTTGCAGCCATTTGGGGAGTGAATCACAGATGAAAGATTTCTTTCTTTATGACTCTGCTTTTCAAATAGAAGTAAATGAATTTCTTCCCCCCTTCTTTCTTTCCCTCCTTTCTTCCTGCCTTCCCACCTTCTTTTTCTACAAATGACTCAAGTCTGGTACAGAACTCAACTAACTAATCCTCACCCTGACAATCCTGGCATCCCATAGGGACACCAAAGTTTGTGTCCCGGCTGTTCCATTTCCCATCCAGCTTCCTGCTTTTGGCCTAGGAATGTGGGAAAGTGACAAAGGATAGTTCAAGTCTTTGGGCCCCTGCACCTACTTGGGAAACCTGAAAGAAGCTCCCGGCTTTGGACTGGCTTAGCTCTGGCCATTGTAGCCATTTAGGGGCGCGGGGTGGACCAGTGGACAAAAGATCTTTCTCTCTTTGGTTTTTCTTCTCTCTGTAACTCTGCCTTTCCAATAAAAATAAATAAACAAATCTCTAAAGAAAAAATTTTAAATGAAATTATATATACACACAACAGAATATGGTCAGTCATGAGAAAAGAATATGGAATACTGTGCTGGCGCTGGAGGCCATTGTTGAGTGACATAAGCCAATCTTGGAAAGGCACTTGCGCACTAGAAAGTTGATTTTGTAGAATCGCTGAAAGGAGTGGACGGAGAGAGGCAGGATGACATGTTTCAACACACAGCCGGATGCGAGACTCAGCTCCGAGGTGCAGCTGGCTGTCGTCTATAGCAATTGACTGCAGGGTTTACGAAGAGCCGGAAAAGGATTCCCAGGGCTAACAAGCGGTGGGTGTTTCAGAAGATGGGGAAGGGGGTGAGACTTGTAGGCAGTACTCTCAGGGATGCAGGCCCTCTGGGTCTCACGGCAGACCCTCACGCACGCAGCCACCACGTGCCTTTTAAATTTGTCCGTGAGGGGTGGCGGTCAGACAAACCCAAGTTTCTGTGTTCTCCGGGAAAGGGGAGGACAGGAGGGGAAGGAAACGACGGGAGAGATAGGGTGGGTGCACTGGGGACAAGAGTGGGTTCATCTGGGTTGTTAAAGCTCCCTGCTCCTGTTGGCGCGAGGAGTTGAGGTACTATTCCCAGCCTCCCAAATCCGGGGCGGGAGGGGGAGAGTGGGGTGCCGTGGGAGAGACATTATGGAGCTGACGTAGTTCAGCATCCCGCGATCCTGGTCTCACCCTGCAGGATTACTGTTAGACAATGGACGGATTTATGGCCGTGCAATCTCTTTGTTGTTGGTATTCTTAAAGCATTTTTAAAACAGAAACGCACAGCTTGGCTGAGTGCAACGCCTGCACCAGGAAGTTGTGCAATTTTCGTTCGACGAGGCAAAAATAAATAAATAAATAAATAAATCCCTTGCGTCTCTAAAGGCTGAGAAAGCACAGCAGACTTCAGCCAGCACTGTAGCCCAGAGGAGACTGCAGTGTTGGCACGAACCTACTGGACTCCGGTTCTAGAGAACCGGATGTTCCCCTTCTTGTTTCTTTTTTCCCCTCTTTTAATTCGCGTTTATTTACAGACAGTTCGCAGCACGTTTGAATGAAGTTGGGTCTCCTTGTGAAAGCAAGAAACTTGAAAACAAGTATTTTAAAAAACAAAACAAGCAAAACACCAGAGCCTTTAACTGGACCAAGATAAGGACGCCCCATTCCTGCTGGGCTACCCCATCCCTTGAGGGAGCCAGTTTTTCTAAAGGGCTCCAAACGCTAGAAGGGGAGTTCATTTGCTGTGGAATCTTCCACCACCTGCTGATAACTAATTGAAACACCACTATTATGGATTTCACAAAAACCCTCTCAAAGCAAAGGTTACATAACTCTCTTGCTATTCCCTGCTATCTATGACACAGATTACACACACACTCTTTGGGACAGCCCTGAGCATCTGCTATATTCAGAAGGTTGTAGGTCTAACGCCAGCGATCCAGGGTCACACAGCACTTGGTGGGCTGAAGAAAATTGGGTACCTGTGTCTTTAAATTTCCTCCTGCTAACTTTGCATCAGCAATGCTGGCAAGCAGTGGTATGTTAGAAAGTAAAAGCCCAGCCATTGCTTGGTGCTTTTTGCCTCTTGCTAGCAACTTACATACAGGCTTCAATCTTCAGAATACTTGGGTCCCACCGAAAAACAAAACAAACAAACTCTTTTTAAAAGATGCATTTATTTATTTGAGAATTGAGAGAGAGAGAGACAAATGTCATCCTGTTGGCTCACTCCCCCAGATGGCTCATTGGCCAGAGCTGGGCCAGACGGTAGCCAGAACCCAGGAGCTTGTGCAGGATCTCCATGTGAATGACGGGAGCCTAAGTCCTCTGCTGCTTTCCCAGACCGTGAGCAGGGAGCTGGGTCAAAAGTGGAGCACACAAGACATGAACTGTGCCCTGTGGGCTATGGGGATTGCAGGCAATGGCTAAGGTCGGGCCTCCTTCCCAATCACCACTGCCCCCTTAAAAAAAAAATGCACACACACACTTTTTAGATGAAGCTTGCAAACTAGAAATTTCTAAGCAGTCAGAATTTTACTGAAAAACAAACAAAAAACAACATGCAAACCATGCTTCTTATGAAACATTTAACCCCAAGCCAAGCACCAAGAATCTTGAGCACAGAATGACAACTGCATTTCACCCGCACCAACCCGGTGGAAGTCACCTCCCTTCAGCTAACGTAACTCACTCTGTAAGCAGGGGACAACAAACAAGGTCACCCATGAGGACACCAGGGTCTAGGGCAGGTGTCAGGGCTCAATTACACATCATGACAGTGACGAGGCCTGTGTGCCTAGACTGTCCCAAATCCCCGCCCTGTCCTGAGCTGCCTCCTTCCTCACTGTCTCCATCACACCCCCTGTCCTAGTGACTCCAGGGAACATGAGCTGCCCCTGGTGATATCTCCTAGTGTTGGCCTTGCGTGGGTTTTTGGTTGTAGAACAATCAGTTCTGAATCAATGCCCATCCAGCCTCATCCCACTGATGCACTCCTGAGCTGCAGTGGCACATTGGCAACTTTGTTGTTACTGTTTTTGTAAGATTTATTTATTTTTATTGGAAAGGCAGATCTACAGAGAGGAGAGACAAAGAGATAGAGCTTCCACCTGCTGGTTCACTACCCGAATGGCTGCAACGGCTGGAGCTGAGCTGATCTGAAGCCAGGAACTTCTTCCAGGCCTCCCACGCAGGTACACAGTCCCTAAGACTTTGTTTCGTCCTCTACTGCTTTTCTCAGACCATAAGCAGGGAGCTGGATGGGAAGTGGAGCAACTGAAACATGAACGGGTGCCCACATGGGATGCTGATCCCTTTAGTTAGGGGATTAACTAGTTGAACCATTGCACTAGCAGTGAGAATTGTATTGTTGTGGACTAGGTTGGGCCTAATATTCCTTTTTCAAGGTTCTTGCTTCTTAGAAGAAGCATGCAAAGTAGGGGTACAAATACGATGTGCGAAGTGAGAAAATTTACCTACAATGTGATGAAATCACACCTGGAGACTGAATGGGTTTGGAAGGACAAGGTCAGGGAGATTTCTACCCTTCAGTCTCTGCAGAGAGAGACCTTCCCTCGCCATTGCTAGGTAAGAGGGAGTACATCCTGGAGAAGGGGTCATTTCCATACAGATCGGCAGATGTGTGGGGATAGGTGTGACCCTAAGGTAGTTCCCTGCCTATCCCTTATCAATATGAAAAGCCAACAGTCAGTAGCTCTGCTGCCAGATTAGAATAGGCTGACCTGCAATCAGCTTAGGGACACTGAGTCCACTGGGGGGGGGGGTGTTGCAGGTGCAGCTGGGCAGGGAGCACACAGCAGCGCACGTGGGCACAGCTGGGCGCTTGTGACTTCCACGCAACATCTGTGTGGGTGTCTCCTTTTGATCTGTAAAGAACCTGCGGGAGGCTGGGAGGCAGGGAGGCAGGGAAAGTTGAGTTGCAGGGTAAACATTTGGCCTGGGTCACCCAGGGTCACACCCTCTTTCACTCCCCCACACACCCAGAGCCTTGACAGGAGGCCAAGGGGTTCAGATCTTTCTGGTGGAGTAGCAGGGGACTGCTGGGTCCCTAAGGGGGAAGGGAGGTCAAGGTCAACCCCAGGGGCAGTGATTTCTGCTTGAGGGAGCCCCAGGAGATGGGGCCAGAGGAAGACATGTGGTGAGGATGGGCTGGGTAGGGGATGCCTCCCTCCTGGGGAGCTGTGCCCTAGGGTTGTCTGCAGCAGGACAGGAAGGGGTGTCCCTGACCTGCTATCAGGAACCCCGCAGAGGCCCTCTGCAGCAGACTTGGGCACAAAAGGAGCAAACTGTCAACCTGCCTGGGTAGTACTCACTGTGAGTCCATCCACAGGCTAGGCGTGCAAGGCAGGGTCTGGGAACGGGACCCCAACCACCCTGACAGCCAGAGTCCCCTTCAAACACCACCAGACAGCCGCTCACTCTTCCTCACAGAGCTGGAAGCCCCAGACCGAGCTGTGCACAGGTGGACCCCAGGGCTCCGGGCTGCAAACACACTAGCCACAGGAAGCCACTGAGCTCCCCAACGGGTAGAAGGGCAGGCAGGCAGGCAGACAGACACACACTGTCTGTGTCACCCCCACTGCCACAGCACCTGGACTCAGTCAGCACCCTCCAGCCAGGCAACTCCCTGCAGAGTTTGGGAATCTGGCAAAAAGAGACCAGCTTCCTGGAACTCTGGCCGGGGCGGTGGGGGGACGTGGAGGCAGGAGCCCAGTTGTGACTTGAAGGGAGCTGATTTTTCACCGCAACCTGGCAGAGCAGGTTGTACCAGAACCAGGAGGTTGGCTTTCAGCTGTGATAAGGGCTTGGCTGCAAATCCCAGGTTAAAGTGGAGAAGGAACCCAAGGGTGTGCTTGGAGTTGGGGAAGGAGGCGGGGGAGGATCTATAAGAATCAGGCATATGGCCAGAAGAGGAATCCACGGCCCAGTGTGGCCCAACTCATGTCTGGAGCTCAGTCCATGCCCTCTTCCTCCCTCCAGAAAGTTAAGCTCTGTCCCATGTCTGTGAAACTTGAAACAATAGGAGAGGAGATGGTTGTATGAGAGCCAGTGAAACCCCTAACCCCAAGACAGCACACACTTGCCTTTTTTTTTTTATTGATTACATTGCATTATGTGACACAGTTTTACAGGCACTGGGATTCCCCCTACCCCTTCCCAACCCGCCCCCCATGGTGGATTCCTCCACCTTGTTGCATTACCACAATTCAAATTCAGTTGAGATTCTTTCATTGCAAGCATCTACCAAGCATAAAGTCCAGCATCTTATTGTCCAGATAAATTCAACGGTTTCTTGGGGAGACCATCTCTGGTCTGAAGGTAGAGCCAGCAGAGTATCATCCCGTTCAATTAAAAGCCCCGACATTACATCAGTAACAATTTATAACGTTATGGAATTAGTTGACATGGTATTGAGTAACCAATATGTTAAAAGCGAAAAAGGAAAAAAAAAGAATGCAAGTTCTGAACCACATCCTGTGACTTCTACATTGACATTTCAATTATTAGTTTATATACAACTGGGTTCTATACACCTTAAAATGGCTATAGATTACTATTCAACTGTCTCATGTCTATTTTAATTTTAGTAGTTAGCAGTTTATAGTGTTGAAGCATGATTTTGCTGAACCTGGCTGTTTTTCAGATAGTCTAACTCTATAATTCTAACAGGATATATGTCAACAGTTTAGGTGAACAGTTTTAGGAGGGTGTGCAGAGAAATCTTCAATACCCCAGTGAGGAGTAACTAATCTTTGTGTCCCACCCAGTGAGTTATAAGTGCATCCCCGCTGACTGTTTCCTGTCTGTTTCTAAGCTTTCCTTGTTGTTCTCTGTCTATCTATTCTAGTTTTTTTTGGTTTATTTGTTTGTTTTGAGGGGTTTCTGGAGCGCTCCTGATGGTCATTAAGAGAGAGGGTGGGGACCCAAAGTCAGAACCAGGCAAGGACCAGAGAAAGCTCCTCTCCCTAGTCCCGAAGGAAGTTTACTGTTCTTCTGTTTCTGCGGACCGCTCAGTGCTCCTGGTTGTCATTCCGATGACCTTGGATCCTGCAAGGCAGGACTTGAGCTTCTTCCATCCCATGTGGTAGATCCAAATGGGGGTGGGTGACCTCAGAGTTCTCGGCCTCCAAAGACTCTCCAATTCCCCGTGGTCTCCTTGGCAGTTGGGATGTAATCCTTGGTGCTCGTACTGATAGTCCTTGGTGAGGATCTGGGAGTCTTCAGGGTTGGGATACAAGCCTCCTCCTGTCCTGCTCCACTCTGGGGTCCCCCCTGCTCTGATGCACTTGCCTTTGTTCCGTGGGTCTGTGTGGAAACCAGTGTCTGAGCTCCGTGAATGTATACCTGGCAGACGAAGAGCAGCACAACAGGATTTCAGATTCGCAGATGAAATAAGGCAGATCATATGATGTTGCTGCCATATCAATCCACATACTTGAAAGATTGAGTTACTGATTTGAAAGAGTTAGTGAGAGAGAGGCATCTTCCATTTACTCGTTTATTCCCCAGATAACCACAACATCCAGTGCTGTGCCAGCACAAAACCAGAAGCCTGGAGTTTCATCCAGGCCGACCATGTGGGTACAGGAGTGCAAGCATGTGGGCCATCTTCTGTTGCTTTCCCAGGCATATTAGCAGGAAATTCTATCAAAAGTGAAGCAGCCAGGACTTGAACCATCACCCATAGGGGAGATGCCAGCGCCATAGTTGGATTAGCTTGCACCACAGCGCTTCCCCTGCCAATATCTGTGTTTGGTACATGTAGGAGGTCAGTGAGCACAGGATTACAGTTGGAGGAGAATAACCAAATGGCTACCTTTTATATACCTTATTGGATGTCATTTGCATAAGAACAGTTGAGTGGAGAGTATGTATATGAGAACACCTGGTGGAATATACAAGACAAAAGAGTTCCAAACAAAAGCATTGATGGTTTTGTTGATGAGCTCAATACTTCCTCCCTTATCCTGTATGGCCCTCAGTGTATAAAGTTTGATGCCACTAATAAACTATGGCTTTTGACCATCAGTCAGGGTCCACGTGTGTTATTGTCGGCTCCGTGCACCAAGTCCATCGCTGTGGGACAGCGACAGGTACACAACCATATGCCCAGCAGAATGGGCTTTCTTTTCTCCACGGAGGCTGTTGCTGCTCTACGTAAGCAGTCCCCTGTTCTGCAGGTGGCAGTCTCTGAGACCTGATTCTCGGGAGGGCTTTATGCTAATGAAATGATCCCAGCCACAGGTGCCTATCCCTGCCACGTGCCTAGAAACAAATCCTAGAGAAAAGAAACAACCCTTGCCGGCTCCCCGGCCACTCCATAGCTTAACCTGACACCCTCTTCCCATTTTGTGGATATTTTAGGTGCTAAAGAAGCTGCAATGCTAACAGAACAGGCTTACCATTTGTTTGTTTGCTGTGGTTGTTTTTTGTTGTCTTGCTTTCCTAGCATCAGCAATAAAGAAACCAGTCAGATTGTGAGCTCTGGTTTCCAAATCTACTCTCTGGATGGCTTTGTGCAAACAGCAGGACTGAAATAGAGTGTCTAGTCCACAGCAGCTCAGAGGGGTGGGATCCCGGCCTTGCACAGACTGCCTGGCTGTGCCCCGAGTACTTCACAGCCAGTGCTGCAGTCATCTGAGCAATGAGGCAAGGTCACAAAGCTCCCTGTCACGGGGGCTGGGCTTGTGTCTGAATCCAGCCTTGGCCTCTCTCCTGTCATTCCAGCACATGTATGTGTATCCATGTACTTGCATGCACAACCATGTGTGTGCCTGGGTTCCCCATGTGCATATGTGTCTCTGTGTGCACCCATGGGCACACGTGCACATCCAACGTGTGTGTATCCATGGCCATACATACGTGTAACATATCTGCATACCGGCACCTGTGTGCCTGAGCATGCACAGATCACAACTTCGTGTCTTTGGGAGCACATTCTTACGTCAAGTCACGGTGAATTCTAGGATGTAAGAAAACAGTAGTAAAAGTGGGATGCCAAAGCAGGAGGGAGACAGGCGTCTCAGGCTACCATGGGCGGCTCACTGCCCAGTTGGGGACAGTCCAGGGACCCTGAGATTATAGAAGCAGGCCCTCTTCAGGCCCCCAGGGGGGACACAGCTGCCTCCTCTGCCGCTCTGCTTCATAACTCACTTTCTACAAAATGAAATAAGAGTTTGGTATAAAGCTGCTGTAAAACCGCAGGCCACTCAGAGAGGGCAAATCGCTAGCAGATGGCGTTTGGGATTGGAGTACAGTCACAGGCCTGCCAGTGATCAGACGAGAGGTCAGAGAACAGAAACCCTCTAATCATCACAGCGGGGAAAGGAGGCGCTCTAGGTACCCATGACATCCGGGGTCCTGGCAGGAAGGCCAGGGCTCTCCGAGGTGAAATGCTGCACCTCTGAATTTCACCCTTTAGCAAGAGTGAGGTAGAGTCAACCTACACGAGGACCTATCAGAGCAGGCAGATTCTCCTTTGGCTTTCCTGTAAACGTTAAGAGGCTAGTGTTTCATCAGAATGCAAGCCATTCCTTACTTTGTCTTACCCTGCAATTGTATAGAACGAATGACAGGGCTTCAACTGAAAGGGGAGAGGTAATGTTTGCATGTGTGTGCATGTGTGTACATATGCATATGCATTGCATCTGTGTGCACAGCACACACACCGAAACACATGTGCATATATGCGCTCATGTTGCATATTGTGTGCCTGTATATGTGAACATATATATTTGCTCATGTGAATACGACATCTGTGTGTGTGTGTACATACTATAATTTTTCCCTATTGTGAATAATGGTTCTGTGTTCCATGGTATGCTTTTCTCTCTTGGGCTGAGAGTATCATTTCTTTATTTTTTTTTTTTTGGTAAGATTTATCTTCTTTTTATTGGATAGTCAGATATACAGAGAGGAGAAGAGACAGAGAGGAAGATCTTCCCTCCATGGATTCACTCCCCAAGCGGCCGCCACAACTGGAGCTGAGCCGATCCAAAGCCAGGAGCCCAGAGCTAGGAGCTAATTGCAGGTCCCAAGGCTTTGGGTTGTCCTCGACTGCCTTCCCAGGCCACAAACAAGGAGCTGGATTGGAAGTGGGGCCACTGGGATTAGAAGAACTGGCACCCATATAGGATCCTGGGCATGCAAGGCAAGGGCTTTAGCCAATAGGCTACTGCGCAGGGCCCAATGATAACATTTCTATTTTCATTGTACTTATCAGCCTGGCTGAACACACCTAACACCATCAGGCGTCAAGCCTTTCGAAGGCATCCACTGAGCTGATCAGGAAAAAGCCTAGGGTAGCCCTGAGTCTGGACGCTACCCAAAGTCCTTCTTCTGGGCAGTCAACTTCATCAGACACAGTGAATACTTGAAAAGAATGCATTTCCTGAGTCAGCGCTGTGGGTAGAGAGGCAGCTAAAGACGCCTACACAACACAGCAGGGTGCAAGTCCTCTCTGATCGACACTTGCCAGTAACAGCTGTTACTTCGGGAGTACCAGTAACCTGGCTATTTTCTGTAGGTGGTTCAGATGTAAACAGTTGCTTGCTTTTTGGGATGGGGGCACACGGGCATGGAGGCGCAGAATGGGACATATTTCTGGCTAGTGTAGCAGAAGCTGACCGAACAGGCTAGTCCATTTGTTTTGGTTTGGTCGTACGTGGCTCTGGGCCACGGAAAATTGCAGAGTGGTCAGGGAGCTGTACAAAGAACGCCCTTTTGTCCATGACCTCAGAATCCCAAGGCTTTGAGCATTCGGGGGCCCCTCTGACATTCTTCACATCTCCCCTGGGAATGGGGATTTGGTAATGAGGTGGTTTGCTGAACTTGGGAGTCCACTGCAACTTAGCCCACCCCTCAAAACTCATATCAGATACCAATCCACTTCGATGGGTGCATGTATCCTCACCTCTGGTGGCCTGTGGCTTAAGCAAAGACCAAGGAGCTTCCCATCAGCCAGCTCAACATGTCAACATGTCAATCTATTTATCCTTTGGTTCAGTCAGTAAGTAGGTCTGTCAGTCTGTTGGTAATCTGTCAGTTGAAGTTGTGAGGTCAGTGTTGTGGTGCTGTGGGTTGAGCCGCTACTTGTGACAGCAGCATCCCATATGGATGCCGGTTCAAATCGTGGCTGCTCTGCTTCCACCCCAGCTCTCTGTTAATACTCCTGGGAAAGCAGCAGAAAATGGGTCAGATATCTGGGCTCTTGCCGTCCACCTGGGAGACCCAGATGAAGCTTCTGGCTCCTGGCTTCAATCTGGCCCAGTCCTGGCTATTGGGGTCACTTAGGGGGTGAATCAGTGGGTGAAAGATCTTTTTTTTTCTGTCTGTCTGTCTCTCTTTCTCTGTTTCTAACTCTGCTTTTCAAACAATCACACAAATGTATCTTTTTAAAAAGAATCAGGGTGGTGACTTGAATCCAGGCACTCCAATAAGTGTTGCAAGTGTTGATTTCCTAAATGCTAAGCCTAAACGCATCCCACAACATCATTACAATTACAATTGTGAAATAAAGTCCCCTTCAGCCTAGGTGTGACAGGTGTCTGAAGCCCAAGGGGGCTTTGTGTTTGGCCTTGGGTCCCATCCCCAGGAGACCTCGTTAGCCATACACAAGCATTCTTGCAACAATCCTGAATCTGCATTTCTGGTCCCAGTTACAGCATGGTGCACCTGCTGTTGGGATGGCTGCCTTGATGTCTGCCTCATCCATTTCCTTCCCATGATCAACCTGACTGTGTGGCTGAACTCAAACGGAGCTGAGGTCCTGACCCTGAGGACCACAGCCTTAAACTTCTGGCTAGTGCCACCTGCCCGTGACACGCCTCACCTGCCTCATGGAAGAGGCACTGGTTGCTGGCTTGCTTAGGAGTGATAGCAGAGATGATGAACCTGTTACACGAGTTAGACATGACCACCATGGGGCTGGCACCATGTCATAGAGGGTCAAGACATTGCCCACGAAGCCAACGTCCCATGCAGGCTCTGTCTCCTGTCCTGGCTGCTCCACTTCTGGTCCAGCTCCCTCTCAATGTGCTTATGAATGGCAGTAGGAGATAGCTCCAAGTGCTGGATCTCTGCCCACCCCTGATGTGAGAGTTTCTCTGTCTTTCAAAATATATGCATTTTTAAGACTAGCCCCCTCATTGTTTATCTGCCTGCATTTTTTGAACCAGCCTCCCTGTGTCCGAACTACTTGTAAAAAAAAAAAAAAAATCACTTGCCTCTTTATAAACCCCAGCTTTGTTTGTCATTTTGGGGAGACGATCAGGGTGTTTGGGCGGTAACACTTTGCCTGGGCACTGAAGCAGAGGCATAAAGGAGGCCTCCTTTTACAGAACTCGTCCTGCTATCTTCTGGAAAATCCCTTCCTCGTGATGTCTGCTCATGTCACTTATGCTATGCCTGACTGCAAACTTGCTCTGCCCCTCCTGGGACAGTCTTCCAGCATGGCCTGCCTGTGCAACATGATGTTTTGAAACGTGTGTACCTGGGGGATTGACTCAATAAGTCTAATGAACATAGCCACTGTGTAACATACTTAAATGGTATATATGTGTGTGAGATAAGCACACTTAAAATGCATTGCCCGTGGCAATTCTCAGTTATGCAATCCCTCACTGTTAGTGATGAATGCCCAACTTTGGGAAGAAGACAAAGATTTTGAACTGTTTCTACACATTTTTTTTCATCCTCCCTACCCGAAACTAGTTATTTGTGGAAACAGGATACTCCTCGTCCTTTGGAAATTCGAACCACGTCAGCATGGAAAACTCCCTGGTAACCTGTGGATAATAATAATAGTAAGTAAACATTAAACCTCCAACCATCTGTGTCTAAACAACTGAAAAACCAGGGGGAAAACTTCAGAATTTAGGGATACCATTTGAGTCTGCTCTAAGCAACAAGCAAAGGTGAGCCTCATGGTGAGTTTATTTCTTAAAAAGTAAGTATATTCCTTTATGTTCAAGAAAGGAAGGAAGGAAGGGAGGGAGGAAGGAAGGAAGGAAGAAACTCCATGCTTATGACCTGGCAAAACATCAGAAGATGGCCCAAGTGTTTGGGCCCCTGCACTTACATGGGAGACCAGGAAGAAGCTTCTGACTTTGGCCCGGCTCCTGCCGTTGCAGCTACTGGGGACTGAACCAGCAAGTAGAACAGCTCTGCCTTTCTCTCTCCGTAACTCTGCCTTCCAAAGAAAATAGATCTTTAGAAAATAATAAGACAAATCTTGAAAAAGCTGGGCCTGGCACGGTAGTCGAATGACTAAAGTCCTCACCTTGAATGTGCTGAGATCCCATATGAGCGTCAGTTCTAATCCTGGCAGCCCTACAACTAGCTCCCTGCTTGTGGCTGGGAAAGCAGTCAAGTACCGGCGAAAGCCTTGGGACCCTGCACCCATGTGGCAGCCTGACTTCAGATTGGTTCAGTTTTGGCCGTTGAGGCTGCTTGGAGAGTGAATCAGCAGATCTTCCTCTCTGTCTCTGCTCCTCTCTGTATATCTGACTTTCCAATAAACGTAAATAAATCTTTAAAAAAGAAAAAGAAAAAGCTTCTTTCTGGTTATGTGAAAAGCATAGGCAAAGAGGAAGAGTTTTTTTACCCACTAGTTTACTCCCCAAAGGGTCACACCAGCCAGGCTAAAGCCACGAGCTTATAGCTTCTTCCAGGTCTCCAATGTGGGCAGCAAGGGCCCAACAGCTTAGGCCATCGTCCGCTGCTGTCCCCGGTACATCAGGAGGGAGCTGGTTTCAGGCTGACTGAGACTGTTCTATTTTATGTCTTTCCTATTAAAAAGCAAAAGCAAACAAAAACTTTAAAAAATCAACTTAAAGCATAGAAAAGGCCTGGCTTGATGGCTCAGTGGCTAAATCCTTGTCTTGCAAGTGCTGGGATCCTATACGAGCACTGGTTCATGTCCCAGCTACTCCATTTCTATTCTAGCTCCCTGCTGGTGGCCTGGGAAACAAGCCGAGGAAGACCCAAAACCTTTGGACCCTGCACTCACTTGGGAGACCTGGAAGAAGCTCCTGGCTTCTGGTTTCGCATTGGCGCAGCTTCTGCCAAGGAGACCACTTGGAGAGTGACCCAGTGAGAAGATGTTTCTGATTCTCCTTCTCTGTAAATACGCCATTCAAAAAAAAATTTTTTTAAGGCAAAGAAAATAAATTAAAAGTAAGCTCATTTGAGCTCCAAAAGTTCCGTACATAATTTTTGTTTTCACAATAAGCATGAGTTTTGCAAATGCTCCTTTAGATTGTTCTTCAACGCTGAGTGATTTTGGACTTGGTCCTGAGTGCCTTGGTCTGTGAGCTGAGCAGCCTTAACATGCTCAGAGCTTGGATCCCTGTAACCTCAGGAGGGAAACCGAGGACAGCACGAGCTTGCAGGACGCAGCAGCGGAGGGGCACCATGCTATTGCTTCTGTGTGTGTTTATTTTCTCGTTTCTGTGAACAGCTTGAATTGTCAGAAAGAACACAAGCCCACACACCATGTGCTTCCACGTATGTCAAACACAGCCAACTGGGAGCCTGGACTTGTGGTGCCCAGGCAGCCACCTGGCCACTCCACTCGCTGGGTGGCGGTTTCTCCCACCTCAGCATGCACCTGTTGGCAAACAGTACCCCTGCCCTGGGGAACATGCAGGCAGCCTGGTAGTGTCTTCCGTTTGTACCGGGAGCACTGAGTTATTGTTGAGGGCTTTTTCTCCCCCTGCGTGCAGAAATTGGATCTGCAAGAGCTTTACAGGGGGAGATTTATCTAAAGCCTTCTGCGGTCCCCAGTGACACTCTGGTTCCATGCCATTCTCATCCAAGCGCTGGAGAGAAGCAAAGTGCGGGAGGTCAGCCTTCCTCAGTTTGGTTTCCAGCTTGTGATCCTGGGCAAGCTCCTTTGGTCCTCTGGGCTTCCGTATGCTCAGCTGCACCTGCACGCCCACCTGTCAGTGACTTGGGATGGCGCTGGTTGCATGGTGGGCACTAGGAGAGCCTGTAGGATGCCTTCCAGGCAGACGAAGGAAGACCCGCATGTCCCAACTGCTCTCAGAGCCAAATGCCGTGGATCTGCTGTGCCTGCCTCCCTCCGCATCCCCAGCCTCCCTCTTTCCCAGCCTCAGGTGCCGGGAGTTTCTTCCCAAATGTAACAGGATACTTCGTTTCATTTACTTCAAAGGTAGAGCAGCATAGAGACACACTTGAAAGGGTCAGTGCTGGGCCAAAGTCAGAAGCCTGAAACTGCATTCAGGTCTCCATCATGAGTATTAGAGACCCAAGCAACTGAGGCCTCATCACCTGAAAACTCCAAGGAACATTAACAGGGAGCTGGATTGGGAGCAGGTTGGCTCAGAACTTAGACATGGGTTCCAGGTGGTAGCTGAACCTGCCGTGCCACAACACCCATCCCTGGGACCCTGTAAGGGATGAGTCCAGCAAGGGCTATACCTTTGGAAGGTGTTAATGTGCTCATGAGTGGTTGTCAGAAAAAACGCAAACCCAGGGGATGATGTTGTGGCATAGCAGATTTGGTGCCAGCATCCCGTATAGGCACTGGTTCGAGTCCTGGCTGCACCACTTCTGATCCAACTCCCTCCTAAGGTGCCTGGGGAAGCAGCGGAGGATGGGTCAGGTGCTTGGGCCTGTGCCACCTGTACGGGCGACCCAGGTGAAGCTTTTGGCATTGGCCTGCCTGGACCTGGTGACTGTGCTCGTTTGGGGAGTGAACCAGTGGATAGAAGACCTCTCTCTCCAATTCCCTCTCAAATAATGATTTAAAAAAAATTAAACAAAGCCAACAAAAAAACAAACAAACAAAAAAGCAGAATGCAAGTCTGGGTCTGCTGACTTTCTTGCCATGTGAGCTCTTCTGCACCTGCCACTCACACCCCTTGCACACACTCCTACTACGATCCCATTGCCCCCCAACCACGTACCAGTCCCACAGCTTCCAGCCACCAGGACACCAGGCCCATCAGCCTGATCTGTCCCCTGAGGCAGATGTCCTGTTTCAGTCTCCCAACAGAGGCCAGTGCAGCCCACATGCACCCTGGGCTACGTGGAGAGTCTTTGCTCTGCTCCATTTTCATCCTAACACCAAACTTGGCAGGAAGGCCTGATCAGCTCCATCTGGCGACATGGGGAAGCCACGGGCCTCTATATTTGTGTGTGTGTGTTTGAAAGAGATGTGGTGAGGAGTTTGAAGAAGCCCAGTGTGTCAACTCCTGTGTCTTTGCTTGCAGAGGACATGAACTAAACTTCTCTTGGCTTTCTCCCAGCTCCAGCTACAAAGAGAACTGGAGAAGGCTCACACTGGATCACTGGTGGCCCTAAGCTTTGCCCGCTTTGGAGCCGGAGGTGGAGTCCAGTGCAGATGGGAGAATGCAGATACACAGGGCAGGAGGTGGTGGCAGGGGTGGGACCCGGTCCTGCAGAGCCTGGGGCGGCGAACATTTCCTCTCTGAACAGAACGATGATTTCTGTACTTTCCAAGCTGAGAGCAAGACCCGTTTTTCTTATTAGCTTTGCCATAAATGGTGCTTGGCTCTTGCTGAAAGCTTAATAGATATTTTAAAACTGGAAGCAAAAGGCATAATAACCCCCTTGTTTCTTAAAACAAAAGAGCACTCTGGCCCTGGCTGTCCCTATTTCCGGCCTCAGGGCAGGCTCCCCGAGCCCAGGCAGGTCTCAGAAGCAGCGGGACTTGAGGCTGCCACAGCCAGCAGGAGTAGCCGGGGCGGGAGGGAGGTGCTCCCTGGGCAGCACCCTAGCCCTGCAACAGGGGAGGAAAGCTCCCAGAAAGCCCTTCTGAGGCCAAGACAGCAGAGGTGTTGGTTGTAGGCTGTCAGGTGACACTGGCAGATGTGGCGGGGGAGTGGGGGAGGAGTGCAGGAGGCCAGGGCTTTCCCTAGGGAGTCATGGACCAATGTTCCAGGGCAGTTAGAGAAGGGATCCAGGCAACAGGTGCAATTGGGAGGTCTGTGCCGTTCTCTGAGAGGCCTGGGGTCAAGCAGGAAACTGGAGGGAAAGGATGGAGAGGATGGGCATAGGAGGTGAGGATGGCAGCTTGCTGGGGGCAGTGGCTGCTGCTGTCACCCCAGCACCGGCCCAGACTTGATCCAACTCCCACACGTGTTGCCATGCACAGGCGTGTCTTGGGTCCTCTTGCCCAGAGTGGTCGGTCTGGCAAGGACAAGCATAGAGTCTCATGCAACGGACACAGTCCCTCTGACCTGGGCTTCCCAGGAGGTGTCTACACGGTCTGGAACTTGAGTCTCAGGAGTCTTCTCAGGGCCATAATGGTGCAGTAGGTGAAGCCTTCGTTGGCAATGCTGACATCTCATATTCAAGCACCAGTTCGAGTCTCAGCTGCTGTGCTTCCGATCCAGCTCCCCTGCCACTGCGTCTGGGATGGCAGCGGAAGATGGCCCAAGTGCTTGGGCCCCTGCTAGCCACATGGGAGGCCCGGATGTAGCTGCTGAGACTCCTGGCTTTGGCCTATGCCACTGCAATTACTTAGGAAAGTGAATGGAAGATTCTCTCTCTCTTTCATTTTTTATTATTTTTTGTCTCTCTCAGTCTCTTCTCTCTGTTATCCTGACTTTCAATATATATATAATACATATATATTATATGTATTTAATATATATTTACTATAAATATATTATATAATATATATTATATTTAATATAAAAGAAATAAATCAGTTAAAGCACAGAGCTGATACTAAAATCACTGAGAGTTAAAAAGAGAAGTGGGACATTGGGACAAGGGACAAGTGCTACTGGCCTGGGCAGGCACCGTGGAAAGGCAGGGCTCAGCGGGGTCACCACCAGGAGGCTGAACATGCCCTTTATAGGCAGGGGATAGGCGAGGCTCAGGATGACTCAGTAGGATTGCTTGTTTTCATTGTTATTATTATTTATATTCATTGTTTATGGAACAGAAGATGAGAGAGGAGAGAAAGAGAGAGTGAGATTTTCTATTTTTTGGCTCATTCTCCAACTGTCCACAGCAGCCCCTGCTGGGCCAGGAGCCAAGAGCTCCATGTTGATCTCCCAGGTGGGTGGCAGGGACCCAGGGACTGCACTCACCACGGGCTGCTCCCAGGGAGCTGGGATCTGAGGTGGAACCCCATGACAAGGACCGAGAGCATCCCACAAGCCCCTCCCACTCTCCCCACCTTCACAGCACTCCAGGGGGTCCGGGAGCACCTTAACCTGGTGATGTCACAGTCACGACCAGGCATGGAGGAGGACTCTGCCTCCACCCCCTGCCCTTGGGGCAGCAGCCCGGCATGTCTCGCAATCTGTGTGGCAGGAGCCTAGCTGGCTCGCTTCCGAGCCTGGGCTGCCACCCACACTCCTGCCAGCCCTGACCCTGGAGCCAGCCCCTGGCAGGTGGGTGCCCACGGCCCCCGAATGCCCTAGTCAGCTGCTCTCTCCTTTTGTGTGTTCAGCTGCTCTCCGGGCCTGCTTCGGCTCCGGGTGGATGTCACAGCTGCTCAAGGCCTCCTCGCTGCACACACACCTCCTCACCCTGCTCTCCAAGCAGCTGGGATCCCCTTGCCTCGCATCTCCCAGCCTGCCATGATTTCCAGCTCCTGGGGTGTTCCTCCCGAGCACAGCTGTGTCTTGCCCTCACCCCTCCCGACCCTTCACACTACAAATCCATTCAACTCCCAAGTGGTGTGGTTGGGAAGGGGGGGGGGGGGGTATTGACGGAACCATCCTAGGTAGTAGCTTCATTTGCTGAGCTCTGTTTTTCATGTCTTCCTGCTCCTGCATGGCAGGCACAGGCTCATAACTCCCTGACACTCCGTCTTAACTGCATGCAAGGACAGCTGGCAGCCAGCTCGCAGCACCTGGCTTTCTGTTCATGATGTGCGAACATGGAGATTTATTCGGCCCTGAAGGGTGGAGCCCAGCAGTCATCTGGAGTGGGCTTCTCACACGTACCCATAGACAAGGCATGAAAGGGGCCTGGTTTCCCTGAGCAGTTTCCATCTGCTGTTTCCAGGGTCCTGAGAGCCCACCCCCCAACACACATCCCAACCCTGCTCGCAGAGCCTAGGCTCCAAAAAGGGCGAGGACTTGGCTGCTGCACAATGGCTGCTGAGCCTTGCTCCTCCTGCAGCCCTTTGAGACAGAGTGAGGCTACAGCAGCAGTGTCCAGTTCAGGCAACCAGGAAATCACAGATGGCAGAGTGGGAGCTCGGCCTAGTGGGTAAGACGCAGGCTACACTGCCTGCAGCCCACAACACGGTACCTGGGCTTGAAGCTTTGCTTAGCTCTGGATTCCAGCTTCCTTGCAGCTTCAGCAGCTTTAAAGATGAAAAAATTTTACCAACGTTGGACCCGGTACAGTAGTCTAGCGGCTAAAAGTCTCACCTTGCACATGCCAGAATCCCATATGGGAACTAGTTCATGTCCCAGCAGCCCCACTTCCCATCCAGCTCCCTGCTTGTGGCCAGGGAAAGCAGTTCAGAACCAAAGCCTTGGGACCCTGTCACCCGCATGGGAGACCCAGAAGAAGCTCCTGGCCACTGGCTTTGGATCAGCTCCGGTCAGACTATCGTGGCCACTTGGGGAGTAAATCTGCAGATGGAAGATCTTCCTCCTCTCTGTGTATCTGACTTTCCGATAAAAAGAAAGATTTTTTTTTTTTTAATTTATCAGCATTGTGGCACAGTGAGCTAAGCTGCCATCTGCAAGTGCTGGTTTCCTATATTGAGTGCTAGTTTGAGACTGGCCACCCTGTTTCAGATCCACCTCCCTACTGATCACCTGGGAAGACAGTGGGACAGCGGCCCAAGTACTTGAGTTCTGCACCCCTAAAGAAGACTGGATGGAACTGCAGGCTCCTGCTTTCAGCATGAGTCAGTCTCAGCCATCGCAGTCATCCGGCGGAATGAACCAGCAGATAGATAGCTCTCCATGCTTCTCTCCTCCTGTCACTCTTTCAAATCTTCAAAGAAGAGACAGAGATTTCCATCCATTGGATAGCTCCTCAAATGGCTGCAGCTGCCAGGACCGTGCCAAGCTGAACCCAGAAGCCTCGGCTGGGTCTTGCATGTCGTACCCTGCACCTTCTCCTGCAGCCTTCACCAGCCACGTGAGTGCAGTCTCCTTGATGGCCACAAACTCCCAGGGACACCCGTGTGTGCAGAGCTGGCACCCAAAGCTGCAGGATGCACCTGTGATCTGAGACCACGGCACAGCACCTGTGCCTGTTGAGCCTCATGGCCCGTCGCAACTGCTCCACAGCCTCTCTCCTCCATTAAGCCTATTCTTTACCTTCAAAAATGTATCTTCCATAGTTTCTGTCTTCTTCCCCACTAAATACCAGCTAGGATGTACCTGGCACTTACAGACAGGAACGTCTCACTATGTCAGTCCATGAACCAAGGGTACAAGCACAGCACACAGAGCTGAGGATAACGAGAAGCAGCCTGCTGTGAGCTATCCGGCCTGGCCTGGCCTACCTTTGGTGCCCAGGTAGAGGAGCTGGAGAAGGCATGAGGCTCCTGGCAGTTCCACAGAGCGAACCTCGCTGCCAATGTCGCTTCCATTGTATAATTCCCCTGGGGCCTGGTAAGGTAGTCTAGTGGCTAAATTCTTTCCTCGCATGAACCAGGATTCCATATGGGCACCGATTTGTGTCCCAGATGCTCCACTTCCCATCCAGCTCCCTGCTTGTGGCCTGGGAAAGTAGTAGAGGATAACCCAAAGCCTTGGAACCCTGGACCCTCATGGGAGACCCGGAAGAAGCTCCTGACTCCTGGCTTTGGATCAGCTCAGCTCTGGTTGTTGTAGCCACTTGGGGAGTGAACCAGCAAACAGAAGATCTTTCTCTCTTGTCTCTCCATCTCTTTGTAAAATCTGACTTTCTAATAAAAAATGAATAAACAAATAAATAAATAAATAAAGACTCTCCTGAAGACAGAACATGGGGACCTCCCTGGGCCGTCCTTGCAAGCGGCAGAGCCAGCAGAAAGGGTGTCTGCTTTCCCCAGATGGTGGAGATGAAACTCCCCTTCTAAGCACCCGGCCCACTCCATGCTTCTGACCCACCTGGGGCCGTGGACAGGGAGAACCACAGCTTTTCCAGGAGTCCCAAGCCACCGTGGCTGCAGCTTCTCGCCTTTAGATCACTTGCACAGGAGAGTATGGGATGCTGGCATACAGACCGGGGCTTTACTCACTGCACCGCAACGCCAGCCTGGAATGCATAGGTTTAAAGGAAGAGTAAGATTCATCAGGGGATGTTTGAATGACCTCAGAGAACAATCCATTTGGAGACACCTGGTTACAGAGTGTCCTTAATGACTTAGGACCTGGGTCTGCTTGAGTTTTAGCCATTTTGCTTTAAATGGCCACAACACTGAACGCAGCGCTGGCATCCCATATGGGTGCAGGTTTGAGTCCTGGCTGCTCCACCTCTGATCTAGCTTCCTGCTGAAGCACCTGGGAAAGCAGCAGAGGCCTTGGGCTCCCTCACCCATGTGGGAGACCCAGGAGAAGTTCTCCAGCTCCTATTCTTGGTCCAATCCAGCCCTGCATGTTGCAGCCATTAGGAGGAGTGAACCAGCGGATGCGAGATTCTCTCTTCTTCCTCTTCTTTCATTTCTCTAAGTAACTCTGCCCTTTTAAATACCAAAAAAAATCTTACAATACATAAAAAACAAGTGCCATAACTCACGTTCATTTGCTTGGAACAACTGAAGCAAGACTGGTGTGCGCTGAACCCCGGACCCAGTCATCTGTCAGCTAAGACACAGCAGCAGCAGGTGGGACAAGCATGGTGGCTGCCAGCATGCTGCCATCTGGAGTCGCCGAATGAAGCCAGGCGGCCTTCCACATTTGCCGGAGCCGTCAGAGACAATGAATCAGGTCAGAGTGTGTATTCCCATTATGGAAGTTGATCACCACTTCCTCCCCACCCCGCTCTTAATTCCAAACATTGTTCCAGGGCCAAAAAAGGACTTGCTACCTGTGAGGCTATGTAACACCTGTGTGTCCCTTGGAAAGGTGAAGGGTGACAGTCAGAGCCAGATCACCATGCCTTCCTGCTCTGGCTCTTCCTCCCCCTCTTAGCTACAGTCGAGGGGTTGGAGAATCACCAGCTGGGTCTTGCTGCCAAGACTGAAATGGCTTGCCTTCAAGCTACCCCGGTCTGTGCCTGTGGCAGATGTGGTCCATCCATCTTTCTCCTCCTCTGGCTTACTGCTCCGACTAGCCACTTCCTGTGAATCACATGGAAAAGGCAGTCCACACTGTCGGCCGGCCCTTCACTGGATGGAAGAGAATCCCCGGCTGGGCGCCCATCCATCTGCCACCTCCTGACTCACTCCATCTGCTGGAGAGCACTCTGCTGAACTTGACCCTGGAACCCACCTGCCCTTCCCTGCCCTTGTCGTGGACCCGCCCGTTGGAGGAGTGAGGTGGTCCAAACTGCAGTGTGGCCAGATAACTGGATGTCTGCAGAAATCCTGCCAAAGTTCATGGAAGTGTGGAGTTAAAAGACACGTTTCCTTCGGGGCAGAATCATTGCAATCCGTTCGTAGGTATTGCCCAAATCACACTCCGTGTGGACTTTGTAAAGGTTCCTTGTATGAGGGAATGCAAACCAATTCTGCACCTGCAGCAGCTGCTTTCCTGGAGCGAAGGGTGAACACCCAGTTCCAGTGTCGTCCGACGCCTGGGCCACAGCCGGCTGGGCTGTGTGTGCAGGCTGCAGACGCGGGGCACTTCCCAACCCTCGCTCAGTCCACCGCCTCTGCCATCCAGACCAGCTCTACTCTCAGATATGAAATTTCTCTACTCCAGAATGAAAATGCTAAACCATGCCAGACAGCCCTGGTTCACAGCAGACGAGAGAGGAAATCTCGGAAGTCTTCAGCAACCCTCAGCCAGAGATAAATTGAGCACAGGAAAACACAGAGAGATGTCCTAAAGGACTTGCTTAGATGACCTCAGAGGATTTCCTGTTTCTTCTAAAAATCGGGGAACTGGACTGGGCATTTTGCCCAGCAGCTAGGATGTCCATGGTCCACACTGGAATATCTGCACTATAAGCCCAGCTCGGGTTCCTAATCCCAGATGCAGCCAACATACACCCTGATGGGCAGCACTGATGACTCAAGGAGTTGGGAGTCCCCGTTAGCCACAAAAAAGACCTGGGTTGGGTTCCTGGTCCCAAGTTTTGGCCCCTCTTCAGGGCCAGCAGATGGAGGGAACTGAGAAGTGAAGTGGAGGATGGGAGCTCTCTCTGTCTCTCTGACTCTCAAATCAAGTCCAGTGTGATGACTCAGTGGCTAAATGCTTACCTTGCAATCTCATATGGGCACCGGTTCGTATCTCAGCCACTCTATCTTTCATCCAGCTCCCAGCCTATGGCCTGGGAAAGCAGTAGAAGATGGCCCAAAGCCTTGAGACCCTGCACCCACGTGGGAGATCCAAAAGAAGCTCCTGGCTTCTGGCTTCGGACCAGCTCAACTCTGGCCGTTGTGGCTATTTGGGGAGTGAATCAGTGGATGAAAGATCTTCCTCTCTGTCTTTCCTTTTCTTTGTAAATCTTATCTGCCTTCCATGTGCAAAATGAACAAATCTAAAAAAAAAAAAATTGAAGAACCTGGTTACAGCATGGGGTAAACATTTCACAGTAATACTTTCCTTTCCTCGTTCCTTTTTGTTTGTTTGAAAGTAAGAAAGCGGACAGGAAGAGATAGAGAGATCTCCCATCAACTGGTTTGCTCCCCAAATGTCTGCAAAGGCTGAGGCCGAGGCTAGGCCAGCTTGAAGCAAAGAGGCAGAAATTTCATCTAGGTTTCCTGCCTGGGTGTAAGGGCTCAAGCACATGGACCACCCTCCATTGCTCTCCCAGGTGGATGAGCTGGGGGCTGGCTTGGAAGTGGCAAAGGCAGCACATGAACCCTTACATGGTACTGGCACTGAGGTGTTGGCTTAACACACTACAGTACAACTCTGGCCACCGCGTGCAGATTTCCTTATGATACCTTTTAGAAACATGGCCAAAGAAATGAATCCTGATAGATAAAGGAGACCCAAGGTAGTTATTGGCCCCCTTCTAATAAGTAGAACACGTGTGCCAAGAAGCTTGGGCTCTCTATCTTATTACTCAAACTATGTCTTTTCTTTTTAAGATTTGTGTATTGTTACTGCAAAGTCAGATGTACAGACAGAAGGAGAGACAGAAAGAAAGATCTTCCATCTGCTGGTTTACTCCCCAAGTGACCTCAACAGTTGGAACTGAGTCAATCTGAAGCCAGGAGCCTCCTCCTAGTCTTCCACAGGGCTGCAGGGTCCCAAAGCTTTGGGCCGTCCTCTACTGCTTTCCCAGGCCACAAGCAGGGAGCTGGAAGGGAAGTAGAGCAGTAAAGACATGAACTGGCATTCATATTGAATCACTGCCCATGCAAGGTGAGGACTTTAGCCACTAGGCTACTGCACTTGGCCCCAAATATACTTTTTAAAATATATTTATTTTTTATTAGAAAGGCAGATCATATTTATGGAGAGAAGGAGACATAGATTTTCCATTCTGTGGTTCTCTCCCCTAGCAGCTGCAACAGCTGGAAATGAGCCAATAATCCTAAGCCAGGAGTCAGGAGCTTCTTCTGGGTCTCCCATGCAGGTGCAGGATCCCAAGGCTTTGGGCCATCCTTGCCTACTTTCCCAGAGCATAAGCAGAGAGCTAAATGTGAAGTGGAGAAGCCGGGACTTGAACCGGTGCCCATGTGGGATCCCGGCACTTGTAAGACAAGGGTTTTAGCTGTTGAGCCTGGGTTTGATTTCTGACTCCAGCTTCCTGATAATGCACACTCTGGGAGGCAGCAGGCAACAGCTGAAGTGTTGTGTCCCTGCTACCCACTTGAGAGACCTGGATGGAGTTCTGGGCTCCTTGCTTCAACCTGGCGCAGCCCTGGCTGTTGAGGGACATTTAGGGGAAATGAACCAGTGAATAAAATCACTCTCTCTCAAATAAAAAAAAATAATAATAATGAGCACGGTTTTGGAAAACACAGTAAAAAAGTATATTATTTTTAGCTCATGCCGGAAAGTTAAAAATACCATGAAACTTTTAAAAAGTTCTAGTCAGCCAAAGCAGATCGGAGAGACAGCTGGAATTCTTTCCAGAAACTCTAGCTGAAAACACACACACACACACACACACACACACACACACACACACACACACACACTGGAGGCAAGGTCAGCCTGCAGCTGTTGGCCCAACTGTACCAGAAATAGATCGACCTCAAAAAGACCCAGTGGACCCAGCAGGAGTGCAGCAGAGGAGAAGGGGACCGAAGGTGGGGAAGCCTTCTAACCCACAAGAGACCCTCAGGAGGCAGACATAAAGGACTGGGTAAGCAGAAAGTCAAGAGTGCCCGAGCGACACAGCTGAGAGCTCCCAGCATCCTCAGCTGCTGAGGTCAGCACTGCCCACACATGCCGTCCTGCTCCTTCCTGGGCTCTGCCCAGAGCCTGGCTCCCAGTTAACCTTCACGTGGCATCTTTTGACAAGGGCACCCCATCCAGGCACCGATTTGAGTCCTGGCTACTCCACTGCCAACCTAGCTTCCTGCTAATGCACACGGGGAAACGTGGAGCATGGGCCAAGTGCTCTAGCTCCTGCAATCCATGTGGGAGTCCGGGGAGTTCCAGGCTCCTTCCTGGCTTTGGTCTGACCCAGCACTGGCCTTCGTGACTGTTTGGGCAGTGAACCAGCAGGTGGAAGATCTATTACTGTGACACTGACTTTGAAATAAACAAATAAACTTTTAAAAACTGAAATCAGTGCTTACTGATCAGTGCTAATACTGCTTCACTGATCCAGACATCAGGGTCTGAAGTGCAGGCTGTTTCCATCTGTCTCAGGGCTCCTGTGGCTCTGCGGCGGGGCGTGGTGGGGGCGTCTCTCTGCTTCCATGTCTGTTCCTGGCCTCCCAGAGGTCATTGCACAAATGCTGCATGTGCCTGGCAGGCCTGGTCACAGCCACGGGGGATGCGGGCAGAGCCAAGTTCTGAGCTCCGGCAGGCTGGGGCCCGCCCCTGTGCTCGCCTGGATGCTGTTTCCTAAAGCCATGGGGAACCAGGAGGGAAGTGTGGGAGGGGCAAGCCTGTGCTTTCATGTCACAACCCTGTGTATGTGTTTCCGGAACACGCAGTGATCTGTGGGTCGCTTGTGTGGCTGCTGTCCAGTGTGCAGAGTGAGCAGCACAGATGCTGCAGGCTTGGGGGAAAGCAAGACAGAGCGAATGAGAGCCAGACCTTGCTTCTTTCCATTCTGGTTGGCTTCTCTTTTATTTAAAGATTGATGTATCAAATTTTCTCTTTTAAAAAACTTACTTTTCTTAAGATTTTATTTATTTGGACCCGGCATGATAGCCTAGCATCTAAAATCCTCACCTAGCATCTAAAATCAGCGCCAGGATCCCATATGGACCCCAGTTCTAATCCCGGCAGTTCCACTTCCCATCCAGCTCCCTGCTTGTGGCCTGGGAAAGCAGTAGAAGATGGCCCAAAGCCTTGGGACCCTGCACCTGCATGGGAGACCCGGAAGAAGCTCCTGGCTTCTGGCTTAGGATTGGCTCAGCTCTGGCCATTGTGGCTGCTTGGGGAGTGAATCATCAGATGGAAGATCTTCCTCTCTGTCCTCCTCTCTGTATATCTGGCTTTGCAATAGAAAAAAACAAAAAAACAAAAAAAAAAAAAAAAAAAAAAGAGGGAGAGAGACAGAGATTACTTGGGATGCCCATACCCCATACCGGAGTGCCTGGTTCCAGTCCCAGCACTGCTTACAATCCTGTTAGCATCCTCCCAATGCTTCCCCGTAGGAGTTAGCAGGTGAGGGCCATGCAATCACTTACACAGTCCCTGAGCCAGCGGGAGGTAGAAGCAGGCCTGGATCTGGGAGTCTCTGCTCTTACCACTTGCTTTGGCATCCCAGGCCCTGCTGCACGAGGCAGAGAGCTTGTGGGATGTCCCTGATGGGCTCAGACACGGCTGTGTGTGCCTGGCTCCCTCCAGGAACAGGCATACGTACTTACCCAGCACACCAGAAATCCTGGTGTCACCCCTTGGCGTCGCCAGTGTGCTACCCCAGGGCTTTGCCTAGATTCTCCCAGTCCTCCTCTAAGCTGTGTCACCGCATCGCATCGTACCCAGAACAAAGAACACTCAGAGGTTAAAAGGCACAAGGTTGGGCCCAGCATGAGGGCTCAATGCCGAAATACTCACTTTGCAATTGTCAGCATTCCCTGTGGGTCTGGTTTGTGTCCCGGCTGCTCCACTTCCCATCCAGCTCCCTGCCTGTAGCCTGGGAAAGCAGTGGAGAATGGCCCAAAGCCTCGGGACCCTGCACGTGCGTGGAAGACCAGGAAGAAGTTTCCAGCTCCTGGGTTTGGATCAACTCAGTTCCCAACTCTTGAGGGTATTTGGGAAGTGAACCAGTGGATGGAAGATCTTTCTCTGTGTTTCTCCTCTCCGTAAATATGATCTGCCTTTCTAATAAAAATAAAGAATCTTTTAAAAAAAAGTCACAGGGCCTGGCCTGGTGGCCTAGCAGCTAAAGTGCTCACTTTGAACAAGCGAGGATTCTATATTGGCACCGGTTCAAGTCCCAGCCACCCCACTTTCCATCCTGCTCCCTGCCTGTGGCCTGGGAAAGCAGTCAAGGATGGCCCAAAGCCTTGGGACCCAGCATCTGCATGGGAGACTCAGAGGAGGCTCCTGGCTCCTGGCTCCTGGCTCCTGATTGGCACAGCTCTAGTTGTTGCAGCCACTTGCGGAGTGAATCAGCAGATACATCTTCCTCTCTGTCACTCCTCTTCTCTATATATCTCACTTTGCAATAAAAAATTAAAAAGCTTAAAAAAAAAAAAGAAAAAGTCACAAGGTTTAGGCCACGCATTAGGAAACAAGGAAGCCAAGCATGGGGCATGCGTTCTCTCCTCTGCAGCCAGGGTGGAGTCTGGGTGTCAAGCAGGTGCCCCAAACCTGACTGCGCATGCAGTCACTGCCCTGAAAGCTGTGCCCATCAAGGGCAAGTGTGGGAACAACTACCCCGCCTTGCCCAGGTGGGAAAACTCCCTCACAAAAGTCAAGGGTTAAGGTGCAGATCTGACCTGCTGAGACGCCCTAAAAGGACCTTGTTGTCCCGTATCTGTCCCAGCAGCGCCTACTGAATCTGGCTCCTGCCCGTGCCATGCTGTCTACAGGACTTGTGCCAGCCTGCCCGGCTGCAGCTCTGACACGGCGCCTGCCGCTCGCCCTCGCTCTCTCGCTCGCTCGCTCGCCTCTGTGACTACGTCTTACTGTTGTGACTCAGCTTCCCTCCCTCCCTGACGTTTCGGACATGCCCCAGCTCATGGCTGACTCTGACCTGGACACAGGTTGTAGCTGTTCTTCCTTCTCCTCCTCCTTCTTCATGAAGGTAGAGTTACAGAGAGCAACAGAGAGAGAAATCTTTCATTTGATGATTCACATTGCAAATGACTTGGGCCCCAGCACCCACATGAAGACTAGAAGAAACTGAAGGATCCCAACTTTGGCCTGACCCGGTCACCAGTTGTTGTGGCTACTTGGCGAGTGACCCAGCAGATGGGAGATCTCTCCTATCTATAATTTTGTACTTCAAATACATTTCTATTATTTTTTTAATCACAAATAGGACTTCTCATTTGTCATGATTAAAAAGTCTAATTTTAAACAGACTCTTGGACTGGTGGTTCATAGCCATCAGCTCGTTCGACTTTAGCAGCTGTCTCATCCCAGTGGCTTTTCCAGAACTGCCACCTTCACCTTGAAGCTCCATGAGTTTTCCCAAATCAAACTTGGGCTTCTTCAGCATTTTCACTTTTCCAACGAAGACATGACTTCTTTCAGGTCATTTGTTTGCACCTCCCGGGTCATGATTTCCATCATCTTCTTCCGGATCTGACAGACTTGCTGGTGCTGAGCTTACGGCGTCTTCCGGATCTGATTGTTGCGTTTCTTAGTAACACCAACGCAGAACAGGTGCAACAAGTAGCCATCGGTAGTCTTGACATCAACATGAGCCTCAATCATGGTCTGCCACTTTTTGAGCATGGAGCACATGGTCTTGTCCCGGGTAGGTCTCGGGTGAGGTCCACGCCATGAAAGTTGGTGAGGCAGTTTTTGCCCTGAACATCGGTGATAAGCTTGAACTTGTGAAAGGCCACTTCATCGTTCTGCAGGTCGGCGAGGCTCACCTTGAGGACGAAGCCTTGGAGGCCGTTGGAGGCGATTTTGGTTCCTTGGGTCCTCGTGACTAGAGTCTTCCAATATTCCTGATGTTGAACGTGGCTGGCGCTTTCACGTCATACCAGTCTTTCTTAGAAAATGGGTCCACCATTTTCTACTTTTTTGCCGCCTTTCTTAAGGCACTTGTTGTCGACCACCATGGTCAGCTCAGAGAGCCAAAAGGGCTAAAGTGTAACTCGCGTGAGAACTTAGGCACACTGAACAGGAACATTTTTAATTTTCAAAGATTTATTCATTTTTATTGGAAAGGCAGAGATACAGAGAGGAGGAGAGACAGAGAGGAAGATCTCCCATCTGCTGATTCACTCCCCAAGTGGCCGCAGCAGCTGGAGCGGTGGCTTCCCTTTAGGCTGCCTCTGTAGCACCCTGTATGCTGAAGTGCCTTCCCTGTCCCCACCTGCTGCTGCCGGGAATTCCAGTGATCTGCTTCTGAAGTTACATCCCGCTCCCATCCACGTACTCAGCCACCTGTGTGCCAGGCTACACACACACAGGGGAGCCAGACGGGCAGCATCCTGACCCTCCCAAAGCAATCGCGGTCTGAGGCAGAGGCTGCAGCAGCCCGGTCCATAGCTCACTGCGATCGGTGGCGCTCTGTTAACCAGGTGGCATCCAGGACACACCAGCAGGGCACACCTGTTGGTAGGACGAGTGGAAAGTTCTTCCTCAGTAGTGGGCTGTTCTGAGGCTTCCATCCTGTAGAGGCCAGGACACAGATCACAGGCAATGAAATGAGGACCTTCCTCCCCCACCCCCCGCCCCCGTGACACCTGCAGCTGCTGGCACGGCTTGGTTAGCATCCTCCACTGCTCCGTGGTCTCTTAAGGATTAACTGTGAAGTTCCTAAGATCTACTTAGATGGGATGGGTTTCACACACTACGGGTGTCTTTTATCTTACTTCATTTTTAAAAATTTCTTTATATTTATTGGAAAAGCAGATTTACGGAAATGAGGAGAAACAGAAAGAGCTTTCATCTGCTGGTTCACTCCCCAAATGGCTACAACGGCCAGAGCTGAGCTGATCTGAAGCCAGAAGTTAGGACCTTCTTCCAGGTCTCCCATATAGGCACAGGATCCCAAGGTTTTGGGCCATCCTTGACTGCTTTCCCAGGCCACAAGCAGGGAGCTGGATGGGAAGTGGAGAAGCCAGGACTTGAGCCAGCACCCATATGGAATGCTGGTGCCACATGGTGGAGGGTTAGCCAGTTGAGCCATCGTGCTGACCCAACAAGTGTTCTTAGACGAAGAGGAATTGACACTCAGAGACACTCAGAGAAATTTGGAATGACTCAGCCACAAGGGAAGATCACCTAGGGATCCCCAGGATCCGCCAGCAGTGGATGCAGGCAGGGACAGACCCTCCCCCAGAGCTGTCAGGGGAGGTGTGGCAAATCTGTCATTTTTGCTTTGGACTCTCAGCCTCCAGAAACAGGAGAGGACAGATCTCTGTTGTTGGGCCCGGCGGCGTGGCCTAGCGGCTAAAGTCCTTGCCTTGAACGCCCCGGGATCCCATATGGGCACTGGTTCTAATCCCGGCATCTCCACTTCCCATCCAGCTCCCTGCTTGTGGCCTGGGAAAGCAGTCAAGGACGGCCCAAAAGCTTTGGGACACTGCACCCGCGTGGGAGACCTGGAAGAGGTTCCAGGTTCCCGGCTTCGGATCGGTGCAGCATCGGCTGCTGCGGCTCACTTGGGGAGTGAATCATCGGATGGAAGACCTTCTTCTCTGTCTCTCTTCCTCTCTGTATATCTGACTTTGTGATAAAATAAATAAATCTTAAAAAAAAAAAACAAAAACCAGGTTGTTTGTAGCCACCAGGTCCAGGGTCATTTGTGGGGAGCCATGCAGTTGGGTCGGATGGCATGGGTGTGTGATGAGCACTGCTCCTTGGTTAGCAAGGCTACGAGGAGTTTCTAGCAGTGAGGCAAGGCCCGGCGGAATGTCTCTGGTCACCTCATTGCTGCCTCACCCCGTTGTATGGACAGTCAATTACCTCTCTAATGTTTCATAGCATTCTCCTGAGGGTGTTGTTGCTGTTTTTCTGCTAATGGGAAGTGATTCCTGTAACTAGTATGACACCTCAAATTGATCAATCATGTTATGATAAAAACTCTTTAGCGACGTAAGGCTATGACACACAGCTAAAAGTATACAATAGTACAATTGAGCCCACAATGTCTCCAAACATCCTGTTATGTGCCCACTTTTGTCCTGGAATTTGCCCTAGTATAAGTAATGTTTTCCTTAAGAAATGGCTTGATAATATCTTGCAACTGATGGCAATAATGGAGGTACAAAGAGTTTGTTTACCATGAGCCTCGAACTGTTACAACACATGATGACGTATTCTAGTTTCTCACCATAGAAAGCAAAAGTATATGCGGCATCTTCTAAAGGGAAACAATGTGAACCCCCTCAAAGTGGTTTAAAATCTCTATCTTATATTGGCACTTATGTTTAGGGAAAGAAATCGGTTTATAAAAACCTTTGTCTTATATTGGCACTTATATTAAGGGAAAGAAAACAGTTTATATAGATAAAAGGAAGTTTTTTGTAAAGGCCCTCTGTAGATTGGCTGAGCTGCCTTGATCCCTTTCACTGCCCTTTAACAAAAGAACAAAAAACAATTGAATCAGCACTAGGTGAAGGTGACAGTAATTAATGCATGACTTGATTATAAGATTTAGCAAAGAACCTATGCTATATGCTTTTATAAGATCCTTTCATTTACCATCTTTTAATTCAATAATCTTTTAATAATATTTTAATCAATCTTAGTTTGTGTTTAATAGAAATTGATTTTGAGTATAAGACTAATTTTGAGTATAAGTAAACTACTTCTCACTATGTAACTGCATGTGCTGCCAACCGTGGAATTCCTGGCTTTAGCCAGGTCACTGCAGATTTCAATAAGTAATGGTTTGCCAAAAATGTTTTCTTTAAAGTAAATAATATGTTTTAGGATTGTTTTTTGCATTTTTTAACCATGATGTAAAAATGAAACAATTGGATATTGTGCAAAAGTTTGTGATGATTTGTGTATAAATAAAGAAGGCAACTTTTCTGAGTTGTCCATTATGAGCATCAAGCCATAGCGGTCCATGTCTTATCTTTTCCTCTTACAGTCTCGCCGATCCACGCATCCTTTGCAAGCTCTCAGTCAGCTGGAGCTGGTCTCCGGCAGTCATTTATTGCAGCATTTATGGAGTCTAACACAACCTGCCAGCATACTTTCACCCATTCTAGAACCAGCATGCGCCTGCTGATAACAGCTTTGGGCTTGGTAAGAAGAGGTAAATGAGAGCAGGCAAGGGGAGCTGGCTGTTTGCAGAATACAGCAGAGGGCTTGTGCACCTCCTAAACGCAACAGTTCATCACAGGCGTAGGTGTTGGGTCTAGTATGAACACACCCAGATCGCATACCCAGCCTGTCTCCATGTTCTGGCTCCAGCTTCCTGCTCATGCGCACCCTGGCAAGCAGCAGCAGATGGCTCAAGAACTTGGTTGCAGGCTCCCAGCTTCAGGCAAGCATTCCTGGAGCAGAGCAGTGTGGGCGATCTCAGTCTCCATCCGTCTCTTCTTGTCGCTATCTCTTCAGTATGCGGTGAATGAAGACGTCACTTCCAGGGAGCTGCCCCAGGAATGGGAGACGGTAGGTCTGACCAGGGCTGGGCCGAGAGACGAGGCTGCCAGGGCCCTCTCGTCCCTGCCGTGTCCCTCAGCAGAAGCAGACTGGCGGGCTTTTTCTGTAATGCTCTAACTTTCACTCTCTTTGACCATCACCTGCCAACCCTCATTGCCCAGTCTGCCTCCCCCAGCATACCCCACCTCCCTAGTTGGTGCTGAATTGAGATGCCACAAGTGTGCATTGGTGGGAGGAGACATCAAGAAGTTCTTGGAAAAGGTGTTATAAAAAAAAAAATCTAGGCATGGATTTCAAAATTGTTTTGGCATCAGAATAAATGTTGTTAGATCTGCCGACCACCCGAAAAAGAAAATACCAGCCAAGTAAAAACAGTGGAGGAATAAACAGGAAAGGAGAAGACCACAAGTGGGAAGGACAAAGCAGAGACAAAGGTTTTAAAATCCCTCTGACGGGCCCGGCGGCGTGGCCTAGCGGCTAAAGTCCTCGCCTTGAAAGCCCCGGGATCCCATATGGGTGCCGGTTCTAATCCCGGCAGCTCCACTTCCCATCCAGCTCCCTGCTTGTGGCCTGGGAAAGCAGTTGAGGACGGCCCAAGGCCTTGGGACCCTGCACCCGCGTGGAAGACCTGGAAGAGGTTCCAGGTTCCTGGCATCGGATTGGCGCGCACCGGCCCGTTGCGGCTCACTTGGGGAGTGTAACATCGGATGGAAGATCTTCCTCTCTGTCTCTCCTCCTCTCTGTATATCCGGCTTTCCAATAATAATAAAATCTTTAAAAAAAAAAAAAATCCCTCTGACATGACCCTGCTTGGGTCCTGATAGGACAGGGAATGTTGGCCTTTGTCCATCTTTGGCCTGTACGTGGCCTTGGCTGGCTTCGGGGCATGCCAAATCTCTGGCTGAGGTCACTGTGGTGTCCACCCACTTTCTGTAACCACGGTAACTATCAAATATATCTTAAATGTGGGGGACCTGGTGCGGTAGCCTAGTGGCTAAAGTCATCACCTTGCATGTACCAGGATCCCATCTGGATGCCGGATCCTACCCCAGCTACTCCACTTAACCTTCCAGCTCTCTGCTTGTGGCCTGGGAAAGCAGCCAAGGATGGCCCAAAGCCTTGGGACCCTGCACCTGTGTGGGAGACCTGGAAGAAGCTCCTGGCTCCTGGCTTTGGATCGGCTCAGCTCCGACCTTTGTGGCCACTTGTTGAGTGAACCAGTGGACAGAAGGTCTGTCTGCTTCTATCTTCTCCTTCTGTCTGTAAACTTGATCTTAGCCAAAAGGCCGGGAAGCGATAAACTTGACTTTTCAATAAAGAAAAATGAATCATATTTTTTTTTCTTTCTGTATTTAAAAACCAGAGAAATTCCAAATTCCAGCAATAGGCTGGGCTGGGCCAACCTGAAGCCGGGAGCTGGGAATTCCATCTGTATCCCTCATGTGGGTGGCTGGGACCCCTATATTTGAGCTGTGACTGCCACCACCCAGGGCTTGCAGTAGCTAAAGCTGGAATTGGACACTTAAACCCAGGCACTCTGATAACGGGATGTGCGCATCTGTGTCTAAACTGCTGTGCCAATGCGTTCACCCTCCACACTTACCTTTCAATTTCCTTTTCCTCCACAGTGGCTTGAAGTGATCTCCCATAGCAACAGCTTCCCATGAGGGCAGGCGCGACTGTGCGTCTGCCTGTGGCGCAGGGCTGAGGCTGCCCCAGGCGGCTCCTGCACTCATTTGCACTCATTTACACCTCTCGTGCCTTTGAACGGGCACAGCTGTCGGCAAGAAATCAAGCGGGAGTTTGCATGTGTGTGACTGCAAATGAACCCACAGATTTCGCCTGTGCCTGTGGGGTTTCACCATGGTTCTCCTCTCCGAGGGTGCCATTTTCAGGCATCCAAGGCCATGTTTATCTTAAAAGGTGGAAAATGAAAATGATTTTATTTTTGGCATTTCCCACTAGGCTCTGTGGTCAGTCAAGAGGCCCAGGGGGATCCTGAACGGGGGCCTGGGCGCTTTGAGTTTTATTGCTTGGCAGGTGGAGTTGGCAAGGCTAGAGCTCTGGGAGACTTGAAGATCTGGTTTGAGGTTTGTTCAGATGTCACTTCCGACACTTTGTGCACTGGGGCCTGGGGAGGCAGATGTGGGCCTGGAATAACAGATTTGGACCATGTGACTGTCACCTGACTTCCCACCACACTCGTCACTCCTTCCGATCCGCTGCATGCCTGGGTTGATGACTAGCTTCTCCATTTCCCATTCAGCTGTTGTGGGAATCTGGGCAGTGTACTGGAGATGAGAGATAGACAGACCCGGAGTCCCCAAGTACTGATTCACTCACCAGATGTCTGCGCCAGAGCCTGGAACTCCATCCGGGACCTGAGTGCTCCAGCCAACACCTGCTGCCTCCCAGGGTGTGCACCGTCAGGAAGCTGGATCAGAAGTGAAGGAGCCGGCTATTGAACTGGGCACTTCCAGGTGGTTTCTCACCTGCTGAGCCAGACACCTGCCCCTCTGTGACTCTTTCAAACCCTGGTGGAGCTGGGGGACAGGAAGAAAACAGCATGGAGGAAATGTTCAGGACCCTACTGGTCTGAACCACGGAGGGCTGCCTGAGCAGGCCAGGCAGGTTCACAGGGCTTCCCCTGGATCCTGTTCTGAGCAACCTGAAAGTGAGATCGGTCCAGGTGAAACTCCACCGCCAGGGGGCTGTGCCCCTCCTCAGCAGCCAGGCTTCAAACTCTAGGTGGGAGGCGGTGTCTGGTGCCCCCTCGCTGGATATGGGACGTGCAGCTGGTGACAGCAGAGGCAGGAAGGCGCATTGAGCAGGCGGCTGTCATTATTGCTGCGCTGGACATGAAGGATGACTCAGACAGGAAGGCCACACCCCCTGAGAGCTTAAAGCCAGCAGGGAAGGCACAGTAGCCACCTAGGGTCGGGGGAGGGGAAGGGGCGCCCATCAAGAGAGGAGAGGGGGACTGTAGACAAACAAGAAGGCAGGCAGGTGTGGGGCCTGGCAGAGAAGATGCAGCTGTGTTGTAGCGGAGAGCTCAGGCTCCTTCCTGACTTCAAGCTCCTGGTGGAAACTTAGAAGGCAATGGGTGACAGTTCAGGTCCTTGTGTCCCTGACACCCACCTAGGAGACTTGAGTGTGAAGTTTCCTGGCTTTTGGTTCTAGTGGCTCTGAGAAGTGTGGGCATTTGGAGAGCAAATAGTGGCTGGAGGATCTCTGTTTTGTTGCCTTCTCTAATTTAAATATGTAAATAAACAAGTGGGGCCCAGCCTCGTGGCCCAGCCTGGTAAGTCACTGCCTGCTCTACCTCTGATCCAGCCTCCCTGCGAATGCACCTTGGGTCCCTGCTACTCATGTGGGAGACACGGATAGAATTTCTGGCTCCTGGCTTCTGCCTGGCCCACGTCCAGCCCTTGTAGGCATTTGGGGAGTAAACTAGCAAACAGAAGGTCTCTCTCTGTAAGTGTACCTTTTAAACAAACAAGCCTTGAATTCAACCCTTTTACCCTGCCCCCACCCCTCCCCTCCCCACAAAAAAAACCCTGGAAATGAGAAGAGATCCAGAGTACTGGACATATGGGACAGGAGTACTCCCCTTGCTGCGTGGATGCCCGGGAGGACTGGGGTGCAGCCGCAGCAAGGGCTAGAGGAAGGTCGAGGGCTTCGGAGGGAGGGCAACTCCATCTGGGGGCTTCTGTCCTGTTTCCTGGCGTGGCTCGTATCTAGGTGGTTCTTACCGTTTCAATTCCTATTGGAGCTTGCACGTAGCTCCCATGTGTCTCCATAGCTTTCAGGGAATACACTTTTCACTGAATTTCATAAATCAAAGTCGACTCCAACTTCTCTCTCTGTTTCTCCCTCTCTCTGTAGCTTCCGAGTGCAGGACCCTTCAGCCAGGACTGTCTCCTGACCCCACCCCGCTCCACCTCTTAGACCCCAGCCCTGGATTGTTTTCGACCCTTTTGGTGCTACTAATTTATGGTTGTGAGGTGGATTGCAGCAGCAAAACCCTGTGCAAAGCAGAGCCTAGCTTGGAGACCTGCTGGCTGCCGGGGTGTGCCTGCTTTCAAGTTTAGAAAACAGGGCCTCATTGTGCCCCAGGGGGATGGTGCCAGCTTACTCCCACCAGGCATGCATGAGGTCTTCAGGAGTTCCCCAGCCTGGAATGGTCTTTTATGGAAATGTTCGCCATCTCAGTGAGTGGGTGGTGGCATTTTACTGTGATCTGAATTTTCTTCGTGACTAATGAGGGCATGCACCATTTCACAGCCCTCTGAATTTCTGCTTTTGCAAAAGCCAACACCCTGCCTATCTTTTCATTCAGTTATTTGTGCTTTTTTCTACTGGTTGTTAGTACTTTTTGGAAAACATTTTCTAAATATCACATGTGTTGCCTGTGAGCCCTGGCAGCCTGCTGCTGGCTTCTCTCATATGTAATACGGGGTGTCGTACACCAGCAGCTCCATTCTTTTAAAGATCTGTTTGAAAAACTGACACCAAGGGAAATAGATCTTTCCCCCACTGGCACACTCACCAAACGGCAGCAAAGACCAAGGCTGGTTTAGGCTGAGGCCAGGAGCCAGATTTCCCATGCAGAGGGCAGGAGCCCAAGGACTTGGGTCAGCTTGACCTGCTCTCCCAGTTGCATTAGCAGGCAGGTGGATTGAAATGGAGCAGCTGGGACTCAAATCAAGGAATTAGGGTATGATGCTAGCACTGCAGGTGATTGCTGCACCACAATGCTGGCCTCCATGAATCATTTTTTGTCAAGATTTATTTGTTTTTATTGGAAAGGCAGATTTACAGAGAGAAGGAGAAACAGAGAGAGAGAGAGAAAAAGAGATTTCACTCACTGGTTCACTGCCAAATGCTACAAATGCTGAGCTGATCCAAAGCTAGGAGTTTCTTCCGGGTCTCCCATGTGGGTGCAGGGTCCCAAGAATTTGCAGCATCCTCTGTTGATTTCCTAGGCCACAGGCAAGGAGGTGGAAGGCAAGTGGAGCAGCCGGGGCACAAACCAGTGCCCATAAGAGATTCCAGCAGTTGCAAGGCAAGGATTTAAACATGAGGCTATACCATTCCAGGCCCAGATTATTTTCATATAATATTAGACCTATCATTAGAAAATAGGGCATTTGAGGGTTTGTGGGGTTTTTTTTTTTTTCAGGATTTATTTATTTTATTGGAAAGGTAAATCAGAATTATAGAAAGAAGGAGAGATGAAAAGATCTTCCATCCTCTGGTTCCACTCCCCAAGTGGCCTCAACAGCCAGAGCTGAGCCTATCCAAAGCCAGGAGCCAGGATCTTCTTCCAGGTCTCCCATGAAGGTGCAGGATCCCAAGGCTTTGGGCCATCCTTGATCGCTTTCCCAGGACACAAGCAGGGAGCTGGATCGAAAGAGGAGCTGCCAAGGCATGAACCTGTGCCTATATGGGATGTGGCGCTTGAAGGCAGAGGGTTCAGCCATTGTGCCATCATGCCAGCCCCTTTCTTAACATGGGGAAATGCTGCAGTCTTTCGGAAGCCTTCAGTACAAACACAAGACCAATGAGATGTTCTTCTCAGGTCTTTTCTAAAGCTTCACTGTTTTGCCCTTCACACTTGGGTCTGCAACACTCCTGGGGTCAGCTCTGAAACACGGTGAAGGGAGAACTCAAGCTCGGCCTCTACCCTGCGGCTGTGCAGGCACACTGAGGTCCAGCACCAGCCTTGTGACCCGTTCCTGGGTCTCCATTCTGTTCCTCTGTAGATGGCGCAATCCAAACAGCCCTGGCTTCATGCTGTGCAGCGTTATCACACATCTTAACACAGATGCCCAAGCCTGCCTGTTTGGAGAGTCTTGAAGATTGCTGGTCTTCCATGTTTCTGTTTTTTTTTTGTTGTTGTTGTTTAAGATTTATATATTTTTATTGGACAGTCAGATTTACAGAGAGGAGGAAAGACAGAGAGGTGGGTGGGAAACGGGGGGGACGCTGCTGGGATTCAAACTGGCGCCCCTATGAGATCCAGGCACATGCAAGGTGAGGATGTTAGCTGCTAGGCTACCATGCTGGGACCCCGTGTTTCTGTTTTAATTGTACAACCTGACAGCTATAGGACCACCGTGACTGAACTCAGCGACACTAGGGGTCTTCCGGATATCGACTTCTACTTCAGGGGATTACCTATTCATGCATCTAGCTCTTTTTAGTTTTTTGTAGGAATCTCACTCACCTTTTGAAAGACTAGTAGGTAGTTTACATTTTTATGTTCTACATATCTTTTTCAAAGTAATTTTGCAGCCATTTGTGGCTCCACGGTTGTATTGTTTATAGATCCATTTGAGTATCTTATCTATGAATGTGTCTTCAAATAGCCAGCCCCTCCTTCCTTGCCCAGACATATGCCTATGATTTCCCAGTTGCTAAAAAATTCTCGCATAGACCAGGCACTCCTGGCCTGCTCCTGGCCTCAGGAAAAACCCTTCAACTCTCAGTCATTGGTTTACCTGAAAATGTACTAGGTCTGACTGTGGATTTCTTCACACTCCCTTTGGAAAATTTTTGGAAATTGCTTAGTCAAAACCTCTCCAGTGTTTCTTCCGCTCCATTTTTTCCTTTATTTATGGGACTCCAATTAAACAAATATTTAGATCAGCTAGAAGAGAGTCTCTGTGCCAGCACAGGGTTAGAGCTGCATCTGTGCTGTGCCGCTGGTGTGTGGCTGCAGAACATTACAAGTGTGGTTTGTGGAGAGTCAAAACGGAGGACTAGGGTAAGGACACGTTTAATTGGACAGAGAAACATTAACTAGTATGAAGCAGAGAGGGCACATTCCAGGAAATAGGAGAAGACAGAACAACAGATGGGTACCTGGAGACTGACAGACACGGGAAAGCAGCAAAAACAGTGGGGTGGTGTTGCAGTGACTGATACCCAAGCAGCATTCAGCAAATGGCAATCTGAACTCCACCAGCAGCCGGAACTCCACCAGCAACAAGGTAGGAAGAGACTTTCAGTAAGCTTGGGAGGTGAACCCAGACAAAGAACACCCGGTCCCACTGGTCTGTTTGATTTGACCAGGAGCAGAGACAGAGCAGCAGATCCCAGATGGGCAGTGCAGGAACAGGGTGGATTTCACAGCCCAGCAGGCACCCCTAGAGTTGAATCGGGTGCCATTTTGTTTAAGGAGGCAAGGGTTAGGGAAAGAAGTGAGCATACACTGAGCTCGGAGTAAACTCATTTCTGAGTCAGTGAACTGCAACATGACATCCTATAGGTTCCACCCAAGACAGGTCTGGGTAGCCCTCAGACCTGACAGCCAGCAGACCAAGAATTCTAGTAGTGGCACGTTAGACACCATTTTGTACAGTGTGGCAAAAGTTTTAAGACTGCAGGGACAACAGTGAGCTGTGCGTGTGCTGAGCTCAGTAGAACTCCCAGAGCTCAGTGCATTGCACTGGTCCCACAGGAAAATAATACCAACAATGGCACCACATGGGTCAAAATAGGTCCGTATGGCCCTCAGACCTAATGGCCAAAAGGTCCCAGCAAGATCACCAACAACAACCTAGCTATATAGGACTTCTGGTGTCTCCCTTATCCTGGGAGCTGCTCCAACCGGAAGTGGGAGAAAGGTGGTAGAGACAACAGTGCAGCCTCAGCATGATATCACAGGAGGTGGAGACTGGTGAGCCAGGAGCTGGAGCTGTGGAGACCACAGTGGAAATCTAACACAAGAACCCAGACCTGGAACTCGCTGGAGGTTGTGGCACAAATGGCTGCAAGCAAAAAGTTGTATACCAACTGCAATACTGTAAATTTGAACTGTAGATCTGTGGGTGACACAGCTTAGAAACCTGCCCCAAGGAGAAGACTCTGCTAACCAGAAGTACAATGACCAAGAGCAAAAAAAGAGACAAAGGCACAATGAATATTACTGAAGACTCCCCTGCAAAGGAGCAAAACCCTATGCTCAGCTCAGAGTTAACTGAGGAAGACATTGAGAAAATTGGAGATACAGAATTCAGTAGCATGTTATTTAACTTCACGGTGTTGTTAATTTTTTCTTCCTGTTGTTAATTTTGTTTTGTGACTTTTCATTTAAGTGGATTTATAGAACCTGTGTAATGGAGACTCTCATATCTAGTAGCATGTTATTTAACTTCATGGCATTGTAAATTTCTATTTTGCTTCCTATTATTGATTTTGTATTGTGGATTTTCATGTAAGGGGGTGTATAGTAACTGTGTAATGGAGACTGTCATATCCAGATGTGAGGATACAATGCATCTCTACTTCCAGACTAAAGATGGACTCCCAATGAAACTGTTTACTATATCTTGACAATAGGATGCTGGACTCTCTGCAATTGTCCATGACCACAATAATGAACATATGATTATGTAGGAAGAACTATAATGATAATATAGGGGAACTTGGAGGTACGGGAGGACGGGAAACTGGGGAGGGGTTAAGGGAAATCCCAGGGGCCTATGGAACTGTATCATAAAATGATATTAATAGGGCCTGGCATGATAGCGTGATGGTTAAAGTCCTCGCCTTGAACGCACCAGGATCCCATATGGGCTCCGGTTCTAATCCCGGCAGCTCCACTTCCCATCCAGCTCTCTGCCTTAGCCTGGGAAAACAGTAGAGGATGGCCCAAAGCCTTGGGACCTTGTACCCACATGGGAGACCCGGAAGAAGCTCCTGGCTCCTGGCTTCGGTTTGGCTCAGCTCCAGCCATTGCAGCCACTTGGGGAGTCAATCATTGGACGGAAGATATTTCTGTTTCTCCCCCTCTCTGTATATTTGCCTTTCCAATAAAAATAAATAAAATCTTAAAAAAGATATTAATAATAATAAAAATAAATAAAAGATTTTTTAAAAGTGTGGTGTGTGTACCCACTGCAGCAGCCTAGTGGCTAAAGTCCTCACCTTGCATGTGCCTGGATCCTATATAGGCAATAATTCATGTCTCAGCTGCTCCACTTCCCTTTCTGCTCCCTGCTTGTGGCCTGGGAAAGCAGTCAAGGACGGCCCAAAGCCTTGGGACCTGCACCTGCCTGAGAGATCCAAAGGAAGCTCCTGGCTCCTGGCTTTGGATAGGTGCAGCTCTGGTCATTGTGGCCACTTGGGGAGTGAACTAGTGGACAGAAGATCACAGTCTCTCCTTCTCTCTGCAAACCAATGTTTCCGCAGCAATAAATAAATTTTTTAAACATTATCTTTTTATCTTTTACCTCTGAGCATCACAGACCTAGTTCCTTTACAGCTGGTATCTAGGAACTGCAGTATCTGTGAGTCGATTCTTGGTATCTACTGTTTGTGGCACTGACAATCAAACTAAGTTCCTGGCTCGAGAGACTTGTGCATGGCCCCTGGACCATGGGAATACTTCAGAGCATCGTGTCCTCCCAGGGGATGCACTACTACCATCATCTTTCATGGAGCTGAGCTGCCTGTTTCTTCCCGTCCCAGACCATGAACTTACTGAAGGTGAGAGCTGTTTCCTAGTTACTCTGACATCCTTGGTGTGTAGCATGGAGCCCTTGCACATGGGAGATATCTGGTAGCTGTCACATAAGTGATAGAAAGGTTAATAAAATCTTTATCCTGATTTCTTAAATTGATGGCATTTCCTCTCCAGAGCTGATCTTATCTGTGAGAGCAAGAGTTCAGTCTGTTCACCAAGGGCCGAGTCTTTGGCACGGAGTCTCTGAAGCCTGCTCGGGCTTGTCGTGGATTCTTGTCTTTCTCGCTCTTTCTCTACTTCGCAAGGAGCTGTTCCTTCCAGGTACGCATGTTTCAACAAGTCAGGAAGCGAGCGATTAACATTAACCTGGCGGCAGAAAGAAGTCAGCCTGAGATCATAGCATGGAATTTTTTTTTCTCTTGCATGAGAGAGAGAGAGAGAGAAAGAGAGAGAGAGAGAGAGAGATTGTGAGTGAGTTTTCATCTACTGGCTCATTCCCTAATCGCCCTGAAACAGTTAAGGTTGGGCCAGGCCAAAGCTAGGAGCCTGGAACTCCACCCACATCCCCGTGTGAGTGGCAGGGACTCAAGTCCCTGAACCTTCATCTTGCCTCTCAGGTCTGTAGCAGCAGGCTCTGGAGCCAGGCACGAGCGCAGGGGTTCAAGCGTTGGCACTCTGTTGTGGAATGTGGATGTTTTCACTGGCATCTTCACCACCAGGTCAAATGGTTGCCCCACAAAACAGGCTGCTTGAAATCCACCTAAGCAGATGACTTTAATATAGTATACATTTCTTTTTCCTTTCTTTTTCTTTCTTTCTTTCCTTCTTTCTTTCTTTCCTTCTTTCTTTCTTTCTTTCTTTCTTTCTTTCTTTCTTTCTTTCTTTCTTTCTTTCTTTCTTTCTTTCTTTCCTTCCTTCCTTCTTCTCTTTCTTTCTCTTTTCTCTCTCTCTTTTTAGAGTAAAAGTGAAGTTTTCTTTAAGGAAGAGAAAGAGAAGTTTCAAACAATATGTTATGAATTTCATATTTACTTGAGGGGCTGGTGTGATGGCTCAATTGACTAATCCTCCACATCCAAGTGCTGACATGCCGTATGGACACCAGTTCATGTCCCAGGTGCTCCACTTCCCATCCAGCCCCCTGCTTATGGTGGAGAATGGCCCAAAGCCTGGGGATCCTGCATCTACACGGGAGACCTGGAAGAAGCTCCTGAGTCCTGGCTTTGGATCAGCTCAGCTCCAACTGTTGAGGCCATATGAGGCGTGAACCAACAGACGGAAGATCTTTCTCTCGGTCTCTCCTTTTCTCTTTAAATCTGCCTTTGCAATTAAAATAAATAAATTTCTAAAAGATTTACTTATTTGAAAGGTGGAGTTATGAAAGTGAAAGCTCTTTTATTCACTGGTTCACTTCCCAAATGTCAAAACATCCAGGACCAGGCCAGGTCTAAGCCGGAAGCTTGGGACTCCATTTTGGTCTCTCACATGGTGACAGGGACACAAGCACTTGGTCCACCTGCTGCTGCTGTTTTTCACAGCGCTGGAAGAAGCACCCCCACTAGATGCCAGGACCATGGGTAGCAGCTTCACGCACTGTGCCACCACACTGGTACCTATGTGAGTTTAACTGGGCTTAAGGGAGAAGTAAGGGACTCACTCTTTAGGTGTGATCCGCTAACATTGAGCCAAAAGGCTCCTAGGGTGCTGTGGGATGGTGCAGCATCCACACGCCATATCAGAATGGCAGACTCAGCTGCTCTGCTTCCCATCTAACTTCCTGCTGATGCTCCTGAGGGGCAGCAGAGAATGGCTCAGGTGCTTGGGCTTCTGCCATCCACGTGGGAGAACCAGATGAGAGTTTCGGGACACTGGCTTTGGCCTGGCCCAGATCTGGCTATTGTTTGCCTTTTGGGGCGTGAGCCAACTGATGGAATAGTCTCCCTTCTTTTGTCTGTGTCTCTGTCAGGGAAACAGATGGCTCGCTCTAATCTCATCAAGATCTCATTATCCTGCTTGCTTCTGCTCTCCACCCCCAGGCTGCCTTCACACCTTTCAGATGATTCTGGAGTGTTCGACTAGAGCTGTGACCGGGGATGTGACCGTTGAAGGGTTCAGGAAGATAAAAGAGGAAGCCGCCACTGTCAGTGACTGATGAAGAGCAGGAGCCTCGCAGGTGCAGGATAGAACCTGACCAGATTCCTTGGCAGGGGCTTCCTTACAGCGCATGCCCCATCCCTCACACAGGAACCACGTCCCAGACTCCAGCAGCTTCCTCACAGTGTATGCCCTGCCCCGTAATGCAGCTGTGATGTCATGGACTCATGTGGCTTCGTCCCAGCTCTGGGCCTGCTCCATGCACAGGGCAGCCATGTCTCTGACCAGCTCTTCGCTCAGGGTGCTGAGGAGCTACAGGTCTTCCCCACCTGCTGACCTGTGTGGGATCAGAGGTGCCCCACACGGTGTCCAGGGAACAAGCAAGTCTCCCAGTTCACATGCATGGAACACAAGGCTTGGGTATAAGCGTCCAGCCCCAAGCACACTAACCAGCCATGGCTGCTGTGGTCGTGTGCTTGTACGGGAACTATATCTCTATGATGTCCAGAACAGAGCACAATGGACGTGGAGGCCTGGAAGTACGCCACTTGCTTCCTCTCAGACCTGGATGCGACATCCTTACCCTTTAACAGAGCCATTACTGCTTCACCATCCAGCAGGAAACTGCCTCATTGCTGCTTCTCCAGGAATCCTAGGAGGACTTGCAATTGGCCTCAGAACTTGCTGATTATGTCAGATTTTAATACCTGGGTCAGCTGTGAGCCAGAACAGACATTTGTGTGTGTGTTTTTAAAGATTTGTTTGTGTTTGTGTTGCAAAGTCAGATACACAGAGAGGAGGGGAGACAGGGAGGAAGATTTTCTGTCTGATGATTTACTCCCCAAGTGACTGCAATGGCTGGTGCTGTGCTGATCTAAACCTAGGAGCCAGGAAATTCTTCTAAGTCTCCCATGTGGGTAAAGGGTGTCAAGGCTTTGGGCCATCCTCCACTGCTTTCCCAGGCCACAAACAGGGAGCTGGATGGGAGTGGAATGGCCGGAATACAGACTAGTGCCCATATGAGATCCCTCAGCATCCAAGGTGAGGACTTGAGCTGCTAGCCTACTGTGCCAGATCCCACATAGTTGCTTCACTTCTCCAGCGGCCATTGCAGTCAAGGCTGACCCAGCGTGGAGGCAGGAGCTTGGCACTTCAACCAGAGCTTCCACAAAGGTGCTACGGTTCAAACACATGGGCTATCTTCTGTTGCTTTCTCATCAGTAGGGAGCTGGGTTGGAAGCGGAACAGGTGGAATTCAAACCAGTGACCTGGCGGGATGGTATGTCACAGGTAGTGGCTCACACACGCTGAGCCTCAGCACAGGCCCCTGGAGACAATGAACTCAAGCACAGTCAAAACAAGGTGTCTGGCAGTTGTAAGCTGAAACAACTTGTTTTTATTTCTCTTTAGCAGCACCTCTAATTCTGATGTCATCACACTTCTGCTGCCTCACCGCTCGGTATGATTTATGTTAAGCAAGTTTTGTTTCCACTAAAAACAGCTTTTTTCTTATCACATCTTATTTTTTTTCCCTCTGCAAGAAGACAAGCTGCTCAAACCACCACTTACGGAAGCAGAGGCATTCAGCGCATGTGAACGCTGTGCCAGGCGCAGCTCCGTAAGCTAGCTGGTACCTAAGAGGGCTGGTGGTCCCACAAACTCGCCATCTTTTTCCTGCCAGGTCAGCGTTTGGGCTAAGGAGAATGGCAACCTGGCACACAGTGAAGCAAGCAACAGCAGCCCAACGTCTCCACTGCCCGGGGCTGCCACCATTAGCACCACCTGCAGGTAGGTCACTGTAACTGCAGCTCAGCCTGAACAAGGTAGAAAAAAAAACATGGTCTTTCTCAGCTGGCTCTTAAAGCTAACTGCTTGCCAGGAGGGTACACGACTGGGCAGTGCTGTGGCCAGTGGCTTATCAGGACCCCGAAACAGGAGACGATCCTATAATTTCAGGCTTTGCTACCCGTGTCCTCAGTGCAGAGGAGCATCTAAAGCACATACACACCTCCTTTCTGGCTAATACTTACTTTTTTTTTTTTTTGAAGATTTGTTCATTTTATTACAGCCAGATATACACAGAGGAGGAGAGACAGAGAGGAAGATCTTCCGTCCAATGATTCACTCCCCAAGTGAGCCTCAACGGCCAGTGCTGCGCCGATCTGAAGCCGGGAACCAGGAACCTCTTCCGGGTCTCCCACGCGGGTGCAGTGTCCCAATGCATTGGGCCATCCTCGACTGCTTTCCCAGGCCACAAGCAGGGAGCTGGATGGGAAGTGGAGCTGCCGGGATTAGAACCGGCGCCCATATGGGATCCCGGGGCTTTCAAGGCGAGGACTTTAGCCGCTAGGCCACGCCGCCGGGCCCTTATATTTACTTTTAAATAAATATATACTTTATTGGAAAGGCAGATACAGGGAGAAGATATAGTAAGTGTTCACTCCCCAAGTGACCACAATGGCAGGAGCCGAGCTGATCCGAAGCCAGGAGCCAGAAGCTTCTTTCGGGTCTCCCATACGGGCACAGGGTCCCAAGGCTTTCGGCCATCCTCTGCTGCTTTTTCAGGCTCTGAGCAGGGAGCTGGATGGGAAGTGGAGCAGCTGGGACACAGACCGGTGCCCATACAGGATGCTGGCACACGCAAGGTGAAAATTTAACCACTGGGTGATCATGCTGGGTCCTAATAGAATGCCCAGGGTTGGGCCAGGCTGAAACAAGGAGCCAGAAACGTCATCCGGGTCTCCAACCACTTAAGCCATCTTGTGCTTCCATTAGCAGGGAGTCGGGTCAAAAGTACAGTGGCTGGAACTACTACCGGTGCCCACATGGGATGCCAGTGCTACAGGCGATGGTTTAACCAGCTGTCACAGCATCAACTCCCCCGCCCACACCCCCTTTCTTGCTGGTTACTCTCAGGGGCCATTCAGCCCAAGCTGAGGTTCAGAAGTGCTGCAGGCCTCAGCCAACCCCTGCCTGCTCTGCTGCTGTCGCCTACCTACAGCAGGTGGGAGGGACCCTGGCTCACGGAGAGCAGCAGACCCAGGCATTCTCCCCAACTGGCTGTTTTCCATGCCTAGTTCTGACCATGGAGTATTAGTTCCATCCCCTCCACTCTCTGGGATTGGCCAGCAGCATCCCAATTATTGCTCACCTTACGCCAAGGGGTCCTAAGTTCACATCTCTGTTGCACACGCAAATGCAGGCTCTTCATCATCCTTTCAAATGGGCAGGTGTTCTGAAAGCGTTCGCCAAACCGCATAAAGCAGATACACTACGAAGCATCATGAAGTGACTAATATTCCCACCACCAAACTCCAGCACCGTCACCTGCTCCTCCTCCAAGTGGAGCAGCTGGAACCCCGACTACTGCCAGCATGGCACAATGCCACAATGCCAGCCATATAGCAAGTTTTTTCAAAAACGGAATAGACATTTCAAGGCACTATGGCATAAACAAGGATGGTGTAGAAGGGGCTTCCTGAAATCCCAAAATTGAGATATAAAACTTTGTTTCTGGACATATGATCCATCAAGTTAAACACACTGGTAAGGAATACCAGCTATTCAGTCCATTCCTGAAAAACTGAGGGTCCTGGAGTCCAAACACGTCAGGGTGGTCTTTGTTTTACATAGTCAGGACGGGAATGATCTAGGGACAGGGAGAAGTGAGTGTGATCATTGTTTCTGCACATTTCTGGGGAGAAAAGGGCATAGGTCATACTCGGCCAATGCACAATAGTTGGAGCTGGGCCTGTTCAAAGCCAAGAGCTTCTTCTGTGTCTCCTACCTGGGTAGCAGAGCCCCAGGCCTGTGGGCCATTTTCCTTTTCTTTTCCAGGTGCATTCACAGGGAGACACATGAGAAGTGGAGCAGAATGGCATCCATATGGCAACGCTTAGCCTGGCATGCCACACGCCAGTCCCATTGCCACACTTTTTCGTTATGCAGCAGCAACCGGCCCGTTCTTCACCATGAATCTGATGTCTATTGTCGCTTCAAATCTAGCAGGATTCACATTGCTCTCATAAGCAACTTTCTCCAGCTCTTGTCTTTAACTTCTGTTTGAAGATCCCCTTATGGTTACATAGGGAGAGAACCAAGATGGTGGAACAAGGCAAAGACACATTTAAGCAGAATCAGCCAGGCTGAAGCAGAGAGGACCCATTCCAGGAAACAGGAAAGTGGTGCTGCAATGACCAGACAACCCAGCATTCGGCAAATGGTGATCTGAACTCCACCAGCAACCAGGTGGAAAGGGCAGTTCACCAGGGAGCTCAGGAGGTGAACCTAGGCAAAGAACTGTCCGTCCTGCTGATTTGGTTTGACCAAGAGCAGACACAGAGCAGCAGATCCCAAACAGGTGGTGCAGGAACAGGGTGGATTTCATAGCCCAGATCCCCACCAAAGCTGCATCAGCGCCATTTTGTGTCGGGGGGCAAAGGCTGTGGGATGGCACAGTGCCTGCACTAAGCTGGGAGTGAACTCAGTTCTGGCTCAGTGCATTGCACCAACATGGTATCCTAATGGTTCCATGCAAAATAGGTCCAGGTATCCCCCAGTACTAATGATCAGCAGCAGATCCAGAACTCCACCAATGGCACATCAGGCACCACTTTGTACAGTGCAGCAAAGGATTTGAGACTGGAGACAACAGGGAGCTGCATATTGCAGTGGTTCCACAGGGAGAATACCGGTTTTAGCATCCTATGAGTCAAAATAGGTCCAGGTGGCCTGCAGACCTAACAGCCAGCAGGATCAGCACCACCAAAAAACTAGTTATTTAGGACACCTGGTGTTTCCCTAATCCTGGGAACTGCTTGAACTGGAAGTGGGTGAAAGGTTGTAGACAATGGAGCAGCCATAGCAGTCACAGGAGGTGGAGAGTGGTGAGCCAGGAGACCATGGCGGAAGACCTGAAACTGGAGGGAGTGGTGCATGTGACTACAAAGAACTGGGTACAAAACACAATCAGTAAAATCAAACTGCAGACCTGTGGGTGGCAAACCTGCCCTAATGAGAATGTACTAATCACAAGTGCAGGGACCAAGAGCAAGTAGACAGAGGCAATGAATATTACTGAAGATTGCCCTGCAAAAGACTACCAACCTCAGAGTTACATGAGAGATACACATATAGGAATCTGAGAAATTTGTCACACAGGAAATAGCAACACTGAAATAAAATCAAGGCTGTTTATGAGAAATGAAGGACAAAATGGAGCAAATTAAAAGTTCAGTGTAAAGTCTCAATAATAGAATGAAGGAGGCAGAAGAAAATCTCAGAATTGGAAGATATTTCTTGCCACAATGGTGAAACAATCAAAAAGTTAGGAGAGGAACTGAGTCAAACTAAGACAAGTATTCGAGAATTAAGGGACGTTATTTTTTTTTTTTTTTAATGATGCTGACTTAGTTGAGCAGGATGGGAGAAGTGGGTGATCAGTTCCAGGTCTTACTGTATTGGGGAGGAGGGAGACAAGGGGAGAAGCCACACCCAGCCTCCCACCCGCCCCAGCACCCAGGGGGAATGGCCACCAATATTGATCCAGGGTCCTGATGCGGCATACGCTTTGAGGGTTCTGCCCAGATGCTTCAAATGTTGTCGTTCTCGCCAATCCAAGGATGAGGGAACACTTCCAATGTCTGTTGGCTGACATTAGTGCAGCTTAGAGTCTCCATTTGCCCAGATACTTGCTGTCATCTTGGGCTGGGTTAATTGTCCAATTTGTTCTGTTCTCCTGCCTCTGCTTTGGTTAACAGATGTCTTCTGCTTGCCCCCATGGATTACAGAAGTCCTCTATGTGCATCTGGGCCAGTCATCCACTATACTGTTTTTTCTACTGAGAACCAGTTCCCACAGGTAGGACAAAGGGCCTGGGCCAGGTGACCCAGACCCTGCTGGACACCCCGCCCCCAGGGCTCACAGACCTGACACCCATGGCGCAGGTAGGCCCAAGGACCTAAGGGACACTATTTAAAAAAAGCAATCTTTACCATGACTCATGATAATCAAGCTCTCTTAAGTTGAATATAAGGAAAATATCCTTAAATGCACACATGAAAAAAAAATCAATTGATATCTAGAATGGCAGACACACAGCAAACCTCTCACAGGAAACTCTATAGCCCGAAGGGAATGGAGAAACTTATTTCAGATTCTAAAAGGAAAAACTGTCTGCCCAGAATAACGTACCCAGCAAAGTTTTCTTTTGTCTTTGAAAAGAAGTGAAATTCCTCCACAGTAAAAATAATACACCTCTTCCACACCCAAAAGCAGAGGCAAATGTGAAGAACATCCCAGTAAAATAACAACAGAAGACTGAATCAAACAATTGACAACCTTTTGCTAAAAGGACAGAATGAAATTACCACCAATTCATATTAACCCTGAAAGCAAATGGCTTAAACAAATCAAACATCAGATTAGTACACTGTATCAAAATCTATTGCCTACAGGAGACACATCTCACCAACAAATATCACCAAACTGTATCTCATGGATTTTGATGTTTTTATTCTAATTTATGCAAGTTTTTTTCTCATATTTAATTCTTCACAGACTCACAGGTCATACAGTAGCATTATTTTCTTCAAGAAGGTTCTTGATTTTCCTTCGGTAACATTAGTCATTTGGTAGCAATGGCATTATAAATTTCTATTTTTCTTCTTATTGTTGATTTTATATTGTGCCTTTTAATGTAAGGGGGTGTATAGTAACTGTGTAATGGAGACTATCGTATCCAGATGTGAGGATGCAATGCAGTATATATCTCTACTTCCAGATCAAAGATGGACTCCCAATGAAACTGTTTACTGTATCTTGACAATAGGATGCTGGACTGTTTGTCATTGCCCATGCCCACAATGGACATATGATTCTGAAGAACTACAGTACTGCAATATAGATGATACCAGTGCGGTGGTGGTTGTGAACTCAGGGATGTGGTAAAGGAAATCCCAGAGCCTATGGAACCTTACCATAAAATAATAATAGAAAGATCCTACAGAGGAAGCTACAAGCAAAACACAAACAGGCATCACCTGTGCAGTCCTCAAAACGGGACACAGGCTGTCATCCAATGACAGTGGGGGCTTAACCACTGCTGCAGCTGTGTGCTTGGGATCTCCGCAGCGGCCGAGTGTAGCACCTGACCTCACCCGATCGGGGGCAAATCTGTGCGCCCTCTTTGTCACTCTGCCTTATAAATAAATATAACATAAAAGCATACAAACAATAAATAACACTATAATAAACCAATCAATCATGAACAAGAGAAAGCGCTTGCCAATCATATACCAGGGTAAGACTTAGCATTTATAAATACTTAAGAAAAAAGGAGTCTGGGCCTGGTGCAATAGCTCAGTTGGCCAATCCTACCCCTTCAAGCATACGGGCACTGGTTCGTGTCCTGGCTGCTCTACCTTCCATCTAGCTCCTTGTTCATGGCCTGGGATAGCAGCAGAGCATGGCTCAAAGGCTCAGGACCCTGCACCCACACGGGAGACCCAAAGAGGCTCTTGGCTTTGGATGGGCTCAATGCCTACAGTTGCAGCCACTTGGGGATTGAACCAATACATGCTGTCCCTGTCTTTCCTTCTCTTCAAAAAGAAAAAAAGGGCCCAGCGGTGTGGCCTAGCGGCTTAAGTCCTTGCCTTGAAAGCCCCAGGATCCCATATGGGCGCCGGTTCTAATCCCGGCAGCTCCACTTCCCAGCCTGTGGCCTGGGAAAGCAGTCGAGGACGGCCCAATGCATTGGGACCCTGCACCCACGTGGGAGACACGGAAGAGGTTCCAGGTTCCCAGCTTCGGATCGGCGTGCACCAGCCCGTTGCGGCTCACTTGGGGAGTGAATCATCGGACGGAAGATCTTCCTCTCTGTCTCTCCTCCTCTCTGTATATCTGGCTTTGTAATAAAAAAATAATAAAATCTTAAAAAAAAAAGAAAAAAAATGTGGAATTGGAAGACTTCATCAACATGCTAGTACAACAGAGGTCTGGTTGATGGCAAATGTGCAGTATCATACAGTTCGCCATTATGTCATCTCTAGAAAGGAGAAAACAAGAATCATGTAAGTCATCCTGAAGCCATTCGTTTCTAATCTCTTGTCTGTCGCACATATGCCCACTTTCACTTTTGCTAGCAGTTTCTTTTCCACAGTGGAATGCTCCAACTGTTCCCTAGAGAACAGCTGTAGCCCAGTAGCTGTGGAAGTGAGGTCATATTTACAAAGCACTTAGGAGACACGAAAAATTGAACAAATAACAGCCATTTTCTGGTAACATTAAGAGAAATGAAAATATAAAAGGGTGTATTAGATGACACTAAGTAGTTAGTGTCTATTTGTTAGGAATAATGGCATTTTAAAGCCTTATCTGTCAGAGACAGAAACTGCAGTACTGTAAATGAAGTGGTTTGCATGTAATATGGTTCAAAAATATTTCACCTTAGGGGCTGGCAATGTAGCACAATGGGTTTAGCACAATGGGTTTAGCAACACTGGCATCTCATTAGCACCGGTGAGAGACCTGGATGCTCCCTTCCCGCCTTCCTGTTTCTATAAACGAGAGATTTCTTCTCTCTGCTGGTCCATCCCCTAGATGGCTGCAAAAGCCAGGGCTAGGCCAACGTGAAAACATGAGCCAGGAGTTTTATTTGGGTCTCCCGCTAGGTGGTTGGGACCCAAACTGTTTGGGTATTTTATGCTGCTTTCCGCAGCCCATCAGCAGGGGGCTGCACTGGACATGAACTGGCATGCACATGGAACGCCTGTGTTGCCCACTGTGCCACAATGCCAACCTCTGCTGTGCTTCTGATTCCGCTCCCGGCTAAGGGACCTGGAGAAGCGGTGGAAGAGAGCCCCTGCCGCACGTGGGAGGCCCCAACTGCGGCCTTGGTTCAGCCTCGGTTGTCGGGGCCATCAGGGGAGTGAAACAGCATACAGAATCTCTGAATGTTCTTCTCACTCTGCTTTTTCCAATAAATAACATAAAACCCACAAAGGAAAATGTCCAGCTTAAAAAAATTACATTCTACAGGGGCAGGGGAGACAAAGAATAAATACAGTACTAAAGCAGAATGCTAGTACAACTGTTGATACTTAAATAAACAGTATATCTGTACCTATGTAACTCGGGCCTGGTTTCCTGGTTACAGATTCTGAGCCCACCTGGGACCTCCCAGTGTGGTCCAGCGTGAGGGGTGTCAGGCTGTGGTACTGCCACAGTAGTGGAATCCCACCCTCAGTACTGACAACACTCACCCCCAGGTCGCTGCTTCCGATGGAGCTGCGGAGCTGCGCCTTCTCGCGGTGGCTTCAGGTGGGAGGGAGGTGACCCCTGGGCCCAGAACGCCACTCACGCTGCACTGCTGGCTTGGCCGAGGCCCAAATGCTCACTGGGAGCGCTTGTTACACTCCCTCTGCATGAAAGAAGGCATTCTATTTTTTTATTTTTCTTTTATTTGACAAGCAGCATTATCATGTTTGTCATTTTAATGTAGATACAATTATTAGGTTATCTGTCATATTACAATATTTAAGGTTCTTTTTTTATTATTTTATGTCCTTTAAGATACATTAAAAAAAAAAACCGACACATCAACTGCAAACATGAGGGGGAGAAGCATGGCACCCGACCCGATCTCCACATGTCAGCAACACTTCACTCATTCTCTGAACAGAGTTTTAAGAAATGTCACAATGACATGAGCTTGGAATCTTCTCTAGGCATTTTCTTTGACGCTCATGACGTGGCACTGGTGATGTTGTAAACAGCAGAGAAACGGGGGCTGCCGAGTGACCAGGTGATGGGCCCAGGCCCGCCTTCCCACAGGACACACCAACGGCACCGGTCTCCGTGCGCACTGGGCGTGAGGCCTCACGCGACGTAGCTGTATTCGTCTGCAGACGCCTGGCTGCGCTCGATGTACTGCTTGTCGATGAGGACCTCGATGCACTTCTTGATCATGCTGATGCTGGGGTTGAACCTGGCTCTAGACTGGCTGATCACCTGCGGGAGAGAAAGACGTTATACCACGGCTGCCCGCCGGAAAAGAGCAAAGACGTGCGGCCTGCTGGCCGTGGAGTGCCTCCAACTTCGGTCAGTTAGACTGAGCACCACCACCCAGGATGGGAGGAGGGGACCCAGATCATGTCACCAGAAGAGGAAATCACACCTGTCAGGATGGACACGGGAGCCAAGAGAACTTTCACATAACAGGGAAAAGCCTGCCATTTGTATTGTGTAGGAACTAAAACGCAGAGGAAACCAAGTGAACCAAGTGACCTAAACATATCTCCATGCCCCAACTCCCATCCCTTTGCTCAGAGACCACTGCCTCCAGCCGGCCTCCCAGCACCCCCAGGATGGGACTCTGCACGCAGAACCCTGGTGCAGTACATGACCAGCCACTCTCTGTGCATCTGCATAGCTACTTCAACAATGCATGTCTGCCCTGTTAGCCCAGGGGCCCCATGGGGCTGCCGTGTAGCATGCTGCTCCCTGCTCCACCAGGGGGGGTCAGGCAGGCACCACAACATGCTCCGTGCTTGCTCAGAAATGAACAGAATCTTTGATGTGACCAAATCACTCACTAGGTTTTAGATCTCTAAGTTGCAGCCCTCCTTGATGTGAAGTTCACCCACGGCCTTAGTATGTCAGAGACAGGAATCCCTGTTGCCCCGGTAGCCCCCCTCACCTCTTGGATGAGGGCATTGTGTCGAAGCACTTTCCGTGCCTTCATGATACGAACTATGGCAGCCTGGAGGTACATCTTCCGGTCTTCATCGACAGCACTTCTCGTCTGCTCCATTTCCTGTTTTATGAAGGAAAACCAAAATTTGAAGAGTCAGTGAGCTGTGCTTGAGAGTGGGTCTACATTTCTAATCAAGTTACTCGGATATGCTGTGTCACACAACTATTGCCCAAACATCATCCACCTGGAACCAGACGCTGTCCCCATGTTCCAGCTGAAAAAGGTGCTCAGACAGAGGACAGAACACCTCAGCCATATCTCGGCAGTGAAAAACTGGGCAAATGGAGACTCTATGATGGACTACGTCTATCAGCGGATTCTTCAACGACCTCACCGTGCTCGGAGTGGTGAGAGTGGCAGCAATTCACAACGGTTGAACTATCAAGACTTGAGCAAGGGGCCCGGCAGCGTGGCCTAGCGGCTTAAGTCCTCGCCTTGAAAGCCCCGGGATCTCATATGGGTGCCGGTTCTAATCCCGGCAATTCCACTTCCCATCCAGCTCCCTGCTTGTGGCCTGGGAAAGCAGTCGAGGACGGCCCAAAGCTTTGGGACCCTGCACCCGCGTGGGAGACCCAGAAGAGATTCCTGGTTCCCAGCTTCGGATTAGCGCGCACCAGCTGTTGCAGCTCACTTGGGGAGTGAAACATCGGACGGAAGATCTTCCTCTCTGCCTCTCCTCCTCTCTGTATATCTGACTTTGTAATACAATAAATAAATCTTAAAAAAAAAAGACTTGAGCAAGACCCTCGGAGCATGCCCCACATCAGAGACCTGGGGTGGGTGGGAGACTGGGTGGGGCTTCTCTCACAATATCCCCCTTTACCTCAGATGCATGAAGGAAACAATATGGAAATAATAGTTTTACCCACTTTCCTGTAGCCCTTGAACCTTCTTACCCTAATTAACTATGTAAAGATTGTCAAAAATATAATAAAAAAAATGGAAAAATTTTAAAAAAAAGGCCAACATACAGAGGGAAAAAAAGGGAAGATCTTCTGTCTGCTGGTTCACACCCCAAGTCTGGACCTGAGCTGATTTGAAACCAGCTCTCTATAGGCGAGGATTTAGCCACTGAGCCATAGTGCTGATCAGAGATCAACAGACCTACCTGGGTGGGAATATCTTGGGAGAGAATGGTCGAGTCACACACCTAACAAGTGCTCGAGCAGCACCTGGCGGCCATTTCCTGGTCCCACCCTTGCCAAGGTGTGTGCCTGGCTGTTCCCTTGTCCCACAGTCGCCATCAAGCTCCATGGCTGGCCACTCTCTGGTCCCACCCAGGCCAAGCTGTGTGCCTAGCTGTTCCCTGGTCTGACGCTGCAAACGAGCCGTACCTGTGGTGTATCCTTCTGCATCGATGTAGTGATTTTAAACTTGGTTCTTTTACTGCTGAAGCTCATGTTTAGTGAAAATGAGGATTCCACATCAATGTCTTCCTGCAGGTAAAATCATTTATTTACACAAACAATCACTGAAAAAGAGCTTACTGCAAATATGCAATTATATTGACCCAGCAAAAAGAACTATCTGGGCAAGCCGTATAACAACTGTCCTTTGTTAAACACACAAAAAAGATTTTAATTGTACATCTGCCAGCATGTGTTATTTTCTGCTAACACATGAGTGCTCCACCTTCCAGAAAACAGGTAAGCCATTTGGCTTCAATGAGGAGAAGCGAAAATTCTAATTCTTAGGACACACCAAAGCTTGTGACCACACCACACGGTGCTATGAGAATAAGGCACAGCCCTGGGTGAGCTGGCTGAGCAGGCTGGCAGCTAGACAGTCCCCTGTGAGACCCAGGGTGGCCTCTCAGTGGGGCTCCCACCTTGCAGAATCTCGGCTGCTCCAGCTGGGGGAGGAAGCCCCTCTCAGCGCAGTGCTTATGGCAGCAGTCAGCCTGAGAAATTCTGCTGCTAACCGAGATTTAAGGTGCATCTGATCAACTGATATTACCGTATAAATTTCTGGGCAATAAAAATATTGTTTAAACAAGGTAAAGATTAGGCACTCAAACAATCGCTTGAAAAGGTAAAAAGCAGAACGAAACAATGAACTTAAAAGCTGTGGGCTGCTAACTTCACCAAAATGAGAGAGCTTTGCTTTATAAGTGCCCACATCTGCTGCTCTTCACGCTGCCTCAAGCGTTACCCCGCCACAGACACACAATGTGCCTGGGGCTCCTGTGCCAGCCCGGAGCCTGGCTTTGCTGTCTTGTGCACAGGGCACCTCTGAGGACATCAAGGGAGCAGTCACTCCCCACTGGTGGTTCAAAGGCTACAACGCTGCATAAAGGAAAGCCCGGCACTTGGTGGGTTAACAGCAGGCTGACCTCTGTGTGCATGTCACAGGCTGCCACGCTCTGCTGAAGAACCATGAAATCAGAACCAGATCCACAGGAGAACCATGCAGAGAGATTTAGGGCCAGCTGCGCTTTAGACACTTGGTTCACTGGACCCTCCAGAAGGACCCTCCTCAGCAGCTTTCCACTCAGCTGGCTCAGCACAGCAGATAAGGTAAAACGCGGAGGCAGCCACTTCCAGAACATTTGGTGTGGCTCCTGAAGTTCCTGGCTGGAAGTATGGTCCTGCCATGGCACAGCAGGGGCCGCTAGCTGCAGCCCCACCATTAGCTGCAAATGTCCCGAGAGAAAGCATTGTACAGGCCGCCCAGGACCATCGGGGATGCGCCACATACCTTTTCTGAGGAGTCATGATTAAGCATCTTCACATCGAGTAATGATTTGATTGTTTTTGTCAGCTCCTTTTCATTCATTTGAGTACTGTCTTGGAGCTCCTTGTAGCTCACGGTTTCACTATTGTTGAACGCAAGGAGAACAGCCATTTGGTACGTGGTCACCATGGCAACATACGGCTTGCCCAGATAGTTCATCTTCACTTCACCTGGAGCCAGGACAGATACTGTGAGGGGAGGGGGAACTGCTTCTTAAATGCCTGTGAAGCCCTTCCCGCTAACCACACAGTGGTTTAACCATAGTGATTCTGTTTCGCTCTGTGCCAGGGGCTAGGCATGGTGCTGTGGGTATAAACATGAGCAACAATCAGAAGGAGGGAGTGAGGATAGCATGGTTCCAGCAAGTTCCATAAGCTTACAGGACTTGCTTTGTGGCTCTATCTGTACTGTGCTGTTTTGCCAGAAGCAAACAGGCATAGGAAGAGAGACAAACAGGCAGGCCCCTTCCCTACTGACAAAGCTGCTGTGCAGTCAGGGAAGACACAGTCCTGCTCTGCTCCATTTCAAATGTGCCGGCTGCCTCCCAGGGCATAGTGCTGTGGTTTTAGGACACACACATGCACAGCTCGCACACAGTCACGCACACGCCCGCACTGTATCTGAGTCCTACAGCATGAAACCTACTCAGGAAAGTCTGTGCTTCATCTGAAGCCACCCTGAGAGTGTGCCCCCTCTGGGTGTAGTTACTAACTCTCACATTGAGACTAGTTAAATAAGGAAGGATTTTTGAGGTCCCAAAACTCAATGGCCACCTCCACTAACTTTGGTCAGAGTTTTCAATTAGGATTGTTGGGATTGGGACAACTAGGCGAAAGATTTGTTTGACCTGAAGAGAAATCAGAGTATAGGATAGGGACAAGTAGGGAAAACACTTTTAACCAATTCTTATCCTGGAGATGACCATAAATTAAGCAGAGAACTTCCTCAAGAAACAATACACGTGGCTTCGTGGCATTGCCACAGACGAAAGCCTCATCCTGGTGTAGGCAGTAGCACTGAGGGGACCTGCCCTCTCACACACTGAGTGTTCAGGAGGACCGGCCTGTCAAGACTGCATTTAAGTAGTCGTCACAAATTTCATAAAACGTCTGTAAAAGCAGCCCAATTTTAAAATCCTATTGAAACATGCTACCCTTGGAATGTGTCATGAGCAGCTTTCAGCACATGAAGAACAGGTTACAACTCTAAGCAGGTGAAAAGCAGCCTCTTCCCAGATCAACATGATCTTAACAGGGGATGTTGTTACGCCAGGTACAGCTGGGAACATTTTACCTGTGCAAAGATAATGTAACCAGGTGAGTTTCCTTCCACTGAAATGCTGGCTATAGAATAATTCAAACTGCAAGAGAAAAATAGAAGAAAAGCCATCAGATTAGTGTCTCATCCCCTGCTTGAGAGAAACCATGTCCACGTCTGGGTCACACGTGCGTCAGGAGAACGCTCACCCGGGCAGGCCCTGGCCCAGAGCACACGGGCACCATCTCAGCTCCTGCCACTTCTCACTTCTGGTAGACATGCAGCAACAAGGTTGCCATCGCTTAGGAACGATAAATTCTCCTCACCATGCCCTGCATCTCGGTAGGAATCACACAACATACCTTCTGCTTCTCACGTTCTATGTGCTGACGTCTACTCCTGCAGAGGGGGCCGACTGACCACCCACCAGGTGGCCTCTACCCTTACAGAGTTCCGGGTCCTCTGGATGTTCTCTCACTGACATTGCTTTGGACAATTAAAATTTAATGTTCCATAAATGTGGTTCTGAAACTTGACAACTCCTCCCTGCGTGAATGTCTAAGTAAGGAATGGTAGCCCAGGATGAGAGGGCTCATGTTTACCAAGCAGCAGCTACACAGCATGCAGTGGGAAAATCATAAAGAAATGTGAAGTTAAATGTTCAAGTTCTTGTTCAAAGCTCTGCATAAACTGAAAAGTGATCCAATCACAGCTGTGGACCCAGGCTAATGTGGTGTGCCCCAGTAACACAGCCAGAGCCCACACCTGCACAGCAGCAACATTGATCTATCAGGTATGTTACTTGCTGTCTCTCCAGAGCTGAAGCCCACGAGATGAGGGCCTCTATGTATGTGATTCAGTTTGCACTTGCCTGCCAAAGGAAACTGAGAAACAGCAATCCCTCCGCCAGCCCCTCTGCAGGAGGAACAGCAAATCAGAACACACCCCAGGCGGACTGAAACCCAAGCCACTACACAACTTGGGACTCAGCTGAATTCATTGGAAAAGCCCAAAATGCTGGGTTTTCCACACAGGTGCAGGATCCATCCTCCACTGCTTTCTCAGGCCATAAGCAGGAAGTTGGCTGGGGAAGTGAAGTAGCTGGGACACAAACTGGTGACGACATGGGAAGCCAGTGCTTAGAGGAGAGGGATTAGCCAGCTGAGCCACAGCACCAGCCCCTGCTTTACTCTTCTTGTGGTACTGGTGAGGTTCTGATGAGGAAGATTAACAGCAGCGTGGCCAACGAGAGATGCAGTACTTCAGGTGTTTCTTTAACTTTATTCACACTTGTGCATTTGGTATAAAAGAAATCGAGGCCCTGGCACAGTAGCCTAGTGGCTGAAGTCCTCGCCCTGCGTGCATCAGGACACTGGTTGGTGTCCTAGTGGCCCTGCTTCCCATCCAGCTCCCTGCTTGTGGCCCGGAAAAGTAGTTCAGGACAGGGACCCAAAGCCTGGGGACCCTGCACCCACGTGGGAGACTTGTAAGAGGCTCCTGGTTCCTCGATGTGGATCTGCTCAGCTCTGGCCACCTGGGGAATAAAGCAGTGAAAGGAAGATCTTTCTGTCTCTCCTCTCTGTAAAATATGACTTTCCAATAACAATAAGATCTTTAAAAAAGAAAGAAATTACTTTCTTAGTTTTACAATACTTAAGCATGAAATGGAAGTGATTTTTCATTAAAAAAAAGTTGTACTTCAGTAAGGCAAGACTAATTTACAGGCCAAAAAGTGCACAGTTAGTTACACAAATGGATTTCAATCCTATGACTTGAGAACCTGGATTTACTGGGGAAAAACAAATGCCCTCTACTGGATTTTTGAGAAAATGCACATGGACAGACCCATATTCCTGGAATACTTGTCAATGAGGAAACAGCCTGGTGAAGGCCGCGTGTGAACGCAGCTGGAGGAGTTAAGAACTAGCACTACCAAACAACTGCGCGAAATAAAGTCAGAAGGAGACCTCAGTTCAGTTCCTCTGAAGAGGTGTTAGGCTGGTCAACACAGAGGTAGGTCACTTCTTTGCCTTGCTGGTGCCAATGACCACGTATCAAAGGCCTTCCTGGTGGTTTCACTGCCCTGCTTTGGTTCACAGCTGGGGTCACATTCTGACCAACGTGCTTCTTTATGATGTTTCCGGGATAATTTGCACCGTAATCCTTTTGTAAGGGCCTAAGTGAGACTTCCCCCCAGGCCTGGGATCCACAAATCCAGCTGGCTGGTTGTACCTCTCTTCTTCACTACCGTACAATTGAAATCATCACTTCTCCTTCAGCTACCATGCTAGCTGCTGCGCATGGCTTGTGTCGTGTTCTTCCTTTTGGTGACCACATGTGTACCCAGCTGCACTATTTGTTTATAATCGCTATTTCAAAGGAATAAAAATTTCCCTTGAAAGATGATATGAACTGCCCACTGCAGGGTTCCAAGGCTTTGTGCCATGCTCCGCTGCTCTCCCAGCCCACAAGCAGGAACAGAGGGACATATACTGGCATCCATATGGGATCAAGGCATTTCGAGGTGGAGGATTAGCCAGTTGAGCCATTGTTCTGGACCCCTTCTTTTTTGCTTAAAGATTCATTAATTTTTATTGCAAAGTCCAATTTACAGAGAGGAGGAGAGACAGAAAGATCTTTCATCTACTGGCGCATTCGCCAAGCAGCCACAACGGTTGGAACTGCGTTGATCCAAAGCCAGAAACCAGAAACTTTTTACAGGTCTCCCACACAGGTGCAGGGTCCCAAAGCTTTGGGCCATCTTCAACTGCTTTCCCAAATCACAAGCAGGGAGCTGGATGGAAAGTGGAACATGCAAGGAGAGCATTCCGCTACTAGGCTATTGTGCCAGGCCTATCTCTTTAAAAACCTTCATAAATTCAGAATTTCCATTTTTATATAGTTGTATGCTAAAACCTATATACATATATAACCTATAATATATATAACATATATATAGGTTTTAGCATATATATAAAGTCTCCCTCTTTTACTCATGTTTTATTTATTTGAAAGGCAGAGATACAGAGAATGTGAGATACTGAGAGATCTTCCATCTGCTGATTCACTCCCCAAATGGGCACAATGGCTGCAGTTGGGCTGGTCTGAAGCCAGGAGCCAGCGGTTTCTTCTGGTCTCCCATTTGGGGTTACCCTCCATTTCTTCCCCAGGCCACAAGCAGGTAGCTGGATGGGAAGTGAGCAGCCAGGACATGAACCAGCACCCATATGGGGTCCTGGCATAGTGGGTGGAAGATTAGCTCCCTACTATGTCATGAGTATAATGCAGGTGGCCAAGGAGACAGCGCCACTTGCCTTGCTGAGGGCAGGACAGTATCTGCATGGCCCAGCTGTTCTGACTGCAACCCAAGGGCAAGGGATTGAACAAGAACACAACTAACCAATGCCTCACAAAAAAAGGTCATGTTTCGGAACCCTGGGTTAATCATAATCTTGAAACTCAGAAATTGCACATTTTCTCATTCATTGCTGAATTATACTAGTGTCCATATGGGATGCCAGCATCACAGGTCATGGCTTTACCAATATGGCAAAACACAGGCCCCAAGTTTCCACCCAGCCAAACATTCATGCAATCTATCTTTGAACACAGCTTTTCCTATGCTACTGGATAATCCATATGCACTGACCTAAGTTAAACCAGGGATAAACAAGGGATAAACATTTTGAAGCACTGGGTTCTAATCTTTCTTTTGGTATCACTCAAAACTGCATAAGAGCATTCAATCTGAGAGCAAGGCAACCTGCCACCCAGCACTGTTGGTTTTCGGGCTGCAATGACTCATATTCTTCAAAGGGCAGATCTGGGCGCCAGACCCAGACAGCCCTGGGGAAGCAGTTGCGCAGCCTTGTGTGCACATCCCCTCACTCACCATTTGGACGCTCTTCTCTAGCTCTTGGGGGATGGCGAATGTGGAGGACGGAGCCTGGGTCAGAGGCCACGCGCCAGCCTGAAAAAGGGCAGCACGGAATGAAACAGTGAGTAGATCCACACTGAATCCAAGGGTACGTAGTTTGAGCAACACATTTAACACCACTTCTTCACACATTCCATCAGCATTTCCAGACGGTGCAGCATGAAGCTGTGGAAGCTACAGTGGCTGACATGGAAATGCTGCTGAGTGCCAACAAGCCAACACACCCTCATACCTGCAGGACGTATATTTGAAAGCTAATGCCCAAATCTATCACTGTGTCTTGGTTTTTGATGAAATTGTTGAACTTATTGTTGAGGTCAGCACTAACGCTCATGTCTGTGTACATCCGATGGAGCTTGCTGGTGAATTCATATCCACAGGCTTGCTGCAAAAACAAAACAAAACAACAACAAAAAAAAAAGGAAAGACAAAGTCTAAAATAAAGTCAGATACAGAGAGGAAGATCTTCCATTCGTTGATTCGCTCTCTAAGTGACCACAACAGCCGGAGCTGAGCCGACCCTAAGCCAGGAGTTAGGAGATTCTTCTTCCCACATGGGTGCAGGGTACCAAGGCTTTGGGCCGTCCTCGACTGCCTTCCCAGGCCACAAGCAGGGAGCTGGATGGAAAGTGGAGCTGCCAGGACTAGAACCGGCGCCCATATAGGATCCTGGAGCATTTGAGGTGAGGACTTTTAGCCAGTAGGCCACCACGCTGGGCCCTAGATTCACTTATCTCCAGCAATGCAACATAATGCATCCCTACATGTAAGTTAGTTTATGAGACAAACTGAACAAATTGAACGTTGGCTTGGACTACTCCAGCTACAGTCAGTTTAAAATGCAAGGTGGGGCACATCCCTCGTGGGAGAACAGAAACGAATTCCCAGTGGCCTCTCAACTTTGGTCACAGCCCAGCCCTGGCTACTGCAAGCACTTGGGGAACGAATTACTGGCAGATGGGAGTTCTATTTTGGTCTCTCTGTGCTCCTCAAATACATAAGTAAAACATAGCATTTACAGATTCCATAGTGTAGACACATCCTTATACATTTTACTGGTGAATTCTTCCCTGGTGTTTCACGCAATGCTACAGTGAGCATCATTTTTATGTACCAGTGGGATAACTCTAGGACATTACCTTTAATTTATTGATCATGGCTTCCTCAGAGTCCATGGACATAGATAATCCATGAATTAAACGTTTGGCCAGCATCCGTGCATAGAACTATAGTTGGAAAAAAAAAACTTTCTATGTAATGATTTGATGTTCAAATATAAATCAGTTACCCATTCAAGTTAAAACTTCAGCTTACAACTTACCTTTTGAAAAACGTCCTTATCATCGATGTACTTGAAAACAGTAATGAAGCTTGTGAGTTTGTCCTCCACTTCATTCTCTGTCATCCCTTTTGCTGACTTCTTTAGCAAATTGTCACAGTACTTGGCAAGCTCAAGGAGGAAAAGGACAGTAAATCTCCCTAACCAGCCGTCCACACCCAGCAGGCAACTCTGCGCTTCACTCCCTCCCTCTCTGTCAAACAATCCTGAGCAAGAAAAAATCTTGCCAATCTTCCTCATTTTTGACAATTAGATACCAGGGCAAAAAAGGAGTCCGGGTGGGCCCGGTGCTGTGGCCTAGCGGCTAAAGTCCTCGTCTTAAACGCAACAGGATCCCATATGGGCACCGGTTCTAATCATGGCGGCTCCACTTCCCATCCAGTTCCCTGCCCGTGGCCTGGGAAAGTAGTCAAGGACAGCCCAAAGCCTTGGGACCCTGCACCTTTGTGGGAGACCTGTAGGAAGTTCCGGGATCTTGGCTCCTGATCGGCACAGCACCGGCCATTGCACTCACTTGGGGAGTGAATCATCGGACAGAAGATCTTCCTCTCTGTCTCTCCACCTCTCTGTATATCTCACTTTGTAATAAAAATGAATGAACCTTAAAAAAAAACGAGTCTGGGTTTGGTGCAATTGCTCAATTGGCTAATCCTCCCCTTTAAGCATCAGGAGCCCACATGGATGCTGGTTCGTGTCCCCACTGCTCCACTTCCCATCCAGCTCCCTGCTTGTGGCCTGGGAAAGCAGGGACATGCTTGGGACCCTGCTCTCGCATAGGAGACCCGGAGGAAACTCCTGGCTCCTGGCTTTGGATTGGCTCAGTTCCAGCCGTTATGGCAAGTTGGGGAGTGAACCAACAGATGGAAGTTCTTTCTCTCTCTGTAAATGTACCTTTCTTATTATAAACAAATCCAACGAATCTAACACTGTCCCGTTTCTGGTTTTTGCTAGGTTACTTTCATGCTTACCAGCTCAGGAGCTTTGCAAACAGACTTAGGTTCTCTGTAATTGACAACTGATGTGAGGGCCTGGAGAGAAACATGGCAGGCGTCAGCCACAGGCACAGGACTCATGCACACAGCTGCCTGCCCAGAGCTATGATGCAACCCACAGCCTCAGCACTACAGGTTCACTGCCAAGTGCTTCCACCTGCACACCCAGCTACAGATAGTCACATGCCCTTTGCCAATGACAAGACAGTCTGCATGCCTCAGTGAAAAGTGAATACAGATAAACCAGTACTTTCTCACAACAGTGAAGTCTCTAAATGTATCAAAATTTGTGCTAAAAAAAAATTTGTGCTTATAAAATGTAATCAGTTTTTGAAGTATTCAGCATAGTTCGCTATATTTGAAGAAAAAAGTGAAAATTTAAAATTCTCAGAAGTTACGAGCTTATTGATAATTCCTCTAATATATAGCATAGTAAGAAATCCCACAATTTAAATATTCAATTCATAATTTAGAACTTTAATGCTAGTTCTAATCTGATTTTCACGTTTAAATTAATTACCTAAGGTTATTCTCCATGTCTGCAAAAGAAATATAAGTCTGAAACTGAACAACAGAGTATGTCACATATAGTTTAAGTGCAACAAAAACTTACCTTATCCAACGCACTCATGAAGTGTTGATCGCCATTCAAAACAATGTTGATGAGCTGAATAAATTTACCATGGACTTCCAAAACTGACTCCACAAACAGTGTTGGCATCTAAAAATTTGTTTAATATAAAGAATAAAATCACATTTTTGAGAATAAACTCAGGCTGATTAAAATCCCTAGTGGAATGTTTTCCTCTCTTTCTCTGCAAAGTCTGGAATCTGGGCATTAACATTAGCTTGTTACTGCTACACCCAGGCAGGGTGCGAGCTCTGCCAGAGGCACCCACTAGAAACTGTGATAGGAAAGTAGATACCTTCTCTGACCCACCTGGCCTCCCTTGTCACACAGGGCTGTCAAAGACACAGACTTCCTGCACGGTCACTGAGGGCCAATGGAGGAGAGTGTAGGAACCCGTGTCAGTGGGCACAGAGAACCCGGGCCCAGCAGTGCAACAACTCTGCTTGGAGGGATGAAACAGCAGTGGCACAGATGTGAGTGGTCCTGCTGGATGCAAGGACCCCATGAGGAACCTGGCTCCCAACACTGAAATCAGCTGAATGCTCTGCAATCCACTACACATACCCTCCCATGTCTCCATCTGGTGACTGGCCCCAGTCAGTGCACCATGGTACAGACCAGGCAGGCATGCAAGAGGAGAGCAGACCTGCCTGCCTTGGAGGCCTGACAAGGCGTTCCACCAGGACTGCACCTTGGCAGCAAGGACAACTTGTGCCAGAAGGCACACGGCTTGGATGAGCCCTGAGAACAACGGGCACCTGGGCTTGAGGGTGTCCGTGTGGGTACTCGGACTAGCACACAGGCATGTGCAGGAGGCAAACCGTAATCTCAATCTGCCTCCATGACCCACGATTGCCACTGCTACCCTCAGTCACATAGAGGAACAGATGAGTTTCTTGCTGGGAAGTCCAAGTGCGGAAGGGATGTGTCAGCATAGTTAGATGGCAGTCAGTTTCACGCAACACCCTGTCACTAACACGAAATTTCCCAAATTCTAGGATTAAAGCATGCACATAAAGATACCCGGTCTGTTGTTGAAGACTTATTCCCTCATCTCTTCCAATGGTAAAGTGAGAAGGATGGCTCACTGCCAGATCTGACTGGCAGAAAGCTCCCCGTTCCCTCCTACCCAACTCACATTTTCCTGAGTGAGGTTGCTGGTTGCTCTAAGGCCCTCGTCATGGATGTGGTTTTGCAGCTCTTGAATCATATGAGGTAAACCAGTGGACACGGCACGGAGTAAGACATACATATTTGCCATGTCTGAGGGAAGAAAGAAGTTTCCAAAGAGCTCTAACTTGTCAGGTAGCACACAGTTCAAAACACACCAGGTTCACCTTTCCTGCCCCACGTCCACTCCACCCCTCTTCCCACACCCACTCCTGAGAAAGCCTGCTGCACACACAGGCAAACACGCACATTCTTCCCTGGTCTCCTGCTACTCAAACAGAGGAGCCTTTTTTACATATTTCTTACAGAGCACAGTTTAAGGGATGGTGTAGGTCAGCACAGAAAGCACTTCCATGAGTTTGGGAACTCCATTAGAGATATATTACAATCACTAACAAATGGATGGCAATCCAGGGCCTTTCCAACCTCTCAAGATTAGAAACATTGAGATTAACCACCTTGTAGGCAAGAATATCCGTCCCTAAAAGCAGGTTTACTGAATCCAAATAATCCTGTGGACAGACGGCAAGGAGCTCCCATGCCAACAGTTTGTTTCCCAACAGATTCTGTCTGGCACTGAGGGGAGACAAGCTTGTCTCTGTATAGGCCTTCAGGCTGCACTATTTACACACTTACAAGAGCACACAGGCACAACACAGGATGCTGGCATCCTGTACTTAAATGCGAATGAGTTCTGACTGCTCTGCTTCCAACCTAGCTCTCCGCTGGCATGTTGGGAATGAGGCAGAGCAATAGCTCAATGGCCTGGGTCTCTGCCAACCACTTGGGAGACCTGGGCGGAGTTCCTGGCTCCTGGTTTTGGTCTGGTCCACCACTAGCTATTGTGGGCATTTCAGGATTGAAACAGCACATTATAAATTTTTCAATAATTTTTAAGTATGTGAGTTATTAAATGTGTATCATGATTTCTGACACACATTCAAATCTACACTACCAGGCCAAGAGACAAGCATCACCCAGGGCCTGAAGTCCACTCAAGCCCTTTCCAATCCCTCCTTCCCAGGCTTCTGCTGCACTGAGCAGGACACCAGTTAATTTGCATGCAGCTCCTCTCAGAGCCTCTGCTGTCTGCAGCCTGCACACACACACTCTTCATTGTCTGAATGTGCCACGCTATATCCCCTGTGGACCACAGCAGCTTTTCAAACTGGGTGCAAGAAACTGTACAGCTTCTTACCACTCCTCACACTGATATTTCGATGTGATTTCCATTTGCAGCTCCCTTCTTTAAAGAGGCTGGGTCTGGGTTTATTGTTCTTTTGGATATGTTCTGCAGTATTCAAGTTTCTGATCATCTTACATTTTGTATATAATCCTTTTTCAGTCACTGAAAATATTTTATTTTACAACTGCTTTCCAGGGACTCTTATGTTGTTTTATTTATTTATTTTCATTTTATTTGAAAAGCAGACACACTGAGAAAAAGATCTAATCGCTGCTTCACTCCCTAAATTCCTGAAACAGCCAGGGTTGGCCTGGGCCAAAGCCAGGAGTGGGGAGCTCCATCCGGGTTTCCCACACGGCTGGCCTGGCCCCAAGCACCTGAGCCACCACTGGGGCATGCAGGAGAGGAGCTGGGACTTGAACCGGCACTCATATAGAACGTGGGTGTCACATGAACCCACTGGACTGCTGTGCCAAAGCCCATGTCATAAGAGGGTTGGTTCTATTTCCATTTATGTCTGGTACACTCACCATTTTTTTTCTCTTGTCGAATGATATTATGACACTCTGCATGCAAGAACTGTAAGTGGTCTGCTACCATCCGCTGCTCACATTCATGAATCACTTTCATATATGAGCTTCCATTTAAGTATTTTCGACATCGAATTTCTTCATCTTTTAATCTACCTAGGACCTACAGAAATATACTAGGTTTTACTACGAGCAAATAGTTGTGATATGAGTAAGTAAGCATAGCGTAAGCAGTCCAAACGTGAATTCTAGACATCAATGCACGGTATCACCCACACAGCATCATAGTTCAAGGCCTACAACTGTGTTCACTTATCAGCTCCAACTGTCCAATGCCAAGGACAATGTAGGCTGCAGCAGGGAGAGCCAGGACAAGCATTCTCCGTGGGACTACTCCCCATCCTGAGAGGTAATTCCCACTGGTTGGACCACGCATGCAAATACAACTAACCCACCTGAGCCTCTCTCTGTGTGAAATGGAAACCAACAAAGGATGTGGACAAGTATTACATATTAATAAACAATTAAACCCTACCTGCATGACAGCCAAAACATTTAGTTTACAATCAAATACGTAAAGACTGCTATTAAAGTTTAGCCTATATAAAAAGCTCCAAGCTGTAAACAACTGATCGGTTAACATTAAGAACTGACAAGGAATTAACTGATTTGTAGTTCAAAACAAAATCACAGCAATACTGCTGCAATGAAAGCACGCGCGGACGGCACAACTGTCAGGCTTTCAAAGCACTGTATGCTGTGAAGCTGTATAACTAGCTTCTTCTCTTTTTCATCTGAGAAACAAAGAAACAGCTTCTATTCTACCTCCTCAAATGTTCCCAAAAGCCAGGGTTGGGCCAAGCTGAAGTAAGGAGCCAGAATTCCAGGTCTCCCAAGCAGGTGGGAGGGACCAAACTGCTTGAGCCAGCCCCTGCTGCCTCCTGGGACACAGCCACAGCTAACGAGACCCTGCAGCACGCACCTCAGGGAGCCACTCTTGACCAGCTAGAGCCTGGCTCTTACCTTTTCCATATACTGTGAGCAGTTTGATTCTTGTAATAAATTTGAAGCTTCTTGTTTGTAATACTCTCCTGTTTCGATCAGAAAGGGAGACTCAAAGATTTCCTGATAAAACTAAAGAAACCAAATAGCAGATTAGAAAGAAAATGAAACAAGCAATTTGAAAAATTCAAGGTTCTGATGATGTAAGTTTTTAAACGAGGTGCTTTACCTTTAAGGGGAATTTTTTCTTATACTGTTCAACATGAACAAAGGAGTTAATAACCCCGTGGATTACTTTCTGGTTTGGGTCTTCTCCACCGCGATCACTGAAATAAAGCACAACACAGACAGCCTTGAGGACACGGATCCCTGGGACTCCGCTGGCCAGTCCCGCCATCTTGCACAAAGCTCAACACGTGCCCGAAGCTTAGGAATGACTTTCCACACCTCAGCTGATAGTTCACACACACAGGAAATGCCATTTAAGTACATAAAGGCTCTGACCATAAGGGTGTTGGGTCACACTATGATGCTTCTGTAATTTTAACCTAGTAGGTCAGAGTCCTTCACTGCCAAGACTTTACTGCTGCGGCTAGGAGAATGCAAAAAGCACCTGCTGAAACTCATATGAAAAGACTAATCGGAGAGTGCCAGTCTTGGAGGCATCCTGCAGTGAACGGGCGCCCTACACCACCTGTCCCAAGAGATGACTGACAGCTAGCTTTAGGAACAAGACAGAAATCTGGTGACCAGGCTGGGGGTATTTCTATCTTCCCTTACACTGATGCGACATGTGCCAAGTTACTATGCAACTGAAGGCACCACCTTTTTACTTTATTTTTAAAAGATTTATTTATTTTTATTGCAAAGTCAGATATACAGAGAGGAGGAGAGACAGAGAGTAAGATCTTCTGTGCATTGATTCACTCCCCAAGCAGCTGGAGCTGAGCCAATCCGAAGCTGGAGCCAGAGGCATCTTCCAGGTCTCCAACACAAGTGCAGGGTCCCAAGGCTTTAGACCTGCTTACCCAGGCCACAAGCGGGGAGCTGGATGGGAAGTGGGGCCACCAGGATTAGAACTGGTACCCAGACGGCACATGCAAGCACATGCAAGGTGAGGACTTTGGCCACTAGGCTAGCGTGCCAAGCCCAGAGAAACTGGTGCTAGGGGGGAGTTTCTGACTCCATTACAGAAGCTCAGGTCAACTCAAAGGCTGTGCATTCCTAGGGTTCCTCCCTGCTGGCCACCTGGCACATACCTGCAGCCTATGTTTGAGTTAGTGACTGTCCCTTCCTCTTTTCGGAGGACCCTTGAGTAGCACTTAACAAAAGCACCGAGGCAGTCAGCTTTGTTGTTGCCAGTCCTCACTGCTTCCCCTCGTTCTGATTCTCTGTTCCTGCTAGGCAAAGTGCGTGCCCATGTATGAATGTGCCTACACCAGTCCAGCCAGGGAGCACCAGCCACAGCCTCTGTCTCAGCCTCACAAATAAGGACACTACAATCAGGCTTGCTTCCCAGGCTCACTCCGAGAAGGCCACCTGCAGCCCACACTCAGTCTGCCGACACACACAATCCGACTCCAATCCCTGCTCGGGACATATCACTGACCAGGGCCAAACGAAATCTGCCCTCAATGATCACCATCTGCACACAGCCAGCTCCTCCAGCTGGTTCCAAGCACCAGGAAGGTTTCCTGCATTGCTGCCCCTGCCCCACAGGCCCAAGTGAGCCAACCTGGGCCAGTGCTATTCCGAGCACCCAATGAGCCAACTGTCCTCCCTACAGCAATCATTTGTGAACTCAGAACCCAACCTTTAAGATCAAATGAACAAATTAGAGCAAAAACAAGCTCAATGTGCAAATTCCTGCCTGAGACTGAATGCACACTGACCAACCCGGCTTGTGAGGGTCACTGACAGGAAGATTTACTGAGACAGCAAGCCAGATGGACTTCACTCATGTATGAGCCTGCACTCTACTTCTCGCACAACCCCAGGACGCTAGGGAGAAAGCTCCTAAGCTGCAATGGAAAAAGACAGGAATACAGATGGAAACCACCCTGCAGGCCTTCAAGTGACAGCTGGAAACAGAAGCCAAGTGCGGAATCGTAGTGGTCTGTTTCACAAGCACTGGACTCTTAGTTTGTAGGTGTCCACGCTGGCCCCTTTTCACAGCAATGTTCCAAGATCTACACCAAGTTAGCCCAAGGCATACTGCAAGCTCTGACATGCTAGTCAGGGTGTCTTGATGCAGTTACTGGGTGCAGTTAATTAAGTTTTACAACTTCAAAAATACAAGGTAGGCTAGAGAATTCTTGCATCCTTGGTGCTGACGTGTAACACTTGGAAAATTAAGTTCTTGGTGTTACAAGCATTCACTCCTTATGTTTGCAATGAGAACAGGGGGTGCTGCAAATTGGACACAGATCCTGCTCCCCAAGAGCTGAGCGCCCACCTGTCTATACCCCACTGCTGCAGCTGCCTTGCCCACAAAGGGTAGAAGGTAACAGTGCGGTACATGGTAGAGAAGGCCTGGACTGCAAGGAGGGTGGCACGAGTGGTGACGAGGTAGGTAGGTGGCACTGAAGCTGGAGGGACTGCAGGGACGACCAAGCCAGGATCCAGGAGCCTCCTCCAGGCCTCCAAATGGGTGCAGGATCCCAAAGACTCGGGCTATCCTTCGATACCTTCCCAGGCCAGAAGCAGAGAGTTGGACCGAAAGTGGAACAGCCAGGACTTGAACCAGTGTCCATATAAGATGTTGGTGCCACCAGGTGGAGGATTAGCCTGTTGAGTCATGGCACCAGCCTCTCAAGGATTTTCAACATGATGAAAATAGAGCGCTGGTTTCCTTATCTGTAAAATGTGGGGTGAATGTGAGGAACATGTGACTGGGGTAAAGCATGCCTAACAGCACACTAAAGAGAACTGATACTGTAACATCACACAGGCCTCATCCTTCCTGTACTGGGGCCTCCCTGTGCTGGCCTGATTCCTGTCCCACTGGCACCAGCAGCATGAGATTCCTCAGCACAAATGTGCTGGACTCGGAGCCGCAGCCCAGACCTGTTGTGTTCCACGCTGTGCAGGGAACTCCTGCATCCCTACAGTTCTCACACAGCCACCTGGGAGGGAGACAAGGTCTCCACTGCCTGGCTGGGGCTCAGCAGGTACAGCAAACCAGGAGAACCTGTCTCCTGGCCCAAGAACCCTGCTCAGGCCCTCACCTGGGACTAGGGACAGTGGGATGCATGGTGGGGAGGGCGCAGGCAACCGGCCCTGGGGCATCCATTAACCAAATGTCTGAGGATGCAAGACAAGACTCAGTGACAACTTTAGAATACCAGCACGAAGCAGAATGAGATACAGAGAAAAAGGGAGGCCTAAACTCCATGCGAGCCAAACAACATGAACACGCTGTCCAAGTGGGCAGGGGGAGCTAGAGGGTAGTGCCAGCTGAATGGGGCAACCCAGAAAACAACAGCACTCACCTTTTGATTTCGCGGAGTAGCATTCGGATGAGGACGGACTGCAGTGGCTCAACCATCAACTTCCGCCACATGTCCAATGCCAGCTGCCAGGAAGCATAAAGTCATCAATTCAACACTGAATCACTCAGAGGCTTTGAAAATAAAAGTACTCACCAAAATAAAATAACGTTTCAAATTCAAAAGAAAACTCAATGAGAATGGAAAAGCTCAAAGGTAAAAATCACATCACATTAGGCATAAACTGTGAATAGAATCCACATTTTTTTTCATTGGAAAGTCAGATATACATAGAGGAGGAGAGACAGAGAGGAAGGTCTTCTGTCTGATGGTTCATTCCCCAAGTGGTTGCAACAGCTGGAGCTGAGCCAATCCGAAGCCAGGAGCCAGGAGCTCTTCCAGGTCTCCCAAGTGGGTGCAGGGTCCCAAGGTTTTGGGCCGTTCACTGCTTTCCCAGGCCACCAGCAGGGAGCTGGATGGGAAGCGGGACCGCAGGGATATAAACCAGCACCCATAAGGGATCCTGGCTCATGTAAGTTTCACCCATATGAAATCCTGGCGCGTTCAAGGTGAGGACTTTGATCACTGTACTATCGCACCAGGCCCAGAATCCACATTCGTATACCTAGTGAGAATCAACATAAATCACTGATTCTTACTAAACTGCAATGTGTCTGGCACAGTGGGTGGGCTATGGAAGCGATAGCGTCTACCAAACTGTTGGTCTACAGGATGAGTCCAGTCTCTTGATGGCTTTCCTGGCATCTTTCTGAATACAGCCAGGCACCACTCTAAATGCATCTTGGTTCTTCTCCAGTGAGTAAAATTTATCCATACATTTATCTTGGGGTTGGCGCCATGCTAATTCTCCACTCTGTGGCAGCAGCATCTCATTTGGACACCTGTTTGTGTCCCAGTCACTCCATCTCCGATCCAGCTCTAGGTTTGTGGCTTGGGGAAGCTGCAGAGGATGGCCCAAGTCCTTGGGATCCTGCACCCACTTGAGGCTCCTGGCTCCTGCCTTTGAATCAGACTGCCTTTGAATCAGACTGCTCCAAGTGAGACCTTGAGTCCCTTATGTGTGTCTGTGTGTTTGTGTTTGTATACTGTGGTTAGTTTCTTTACAGTGTTTTTATTAATCATTTACCTGAAAGGTACAGTTGCCAGCTGCAGAGACACAGGGAATATATCTTTCATGTGTTAGCTCACATGGCCGTAACGACTGGAGCTGGGCCATGATGAAGTCATGGGCCAGGAACCCCATCCAGGTTTCCTGTGTGGACAGCCCATGATGCTTTAGATGTACCAGCAAGGAGGTAGATCAGAAGTGACCAGCTGGGACTTGCATCAGCACTTACATGAGATGCTGCCGACAGGTGATGACCAAGCCTGCCATGCTACAATCCTGCATTTGTGCTTTTCATGTATTTCAGTCATGTGTGCCTCTAATTTGACTTCCAGATGGTTTCCAACTTTGCTGTTAATATTCAAGCCTTTAAATGTCAGTATTTCCCCCATCCAGAGGGAAGAATATTCTAGTACCAACTGAACCTCACCCACTGTGGGTTAGCTGAGCCTCTTTTTTGTGTCTCCTGTGGTGCATGTTCATTCCATGGTTCAGAAAGAGCAAGGAGCACCCTTCAAGCTGTGCACAACCATGGCTGGCATCCAAGACGTGCTGGGGCTTGCTCTCAGGTATCCCTCTCTCACAAAGCCCACTCCTTGACCTGATTTTTGTAATTAAAGTCACCTAAGTTGCCTTCGTTTCAATGAATTCTCAACAGTGTCCTCCTGCACAAGAGCCTAACATTCCCTTCTGCTCCACCCTCTGCTATGGGCAACCTCCCACCCAACAGGGTTTGCAAACACGTAGAGAGCATTGCTCAGCCATGCCCAAAGCCCCGGCATGTGTCAGAGCAGAACACAGGAAGCCATTGCAGATGGTCTCACGACTTCTGCTCCAGCCCAACTACACAACACTAATCTCTCATAAAGCACGCACAGTCACACCAGTCTGTGTCAGGTGCTGGCTATGAATGACTTGAACAACATTTCATTGTGCTTGTTCCATCTGCAAGCCTGGGCCTGCTCTATTCTAGCCTACAGGAGTCTCAGCCATTTGCAAACATCTTTGGAGAGTTCTCTAAGATCTTGACAATTTTATCATGGTCAACTCAATTGAATTAGCCACATGGATGAAAGCACACTCATGTCTGCCAATCACGTAAGGAATTTCCTACCTCTCCTATTTCCATAAGAGGTTCATTCATATCTACACCACCATAGCCATACTGCAGATCAGCTTCTGTCAACTTATTCTTTTTAATGAACTGAGTGTTGAGATACCTGAAAAACAAACGTCAATATCATTGCATGTTAGGTCAAAAGCAGTAAAAAGGAAATAATTTGCAATTTGGAACAGCAATTTTGGTTTATAACTTAAAAACAACACCACCATGACCCAGTCTCACTTACAAACAAGAGGGCTTTGCTCTAACACTTCCAATACCTGGGAGCTAGCCTAAAAGTTAGGACATTCATATCCCATGGCAGAGTGCCAGCTTCCTGTCTGTGCCTGGAAAGCAGTAGTAAAGGCTCAAGTCACTGGGTTCCTCCCGGACACCAGGGGAGAGCTGGACACCCCTCAACTCCTGGCTCCAGCCTCTGCTCTATGGGCATTTGGGGGCACAAACCCTCCAATGTGTAGGCAGTCTCACACATCCTCTTTCTGAAACATATAGATGAGTAACTGGGTGGGAGGAAGACCTCAGCTTTAAAGCTTCGTTTGCTAATTCTGAGACTCCTGTTGGGAAGTCAAGGTGAAATTCCCTTTAAAAAAATTAAAGAGAATGCTTTCACTTTCTAAAGCCACACTCAAGTTAGTTCTCTGTGTCAGGAGAAAAGGCCATAACTAGGAAGGCCATGAATTGACCGCTGACAGCCATCAGTCATCCAGAGCAATCAAACCACAAAGGACACATTCCAGCGATGCCAAGCTGAAGACCTGTGACAAGCTCAAGTGAGTATACACTCAGGGGGCACCCTAGGTGCCATCAGCACCTCCAAGACTCCCTGCTGAAAGGGCCTGCCAGTGTGGGAGTGGTCACTGCTGACACACTAGGCAATGACCACGGCTAGGCAGGAGACAACACGCTCCTCCCAAGGTGAGCTCTGCCAGAGTGAAGGGCCCAGGAGTATTCGGAGTGCATGGCAGCTCCACCAGCAAGCCTGGCCAACCATGTCCGCAGGAGTCCTTGCAGCAGGATGTTCACCAACGTGCTGCCACACACACTAACGCGACATTGGACTCGGAGACCCACAGCTTCACTGGACCATGGCACATTCGGCAGACCCAGCCCAGGGTTTACTAAACCGCATTCGCTGTTTAACTTCCGGCCTCCCCATCCTGACTTCCTGTTGTATTTTCAAGCATGCCTTCCCCCGGGAATAAGGACGAAATACAATGCCAGCCCTTCCAGTCTAAACTGACCATAACTTATCACTCCAACTAAGCAACAGCTGAAAACACAAGATTCTCAAGAATCTAAAGCCCACAAAGAAATAGTCCAGACGTTGTCCAGAACAGGAGCTGGACAAGAGTCCCTAGAACACACTCATCCAATAAATAGAAGGCATACCAGACAACGGGAGAGCTAATGCTGGTAACAGAGCACAGATTTGGGGAAAGCCTGGATTCTGACTGTAAGAGCCGTCAACAGCCAGGAACCACAAGTTATCACTAACACTCCTTTGGCTCCCATGTGGGTCAGACGAGACGGACCTGTGCTTCACACAAAGGAACTTTCCCAGGAGATGAGCGGCACCCTGGCCATTCCAGGAAGCCCACCTGGATCCTAAGATTCACAAAGCCCACCCTTCCAGTTTCCTCCAATACCAATAATCATATCCTCTCATTTCCTTCCATTCCCAAAGCCACTCACTCAGTCCGCTGGGATCACGTGCCCCACTCCCATAATGCATCCAACCAGCAATTTCCAGTAATCTCCATTTATCTCAGAATTCTCCATTAGAGTAACATTTCTCTATTCAGAATCCCATGGCAGCTACTATACAGTTTAGCTTTGTATTCACTAACCCATTCCCCAAAGATATTGTCACTTAGCTGATGGAAGATTCTCTCTCACTGAGTAAACTCTATGTGAAGTCTATTTTTTCTCTTGTTAGATTCAAATTGATAAGATTTTAGAATAAAACTGTAGTGCCCGGCGCAATAACCTAGCGGTTAAAGTCCTCGCCTTGCACACACCAGGATTCCCTATGGTTGCTGGTTCTAATCCTGGCGTTCCTGCTTCCCATCCAGCTTCCTGTTTGTGGCCTGGGAAAGCAGTCCAGGACAGCCCAAAGCCTTGGGACCCTGCACCTGTGTGGGAGACCCGGAGGAAGTTCCTAGCTCCTGGCTCAGCTCTGGCCATGGCGGCCACTTAGGGAGTGAATCAGTGGATGGAATATCTTCCTCCCTGTATCTCCTCCTTTCTGTACATCTGACTTTCCAATAAAAATAAATAAATCCTTTTAAAAAATTCAGCTGTTTCAGTCTACACTAGTTTCAAAACCTGTTTCTTTTCAAGCCAATACATTCATACATTCAGTACTTCCCTTCTAAAACAGAATAGCAACTGGCAGCAGGAGGCTCATGTCTCCTCTTGCAAATCACTTGTGCTACTGAATGGCCAGCTCCTTCCTCAGCATGAAGAGGCAGGAATTTCTTATAAAACATAGCATCCAAACACTTTGAGGTAAAACTGACCTTCCCCTCTGGCCTTTCACTACACCTGCATCCTGATGGTGTAGAAACACAGGGTGGCCTGACGCAGCTGTTACCTAACCACCAGTTATCAACATCCTTACCACCCACTCTACAAAACAAGGAAATCACCAGCCACTAGTCACATAACACTAAGGCCAAATGCCAAAGGAGGCAAGCCTTTCCCAGCACCACCTGGGCCAGCAGCCCCAAAGTCACCACATGATTTCAGAGGTAAATGTGAACTTCAGAAGGCAAAGCAAAGGCCTTCACTCCTGGAGCCAGGTCATTCATCACTTGGAATCTTTGCTTCCTCGGCTACAAAAATGGAAATACCAAGGGACATACGGTTTTAAAAACACACATGTGGAGTACTGTAATATCTTTAGACACATGTGTCATGACTACTGCAACAATCACACACACACCAACACACTGAGGTAGGACACACGCATGCATGAGAATCACAACACTGACAGAAAGCCTGTTAACAGCTTCAGTGTTTGCAGCCTAGCGCCAAGTGATCTTGATATCCAGAAAGGCAGAGAAGCCAAAGAAACAAATGAAATCCTGACAGAAAGGTTCTTGCTCAGGAGGGACCCGCTGCGTGGAGCTGGGCTAATCATTCCCTCTTTACCGCACATGGACATACACACGTGCTGACATACACCCTCCCTCACACTCCTCATGCTCTCTCTAGCGCCATCTCTAGCTCTGCACCACCCAACAACATTTCAGCCAGTGATGGACCAAACAACTGTTGCACCAGGCCCACAATGCTTCGCAACACTACAGCCACTAGGCTGTACACTGCACACAATGCTGGCACAACAACGAAACTAACCCAAGACCACACTGCTGAACAGATAACCTGTGGGGTATTTAGACGAACATACTGGAGAAGATCAGCGCAGAGTGCCCTGGTAACAATGGCCAGCTGCCAGTAGCAAACTCGGAGACAAGACCATGGGAATAATATGCCAGAATCAGTAATCCAGAAAAGCAGATGGATAAAACAGTGAGGCAGGACAGGAGCGACCAGGGGAATGCGGTGAGATTTCAGGCACTTCAGGAGGCAAACCATCCAGGACTCCATGGTGCTTCCATGAAGTGAATTCTGCATGTTAAGGCCACGGGGCATAGGGTTTCCCCGAGCAGAACTTTCCCTCCAATCTCCACTAAGTCTTACCAAGTGCCACAGGGGCCAGAACACGTGAAACACAGCCATCCCCCGAGAAGCAGTTCCACATTACAGAGTCCCTCTGTACACCACACCCACTGGCTTCCCGATACCCACCTGAGCGGCTCGTGGCAGACGAGAGCCCCTGGGCGAGCACTGCAAGGGGAAGGTGACTGAGTGGGAGTGGAGTGGGGAAGGCACACTGACCTGTACAGGCAGTCCATATAGTCTGCGCCCTTGCTGTACTCTTCCCAGTACCTATGATACATTACAAGCACTTGCTCCTCTGACTCCAGAACTCTCTACGAAGAGAAAAATGCAGGTCATTGTCACTGCAAACTATGAAATGTGTTAGAATTCATGCTCTAAAATAACTTTGCGTAATACAAAGCATAAATTGCATCATACATTGCATTTTCATGACTTTCACTAAGAATGAAACAAGTGTGGAATAAACATGAGCCATCAGTATGAAAGCAAGTAGCCACAACACAGATCACAGGGTTTTGTTCTCCAAGGTAAACAAACTGACAAAAGGTAATGGAGTGACTTTGTCTTGGACCACACCAGAAGGACGGAAGCCTCCTTTCATACGGATGCTTCCTTGGATGTGTGGCTTCTGTTCAGCCTGCTAGTCTTGCACTTTTACAAATAAGGCTTTTTGTAAGAATTAGCATCTTTTCTGCATGGTCAGAGCAAGTCGTTTTATATTTACTTAACAGAACCCAATCTCGGATGTACTTTTCTTTTTCCTTTGAAAGGCAGAGAGAAACAGGGAGCTTCTCTCTGCTGGTTCCTTGCCAAGTGTCTGCCACAGAGCCAGGCAGTCCACATCTAGCCAGCAGATCTGCCAGAGTCCGCATTAGCAGGAAGCTGGGATCCAACCAGGTACCCCAAGGCGCGACAGTGGCATCCTCATCGGCATCTCAACCACTAAGCCAAACACTACGTGCTCCTCAGGTACATGTCCTGAACTGGTATTAGGGTTCTCTGATCATAATACTCTCATGAATTGTCCACACAACCTCAATTTTTATCTAGTTATCTGATGAACTGTTATATTTCTCTACTTCGAATTAACAACTAAGGTTTAGGATGCGAAAAATAACTAGTGACTTCTGCCTATCAGATAGGCAACAAAAAGTACTATACCTTGTAGTCACTCGCATCAAGGGTGGGGAGGAAGGCAACATTATCCGCCTTGCCATTAAAGCAGCAAGTAACATTTAAGTCTGGAGAATTCATCTAGGAATTTATGCCACAAAACACGTGGCTGTGCATCAAAGCTCCCAGAAGCAAAGCATACACACAAACAAATGAGACCCCAGGCAAAGGGCAGACAGCCTCCCTACACAAGATCGAACCTCAGCTGGGATCACTAGAAAATGCTATTTAAGAAACAAAACCACAAACCTGAACTTGATGGAAATGTTATACTAGAAACCAGTGAATGCCTCAGCTGTAGGCATGTCGCTATCACGTATACGCCATTCTTACCTTGTGCAAATGCCGAACGTGATTTTCCAAAAAAATCTTGGTTTCCGTATAAAGTCTTTCTCCAAGGGGTTCAGGGTAGGCCACACATAAAGCATAGATATCTCTAGGTAAATTATTAAGGTTTTCATATTCATTGGGAACACAGTTTCAAGACTTAATGACATTTAACTCAAGCTTAGCACTAAAAGTTTCAATTCTTAAAGGGCAGATTTATCATGACAATATTATAACATTATAATATGTACAGCATACTGTTACTAGATGATAGATATGTAGATAACCTCGCTTTATTTAGAAAGCACTATAAGGGGTTGAAAGAAGTGGAGGGGCCCAGCTGGGAACCCCATAAGAGGATGTCAGAGGCAGATGTGCTATTCCCACATCACGGGATGCAGGACAGCCCATACTCACTCTCCCAGTACCCTCCAGCATCTGTGCTGTATAGCATCAACGGTAAGGAGAGCACCCCTGCTCAAACCAGGTACTTGGCTGGTATCACAGGAGGGAAACTCCATTTGCCCAGGAGACTGTACAGGTGTCTCAGCCTGGCTGTGGTGCCAGGAGGCTGTCATGGGGTGCATGGAGGCTGGCATGGCAGCATAGCAAGATTATCCTCCACGTACGGTGCTGCCAGACAATTTGGGCAGCTTCCTGCAAATTGGAAAGCAGCGCAAGATGACCCAAGTCCTTGGGCCCCTGTACTCCTGTGGGAGACTGGAGGAAGCTCCTGGCTTCAAACTGGCCCAGCTATGGCTCTAACAGCTATTTGAGAAGTGCAATAATGGACAGATCTCACTCTGTCTCTCCCCTTCTAATTCCAATTTTCAAGTACAATAAATGTGCAACATGTGGGGGGACAGCCTCAGGGAGAGGTCAGAGTTCAGAAGCCAACAGTCTGACTGTGCTGCCAAGTTCAGGTGGGCAGAGAACCTGCCCTCACAGAAGTGACACAGGAGCAGCAGCCAGGCCCCGCTGCAGCTTCTCACCAGCTGCGTCACCTTCACTACGGTTCTCTAGGGAAGTGTGCAGCCCTCCCTGCTGACCCCAAAGTCAAGCCCAACACTCCCAGGTACAACTTCTACTCTCCTGCTAGGCTGTCCTGGCACTGGTGTGCACAAGGAGCAGGGCCGGAGGCGGTCCAGGTGGACAAGGCACAGCACCTGACGGTACATGTGAGGATTAACGGTCTGCTTGTGGTCCGCCGTGTTTCTGCCAATTATATTTCCTGGCACGACACACATACAACTTGTTACTGGGAATGTAAAATGATTCAATGCCACAATTTTTACCACAGCATGTTGAATATGTGGCCAAATGCTTGGCACTGTCACGATCTGTATCTCGTAAATGTGAAGATGTAGCTGGAGGTGCACCTCAGGGCTTACCTTCCCCAACTTGACGCAGGTTAGGGGTGGGGATTGCCACTCAATGCTTGCTCACCTCCTGTGCCCCCTGATTCCTCAGGTGAGAACATACTCACAGGCCACCCTAATTCTCAGTGAACCTTAAAATTTAGCATATGGTCTGAGGGTCCCATTTTTAGCACGACATTTCTCAAGGGTCTAAAGACAATTGTTAAATTATTTTGTTTCTCCCTCTGACCTACTGAAAGGCCCACCCGCCCTTGAAAGGCTAAGCCCTTAGGAAAAACACCTAGCAAGGAATGCATTTTTTTAGTGTGTAGCACTCAGTCACAATTTGGTTATGAACCAAATACTTTACAAGAAAAAAACCGCAGAGGCCACATTTTAATTTGAAAATGCTCCCCATACTCATCCTTTGCTAAGTCAATATTCAGGGAACAGCAGTAACAGCCACCTCTTAGAACTTTTCATTTCATCTCGGGCGCGAGCAAAGCTATGCTTCAGCGCCAAAGCTCCTGGGGACCAGCAACAGACACTTATTTCACTCTATATTAAAAGATGCTCCCTAAACATGGAGCTTAAATGGATTTCTATAGCATGTCCTTCACTACAGCACGGGTCAAAGGCAATGAGGGCTTAACAATGGAATTAAAACATCATTCTTACATTCAAAATGATAAACAATACATCAAAGAGTCTTGGGCTATAAAAATCCATGCAAGATTTGCTGACATTTTCAAAAAGCAAGAATGACAATACAACGTGAAAAATGAAGTGTCACTGAAACCACCACTTAACAAGTGGATATGACACCAGCCTGCCTCGATCCACTCAGGAGACAAATGCAGAACAGGGCGAGGCGGGGGGCACAAAGTGCTGATTCCAGTTTCTCAGCAGGCCCCTCAGAGCCCAGCTGCTCCCAAGCTCACCACATCAGGTCTATTTGAAAAATATGCCAATAGATCTGGAAGGAACTGGAGTACCTCTGGCAAAGCAGTCTTACTCCACTGCTGGAGCAATCTCTGCTCACACAGGACCATGTGGAGGCCACCTGAGCCGTTCTGTCCCACAGTGCCTCAGGGACCTGCCCTGACAGCAGCTAAAAGCCAAAAGGCCAAAGAACCATGTCCACACCCAGCTCTAACTTAAGGAAGAACTATACTACAGTGGTAAAACGGGGAACTCAGTGGGGGGGGGGGGAGGGGACATGGGAAGGGAGTAAGGGAAAGCCTAGGGCCTTTGGAGCTGTATCATAAAATGATGATAATAATAAAAGTAATAAAATGGAAGAAAAAAACCTGACAACTCCCACGAGGACACATCATCATTACCTGTGCCGGCCAGTCTTGACAGGAGCTACCCCCCATACCCAGGACTACAAATATAAGACACCAGGCCGATGAGCAGCAGAAGGAACTCGGCTGTTGAAACTACTAGTACTACTCAGTTGCCTCATTTGGGACATTCATGTGGCTCCCTTGAGCTGGCTGCAGAAAGACAGGTCCCTGAGAGCCACTCCCAGTCAAGGGTCAACAAGAGGCAAGCTGCAGGGAACCAACTCCTACCAGCCAGCAGGAAGGGGAGAGACTGCGGCTAGCCACCTCCCTAGGTGTGCTGGGAGACCTGGAGCTCTGGGTGAGAACACAGTTCAACACCCCAAAGCAGAGAGGCCAGTGCATAAAAGTGCTTGTGCGGCCTGGCACGGTAGTCTACTAGTTAAAGTCCTTGCCTTTAACTCCTCGCTTCCCATCCAGCTCCCTGCCTGTGGCCTGGGAAAGCAATGGATGGTCCAAAGCCTGGGACTGCACCCATGTGGGAGACTCGGAAGGGGCTACGGGCTCCTGGCTTCGGATCGGAGGAGTTCCAGCCATTGCAGCCGCTTGGGGAGTGAATCAAAGAACGGAAGATTTTTCTGTCTCTCCTCCTCTCTGTATATCTGACTTTTCAAAAGTGCCTTCAACTGGCAGAAGTGTAAGAGTCAGTGTTTAACCCAGTACATGTGTGTAATTTCCTCTACACAGGCTGGAAATACTACCATTCTACAGCACCTACCCATCCTGTGGTGGACAACTTGCATTCAGTGCCTGGCTGCCCTCAAGATTCCAGCTTCCTGCTATTACACAGCCTGGGAGGCAACAAGAGGGACGAAGAACTCTCACAGCAGGCCGCAAGGACTTCCTGGCTTCGCCCTGGCCAGCGCTGGCTACTACAGACATTTATGGAGTGAAACCAGTGGACAGCAGACCTTTGTCTCTCCTTTTTAAATCTGTCTCTAAAAACAGTTAATTTTTTTTGGAAAGATATATCTTAGGGCCCGGCGGCGTGGCCTAGCGGCTAAAGTCCTCGCCTTGAAAGCCCCGGGATCCCATATGGGCGCCGGTTCTAATCCCGGCAGCTCCACTTCCCATCCAGCTCCCTGCTTGTGGCCTGGGAAAGCAGTTGAGGACGGCCCAATGCATTGGGACCCTGCACCCGCGTGGGAGACCCAGAAGAGGTTCCAGGTTCCCGGCTTCGGATCGGCGCGCACAGGCCATTGCGGCTCACTTGGGGAGTGAATCATCGGACGGAAGATCTTCCTCTCTGTCTCTCCTCCTCTGTGTATATCTGGCTGTAATAAAAATGAATAAATCTTTAAAAAAAAAAAAAAAAAAGATATATCTTAAAGTGGGGCCGGGTGCGGTGGCCTAGTGGCTAAAGTCCTCGCCTTCAACGTGCTACCAGGATCCCATATGGGCACTGGTTCTGACCCCAGCAGCTCCACTTCCCATCCAACTCCCTGCTTGTGGCCTGGGAAAGCAGTCCAGGACGGCTCAAAGCCTTGGGACCCTGCACCCACAGGGAGAAGGACCTGGAAGAAGTTCCTGGTTCCTGGCTTCAGCACCGGCCGTTGTGCTCACTTGGGGACTGAATCAGACAGAAGATCTTCCTCTCTGTCTCTCCCCTTCTTTGTATATCCGACTTTGCAATAAAAATAAATAAGCCTTAAAACAAAGATATATCCTAAAGTGAGAAACCAACCTTTTCTTCTCAGGCAAATTAAGATAAAAAAGGATATTTTACTTAAGAGTAACTAATAACAGCCGCGTGTGTGCATGTGTGTATGACTCATTTATTTAATAGGAAAAGCAGATATGCAAAGAGAAGGAGAGGAGAATGATCCATCTGCTGGTTCAGTCCCCAATCCTCAAGTAGCTGCAACAGTTGGAGCTCAGCCAAGAGCCAGGAGCTTCTTCTGGGTCTCCAACGCAGGTGCAGGGTCCCAAGGCAGTGGGCCATCCTCCACTACTTTCCCAGGCCACAAGCCAGGAGCTGGATGAAGAAGTGGAGCAGCTGGGATTAGAATCAGCGACCATATGATATCCTAGTGCATGCAAGGTAAGGCTTTAGCCACTAGGCTATTGTACTGGCTCCCATGTAGATGCAGGATCCCACGTCCTCTACTGCTTCTGGGACATAAACTGGTGTCCACATGGGGTCTCAGTGCTTGGTGGTGCAGGATTAGCCAATTGAGCTTTTGTGTCAAGCTCTTTCACAGAACTTTGTGGGGAGTAGAACTGTTAATGACCAGGAGGAGAATTGGGTGAGCATGACGTCATGGTTAGGAAACTCTCTACGATAACCACATGAGGTACTGGAATGCCTGGGTTTGAGTTTGGGCCCCACTCGCAATACATCTTCCTGCTTGTGGTCACTCTAGGACGCAGCAGGTGCAAGTTATCTGTGTCCCTCAGCTGGGCTCCTGGCTTCCTGTGGGCATTTGGGTATGACCAACCCATGGGCAACCGCTCCATTTCTCTACCAAGCATCTTTTAAAAAGAACAGTAGGTTAGATGAATCAAACAAGCATCTTAGCAAGATCAGCAACTGCAAGGGTCATTTTGTGGACTGTCATCTCCACAGAACCACTTGGGAGCCAGCCAGCTTTCCTTCTTGTCACTTTCTACCATCAACGTTTCCTCTATCCTCTTTGTTACTATAATGTACTTATATACACTTATAGTACACTTAGGGTCCATCGCGATAGCCTAGCAGCTGAAGTCCTTGCCTTACTTGCACCGGGATCACATATGATTGCCGGCTCTAATCCCAGCAGCCCTGCTTCCCATCCAGCTTCCTGCTTGTATAGCTGACTTTGTAATAAAAGAAAATGCATATATAAAAGCACCTAAGTACTTTTTTCGACTTATAACCTTATCCAAAAACAATGCCTCATGTTCACAGAAACTCCTGCTAACTGGAGAAATTAATTCAATAATACAGCTCCAAAGGGAGAATTCCTTTGACAATCCTCTAGGCCGAACGACAAGCAGAGGCCTTGCATTCAAGGCCGTGTGCCTCTGAGCACCCACTGCCTGAACTGGGCGGGTTCCGGCCCCTCTGAAGACAGCCCCTTCCTCTGTTCCTGCCCTGTGATGCGACAATTTGTGAGAGAAAATGTGCAACAGCTTTGCACACATGGAAGCCTGCCAGAAAGGCTGCATGTTCTGCTGGTCAACAAATGTTGGTGGCCTGGCAGACGGTCCCAACAGCTGCTGCTGGGACGAAGTAAAAGCATTCCTGCTTTGTGAACACGTTGACTCACTGTCCTATGAGACAGGAGCTTTTTGAGGGAACAGGCACCCCAAACAAGGAGGCACACCGTTACCCCCTAAGAGCAGTGAAAAGGGCACTGACCAACCGCAGGTTGATGGCACGCAGGGTGTCCTAGCAAAGCCATGGCCTGCACTTCCACCCAACTCCCAACCCACAGTGCAGCCATTGCAACAGAGAAGGTGCTCCCCTCTCACCACAGGGAGTCAGCACTCAGCCTGTGCCTGGAGGCCCCACTCCCCTGCCTGGCTCCTGCCTCTCTTCCCAGCCCTGCTCACTCACAGGCCTTCCGCATGAGCCTTCCAGAGGAATGCATGCTCCGCTTCCCTTCCTTCCTGGCTCCCGCTCCCTTCACCAGCTCCGTTCTTTTCTACTGACCATTCCCATTTCAGAGGAACCAGCATTAGACTCAAGTCTGTATCTTGCCTCTTTCCCTTACAATGGCAGGAAAGTTTTTGCTTTGTTCATAATTGTACTTCCCCTAAAACAACCAGGGATCATTCAGGCTTTGCTGAATGAGGAGATATCAAGTGTTGAATACCACTATAAGCGAGGCGGCTTGGGAATGCAGGCTGTCCTGCATCTCCGATCTCCAGAAGCTTCCGGCTGCTCTCGCTCCGGAGCAAGCTGACCAACCTCAGCACCCCTGGCAGAAGGGCCTCGGGAAGGATACGAGAAGCGATCATTCCAGGTTGCTCTCTCCACATACTCCAGCATGACAACTGCTCTGATTGTCGTTAACAGCTTGTTCCAAGTTTCATCAAAATCTACCACTCTTGGTTTCAAAGACATTGTGCAGGTTTAGTGTTGAAATCTGTCAATTAGAAAAAAAACAAAACAAGGTTAGCATGAACTCCATCAAACTCAGCTTTTAAAACACCTATAATTTAAAAAAAAAGTGAAATGTAATCACCTGTGTCCGAGTCAGCCTTACTCACAGATACCTGTGAAGTCTTACCATATTTTAAGACAAGTAGGGATTTTCCTAGACTGTGATTCATGATCATTACAGAAGTGAGCTAGATAAACAAAGCTTCCACATGACCCAGTAACTCCACTTCTACAAGGACTTCGAAGAGAAATCAAAACCTGTCCTCAAAGTCTGGCCAGGAGGAAACATGTTGCTGCACCATTGATCATAATGGTCACCCACTGGAAAGCTTCTGGGTCATGGAGTCCAGCCACAGGCACCGATATATACCACCAACAAGGACCAGTCCACCAAGTGAAAGATGGTGGATTCCACACACACAGAACAGCCCAAACAGGCAAACCCAGCAACACAGCAGAGCTGAGCCATGACTGCAGCCTAGAGATGAGCCAGTGGCCACAACCGCTGATCTGCCTGTGACTGTACCAACTGTGAGCCTGATCTGGACACTTTAAATGGGTCTCCTGAATGCCACAGAAGTGAAGCTAAAATAAAGCGCTTCCATACCCAAGAAGTGAAGTACAAAACCCCACGAGGACTTTTAAAGCAATCTAATGAGGGGAGGGGAAAACAGGAATGTTCACATGTCAGCGCAGCATAGGTCCTTTCCACTCCTTCTTCTACCACTACAAGTGAGCAGCATTTCATGTTCCTGGAATTACTCTAAAATATACACAGGCCACAAAAATGTACATGGTTCTCAATAATGACGAATAACTTTGGGTCTACTCTCATTGGCTTCGCCAAAGACATACATTCACATGGTTCAGGACATATCAAGACAATGGGATGCTGGACTGTCTAACATTGTCTGTACTAGCAATGTTGGGGCACACTTAAATAGCAAACTGATGGAATTGTACTTATGAAAGAAAGTACTGTTGTGACAATATGGGGAAAATCAATCAGAGGGTGGGAATTTGGGGGAGGGGAATCCCAGACTATACAGAATCATACCATAAAAATAAAAATTTTAAGTAATTAAAAAAAACATAGTCATCAAAACTTAAATATTTATATCATCAATATTCCTATTCTTCAAAAATGGAAAGCAATCCAAATGCTCACCTAATAACAGAATGGCACAGTGGGCAGCAATAAAACTGAGTCAATTACTACTTTTACAGAAGTATTAATGACTACCATTTATTGATATTTTTGAAAGATTTCATTATCTAGCTGAAAAGTAGTGACTGGAAGTGCTGCTGGTTCATTCCTCAGGGGCTGTACCAGTCAAGGCTTAGGCACTGCCAGGATCTCAGAACTCCATCTGGTTTCTCATGGAGGTAGTGTTCGCCCACGTACTTAGGCTGGGAACTGGATTAGAAGCACAGCAGCTGGGACTCCAACCACTGTTCCAACCAGGCACTAGTGCTTCTTACAAGCACTAGGCTAACATGTTCTTGGTTTTCTTTGCTTCGCCCGCTGCTGTGCTGTTGCTGAAGCATCCTGAGATCAGGGGGGGCGATCAGATGCAACCCTACTTCTTGTCTCTCTGCTTTGTGTGAGAGAGCTCCAAGCACCATCAGCCCTCACCAGCCACTCTTAGGACAGACCACTCATTCTCAACCAGTTCTTCACTTCAGACAAAGTGATTTATTTTGCCAGGGCCCATATAATATGTGATTCCTACCCAAGTCCCCGCCCTGCTCTAGACAGACACATTTTGTTAGCACTTGGTTGACTCCTGTGATATCCCAGCCAGCCAAAGATCCCCTTCTTCCCCTGAAATATCCCTTAAGGTGGATAATAAAAGCAATGCCACACTCACAACACCCATCTTCCCAGAGCACATGCTGCACATCACTCACCATCTTCCTAACAGCATCCCACTGCAGAGCTGCTTCCAATTACATAACAGCAGCACCCACAGTAACCGCCCGTGCTTTAGACACCTCGTGAAACATCACCTTACTAATTGCTCAAGGTAACCCAAAGATGGCTGCTCTTACTCCCTCCACCCATCTTTAAGACCAAGAGACCAACATTTACACCTAAGGATTAGTTGGCCCCCTGGAGCTTGAACCAGGACCCACACAGATGCCCCCACTGTTTGCTGCACTTTCATGAGCTGGTTCAGACAAAGTAGAAGCCAGAGAGCAGCCTTAGAAAGTCACATCTTAAACATAAAGAAAAAATTTTTTCACATGGGAAAGATTGTGACTTAAGACTTTAAGAAACTTACACTCAGGCTAATCCTGCTAGCACCAGGATCCCACATGGGTGCCAGTTTGAGGCTCCACTTTCAACTCAGCTCTCTGCTTATCACCAGGGAAAGCAGCAGCTATGGCCATTGCGGCCATTTTGGGAGTGAGCCAGCAGATGGAAGATCTCTCTGTAAAGTCTGCCTTTAAAAATGAGTAAGTATTGGGCCCGGCAGCATGGTCTAGCGGCTAAAGTCCTCGCCTTGAAAGCCCTGGGATCCCATATGGGCACCGGTTCTAATCCCGGCAGCTCCACTTCCCATCCAGCTCCCTGCTTGTGGCCTGGGAAAGCAGTTGAGGACGGCCCAATGCATTGGGACACTGCACCCGCGTGGGAGACCCTTGGGACACTGCACCCGCGTGGGAGACCCAGAAGAGGTTCCTGGTTCCCGGCTTCGGATCGGCGCGCACAGGCCATTGACGCTCACTTGGGGAGTGAATCATCGGACGGAAGATCTTCCTCTCTGTCTCTCCTCCTCTGTGTATATCTGGCTGTAATAAAATGAATAAAATCTTTAAAAAAAAAAAAAAGATTCGTTTATTTCAATTGGAAAGGTGGATATACAGAGAGAAGGATGAACAGAGGAAGTACAGAGTTGGATTGGCAGTGGTGCAGCCGGGAAACGAACTAGCTCCTTTATGGGATGCCAACACCATAAGTAGGGATAGGAATTTGACATTAACAAGACACCAGATGGAATGAGTCACATAAGAGACCTTTATTCCAGTGGGAAAGGCAGCCGCAGGGGAGAGAAAGCAGAGCCAGTGACAGGAGGGGTCTGGGGAGGGGGGAGAGGGAGCACTAAAACAGGAGGCGAGCACGTGGGAGCAAGCCCTTAGGGCCTAAGGCAGGCAATCAGGGGCTGTGAGGGATTAGATAGAGCCCTCCCGGCCAGGAGGCGGGGCAGATGTGGGTACTGAGGGAGGGGCTGCAGGGCACTGGTGGCACGCTGCCATGAGGTTACAGCAGATTGGTGGAGAACAGGGTTGCAAGGTTATAGTGGATTGGCAGACAACAAAATTTAAACCTAAAGGGTGCGAGCCTTAAGGAAACCAAGACCTTAACAATCTTCACACTGATGTCCGAGGCACTCCTTACAGGTGGAGGCTTACTTAGCCTGTTATGTCACTGCACTGACACCTATTAAATTACTTTTAAATTTTTTATTTTAAAATATTTATTTATTTTATTTATTTAAAATTCAGATTTAGAGGAGATATAGAGAATGTCCTCTATCTACTGATTCACTCCCCAAATGGCTGCAATGGGCGGAGCTGAGCCAGGAGCTTCTTCAGGGTGTCCCACATGGGCTCAGGGTCCCAGGTCACAAGCAAGGAGCTGGATAGGAAGTGGAACAGCTAGGACACAAACTAGCGCCCATATGCAATCCTGACACTACAGGGTGGAGGATGCCAGGTAAGTCGCAGTGCCAGCCCCCGTTGGCTGTCAATCACATGGTCATCCTAGTTCAGGAACAGTTCAGGAAGACAGCACCTATGAGATGTCAGGCTAAGCTCAGGCAGCGTTATCTGAAGCTGCACACTAACTTTGCTCTTCTGTCCACATTTCTGATGCAGAGGGAGCTAGACCACTGCTCAAGTCCTCAGGCCTTCTCCCTTGCTTTGTGGCATCACTCTGGCAGGCAGTTCATGCAAGGCAACCCGACAGGCTGCCTCCTTGAGTACCCTCCTTAGGGATCCTTCTCAGCAGTCTGCACATGCCAACAGGAAGCTATCCACTCAGAATACCCACTCAGAATCTTAGCTCATGCCGTATACACATTAAACACCAAATGAATCCCAGAAATAAACCACGCTGAGGCACAGCATGCAAAGCCGCAGTCTGGCATGCCAGCATCTACTGGTCCCAGCTACTCCAAGTTTCCGACCTGGCTTCCTGCTGATGTACCTAAAAGGCAGTAGAAGACCTGAGCACATGGGCTCCTGCCACCCGCACGGCAGACCTAAATGGAGTCCCCGCTCCTGACTTCTGCCTGGCTTGGCCTCAAGTACTACACTTGCCAGCCTAACCCTGCCACTCTGCCTTTCAAACACTGCCAGTGTAACACTGTCACTCTGCCTTTCAAACAAATAGGTAATTTTTTTTAAAGACAAAGAAGTTAAAAGTATAAAACTTGGCATTGGCACTGTGGCAGTGAGTCAAAGCCACATGAGCAGTTTGGAGTGTTGGCTCCTCCACTTCCAATCCAGGTCACTGGTAATACACACGGCAAAGAAGAGGGTCAATTCCTGTTGCCCACATGGCGTCCACCTGGCCCAGTCCTGATCACCACGGTCATCTGGGAGAAAGAATCAGTAGCTCTCTCTCTCTCTCATCACCTCCCTCCTTTTCGCCTTCTCTCCCTCTGTGTAATCATTTCAAGGGGAAAAAAATCTAGTTTAAAGTTGTTTTTTTTTTTTTTTAAGAAACTCTATTTCTTTCCTACCTCCAACAGCCACAGGCCCATCACTCCATCTGGGACTCAGGGAGCCAAGAACTCAAGTCACACTGTTCTGCTGCTTCCTGGGTTATCACACCATCAAGAAGTTAAGTCACAAGTGCAAGAGTGGGGACTCGAACCAGGTACTCTGATATGAGATATATGTATCCCAGGAAGTGACCTAAGGCCTCCATGAAACATTTGTCCCTTTAATTCCAGTTTCTATCCTCCGTATTCTTCCTATATCTGATGAAGGATTACTGTCCAAAGTACAGAAGAAAAATGTAACCTACTTTAAAAACCAGGAAAAGGTTAAGTACACATTTCTTCAGATAAAGTACACAAACAACCAGTGAGCCCATGAAAAGATGCTCAACATTACAAATCATTTGTGAAGTGCAACTCAAACCACAGTGTGAGACCACTTCATACCCAGGATCACAACCGCAATTTGAAACGCGGAGAAAGCAAAGCCCTTAGTCACTGCTGGTGGGAAGGAGAACCGGCACAGTGGCTGCAGGACAGCGTAGGGTCTCAGTGGGCTCAACCCAGAGACCATGCGACCCAGCACCTGCCCTCCAAGAGCTCCCTCAAAGGGCTGGGACACGCATGTGGCCAAGTTCACTTTAGCACTGCTCACAGCAATCCTGGTGCTCATCCGTGAAAAACATGCCACAGACAGATACAACCTACACAGACATGCACCCAATACATGCAACATACACATCACACAGAAACACACATGCATACATAACATGCGCATGCAACACATGCATGCATACACCTCACACATACAACATACACCTCATACACAGAAACACATAGCACAAACTACATACATATAACACACGTAACAGACATGTGTATGACATACACACATACATTGTGTACAAGCCATATATATCACTCATGACACACACAGGCATGCACATAAGAGAGGTACACATGCAATGTGCATATGCATAACAGACATACATGAAGGCATGGGCTCTGTGGCCAGGCTCACTTCAGCACTGCTCACAGCAGCCACAGTGGAAAGCAATCTGGGTGGACACCAGCAGATAAACTAGCCACAGACATACACAACACTCGGACATGCATGTGATACAGAGGCAGACAATAAACAAGCACATATTCAACCAGGAAGCTCCCATACACACGCGGTGGGCCATGAGGACACTAGCTAAGCCAAATCCATCACATGCTAAACGAGAAGCATCGTAGGATCCTACTGACACAAGGTACCCAGAACAGGAAATTGATCCAGTCGGAGGGTGCGTGGCAGGGACAAGGCAAAGTAAACAGTTAAAGCTTCCCTGAGTGTAACAGCAGTGACAACACTGGGCTACAAACTGAGAGATGGCTGCCCTGGACGATTTTGCTGTGTAATTTTAACCACAATTAAGACAGAGCCAGGCACAGTAGCCTAGTGGCTAAAGTCCTTGCCTTGCATGCGCCAAGACCACAAGAGTGTCCCAGATGTTCCACTTGCCATCCAGCTCCCTGCTTATGGCCTGGGAAAGCAGCCCAAAGCCTTGGGATCCTACACTTGTATGGGAGACCCAGAGGGAGCTCCTGGCTCCTGGCGTCAGATCGGTTCAGCTCCAGCTGTTTAGGCCACTTGGAAAGTGAACCAGCGGGTGGAAGATCTTCCTCTCTGTCTTTCTCTCTGTACATCTGCCTTTCCAATAAAAATAAACCTTTCTATGGTCCTTTTTCTGAGGTACTTAAGGTCTAGAGTACATAGCCAGCAACCTAAACCCAATCCAAAATGCCCTCTCCGTCATCTTAAATGCACATTCACTAATCAAAGCACTCTGACCTCCCCTAACGTCACACTGCTTGCTAAAACTTTTACACAACATACATGACAACCCTACTTGAAGAAGCATCCTCTACCTGTCACTGTCAGAAAAGCCACAAGTAAAGGGGGTGGCCACAAACCCTGGGTCGCTGAAGAGCAGTCAGAGGCGCAACATTCCTGCACACAGGACCCAGGCTCCACATGCAGGACAGGGGTCTGGGGGCCTTGACATCCAGGAACCATGAGCACAGGGAGAACCCAGACTCAGGGTTCTAAACATCTCTGGCCAACAAGACCAACAGGAGCTCCCCCAAACAGCGGTTGTTTCCAAGTGGGGAGCAAACACAACACGAGCCTGGACTGTTACAGCGTTAGAAAACAGGAAGCACCGAGCAGCCACACACAGCCTGGATGACCAACTACCGGACATCACTAATGTGCACAGCCAATCCTGAGGACCAGTCCCTAATCACAAAACCTCTAACAGATGAATTGCCGTTATTGAATGTGGAAGGCAATGAGAACACAAAGTCATCGTTAGCAGTGCGTCAGGGTGGTAACGGCCGCAGGCAGGATCCCCCCACCCCAGATGCCAGCAGGTATCTGTGTAGAGCCAATGTCTCGCTCCATGCCATCAACTCATCCTGGAAAAGCCAGTTACTCCACAAGTGGGAACTGCGGCAGGTACTTCCCCATCCCGAGAGGTCACGTCACCTCTCAGGACACACCGAGCCCTGGTACCCTGAGAGGGGACTCGGGGTTGCTTCTACACTGTGCACCCTGTCTAACAAGAACACACGACAAAAGCAAACCAGGAGACCTTCTCCAAAACAACTGACCCTTCACAAGCATGATGATGTCAGAGAGGGAACACTGTGGCAGAGTGGAGGTGACCAAGAGGAACGAATGTTACGTCTGACCCTGCTCTGAATCTTGAGATGGAAAGTGGTTGTTAGTGGAAAAACAGGTGAAATTCAAACACAAACGGAATAAGCCTTCCGGGGTGGGTTACCATGCCCAGGGCACGCACAGTGGCAGCAGCTCCTACAGCTCAGACGGGACATGGCAGACTCCTGCTGAACGTGACAACTGGTGTCCACACAAGATCCTATCAAACACTAATTCTCCAACCCAGACTTCTCCTCAGGGAGCAAGAATAAAGGTAACGATAAAATAACCACAAAATCAGACTGAACAACCTCAAAAAAAGCAAACCAACTAGGCAGATCAATTTCCACAGAAAGTATGCCTTGCTAGCATTCCATGAGCTCTGGTCTGGAATCCAGGCTGCTCCACTTCTAATCCAGCTCCCTGCCAATGGCCTGGGCAGGCAGCAGGAGACCTGGACAGAGTTCCTGGCTCCTGCCTTCAGCAAGGTCCAGCCTCAGCCATTGAGGCCACTGAGAATGGCAGCTCTCTCTCGTATATGTATGTATGTATGTATGTGTGTGTGTGTGTGTATATATATATATATATATATATTTGATCTCTCTCTCTTGTATATATGTATATATAATAATTAAATTTTTAAAAATCTGGAAACAATTACTGCAAAACAAGTCAACCAACATGGTTCAATCACACACCCCTAAAGCCTAACCTTACAACCTAGTAACACCACTTGCTACCTAGTAACTCAGAATTTCGACTATACCCAGCTTTAACACTGCCAGCAAGCCTTCCCCAAGGAAAAGCCAAAATTAAGGCAGTCACGCTGGACAAACCCACAGTTGTTGCCAGAGTACTCCAAGAACGACTGGGCCTGCAGGGTAACAGATACATCACTGTTCAGATTAAAACCCAGGCAGAACACCCAGAAGCCATTATCCTGGCCTGCACTAAGCAGAGAATTCAGCCACAAAGCTCAAATCTAAATAGCTCATTGCATGCCCCAGGATAATGGTCCCAATTTTGGCTTGTTTTTCCGAGACACAGAATTGGCCAGTCTTGAGTTCAGGCATGACTGTCATCAGTTCACGTCAACTTCACCGATGGTGCAACACACCAAAACACTGCTTTGAATTAGTCACTCTCACAGTACATTCAGGGACACAGCGGACAAGGCAGCACACAACAGCTGCTGTGCGCAGTGTCACAGGAAATCTCCCCAAAGGACACTCAGCTTTGTCTCAGCTTTGACAAAACTCACTCCTGTACTTTAGCAGCTCCCGGCAGGGACAAAAATCAGAAAATGCTGGAGTCTGCACGCGTCCTTTCCTTTTTATAGCTGCTACTGCATTTCCAACTTTTGAATATTAGTTAATACTCTAACAGCACAAAGTTTCAAAGCATGGAACATACCAGTTTTGCAAACTGGTGACAATAAGATACACATTTGAAACAGCTGACATTGACCGGCTCCAAGGAAAATGGAAGGACAGGGTAAGGTGTGGAAACAGAATCTAATTCCTAGTAAACAGCATGCATTTTGAGCTACATGAACAGTCATTCAAAGCAGAAGCATGGTTTCGCACATGCCAATGACTCCACACCTCCATCTTGCCCTCTCCAACACAACTCAGGTTCCATGAAGCTCACTTGCTCTCTGCTGGATCCATATTGCCCACTCTGAATAATTTTCAAGCAATCAATGGCTGAGTCCTAACTCCCACTCAATTCCAGACCAATACATCCAACCGCCTACTTGTCCCCACTACCGCCGGCACCACGAGACCCAGGCAAAGACAGCTGACCCAGGTCGACCCCATCTAACAACTTGCTGTCCAGCTCTTCCCATCCCAGCACGGGTCACCGTCTTCCAGTTGAAACTACAGACTTGCGAATCACTTTTATTCCAACTGACTGCACCCTTACCCAGCCACACGTTCAATACACATCTTCACAAAACCTTCTCACTCCCCTTCTCACAGTTCCTCTCCTTTTCTCCTCTCCACTCAGACTGTAAATCAGATCCTGTTAGCCCAGCATTTTGGGGGCCAGCATTGTGGCTCAGTGAGTTAAGCTGCCACCTGTCACAATGGTATCCCATAAGGGTACCAGTTCGGGTCCTGGTTGCTCTGCTTCCAATCCAGCTCCATGCTGATGCACCTGGGAGGGCAGCAGAAGCTGACCCAAGAACTTGGGCCCCTGACAGCCATATAGGAGACCTGCAAGGAGTTCAAGGCTCTAGGCTCTGTGGCCTTTTGGGGGGTTAAACAGTGGAAGACCTCGCCCTGTTTCTCCTTCTCTGTAACTCAAATGAATAAAAAGCAAAAGAAGTTTCATTAGCTCTTCAGTGTACTTCATGAACAAAAGCCAAATCCCTTCTGATAGTGAGATAAGGACTGATGACCTGGCCCCTGGCTACTTTTCAGTTTATTTATCTGCAAAGCAGAAGTAGGGAGAGGACAAAGAGAATCTCCTATCAGCTGGTTCACTTCTCAAATGGCAACAACAACCAGGGCTAGGCCAGGATGAAGCCAGCAGCCTGCAATTCCATCTGGGTTTCTGATATGGGAGTCAGGCGCCATCTTCTACTGCTTTTCCAAGGCACCTTAGCAGGAAGTTAGATCAGGAGCAGAGCAGCCAGGATGCAAATCAGTGTCCATGGTGGATGTCGGCATGACAGGCAGCAGCTTAACTGGATATGCCACCACTCCAGGGGTCCCCTGGATACAAAACCTTCCCTTAGAATTTGGAAAGGCTGTTGCATGATCTTTTGCAGCCACCAGGTCAGAGGCTCCCCTGCCAAGGCCTTTCCTGACCACAGTGTCTGGACCACGGCTCTCCGTTGCTATAGCCGCCTGCCCCTTTGTTCTATCCCCACCACCGCACTTCCTCTCCACTGGGCTGTTCTTATCCAGCATGCTTCCCTCCACAACCAGGGGGAGATTTCATTCACTCTCCCCAACGTGTCCAACGTAGCTTGGCGTATGGAGCAGCTGCTGAAGAAATACCTGCTAATCAGTTACTAAGGCAAAATCAACTTGAAACAAGGCATACAATACTTAGTGACCCACTGGCAAGGATGAAAAAACAAAATTCACTAATACATTCATTCATAATACGACGAAAATGACCAGAGGTTGAGGGACAGTGTCCCAGATAAATGTGAACACCCTAGACAATGAAAAGCAACCAGAAATGTCCCAAACAACAGACAGTAGGGCAGAGTGGGGAAGGGCGGGGAGAAAGAGAAAGTGGGAGACAAAACACGTCTGGTATTCTACCTGTTCTGGAAGGACCTCCCAAATCCTGAGTATGGTTTACCAGATGCAAGGTAGAGATACCTTGGAAAGCAGCTTTTAGGGTGGTTTTAAACGTTTACTCCCCAGTCGGGTAGTCAAGGAGATTATTTCCCTACTCCCTACCACCGGGAAAGCGTACCTCAAGAGTTCCTTACAGAACCCAGGGTAGCCTGTCCTGGGGGCACGCAAGCCCCGGCTGGGGCAGGGTCCCGACTCCCCAGCGTGCAAGCAGCAGATGCCGCCAGCAGAATCTAGGGGATCCTGTCTGCAGCCCCGCCTGCCCCCCAAGACCCCACTGGGTGCAGACAGGAGGTGCAACGTGCAAGGAGGCTCCCGGCGCCACCCTCCACACACACACACACTCCCCGCAGCTGCATGACTGACTGGCCACGGAAACAAGTGAGGACACTCGCCGGGTGGACGCAAGCCCGCAGCCCCAACACACACACACCTCACGTCGCGTCGGCTAGCACCGGGCAGCCGCCATCCACGCCGGGGCCGGCGAGAGGCGCCCCAGGCCCGGCGTGGGGGACAAGGCCCGGCGTGGAGGCTCAGCACGCCGGGCCGGTAGGTCACGGCCAGGTCCACCCGCTCCTCCTCCTCCTCGGGCCCCGCTCGCCCCAGCACCCGCCGACCCCCACCCCCCATTTACCGGAGGGGAAGTCTCCCCACGCCGGCAGCCCCCTCCCCGACTCCCCGGCCAGGGGAGGCGGCCCGCGGTGGGACAGGTTCAAGCTCTTCCCCCCACGGCGAGGAGGTGGGCGGCGGCGGCTGTCAGCTCGCGCTCCCCGATCCCCGCGCCGCCATTACTGGGCGCCGAGGCCGCCTCCCCACAGGCCGGCCGCCGCCACCGGGCCCCCGAGAGCGGGGGTGGGGGAGCCGAGCCCGGACAGCCCGCGCGCCCGCCGCTCACCTGCCGGAGCCAGGAAACGCAGCGTGAGGCCGAGGCCGCCGCCGCCGCCGCCCCCGAGGCGGGACGCGGGGGGAACGGGAGAAGGCCGGGCCGGCGGCGGGATCAGCACAACGACCGTCCTCCGGGGCGCCCGGCTTGGCCCCCCACACATACACACCCTGCGGCCGCCAGCTTCCGCTGCTCCCGGACACCCCCCTCCCGGAGCGATGGTACAGCCCGCGGTACGGCAAGCGCAGGGGCCCAGCTCGGCGTTCTCGCGAAGGCCGCCGTAATGGAAGCCGCCTCAGAGTGACTCCGGGAAAAGGAGGCGGCGGCGCTTCTGTGCGTCCCCGAACTCCGCGCGGTCCGAGGGGAACCTACTTACTGCGCGTCCCGCCGCAGCAGTGGAGCTGTTCAGATCTGCGTGATCACCGGGAGGCTCATCTTTTTATCTTGGCGGTGGGAATGGCCAAAGATGAAAAGAAAAACAAACACATACAAAAAACTAGATGACGGGATGATGGGTTTGTTAATAGGGTTTTTATCTGTTCCGGTTTGTAAAGGTTTTCCCGGGTGAGGAGCTTCGCCTCACAGCCTGGGTGGATCCTATCACTAAATCCTTTTCGTTCACCTAACCCCGGCAGTCCCCAAAACACAAAAATCCAACCCCCCACCCCGGAAAAAAAATGCAGATTTATTCCCCGGGTCCTCCGGGTCCCCATGTGCAGGGCAGGCCCGGCCCCATCCTCCCAGCTCCCCCAGTAATTGTGTCTTCTTCCAGCCCCACCCGTCTTCCCCTGGCCCTGACCCCACAGACTCCAAATTCAGCAGTTTGTTGCCATACATCACCTGCTGGCTCACTCCTCTTTCTTTTCGTAAGATTGGTTTGTTGATTGGAAAGGCAGAGAGACAGATCTTCCCACACGGCCCTAGGACCAGGCCCAAGCCAGGGACTCGCTCCCCATCTCCACCGTGGGGACAGCAGCCCATGCCCCATGCACCCCTCTGCTTGCCTGCCAGGAGCATCCTAGGAGAGCAGGGATGGGAAGTGGGGCGGCCGGGACTGGAACCTGCCCCATCTTCCTCCCTCCTGGAATCCTGGGGTTCTCAAAGTTGTGTTTGCGCAGAGATCCCGACACTGAGGACTGTTTCCACTGCCCCAAGCTCCCTGTTGGTTGCACCTGCTGACTTGGGAGCTTCCTTGGGGCCCCGCGTGTGTGGCTGGAGAGGCAGGCATCTCCTAGGAGCTGCTCTGCTTCTGATCCAGCCGCCTGCAGACGCTTCTGGGAGGGCTGCCTAGAGTTCCTGCCTTGTGACTTTGGCCTGGCCTGGCCCTGACCATCAGAGGCATTTGGACAGTGAATCAGCATGTCAGAACTCTGTTTCTCTGCCTTGTAAATAAAGAATATTGTCTCTTGGAGGCTTCTAATTCAGTGTCAGCTGGTGGGTTTAATCCTCATATGCGTGAGCGCTTGGGGGTCACTAGCTGCTGACTGACAGGTGACCAGAAGGTCTGAGAATGGCCGCTGTGACTCAACAGCGCCCTCTGCCCTGAGGTAGGAGGGAGCACAGGTAAGAACAGGCCAGCCATGACCTCCTCAGGGCTTCTCTGCTCACCCAGCATGCCTGACGCAGGAACTAGGTTTCTCAGAAGGCAGTGAACCTGTTTATTTTCAGAAGAAAAAAAAAAAATTCTGAGCCCCGCATGATAGCCTAACGGCCAAAAGTCTCACCTTACATCTGCTGGGATCCCGTATGGGTGTCAGTTTGTCCCAGCTACTCCACTTCCCACGCAGCTCACTACTTCTGGCCTGGGAAAGCAGTCGAGGATGGGCCAAAGCCTTGAGACCCCTGCACCCACGTAGGAGACCCAGAAGAAGCTCCCGGCTGCCGGCTTCGGATCTGATCAGCATCGACTGTTGAAGCTACTTGAGGAATGAACCAGCAGACGGAAGATCTTTCTCACTGTTTCTCCCTATATCTGTCTTCCCAATAAAAATGAATTTAAAAAATAAATCTTTAAAAAGAAAACATCCTTTCTAATAGGCTCTTTAAGCCACTTTAAAAAAAAAGATTTATTTATTTTTATTGCAAAGTCAGATATACAGAGAGGAGGAGAAACAGAGAGGAAGATCTTCTGTCCGATGATTCACTCCCCAAGTGACCGCAACGGCCAGTGCTACGCCGATCCGAAGCCGGGAACCAGGAGTTCTTCCGGGTCTCCCACGTGGATGCAGGGTCCCAAGGCTTTGGGCTGTCCTTGACTGCTTTCCCAGGCCACAAGCAGGGAGCTGGATGGGAAGTGGAGTTGCCGGGATTAGAACTGGTGCCCTTATGAGACCCCGGGGCGTTCAAGGTGAGGACTTTAGGCACTAGGCCACGGCGCGGAGCCCCTAAGCCATTTCTTGTAGAGATAGCTACACCCAAATTTCCACATAAACCATTTCATTGTTTTTGCTTTTAAGCAAGCACTATCTTAACAAGAGACTTATTCATTTATTTATTTGAAAGGCAAAGGTACAGAAAGAGAGAGATTCCATTTGCTAGTTTACTCCCCAAATAGCTGCCGGAGCTAGGCCAGTTTGAAACTAGGAATCAAAACCTCCTCTGAGCCTCCCACCTGAGTGTCGGGACCCCAAGCTGGTGGGCCATCCTCCACTGCTTTCCCAGGTACATTGGCAGACTTTCGTCCTTCCAGTTGGCCACATTTGTTTCATGATTTCTCTTCTGCCCATCTGCTGTCTTGATGAGTCTCCTCAATGGATATGAACCCAAAGGACTCAGATTGGTCACTTATTTTTTCAAATGTGTCTCTTTGAGAGGCAGGAAGAATACTGCCGTTTGCTGCCTCCTCTGCTGCGCTGGTCAGGCCTGCCCAGCCACAGCCACGACCAAGGAACTCAGCTCGTGTCTTCTGCTTGGGTGGCAAGAGCCCAGTTACTCAAGACAGAGGACTCCGAAATCGATCATGGACCTCCTAACAAGTGGCTTAGGGGTCAGTACCAAGACACGGGAGGGTAAGCCTCCACCTGAGGAGCCAGCATCCCATATAAGTCCCACTGCTCCACTTCTGATCCAGCTCCCTACTTATCTACAAAAGCAGTGGGGAATGGCTCAAGTCTGTGGGCCCCTGCACTGATATGGGAGACCCAAACACAAGCTCCTGATTCCTGACTTTGGATCAGCTCTGCTCCAGCCATTGCAGCCGTTTGGGAAGTGAACCAGTAGATGGACGATCTCTCACTTTGTCTCTCCTCTCCTTGTAACTCTGTCTTTCTAGTACAAGTAAAAAAATAAATCTTAAAAGAAAATGTCTTAACCCTACACTCATTTCTGATTATTTTTGCTGAGACAACAATTTCTCTCTCTCTTTTTTAAAAGTATTTATTTGAAAATCATACACAGAGAGAGAGAGAGAGAAATGTTCTAAGGACCAGTGCAATGGCTCATTTAGTTAATCATCCACCTCCAAGTGTTGGCATCCCATATGGTTCCTAGTTCTAGTTCTGGCTGCTCCACTTCCCTTCCAGCTACCTTCTTGTCACCTGGGAAATCAGTGGAGGATGGCCCAAAGCCTTGATACCTTGTAGCCACACAGGAGACCCGGAAGAAGCTCCTGGCACCTGAATTCAGATCAGATCAGCTCTGGCCATTGTGGCTATGTGGGGAATGAACCAGCAGATGGAAGATCTTTCTCTCTCTCTTCTCCTCTCTATAAATTTCCTTTTCCAATAAAAATTACATAATTTTTAAAGTTACATGTATTGGTTGTTGGTTGGTTTACTACCTAGATGTGTGAAACTGCTGTCTACAGCCATACCACCCTGAATGTGCCCAGTCTCGTCTGAAACTGCTGAAGGCTGGCCCAGCCAAAACCAGGAGCCAGGAATTTTATTCTGGTCTGCTCTATGGGGGGCAGAGGCCCAAGACCTTGGGCCATCCCCTGTGGTTTCCCAGGTCCATCAGCAGAGAGCTGGGTGAAAAGCAGAATAGCCAGTACTTGAATCAGTGCCCAGGTGGAATGCCAGGTTCACAGTCTTATTTTTGTACTCTGTATAACAAACGTAACACTTTTCTTAGGTGTTCACTAGTAACTTACATTCCTGGTTACATCATTTATTAAGCATATTCAGAGGGCTGGCGCGGTGGGTGACATAGTAGGCTAATCCTCTGCCTTCAAGGGCCAGCACCCCATATGGGCACTGCTTGGTGTCCTGGCTACTCCTCTTCTGATTCAGCTCCCTCCTTATGGCCTGGCAAGGCAGTGCAGGATGGCCGCAGACCTGGGGAGTCTGCAGTCACAGAGGAGACCCGGATGAAACTCCTGGCTCCCAGGATCTGATCTCTGATAGCCAGTTGGGGAGTAAACCAGAATACAGACCTCTCTCTCTGTAAAATCTGCGCTTCAAGAAAAATAATAATTTTTTTTTTTAAAATCCGTTTTGGGGTAGAGGTTAGGACACCACTTAGAGGGATCATTTAGAATGCTGTGACATAGTGGGCTACGCTGCCACCTTTGACTCTAGCATATGATACCCAATATAAATCCCAAGTGCTCAACTTCCTGTCCAGCTCCCTGCGAATGCACCTGGAAAAGCAGTGGAGGGTGGCCCAAATGCTCGGGCCTCTGCCTCCCACCTGGAAAAGGTATCTGAAGTCTGCCTGGCCTGGCCTGTCTTTTGGTCTCTCCTCTCTCTCTTTATAACTCTGCCTTGGAAATAAATAAGTTTTTAAAGATTTATTATTTTTTATTGGAAAGTCAAAACAGATATATGGAGAGAAGAGACAAACAGAAGAGAAAGATCTTCCATCTGCTGGTTCATTCTGCAAACAGCTGCTGGATTTAAGTTGATCTGAAGGTAAGAGTCAGGAACCCATTCCAGGTCTCCCACACAGGTACAAGGATCCCAAGGCATCCCAAGGCAGATTTTATAGACAGAAGAAAAGACAGAGAGAAAGATCATCTGTCCACTGGTTCACTCCATAAGTAGCCAAAATAGGCAGAAGTAGGTCCAATCTGAGGCCAGGGTCCAAGAGCTTCTTCCGGGTTTCCTGTGTGAGTGCAAGGTCCCAAGACTTTGGGCTATCCTCCACTGTTTTTCCAGGCCACGAGCGGGGGGCTGGAGGGAAATGGAGCAGCCGGGACACTAACTGGAGCCCATATGGAATCCTGGCATAGGCAAGGCAAGGACTTTAGATACTAGGCTACTGTGCCGGGCCCATATTCTCTCCTTTTAACAGGAGAGAGTTACCTGTGAATCCTTTTTATTTCTTTGCAGTCCCAGTCACAGTCACAGGGATATTTGGTAAGATCAAAGCGGGGTTGACAGCTGCTTAAAAATAAAAAGCTCACACTTGCCGCGGTCCAAGACAGATGCCGTGCTTACAATTGCTCAGAACTGGGAAGAGAGAATCCAAGCAAGGGATGGCAAGAAAACACCCAGGGTATATGAAGGGAGAGAAGTGATGTGTTTCTCAAGTGACTCACTAAAAAGAGTAAGCTGTTCATCTCAAGCCACCTAAGTACAGGTGATGACCAAAAAGATGGAAGAACTTATGACTTCATAGCAGTAACATAGGCTGTCCAGGGGAAGCAGACAAAATAGGACAGGTCGAATATGCAAGGTGTGTTGGGAGGCAATGCAGGGCAGCGGTAGGTGGACGGAAAGAGGCTACTTCCGGGCCTGCCTTGGCGGTCGAGCAAGAGCAGAAGCAGTTGGGGGTTGATGCTGCTGACGTATACCAAGTGAGTACTGAATGCTGACCTGTGCACAGTAACATTGTTAGACATAGCAAGTGTCCTTTTCACCAAGCGGAGAAGGAAGCTCCTGCCCCTCCCAAAGCCAAAGCGAAGGCTCTGAAGGTCAAGAAGGCGGTACTGAAAGGTGTCCACAGCCACAAGAAAAAGATCTGCAAGTCTCCCACCTTCTGGCGGCCCAAGACGCAGCACCTGCGCCGGCAGGCCAAGTACCCCTGGAAGAGCCCCCCAGGAGGAACAAGCTTGACCGCTATGCCATCATCAAGTTCCCCCTGACCACAGAGTCCGCTGCGAAGAAAACAGAAGACAACAACACACTCGTGTTCGTTGTGGATGTCAAGGCCAACAAGCACCAGATCAAACGAGCCATGAAGAAGCTCGATGACACTAACGTGGCCAAAGCCAATACCCTGATCAGACCTGATGGAGAAAAGCACGCATAGGTGTGGCTGCCTCCTGATTGTGATACTCCGGATGTTGCCAACAAAATTGAGATCATCTAAACTGCATCCAGCTTTCTAATTCTAAATATATGTTTTTCACCATGAAAAAAGAAAGAAAGGGGCCCGGCGGCGTGGCCTAGCGGCTAAAGTCCTCACCTTGAACGCACCCCGGGATCCCATATGGGCACCGGTTCTAATCCCGCAGCTCCACTTCCCATCCAGCTCCCTGCTTGTGGCCTGGGAAAGCAGTCGAGGATGGCCCAAGGCTTTGGGACCCTGCACCCGTGTGGGAGACCCGGAAGAGTTTCCTGGTTCCCGGCTTCGGATCGGCGCGCACCGGCCCGTTGCGGCTCACTTGGGGAGTGAATCATCAGATGGAAGTTCTTCCTTTCTGTCTCTCCTCCTCTCTGTATATCCGGCTTTCCAATAATAATAAAATCTTTAAAAAAAAAAAAAAAGAAAGAACTAGCAAGTGTCAGGGGCTGGCAGCGTGACATAGCAAGCTAAGTCTGTGACACCAGCATTACATATCACTGTCCATTTGAGATCTGACTGCATCGTTTCCTACATTTTTTTCCCTTCCTTTCTCTTTTTAAAGAGTTTTTCCATTTGTTGTTATTATTATCATTATTTTATTATGATACAGTTCCATAGGCTCTGGGATTTCCTTTACCCTCTCCTGAAACCCCCAACCATGACCCCACTGATTTCCCCTGTATCATCAGTGTACTATAGTTCTTCATAAACAGTCATAAGTCTATCATGATGGACATGAATGATGGCTGAGAGCTCAGTATCCCATTTTCAAAATATATTTAACAGGTTCATTAGGAGTCTATCTTTGTTCTGGAAGTAAAGATGCATACTGCATTGTATCCTTAAATCTAGATATGATAGTTTCCATTACATAGTTACTATTACATCCCCTTAAATGAAAAGCCACATATCAAAATAAACAACACGAAGAAAAATAGAAATTTACAAGGCCATAAAGTTAAATAACATGCTTCTGAATGACTAATGGGTCACTGAAGAAATGAAAAAGAAGATCAAGAACCTTCTTGAAGAAAATGATGCTACTGTATGACCTATGAGTCAGTGAAGAATTTAATATGAGGAAAAAAACAACTAGTTTGAAGATGACGGCATAGGGTACAGACACGTTTGGTATGACAAGATGAAACACAAGAGGCAGAGTACAGGGGGAATATAGGGGTCAGGAAGTAGGCAGGGGGGTACCTGGAGACCCCCTGGACAGAGGGAAGCGGCAACGATGGCAGAGCAATGTTGCAATGGACAAACACACCAGCGACCAGCAAGCGACGATCTAGACTCCCGCGATCCAGGCTCCAGCACCAGGTGGACATCCAGTGGTGGCCTCTGCTCAGCTCTGGTGGCAGCCAGATGGGAGCTTGGGTTCACGCGGGGAACGTGGGAGGCGAATGCAGTCTGAGACCTGCCAATCTCGCTGAATAGTTTGAACCAGCCACAAGCGGAGAAAAAGCAGGGGACTCTGGGCGCCATCCTGTGCGGAGAAGCAGAGTACAGAGTGGACGGAATGCCCCAGAAGGACTCGTTTCTGGCTGATCACATGGAACTGGTCCAGTGAGGAGAGTAGCACCAGCTTCACTCCCTGTAGGGTCTGTGTGGTCCCTAGAGCTGAACCCAGCAGCCCCAATTCTCCAACAGCGCCCCACCAGGAGCTATCTGGTGTATTGAGGCAGTGAGTATCAATTTCAAGTGATGGCCCAGAGTGGGCTTGTTTCTAGCTAACTGCACTGAGTTGAGCCCAGCGAGAAAGCAGTTGCCAGTCTTGCATCGTGCAGGGTCTGTGTGGTCCCTGGAGCTGACGGTCAACAGAGCCAGATCTCTGTTGGTGGCCTCTACAGGCACCATCGTGCCCAAAAATGCAAGGGTTCAGAGCATTGGTAAACTGCAAGAGGAAGAGTGATAAACTGCGCATGCACTAAGTCAGTAGCATCCGGATGCCGGTGTCACAGGACCAGGCACTGGCTTTGTTTTTTTTTTTGTTTTTTTTTTTTAATTGGAAAGCCGGATATACAGAGAGGAGGAGAGACAGAAAGGAAGATCTTCCATCCGATGATTCACTCCCCAAGTGAGCCGCAATGGCCGATGCGCGCCAATCTGATGCCAGGAACCAGGAAACTCTTCCAGGTCTCCCACATGCGGATGCAGGGTCCCAAGGCCTTGGGCCGTCCTGGACTGCTTTCCCAGGCCACAAGCAGGGAGCTGGATGGGAAGTGGAGCTGCTGGGACTAGAACCGGTGCCCATATGGGATCCCGGGGTGTTCAAGCTGAGGACTTTAGCCGCTAGGCCACGCCGCCGGGCCCAGGACCAGGCACTGTTAGACTGAAGGGAGGACAGTTGAGCTGCCCAAGAACTAAGCTGGGAACAAAATCACCTCCATCTTAGAGCACTGCACAGGCTCCTCAGAAAAAACAGTCCCATTGAGGCACACTACCAAACTAACACCGAGTCACTCAGACTTATCAGTCAGCAGATGTCAGCAGGATCAACTGCAGCGGACAACATCAGTGCCACTGGCAAAACAGTTATTCAGAAGAACTGGTGTTTTCTAATCCAGGGCACTGATTGAATATAAAAACAAAACTGTACACATGAAGGTAATATATCTTAGAAATCTGCACTGAGGAGAAAAATCCCCCAACCAGAATGGCAATGACAAAAGGTTGGGCCCCACGCAATAGTGTAGTAGTTAAAGTCCTCCCCTTCAATGCACCCGGGATCCCATGTGGGTACCAGTTCTAATCCGGCAGCCCTGCTTCCCATCCAGCTCCCTGCTTGTGGCCTGGGAAAACAGTCAAGGACGGCCCAAAGCCTTGGGACTCTGCACCCGTGTGGGAGAGCCAGAAAGAAGCTCCTGGATCCTGGCTTCGGCATGGCTCAGCTCCAGCCGTTGCGGCTGCTTGAGGAGTGAATCATTGGGCGAAAGATAAATGAATCTTAGGAAAGAAAAGGCAAAGGCACTGTGAATGTTATTGAAGACTCTCCAGCAAAGGGGAAAAAACCACTACCACCCTCAGAGTTAACTGAGGAATATATTTAAAAATGGGGGACACAGAATTCAGAAAACTCATTATAAAGCTTCTGAACAACAATGATAAACATGTACAGAAGTTCAAAGAATTTAAAGAATATGTTACGCAGGAAATAGCAGCAATGAATCAAATGAAGGCTGACACATCAGAAATTAAGAACACAGTGGAGCAAATTAAAAGTACAATGGAGAGTCTCAAAAATAAATGAATGAAGCCAAAGAAAGAATTTCAGAATTGGAAGATATTTCCTGTAATCATGAAGAAATACACAAAAAGCTGGAAGCAAAGCTGGGTACAGCTAAACAACAACAACAACAACAAAAACAAACAAACAAACAGACAAACACAAACTATCCAAGAATTAAAAGATATGATGAAAAGCCCAACATAAAAGTTACAGGGGCTGTGGCGTGGCAGCCTAGTGGCTAAAGTCTTCACCTTGCACATGCTGGGATACCATGTGGGCACCGATTCTAATCCCGGCAGTCCTGCTTCCCATCCAGCTCCGTACTTGTGCCTAGGAAACAGTCAAAGATTGGGTGGTTGCCACTCCAGGATCGTTTCCATGCTGGGAGCCCCTATTCCACCCACTGCGTGCATGAGGTGACCTGTCCCTGAGCCAACTCTGGGTTTTTGGGGCTTTGAATTGCTGCTTAGGTACCTCCCTGTTCAGCCAACTGTACTTCTGGGATGTCAATCAATCCTAAAGACTCCCAACGACTTGCAGCGAAAAACTGGACAAGGGGAAACTCTAAGATGGACTATGTCAGTCAGTGGACTCTGCACCAGTCTCAACGTACCTGGACTGTTGCTGATGATATGTTGGAGCTTCTAATTGATCGAGGTGACGCTCTGCTGGCTCTGCCTTCAAACCTGAGAGGGCCTCCCTAAGAGGCCGTTGAACTTGACTGGACAAGTGGGATGCTGGACTCTGTATGGTGTGAGCTTTTAATTAGGGAATCTCAACGGAACTTGAGCTGTGGTTGTGCATCAAGGTGAAGGAATTCACCATGGGGGAGGGGTTTGGGGTGAAGGGAGGAGAATCCCAGTACCTATGAAATTGTGTCATGTAATACAATGTAATTAATGAATAAATGAGTAGAAAAAAAAAAAAAAGAAAGAAATAGCAAAGGAGATGATCAAGCGAGACACAAATGAAGACTTAGAAGTGACCAATACAGTTGAAAATGTGTTGAACTAATTCGTCTTGCAAAACCAGGCAGGTTAAAGCAATACTTTTGCCTATCAAATTAATCTATTTTTACAGTGTAATTCCAGTTGTGTTTATAGGTAAGCAGTGGTAACTTTTCCTATTGTTCCTTGACCCTATGTCATAACATAGGGTCATCATATAACATGTCATAACGTAACCTGTATGTGCTTAGTCACTCGCCATAGAGAATTTGATCTAAGGAATCAACATACAGGCATACAACGATTGCTATACGCAGATTTTGTTGTGTAATCATTTATAATGGGGATGTATCCAAATGAAATAAAACGCCTACCAAAGAGGACTATGTCCCTGTTGTACTTGTTAAAAAAAAAAAAAAAAAAGACTCCCAACGACAGAGCAACTTTTCATTTGAATGTAAAGGAGGGTAATGAGACCTGGTAGGTTTGAGAAGAGGGACCAGATGATTTTTTTAAAGATTTATTTATTTTTTTATTGGAAAGTCAGATATACATAGACGAGGAGAAACAGAGAGGAAAATTTTCCATCTGATGGTTCACTCCTCAAGTGAGCGCAACGGCTGATGCTATGCCAGTCCAAAGCCAGGATCCAGGAACTTCTTCCAGGTCTCCCACACGGGTGCAGAGTCCCAAGGCTTTGGGCTGTCTTCACTGCTTTCCCAGGCCACAAGCAGGGAGCTGGATGGGAAGTGGAGCTGTTGGGATTAGAACCGGCACCTATATGGGATCCAGGTGCGTTCAAGGCGAGGACTTTCAGCCTCTAGGCCATGCCACCAGGCCCAGACCAGATCTTTATGGAAAAGTCTGATATACCAACCTGCTATGAATCCTGTGTAGAATCTGTAATTGTTGAGCAAAGCTGAGCACCAAACACCCGTCTATGCAAAAGCTAAGGCTGGGGGCTTGTCTAGCATGATCATATCGGATTACCTGACATGATGATGGGTCAGGAGACAGGTCACATGAGGCAGGGCCATGACATTAACTAGCGCATGAGAGAGAACCATATCCTGGGGGTAGATTCTGTGGGGGATACGTGGGCCAAACCCTGTGGAAATTCTAGCCCCACTGGTTAGCTCAAGAGATGCAGTGGTGATGGACTAAACTAGGTGTGACCAAGGACCCTGCCATCAATCACAGGTTAAGGAACCCACAACAGTCTGGACTGGTCAAGGCAGCAGCATCCAAATGTGCATCATGTGGGCCGGGCTGCAATGTTCACCAGCTCATACAAGGCCTAATTGAAGGCCAGACTATGCCTGACACTGGCCTAACACCCACTGGCATGTATGAGAACTGCGTCTGGGAATGGGTCAAGTGGAGGCTCTCGGGAAACTTTCCTGGTGAGTCATAGATCCCGCTGGTGAACATGTGGTCCAGACCTGGGGGTTGGACAAGCTCGGCAAAGTAGCTCCAACGGCTGGCTAATGTGTGGGTTGGTAATGGAACAGGATGGACCTGGCAGGACTGAGCAAACCTTAGCCCATAAGTAAAATTAGAAACCAGCATGGAGCACAGGTCATGCTGAGCTAGGCTCTTGCACCTACTGGTCTGCATGAGCCAGGGACGCTAGGCCACAGCATCTAAGGCAGGGGCCGGACAGGTGAAGGGCTGTGCCAAGCTGAGTCAGGGCAACCACTGGCATGCGCATGATCTATGGCTGGGAACAGGCCCGGTTGGGGAGGTAAGGGGACACCCTAGCTTGGTTGAGATTCCCACCAAGGGGCATGTGGACTGGAATGGGGGCTGCGTTATGATCAGGAAACAGTTGTAGTCTCCCTTGGCAGAAGTGTGGACTGAAACTGGATACACCAAGCTGGGCCAGATTCCAATACCTCCGGGTGCTCTGGAGGACCAGGGTAGATGTGTGACAGACTAGGCTAGGTCTCAGCCCTTACTGAACCATGTATGAGCTGTATGGGGGTATGGGAGAGCCGTGGCTGGACTGAAACATCCAACAGTAAGAACCAGATTGGGTTTAAGGCCAGTCAGAAAAAGCCACTGTTTCTGCTAGGACAGGAGGTGAACTGAGTAGGGCTGGCTCATGGACCCCCTGGTATGCGCAAAATCTGGCATTGGGAGAGATTCTAATGGAGGAGCCTGGGCAACTCCTCTGGCAGGACACAAAAGGCATGATAGGAAACAGCCCAGAACAGACCATGGAAAGTGTCCCACTGGCATACATTTGGCATGGGTCGGGGCAGACCAGGCTGAACCAGTTCACATCATCTGCTGGCAAATCCGAGCACCAAAACAGAGTGTGGGTCGAGCCAGGTTTGGTCGTGACAAAAACCAGTGCACAATACGGAATGCCAAGGTGAGGTTACCTGTACTGGATGTGACCGCAGCACCCAACCAGCACACGTGAGAACCAGGAAGGGAGGGGACGGAACCGGCAGGGGGAGTAGGGGGGTGCTCCCCTGCTGGACAGTTACTCCCACTGGGAGCATGAGCTGGAATGGGGGCAGCCCAGATTAGGCAGGGCTACAACACGATTGCACCTCATGTGGACTGGATCAGGATAAGCAAGGCTGGGCTGGGCTGATTGTTCCGACTGGTACAAACTGCAGTTAGAGTGGGTGAGGGTTGTTTGGGCTTAGCTGCAGCATCAGCTTGCAGAAGCTGGCACTGGAGGCTAATTCTCTCAAGTTACACTGCAGAACCTCCTGGAGAGTGCATAATCTGGGAGTGGGAGTGGCCTGGGAGGGAAATAGTGGGCTCTTCCCTCTTGGCTTATCACTTCCACTGGAGAGCACGAAAACCAGGACAGGGGCTGGTTAGAAACAGGTGGCTAGACAGAAAGGCACCCGCCAGTATGTGTGTGGGCTGGATAGTAGGCTGGTTGGATGGAACTAGGCTTCAATACCCATTGACATGTATGAGAACTGAATGGGATGTGGGACAGACTGGACTACTCTGCTGCACATACTGGCAAGCATGGGAACTAGAGCGGGGAGCAGGCCTGGTGGGGGTTATTGTGGGTCACTCCGACTAGGCTGTAACTCCCACTGGTTTATGTGAGGGCCAAGTGTGTGCTGGACAGAACCAGGCTGGACTGCAATAGCCATTGGTTCCAGTGGAAGATAGGGATGGAAACAGAACCAACCCAGCAATTGCAACCACCAGCTGATTGAGGCGATGGATTGTGCTGAATCCTGCACTTGCAAGTACATATAAGAATTTGGTCTGGGAACACCTCAGACAAAGTTTCTTTGGGGATCCCCCCAGTCGAACTGCTGAACTCAGAACCCTAACCATGAAAAGACAGAAGACATAATAAGTCAATCAACCACCTCAGCCATATGTTGGCAGTCAAAAACTAGGCAAACGGAGACTATGATCGACTATGTCACTCAGTGGATTCTTTAGCGACCTCATCATGCTTGGAGTTGAACTGTTAAACTATCAAAACCACTTTAAGCGATGGCTTTTAATCAGAGCAAAATCAATTCCTCATTTATACAGAAGCCTTTCTTACAAAAAGATGGAATCTGAAATCCACAAGCAAAGAAGACATCAGTCAGACAGAGGGCTCAGAACAGAACGCTTTTTGTGTTTCTTGGCTAAGTCATTAAACTTGAAATTAAAGCTGAGACCACTGTTTTCCTTTCAGCTCACCTTCAATTGGTTATTAATGCAAAGAGCTTTGTATTTTAAAATGTTTAAGACACTCACCCTCACTAATGCACCATTTGTTCATAGTATTTTTACATTTCAAATGCATTTCCTGACAGTTTTAATCAACAAATGAAATTTGCATTTATTTATTATATACAACGTATTTTGTTGTATATGATACAGATTCTGAGAATGACTTAAGTGAAGAAACCAATACAATGAATGTGTCATATACTTCTCTTTTTTTGTGGTAAGAACACTGAAAATCTACTTTCAGTCATTTCCAAAATACACCTTAATGATTAGTCACCAATATGCATCCTAACTGGATTTTCCATGCATCGACCCTCTCTCCACAACATGCCCAGTATCTCCTGGAAGACGACGTTCTACTCTTGAATTCTCTGTAACTTTCATATTCCACATGGTTTTGGTACAGACGTGATCTGAGCAAATCCTCCAAGTGCCTGTGTTTGGACACGTAGTAGCCACTGACCGTGCCATTGGAGTCTTGGAGGGGGGCAGTGATGGATCTGGTGTACAGAGCCAGTAATCATATGTGTGAACTGCTGATGAGTGTCAATAGCTGAGGTTTATTTGTAGCATCAGGCTTTTATAGCCTGAGGGTCACATAGGATATGAGAGGAGGGTTGGAGGAATTTACGTATCAACAATAGGGAGTTGACTTGATATCACGGGAGTTTCCATCAATTGTTTCCACGCCTTTGCCTGGAAGTATCTTTGTTTTTATATCCAATCAATTATCCTCCTACAGATGATATCCAATCAACTAACCGCAAAATCTTACTTCTCTGTAAACTAGGACTGAGGGGTGAAGTTAGGGGGAATATGCTGTTAGAAAGGCAAGAAATGCAGAAAAGCAGTATTTTTTAAAAAAGATTTATTTCATTTTTATTGCAAAGTCAGATATAGAGAGCAGGAGAGACAGAAAGGAAGATCTTCTGTCCGATGATTCATTCCCCAAGTGACCACAACAGCCAGAGCAGAGCCGATCCATAGCCAGGATCCAGGAGCTTCTTCCAGGTCTCCCACGTGGGTGCAGGGCCCCAAGGCATTGGGTTGTCCTCCACTGCTTCCCCAGGCCACAGGCTGGGAGCTGGATGTGAAGCAGGGCTGCCAGGATTAGAACTGGCACCCATATGGGATCCTGGCAAGTGCAAAGCGAGGACCTAGCCACTAGGTCACCATGCCGCGCTCGATACATCTTTCTAAAAAAACTTTCCATATTTTTTGGTTTTTTAAATTATTAGTAGAAAGATTTTGCATATGCTGCTTCACTACCCAAATACCTGCAAAAGCCAGGGCTGGGCCAGGATAAAGAGAAGAGCTCAGACTCCATCAAGCTCTCAGGGTGCGCATTAACAGGAAGCTGGATTGGAAGTGGAGCCAGAACTCATCGCAGGCATCCAGCTATGAGATGCTGGTATCCTAACTGGCAGCTTCATCCAATATGCCACAATGCCTGCCAATTTTTTCTTTAATGCTTATTATTTATTTGAAAGGCAAGAGGAAGGACGAGGACAAGACTGGGGAGGAAGGACATTGTCTTTAGGAATACTTGATACCACCTTCAGTTTTCTTAAATTTCCTAAACTCTGACCAATCCATGTGTACTTGAGCCAAATGTGTCATTTTTCAAAAAGATTTATTTATTTTTATTGGAAAGTCAGATTTTACAGAGGAGCAGTAGAAAGACAGTCTGCCCACTGCTTCACTCCTCAAGTACTCTCAAAGGCCAGAGCTGAGCTGATCTGAAGCCAGGAGCTTCTTCTGGGTCTCCCACATGGGTGCTGAACATTAAGGCTTTGGGCTGTCCTCATCTGCTTTCCCAGGTCACAAGCAGAGAGCTGGAAGGGAAGTGGAGCAGCTGGGATCCATGGAGGATCCCAGTGCATGCAAGGGAAAAACTTCAGCCACTAGGCTACCACGTCGTCCCCCTAAATATGCCTTTTGCTGCTGTTGGAGAAAGTTTTCCTACCCATGGAGTTTAAGCAGTGGCTTAAGTGCAATATGTCTGTATGGATTTTCTGTCTAGATCCTGTGTCTATTGTGAAAAGTTGAGTATTGGAGTCCTCTATGGTTGTATGATGACATCTGCTTCTTCCTTCTGATATGCGGCTCTGCTTTATACATTCAGATGCTTCAAGGTTGGCTGCACACATTCAAATATTTGCAATTGTTACATTCTCTTGATGAATCAGCCTCTTTATGACTAAATGTAGTGACTTTTGTTGCCTTGTTTTAATTTTGGGCAATTTTTAAGTTATTTGCACATTCTGATACCTAAAATACATTTGAATTTATTTGAGAGAGTTACAGAGAGAAGGGAAGAGAGGGAAGGTTGGAGAAAGGGGGGAGAGAAAGAAAGAGAGAGAAAGAGAGAGAATGAAAATCTTCCATCCCTTGGTTCACGCCTCAAATGGCCAAAACAATAAGGGCTGGGCCAAGTCAAGAGTTTCAAACTGTAAGTTGGCCTCCCATGTGGGTGGTAGGGAGGCAAGCCCTTGGGCCATCTTCTGCTGCTTTCCCAGGTGCATTAGCAGGGAGCTGGATCAGAAGTGGAGCAGCTGACACTTTAACTGGTGCTAACATGGGATGTGTGTGGCATCTTAGCCCACTGTACTGCAATGCCAGCTGCCTTTTTTTTTTTTTTAAACAAGGCAGAGAGAAGAGAGCAGCAGACAGACAAGCAGATGAAGACATTTCTTTCATCTGATTGACTCCCCAGAACACCTGCAAAGCTGAGACTGGATCATTCTAAAGTCAGGAGCCTGGAACTCAGTCTAGCTCTCTTATATGGATAGCAGGAATGGAAGTCCTTCAGCCATCACCTGCTGCCATGGGGGCATACATGAACACCAAGCAGGAATCAGAAGTGGAGTTGGGACTTAACCCAGGCACTCTGCTTCTCTGGGATGTCTGCACCAGTTGGGGAAGCTTCAGGTGAGTAGACATACCACAAAACTGATTTTAGGGGCCTGGCAGCGTGGCCTAGCGGCTAAAAGTCCTCGCCTTGAAAGCCCCGGGATCCCATATGGGCGCCGGTTCTAATCCCGGCAGCCCCACTTCCCATCCGGCTCCCTGCTTGTGGCCTGGGAAAGCAGTCGAGGACGGCCCAAAGCTTTGGGACCCTGCACCTGCGTGGGTGACCTGGAAGAGGTTCCTGGTTCCCGGCTTCGGATCGGCGCGCACCGGCCCGTTGCGGCTCACTTGGGGAGTGAATCATCAATGGAAGATCTTCCTCTCTGTCTCTCCTCCTCTCTGTATATCCAGCTTTCCAATAATAATAAATCTTTTTTTTTAAAAAAAAAACCCTGATTTTAGGGCCCAGTGCAATAGCATAGTGGTTAAGGTCCTTGCCTTGAACGCGCCAGGATCTCACATGGGCACCAGTTTTAGTCACGGCGGTCCTGCTTCCCATCCAGCTCCCTGCTTGTAGCCTGGGAATGCAGTGGAGGACAGCCCAAGACTTTGGCACCCTGCACCCACGGGAAACCTGGAAGAAGCTGCTGGCTTCGGATTGGCTCAGCTCCAGTCGTTGCGGCTGCTTGGGGAGTGAATCATGGGATGAAAGATTTTCCTCTCTGTCTCTCCTCTCTGTATATATCTGCTTTTTCAATTAAAAAAAAAAACTGATTTTAAACCAAGAAGGAAGTATTACTAGCATGGGTTTAATGAAAATTTTCTGTACTTTTTTAATTCAACATCTTCCCAAGGTTGCAAATTCACTTTCCCAGGAGATGCAAGTGGCAATACAACTCCAGGCTTACTGAGGTTACTTCATGTTATGTCCCACATGTTCCATGACTGTGGATGGGGACACAGACCCTGGGCTCTACTCCCAGGAGTTTGCACGCTGTCCCATGAGAACACATGGCACCCCCCTGTGAGAGCTTACCTCTGGGCAAAAAGAGATCTCAAATCTGTGACCTCCAGGTGACACAGCTCGTCTCTCCAGGTGTTCCTTAAGCTTTACTCTTTTTTTTTTTTAATAGCAATATCGTATTTTCACTTTACATTATAATAAGATGCTTATTGGTTCCACTTAGTAAGGAGGTCAACAACTAAACGGGAAAAGAGCAGGGACCAGCATTGTGGCTTAGCTGGTTCAGCAGCTGCCTGCAATGCTGATTTCCAATATGGACACTGGTTTAATCTGGTTGCTTCACTTCTGATCCAGCTCCCTGCTACTGTGCCTGGGGAAACAGAAGAGAATGGCCCAAATCCTTGAGTCCCTGCACCCATAGGGGACATGTAGGAGAAAATTCTGGCTCCTGCTTGGCCCAGCCCTAGCCATTGAGGCTATTTGGGGAGTCAGCCAGACGATGAAAGATTTTTTTTCTCTCTCCCAAGGCTCCTTCTCTCTTTCAAATAAGTACATATTTAATAATAATACTAATTTAATAATAATACTAAGAGCTCAACAACTAAGAATGAAAAGAGTAGGAGCCTGGGTTGAGTCACTACTTGCAATGCCAACATGTGATCTGGGTGTTGGTTTGAGCCCTGGCTGTTTCACTTCTGACCCAGCTACCTGCTGGTGTGCCTAGGAAAGAAGATAAGCCAAGTGCTTGGGCCCCTGATGCTAGACCCAAATGACGTTCCAGGCTTCTAGGTGGGACCTGGTTTGGTCTTGGCTACTGTGACCATTTGGAAAGTAAACCAGCAGATGGAAGATCTCTCTCCTTTCCCCTCTCTGAAACTCTGCCTTTCAAATAAATAAATAAAAGGAGAAAAGGAGAAAAGACCAGAATTCAGTGGAACATTTTTATTACAAAGTCAGATATACAGAGAGGAGGAGAGACAGAGAAGATCTGTCCGATGATTCACTCCCCAAGTGAACCCAATGGCCAGTGCTGCACCAATCCAAAGCCAGGAGCCAGGAGCTTCTTCCAGGTCTCCCACGCGGGTGCAGGGCCCCAAAGCATTGGGCCATCCTTGACAGCTTTCCCAAGCCACAAGCAGGGAGCTGGATGGGAAGTGGAGCTGCTGGGATCAGAACCGGTGACCATATGGGATCCCTGCGCATTCAAGGCAAGGACTTTTAGCCTCTAGGCCACACCGCTGGGCCCTGAACTAATTTTTTTTCACTTGCGTCTTTCATACTTATGTCATATGGCCTTATTAGAGAATACTAGAGTAAAACTCATCTGAATTACAATCAATGCATTTTAGTCATTTCACTGGAAGGGACTCTGAGACTCTTTCTGTGTCTCAGAAAGGTATGGGGAGTAGGGGACGAGGTCTCCCCAGGAACCAATTAATGGCTTTGGTTTTATTAGCAAATTATAGTATTGCCCTTGCAACTTTAAGTGTGGAGATCTACACAAAATCCAACCAAAAATTAGTCTGATTGACATTATTCACATGTAACAAGCTACAAAGCAGCAGAGCTGACGCTAACAGCACCCAGGACAAGAATTCCTGTTAATGTATCCTAATTACGGCCAATTTTTGCGTGTGATTTGCAACATCTTGCGGTACTTTCTTCTCAATTCTTCCCTTTCAGGGTATCTTGTTCACAGATTCAAAGAATTCTAATAAAATGCCACTGTTACTCTCTATGCGGAAAGCATCACATTTAGAAGCAGGTTCCTAGGCCTGTTCGTTTGTGCTTCAGGGTGTTCAACTTGTTCAGTATAACCTTATGATGCCCTTGCCTGGGGAAAAGAGTCAGAAACTTCCCAAGCATCCCTGGAATGCTTCAGGCCTGCATGGCGCCAGAGAAGAACACGCGTGGCTGAGAACCACCGTGAAGGTGTCGCCGCGGGGCTGTGGGAAGCCCAGCTAACTGGCGTGAGCCAGCGTAGCAGGCAGTGGACTCTGTAGGAAACCACAGCGATCCTGGAACCTGGAGAGGAGGGTGCCTCGGCTTTGCACTGCCAGCTCCAGGCCGCTGCCCTCTCCCAAGCCAAACTGTTGCTGAGACTGGAGGCAGCTGGGTGGGGCCTCGGACTGTTCTGAGAATGATGAGTCATGGAAGGAGCTCGGTTCTCCCTAATATGGAGAAGTCCCATATCCGTGCCCTTAAGAGGGAGCTGAGAGGGGCGGGTGCTCTGTCCAGCTGTTGAGACGCTTGTGAATTACACTGAGTGTCTGTCTGGGTTCCGTACCCAGCTTCAGTTTTTGACTGCAGGTTCTGAGCAATGCAAGATCCCAGGAGGCAACTGGTGAGGGCTCAGTCAGGTGTGTCTGCCCCACCCCAGAACTGGATTAGCAAACAACTGCGTAGCTGACAGTTTCTGGTTTCCAATCCCTGTGCCTCACCCCCACCCCTTTATCTTCTCCTCCTCTTGCCTTCTCCACCTCCTCCTTCTCCCCTTTCAACCCACTCTACCCCCTCCTTCAATCCCCTTCTCCTCTTCCTCCTCCTACTCCTCTGCCCTCTTCAATTCCCTCCTCCCTTCTCCTCCCTAGTCTGGGGAATGAAGCATTGGATGCGCGCGCCACCTGCACCGAGCCCAGTAGAGAGTTCCTGGTTTCCAGGTTCTTCCTCCTCCTTCTCCTGGGGAGAGAAGCTGCGGATGGGAGCCGCGCCCTGCACCACATCGCTCTGCTGCTCAAATGGATACATTAAAAAAAAAAAAAAAATTAACCCTGAAGAGGAAATTCTCTTTGTGTTCCTTGTCCTAGAGGTTGGAAGACTTGAGGAACCTTAGGATCAAAACCTCAACCATTTGTTCATGGCTCATTGCTACTAAGAAACTGTTTGAGCTTGCAGGCCAGTGTCCTATGTGACCTTTATCAGTGAGGGGCCCAATTCTTTATTTTTTTTTTAATTGTTGTTATTATTCAATAGCTTAGGGAGAGAGGTCTCTCTCTCTCTCTCTCTCTCTCTCTCTCTCTCTCTCTCTAATTGGAAAGTCAGATACACAGAGAGGAGGAGAGACAGAAAGGAAGGTCTTCCATCTAATGGTTCACTCCCCAGTTGACTGCAATGGCCAGAGCTGAGCCGATCCGATGTCAGGAGCCAGGAGCTTCTTCCGGGTCTCCCAGTCAGGTGCAGGGTCCCAAGGCTTTGGGCCGTCCTCAACTGCTTTCCCAGGCCACAAGCAGGGAGCTGGATGGGAAGTGGAGCTGCTGCGATTAGAACTGGTGACCATATGGGATCCTGGCAGTGTGTTTAAGGTGAAGACTTTAGCCTCTAGACTACTGTGCTGGGCCCCCATTTGCCGTATTACTCCCCAAATGGCTATAATAAAATGAAAAATAAAAATTTTAAAAAGGCAAAAAGAAGAAGAAAACCACATTAAAACAAGAGAGAGAGACACAGAGAGAGAAATGGCTGTAATGGCTTTAATGGCTGGGCCAGGCCAAACCCAGGAGCCTGAACTTCATTCATGGTTGGCAGGGGCTCAAGGGCACTGGATTGGATTTGGAGCAGCCAGAATTGAATTGGCACTAGTGTGATTGTGTCATAGGCAGTGGCCTTACCCACTGCAACACAGCACTAGCTATATATAAAAATATGTAGTCTCATTAAACATTTTATTTTATGTATTTTTATGAGAAACAGAGAGCGTACAGCACTCCCAACCACCGGTTCATCCCCAATGCTTGTAACAACCCAAGCTGAGCCAAGTCAAAGCTAGGAATTTAATCCAGGTGTGTCTCATGGGGACAGAGGCCCAAATAGCTGAGCCTTCTCTTGCTGCTCCCCCAGGACTGTACTGGCAGGAAGCTGCAATGACAGAAGTGGGATTTGAACCCAAGTACCTGAACATGGAATGCAACCATGCCAGGTAGAATCACAACCACCACACCAAATGCTTGACCTTATATGTTTATGTGTGTGTGTGTGTTTATGATTTATATTTTATTTTATTTTTTATAAAGATTTATTTACTTTTATTGGAAAGACAGATATACAAAGAGGAGAAGAGACAGAGAAGAAGATCTTCCATCCGATGGTTCACTCCCCAAGTGAACGCAATGGCCGGTGCTGTGCCGATCTGAGGCCAGGAACTTCCTCCAGGTTTCCCACGCAGGTGCAGGGTCCCAAGGCTTTGGGCCGTCGTCAACTGCTTTCTCAGGCCAAAAGCAGGGAGCTGGATGGGAAGTGGAGCTGCCGGGATTAGAACTGGAGCTCATATGGGATCCCAGGGCTCATTCAAGGTAAGGACTTTAGCCGCTAGGCTTTTGTGCCAGGCCCATGACTTATATTTTAACATCTTGGGTTTTTTTGTTTAAGGATTTATTTGTTTTTTGTTGGAAAGGCAGATATACAGAGAGGAGAGACAGAGAAGAAGATCTTCCATCCGATGATTCACTCCCCAAGTGGCTGCAACGGCTGGAGCTGAGCCAATCCGAAGTCAGGAGCCAGGAGTCTCTTCTGGGTCTCCCACGTGGGTGCAGGTGCAGAATTCCAAGGTTTTGGGCCGTCCTTGACTGCTTTCCCAGGCCACAAGCAGGGAGCTAGATGGGAAGTGGGGCTGTTGGAATTAGAACCGGCGCCCACATGGGATCCTGGCACGTTCAAGGTGAGGACTTTAACCACTACACTATTGCGCCAGGCTCAACATCTTGTTTTAAATGCTACAAATAGAGCTCTACGGCATGGCCTAGCAGCCAAAGTCCTCACCTTGAACGCCCCAGGATCCCATATGGGTGCTGGTTCTAATCCCGGCAACTCCACTTCCCATCTAGGTCCCTGCTTGTGGCCTGGGAAAGCAGACGAGTACAGCCCAGTGCTTTGGGATCCTGCACCCATGTGGGAGACCCAGAAGAGGCTCCTGGATCCCGGCTTCAGATCGGCACAGCACCAGCCGTTGCACTCACTTGGGGAGTGAATCATCGGATGGAAGATCTTCCTCTCTGTCTCTCCTCCTCTCTGTATATCTGACTTTGTAATAAAAATAAACAAATCTTTTTTAAAAATGCTACAAATACAGTCTCTGTAGTTTGTTTCACTATCCATAAAAATTTTTAAATACAGTATTATGAAGTCAGTCAATAAAAAATTCTAACATGCTTCATTACCTTTTCCATTCAACACCCTTAGTGCACACTTGCTAAATGTCATATGTAATTATAGATAGAAAGGATTGGTTTTATAATTTTATATTCCACAATAATCCCTTCTTAGGTGTTATTACTTTGTATACAGATTTATGAAGAAACACAATGCTTCCGTACATGTATGCACTGCCTAATATTCAATAAAGACAAGGCTATCTATTGCCTCAAGTGTTTCACATTTCTTTATGGTGAAAACATTCAAAAGCCTTTCATTTAGCTGATTTTTTTGAGAAAATATACAGTACTTGATCATCATTATTTACAGTTTCTTACTGTGCAATAGAGTCACTGAACATCCACTCCTATCTAACTTATAACTTTGTAGCTGTTAATTGATCTTTCTCCAACTTGCCATCCGCCTACTCATTCCCACTCTGATAACCACCGTTTAACGGTTACCTTCATTTTAGTCTCCACCTGTGAGTGACATCTTGTGATGCTGTCTGTGTGTGCCTGGCTTATTTTGCTTAGTGCGATGCCCTCTGGTTCCAGTCACGTTACTGTGAATGAAGAAATCTCATGCTTTCAATGTCTGAGTAATATATACCATTGCAAACACCATCTATTCTTGATCACAGTGGCCTTTATATGCTTTCAGTAGAGTGATTTCATTTCCTTTAGATAGACACCCAGAAGTAGGATTGCTGGCTTGTGCTGTACTTCCACTTTGAGTGTTTTAGGAATCTCCATACCGTTCTCCACAATGGTTGTGTTCATTGACATTCTTAACCATAGTGTTCCCTCCTCAGCTTTCAGAAGCTTGCTGGCTTTTGTCCTATTGTAATACCCATGCTAAGAGGAGGGAGATAGAACCTCCTCATTATGGTTTGCATTGGTGTTTTCCTGATTAGTAATGAAGTTGAGCATCTTTTCAGGTACCTGTTGGCCATCTGCTTGTCTGCCTTTAAGAGATGTCTGATCTGGCGCGGTAGCCTAGTACCTAAAGTCCTTGCCTTGCATGTACTGGGATCCCATATGGACACCTGCAGTGCCAGCATCCCAACTGTACACCAGTTTGTATCCCAGCTGCTCCACTTCCCATCCAGCTCCCTGCTTGTGGCCTGGGAAAGCAGTGGAGGACGGTGCAAAGCCTGCGACCCCACGTGGGAGACCCGGAAGAAACTGCTGGCGCCTGGCTTTGGATTGGCTCAGCTCTGGCCATTGCGGCCGCTTGGGGAGTGAAACAGTGGATGGAAGTTCTTTCTGTCTCTCCTTCTCTCTGTATATCTGCATTTGCAAGAAAAATGAATAAATAAATTTTTAAAAGTTTGATTAAACCCACTTCCCTCTTTTGCCTTTTGGATTCCTCAATGTCTTCTGGATGTTAAGCCCTGTCAGATGTACAGCTTGCAGATATATTCTCCCCTTCTGTACGTTGCCTCTTCACTCTGCCAATCATAACTTTGTGCAGAAGTGAAATTCCGCCTGTATGTTTTTGCTTTTGTATCCTATGCTTTGTGGGTGTGTGTGTCTGATTTTCAAGGAGTGCTTGCCCATTCGGATTCTCTCTCCTATGTTTCCTTTCAGTAGTTTGCTCTGGGTGTTACTTTTATGCCTTTAATACGTCGTCAATTGATTTTTGTGTATGATAAGAGATAGCTTCCTAAGAATGTTCTGAGCACCTCTATCAAAGATCAGTCGGCTGGAGATGAGAGGGTTTACGTCCAGGGTCACTGTTCCCTGCCTGTGATTTACGGATCTGTTCTCAAACCGATGCCACACTGCCTTTATGTTATTCATTTATTCAAAAAATTTTAAAAAGATTTGTTTATTTGAAGAAGACAGTGACAGAGTTAAAAGAGAGGGGAATTGGGAGAAAGAGAGAGAGAGAGAGAATTTCCGTCTGCTGGTTTACTCTTAACAGCTACAACAGCTGGGGCTTGTTCCCACTGAAGCAAGGAGCTTGCAACTCCATCTGGTTAATCGTTTTATGAGTGGCAGGGGTCCAAGTTCTTGAACCATCTTCTGGTACTTTTCCAGGCATACTGGTTGCGAACTGGATTAGAAGCAGAGCAGCCATCACTGCTGTACGGGATGCCCACATTGTAGGTGGCAGTTTAGCTTGCTGCACAAAGCCCCACCCCCCGCTGTGTATCATGAAGTTTTAATTATTACAGTATCGTAATAAGTATTTAGAGTTAAGTAATACGATGCCTCTTGCTGAAGAATGCCTTGGCTATTCACGATCTTTTGAACCTCCATACAAATTTTCTCTCTCCCCGTAGTTCTGTGAAAAACAAAATGTTATTGAAAGTTTGATAAGGATTGCATAAGATACATGAGTAAGGGCTAGCGCAGTGGTGAGTCAAGCTAATCTACCTGCTGTGTCGGCATCTCATGTAGGTGCCAGTTTGTGTCCTGGCTGCTCCAGTTCTCTTCCGGTTCCCTAATCCGTGACCTGGCAAGGCAGGGGCGGATGATCCCTGCATCCACGCGGGAACTGGAAGAAACCCATTGTTCTTGGCTGTGAATTGGCTCAGCTAACCGTTAAATGGGAGATCTCTCTCTCTGTTCTCCTTCTCTTTGTAATTTTACCTTTCAAATAAAAACAAATAAACCTTTTAAAATACGTAAGTCACTTTGAAAATAGTAAGAGAATTTTAACAATATTGATTATTCCAGTCCATAAACACAAGATATACTAATTTCTTTGGGTTTTCTTTAATCTCTTTCATTGGCGATTTATAGTTTCCATTATAGAGCTTTCACTTTTTTTTAAGCTATGGGAAATAGGATTCCTTTCTTGATTTACTTTTTAGTTGATTTTTAAAAAAAATTTTTTAAGTTATTTATTTTATTTTTTTAATTTTTATTACAAAGTCAGATACACTGAGAGGAGGAGAAACAGAGAGGAAGTGGAGCTGCCGGGATTAAAACCAGCAGCCATATGGGATCAAGGCAAGGACCTTAGCCACTAGGCCATGCCACCGAGCCCTTTAGTTTATTTTTTATTGCTGTTGGTTTTGCTTACTGCTTTAGTATCCTGCAACGTTGCGAATGTGTTCATTCGTTCCAGTAGCTTCTTAGTGGAGTCTTCGAACTTTTCTTGTTATTAGATCATGCCATCCGTACACAGTGATTTAGATCCGTACACTTTCTCATCTGGATGCGCTTTAGTGCTTTCTCTAACCTAATTGCTCTGACAAGGACAGTCAGTTCTGTGCTAATGAAAGCAATGAAAGGCGCCATCTGCAGGTTCCAAATGCCCACGACAGCTACAGCTAAGCCAGACCCTAGAGTTAGGAACTCCGATTGGGTCGGTCTGATCTAAGGGCAGTAGGAACCCAGTTACTTGAGCCACCCCTGCTGCTTCCAAGGATCCGCCTTGGCTGGAGGCTGGAGTCCAAAGCTGGAGGCGGCAACTGAATCCAGTCACCATGATGTAGCATGTGGGTATCACAACCACTGGGCTAAGCACCTGCTCACAGGCTCTGGTTCTCACTGGGCAGGCCTGATGTAAGGTCTGGACTCTGTCCACTGTCCCTCTTCCAAGGGGAGGCAAGGGGTCTTCCTCCATGCTGTGCTACTTGGAGATGGGGGAGAGCTAATCAGGTGACTGTCCTTCTTCCTCTGTCCAGTGCATCTTTGCTTGTTATCGCCACACCTGGTCATTGTGGTTCTTGCCTGGGTTCTGTGGCTCCTGTGGTCGTGATTAGGTGTGGAAATAGCTGACTGTTCAAATCAGTGCCTCTGTAAGGAGAGATCACTAAGCCTCCCACTTAGCTGCTATCCTGCTCCACCCCTCTCCTTTCTCAACATGTTCTTCTTTAAAGATTAATCAGTTTATTTGCGAGAGAAAGAGAGGGATAGAGAGAGGGAGGGAGACAGAATCTTCCAACCACTGATCCATTCCATAGATGGAATTCATAACCAGAGCTCGGCCAGGATCCAGAAATTTCATGTGGAGCTCCCTCAAAGGTGGCAGAGATTTGAGGACTCCAGTCCTTGGCTGCTGCCTCCCAGGGTGCACACCAGGAGGAACTTGATCTAGATGGCTTCCTAAATGGGATGCCAGCGTGGCAAGGGTGGCTTAAGTAGCTGTACCACAAGGGCAGGCAATTGTCATTTTGGGGGGAGGGGAAATTTATTTGAAAGGCAGAGTCAGTCCCAGTGTGATAGCATAGTGGTTAAAGTCCTCGCCTTGCATGCCCGGGATCCCATATGGGCGCCGGTTCTAATCCCAGCAGCCTCACTTCCCATCTAGCTCCCTGCTTGTTACCTGGGAAAGCAGTGGAGGACGGCCTCCTGGCTTCTGGCTTCAGAATGGCTCAGCTCCAGCTGTTGCAGTCCCTTGGGGAGTGAATCATTGGGCGAAAGATCTTTCTGTCTCTCCTCCTCTCTGTATATCTACCTTTCCAATAAAAATAAATAAATCTTTTTTTTTTTTTAAAGGCAGAGTTACAGAAAGAATGAGGATTTTTTTAAATCACTTGTTCATACCCCAAATGCAATATGAATGATGTCGCTGTAAGAAAGAGGGGAGATGGGACGGGCGCAATGACTCACTTGGCTAATCCTCAGCTTGCAAGCATCATCATCCCATATGAGTGCCAGTCGTCAGGATTGTGCCAGGCTGCAGCCAGGAGCCTGAACTCCATCCCGATCTCCCCTGGAAGTGTACTGGTCCAAAGAGCTGGGCTATCTTCTACTGCTCTCCCAGATGCCTTAGCGGGGAGCTGGATTAGAAGCAGAGGGGCTAGGACTTGAACCAACACCTATATGGGAGCTGGCATTCCAAGTGGCTGCTTAACTTACTGCACCACAACACCAGGTTCTCCCACTCCTTTTTCTTTTTTGAAGATTTATTTATTTTTATTGGAAAGGCATATTTACAGAGAGGAGAGACACAGAGAGGAAGTTCATCTATCTGCAAGTTTACTTCCTAAGTGGCTGCAATGGCCAGAGCTGAGCCTATCCAAAGTTAGGGGCCAAGGGCCCCTCTAGGTCTTTGATGTGGGTGCAGGATCCCAAGGCTTTGGCCCATCCTCCACTGTTTTCCCAGGCCACAAACAGGGAGCTGGATGGGAAGTGTAGCCACTAGGACACAAACTGGTACTCATATGGGGTGATGATGCTTGCAAGCTGAGGATTAGCCTCTTTCTTATAGTGACATTATTCATATTGCATTATGGACTCACCTTAGTCACTCTGCTTTTAGCTTACATCTTTAAATTTTTTTCTTTTTTATTGGAAAGGCAGATTTATAGAGAGGAGAGACAGAAAGACAGACCTTCCATCAGCTTTTTCACTCCCCAAGTGGTCTCAATGGCTGGAGCTGAGCCAATCCAAATCTGGGAGCCAGGAGCTTCTTCTGGGTCTCCCACGCAGGTGCAGAGTCCCAAGGCTTTGGGCCATCCTCTACTGCTTTCCCAGGCCACAAGCAGGGAGCTGGATGGGAAATGGAGCTGGGATACAAACCAGTGCCGACACAGTATCCCAATGCGTGCAAGATGAGGATTTAGCCACTGAACCATCGCACTAAGTCCTGCAACTGTTTTTCTTAAACTATACTGCTCTCTTGAAACAATTTAAAATGATTTTGTTGCCTCTTTATGTTAATATCCATTTTTATAATTATCTTTCAGAACATAAAAAAATAACTTTGGCCTCAGATTCTCATTAAAAGTCGGGTATTCAGAAATTTTTGAAAAATTTTGAAGAAATAAAGAAAATTCTCAATAGATACTCTGTGTGCTCTGTCACTCTGGTGTATTTGATTTTAGATACTGTTTCCAGGACCTGTATTTTGGTGCAGTGAGGTAAACCCTCCAGCTGGGATGCTGGCATTTCATTTGGCTACTAGATCAAGACACCAACGTTCTACTTCCAATTCAGTTCATTGATGTGCTCAGGAAAGCAACAACGGCTGGCTTATGTGTTTGGGACCCCACACCGACATGGGAAACATGGAAAATCTGGGTTCCTGGCTGCACCCCAGCCTAGCCCTAGCCATTGCTGTCATTTGGGGAATGCATAGGCAGGTGAAAGTTCTTCTCTAAATGTGGCTATTAAACAAATGACTGATTGTGAATTCTGTAAGCCAAATATTCAGTCAGAATTCCTTGAGAGAATTCACCCACTGCCTAATCATGGCAGAAAGGAATGATGGTTGGGTTTTGTCCATCTCCGTCTTTTAGTCATCATTATAAAATGTAGCATTTCCTTTCAATGTTTTAAAATGATAATTCATTTTATTTTTGATGTTTACATAGTTGCATACATGCCCATGTGGACAATTGATTAGGGAAGGGAGGGCCGAAGAATGAAGGGAAGTGGGTAAAACAACTGCCTCCATTCTCCTTTTTCTTCCTGTGTCTGGAGAAAGTGGAGAGAGAAGGGAGAGGGCTGCTCCAGCAGCAACCCCTAACAGTACCCGGGAATGGGGAAGGCCACCTGATGTCATTCCAGGGTCCCCCATAAGGAGCCTGTTCTGAGGGTACTGTTTAAGTGTTTTCGATAGTTCTAAGATGTTGATTTTGTTACTTCAATGTTGAGGAAACCCTTCCAATGTCCATTGGCTGACATAGTCCATGTGAGTCTCGATTCATCCAAATACATGCTGTCAAAGCTTGACCGGGAGAGCTGTCCAATTTATTCTGCCCTCCATGGTCCTAGATGTCCTCTGCAGAACTCATGAACTGGTTGTCAAGTCCCCCATGAGTATGTGGGCATGTTTTCCATGGCACAGGCCTCAGCAACTGTGGAGACCAGTCCTGACATATGTAGTTCATGGTCAGACCACAGATCCTGTGATTTTCACCGTGGTTGGAGTTCTGAGTCCAGTGAGCCAGTTGGGGGCCCATCATTTATCTCTTTTAAAAAGACTTGTTTTTATTTAAAAGCTAGATTTACAGAGAAAGAAGAGAGAGAAGAAAAGTGAGAGAGAGAGAGAAGAGAAAGAGAGAGAGAGAGAAATCTTCTATGCTTTGGCTCACTCCCCAAATGGCCACAACTGCCAGAGATGGGCCATCCAATTAGGAGCCAGGAGTTTCTTCTAGGTCTGCCACATTGGTGCAGTGGTCCAAGGATTTGAGCCATCCTCTCTCGCTTTTGCAGGCCATATACAGGGAGATGGATGGGAACTAAAGCAGTTGGCACAGATTTATGTATATATGTGTATGTATATAAAGTCTAAACAAATGTACTTAGAATTTTTGATGGGATGCCAGCACTTGCAGGTGGAGGTAATTGAGCCATCACGCTGGCCTCTATGTATTGGTCATTCTTTATTTTATTTATTGATTTATTAGTTATTAATTTATTCTTGCTTAAGGTTTTTATTTTTTTATTTTAAATTATTGTTTAATGATACAGTTCCATAGGCGCTTACAATCAAAATGTCTCAGACAAATGATCTAATAACACATCTCAAGGACTTATTAAAAAATAAAAATGAAAAGAAAAAAAGAAAGGACAAAATTCACAGCAAAAACAAATGAAATTGAAACTAAAAATGTACAACTTGCAACAAGAAAAAGCCATTTTTTAAGATGAGCAAAACAAACTTTTAGTCATACTAACAACAACAACAACAAAAGCATGAAGGAAAAAACTAATTAAAATTAGAGATGAAGGGCCCAGCACAGTGGCCTAGTAGCTTAAGACCTAGACTTGCATGTGCTGCAGGGATCCCAATGGGTGCTTAGTTTGTGTCCCAGTGGCCCTGCTTCCCATCGAGCTCCCTGTTTGTGGCTTGGGAAAGCAGTAGAGGACAGCCCAAAGCCTTAGGATCCTGCACCCACATGGGAGATCTGGAAGAGGCTCTTGGCTCCTGGCTTCAGATCAGCTCAGTTCCGGCCAGTTGGGGAGTGAATCATTGGACAGAAGATCTTCCTCTCTGACTCTCCTCCTCTCTGTATATCTGACTTTCCAATAAAAATATACCTTTAAAAAAATTAGAGATGAAAAGAAATGACTCCAGCACTCGCTCTTTATGTGGGTCATGACACTATTGGTATAAGGTACACAGTCTAGGTGTATTTAGAAGTTTCATTGGGAGTCTACTTTGATTCTTTTTTTAAAGATTTATTTATTTTTATTACAAAGTCAGATATACAGAGAGGAGGAGAGACAGAGAGGAAGATCTTCCGTCCGATGATTCACTCCCCAAATGAGCACAATGGCCGGTACTTCGCCAATCCGAAACCAGGAGCCAGGAACTTCCTCCAGGTCTCCCACGCAGGTGCAGGGTCCCAAGGCTTTGGGCCGTCCTTGACTGCTTTCCCAGGCCACAAGCAGAGAGCTGGATGGGAAGTGGAGCTGCCTGGATTAGAACCGGTGCCCATATGGGATCCCGGCACCTTCAAGGTGAGGACTTTAGCCACTAGGCCACGCTGCTGGGCCCTCTCTTTTGATTCTGTAGTAGAGATGCATTCTGTTGATTTTCTTTGATTCTTGGTACTCTGGTCTCTATGACATCCATCATTTGTGAGACTGCACGTATGTTTATTTTCATTTTCATTTTGTTTTCTTTGTGTTTTTTAGAGGAGGTTGTCTTATATTAGACTGCACATATGACATTTGTCCTTTAAGGATTGGCTCATTTCACTGAGCATAATGATCTCTATTTGGGATCATCCATTTTAATGGCTGAGTAATATTCCGCAGAGTAGATGCACCAGTTTCTTCACCCAGTCCTCCTTTAATGGACATGTAGGTTGTTTCCGTGTTTTTGTGATTGTTGATTTGTTGCAATGAATACATGAGAAAAGCAGGTTGCTTTCTCATGTGTAGGTATCAGAGCTTTTGGATATATTCCCAGGAGTAGGATTGCTGGATAAGCGAATTTGCAGTTGTCTGTGTATTCTCCATACTGACTTCGAAAGTGACTTCACCAATCTACAGTCCCACCAGCAGTCCCCACATCCTCATTCCTGGCCATTTAAAAAAACATTATTTTATTGCCATAATCTTTATGTAGTTGATTAGGGCACAAAGGGTCAAGGGCTACAGGAAAGTGCATAAGACTATTATTTCCACATTATTATTCTTTTTTTCTGCATTTGCGGTAAGGGGGAAGATAAAGGGAGAAGCCCCACCCAGCCTCCCACCCATCCCAGGGTTCCTGATGTGGGGCATGCTCCGAGGGTGCTGCTCAAGTGGTTTTGATAGTTCAACAGTTCTGAATTGCTGCCAGTCTCGCCGTTCAATCACGATGAAATCTCTCCAGAATCCAACGGCTGACATCGTTCACTTGAGCATCTCCGTTTGCCCAGATTTTCACTGCCAACACATGGCTGGGTGGTTGATTGACTTGTTCTGTCATCCGTCCTCTGTTGTACCAAGTGTTCTCTGCAGGCTCCGATGGACTGCCATATCCTCCATGTGCACCTGGATATGCTGTCCACTGCTCCATCTGAGCCTCAGAGGAGGTTCAGCTTTGACACTTGCACTCCATGGTCAGACCATGGAAACTGCACTTCTCTTCATGGTTGGGGTTCTGAGATCAGCAGTTCAGTTGGAGGGATCACCAAAGAAACTCCATCTGAGGTGATCCTAGACCTGATTCTTGTATGTGTTTTCCAGTACAGGGTCCAGCACAGTCTGTTGCCCCAATCAGCTTATGCGCATGCTGGTGCTTGCAACTGCTGGGTCAGTTCTGTTCCCAGCGCTGTCTTCCACACGAATCAATGGGTGTTGCAGTCCAGCCTGATTCTGTCTACCACACGCTCAGCCCTCACACAAACCAGTGGGAGCTGCAGCCTAGTCGGAGCAACCCGCAATGACCCCCACCAGGCACGCAATACTAGCCATTCATTTTTTAAAGTTTTATTTTATAGTTGGTTAGTGTGCAAAAGGTCAAGTGCAGGGTCAAGGGCTATAGGAAGGTAGGTGAGACCATTATTACCACGTTCTCTTTTCTCCTTCCTGGGCGAAGGGGGTAGATAAGGGGAGAAGCCACACCCAGCATCCCAATACTGGCCTTTTAAAAAATATTTTATTATTTTTTTAAATTGGAAAGTCAGATATATAGAGAGGAGGAAAGACAGAGAGGAAGATCTTCCATCCGATGATTCACTCCCCAAGTGATCGCAATGGTCGGTGCTGCGCCGATCCGAAGTCAGGAGCCAGAAACTTCTTCTGGGTCTCCCATGCAGGTGCAGAGTCCCAAGGCTTTGGGCTGTCCTCGACTGCTTTCCCAGGCCACAAGTAGAGAGCTGGATGGGAAGTGGGGCTGCCATGATTAAAACCAGTGCCCATATACGATCCTGGTATATGCAAGGTGAGGGCTTTAGCTACTAGGCTACCGCATCGGGTCCCTGGTGTAGATTTTTTCAATGGAGAGCATAGTGTCTTCCCCTTAGGGCTGTTACAAAGGTGAGAGGATCTTTTCACCTTAATTACAGTTGTTCACCCGAAGGAGTCCCAGTCAAACGTGAATTCATCAAGGGTTTATTGTTCTAGCTGCAGGCTAGTTGCACTCCCTACTGTTGCAGGAAACCTAGCCAAGAGCTAGGCTAGGCGCCTCCCCCCGCCACCCGGGCACAGAAGTTACCTCAGCGACTTTCCCCGGGTCAGTGCCCGTGTGTCCCCTAAATGCCCTGTGGAGTTTTCATCCCAGGGGCAGCAGCCTCACTTTGGGCTCACTCTAAAAGCCCCGCCCCTCGGCTCTCGGCCCCGCCCCCGTCCCTCCTCATCGACACGCCCACCACAACTGACCACGCCCATCCGCCTTTGGCCACGCCCCTCTCGCCCCTTTCTACCATGACCCCGCCACTTCCCTCCCGCCCGCCCCTTGGTGTCATCGCCTGCCGACCCGCCCCCTCCCTTCCTAGACTACGCTCATTTCTTTGGCCCCGCCTCCGCCCTTCCCCTCCTCTGGCTCCTTGGTGTCATCTCCGCCCTCTCCCTTCCATGACCCCTCCCCGCCCCGCCCCCAGCCTTTGACCCCGCCCCTTCCCCCTCCTCCCGCCCCTTATATCACCCCTCCCACTCGGCCCCTCCCTCCATGACCCCGCCCCCTTCTTTCTCCGACCCGCCCCACGCCGCCTTGGCCCCGCCCCCTCCTGTTCCCGGGTTCCATTGAATTGTTGTTGGATTGTCCCGCCGCACTCCCGCTGGTGACCGGCAGGGGGCGGAGTCCGCGCTCGGGCTTTTCGGCAGGGCGGTCGCGGCGTGGGGGAGGGGACGCGGTGCGGCCGAGTGCTGCGCGAGTTTGGGTCGGAGTCGGAGGGGAGGCGGCTGGCGGCCGCCTGGCGCTGACGTGTGGCGGCGACGCGGGCGCCTCGCGTCCGTAAGCAGTGACGAGGCGGCTACGTAAAGGCCATCGCGGCGGGTAAGTGGCCCGCGACCGGGAGCCGGCGGCGGGCGGACCGGGGGCTGCAGGCGGACCGGGGGCGGCGGGCGGCGGGCGGCGGGCGGCGGGTCGGGGCCGCTGCTCCGCCAACCGCCGCCGCCATCGCCAAGGGCAGACGGGAACCGGTCCTCACGGTCCGCCCGGGCCGGCGTCGGACTCGCTGCAGCCCTCCGGGCGAGTTCTTCGGGAAGCGAGCTGCCGTGTTCCCGAAGGAACGCACCTCACGCTGCGCCCCGGCAGGCTGCGCCCCGGCAGGCTGCGCCCCGGCAGGGTGAGCCCCGGCAGGGTGAGCCCCGACAGGCTGCGCCCCGACAGGGTGAGCCCCGGCAGGCTGCGCCCCGGCAGGGTGAGCCCCGGCAGGGTGAGCCCCGACAGGCTGCGCCCCGGCAGGGTGAGCCCCGGCAGGGTGAGCCCCGGCAGGCTGCGCCCCGACAGGGTGCGCCCCGGCAGGGTGAGCCCCGACAGGGTGAGCCCCGGCAGGGTGAGCCCCGACAGGGTGAGCCCCGACAGGGTGCGCCCCGGCAGGGTGAGCCCCGGCAGGCTGCGCCCCGGCAGGGTGAGCCCCGACAGGGTGAGCCCCGACAGGGTGAGCCCCGGCAGGCTGCGCCCCGGCAGGGTGAGCCCCGGCAGGGTGAGCCCCGGCAGGCTGCGTGCACGCTTCGGCAATGATCCTCCCGCCTCTGGTCATCGCTCGGGGTCGCGCCTCAGTGTCTGCCCCTGCCCCGATGTCCCTGCGTGCCTCCAACGCCGCACGGCGCTTTCGTGTGCTTTCCGAAAATCTTAGCAAAACTGAAAGTCTGTTTCCCAGAAAATGTTCTTTCTCTCTCTTTTTTTATACTTGCAGTCACCTCTTCTGACTGGCTGTCCTGAGCGTTGGAGGAAGTTTCTGGCAAGGTGTCTGTGCGGGGACAGGCACAGGCTGTGAAGTTAGATGGGGGTATTTTCTAGAAGCTTCATTCCCCGATGACATGTGTCTTAAGGCATGTTCTTTCAACTCTAGTGTATCCAGGCTCACTAAATATCAAAATCCTGGAAACTTTTTGAACTGGTTATAATATTTATTTTTCTAAATATTTATTTATTTTTATTGGAAAATCAGATGTACAGAGAGAAGGACAGACAGAGAGGAAGATCTTCTGTCCGATGGTTCACTCCCCAAGTGACTGCAATGGCCGGTGCTGCACCGATCCGGAGCCAGGAGCCAGGAGCCTCTTCCAGGTCTCCCACATGGGTGCAGGGTCCCAAGGCTTTGGGCTGTCCTCTACTGCTTTCCCAGGCCACAAACTGGATAGGAAGTGGGGCTGCTGGGACACAAACATATGGGATCCTGGTGTGTACAGTGCTTAGCCGATAAGCTACTGTGCTGGACCCAATATTAAAAAAATTTAAAACATGCTTCTCCAGTTTTGCTGGCAATTAAAGGTTTACAGAAAAGTTTTCTTTTGAGTTATCTTAGTGAATTTTTTTTTGAGCAGCAAACCTAAAATTCAAGCACCTAACTTAGAATGACAAAATGTCCTATAGTTTTCATAATCTCCAAGAGCCTTAATTGTTTCATGGATAGTACAAAAGTGATTCATCTCTTATTTATTTATTTTTCCTGAAAAATGTTACAGAAATTGGCATTCTAGTATTGATTATATGAATTGGGGCAGCTCTGTCATGTGTAAAAAATCTTGCTGCTCTCTGTGGGTGCTTGGCACATGTTTGCTCTCAAAATTCTCAAAGAAGTGAACCTTAGTCTGATATGTTCCTGCACTTTGAAAGATGAAAGAGTTTTGTTCAGGTATGGCAGGTAGGACTGTTGGAAGTGAAGTTGAAATTCTTCCTCGAAGTTTGGTGAAGTCTTCTACTTTTTCCAGATTTACTAGTTAGTAGTTGGTATGTCCGTACTTAATGTGCAGGTGTTTTGAAAGGTATCCAAAGGGCAGTCAAGCCACCTGTTACTGAAAGGAACCTTGGGGGCCAGGATGACTCTAACGTTCCCTTTGATGGCGACACCAGCATCCCATGCAGGCGTTGGCTGGTATCCCAGCTGCTCCACTTCCGGTCCAGCTCTGTGCAGACACTGGAGGAAAACGCAAAGGCTTGGCCTTCTGCATCCGTATGGAAGACCCGGATGAAGCTACTGGCTCCTGGCTGCTGGCTTCTGCCTGGCCTGGCCTTGGTGACTATCTGGCGAATGAACTAGCAGATGGAAGATTGTCTTGCTCACTTAAACTGTGACTTTCAAAATGAATTGTGGAAGAAAAGAAGAAGAAAAAAATTAGAAGCACCTTGCGTTGAGCCTAGTGATGCAGATCGCTCCTGTGCATGTCCTGAGGTTGGGATTTCTCCTGAGTTGGTGATGGCGTGCTTAAAGGGTTGGAGCTCCCCCAGGACCCTGTGAGTTTTGTTCATCTGCTTCTGCTGTGGATGTGTAAAATAACCCACAGCAGACAGCAAGTGGAAACTCCGCTGAAAAAGAAACTAAGCTTGGATAGTTCATCCTGGATTTTAGCAAGGAGTTCATGTTTTTTAAATAATAAAAGCTTTGTTAAAAAAGAAAAATTGCAGTAGCCCCGAATCTGTGGTGTGTATTTATGTGAAGATTAAAGACATTATTTACAAGTGTTTGGAATATTTCCTTTCAAGTTTCTGCTCGCTGTTTGTGTTTTTACACACGGGTGAGGCTCCTGTTTGAACAGGGCATGGTTTTCTCTGAGGATCTAGCTTTGTGTTTCTCGTGCGAATCCTAACCTAAAGTACGTGATGCCCTTGTACCTGTCCCGCCAGTTTCACATACGTGGTACTTAGAATCGCTTCTCCCCCGCCAGTGTTGCCTTCTCGCTGCTCTTCAGTCAGCATCCCCTTAGGAGCACCCTGGTCTGGCATCCTCCTTCAAACCTGAGCCCTGTTGGTCCTTCAGCTTTAACCCGCGAAGACCACGTTCTCAAACAACTGAAGCCGGCCTCAGGCCTGGCCCAGATAAACAGTGTACTTGTTTTGTGTTTTCTTTTTCTTTCTGCCTCTCTGGGAGTTAAACACTACATTTTGAGGTGGTTTCCTTTTTCTTTTGGCTGTGCTAATTGTAGGTATTCATTCTTTTTTTTTATATATATATATATATTTTTATTGTATTGTTGACAATCTTTACATAGTTAATTACAGTTAAAGAAAGAAAAAAAAAAGGTTCAGGGGGATAGGGAAGTGGGTAATACTATTATGTCCATATTGTTTCCATCATGTATCTGAGGTAAAGGGGGATATTGAGGGAGAAGCCCCACCCGGTTTCCCGCCCACCCCGAGTCCCGGATGTGGGGCATGCTCTGAGATATGTGCTCGAGTGGTGTTAATAGTTCTCCAGTTATGAATCGCTGCCAGTTTCGCTCGATGAGGTCGTCCACTGATTGATATGGTCCATTATAAAGTCTCCGTTTGCCCCATATTTAGGTATTCATTCTTGCAAAAACGAAAACCAGCTCAATAGGCATAAGTTCCAGTTTGCATTTCTGGGTTTTTATGAACGGCATGGCGGCTAGCGTTCAGGTGTGTGATTGACATCTGGCGAGGATGCTGCTGTCACAGAGCCTTCCCTGAACACACAGCCCCAGCTCCTGACTCCAGCTTCAGGCAGCATGCGCACTTTCACTCACCAGGAGACCTGGGTTGTTTTCTTTTAAAGATTTATTATTTTTTTTTATTGCAAAGTCAGATATACAGTGAGAAGGAGAGAAAGAGAGGAGGATCTTCTGTCCACTGATTTCACTCTCCAGATGGCCTCAACGGCCAGTGCTGAGCCAATCCGAAGTCAGGAGCCAGGAACCTCCTCCAGGTCTCCCATATGGTTGCAGGGTCCCAAGGCTTTGAGCCGTCCTAGACTGCTTTCCCAGGCCACAAGCAGGGAACTGGATGGGAAGTGGGGCTGCCGGGGTTAGAACTGGCACCCATATGGGATTCCAGCGTGTTCAAGGCGAGGACTTGAGCCACTAGGCCATTGCGCTGGGCCTGAGTTCCTGGGTTTGACCTTGTCCAGTCCCAGCATGGCAGGCCTATTGGGAAGTGAGCCTGACTCTCTGTCTCTGCCTCCCAAAATAGAATAAAGGAAGCATGAACTTAGATTGTTTTACAACTTTTTAAAAAAATGTTTTATTGGAAAATCAGATATACAAAGAGGAAGATCTTCCATTCATTGATTCATTCTCCAAGCGGCTGCAACAGCCGGAGCTGTGCTGATCTGAAGCCAGGAGCCTGGTACCTGGAGCCTCTTCCAGTCTGCTGCGCGGGTGCAGGGTCCCAGGGCTTGGCCATCCTCAACTGCTTTCCTAGACCACAAGCAGCGAGTTGGATAGGAAGTGGGGCTGCCAGGGTTAGAACTGGTGGATCCTGGCACATGCAAAGCAAGGATTTCTTTGCCAGTAGGCTACCACGTTGGGCCCTTCACAAGTGTTTTTAAAAGAACTTTCGGTTTTTGTAATTTTTGTCAATATTTTGTAGTTGCCTACAATTGTAATATTAGTCCAAAGCCAAGATTTTTTTTTTTTTAAAAAAGCTTTATTGATTTGAGTGACAGAGATGGAAGGAGAGGAGAAAGATTGATCTTTCATGCTGTGAGTCACATCCCACAAGGTAGCAACAGCCAAGGCGGGGCCAGGTCAAAACCAGGAAGCTGGCACAGTCTGGGTCTCCTCCATGGGTGGCAGGAGCCCAAGCACTTGGCCCACCTTCTACTGTTTTCCCAGATGCACTATCAGGGAGCTGGATCAGAAGTGGAGCAATTGGAGCTGAAGCTGGCGTTGGCACAGAATGCTGGCATTGCAGGCTGTGGTTTAATGCACTGTGCCACAATGCTCCCCAGGCAGGACTCATTTTAAAATAATATATATCTTATATATATAAATATAATAAATAATATATAAAAACATACGTATTTAAATTCTATTTCCAAAATTTCCCAATAACTACCTTTTAAAACAATCAATTGCATAATTTTATGAATTCCAAAACCGCAGCAGTGCCGCTGGCTTATTCGGATTTGGAGCCAATCACGACTCACACGTGGTAAGTATGTGTCCCTACTGCTGGGAACAGAAGTGCTCTGAGGCACACTTGGAAAGCACTGTGGAGGGTGTTAGCTTAACTGGAATTTTATTTATTTATTATTTTTTTAAGACTTATTTATTTTATTACAAAGTCAGATATACAGAGAGGAAGAGAGACAGAGAGGAAGATCTTCCATCCGATGATTCACTCCCCAAGTGAGCCGCAACGGCCGGTGCGCGCCAATCCGAAGCTGGGAGCCAGGAACCTCTTCCGGGTCTCCCACGCGGGTGCAGGGTCCCAATGCATTGGGCCGTCCTCGACTGCTTTCCCAGGCCACAAGCAGGGAGCTGGATGGGAAGTGGAGCTGCCGGGACTAGAACCGACGCCCATATGGGATCTCGGGGCGTTTAAGGCTAGGACTTTAGCCGGTAGGCCACGCAGCCGGGCCCAAGGCGAGGATTTTAACCGCTACACTATTGCGCTGGGCCCTGGTATCAAATTTCTTACACCAAATAAACTTACCATGTAGTTCCATTTTCCATGAACGTTTTGAAGCACTCTCATAATTAAAGGAGACAGATAATAATTAAATCGGTTACATCGCAGAATAAATGAATAGAGCAACACAATATATCGGCGGAAAAGTGAGGTGGATTTATTCCCCAGATGCCTACAGTGATGGGATGGGGCCGGTGTTAACACTGGGAACTAGGAACTCAGTCGAGTCTCCCACGTGAGTGACAGGAATCCCGTACCTTCCCTCTGCAGCCTCCCACTGGAGTATTGGCAGGAAGCTGGAGCCAGGAACTGGAGCCAAGACTTAATATCACTGTTATTTGCCTATGATAAACTGGCCTAAGAAATGGAGCGCAACAGTTCCATGGCAACTAACACTGTTAAGTTACTTTTGTAGAAAGTAGTGTGTAGGACATTAATTACAGTAGTATATTTTATGTTTGCAGGTGGAGAGATGCATTTAAGGGGTATGTCTTGGGATAAATAGATTTTTCTTCTTAAAAATACATATTTTTATTGGAAAGCCAGATTAACAGAGAGAAGGAGAGACAGAGAGAAAGATCTTCCATCAGCTGGTTCACTCACAACAGCTGGAGCTGCGTCGACCCGAAGTCAGGAGTTTCTTCCAGGTCTCCCACGCTGGTGCAGGGTCCCAAGGCTTTGGGCCGTCCTGACTGCTTTCCCAGGCCACAAGCAGGGAGCTGGATGGGAAGTGGAGCAGCCAGGACACAAACCAGTGCCCAAATGGGATCCCAGCATGTGCAAGTCGATGATTTAGCCGTGAGGCTATCGCTCCAGGCCCAGATTATTTTCATATAATATTAGATCTATAATTAGAAAATAGGACATTTGAGGTTTTTTATTTTTTTAAGATTTATTTATGTTTGTTGGAAAGGTAAATCAGATTTATGGAGAGAAGGAGGGATGAAAAGATCTTCCATCCACTGGGTCACTCCCCAAGTGACTGCAATGACTGGAGCTGAGCCCGTCCAAAGCCAGGAACCAGAAGCTTCTTCTGGGTCTCCCACGTGGGTGCAGGGTCTCAAGGCTTTGAGCTGTCCTCTGCTGCGTTCCCAGGCCACAAGCAAAGAATTGCATGGGAAGTGGAGCAGCTGGGACACAAACCGGTGCCCATGTGGGATGCTGACGTTAGCAGACAGGATTAGCCAGTTGAGCCATTGCGTCAGTCTTCCAACCATGCTTTGACAGGAAAAAAAATGTCTTGAAACGACTACATCATTGTCTTGAGATCATATCCCACCCAGCCTACTGTGTCTGAGTGCTACACTACGCACCACCACTATTCAGACCACCATGCTGCCCCAGGGACTGCGGAGGAGGCACACTGGGATGAGATACGAGGATGTGCAGATGGCGTGCCCATCGCTGCTCTTGTCACTGAGCAAGTGATATGAGAGGACAGGGCATCTTAGCAGAGTGGCTTTTTTTTTTTTTTAAGATTTATTTACTTTTTTTTTTATTACAAAGTCAGATACACAGAGAGGAGGAGAGACAGAGAGGGAGATCTTCCATCTGATGATTCACTCCCCAAGTGAGCCGCAGCGGCAGGTGCTGCGCCGATCCGGAGCCAGGAGCCAGGAACTTGCTGCAGGTCTGCTACACAGGTGCAGGATCCCAAAGCTTTGGTCCGTCCTCGACTGCTTTCCCAGGCCACAAGCAGGGAGCTGGATGGGAAGTGGAGCTGCCGGGACTAGAACCGGCACCCATATGGGATTCCAGCGTGTTCAAGGCGAGGACTTTAGCCGCTAGGTCACACCGCCAGGCCCCAGAGTGGCTTTTTAAGTGTGGTTTTGAGCATCTGTGAGCAGACCCTAAGAGATGCCCACCAGGCAGGTCCTTGGGGAGCTGAGCTCAGGAGGGAGGCTTAGGCTGGGTGGGCACTTCAAGACTTAGTAGGTAAGCTTGAGGTGAGTCACGTAAGGAGAAAAAATACAGGATGTGATCGTGACTGGGAAGCCTGGGAGCCACAGAAAATCATTCAAGTGAGTGTCAGCTCTAAAGGAGGTTAGTAGGAAATGCTGTAGGGATGTGGGAAGGCACTGAATCCGTGCTCAGCCACTGACTTCCAGGGAGCTGCTGGAATGCAAATAACCCTTTGGAATCTTGAACCCGCAGCCCTATCTTGTTCTTCGGGAGGAAGGTCTGTTGTCTTCCTCTCGGCCTTCTGTGGCGCTGGCTTCCGTGCTGGCTGCCTCTGGGAAGAGTAAGTGGCGGTGGTTCCTTGACCTCACTGAACACCTTCTACTTTAAAAACAGGGATTTGAGTGATGAAAATGTGCTCCTAATTCCAGTAAAACAAAATATTTCTGAAAGAAAAAATAGAAATGAACAGTTATTGTTACGTGACGCTAGGGTGATCATTATTAAATATTGTCACTGTTGTTTGTTGATACATTTCTTTTTTTTTTTTTAAAGATTTATTCATTTTTATTACAGCCAGATATACACAGAGGAGGAAAAACAGAGAGGAAGATCTTCCGTCCGATGATTCACTCCCCAAGTGAGCTGCAACGCGCCGATCCGAAGCCTGGAGCCAGGAGCCTCTTCCAGGTCTCCCACGCGGGTGCAGGATCCCAAAGCTTTGGGCCGTCCTTGACTGCTTTCCCAGGCCACAAGCAGGGAGCTGGATGGGAAGTGGAGCTGCCGGGATTAGAACCGGCGCCCATATGGGATCCCAGGGCTTTCAAGGCGAGGACTTTAGCCACTAGGCCACGCAGCCGGGCCCGACACATTTCTTCTTACTGCCCCTCTAGACCTCCACCTTCCAGGGAGTTGTGTGTCCCACTGTGTCGTAGTGCTTCACATGACAGATGCCAACCACTGCTCACCAGATGGATGATTCAACCTTCTGGGTTGGGCAGCTGTGGAGGAGGATAAGATGTCCACATGAAAAAAATGCCAGCCTAATCCCAGGCAATGCACTGTCCTTCATTATTGTTCATGGACAAGTAGCTGGGTTAAAATATCCTGCCCTGTGTCATTGTCCCTATACTGGGATGGGGTGGGAGTGGGCAGGCTGAAAGTGGCAGTAGTAGCTACTGCTGTGGAACCTTTAGTGAGATATAGCAGACCTCACAGCTTCAGAAAGGGCTGGGACAGTGTGACATCTTCTTGGGGCTGACACTGAGGAGGGTACCCAGCGCACAGTGTTCATAACTGCACTCCTGTGACTGGCATGGGCACCCGGAAGGCCTGCATCTCACATAGGTGCCAGTTCATGTCCCAGGTCATCGTACGTATCCTTTCCAGATCCCGAATAAATTAAGAATCCATGGTGGTTTTTTTGTTTGTTTGTTTTAAGATTTCTTCTTATTAGCTTGAGATGCTGGGTTACAAAGACAGAGGCAGAGACAGAGTGAAGGCTTGCATCAGCTGGCTTGCCCTGCAGGTGGCTGTAACAGGGACCCAGGTACTTGAGCCAGCTTCTGATGCTTGTCCATGAGCAGGGAGTTGGTGAGAAGCAAAGCTGTGCTCAAAGATGAGACGCCAGCATTTTAGACTGTGGGTTAACCTGCTGGTAAACCAGGCTGGCTGCCTTTTGTCTCTTTTCTTTATCAATTTTACTTCATTGTGCATGTCAAATGGACTTTTTTCAAAAGTGTTAGAGAAATAAAAGACACACACAAATGGAAGAATCTTCTATGTTCTTGAATGGGAAGAAAGAATATCATTAAAATATGCATACTTCCTAAAACATTTTACAAGTTCAATGTGATCCCAATTAAAATACCAATGACGATTTTTCTCAGATCCAGAAAAACTGATGCTAAAATTCAAATGAAAACACAGGAGACTCCAATAGCTAAAGCAATCTTAAACAACAACTGCAACAAAAGCTGGAAGCGTCACAATACCAGATTTCAGGACATACTACAAGGCCATGATATTTAAAACAGCCTGGTGTGGCTGACATGGTGGATAATCCTTTTCCTGCTAGTGCCAGCATCCCATATGGGTGCTGGATGTCCTGGTGGCTCCAATTCCTATTCAGCTTCCTGCTTGTGGCCTGAGAAAGAAGCAGAAGATGGCCCAAAGCCTTGGAACCCTACACCTTCCTGGGAGACCCAGAAGAAGCTCCTGGCTTCAGATAAGCTCAGCTCCAGCTGTTAAGGCCATTTGGGGAGTAAACCAGCAGATGTAAGATCTTCTCTGTCTCTTCTCCTCTCTGTAAGACACTGGCATAGGCAAGACTTCTTGGGAAAGACCCCAGAAGCACGGGCAATAAAAAAATGAGCTAACAAATGGGATTACATTAAGAAACTTCTGCATTGCAACTACGAAACTTCTGCATTGCAAAGAGGCAACCTACAAGGCCTGGTGTGATGGCTCAATGGCTAATCCTCCGCTGCTAGTGCCTGGATCCCATACAGGTGCCGGTTCATGTACTGGCTGGCTCACTTCCCACCCAGCTCCCTGCTTATGGCCTGGAAAAGCAATAGAGGATGTTGCAAAGCCTTGTGACCCAGTATCCATCTGGGAGACACAGAGTAATCTCCTGGTTCCTGGCTTTGAATCAGCTCAGCTTTGGCCAGTGTGGCCATTTGGGGAATAAATCAGAGGATGAAACATCTTTCTAGGATCCGGCACAGTGGCCTCGTGGCTGAAGTCCTCGCCTTGAACACGCCGGAATCCCATGTGGGTACTGGTTCCATTCCCAGCAACCTTGCTTCCCATCCAGCTTCCTGCTTGTGGCCTGGGAAAGCACTCAAGGATGGCCCAATGCCTTGGGACCCTGCACCTGCGTGGGAGACCTGGAAGAGGCTCTAAGCTCCTGGCTTCGGATCAGTGCAGCACCGGCCATTGCAGTCACTTGGGGAGTGAACCATCGGACGGAAGATCTTCCTCTCTGTCTCTCCTCCTCTCTATATAATCTGACTTTGCAATAAAAAATAAATCTTTTTTAAGAAGAAAGATCTTTCTGTATCTCTCTGTAAATCTGATCTCCCTTTCCAGTATAAATAAATAAATAAATAAATAAATAAATAAGGCAATCAACATTGTAAGAAAATATTTACAACTATGCGACTGATAAAAGATATGAAAGATTAATATTCAGAAAACTTTCAGATTTCAAGAAGCTCAACAACAGAACAATACAGTTAAGAAATTAGCTAAGGAGGAGTGGGGGGAATCCCGGAGGAACCCACCATGAGGGGAGGGTGTGGGGAAGTGTGGGGAGAATCCCAGTTCCTATGAAATTATAACACAATGTAATTAATGAATAAATTTAATAAAAAAATAAATGAAAAAAAAAACTGTGTCACATAATGCAATGTAATTACTAATAAAAAAAAAAAAGAAATTAGCTAAGGACATAAATAGGCATTTTGCAAAGGATGAAAATCAAATGTCCAACAGACATATGAAAAGATGCTCAGGATCACCAGTCATCAGGGAAATGTAGATGAAAACCACAGTGAGGTTTCACCTCACCTCGGATAGAATGGCAGTCATACAGAAAGCATACAGCAATTCATGCTGGCAAGGGTGTAGGGAAAAAGATACTGTGGTCCACTGTCAGTTGGAATGTTAACTGGTACAACCACTATGGAAGAAAGTTTGGATAGTCCTCAGAAATCTGAAAATAATTCTACCATATGACCCAGCCATCCCACTCCTGGGTATTGTCCAAAGGAAATGAAGTCAGCAAATGAGAGTTATTTGTACCCCCCCGACAGTTCACAATAGCTGAGACGTGGAACCCACCCAGATGTCTGCCAACTGATGACTGGATAAAGATGTGATAAATATACATGATTTGTGGCAACTGAAACAGAGTACAAAAACATGTAATGTATAGGAGCAAAGTTGACCTTCTGAGGTTTGCTCATTGTTTACAGCCCTTGTCTACACTCCTGAGGAACAGTGCTTTTTGTTTTTTTTTTCCTCCTTACTATTTGTTGAGTTCTTTACTTAGTGTTCTTTGGTTGTGATTATAAAATAAAGTATCATTATAAAAATTAAAAAGTAAAAAATGAGGGAAGATGGGATTGTGGAGAGAAGGGAGAAGAGAGGATGGGGTGGAAAGTATTACCATGTTCCTAAACTGGTTTATATGAATCACATTAGATCTGTCCACCTGATATAAACTAAAAAACAAAAATCTTTGAAAGTGTTCTAAAGTGATTCCTGTACAAACTTAATAAACTTCAATTAATTTCAAAGTAAAAACAAAAAGTGCTATTTAAAAAAACATGATGTTGGGCCCAGCATGATGGCTTGATAGCTAAATCCTTACCTTGCAAGCACGGGAATCCTGTATGGGCACCTGTTCGTATCCCGGCTGCCCCACTTCCCATCCAGCTCCCTGCTCAAGGCCTAGGAAATCAGTAGAGAATGGCCCAAAGCCTTGGGACCCTGCACCCCATAGCAGACCCAGAAGAAACTTCTGATGCCTGGCTTTTGGCTGCAGGTCAGTTCAGCTCCAGCCTTTGCAGCCATTTGAGGAGCAAACCAGTTGATGGAAGATCTTTATCTCTTTCCTTCTCCCTGTGAATCTAACTTTCCATTAAAACTAAACAGGGTCCGGCGTCGTGGCCTAGCGGCTAAAGTCCATTAAAAATAAATAAATCTTAAAAACAAACAAGCTAAAACAAAAAAGAAGCACGATCTTTGGTTGCTAGAGTGCCTAAACCAGTTTCTTCTTTTTTATTTTAATTTATTTTATTTTTTAAAATTTTTATTTATTTATTTATTAAAACAATTTTACTTAGTTGATTAGGGCACAAAGGGTCGAGGGCTACAGGAAAGTGGGTTACACCATTGCTTCCACACTAATATCATTTTTTTCCCCTGTATCTGGGGTCAGGGGAGAAACAAAGGGAAAAGCCCCACCCAGCCTCCCACCCATCCCAGGTCCGCGATGTGGGGCATGCTCTGACGGTCCTGCTCAAGCAGTTTTGATAGTTCAACAGGTCTGAATTGCTGCCAATCTCGCCGTTCCAATCATGGCTGACATAGTCTCTTCATAGCTGGGGTTCTGAGATCAGCAGTTCAGTTGGAGGGATCTCCAAAGAAACTTCATCTGAGATGATCCCAGACCTGATTCTTATGTGTGCTTGCCAGCACAGGGTCTGGCACAGTTCGTCACCCCAATCAGCTTGTGCACATTCTGGTGATTGCAATTGCTGGGTCAGTTCTGTTTAAAGTCCTGTCTTCTACTTGAACCAACGGGTCCAGCCCGATCCTGCCCACTTCATACTCGGCCCTCACGCAAACCAGTGGGAGCTGCAGCCTAGTTGGGGCGACTCCCCATAACCCCCACCAGGCCTGCGCCCTACCCTGGTTTCCATGCATGCCAGTATGTACCGCAGGCTTGTTCAGTCTGTCCCACATCCCATTTAGCTCTGGTACTTGTCAGTGGGCATTGAAGCCTAGTTCAACCAACCAACCTACTATCCAGCCCACACATATACTGGCAGGTGCCTTTCTGTCTAGCCACCCTTGCCCTTCTCTTGGTTTTCATGCTCTCCATTGGGAGTGGTTACCCATGAGGGAGGTGCCCACTATCTCCCTACTAGGGTATTGCCCAACTTCCAGATTATGCACTCTCCAGGTGGTTCTGGGATTTAACATAACAGAATTAGCCCCCAGTGCCAGCCTCTGCCATCTGAATCTGCAGCAAAGTCCAACCAACCCTCACCCACTCTGGTTTTTGCTTGCACCAGTTGGAACAGTCAGCCCAATCTGGCCCTTCCCCAATCTAGCTCACATGAGGCTCACAGATGTTGTAACCCTGCCTGTTCTGGTCTGCCCCCATCCCAACTCATGCTCTCCAATGGGAGTGGTTTTCCAGCAGGGGAGCCCACATTTCCCTGCCGGCTTTGCCTCCTCCCCCCGGTGCTCATATGTGCTGTTTGGGCACTGCAAACATATCTGGTATGGCTCACCTCACCTTGGCATTCCTTAATGTGCACTGGTATGTGTTGTGACCGAAAACTTGCCTGACCCACACTCTGTTCTGGTGCTCGGATTCACCAGCAGGTGATGTGAACTGGTTCAGCATGGTCTATCCCCGACATATGCCAAATATGTGCCAGTGGGTATCTTCTTCTGGCCTGGTCTGGGTTGCTCCATATTGTGGTTCTTGGGCTCACCTGCAGGGACTGTGTTCCGACAGAGGAGTTTCCCAGGCTCCTCCTTCAGAACCTCTCCCTATGCCAGGTCTCGCACGTACTGGTGGTTCCATGAGCCAGCCCTTATTGCTGGCCTTCAATCCATTCCAGTTCTTGGTGTTAGCTGTTTCACACCAGCCAAGGCTTGTCCATACCCAGACACTGCTCACACATGGCTCAGTAGGGGCAGAGACCCAGCCTAGTGTGTCCTACATCTACCCAGGTTCTCCAGATCTCCAGATGGTGCTGGCGTCAAGCCTAGCTTGGTGCGCCCAGCCCCAGTCCACACTTGTGCCTAGGGAGATAGCAGCCATATCCAGATCAGAACGCAGCCCCCACTCCAGCCTCTGCACCCAAGGTGGGAATCCCAATGAGCAAGGGTGTACTCTCACAGCTCCCCCACAGTCTATTTCCAACCCTAGATTGTGCGCATGTCAGTGGGTGCTCTGACCCAGTTGGCTTAGCCCCTCTCCTGTCTCAGCCTTTGCTTTCAATGCTGTGTCTTAGTAACCCTGCCTCATGAAAACCAGTTGGGGTAAGAGCCTAGGTTGGAATGACATGTGCTCCATCCTGATTTCTTTTCTTTTTTTGTGAGTTGAGGTTTGCTTGGCCCTGCCCAGTCCGCCCCTTCCAGTTGCAGCTCGGCCCACCCCACATCCTATTTTGGGCTGCAGCTTTGGGTGGTGCTGCCTTGACCTGCCCAGATTGCCATCGGTTCCTTTACCTGCAAGTGATGGCAGGTGCCATGATCACTTCTAGCTCAGCCCTTCGCGACCCCAGCTCGCGAGCTAACCTGAGGGACTTGTATTTCCACAGGGTTGGGCCCACACTTCCCCCACAGACTTTACCCCCCGACCAAGTTCTCTCATGTGCTGGTTAGTGTCTTGACCCTGCCAAATGAGAACAGTCCACTATTCCACCACCAGTCAAGTAATGGTACCTAGCCCTGCCAGACAGGCCCCCAGCCATAGCTTTCATGTGGACTGGCGTGTGACAGTGATGCTCTATTCTAACAGCCCATCTCAGGATTCCTAATTTAGCTAGTGAATCAGTCTGGCCCAAATAGATCCTATGGACACTCCCCTCCAAACCATCAGGTCTCACTCCCCATGCTTGCCTGAAAGTTTCATGACCCAGTTACTGCAAATCACCCAGAATTCATCTCTCACCCACACTAAAACTGGCCTTATTCATGGGTGTCCCTAAGCAGCAATTTTATATCCTGAAAACCCAGAGCTCGCCGCTGGGTGGTCAGCAGGTAGAGCCTGACACCATTTGGTGCACTGGCTGCCCAAAGCCAAGGACTCGTTCACTGCCTTTCGTCAGTGGCTTTGGCCTGAGTCCCCAGCCTTGGATCCAGCCAGCAGGGGCACCTTCCACTGCTGCCACACTGCAGGGAATTGCAAGCCGCCCCCAACCCCAAGGCAGTTTCTTCTTTTTAAAAAATGGATTAAAGACTATTAAAAGGAAGTTTTGGGGAGGCTGACATTGTAGCTTAGTGATTAAAGCTGAGACCCACAGCACTGGCGTCCCTTATGGGTGCTGGTTTGGGTACTGGCCACTGTTCTCATCCAGCTCGCTGCTAATGGCCTGTTAAAGCAGCTGCTGGTGGCTGGCTCAAGTTCTGGGAACCCCTAGAGCCTAGTTGGGTGGCAAGCATGAAGCTTCTGGCTCGGGCTGTTGTAACTATCTGAGGAGTGAGTTAGTGAATGGAAGATCTCTCTTTGCCTGTATCTCTCTGTTTCTCTCTCTGTGTAATGCTTTCAAAATAATTTTTAAAAAATACGTATTAATTTTTATTGTAAAGACATTAGATTTACAAGGAGAAGGAGAAGCAGAGATCTTATTTTTTTAAAAGAATTATTTTATTTTTATTGGAAATTTAGATATATAGAGAGGAGGAGAGACAGAAAGGAAGATCTTCAACGGCCAGAGCTGTGCTGATCCAAAGCCTGGAGCCAGGAGACTCTTCCGGGTCTCCCATGCAGGTGCAGGGTCCCAAGCCTTTGAGCTGTCCTTGACTGCTTTCCCAGGTCACAAGCAGGGAGCTGGATGGGAAGCAGGGACACCAGAATTAGAACCGGTGCCCATGTGCTATCCCAGTGCGTGCAAGGCAAGGACTTTAGCTACTAGGCTACTGTGATGGGCCCAAGACAGAGATCTATCAACTGGTTCACTCCCCAAATGGTCACAATGGTCACAGCTGAGCCCATCTGAAGCCAGGAACCAGGAGCTGCTTCTGGGTCTACCAGGCTTGTGCAGGGTCCCAAGGCTTTGAGCCATACTCTGCTGCTTTTCTATGCCATAAACAGGGAGCTGGATGGAAAGTGGATCAGCTGGGACATGAACTGGTGCCCATATGGAATCCTGGCGCTAGAAGAATTAGCCAATTGCGCCAACGTACCAGACCATAAATAAAGGTTTTTTGTTTGTTTTGTTTTGTTTTGTTTTGTTTTGTTTTGCTTTTTCCTCCAAGATTTGGGGTAAGGTTTTAAAAGTCTTCATCTGTACCTGGCTGAATTTGACACAAATGAAAATTGCTTGAAAGCTTTATTATAATGGAATGAAATTTAAATGATAAATTTATGAGCTATTAGTGTGTAGTGAATGATTTCAGCAACATTGTTTTTTTCAATAGAAATAGTCTGAGAAATAGCACATCATTTAACTTCTATTGATTTTCTTGGCATGGTGTTAGAGATTTTAACTTTGAAAGATTAATATTATCTCTCATTGTAATTTTACTGCAGGATAGAGAAGAAAACGAGAAAGGAGCCAAGCAGTGATTACAGATGTCCTAATAATGAGTAAATGTAGCAGAAAAAAATATATTAAGACAAATCTAAGGTAGGTGGATGTATGCTTTTCTTATTTTGGTAGCCCTAAGTTGAAAGAGTAATGGAGGCATTAAACATGTACAAATACATACACAAACATATGAAGACATGTTACATTATTACTCAGCTACTTAATTAAGCTGTTCACATTCTACCATGTTCTTACCATTGCATGCAATGTCAGGGAGAGGCAGATACTCACATTTGGCTAAATGCTGAGTGCTGACCATATACTTCTATGCAAGGATTTAAATTTTTTTAAAATAACTTTTCATTTCCATTTCCTTGAACTTTTTGAAGTTCTCTCATTTAAGGACATGAACAGTTCAGTGGATTTGTAGAATTACAGGTATCCTGCGTTTTTGTCTTTTTTTTTTTTTTTTTTTTTTTTTTTTGCCTTTTAGGTTATGCTTGTACCGCTTATGCCCAATTTTTTTTAGAAGATTTATTTATTTTTATTGGGAAGTCAGATATACAGAGAGGAGGAGAGACAGAGAGGAAGATCTTTCGTCCGATGATTCATTCCTCAAGTCAGCGCAACGGCCGATGCTATGCTGATCCGAAGCCAGGAGCCAGGAACTTCTTCCAGGTCTCCCACACGGATGCATAGTCCCAAGGTTTTGGGCCGTCCTCAACTGCTTTCCCAGGCTACAAGCAGGGAGCTGGATGGGAAGTGGAGCTGCTGAGACAAGAACCGGCACCCATATGGGATCCCAGTGTTCAAGGCGAGGACTTTAGCCACTAGGCCACTGTGCCGGGCCCTATGCCTAATTTTTAAAAGCAAAGTTTCTACATTTTTTTTTTTTTAACAGAAATTGAAATATGTTTTTTTCCAATTTCCTTATGGTTACTTTCAGAGCCCTTCTGTTTCATCAGTTGGATTACTGTTTAGAGAAAATATATTTTCTATGACTTTTTTTGGTCAAGGTATTTAAAAATGAAGGGCAGAACAACTGTGATTTTCCTTTTCCAATTGAGTTATGTGTTTTACAAGAAAAATTTACAAAGGTAGTACAGCTGCTCTGCAGTGCAGCTTGTCTTTGCCAGTCAGATACAATTGAAATTTTTTAAGTTTATTGGTAATTGAATAGTGTAATCATAAGAAACTACCAGTGTCGTATTTTTTTTAGCCCCATATCTCCTTCTCATGTCTTCGTTACCAATTTACGTGTTAAACCACTTTTCTGGGTACCCAGAACAGTGTTCCTTGAAAATGTTTTTGCTGAGGCAGCATTGGCAGCAATGCTCAACATTCCGTAGGGGCATTGGTTCAAGTCCTGGGTGTTCCACCTGCTGTCTGCTGCTTGCTAATGGACTTGAGAAAGCAGTAAACAGTAGCAATAAACAGTAGCTACAACGGCCGGAGCAGAGCCGATCCAAAGACAGGAGCCTGGAGCTCTTCTGGGTCTCCCACACGGGTGCAGAGCAATAACTACTATAATTCCACTTTCAAAAAATAGTTCATCCTAGAAATATTTAAAATTTTGGGCCCGGCGGCGTGGCCTAGCGGCTAAAGTCCTCTCCTTGAAAGCCCCGGGATCCCATTTGGACGCCGGTTCAAATCCCGGCAGCTCCACTTCCCATCCAGCTCCCTGCTTGTGGCCTGGGAAGGCAGTCGAGGACGGCCCAAAGCTTTGGGACCCTGCACCCGCATGGGAGACCCGGAAGAGGTTCCTGGTTCCCGGCATCAGATCGGCACGCACCGGCCCGTTGCGGCTCACTTGGGGAGTGAAACATCTGATGGAAGATCTTCCTCTCTGTCTCTCCTCCTCTCTGTATATCTGACTTTGTAATAAAAATAAATCATTAAAAAAAAAGAAATATTTAAAATTTTAATGGAAATTTCTGTGTAGTTGTTGTTTTAAGATTTATTCATTTATTTGAAAGAATTTCAGAGAGGGATAAATATATAGAGGGATTTTCTATTTCATAATTCACTTTCCAGATGGCCACAATGGCCAGGCTTAACCAGGCCAAAGCTAGGAGCCAGCAGCTCTATCTGGGCTTCCAGGTGCCTTAATAGAAAGCTGGATCCGAAGTGCAGCAACTAGGACCTAATTAATCCATTACATTACAGTGCAGACACTGAGGATCCTGTGTCTTTAAAATGATAGCTTGATTCAATTGGGTTCCAATTTATTCAGAGCAAGTTGAATAGTATTTTTTTAATCAAAAAAGGAAATGGTTTGTTAAATAATATATAGGAGATTTTAGAAAAATATTAACCTTATAAGAAAAGAATATTATTGCGGTAAGTGGTTTATAAGTTTAAGTATGCTCATTTTAGGAAATCCTTATTTGTCTTTAGAATTGAGGAATCTAATATTTGCCAGTATTTTGTTTACAATTACAATGATTATGGACTTTATGTTTTAGTTTTCTGTTGTTTCATATGTTTTTATTTTTAAATACTCTGTGATATATAATTTCTAACTGATTCTTCACCCCTCTAATAGATTAAGATTAAAATAGTGCATTGTTAATCAATTTACTATCAATTCTAGTGTAACTGCATTTACTGTTTGTCTGTTCTAGAAAGTTCTGGAAGTGTATACTAGCATACATTTAGCTGTAATGAGCAATGCAGAATTATAATGGATCCATCTCTTAATACTGGCATGAATCAGCTCCACCCAGAGCAGCTGACGCAGGTTGTCAGCACTGGGTCCTCTGTGTCACGACAGTGCTTGAAAGTGACTGGGAACGTGATTAGACACTTAAATGTTAGTTGAATCTTTTGCCTTGAGGCTATACAGGAGCACAATTGGGTATCAATCAAGTAAGCACAGGTATGGTTACGGGATATGTATTTTAAGTTGCTAGTGTCAAACTTATTTAGATGATTTTTACCATAGATTAAACTGATTTTGGTTTCGAAGTTTTACTGAATGACAGGTCCTGAGTACTACAGTAAGTACTGGAAAATAATACTAAAGTGACAGAGAAGAGTCCATACATCCGGTACAGAAGTCACAGTATTTCTGAATGAGGAGTGTGTGATGACAGCTGCAAAAGTATGCCATTACTGTAAAATGTCTGAACAGGAATACTCAGGGCACTGGCTATGTCATAAGACCTCTTTGTCATCTCTGTCAGGCTACCTTTTGTGTGCCCTGTAGGAACTCAGCCTGTCTAAATCTTACTGTTACTGCTACACTTAGATCTGACCATCACTTAGCCTTCCAAAAAGATTGACTGATTGATTTAACACTTATAATAGACACTGTGCTAGGCCCTGAGAACACATAGAACTCTGTAAGATGGGGCTCCATCTTGGTGCAGCTCACACTGATATTAAAGTGCTGGGTGAACAAATGCATTGTGTGCTAAGCAAGGCTGTAGTGGAGGTGTTGCCCAAAGTGCTTTGGGCACTCAGGAGAAGATAATGAATTCTGCGCAGGAATAGGCTTTGAAAGATGGTGTCCTAATGGATGAGGGCGGGAAATCAGGGAAAGAGGGTGCTGATGAGAAGCGAGAGAGCAATCTGCAAATTCCGTGTCCCACAAAGTAAACGTGATGGGAGAGCTTGAGGGAGTGTGTGAACTGGGAAGATGGGGCGTTGTGGGCAGAGTGGGATTATGGAGTTTGTTTCAGAGCTGGGGCAGTTTTGCATACCGAAAGGATCTGGCCAGCTCCTTGAGGGGACAGCTGGGTGAGAGATAGTCCCCTCCTCAGGATATCAAACACACTGGATGGCACAGAGGAAGGCTTGCAGTCAGGGGCCAGGCTTTCATTTTTACCTTGCAGGTAAACAAAGGTTAATCAGAGGTCATATGCATGCAGGATTGTACCACTGAGCTCCTTTAGCCTCCAAGGAACAAAGTGTGTGTGTGGTTTTTTTTTTTTTTTTTTTTTAAGATTTTTATTTATTTTTATTGGGAAGTCAGATATACAGAGAAGAGGACAGACAGGAAGATCTTCTGTCCGATGATTCACTCCCCAAGCAGTCACAATGACCAGAGCTGAGCTGATCTGAAGCCAGGAGCCAGGAGCTTCTTTTGGGTCTCCCACGCGGGTGCAGGGTCTTAAGACCTTGGGGCATTCTCGACCGCTTTCCCAGGCCACAAGCAGGAAGCTGGATGGGAAGCAGGGCTGCCAGGACATGAATCAGTGCCCATATGGGATCCTGGTGCGTGCGAGGCAAGGACCTTATTGTCTAGGCTACTACGCTGGGCCCAGGAAGAAGTGTTTAGATGGGAGTGGAAGGGGAGTAGCTGGGAGACAGCAGTGAGGACAGAAGTGGATGCCCAGTCAGTGTTCTCCGGACTAGGTATGGAGGCTGAGCAGCTCCCACGTGTAGCACATGCCAGGCAGCATGCAAAGGTTTGGAAGGAGCAGAAGGGAGGAGTTTTACTGGGTTGAAGGGAGCACTAGGAATGAGAATGAAGAGAAAATATAGCAGGAGCTTGCGTCTCCCACAGTGAGTAGAGAAACAGGAATGTGAGGTGTTGATGGATGATCCTGGTGTGGGTGCAGGAATGGCACAGTTCGGTATGGCTTAGGAACAGCCCCCGTGTCCATGACTTGGGGTCTTGAAAGTGGACTGTATTAACTGTGGGGAGCAGCTGCATGGCTGTGTGGTCCATTCTTGGCCTAGGAGATGATGATGGGTAATGCCAAGTGGTAGCCCTTGAGGAACCTGATGGAGGAAGGCTGTTGACCTTATGTTTCTGACTGCTGTTCAGTGGGAAGCTCGGGACATCGTGATTGTCCTGATGTGGAGTTTGTTGGAGGTGATTTTTTTTTTTGCAGTTGACCTGGTTCTGACAGACACATAATTCTAGCTTTGGAGTTTGGTGGATGAACATGACTCAAAAAAGAAGATAAGGAAAGGGACAGATATGTATGAAAATGCTAAGAAGTGATGCTTGATAAGAGGGAAGTGTAAATAAATGAAGATTTGAGAACCACCTGAGATTTGAGGACACTGAAAGGATAAGGACAAAGGACTGAATGGTTGCAAATGTCCACGAGAAAACAAAGTCAGAACCATTCAGAATGATAGCATGGCTAGCTAGCTAGCTGATAGATAGACAGATATCTCTGCTAATGTTCCTGGGAGACCAGCAGAGCATGACCCAAGCACTTAGGCCTTGCCACACCACATGGGGGACCTGAGTGGAATTCCAGGTTCCTGGGTTTTGGCCTGGCTGCAGCTATTGTGGCCATCTGGGGAGTGAGTGAACCAGTTGGTAAAATCTATCTCCCTTTTCCTGTCTTTGTCATTCTGCCTTTCAAATAATAAATAAACAAATATCATTTTTTAAAATAAACAAGAGTCGGCCTGGCATAGTAGCCTAGAGGCTTAAGTCCTCACCTTGCACGCACCGGGATTCCATATTGGGCGCCAGTTCATATCCCGGCATCCCTGCTTCCTATCTAGCTCCCTGCTTGTGGCCAAGGAAAGTAGTGGAGAACGGCTCAAAGCCTTGGGACCCTGCACTGGCGTGGGAGACCTGGAAGAGGCTCCAGGCTCCAGGCTTCGGATCGGCTCAGCTCCAGCCATTGGGGTTGCTTGGGCAGTGAATCAGTGGTCAGAAGATCTTCCTCTCTGTCTCTCCTCCTCTCTGTATATCTGACTTTCCAATAAAAATAAATAAACCTTAAAAAAATAAAGACAGATGAAATTATAAAAGGCGAAAGATTTATATGATCTGAAGAGAAACCAGAGTATGAGACAGACGAAATTGTGACATTTGTTTGATAACTTAGTCTCTTATTAAAAAAAAAAAAAAAGAATCCTGAACAGTTTAGTTTTATCTTCTTAAGAATTTTTAAAAAAGCTTTTGGGGTGATAAAAGTTTTCTTGAATTCTGTTACGTGTATTCCTCTGGCCTTAAAGTATCCTAGGCATAATAAGCTTTTTCTTGATGACTCAGGGTAGTCACCGAAGGTAACTCATGAAGCTTTGGTTTGTTTTGTATGAAGAAGTAAGCGCCTTTGTCCGCTGTGAACCCATGTCGCATGTACCTGGAGCTCTGGATCTGTTAGCACGCATTATGTAATGTCCTCCTCCTTGTAAAATGTTACCATTTCTATCCACTATACTCAGAAACTATATAAATAAGCCTTTTCTTTGGAAGAAGTGTTGGTAGGGAGCCTGGTGGTTCAGATACCTGCATCCCACCATCATAGCATGTAGGTTTGATTCCCAGCTTCCTGCCAGTGTAGGAATGATGACTCAAGGAAAGGCGTTCCTGTCCCCAGTGTTGGAGGCCTGGGTTCATTTGCCAGCTGTGTACACAGCCCCAGCTGCTGCATGCATCTTGGGAGTGACCAGCAGGTAGGAACATTCACTCACTTCACCTCCCGCCATGTGTCTGTGTCTGTGTGTCTGCCTATCTGCCGACTTCCTTCTCAAAGGAAGAGTTCATGGCTTGCATGTATGAATAAGGAGAAGTTCTTTGCATTTGAGAAGTTTTCATGTATACACTTTGGGCCATTTCTTTTGCTTGTTAATATGAAACTTTTTGCTTATTGCCTTGGTTCTTTTTTTTCCCCCTAATATTTATTTTGGTTTATTTGAAAGACAGAGTGATAGAGAGAGGGAGAGATGGATAGAGATTGTCCGTCTGTTAGTTTTTTCCCCAAATGGCTGTAATGATCAGGCCTGGGCTAGAGCAAAACCAAGGATCAAGAACTCTACCTGGTAATGAAGTTAAATAATTAAAAAAAAAAAAAAAAAGAACTCTACCTGGGTCTCTCACATGCAGAGTAGGAATGCACCTTCCCCGTGCATTAGCAGGGAGCTGGATCTAAAGCAGAGCAGCTGGAACTCAAACCAACACTTGGATGCTGATGTCGCTGATGGTGGCCTAACGAGTTGTGCCATGACACTGGTCTCTGTAGTCTGGTTCTTAACCAGACAGAATTTTGTTAATATCAAACAGTTCAAACTTAAAAAACTTTTTTAAAATATATTTTATTTTTATTTGAAAGGCAGAGTTACAGAGAGAAGGAGAGAGAGAGCAAGCGAGAAGGAGGGGGAGAGAAATTTTATCTGCTGGTTCACTCCCCAAATGGCTGCAAAGCTGGAGCCGAGCCAATCCAAAGCCAGGAACCAGGAGCTTCCATCAGATCTCTCATGTGGTTGCAGGGGCATAAGGACTTGAGCCATCCTTCATTGCTTTCCCAGTCCATAAGCAGGGAGCTGGATCAGCCGGGGAGGAGCCAGGACTAGAACTAGAACTAGAACTGGGATGGAGCAGCACAAATAAGGCAACATTTCACAGAGTTCCAAGTACTCCTGGTAGGGCATGCTTTGTGGTAAAGAGGTTTGGTTTGGGGTCAGATACTGTAAGAAAATGCTGACTCCTGGGTCTGCACCAAGACATAGGTCACATCCCCAGCCTTCTAGATGTGCTACAGCTAAGAAGTCCTTTCAATCTTGAACACGTACAGTGTTTTGGCCCTCTTCTCAGGGAATACCTTTTCACACCCTGAGAACCAGTCTTTGGGAGCTGCTCACACAGCAGAGACAGGGAGTGGACGCAAGCAGTTGCGTGATGATGACTCATGTTTAGTTAGAGTTGGTGAGCCTGTGCTGGGAAGCAGTAAGAAGAGGTCAAGGGATTGGAGAATATTAAAGGAAAAGATATTTTCCCATGGTGAGCTCTAGGTGTTTATTTTGGTGAACCTGCTTTTGGGCCCAGTGTGGTAGCCTAGCAGCTAAAGTCCTCACCTTGCCTGCTTGTGGCCTAGGAAAGCAGTCAAGGATGGCCCAAAGCCTTGGGACCCTGCACCCATGTTGGAGACCCGGAAGAGTCTCCTGACTCCTGGCTTCGGATTGGCTCAGTTCCAGCCATTGCGGCCAGTTGGGGAGTGAATCAGCCACTTGGGGAGTAAATCAGCAGACGCAAGATCTTTCTCTCTGTCTCTCCTTTCTGTATATCTCATCTTCCAATAAAAATAAATAAATCTTTAAAAAAGAAACTGCTCTAAATGTCATGGTCAATTGTAAGTATTTAAATGACTATCTAGTATTCCCTGTAGCGAACAGGTGTGAGAATGGCTTTAGCTAACGGCTAGAGAAATGCGAAAATCTGATTATTAAATCTGGAGAAACTATTGGAAGTTTAAACTTCACAGTTCTGAGTGGCTGATACACACGTATACACGTACATGTATTTAAACTACTAAAGTGAAAAACAATTGTCATGGACAATTGAAAAGAAGTACTATCCCAGGCAGCAGTTCCTATAAATAAGTTTTAAAATGTTACTTTTGCTTATTTGATTTGTATGTTGTCCTTTCCTTTTAATAGAATAAAGCGTAGTGGGGCAGGCGGTTGGTGCAGTGGTTTCACGTGCCTCTTCTGTCACCCACATCTCACCTTGGAGCACCTCGGTGCAAGCCTTGCCTCCACTCTCAGGCCCATCTTTCTGCCCGTGCACACCCTGCTGCCAGCAGGGGATGACTCTAGGGTGGGTCCCTGCCGCAGGGACCCCGGGGGACTTCTGTGCTCCTGACCGGCCCAGCTGTGGCTACTGGAAACATGGAGAAGATGGGCAGTTGCCGTGTGTGTGTGTGTGTGTTTGTGTGTGTGTGTGCGCGCTTTTCAAGTAAATAAGATAGTTTTTAAAAGGTAAGATTTTCTGGAAAGAGATGTACCTTCTTGGAACACTCCAGGCAGAAATCATTAACTGAAATTGAATTCATAGGCAAACTAACATCACATTGAACGTGCTTCCTGGAGAAGCTAATATCTCATTATTAACTGGAGAGCTCCAGTAGTAAGGAAAAGAAAAAGTAGCCAACTCATTGATTTTGTTTGAGAGGCTTGTTTATCAGAAAGTAACCAGTCTGAGCAGAGCAAGGCACATTTTTATGTTTAAGCACATTTAACGTAGTTCTTTGATACTGCATAGTAATACAAAGTGTATTGGCTTTGAGAATCCGTAGGAAACTTAATTTTGTGTTTCATTCACACTGAACAGGAGACCTCAAATAACTATTCAACTTTACTATAAGATATTCTAAGTTTTAAAACGAGCTAATTCCCATAAGACATTTTGCAGTGGTCCCCTAGAAAATGTTGACATCTGGTGAGTAGAGAAGATACTTTAGTTTGGAAGGTTAGGATTCTGCTACTAAATTTATTTCTTGTGAAAATAAGCGTGCGGTTAGATGTCAGAAATGACTGTCAGAAAGCAAGGCAAAAATGTTATTTTCCATAGTTCCAGATGTTTCACATAGGGCCTTAATATTCTTCTTTTGTAATGTTTTTTTTTTTTTCAGACAAATGACCATGGAAACAATTGCATCTCAGCAGGATGGAAATGGAGCAGATTCTGTGGCTGAGAGCAAATCTGCTCGCATGCAGACTTCACCTGGTCAGAATCCAGTCCCTACTTTAGCCCAGGTAGGCAGAGGGAAGGCACTTATCATACAGTGGCAGTTGTCATACAGGGAAGTGAAAATGACGTGCAGATTCTGTTCCCTTGCAGCCCATCTTTAATTGCCCACAATCCTTGGTTACCAATCATTCCTGCTGATTTGGGTTTGAAGATTGATATTCTAATTCCTTTTTCCTTGTGACAGATACTTAGCCTTTGCACTACCTCCACCACCATCATCACCACCACCATTGTGGGAAGGAAAAACAAAACCCCTGCATAATATGTAATTCTCACGCTATTATTTGGAGGATTCCTGGAAACTGATGTGGTTCTAATATTCTTAGCTATGAAGAAGACAGAAATTTTATTAGCCTGGTATACATTTGACTTTTTGTCCCTTTTTTCCCCCCGTTATGTCTTAAACTTTGACTTCAGAGAGTACTAACTTATTTGGTGCCTAACATTTATTTCAAATATGTAATAAACACCAGTATGTTTCTTTATTGTTTAATTAGCTCATGCAAGATCTATTGAGTGCCCACTCTGTATAGATGCATACACATATGCCCTTAAACAATCACATGATTTCCTGAACAAGGTGGGCAGATGACTTTATAATTCTAATAGCATTAGAAATACTGTACAATGTTATGAAATGAGTGAGGATTACAGAGGAGGGGGCATGCAGCCAGCTACACAAGTCATTTTTCCCTTGAGTGGAAGTTTGTTGCGAGGATAAGGGTAATTTCCTGGAGCCCAAAGCCCACAGTCACAGGGCACAGCTGGGACCTCAAGGCGGGCTGGAGGCGAACTTAGTAACAGCAGCAGAGGAATGGAGACATTTGGCAGAATGTCCTGGGCTCCAAATACTCTTGAGGTATTTTCAGATGCTCATCCAGTTTAGATCACTAGTAACCACGGGGTGGACCTGGCAGTCAGGAGCTACAGAGGGAGCCACAGAGGGAGTGCAGTGGCAGTGCAGGGGAGGTGAGATGTGAACAGCATTTTGAAGGGAGAATGAAAAGGGGCCCTGGACTGAGGGGCAGGCCCTGGGGAGCAGGAGGCCTGTCATGGATCACTTCAGGACAGATGGGCCCCAGAGACAGTTCTTGGCTTTGCTTTCCAGGTCGCTGGTACACACCCACTCGTCCCTGGAGGCTTTCTCCCAGAGTCCTGTGTAGCTCTGCCTGCCCCACAGAGCTTCGCTGCCTTGGAACATAAACAGGCCAACCTTTTGCTTTAACCAAAAAAAGGGGAGTGATGGGAGAGAAACACAATATTTCCCCTTTCTTCTCCTTTTTTCTTTTAAATCTGCACATTCATTATAGAAACTTAATAAAATATTAACACATTCAGAGAGTAGATAGTTGTTAACATTTTGGTGTCTATTGCTTTACTCTTTTCTATCTCTGAAGAAGGAATATAACGGAACAAATAGCAATTTTTGTTTCTTTCTTGAAGGTGGGCTCATGCGGAGTCTGTAACTCTGTCTTCCTTTGCTGAAGTTGTGGTTGAGGCTTCCTCCTTCTATCTGGACTTCCTTTGGCTCCTGGCTGGCTGATTAAGTACATTCCCCCTCAGGCTTTGTCGGCACAGTGGACCCCAGGTCTGGGGAAGGTCATGGGTAACCCTGAGTGAGACTCTGTGATCCTGTGAGAAGCTGCTAGGAGGTCCAGCAATAGGAAGTCTGAAAAGTACCCTTGGATTTATGTGGTTTTGGAATTGAAGTAGATAGAAATGACGTTGTATTTTAGTAAGTTGAGGATTAAATAAGAGAAGAAATAAAAATTGGAAATATAGACATTCAAGAACTATGTCTGTGAAATGATTTTTGCGACACAATGGGTTTTGAGAGCCAAAGAGAGCTAGGGGCTGGTGTCGTGGCATAAAAGGTTAAACTGCCACTTGTGGTGTAAGTATCCCATTATCAGAGTTGGTTTGATTCCTGGCTGTTCCACTTCCACTCCAGCTTCTTGCTAAGGCAGCAGAGGATGACCCAAGTTTTTGGGTTCCTGACACCCCTGTCAGGGAGACCCCGATGGAGGTGCTAGCTCTTAGCTTCTGGCCATTTGAGGGAGTGAACCAATGAAAGGAAGAGCTATCTGCCTTCCTGTCTCCCATCCCTCTTCCTCTTTCTCTCTCCCCACTTTCCTTCTATCACTCTGCCTTTCAAATAAAGAAGTCTCAACAACAATAATAAAAAAAGAACTATGATGTGGGAGAGTCAGGAATGCTTTGAATACAATGGGGAGGGGTGTGGGGAACAGAGACTTGTGAGCAGATGGAGTCCAGGAACAAGAAAAGGCCTGTGGTTTCCATTTACCATGCTGCTGCCCAAACCCCAGGTATGTGAACTGTGGCTGTTTAGGAAGTCTGTCTACCAAGTTCATGGATTCCATTTTTTTTTTTTTCATATGGAAGTGTTTGATCAAAAAGTAAACTGTAGCCTTATCTTCAGTTACCCAATAACTACCCTATGTGCCATGTGTTGTGTTATCTCAAACTGTCTCTTGATGAATGTTGTTATTTTACAATCCTTTATTGTCTGAGAGGATTAGGGGATGAAGTCATTGTTAACCCTTTAATGTATGTATGCCCAAAGCAATAATTCCTGGTGGACCATCCTTGCTGGCTACTTGTCCCCTCTTCAAATCTGAGGATTGTCAACCCCCTGATGGTTTAATCTTGAATAAAGAGGAATGTGTAACACTTAACTTTTTTGACTGTGATGTGGGCTTGGGGTTTACTCATTCCCGTTTCTGCTCCCGACTCTTGCCTCACACCTAGACAAGCATTCTAAAGTACAGATGTACATGAGATGCCAAAGTGATAGAATTGATTCAGGTGGCAAAGAGAGTGAGCACCCACATGCTTGCACCAACAGAAACATGTGAGCCTGGGTTGCTCCACACAAAGAAATAGTTATCATGAGTGGGCAGTGGGCCAGAAGGTTGCTCAAGGGAATGGGGAGGGGAGACAGGTCACCTGGCAGCATTTGCAACCCCTCCCAGCTTTTGACCTCTGATGAGGCAGGGGTCAGGCGTCTAAAGGCGCCAGGCCACCTGGGAATTGTGTGTCTTCTTCACAAGTTGGATTGGTGATTAACGTCTGTATTTTCATGGCCTCTCCATCCCTTTACTCCCACCGAACCTCGTCAGTCAGTCCCTGAAGAAACAGATGCTTCCCTGGGAAAAGGAAGCATTTTGATGCACAAAGTAGGAGGGTAGAGTTACATCCGGGGGCTCGCAGTTACTTCTGGCTCAGCAGACCTCAACTGCCTACCTACCCATCACACATCATCTACCTGCTCAAGTGGTCTTCACACAGTGTGAGAAAGAAGTGGCAACAGAAAGACTGTGTCTGATGTCTTCTGGGGGTGGGAGGAGTTGTGACTGTGCGGCCTTTCCTAGAGCTTGGTGCCGTGCGGTCATCCCACAGAGCTTGCTCCTGGCCCACACGCCTCTGTTCTGCCCAGGGGAGGTGCCAGGACACCCAGGATCCCTCGGATCATGGAAGCCTTGCTCTTCTGCTCCAAAGGAAAGTAAGTGGTGAAAACACCACCCGCTCACAGGCCCCGAGATGGCAAAAGAATCACAGGTTCTGTAGTATGAGTAGGAGTTCTTGCTGTCTGGAGTATCTTTATAATTTTTTTTCCTTGACAAGCTGGTGTCTTGTTTATTAAATGTGTGTGTTGATGTGTAAGACTCAATTCCACCTGACCCTGGAAAAAATTCTTGGTAATAATTTGGAGAGCCTATTTTCGGTAACCAATACAGGAGGAACCTGCTTCCAAAGTGATGAAAAGCTGAAATACTCTGTAGACAAGTACTTTAAAAATAGTTACGGGCCCGGCGGCGTGGCCTAGCGGCTAAAGTCCTCGCCTTGAAAGCCCCGGGATCCCATATGGGCGCCAGTTCTAATCCTGGCAGCTCCACTTCCCATCCAGCTCCCTGCTTGTGGCCTGGGAAAGCAGTCGAGGATGGCCCAAAGCTTTGGGACCCTGCACCCGTGTGGGAGACCCGGAAGAGGCTCCTGGTTCCCGACATCGGATTGGCGCGTACCGGCCCGTTGCAGCTCACTTGGGGAGTGAAACATCGGACGGAAGATCTTCCTCTCTGTCTCTCCTCCTCTCTGTATATCCGGCTTTCCAATAACAATTAAAAAAATATATATTTTAAAAAAAATAGTTACACTTAGATCTGCTGGAAATAATCTTTGAATGAGCAGTAGAAATTAAGACTTTTGCTGTGAAAGGTTCCCAGCCTGAGTAGAACAGTGATCTTACATGTTTACACATTTAATAACCATTGAGATGTCATGGCGCTTACCTCATGCGCTTTCTTTTTTCCTTTGCAGTATTTTAAGCAGCTCTGCATATGTCAGGCATCATGCCATGTTATTCCTATTTAGTTTTAGGCATGCAAGTCTTAAAAAAACATTATGGATACTTTCTTACATAACCATATGTCCTCATACTTAATGAAGTGCATTTTAATTCCCCGGTACAGTAACACAGTGTGTTTTCACATTTGTTCTTTATCTCACAACGTGTGACTTACGCTGACAGCTCTCACTGAGGCCTAAAAGTTGTCTGGTTTCAAGTCTCTAGGGATTGGTCATGCAGCCCTGGAAGTCTGGAAGGCGAGGTAATATGGACAGGGCCCCTGGGAAGGGTGCATCACGTTTGCGACAGTGAGACCTGGGGACTTGAGGGTGAGGCCTCCTCTCTGACAGCCGAACATCTCATCTCTCACTCTGCAAGTCCAGGCTTCAGGACTTGCACAAGGAGGAACAAGGACAAGGCAAAAGGAGCTAGTCACAGAATTCGAACAGGAAGCAAACTCCAGCAGTGCTAAATGTGCTGCTGGGAGAGAATTAGCTCCCATGTGGAATTTACCCTCTCCAAGGAACTGTCACGTCTGGAAACCAGGACATACTCTGGAAACAGCCCAAGCGACATGGGAGTGTTCAGAAAGTGGGGTCAGCTCATCTTTTTTTTCATCCTGTCCCGTCCATGCCCACAGAATGGGAAAAGACTAAGTGTCACATGCAGTAGGAGTGGTTTAACAAGGGGCGCTTGGGGCAAGTGCAGATTAGAGTTGTAAATGTTCTTTCTCGATCCAGGGGAAAACTAGAATGATGCTTCCCATTCTCCAGCTGTGCCACAGGTCCATCTTCATGGTCCTAAATAGGGCCAGAAAGGATGGAGACGATTGTCGAAAACCACACCAAAGAAACGTGTGGCTCCAGCAACATTTGCATTGCTAATAGGCCAGCCACACACCTGTACATTTAGGGTGGGATACATCCGCTTGAGTTGGCTTATTTACTCTCAGCAAAGGAGATGCAGTGAAGGTCAGTGTGTCTGTTTGCAGTCTGCAACATGATCCTTCGCTTAGCTCAGCGACTATCCCTGAAGGTGAAAAGGTTCCGCTTAAGATTTTGAGGTAGAAGTTTCCATTTTGCTGCCGTTTTCCTTTCTATTGCTACTTATTTTTATGTATTCTTACCCCGACTGTTTTTCACTATCTTATTTTTACCTTTTAAACATAGTATCTGTATTCATTTGAAACGTGTCTGTAAATGAACAAAAGTTGGAAGAAAAAGTAAGAATTTTTATCAGTAAGTACAGATTTAGTACTGATTTTCAGTTGTTTTAAGAAAATCGGCTTTAAAATCTAATTCTTTCTTGGAGGTATTTCAAGGTTTGAGAGCCATAAGAAAAAATAATGCGTGAGCTGCTACTAACCACTTTTTTCAAGGCAAACAAGAATTTGTTATATATATGTATATATTATATATATAAACATGTATTTTGATAATTCTACATATAACAACTGGTAGATTTCTTTAAATGTCAATTTTTTACTTTAAAGTACATTCATATTTTTATCCCTGTTAGTGTATTACGTGTGATACTACTATACTGAGTAAATTTCAATGTTTCTAAGGTAATTTCAGGAGCTATAAAGCAAAGTCAAATTTCAGAAAGTAATTTGTCATACAAATCATACAAAATACAGAAAGATCATAGTCATTAGCAGTATTTTTTGTAAGGCCTGGGTAATCTTTGTGTAATGTTCTTGCTCTCTTAGTTTTAATAATGAGTTAGTCTGTCATTAGCAGTAGTGGAAACATGCTCCAGTGTAACAGCTAGTCTCCTTTGCTCTGTGATTTTCTTTGAAAGAAGAGGCTGAGCTGATGGGGAAGAGAAAGTTATCTTTAATGAATAAAGAGTTTCAGGATTGCACAGTTCTGGAAATCTGTTTAACAATTATGTGAATATACTTAATCGACATTTTAACTTAATTGGTAAACTTGGTTTCTTGTCTTTTACTATAGTAGAAGCAGGTAGGACCACAGAGTAGGATAGACATCAAAATTCCAAACAGGAAGCATTAAACTTTGTAGTTTCATCTTTGAATATGATGCAGAGATTATTTTCATTGCCCTGCTTTTATTTTATGTGTGTGTGTGTTAGAATCATCATCATCATTATTCTCACACCGTTAAAGGAATTACATTTTTTCCATTTTACTGTGTAATTGCGGTGACAAGATCTTCACAGGGATCTTCTGAGCCCTGTTGGAGATGAAACCTGACTGTGGTGTTCAATGTCAGGGGGCAGGCAGCGTCAGATGGAAACGATTCAAATGAAAGCAGTTAAACACTTGCCTTTTTTTTTTTTTTAAGATTTAGTTATTTTTATTGGAAAGGCAGATATAGAGAAAGGAGACGGAGAGGAAGATCTGTCTGATAATTCATTCTCCAAGTGACCACGACGGCCAGACTTCAGCTGATCTGAAGTCAGGAGCCAGGAGCTTCTTCTAGGTCTCCCATGCTGGTACAGGGTCCCAAGGCTGTGGGCCATCCCTTACTGCTTTCCCAGGTACACAGGCAGGGAGCTGGATTGGAAGCCAGGCTGTCATGATTAGAACTGGTGCCCATATGGGATCCCAGCACGTTCAAGGCGAGGACTACCTCGCACTGGTGTGTTCTGTGTTCTGTGTAGAAAGAAGTAGACCTCTTTGGCGTGATATTACTTGTTGTAAAAATGAGTGTATATTTGTTATCAGATACAATGTCATATCCATAGCAGGTCCTTCCAATGTCTGTCACCTTCCCAGGGCCTTTGTGCTCAGAGCTTCCTTGTGTCTTCTCGAAGGCCTTGTTGATTGCTCGGCACTTGGTATAGTAGAAGGAGCCCTAATTTAAATATGTATCCTCAGTTTGCATCAAATGTGTTGTGTTTACTTAAAGGCAGTAGGGTTATGAAATATTTTATACTAGTATTATATAGTGTTTTAATAAATTTTTTTTTAATTATTATTGGAAAGCTGGATATACAGAGAGGAGGAGAGACAGAGAGGAAGATCTTCCATCCGATGTTTCACTCCCCAAGTGAGCCGCAACGGGCCGGTGCGCGCTGATCCAATGCCAGGAACCAGGAACCTCTTCTGGGTCTCCCACGCAGGTGCAGGGTCCCAAAGCTTTGGGCCATCCTCGACTGCTTTCCCAGTCCACAAGCAGGGAGCTGGATGGGAAGTGGAGCTGCTGGGATTAGAACCGGCGCCCATATGGGATCCCGGGGCTTTCAAGGCGAGGACTTTAGCCGCTAGGCCATGCCACAGTGTTTTGATACCACAGGCATAGTATTCTGAAATTACACAGTTTTAAGTAAAATACTGGATTATTTGATCCTTGTTTTCTTTTTAAACAAACATGTATTTATTTATTTGAAAATCAGAAGAACAGAAAGAGAGACGGATTGAGAGAGAGAGGTCATCTAGCCACTGTGTATCTCCCCATGTGGCCCTAACAGCCACGGTTGGACCAGGCCAAGCCAGGAGTTAAGAGCTCCATCTTGGTGGGTGCCAGTCCTTGCGTCATCTGCTGCTCTTCCCTGGCCATTAGCACTGAGCTGGGTTGGAGGCAGGACGTTGCTGTTGCAGGTGGTATCTTGATTTGCTATGACACAATACCGGCCCAATCCTTGCTTTCTTTACCTGATAGAAAATGCTGATGTCATAGATTAAATTAAACAAGTTGTTTTACTTCATAGATTCTATAAAATGAGATGTTTTATGCAAGATTGTGCAAGCATAATCACTGTGAAACTGCATAAGTTGTTTTATGTGAGGGATAAGAATAGTCAATATGCATTGAACGTGTTGTTTTCATTTTTGCAGTAAAATTTACTGCCTCAGTAGTAGTGAGGCTTTAAGATGAAGTAGCTGGTGCTGCTTTAAAAGTATGCTGCTTCAGTAATCCATTCTAAAGTAATAAACATACTTCCTATATTTAATGGACCTTCGGGAGTTACACAGAACAGAAGCTAATTTATAGTTGTTTCTTAAGCAAAGTTTTCCCAATAGGATATCTCGAGCATGTTTTAGATTGTTTTATGTTCCTAAATTTACATACTTTGGATTTTTTTTCTTAAAGGTTTTACAACATTGCAGAAGTTCCTTCAGACCATTCTGACCCAGATAATATAAAATATCGTTTATGACAGGATTTCCTTTTGTGATAAGGGTTATTAATGTTATTGTAGGAGGTGAATGCCCAGGCTTTATTCATCATGAATTCCATTGAACAGGCAATGAAGGGGCTTAGGGAGGGGGAGGCTTCCTGTACACTCATTCATTCACATTTTGACTTCTGTTATTACATACATCTTTGGTTTTGTCATCTTTCTTTCATTTTTTTTAAAGATTTATTTATTTTTATTCGAAAGGCAGATATACAGACAGGAGAGACAGAGAAGATCTTCCGTGCGATGATTCACTCCCCAAGTGGCCGCAACGGCTGGAGCTGAGCCATTCCAAAGCCAGGGGCCAGGAGCTTCTTTCTGGCTCTCCCACGCGGGTGCAGAATCCAAAGGCTTTGGGCCATCCTCGACTGCTTTCCCAGGCCACAAACAGGGAGGTGAATGGGAAGCGGGACTGCCGGGATTAGAACAGACACTGATATCGGATCCCGGCGAGGACTTTAACTGCTAGGCTATCACGCTGGGCCCGGTTTTGTCATCTTTCCATGCCTCCATTTTCTGGAAAGTTTTTTCTTTTTAATTTTTAAAAATTTTATTTTTATTATTATTATCATTATCATTTTCTGATACAGTTCCATAGGCTCCTGGTACTTCCCTTATCCCAGCCCCAATCTTCCCCCTACCTAGTTCCTGTATATCATTACTAAAGTATAGTTCTTCATACACAGTCATATGTCCATCATTGCAGGCATGGACAATGGCAGAGAGTCCAGCATCCTATTGTCAAGATATAGTAAACAGTTTCATTATAAGTCCATCTTTGTCTGGAAGTAGAAATGCATACTACATTGTATCCTCACATCTGGATGTTAGTCTCCATTTCACAGCTACTGTACATCCCCTCAAATGAAAAGTCATAATACAAAATCACCAATAGGAAGAAAAACAGAAATTTACAATGCCATGAAGTTAAATAACGTGTTACTAGATATGACAGTCTCCATTACACAGCTACTATACATCCCCTTACATGAAAAGCCACAAAACAAAATCAACATCAGGGAGAAAAAAGAAATTAACACACCATGAAGTTAAATAATGTGGTACTAAATGACTAACGTGTAGCTGAAGAAATGAAAATCAAGAACCGTCTTGCAGAAAATGATGCTACCGTATGATCTATGAGTCATTGAAGAATTTAGTCAGAAGAAAGTGTTTTGAAGAGATGAAACTAACAGAAAACAACAAAACCCATTCGATATAGTTTCTGCTGATTTTTGTTGGTGAAATGTGTCTCTTCTAGACAATAAGCAGATGGGTTTTGTTTCTTAATCCAGTCTACTAATCTATGACGTTTGACTGAGCTTAAGCCATTTACATTCAGGCTTAATATGTATGGTTGGTACTTTGGTCCTGTCCTTCTAGGATTGGGTTGTTCATTGGTTTAGTCTTCTGTTGTCATTTTACTGGGATCTTCTTCCCATTTGCCTTTGGTTTTGGTAGGTGCTATTCCTCTTCTCTGTCAAGACAGAGAACATCTTGAAGTATCATTTGTAGGGCAAGTTTGCAAGAGGCAAATTCTTTTAACTTTTCTTTACTGTGGAAGAATTTTATTTCTTTTTCCAAGACAAAAGAAAGCTTTGCTGGATATGTTATCCTAGGCCGACAATTTTTTTCTTTTAGAATCTGGAATATGTCACTCCATTCTCTTCTTGCCTGTAGAGTTTCCTGTGAGAGGTCTCCTGTGAGTTTAATTGGCATTCCTTTATATGTCAGTTGATTTTTTTCATGTGCACATTTAAGGATCTTTTCCTTATGTTCAATTGAAGAGAGCTTGATGATCATGTGTCTTGGTGAAGATCGCTTTTGATCAAGCCTGTTGAGAGTTCTGTGCCCCTCCTGGATGTTGTTTCCCAATTCTTTCTCTAGATTAGGGAACTTTTCCTTTATTATTTCATTAAATATATTTAATGAAAGAAACCAGTTTCTCTTTCTGCACTTACTGAGACTCCCATAACTCTTATATTTAGCCTCTTAATAGTGTCTTTCAATTGAATACTTTTTTGGCCTGATCCAGATCTGTTTCCAGCTTTTTGTTTGTTTCCTCCTGATGACAAGAAATATCTTCCAGTTCTGAGATTCTTTCTTCTGCTTGCTTCATTCTATTTTGGAGATTCTCCACTGTACTTTTAATTTGCTCCACTGTATTCTTCATTTCTAATGTATCAGCTTTCATTTGATTCATTCCCAGTGTGACATATTCCTTAAATTCCTTGAACACCTGCTTTATGTGCTTCTCATTGTTGATCAGAAGCTTTATGATGAGTTTTCTGAATTCTTTGTCCCCCATTTTCTCGGTGTCTTCCTCAGTTAACTCTGAGACTGGCATAGGGTTTTGTTCCTTTGCAGGGGCGTCTTGAGTAATATTCATTGTGCCTTTGTGTCTTCTTTTGCTCTTGGTCATTGTACTTCTGGTTAGCAGAGTCTTCTCCTTGGGGCAGGTTTCTAAGCTTTGTCACCCACAGGTCTATAGTTTGATTTTACTTGTTGCAGTTGGTACCCAGCTCTTTGCTTGTAGCCAATTGTGCCACTCCCTCCAGCAAGTTCCAGGTCTGGGTTCTTATGTTAGGTTTCCACCATGTTCTCTGTAGCTGCAACTCCTGGCTCACCACTCTCCTGCTCTCCGTAAATCTGAAGTGTCTTCCCAATAAAAATATTTGTTTTTATTTAAACTAAAAAAAAACTATCAAAATGTGTCATCTTAACCATATTTAAGTGGTGTCAAGTACACTTGCAGTATTGTAAAAAAAAAAAAAAAATCTCCAGAACTTTTGCATGTTGCAAAGCTGAAACTCCACACCTGTTAGTGACTCTTGCCTCCTGTCTCTTTCCCCAGTCCTGGGAGACCTGACTCAGACCAGACAGCATCTGCCCTTAGTTCCATGAGCAGAGTGCCCTCAAGGTTCCTCTTGGTTGTAGCATGCAACATGATTTCCTTTCTTTTCAATTTAATTTGTATTGTGTTAATTGAGAGAAAAAAAAAGAGCAAGAGACAGACATGAGAGAGAGCCCAGGCCTACTGTGTGGACGGGAGGGACCCAAGTACCAAGGCCCCACCAACGTGTGTGGGCTCTGGTGTGATAACCAGGAGGCCAGATGCCTGAGCCTGAGGCTCTTCCTTCCTTCTGACTGAATCATTCTCCACTATGTACACCACAGTTTTTGTTATTGGAGACTCAGATATATGGAGAGAAGGCGATACAGAGAAAGACCTTATGGCTGCTGATTCACTCACCAAATGGCCACAATGGCCAGAGCTGAGCTGATCCGAGGCCAGGAGCCAGGAGCTTCTTCTGAATTTCCCTTGTGGGTGCAGGTCCCAAGGATTTGGGTCATCCTTTACTGCTTTCACAGGCCACAAGCATGGAGCTGAATGGGAAGTGCAGCAGCTGGGATACGAACTGGTGCCCAATGCTTGTAAGCCAAGGATTCAGGCCAGTAGGCTATTCACTGGACCCCACACATTGTTTATGAAACTGTCTGTTCAAGGTTGTTTGTGCCAAGTAAATGTTCTTTAAACTTATACCAAGTACTTGGTAGAAGAAATACAGTAGAATAATTGAAATAAATTGCATTTCAACTATTGCATAATATTCCAATAGAGTTGTTTCAGGGTGGGCATCTGGCCACGCATGAAAATAAATAAGTCTTAACAATAAACAAACAGAAAACACCACATGGAAACCATGTCTCAGTGTGCGTGGGTTCAATTCCTGGATCTGTTCCCGGGTGATGGTTAAAGTCGTTGGGTCCCTGCCAGCAGTGTGGGAGTCCTGGCTGGAGTTCTGGCTTCCACCTTCTGCTTGGCTAAGCCTGAACAGCTGCAGATATTTGGGGAGTGAACCAGTAGATGGGAGCTCGCTCTTCTTTCAAATAAACGGGATTTAAGACATTTTAAAAAAGATATTCTGATTTTTTTTAAGCATCATTTTACATCAGAGATAAAGATTACATGAACTTTTCTTCATGTTGTTTTTAGACATTCCTTCTTTAGTTTCTGGCTTTTTGGCAAGTACACTGCATTCATTATGATAGATGATCTGTGATGATCTGTGTTATCATTAAGGGGAATTTTAACATCCATTATTTGCACTCATAAGATGTCTGCTGCTCAAAAGCCTTTTTGGGGGGCTAACAATCTCAACACAACCTGTACATACATTTATTTTTTTAATATACTTGACTAGTAATTTATGATCAGTTTCACTCCTAGTGAAGTCAGATACAGGATTGACTTTTGTAAGTTCCGGAGAATAAACTTTTGACTTGTATAAAGATCACATTTGTTCTCATACTACTTTCAAAATATGATAGTCAATGAAACATAATCATGTTGGTTAAAACATAAGATAATGCTTTCAATATTATAAATAAGAAATTCTTTGATGTTCCAAGTATGATAAATAGAAAAGTTTAAGTATTGCTAAAATTTAGCTGCAGGAAAAAAAGATGAGCTAAGAACATTATTTTTCAAAGGATAAGGGACCCCAGTTTTCCTTTAACTGTTCCCTGTGTTGTCAAAATTTATGGTACTTGATTGCTTATGTTTATTTTGTTCTCAACGAGTGAATTTTTAGAGACATTAAATTTGACCACTTATCTTTCTAATACCAAAAGTGTCATCTGCTTCCTCCTATTTTATTCAGATAATAAATTACAGGTAATAATTATATCCTACACATGGATAGGATTTGAGGTAACATCTCTATAGAGTTAAACAAATAAATCTAAAGAATAGTAATGACTTAATCATTAGGTAAAATTTTTTCAGTTGATATTCTTAAACTTAAATAAAATTTAGCTCTATTGACTTTGCAATTTATCAGCCACACTGTTCTAAGTGACAAGAACTCAGGATACCAAAATGAAGACCAACTCTTCATTTTTCAGTTTGTCTTCATTTAGTTCAACTAAACACATAGTTTAAGACCATAGTGAAATATCTTGCATCTTTATGTAAGTTTTAAATTTATAGTAATTTTATTCCCCATTTCAACCTTAAAATATTCGGTATACTATTTAAAGTTTTTCTTACAAAGAAAGAACTCTTTTGAGAATCTTTTTGCTTTTTTTTTTTTTTTAAGGATTTAGTTCTTTTTATGTGAAAGGCAGTGAGAGAGAGAGATCTTTGATCTGTTGGTTGACTCCCCAAATGGCTGGTCCAGACCAAAACCTCTTAGAGCTTGGGACTCAATCTGGACCTTCTGCATGGGCAGCAGTGGCCCTAGTGTCTTGGCTGTTTCCACTGCCTTCCCAAACGTATTTGCAGGTTGTTGGCTTGAAAGTAGGACAGCAAGGACCTGACCTTGTGGTTGTATGGAATGCTAGCTTACTGCACCATCCATAACCCCTGTTCCAAGAGTCAGTCTTGTTTTAACATGTAAATCTAGTTTTCAACTTCCTGTTTAGATTGTTAGTAAATTTTTATCATAGTTCTTGAAATTAAGTTAGATAATTCAGAGATTTGATTTTTCAGGCAGTGGGCATTGATAAAGTAATCTGCTGTTTTGTGAATTCACACTTTTCCATCTTTTATTCCCTGTATTAGGTGCAGGTCCAGAAGCTTTGTGACATTTGCAGCTCAGTTGTGACATCATAAACCCTTCACCCAGAAGCCTAGCTGCGGGCTGGAGCTGATCTACCAGTGCTGGTCACATCTGAGTTACAACATTGTGAGGTTGTACCTGTTGCAAGTGTCATTAGCAGTACATTGAAAAATATATACATATATACATTATTGCAAAGCCAACTGAGGCTGTCAATTGCATCATCTTAATATTTCTTTCACTTAACGACTTTGTACGTGGGGCTTTCAGTGGATGTGGTGGCATCAGCATAATCTATGTTTCAGGCATCCTACAGAAGAGGACTACTCTTCAGGGGATTTGGAAGAAAAGGTAAATTATATCTAGACTTGCTTCTACACACTCCCAATGAGTTACAGCAAGTACAAAGTATGACATGTACCCATTTCATGTATTTTCTATTGCTTTTTGAGTAGCTGCCTACGTAATGAACGGCATGGAATGAATATACTCATAGCTGTGACTTTGTCCTCTTCTGCATGGCTTTGGCATAAATGTTCCCTCACAGCAGCTGTTGATGGCAAATCGCCTCCTCCATGCCCTGCCCTCCTTAGGCTACTCAGACCTTGTCACTTTCTAGTCGCTTATGCTTCATTTTTTTTTTTTTTTTCCTCTCAAGAGATGAGAACTGTCCCAACATCTCTGTATTGTTTTCATCTATCTCTGGCTCTTGGGCGGCCAGGGACTGACTTCTTTGGCTCACGCCAAATCCCCTTTGTTCTATTCTGGTCGATGACAGGCTCCGGAAAGTATTTTGAGTGAATGAAAAGCTGAGTTAATTTCTAAGTGTGATGTGTTTCTGTAAGCATTTTGCTTATAACCATCTTGGGGTATTGGGGTTTGGCCTAATAAGCCAGATGCTCTTGAAGACACCTGCATCCCCTTGTAGTTGCTGCATTTGAATACTCCCGCTCTGCATTCCAGTTGTGGTGGTAATGGCACAGCCTGGGACGCAGCACATGTTAGCTCAAGTGTCTGATTCCTGCCAACCCTGTGAGAGACTCAGAGTGAGTTCCCAGCTCCTGACCTGGCCCAGTCTCAGCAGTTACAGACGTTTGGAGTGTGAACTAGCAGATGGACATTTTCTCATTTCTTTGTGTCTGTCTGTCTTTGTGTCTGCCTGTCTGTCTCTTTCTCTGCCTTTCAATTAGATATCAAAGAATATTCATGTTTTTGAAAAAGCTGTTATATTCTTCCCTATTCTAACTGGGTGTGTGGGAGGCCTAGATTTCTTCCATATACCAACTAAAACAATGTATTGCCACAGATTTCAGTGCAGAATTAAATGAGAATGTTGCCATCTTTGGTTAAGCCAGACGTTAAAGGAACTCATAAAAATGTAAAATGAGTCAGCATTGTGGCATGGCAGGTAAAGCCACCACCTGAAACTCTGGGATTCTATATGGGAACTAGTTTGTAACTTCTTATCCATATTCTGCTCATGACTTGGAAAAGGAGTGGAGTGCAGTCCAAATGTTTGGGTCCCTGCCACCCACATGGGAGACCCTGATGAAGCTCCTGGCTCTTGGCTTCAACCTGACTCATCCCTGGCTGTTGTAGCCTTCTGGGGAGTGATGCAGTAGATGAAAAATATCTGTCTCTCCCTTCCTCTCTGTAAGTCTGACTTTCAAATAAGATCCTTTTTTGTGTGTGTATGTGTAAAATAGTGCAACTCTTCTCATGTAGTATCTGATTTTGAAAAACTTTTTCATGAAATGTTTATGTGTGTTATGGATTTATGAGTGATTTACGCCATCCAGGTCCCCCACATTAGTGGCACTGGCCCCAGCACTCGGGCCACCCTCTGCTGCTTTTCCCAGACTACTGGCAGGAAACTAGATCAGTACACAACAACATCCATATGGGATGCTGGCACTGCACATAGCATTTTGCCTGCAGTGTGCTGGCCCCAGGTACTATTATTTTTGAATTAATCAATTAAGTACTTAAAAATTATCCCAGTTTTAATTACTAATATGGTAAATATCAATAGGGAGGACCAGGAGTGTGCTGTTTTGTATCAACTTATGAGAGCTAACTGTGTTCATCTCTTCTCAACTTTGTGTCCAGTGTCCCTTGTTGGAGGCTTGAAATCTGCCATAGTAGGAGTATAAGGGTACTTCCAAATGTTTGTGGAAAATGTAATTAAGAGATAAGTTTATTATGATGTTAAAAATTTTTTGAAATCCCAGTATAATATTTTAATATGCACTTTCCATAACTTTTTGAAGAACCATATATTTACACCGGAAGTCAGTGGCGGCTGCCCATCAGGGTCCCTGCTTTCCCAGATCCGGTTATTAAATGTTTATTTATACTTTCCCATGTGTAAATTACATAAACAACATCTTCACTACTTTTTAAAGAGTCTGAAGCTATCCTGGGACTAGAAATTTGAGCCTGGGTTGTGTGGAGAGAAAGGAGGGGGTCTCTTTGGGAATCAGCTTATTGAGCACCTCTTTATAATTCAAGTTGCATTTTGTGCTGGGAACATTTGTAGAATAGATCCAATTATTATTATTAGTAGTAGAAGTATTACTATTACTATTGCAATATTGTGGTTAAGTCTGCTGGCTCCATATGGGGTAGTCTTTGGTTTCCCCTGAAATCCGGGATGGCCTACAGCCAGGGTAGCTGAGATGAGCATGCCTCCTGGGCTCTGCATTGGTTGTCTGTACCCTGGTTTCTGTCTGAGATTGTTGTTTTGGCTCAGATCAAGCTGGCACATGCTCTTCTTCTGTATTCAAAGCCTTCCTTACTGTTCAGGCCCATCCTGGTGTCTCTCTTCTGTGCTGCTCTGTCATTCACGTCCCGGGAAATGGGGCAGTTAGTTCCACAGCCTTTGGTGAGCAGTTGTTTCTTTAAGTTAGTTGAACTGATTGTTCTTTCTATCCTACTGGACTTAGTGCAATGCTCAACACATAAATTCTCTTACATGGGGAAAAGATTATTTTGTTTTCAAATTTTCAGATTGCCTGGGAAATGATGGGATGTAAATAAATCCTAACAGTTGTTATAAGCTCAGTTTTTCAATAATTCTCGTAACATATGGATGCAAGCAGATTGGAGATCATTGGTGGTGTTTAAGTGAGGTCACACACAAAGGCCTTGCTATTAGTGTATATGGCTCTCCTGCCACTTGTGACAGAAACTGGTCTGAAGCTATTTTGAGGAAGTCACAATGAGTCATGGATCTGAGTAAACTTAGGCAGAATTTGGAAAATCACGTGAGCCTGTAGGACAGGGCTGTTTGCTTGGGGAAGTGCAGGCATGGTGTTCTGGTAGTAGAGATTACTTTCTTTTGGAGAGCACTCGAGAGTAGCTGGGTAGTGACTGTGCTGTCCTCTCTGTTCACGACTGAGTGATGCTCTGGCTTCCCCAAATCCTGTCCCGAGGCCACATCAGCACCAAGACAGGAACTTTCCCTGGAGCAGAAACACAACAGACTTAAAAGGGCCTGAACTGCCTGTGCCTTTGTGTGTGATTTTGGGGGTTAAAAATTGCTTTAATTACTGCACTCCTGCCTCTGGACTAATGTTAGCATAACATGTGTTGAACATGTAATTCATTGCAAAATAATTCACCACTTTTTAGTTCTAGCTGTGGTTTCTCTTAAGGTAGAAAGGGTAGTTCATGCCTTAGCATAAACCTGGCATTGGCTTCGCTGTTAATGACCGTGAGGTTATAGTGAGGTAGTTTAACTGCTTTAGAACTTTGTGCTTGGAACATTCTTAGCCGCCGAAGCATGGGCACCGAAAGTGAGGAGCATGGGTTCTTTAATATCTGTTACCTCAGAGAATGACTGTTCCAGGACAGTAGCCACCTCCTGTTGGTAAGTACCCTGGCTGGGGCATCACTGCTTAGATGTCCAAAGAACAGGGAAAGAGGCCAGTTGCGATAGTGAGGAGTAGTTCTTGGGAAGAAACACAACAAAAAAGGTCCTGCACTAATCCTCAGTGATGGTCATTTTTACAGGTTTCTGTAGCAGCTGGATCAGGCACCGGGAGAGGCTCTCCAGCCGTTACTCTAGGGCAGTTACCTTCGGGCCAAACTGTGCATGTCCAGGGAGTAATTCAGACACCGCAGATACACACAGGCCAGGTCAGCTTCCTTCCCGCATGGTTGCGTTTGGCATGCTTGAGATGCCTCCTGCTGCTGCTTTTCCTTTATTAATCTGCGAGTCCTTTTTTTTTTTCATCACAAAGCTTTCACTATCAACTTGTAAAATTAGAAATGTGGAAGGATTCCTCTTGCAGGATGAAGTGGCCTGCGCCTTGCTTGGTGAATGGACTTGACGCTCTGAGCGTACTCAGTGAGTCCCTCTCGAAGGGACAGGTGTTGGCGCCTTGGCACCACTCTGTGCTAAGATGCAGGTTTCTTTAGCAGAGCTCCATGTTGGCTCCCAGAAATGTTGTGAATGGTTCTTTAGAAAGAGGTCTGAAAAATACCATAGTATCAAGAGAAGGGCCTTGATGGTGTTTTCATAGATAATTTGAATTCAGTATGTCTAACCTGTAGAAAGCCAACATATGTTGTTGTCTTTTTGGTGTTAGATTCATATGCTGAGCATGTGGCTCAGATGACAGCTTGGTTTTTGTGAGTGTTGGACTGGGGACCCATAACTGTATATTATTAGTTAAGATTATTAAGGATAGCCTTACATCCTTCACGCTTCTTGATAGCACATTTTTTTTCATCAAGTGGTATAAGTTTTTAAGTATGCATGTTAAAAACATACTTTTCTTACTTATTAAATTCATTTTTCCCCCTCTGTCTTAGGGTTAATTACTTAAACCAGTGAAATCGCTTGAACCCAGTTGGAAAAATCTGTGGGGTAAATGGAGGTGCTTATGTTTCTTTTCTTTTTTTTTTTTTAAATTTCATTTTATGACAGTTTCATAGGCTCTAGGATTCTCCCAACCTCTCCCTGGACCCTCCTCCACCTGTTTTTATTATTATTTCAGTTGCTTATGCTTTGTGTTGTCCCTTTCCCATGTGTCGTATTTGATCCCAGCCCGAGACCATGGGCTGTAGCACGGGGTTGCAGGTGGCCAGTCCCCATGATGTCAGAGCTTGGTCGTGTTCTCAACACAGCTGTCTTTTCCTGTGTTGCTCAAAGGTGTAGGAATAGCTCTCATCATTATTTTTGTTTTCTGGGCTGATCCTTGATTCCAAGAACTTCTCTTTGAAATTATGAAACAAGAAAGTCTTCCTAATCTCTTTTTGGTCGTGTGACTTTTATTGAGAAGTAGTTATCTCAGTCTCTACTTCGAACCTGGCTGGTTTTTGGAAGAGTCTTACATTCTTACATTTCTTAAACAGTCCTACTTTTAGCATACAAATGTTAAATTCTTGTTAATTTGATTGCTTTTGCAGAGATACACATTTAAGGAATCTTGACCTAGATTTCCTAACCATTGAACAACGGGTAAATCATGTTCTCAGCTTCCACCTTTCTAAGATGGGGGAGATGATAGCCTGCCTCCTGTCATGCTTATGATTAGGTGTGACAGATGTGTGTCAAGGTGAGGGCACATGACTGTCTAATGCAACCAGGAAATTCAGTAATTTCCATGTGCTACCATGTGGGGTGTCTGTGATGAGAGCTGCATGGCCATTACACAAAGAGGGGCACAGAACCCCATCCTGGTGCTTTAGGAATTACATTTTCTTGCTTGTACTTTTGATAATAGTTCTTCCCATTTTGCAAATCACATTCTCACATAATTATAATGTTAATAAAAGTGACCATTGTAAACTCAGCCACCCCAGGCCCTGAAGAGTAGAATGAGCAGGAATACTAATGGCAGGTGTGTATTGTACAGATTCATTCCTATAGTTTTCTTTTATATATATATATGTATGTATGTATGTATGTATATATATTAAAGGTTTATTTATTTTTATTGGAAAGTCAGATATACAGAGAGGAGGAGAGACAGAGAGGAAGATCTTCCATCCGATGACTCACTCCCCAAGTGAGCGCAATGGCTGGTGCTGCGCCGTTCTGAAGCTGGGAACCTCTTCCGGGTCTCCCAGACCATGCAAGGACCCAAAGCTTTGGGCTGTCCTCGACTGCTTTCCCAGGCCACAAGCAGGGAGCTGGATGGGAAGTGGAGCCGCCGGGACCAGAACCGGCGACCACATGGGATCCTGGCGCGTCCAAGGCGAGGACCTCAGCTGCTAGGCCACACCGCCGGGCCCCCTATAGTTTTCTTTTTAAGATGACCGAATTATTGCATCAGCACTTGACATGGAAAATGAAATCATACCAAGAACTTAGATCCTTTGAAGGAGAAGCTCCATCAAGCCATCACTTGCTGCTTGTTGGTAATTCCTAACTTAGCTCCTTCAGTGTTTTGGGGGCCTAGTACCTAAGTTGAAGACCAGGCTCAGAATAGTGTTATTATTTTGAAGAGAACGGAGAAACTGAGGTGTGTTTTTCTGCCTTGAGCACTTCCTGCTGCATTTACAAGGGCATTTTCGGGTTTAGGAAGTGTATGCGTTGTCTCTTGATGTCCTGGCACTGCTGGGATTTGTTATCCAGCCCACGGACTCCCACATACGTGTTTGACAGAAAACATGCCTGTGTTGGTGTCTCCCTTCCTGAGTCTGGGGGACTCTTTCCAGCACAGATCCACTGTATCCTGTTGCTGTGTGCTCTCCACAGAGTTCTCCAACCATCACTTTTTGAGTGAGGGAGATAATTATATATATTTTATTTTATGATGCATTTCAGAAAATCTTATATTATAGGTAGCAACAATTGCAGAGACAGATGAGTCTACAGAACCGGAAGGCATAATTGATTCTCATAAACGTAGAGAAATTCTTTCACGAAGACCCTCTTATAGGTGAGTTAACTCAATTTGTTGCTGAAATGATACTTTTTCACAAATGATAGAATAATTACACATCAAAGCAGTTATTCTTTGATAGATTTCCTAAGTCTCATCCATGCATTTTACTTATTATGTTGTTACACTATGTTTTAGAAAAATACTGAATGAACTTTCCTCTGATGTGCCTGCTATTCCCACGATTGAAGAAGAAAAATCAGAGGGAGAAGGAACGCCGCCTAACATCGCTACCATGGCTGTGCCGACTAGCATATATCAGACTAGCACGGGGCAATACAGTATGTATGCTGCAGTTCCCTATGATACGCTGTTAGTTCTTAGTCCTCTCTAGTGACATTAGGTACCACAGTACCCTAGGCCACATGCTAGTGCTCGGTCCTGTGACACTGTGGGCCACTGAGCCCCACGACACCTGCTGGCTCTCGGTCCTCTGGTGACATGGGCCACAGTTCCCTGAGGCAGCTCAGTGCCATGTGTCCTGTAGTTCAGCATGGTCCAGTGCTAGTTCTGACTCCTACTCAGTGATACTGTGTACTGCAGCTTGCTATGATACAGTGCTGAGCCTCCTCTGGTGGTATTCCATGTCGCAGTTCCCTGTGACTCAGCGCTGTGACTCCAGGCCCCTCTAATGCAATTTATGACGTAGTCCATTACGGTCCAGTGCTAGTTCTAAGTCCTCTCTGGTGACATCACATACTGCAGCTCCCTGTGGCACAGTGCTAGCTCTTAGTCCACTCTGCTGACATCATTGTTTTCCGGTGACATCCTGTGCTGTAGTTCCTTATGACACAGTGTTAGCTCTGGTCCCTCTAGAGGTGCTCACGCTGTAGCTCATCGTGGCACAATGCTAGTGCTGTGTCTTTGCTGGCATTCTGTGCTGCAATGACTCTGGCACAGTCCTAGCCCCCAGTCCATCCAGTGACGTGCACAGCTCAGGAGATGACATGGTGTCATTCCATTTTTATCACTATCTGAACTGTTAGCAAATGAAAATATATGTTAACAAATTGAAAGATCTGTACTGACAGCTGTCATATACTTTTGAAAAGTAAAGTTTTTTTTTAATTGGTTGAGTATAAAAAATATGGGGTAAAAAATAAAGGGCATATCTTTTCTATTTATATGTTTATATCCATTTCTGGGAACAGTTTAAAACAGTATTATCTTTACAATGCATGCACACATAAATGTCTTGCTGGATTTTGTTGCCAGCAATTACTTAAATTATACTAACTAATCTCAAAGATACCTCTGTTTTCTAAATTATGTCTTAAATGTAATTGATTTCACTATTCTCTACTGTGTTAATTTATGCTGCAGCTTTTCCTTGCTGAAAATGGAAAAGAATTGAAGCTAGCAGTTAAACAGATAATTTTATTTGAAATTTTACGCACTGAATGCTCTAAATAAACAAATATATTCACATTTAGTCTTGTGCATCTTACTGGAGTGTTAATTCTGTACTTTTTGCTCTGATTACAGCACTAGTTCTTTTTTCATGTTAAGAATATTTGATACATAAAAATAGTGAAAATAAAGCTGGCTAGAAAGACAAAAAGGAGAAAAAGGACAAGGAAAAAAAATTACTTAGGTGTTACAGTGTATATAATATTCAGTACTGTGGTTGAGGTCTTAGATATATTTTTATCTAAGAAAAAAATCTTAATTTAAGACATGGCTATTAAAACAAGCTATTAGTTTTAATATGTAGGAAGATCTATGCGTTAAATGTAAAATTTAATATGTATTCTTTGAGTTTGTTGTAGAAATTGTCTTGTGGTAGAGGTAGGTTTGCAATCTACTCAATCTAATTCTGCTTTGTCATCTGAGTAGCCCCTCCCATGACACCTGTTAGAATTGGGTGTAACTCATTCCCAGCCTTTTCTGGACGCTGAGTGGACATGTCTAAAATGAGAAAAAGGAATACTCTACTCTCTTTAAGAACTGGACCTTGGAGCTTTACGTTGATTTCTCTCTCATTCTCTTGTTCACATGCTTTTGTCTGGCCCACTGGACGTATGTGGTAGGATGTTGGAACGAACACCTGATTTTGCTGGCTGCCGTGGCTCTGCACTGCACCACACCAGTCACTGTAGTGCTGAATGCCCGCCACCTAGTTGCCCAAAGGCACAGGCTGTGTTCAAGTGGCTCCCGGCCACCCAGCGCTGGACTGGAGAAGCTTCCTCCTTTTACCCCAGCAGTGTCACATAGAAGGTTCTTGTTTTCCCCGTGTATTGTGGATGTGGCAGTTCCCGCTGAAATCATGCTAAGCCTTCTTCCAGCTTGAGGCCCATCTCAGGTGCTGTCCTCTTACCTCCTTGGCATTCCTCAGTGCTGCTCAGGAATTCTGACAGAGAGAAAGAGGATGTGGGTGCTGTAGGTTGATATACCTGGACTGTTAGCAGAAATTTGAAATATTCATGAAAGCGTAGGGGATTGAGAGAATGTCAAAGCAGAGACAGCGTTGGGGAAGGGGGCCCTGTTCCTGTCACGGTTGGTTCAGTAACCAGAGCCAAGAGCTTTCCTTTCCAGTGTCTGTTTTCAGTCTTTGAGGTAGGAAGGATAGCCAGCTGCCAAGTTCAGAGGTCGGTGTGAGGACAAAAAAAAAAAAAAAAAAAAAGAGGGAGAAAGTAGGGGGAAAAGGCCATGCTGCTATTGACAGGAGACTGGAGTGCACATTAGAAGTCGCATAGTCTTGTTCCTTCTCATTCAGCCTGCCTCTGGGGACCACTGTGATGTCCTTACCCTGGTGGGGCATAAACTCCATTCACTCTGTGTGGGAAGAGGAGAGGCAGGCGTGGTGGCGGACAACTGGAAAAGGCATATCTGGAAAGCAGGTGTTTAGCCTTGCCGCCTAAGAGGTTAAGGGCTGTTTCTCACAGGTGTCTCCTTTGGGGTGTGAAGGATGATCCTAGAAGACTGAGAGAGACGTCATGGTGGTTCTGTGTAGGCTCTAGGTAAAACAAAACAAAAAACGGGGCGGGGGGCAAACAGCCACACCTTTGTGCAAAATGCACTTTCTGATATTTGTATATGTTCATTTAGCTATTTGCTCCATTCCAAAAGTGATTACTAACCAGGAGACATGTACTGTAATTAGAAGTGTATTTCCATACATGTATGTCTTCATCGATCATGTTTCTTACTAGGAATAATAACAAAATGTAATAGCTAAACATCTAGAAGTAGAAAAATTTCTGATATAATTTTCTCTTTAGAAGAAAGGAGTTTGTTTTATACTAGAACTTCTGTGTATTGTCTGTGGGTTTTTTTGAGACCCTTTAATAACATTTTTTTAAAAAATTGTTTAGGTTTATTTCCCTAACTTTTATCTATGGGTGTCTTTCCCCCAGTCTTAGCTTTTTGTTTTCTTTTTACAAACATTGATATTTTATTACTTTTAATTTAGAATAATGCATTTAGCTGGTGTGAAAGCTAAATTAAAGCAAAGTTATAGATACTCAATTTTCCCATATATAACTTTATTTACTTATTCATTTTAAATATCTGTTTGTTTATTTGAAAGGCAGAGTTACAGAGGGAGGGAGATACAGAGAGAAAGAACTTTCATCTGCTGGTTAACCACCCCCCCCCCCCATAACTGCAGGGCTAAAAGTCAGGAGCTTAAAATGTCTTCTGGGGCTCTTACATGGGTAGCAAGGGACCCAAACACTCTGGCAGGGCTGGTTTGAGTCCCAGCTACTCAGCTTTCAGTGCTGCTTCCTGCTCTGACATGTGTGGGGAAACAGCGGAAAATGGCCAAGTGCCTGGGCCCTGCTACCTACTAGGTCCTGGCTCATAGCTTCACCTGGCGCAGACCTGGCTGTTGCAGCCATCTGGGGAGCGATCAAGTGGATGGAAATCTATCCACCTCTTCCTCTCTGTGTTGTCCTAGCGTTCAAATAAATACATTGTTTTTAAAAAGAATAACAATATGTAATCAAGTGAAAAAAGACCTTAGAGGAAATTTTAACTGAAATACACTTTGTCATTTAATCATGGATTCTTCTTCTTTTTTTTTTTTTTTAATTATTATTGGAAAGCCGGATATACAGAGGAGGAGAGACAGAGAGGAAGATCTTCCATCCGATGTTTCACTCCCCAAGTGACCGCAACGGGCTGGTGTGCGCCAATCCGATGCTGGGAACCAGGAACCTCTTCCGGGTCTCCCACGCGGGTGCAGGGTCCCAAAGCTTTGGGCCGTCCTCAACTGCTTTCCCAGTCCACAGGGGAGCTGGATGGGAAGTGGAGCTGCCGGGATTAGAACCGGCGCCCATATGGGATCCCGGGGCTTTCAAGGCAAGGACTTTAGCCTCTAGGCCACGCCGCCGGGCCCAATCATGGATTCTTTTTTCAGTATTCTGCCCTTTGAAGCCCATCTTTCTTGTCATCTCTGTTGATAATACAGGATTTTAAAATGCACGTTTTTTTTGTTCAAATTTGTTTTACCAAAATGCTTGAATTTTCATCTTGTAAGTAACATTCCGCTTACTTGAACGATATTCACAGCTATTGGAGAGAAGTGTTCAGTGGCAGTGAGTTCTGGAAATAGCAGGTTTCTAAGCAGAGGTTTGGGTCCTAGAATTGCTTTAGAATTTATAGCCTGGACTAGTTAATGCGATGCCATGCTGGTTACCATGTTACTTTGGTAGGTGAGGAAAACACATTTGAGTGAACAATGGCTTATACTCTGAACAGACACACTCTCCTAGTTTAAGGTCATTGTGTCTACTATGCCTCCCATAAGTGTTAAATCACATGCTTAATTATGGGATATGGCCAATCTTAGACTTCAACAAACAAGCAAACAGTTTAGTTGGACAGCTTTTAAGTTAAATTCTACGTGAGCAGAGAGCATCGTAGCAAGCTTGAAGAACCATGGGAATTGAACTGAGCCTTAACTGTTGTTTAATCTAGCTGCTCAATTTTAATTCTGTTTGTATTATTTTATGAGACTGTCTTATTTATCTTATGATTAAGGGTCCATATAGGAAAATAAAGTGAAGTACACAGATAATCGAAGTTAAAAGACGCTTCAGTTTGAGTCTTAGTATTGTAGACGCCTCATTGTCAGCAACAAAGGGCATAAGCCTCTACCATCTCAGCTGCTTGGTCAGGCCAGGAAAGCATGAATACAAAAGAGAGTAACACTGGTGGGAAATATAGAGGTTTCTCATTTTCTTTGATCCATAATGGTCTTGATGTGGACCAGTGGCTTTATTTTAAAATGATGGTCTGGGACTTGTCTCAACAGACACCTGTCATCTGGGGGAGTGGGAAGTAGGGAGTGCAGGAGGAAAAGGATGACTGGGCAGCAGGAATGTGTGACAAAAAGATTATCTACTTTTATGTTTGCTGGAAAATTTCCCTAACTTTTTCACAATTCTGAGAGGATATATTTGGATTCATTTTACTTCCATCTTATTTTTCCTCTAGTACTTAACTTATGTTGTGTGATTTTTGAATATTCTGAAACTTTAGGAAGTTTTTTCTCAAATACACACAGGCCCAAAGGATCCTGAAAGCACTGGGCAGTCTTAGTATATTCAAACCACAGAGGACCTTGTCAACGGGAGGGTCCTCTGCCATCTGATGTCCAGATCTGGAGACCTTTGCCGAAGAGGATCAAAGGTTGGCCAAAAGACAAAACTGCACGCAGACGCGTTTTCTCCCGCAGCCGGCTTGTACGTCTGTGCATGCACACACACATGCGTTCAGCTTTTGTTTTCCAGATCTGGTTGTGTAAGGACAAGAGAAATGGATTCTTGATAAGCCAGCTGTTCATAGTATGAAAGAAAAAAATTTGGTTTGAATTTGGGGAAAATATTATTGAAAAGGGGAAAAAAGGAAAGGGAAAGAGAGAGAGAGAGAGAGAGAGAGAGAGAGAGAGAGAGAAGAAAGGTCAGTTGGTAGGTGCCTGCTTTGTGCCTCCTGCCCTTGGTGACAGCTTCTTTCACCTCAGCTTAACAAGTCCAGAGTTGGGTAGTTGTGTTAGTGTTGATTGAATAGCTGAGGCCTGTCACTGCAGTTGGAGACCTTCTGGACTCCTTGTTTGTGATGTGGTCTGTCTTTGAGCACATGTCGTCATTCCTGCATTTGTCTGCAAAGCCTGCTCAGTGCTGGTTCTGTGTGTGTGTGTGAGAGACTCCCTGTACTCGTGCTGTCTTTGGCTCTTCCTTCTAAACCATGGAGTCTGTGAACTCTAACTAGTGTCAATCCAAAATACACCTGCAGATATAAGGCAGCTCATAAGATTCGTTCACATGAGACTTGAAGATGCAAAAATCTCTTGCCCTTTTCTTACTATGAGAACTGGATGCTACCGAAACCCTGGACGTCTTTGGAGGGTTTGTGGTGTAAAAGCATCCTGTTTTTAGATAGACCATTCACTAATGGTCCAGGCAAGACAGATGAAACTGTGAAACCTTATGTCAGAGCCCTGACAATCTACTAACTCTTTCCATTGTTCTGAAAGCTTTAACTATCAGATTACTATCCAGCTGCGTCTCGGCTTAGCCGTCCTTGGAGATGTTTGAGAAAGACTTGGAAATGTTTTAAGCATTAAGTGTTCTAGTAAGGCATATCTATGACTTCTCTGTGTTACTCTGGCCATGTGGTTCTTGAATCTTTATTGTAAAAGTAACTAGTTTATGTGTAATTTTTTCTTTTTTTAAGGAGACATCAGTTCTGCAGACTCTACTGTTGAAAACCCTCAGTTGTTATCTTTATGATATACAGACCTTTGAGATATGTTAAGCAGTACTTAATTGTCTATGAGAGTGAAAATTTAAAACAAAACACTTGTTCAGTTACTCTGAAAACTCTAATATGTTAATTCAGTGACACGACTGGACATTTTGTATGACAAAATTTTTCCACTGAGTTGCCTTGCAAGATCTACTCCAGCTTAACACTTTATATTTCTGAGAGAATGGAGAAACTGAAGAAGTAGGGCCCTTTCCCTGCTTGCTTCTCCATTCTCTTCTTAAATAATTCAATATGCTGGATGTCAGGAAAAAGGAAAACTCTGTGGTATATATGGAGTTGCAAAAATTCTGGTTGTAAAGTGTCTAGAAGTATTGCTATGTCAGGGTGTTGTCCCACATAGAAACTGATGTCCCTTGTCCGTTCAGCATAAAGTGAGAAGCCAGTGTGATAAGTAGACCCAGAGTATATTCCTCCAATGTGGGATTAATACTGAAATCTCTAATATTTCTTTTCTTTTTCTGTTAAGTTGCTATAGCCCAAGGTGGAGCAATCCAGATTTCTAACCCAGGAACTGATGGTGTTCAGGGACTACAGGCATTAACAATGACAAATTCAGGAGCTCCTCCACCAGGTGCTACAATTGTACAGTATGCAGCACAATCAGCTGATGGCACACAGCAGTTCTTTGTCCCAGGCAGCCAGGTTGTTGTTCAAGGTATATTTTATTACTCTCATACATTTAGAATAACTATGGATTACTATCGTGCACCATGTAGTGATGATTTTATAATTTTCTTAAATATACAGGAGGTAGATTTTTTTAGTGGGGGCGGGGGGAGTGGGGTAAGTGATAAGGTTTTAAGAAATATTTTAAAATGTTAATCAAGTTAAATAAGTTGTCGTCACTTTTTTGGGTGGGTGGGTGAGAGACAGAAAGTGTGTGTGTGTGTGTGTGAGAGAGAGAGAGAGAGAGAGCTGCATCTGCTGGTTCACCCCCAGGAGCCTGCAGTGGTCTCAGGCCAAAGAGCAAAGAGTTCAATTTAGGTCTGCCATGTGGATGGTAAGAATAGAATTCTCTGAGTCGCCTCCCATGGCTCCCTGGGGTTGCACTGGCAGGGAGGTGGAGTCCACGGAGGCCGGGCAGGCACTCTGCTGTGGGAAGCACAGCCCCCGACTGTCACCTTCTATTAAACAAGGGAAGTTGAAACCATGAATTAAAAATTTAAGTTACATAAATATACTTCATTTTGGGTTACAAATGTTGTCATAATATGTCTGTTTTATGTGGGAATTTAAGTATTCAGTAATTGATACCTTGAATTTGGGGTTTCTCCCCGCAGCTGTTAAACTCTACTTAAAACTCATTTCAAAACAATGCTTATTTGGGGGCTGTTTGTAGCGTACATTTGTTGTAGCTCTAACAGGAGCTAACAATAGAGAAATGAGCAGTTGGAATGTAGCCCTGAAAGCTTTCTTAAGATTTCAATTAAGTTTTAGTTAATTCTATTCGTTGTCCCTATAATAACTCTAATAGATATATTTACTACAGCTTTCAAAGACCATGAGTTTTAATTAAAGTCTGTTTCTGTTTGTCCATCTATGTAAGGAAAGCAGTAGCAGGTTTTGTTTTGCTTTGTTTTTAGTTTAAAAGTCTCAAGTACGGATGAGAAGATTCTTGATGAATATCGCTTCTCGGCCTTTTGGCTAAGATCAAGTGCAAATTCTTGATGAATCTCTTGATAATTAGCTTTACTCCTGTGTGTTCTGAGGGTTAATGTGAACTACAAGAAAAGTTTATGAAGAACAGAAGTGATGGTGCTTGTGAAGTAAAAATTCGTAGTACTCACTCAATACTTAACGTTTTCTTTTAAATGTAAGACGTTGGATTTTCACCATTCCTATGTGTCTAAATGAATAATCTTAAAGAATAGCAGTTTTCTTGATATATATGTATATATATTTAAATGTGAAGAATTGTGTTGCAAATGTGATACTTTAACAGGGCTTTTTGAATGTAAGTCCTATATAATACACAAGGTCTGTGGTTTGAGACCTTGTTGAAGAGCTCTTTTTTCTTCCAGAAGTCACACAAGTGCCTTCAGGCATTCCCTTCTGTTATTCCAGGTGGACCTTTCACGTAGATCCCCAGTCCATCCGGGATGCACCTCTATAGCTGATACCAGGTTGGGGTCCACGTATGAAACCCTTGCCTGTAGTTCATCCTTTCCTCGTTAACGGTGGAGCAACCTTGAATCACATGGTAGGGTCTGTGTCAGAACTCCCCGTGTGCTGTGCTGCTGTTTCTATGCATCAGCCCCACACTGACTCTCACAGAGCAAGGTCCGCCTTCTTGGTCCATTTTGTCTAGTTTGTAGTACTCATGTAGTTGTACACATTTGGAACCCATCTGATCTTTTCAGCAGTAGTAGCGAAGAAGAGGAAGCAAAAGAAGAAAACCAAAAATAAGATTCCATTTAATTTATAGCTTGATTTAGGGAGAACTAAAATCTTTGTAATGTTATTAAGTTGACCCATCCCAAACCATAACATGTCTCTTGTATTTTGAGCTGAATCTACTACTATTAGCAGTTTAAATATTTCTCCGTGGGAACCTTACATACTGTTTTACAACTGAATTTCTAAATGTATTATGGTTTTTGCTACTGTTCTGAATTGTGCTTTTTTTCTAGTATTTTATCTCAGTATTTTATCTTATTTTTATCTCTAGTATTTTATCTAAGCTGACCTTCCAGTTAACCTTACTGAACTCGACTTCTAAGAATATGCTGATTATGAATTAATCTGCAGTATTATGTATTTTATAGTACATATACATTTTTATATTTCTTCTCTTCCTGTCCTTCCACATTTTCCCCTTTCTCCCATGCTGTGTCCTTTTTTCCAACTAGTAGCAGTCAGGAGTCCTGGCTCTGCATGAGAGCCAGCAAGGTCATGGCCTTCTTGTCGTGTCTTTAAGCTTTCCGGACAGCATTCCCTCACCAGCCTCCAGTCAGTAGCCTTCTAGAAAGGCCTGGTTAGGAACTCCTTTCCGAGTTCTCAGTGCCCTGTTTATCTCCTCGCTGGGCCCTGCTTCCTCCCTTCTCGGATAACACTGCCTCCCCGTAGTTGTTTCTTTTCTTTCCTGCCTCTGGGCTCCTTTACTGGGCTTATCTCCTTCTGCCCACTTCCCAGGTGTTGGCACTGTCCTCAGGCTTGTCTGGGCCTCACCCCCTGGTGCCCGCTCTGTTGATGTAGATGCCCTCAATCTTGGCCGCCACTGTTACCCACGCCAAATCTTTTGTTTTCTCTGTCTCAGTTTGAGGTGCTGTTCCTCTTGTTGCTCTAAGTCAGAACCTTGGTGCCAGCCCTTACTCTGTCTCCTCTGCTTGCAAAGCCACATAGACTGTGCCCCCTAGCTAAGCCATGTGTATTTTGACTCTTCCCCACCCCCATCGTCAGTGCTGTCCTCCCCCACATGGACTGACAGAGCAGGCTGTGTCCGGAAGCACCCTGAATTGGGTAATGGTCACAGCAGACCCAAGTCCAGCAGGTCAGTGCCCGGGAGGTTCTGCTTCCTGATGCATGGATGACCAGCTTTTACTTGTTTCCCATATGCCAGAGAGGGCAGGGGAGCCTTCTGGGGACTGTTTCAAAGAGCACTGACCCGGTACCAGATGGCCGCACCCTCCAGGCCTCACTACTTCCTCAAGTCCTCCTCCTAGGAGGGTAGTAGGCAAAGGCCAGAATTCCAGTCTTGGCTTGATCTCGGCTTTCTTCCAGTCCTGACCTCCTCCTGCTCTCCCAGTCCCTCTGTATCGCAGCTCTGTTTTCTTCCTTGCCTGGGAAAGGCTGTGCTTTCTCTTTCTCCAAAAGGCATCCTTGTGCCCACCTCCTGTCCACATGAGCACACTCTCCCTGTGAGTTTGGCTTCAAATGGTGCTTCCTTCAGGAAGCCTGCCCTGACTTCTACAGCCTTTTATAAGTTCCTTCTGCACCTTCCCAGGGCAGAGAACTGCTCTTCTGGGACTGTCTTTGTGTTCTGCCGGGGGGTTAAGTTCTAACTGGACAGGGATTTTTAGTACCTAGTCAAGTCCCTAACATAACATCGTTGTTGAATAAGCATCTGTGAATGAAGGTGAGCTGCACTGGTTCTGGGTCCTGATTGACTCTGACTAGTCCAGGGAATGTATTAGAACTTTGCAGACAGCAGTAGGCAGTTCAGCAACCCGGCAGCGACATGTAGTGAATTTTTGTGCCATAGAGATGTTCATCGTTCACCTCCCCACCCCAGGCTGTGACCTTCGCACAGCGACTTGTGTCTAACTTGGCTTTTGTTCAGTTTTCCGGCGTGATCCAGCTCTTCGTGTGCTGAGCCTTCACTGAATGACACAAACGAAATGTGGTTTTAAAAATTACGAATAGCAATTGTGATTTCTGCATGAAGTTAAAAAGGACTTTTCGAAGAGCTTTAATCTGGTAAGATAATGTGTTAGATTGAATCATCTGTAATTGCTACTTTTAGTGAGCCCAGGCTGTCAAAAGTCAGCAAGTACGTGACTGACTGCGATGGAATGCTCGCTACATCAGCACGGGGGATTTTGACTGTTTCACTGTCTACTCCTATCAGGTGAAATTGGTCAATTCTGCCACCTTAGGAACAGCTACGCTTTATGATTTTGAGCAAATGGCTTAGCAAATAAAAATGTGTTATGTGAACAGATGTGGGTGAATATTGATATGTCTATCAGATGCAGTGTTTTTGTGCTGATTGTCAATGTGCTTTATTTTTTTTAGTCCTCAAAGATCAAACCTATGTATTTTCCTAACTCTCCTCTGAGTTATGAAAAAATGTATAAGAGGGCTTATTCCCCCAATGTCCACCCAGAAACTGTGGACATAAAAACCCTAAGCCCCATAAAGTTAGAGCCACATAACATTTAATGCTAACGGGGCATTTTTTACTTTTTTGCCAGAGTCTGTCTCTAAGAGGTTTTTATGTAAAAGGGAGAAACAAAAACATTAAGATGATTTATTACAGGAAGGGTTTTTATAGGGCTTTGGTTTCGGAGAACTTGCCTGTGACAAAGCAAATTGATGGCAGTGATAGGCTCGTGACGTCATTGTGATGTCAATACTCCTCCTCATCCCGCACATGCTTGCTCGTGTTGGACTCTGTTTCCCTGTGAGAGGGGAGACGGGAGACGGACGGCTCTGCATGCAGAAGGCCGTTATGGCTGTCACTGGAGATGAGACAGGTAAGCCGTCCTGGAGAGGGGCTTCCGGGACCTCTGCCGAGCTTTCTTTGAACTTGAGAAAAAGTACTTTGAACTAGCTCTGCGTTTCAAAAGGGTTCATTTCTTAGGAGTAAGCGTTTCTTTTTATTGGTGCCTGCATATTCCATTCACTTCGTTAGTGTAGTCTCATCTTTGCTGGATATTATTTGCTTTCTTAACCAAAGCAGCGAGCAGTCTCTCCCTTTCCCTCCCCCTGCTTTTCTCGCTCGCGCTTTCGCTCTCCCTAGCCCTCCCTCGCTTCCTCTTCCACCCTCCCCCCTCTGCCCGCCTGCCTCCCGCAAACCATTCTGCCCTATTAAAATAAGCAGATAAGGGATTATTTCATCTGCAACCTGTTGCAAACTCTCTCTTAACTACAAATTGAACGGAAATACTCTTCACGTTGTTAAAAAAAAAAAGATTTTGAGCAAGCTCCCGGTGCCGTGAAGGAGCGGAGCTCCAGACCGAGTGAGTAGAGTGCTGGGATGTTTATGTGCAAGCTTACTCGTTTTCTCCTCCTGCGTTTAAAATGGTCTGTTCCTCAGCCAATTGAGTTCAAAGGGCTGACGTCATTACATTTCCTGGAATCATGTTTCAGCAGGGAAGTGGACAAGTTAAACTTCGAGCTAGCTGCACAGTTGACGTCAGCCCCGAGTCACGTTGTGATTTAGTCAGTTCCTTTCTGTCCGGCGCTGCGGAGAGCTTTGAGTTGTTAACTAGTTCACCACTGCTTCTTGTCTCCGAGATCGCCCTTATTCTGAATAGCTTCTCTTGTAAGCCTTTCTCTGCTGCGTTTCAATGGAAGGAAGTATCTGCCGGAAGAGGGGCACGTGGAGGGAACTCCACAACCCCCGGAGGACAGGACTGGGCCGCCTGGCAGGCGCACACGTCAGGTGTGCCTCCCGGTGGGCGGTTGGACCATGTTAGGACTGGAGGCTTTTCTCCGACACCAGGACCTGTGCTTCGGTGTGCCCTCCAAGGCTCAGCCTGGGAGGAGCTGCTCTTATGCGTTGTTTCTTGGGCTTTGGCATTGCGATCTGTAATCAGCGTTTCTCTAGGGGAGTTTTATTTTTCTGAGTTAACAGATACTGATTGTGAAAGACTCAGACCCGGTGACCTCTGTGTGATTGCACAGTTGTTTGCACAGTTGGCCTGATTGGGAACCTGGTACTGAGTTTAGATTCTGACACAGTTTGATCATCCTTCAGCCCTTCAGGGCCTTGCTGAGCCCGAGCAAATACAACCTGCATTCAGTGATATTTAAAGTTGTCTTAAAGATCTGTTTCTTCCTCTTTTTTTTTTCATAATTCTTCTTCCAAATACTGTATTTGCAAGATTTTCCTTTCCTGTAACTGCTAAAGTTCAAAACTGATAGACAATAACAGACCACTAGTTTTCCTAAGACCCTGTTTGTGGCTTTGGAAATCGTTCTGTTCAAGAGCCTGCTCAGTTCTCACAGTCGGTGCTATTTGAAAAGGAAGCACAAGTTTTATTCTCCCTCCCCCCCTTTTTTTTAAGAGCCAAAATAGCACAGGGTTGAAGGAATGTTCTTGAAGGTGTAGAGCAGCCTTCAGAGCCTGCCTTTGGATTCTCAGCCCCTTGTCCCCTGGGTCCTGACTCAGGTTTTCTTTGAGATGCAGTAGACCTATGAGTACGTAGATGTGAAACCGGTGTCAGGTGGAATGCTTTCCTTACCGTGTCTCTGATGTTGCCATCCTTCTGTCTTTTTAAAATTGGTGAAATCTGAGTTTTTGATTCCACTAATGATCTGCAACTTAGTTTGAAAAACTGTTTTAATCCCAAACCAGACTTCTTCTAAATATATATATATATATATATATATATATAGGAAGAGCAGATTTACTGAGAGAAGGAGAGACAGGAATCACTGGTGTGGAAGAGATTTGGGGGAACATTCACTATAGGACCATGGAATTAAATATAAAAGTGACTGTATGTGTGGGATTATGTTATATTATTTAAATTTTCACTAGAAATACAGTTTTTGTTTCATGAATTGATTATGTTAGAAGTTTAATTGTTTAATTTTGTATCTTTTTTTGGTCTCTGAATCTTAGTTGTATTCAGGACAGGTTTCTAAATTGTAAAAAAAAAAAAAACAGACTTTTCAACTATTCAAATGTGGTAAATAGTGTCTAAATGTTTGATGCATGTTAACAAGGAGGACTTTGACAATATTTATTTAGAAATTTATGTGTGAAAGAATGGTTTGATGAGGTTGTAACAACTCATCATGAGGTTTAAAGTTGGTAGCAAAGTTAAAATAGGGTTAAAAATAAGAACCAGAAGTCACTTACCTACATTAAGCTTTTATAAAACTCCAAAATTGTATGGAAAGTGAAGTTGAAAGTTCCATTATGTTGTTTTCCTGTTACTATTTTTGGAAAAATGTTAATGCAGTACAATTTGAGATATTTACTTCAAATAATTGTGATACTATCACATTCGTGTTCACTCCCGCGCCGCACCCACCAGGTCAGGTAATGTGATAAATGCACGTTAGTTCAGGTCACGGAACGTGCTGTGGAAGAAGCTGTCAGGGGCATGGCACATGTCTCCCTGGGGACGCCACATCCAAGTGCGGCGTGAGGAGAAGCATCCCACACGCATTCCTCCTGACACACGCGGGGCAGGCACTAGTCTCACAAAAAGCATTTCTCATGGGCACACATTACTAAGATGTTTTCGGGGGTCCAGGTATGCATCGCACACTGATCCAATCAGGAGTTAGTCTGTGTTGGGCAGCCTCCAACTCCCGTCTCCTGGCTCTTTCTACAGAACCTGACACATCTCTGTGCTGTGCAGCCCTAGAACCCATCCCTTGGCCTGTTCTGGTGCCTGTTCCGGAACCTCCCACCCTCTGTGTCCTCTTGTCCCCTCTTGTAACCACTGGACCACATAGGAGAGAAGGCCGTTTGTACTTTAGTGTCTGGCTTGTTTTATTTAACATAAGGGCCTCCGGTTCCATCTATCTGGCTGTAAATGGGATTCCATCACCTAGGGCTGGTACCATCAGGCTGACTGAACACCAAACCCAGTGGGAAAAGTGACTCTCCCCAGCTTCCCAAGCTTACAAAGGCTGTGTCTTCAGACTGCTCCTCTGCCTCCGTTCACGCATGCTACATTGCTCCTCCAAACAGACTCGATATTGTCAGTGCCGATGTGAAATGAGCTGCAATGGAAAGCTACATTCTGCCTTTAAAACGTGAAAAATTATTTAGCGTCATTTAAATAAGCAAAAATAGAGTTTTTTGTTTTCCTGGAATACGCATTGTTACTGTTGTAGGATGTCAGAACATATACTTGCCACTATATAGAACCTTTAATTTCAGTCTTCATCCTTTTTTAACTTAAGATTTTCACTTAGATTGCTTATGTATAACTTGCTTAGTCTGATTGATGGTAATAATCACTTCACAGTGTATGCATATATATAAAGCAATACGTTGTACGTTTTGAAAATATACCATTTTTGTCAATTGTACCTCAATAAAGCTGAAAAGAAATACTTAATGACTTAATTCTATGTGGTTTATGTGTTATAGTAACAAGTTTACAAATGTTCAGTGCTTAGAAATTTTTATACAGGATTTAACTTTCCTGGAGAAAGTACAGTGTGGGACACAGACTAGCCCGGCCCAGCGCGAGTGTCAGGAGCAGAGCGGGAGGGAAGGAAGTGGGTAAGGTGGTTGCCAGGCTGGGGAGAGGGGCCAGAGCTCAGCAGACACCCTATGGCCCCACTCCATCCCACTGAGGTGACCTAGGGAGACAGGGAAGCTCTAGGAGATGCTTTTATTCAGTTAATATGCACAATGCCACATGGCATCTCCATACACCCAAAGTAATCAGACCATGGAGTCCCCACCATTTGGGGGTGCTGATGGCTTGTGGTACCTTGAAAGCTCTAGGGACAGGCATTCAGCTGGAGTTTTTACTTGCTTGCTCCCTGCTGTGACTTCTGGGATTTCTTAAGACCAAACTGACAAGCTTATAGCACTTGGTCATTCAAGGTGCTCTGCCTTAAAGGCTTTATTTTAAGTGATTGGTATACTTGGATAAAGGATGTTTTATGTCATCTTTTAATGGCTTAGTCTCTATATTATAGCATGTAAAGCTTTCAGTAGGCTTAGTTTTAACCAATAAAGAGTAAGAATGTATGTATACATACATACATACTTTGGGTTCCTAGGTTTGCTAGAAGGGAAGCCCCAGGTGACCACATTTTTGTGGGTGTTTTTGCCTCCTAACAGTCTGTACGGTGTGAGCATGGTTTGGGACATTGTCTTTCAGGGCTTAAAGGAGGGAAGAGGAAGGGAGCTGACATTTGCTGCCTGCCTGCCATGGGCCAGGCACTGTGCTAGACACTTTGACATACATTGCAGGGTTTATTGTGAGTATCAAATGAGATGATGTATCCCCATTTTACAGATGAGGAAACTGAACTTGCCCCAACTCACATGGCTGGTAAGTGGCAGAGCTGGACTAGAACCCACACTCCAAACCCCATGCTCTTTCTGCTGTGCCGTGTTTAAAGCTTGCCAAGAGAGGTATGAAGTCGTTAACCAGACCTGAACCTTGTAGGAATTTGCTTCTCCCACAACATAGTGCTTAGTAAACCTAAGTAATTTGTTTCAGATTCTAATTAGAACTAGTCTGCTGCTAAGTTGCCATAGGAAGATGTCTCTGAAGTGCACCGAGGGAGGATGCCTTTTGGTCAGAAAGGACACTTGGAATGAACACGCACACACGTTGCAGCCGAAGACCTGATTCTGATAACGTAACCATCCCGACGGACAGCTTGGGCAAAACCCTACCAAGTTCAAAATTTGCTTCATAGCACACCCATAAACTCAGGCAGTGCCTGTGACCTGCCGAGCACTGTGCTGGATGCTGGGCCTGGGAGTGGCAGCGGGGAGGGGTCCAGGTGATGGAGAGAGGGCCTCTGAGAATCTTGGAGCCTGTGCTTGCCTCAGACAAACATTAGTGGATAAACAGCTTTTTTTCACTTCTTCCCTTAGTCATGAGTTTTAAGCCCCCATTTGATGACCCATATATTTTCAGAAAGAGTGAAACTTGACCCAAACAAACAAACAAAACCACTTTTACTAGTTAGAAGGGACAGGAGTTGACCTTTTTAAGAAGACAGGAAGAAAAGTGTTTCTTTGATCTGTGATCTCTGGCACCCGATCTGCTCAGTCACCTCTGAGTCCATCATAATGCAAACTGAACCCAAGAGAAGAGCTTTCTAAATCATGCATTTAAGAAAAGAGAACTTTTTGACTTGTAGATGTCCTCAAAACAAGAGATTCTCATTGTCCCTGTCTTTTTAGTGGACTTGCTAAAAAGATTATATTTGGAATTTATCCATTGACCGTGACAAGTATATAGACATTATAGAAACTCATACTGTTTCCTGCTGATTTATATTAATTCATATTTCTGGAATGAAACGACGAGTTAGAACCTTTGGTTATTTTTTAATGTAAGGAAATAAGCTGAATGTGTTACACCTGAACAATGAAGAGAAAACTCGGTTTGTTCTCCAACATCTCATGATGCATCCATTCCGAAATACTGTCCCTGTCCAAGCTATTCTGCTGTGATAACTTTTTCTGAGCTCTTGCTGCTCTCGACATTGCCAGTCTGGTCCTTGAAGGGTACTGGTGGCTCTCGACACAGGCAGAGTTCTTTTGAGCCCAATCTGATCATCCAAAACCAGTGAGTGAACCTCAGTTTTCATTGGTGGAAATGTTGCCACCTCCCTCTTTTTTTGCCTTTCCAAAACTGGATACCCAGAGCCTCGCTTTGCATATCACGTAGAAGCATTCTGCTCCAACTTCCTAATGTGTACACAAAACCAGAGGACAGGGGGAGCCCCCTCTGTGCCCCTCTGAGCCTTCTACTGTACTTTCTGGTGAGCGGCACTTGGGAAAGAACGACCGATCATGGAGCAGGCTCTGCCTGCAGATGCCAGCACAGCTCCTCCTTCGTCAGTGGCCATTGTTCTGATTTTAGAAAGCAGCCTCCAGCTGTCCCCATTGTTTGAGCTGTGATCCCACAGTCCCCCCTGGATGTGGGCCAGGAGAGAAGGGGACGAACTGGGCTACGCCTCGTTTGCTGGGTCGGCTTGCACAAGACACTGCAAACAGTATGGAGTTCTTTCTGCTTCCATGCTTCCAAGGTACAGAAAGTTGTCTTCAACATCCGAAGAGGTACATGGGCTATACAGCCATGTGAAAAGCCAGAAACACAAAGTGAGGGCTTTGCCCAGGATGGACAGGACCTTTGCTGGTGATCCTCTGTCACTATTCCTCAGCCTTGTTGAATAAGTCCAAATAGAATACGCAGCAGCACAGCCCTAGAAATGGGTTTGTAAAAAGTTAATTCTGCTGCAAAGACCTCTAAGTGATCTTCCCTCAAAGTCATGTTTTAAATTTGATTCTTTCATTTAGTTCTCAAGCCCAAGGAGAACAGCCAGCATTTGCCCAAACAGAAGCACTTAAGCCAGTTAATTTCCATTTGACTTTTCTAAACTGCTGGGCTATTTTCACTGATATTATCTCGAAGGTTAAAAGCACAAAATTTCTCAAGGGCTATATGAGACATTCTTAAAATGTGGAAGAACCACATTTCTTCTTTGGACTGGCATTTGGTTCAGACTAATTTTTATAGGATTCAATAACTTTCTTTAAAACCTCTCTCTTGCATTTAGCTTTGAGACAACATGCGTTTTGTAATGTCTCATTGGAGTATCAAATCAACTCTAAGCCATATGTTCTCAAAGTTGAAGCACTGGTGGCTCAGACTCATCTTTCACTTTTAGGAGCCGATTAGGATCACAGGAGTGAGACGATTTTTTTTTTTTTTTTATAAATCAGGAAAAAACTCGGGCAGCCTTTAGTGTTCAATCTGAATACTAAGTAAATATGAAATCTGCCTTGTAGCTGTATGACTACACTGTTAGAAGATTTTTTTAAATGAATACTTAGAAAGATACAATGATCTTGAGAAACCTCAGAATGACTACAATTATCTTTCCCCAGAGCAACCAGTCTCAGAAGGGCACTGCTGCTGCTGTATGGCAGTGTCCCACCTGGGCTCCTCCCGCTGCCTCTGCCACTTTGTTGCCACAGGCCTGGCCTGCTGGGCTTGCTGGCTAACTGAAGCTCAGGGCAGGGAGGCCTCCACTGGGACCTTCCCAGAATGTGAATGTGCTTAAGTTTTTTGTTTTGGTTTTTGGTGGTGGCATGTTAATGCCAGCTCCCACTGCCTGGCTAGAGCTGATGGCTAAATGTACAACTTTTTTTTTTTTAGTTGGTTAATACAGCCATTTTTAAAGAGTTATAAATGACACACACAGGTAAAATCCATTACATCGGAAGTAACATTAGCGCTGTTAACGCCTCATTTCCAGTCGCTGTGCCTGTGCCCCTGGAGGTTTCCAAGATCTGTTTATTGCGGGTTGTGCTGTTCACAGCTTCTTTCATTCCCACTCTACATTCAGTGAAGTCAGTGTGAAATTAGTCCCCCAGTCCTGGCTGCCTCCCTGGCAGCCCTAACCCACCAGGCTGCTGAATCATAGGTACTCAGCAGTACGCTGCGGATGTGAGGCTCACTGAACTCCCAGTGCAAAAGCCTAGCAACTTTAGCCTTTTGTTACGAAAGAAAAGAAAAGAAAGAAAGAAAAGAAAGAAACAGAGAGAATTGTCTAAAATGTATCAGGACCTTTTCTATCTTAAATGTGTAGAGCATGTGGAAATACTGGTACCACTGTCTTCCATGCTGGAGAACTCTGACACTTCAGATTCCTAGAATCCTCCCAACAAACATCTCAAGCATTAAGAGTTGTCAAAAGTGTGTGATTTCCTGTGGACTGCTTATAGAAGCCCGTAATATTTTGTTCCCTTGCAGCCGCCACGGGTGACATCCCGACCTACCAGATCCGAGCCCCCACGACCGGTTTGCCACAGGGAGTGGTGATGGCCGCATCCCCGGGAGGGCTGCACAGTCCCCAGCAACTAGCGGAAGAGGCCACGAGGAAGCGAGAGCTGAGGCTCATGAAAAACAGGTAAGATGGGTCGCCTGGAATCGGGACGCACTGACGGGGCACACAGTGCATGGCTCTGAGGCTTTGAAAAGCACTCCATGCTTCGCCTGAGCTCTTGCGGGATGTGCCGTGTGGGGTTTGTGATCTGCCCAAGATGACCGTGTTACCTTCTAGCGTGATCATGTCCCCGGCCGGCCGTGAGCCCTGCCAGCAGCAGCAGGCATGTGTGTGTGCATCGTAAGAGTCATGTTCCAAAGGGAACTCATTTCATGTTTGAAAATAACAACGGGAAGGTGTTACTAAAAAATATTTAGTCTTCAACATTTTCCTTGTAAAATAAGTGATGGGTGTAAATTTTTAGCTTCTGTATGAGGAATAAAAATGTTAGGGTTTTGTTGTTTGTTTTTGCATGTTTCCCTGTATCTACAATGTAACTTTACTTCCCCCAGCATAGTGGAATACATGTTGTTGATTCTGAGAAATTCTGGCAAGTATAAACATAGTAAAATGAATTCAGATCACTTCAGGCTACGTACACAACTTAGGAAGTCCCTTCTGCATACTTCTAAGTCTGCCTTCTTTTTCTCTCATGTATTCTTGCTCTATATCTTTGAAATTTTTTAAGTGACAGCGTATCATAAAATTCCATTTTCCTTACGTGTTTAAAATATAAACTTAAACAGAATTTTATTGAGCTGGCATGTTATTTAGGGGAGGGGCATTGCTTTCCTTTAGAAATTGGGACAAATTAATGTGATTTCAGAATGAACGGAGCTCAGAGCCACCCAGCCGATCGTGACCTTACGAAGAAGTATTAATAAGAGGACAGATAGTTTGTGCGGGAGCAGAACTGTGTGTGGCAATGGATTATTCAGGTGAACACCTGCATATCTTGTTGCTCCCATGCCCCCTCCCATGCCCCTGTGTCCCTTTGAGGATGAGTTTGAAGCAGCAAGTCAGTTTGTGAGGCCTCTCCTGTAGCACACTGGGATGGGCTTGAGGAGTCTTTAAGCTGGCTGCAGTTTCCAGGCCTACCAGGTGGAATTTCAGACCCTGGAAATCCCACCAGGCAGCAGATGTGTGCACATGGGTTTTAAGGTGCTATGTTTCTCCTGCACACACAGCTTCACATGGGGATACAGTGAGGAAGTGGGCTCACCTGAGGCCAGCAGGAAGCTGTTTAAGATCGTGCAAGCGCAGTCTGGCCAGAACCAGGATCGGTAGCCAAGCAGTCTGTGTTCCTGAGCCCGGACACCAGGGCATCTGGGACAGACCTGCGTGTGAACTGGAAGCGTGCCTTCATGCAAAGGATGGAAGGCTTCCATCATCTCACGCTTCGCACATCAGAGATCTCTTAGGTCTTTCTTTACTCTCTAGCATCTACAATAGATACTTAATTATATTTCTACCAATACAGCAACAACTTGAAAAAAAAAAGAATTTATTTATTGTATTTCAAAGGAGAGATTTCTCAGTGACACACTGGTGAAGCCAACACCAGGAGCTTTATCTCAGTCTCCCACATGGATGGCAGGGGCTCAAGTACTTAATCCATCTGCTGCTGCTTCCCCAAGTGCATCGGCAGGGAGCTGGGTCAAGAGTGGAGCAGCCAGAACTTGAACCAGCATCCATGGGGATGCCAGTGTTGCAGGCAGCAGCTTAATCTACTGCCAGCCACAATGTCAGCCCCACTTATGGAAGAGACAGGAGACAGAGAGAGCTCCCTTATGCTGGTTCACTCCTCAAATGCCCACAGAGGCCAGGGTCATGGAGCTCAGCCTGGGTTTCCCGCACGGATAATAGGAACATCTCTGCTGCCTCCTGTGGCCTTGCTATATCAGGAAATGGGAAGCAGGAGCTGGGCGGCGAACCCCTACAATTCATGGTGGGACGCAGGTGTCTTAACCAGCGTCGCGTCCACTAGGTTAAATGCCCTCTGCAACCATTTTCCTCTCTTTCTAGTCCTGTCAGCGTTTCCTGTTTGCTCTGTGCTTTCCTCTGAATGCTGAGAATATGAACGTATCTAGACAAGTGCAAGACTTTGAAAACAGAGCTAACTATTAATAGAAGAAACAGGTGTTTTCCATAGCTGAGTACTTTGGAATGTACCAGCCACTGGCACATTTGAGAGCTTTGTGCTTGGGCCATTTTGACTCTGATAATATACAAATATATACCACATACAGTTACAAAATATAAGGTAGTGATACTTAGAGCAAACAGTTAAACACCTCACAGCACTGCCATTAGGTACTCCAACATTTTGTTTAATGGTGATTTGCCTTGTAGAATGACCACTTTTCTTCTAGGTCTGATAGTTAATATATATGATGTTTAATTATGAGAACCTTGGTATTCATAGATTTTTTTAGTTCTTCTGTGGAAGATAGCTGAATTATATTCCCACACTGACAAATGTGTAAATATGAATGGATTTATTCTTACCCTTTCCCCATGCACCATTAAGATAAAAGTAATCACTACCTTGTCAAGTTCTTCTTTTTTAAATTGTTAACCAGTTGAGAAGCTCAGAACTAAGAGGATTCCTAGGGCGAGACATTGCTCTTGGCGAGGGAGTAGGGGGTCGATCTTCTGCACTTTGTTGGGATTTCTAGACAGTATAGGAGTCACCTACCCTAAAAATAGAACGACTGCCCTCACACTTAGTGCAGGATTATGGCCATATACGCCGGCAGTATAGGAGCTGGTCCTCAGGTCTCCTCCACTACTTTTGTCAAAGTATACTTGAGAGATAATATCTGTTTCAATATAGGCTTTTTCTTTTCTTTTTTGCTGTGAAGAGTAGCGATATACCCCCAGGGGAAGCTACTGTGGCATGAGTCCAAAATGAAGATGTTATCAGAGAGTATCTTTTCTAGAGGAGTTAAGTGAAGCAGCTTCCATCTCTACCCTGGAATACTGGCTCTGTTTTGGTGGGGCGATGCGTGAGAATGCTCAGCTCCTGTTTACTTGGGTTTGTTGCTTTGCCTGTTGGTCTGCTGTCCTCTCTGGGCCTGCTTACAATGCTTGAAAGCTCAGTATATTTGTTATAAATGCATGTCCTGTGATTACAGTCTTGGAAACAATACACGTTTGAATTATTCAGCAGCTCCCTTTTCATAATTTTAATCATGATGTTCTCATATTCATGGGCTGAAATTGTCTGAATTATTGAGCGTTATGTAACTCCAATTATTTCCTTCCTTAGTTTTTTTCAGAAGCAGTATCCGTTTCATTTTGGTTTTTAAAAGTATGCATGCTTTATTTATTATAAGTTGTAACTGATCTGTGGTGTGTTCATTAAACTGTTGTTACAGTTGTGACTGATCTTGATTTTTGAGGTTTAAGTCTTTAAAAAAAAAAATCCACTGTTGACATTTAAGGTTTCTGAGGCTGAATTCTTACAATTGTTTTTTGATCCAATAAAATTGACCTATTGTGATGGAATACGTGGCTTCTGGCACATACAAATAACCAAGAGAATGGAAAGGATCCATAAATGTTTTTATAGAAATTCTACTTTGTGCTGTGTCCTGTTGTTGTAGCTTCCTGAATATAATTCTGGTCATTGTTACCATGGAATGTATGCCCTGAATTTACTGTGTTCTCAAGTTGTTCCGGTTGTCTGAGGGTAATCGTGCACAAAGGCATGTGCTTGGTTACATTTGTGGCGTGGTTTTGTACAAACACACTCCAAGTAGGATTGCTTGGCTGTGGCACTTGGGGGCAGTTTATTGAGCCAATCTGGATGATAAGAGGTTGTTCCTGTAGTCATCTGCCTTGTGTTGGTTCCAGGGAAGCCGCCCGGGAGTGTCGCAGGAAGAAGAAGGAATATGTCAGATGTCTTGAAAACCGTGTGGCTGTGCTTGAAAACCAAAACAAGACTCTGATTGAGGAACTCAAGGCCCTCAAAGATCTTTATTGCCATAAAGCAGAATAACTGTCTTTGGCTTGGACCTTGTTGCTTGTGAACCCTAACCAAGGCAGGAGATGCAGCCCTCCTATGACCTGCCCTGTGGACTCGTGGAAGGGGCACGGGGGACCCTTAAGAATCCAGTTTGCCTTAGCGCGTGACAGTGAATTGGGAACACACCCGGGATCCCGCTTTCGGAGCTTAACTCCAGCCTGTCTGTCCATAGCATGCCGTACACATTTCTCTTTGCCCTTTTGCTTCTCCTTTTTTTTTTCCAGGGAAGCTGCAAAAGAATGTCGGCGTCGAAAGAAAGAATATGTGAAGTGTCTGGAGAGCCGGGTGGCGGTGCTGGAAGTTCAGAACAAGAAGCTTATAGAGGAACTGGAAACCCTGAAAGACTTCTGCTCTCCCAAAGCAGACTAGCAGAGATGTTTAACCATGAACCGATCACGACGTGTACAGTTGCTTTTGAAGGAAATACAATACAGAGCCGGCAAGAATTATGGCTTTTCTCCTTTGTATCATTCATCTTACGCTCTAACCCTCACATTCCCTCAGCGCTTCATGGTCCCCAGTTGACGCTTAGCTCTCACTTCAGTTGTTTTTTTTTTTTTTAAAAAAAAGAGACAAACTGTAAAACAAACAAACAAACAAAAAAGTATGTAACAAATTGTTAAAATGAAATATTTGTAAAACTTGTTCCAGTGCTGGATATTTGCAGTTCCCAATCTCTGTGTCATGAAGAGTGTCCTATGCAATAAAAAAAGGTTTACAGGTCTTTAAAAATCATTTTAGGAAAGGATGATCAAAGAGAATGCGTAACAGTAGTACAATAAAAGTGAACCACATGAATTCCTCAGGATTGAACTATGAGGAAGTTGAGCAGCTCAGAAGTGAGTTGACAGCATTTGCAGATTTTTACAGGAGTAGCTTTTTTTTTTTAAAGAACATATACATATATAGTTATAATATCTCTGCCCTTAACATACATAGCTGAAGAGAGTTTCTAACAGAACCCTTGCTACCAATTTGTTCTTTGTAGTGTTTGGTGCTCATTTAAATATCAGAACATTTACTGCAGTTTTTATGGTGTGATATGCAGAAATTCTTAGTGTTGGTTTCATATTAGCTAATGAAGATGACCGTGCAGTTCCGCTATTGTGGCAGGTGAGTGAAGCACCTGTTACTGCTGCACTGCCTGCCTGCTATGATGCTGTCCCAGCTCTGGATCCTGGTCCTTGCCCATGCTCTTTCCGCTGTCACAGCAGTGTGATGACCCTGGAGCTTTCTCTCTCTCTCTCTCTCTCTCTCTCTCTCTCTCTCTCTCTCTCACACACACACACACACACACACACACACAGCAGGCCAGTCATCACAGACCTGGCCCGTGTGCCACACAGGACCTCCTCAGAGCCAGTCCCGGCTCAGAGACTGCCCGCTTGTGGTCTCTGCTTTGAGTTTTAACCAACCACTTAAAGGAGTTTTGAAGCAAAAAAATGAAGCTAGCTTTTGTCTTTCAGAGCAGCTAAATGGAATCTAAGTCCATGCTAGATATAATATTCCCCCATCAGTGTGTTCAGGCAGAGTTCCTTACAGTGGGAGATGGGGATGCCGCCTGCAGCATCTCTGTATCTCAACTAGTTTCACTGCAGAGAGACTCAAGGGATGAGCCTAGCACCTGACCTCAAGGTGTGCTGTCCTGGAGTGCCCACTGGGGGGGCAAGGCCCCCCGCTATGCATTCTTCTCAGAGTTCCAGTCGACTGAAGATGCCCCTTCTCTCTCTCTCCTCCCACCCCTAGCTCCTGTGTGTGCAGGGAGGTACAAAAGCAGGAGGTTGTTTGGTATAGCATGTACCTGATGCATCCCCATGGCATCATTGTTCTTTCCCCGTAACTCAAAGGTGTAGGGCATGATGTCTGTGACTTTAAGAATATCCAGTCCTTCCTTCAGACTCTGAGCTCCCAACTTGTGCCCTTTCTCAGAAATCAGATGAGGAAAGCACGCCCCGAGCTTCAGGTGAAAGGGAACAGTGCTTTGTACCCATTTCCCAATCTGTGCCCTCTAGCTGTGTACTCAGAGCAGGGGCAAAAATCAGCAAACCAGGAAGGTTAGAGGTTGTCGATGCTGGGCCTGTGTCCTGGCTGCTTCACTTCCCATCCAGCTCCCTGCTTTTGGCCTGGCTCCTGGCTTTGGATCGCCTCAGCTCAGGCCATTGTGGCCACTTGGGGAGTGAACCAGAGGATGAAAGATCTTTCCCTCTCCTCTTTGTAAATCTTTCCAATAAAAAATAAAATAAAAAAAGAAGGCGCCGGTACTGCCACGAGGCTCAGAAAAAGGAGTTGGGGCAAGTTATAGGACACAAGGTCAGGAGGTGGATTTCCACCCGTGCCCTGAGGGAGGAAGTGGGGGTGTTCTGGACAGGGGGTGCAGCGCAGGCTTGCCACTCCAAAAAGCTGGAACTAGGGAGACCTGGGGAGAAACTGCAGTGGTTTCATTGAAAAAAAAAAAAATGTCAAAGAGCCGGGGCCTATACACATCCTGCAGGATATGCTGCAACATTTCAGAGGAAGATGCCAAGGAACAGGAGTCGCCTCCAAAACGCCCTGGGAATGTTTCTTCATGAAAGGAAGAGTCTAGGAAGTTGGAAATCCCAGGGCTGCGAGCTGAGCACTCACTCGGCCATGGCGTCGTGACCAGATTCTCCCCATCCTATCTGCTCTCTGTTCACCGGTTCTCCCACGGCTCACGGAGGCTGCTTCTGCAGTTCTGGGCACCCAAGATGGAAAGGACGCCGCCCCCACCTTCCTGCCCTGATTTTTTTTTTTTTTTAAAGATTTATTTTATTTCCATTACAAAGTCAGACATACTGAGAGGAGGAGAGACAGAGAGGAAGTGGAGCCGCCGGGACCAGAACCAGCGGCCATATGGGATCAAGGCGAGGACCCCAGCCACTAGGCCACGCCGCCGAGCCCCCTGCCCTGATTTAAGAGTAAGGAGAAGCTTAGAGGGACGCTCTTCTCCTGCAAATAGCCCCGCCCCCCAAATCCCACTGGTCAAGTGGCCATTGTAACCTTACTCTGTGGAAGTGTATGGCCGCCAGCGTTGACTAAAACAGGGGTCCTGGAAGGATGACGTAGACGGCTGCCAATGTCGGCCACGAGCAGGTTGAGCTCCGGAAGTTAGGGACAGCTGGTGCGAGGGGTTGGGCTCGGAGCCAAAACTCTCAAGCGGTGCAGAGAAACTGTCTCTCACTGCTCTTCCTGCTGGTCCCGGGAACCAAGCGTCCGTTACCGAAATAGCGCCACTTGCCGGCCTTGCCTGGAGCCTCGCTGCAGACGCTGCCTGCAACCTACCGGTGGCAAAGTTGGAAGTTTTGTGCACACCAAGTGTCCGGTGCATTGAAACCACAGCTACCACTGCATTCCTATCTCTATTTAAATCCCCAAAGCTTCGAAATGTGGGCTGTTTGTTGGGTAACTGCAGGGATTGCTCCCCCAAGATGGGCTCATGTCATCTAAGTTTGTGCTGTTGAGCTAGGTCCCCACTGGTAACTGGAAGTCACGGGAGATGGGAGAAGACAAAAGGCACCTTTCTTAGCGTCAGCGGCGGCGCCCTTAGGGGGGAATGAAGGTGGCTTAGCTTCTGGAGGCTTCCTTCCTTGCTCAACCACACCTGTCCTGGTTTGCTCAGATCACCCTCCCTTATGTCCATCCACTAGGCATCGCTTCCTGTGTTTCCAAAAGCCGGCCTCTAAAAAGAATAGTTGCCCCGTAAGCCAGCACTCTTTCTCTAGTCTTTGCCTTGACCTGCCCAGACTGTTGTCAGTTCCTTCACCCATAAGTGATGACAGGTCCCATGGTCACACCTAGCTCAGCCCATCACCACCCCCAACTCGTGAGCTAACCAGCGGGACTTGTATTTCCACAGTGTTGAGCCCACACTTCCCCCACAGAATCTACCCTCAGACCTGGTTCTCTCGTGTGTCGGTTAGTGCTTTGACCCTGCCAAGTGTGAGCCATCCCCTGTTCCACCAATCAGGCAGGTACTGGTACCTAGCCCTGCCGGACAGGCTACCAGTCATAGCTTTCACGTGGACTGATGTGTGGCTGTTAGTGATGTTCTATGCTAACAGCTCATCTCAGGATTCCCATGTGGGCTGGTGAATCAGTCTGGCCCAAATAGATCTTATGGACCCTCCCCTCCAAACCACCAGGTCTCAATGTCCCCACACTTGCCAGAAAGTTCCATGAACCTGTTACTGGGAATCGCCCAGGATTCATCCCTCACCTACACTCACACTGGGCTTATCCATGGCTGTCCCTAGGCAACAATTACATACCCTAAAGACCCCAGAGCTTGCCTCTGGGCAGCCAGCACACAGAGCCAGGTGCCAAATAGGCACACTGGCGGCTAAAGCCTAGGACTTGGTCACCACTTGGCAGCAGTGACCATGGCCTGAGTCCCCAGCATTGGGTCCGGCCTGACTGGGGAGGTTCCTCCTGCCCCAGTCCCACGGCCGAACACTGCTCTGGTTCTTCCTGCCACAAGATGATTAGCGGCAGGGCAGAGTCAGGGCCTTACTACAGTTCCTAAGCTTCCTTCATGGTATACTTACCCTGAGGCAAGAAGTCTCTCAGGCCTGCGATCGCCTAGGACTTGGTCGCTGCTTGGCAGCAGTGACCATGCCCTGAGTCCCCAGCACTGGATCCGGCCTGGCTGGGACACCCCTTGCAGCAACCATTCTGCAGGAGGCTCCTTTTGCCCCAGCTCCACAGCTGAACACCCTGTGACCTTTTAAAATGGTAGTGAGGACCCTACATGATGGTTTAATTTGCTAATCTCCTTGTAACCACCAGCATCCCATATGGGCATGGGTTCATATACTGGCTGCTCCACTTCCCATCCAGCTCCCTGCTTGTGGCCTGAGAAATCAGTCGAGGATGGCCCAAATCCTTGGGATCCTGCACCCACATGGACAGCCTGGAAGAAGCTCCTGGCTCCTGGCTTAGATTGTCTCAACTCTGGCTGTTTGAGGCCACTTGGGGAGTGAACAAATGTATGGAAGATCTTCCTCTCTGTTTTTTCTTCTCTCTGTATATCTGCCTTTGCAATAAAAATAAATCTTAAAAAAAAAAAAAGAAAGAAAGAAAGAAAAAACATGGTGGTAAGCAGCGCACTTTTTAATATTACAATTTACAGGTACTATTTTTCAGATTGACATCATTTCATCTTAAATTAAGGCAAACGTGTGGTATCTAACCTTTTGGGTTTGACTCATTTCCCTTAGCATAGTGGTTTCCACTTGGGCCCATTTGGCCACAGAGGACTGCATTTCATTTTTTTTTTTTAAATAGCTGAGTAATATTCCGTGGAGTAAATGAACCATAGCTTTCTTATCCAGTCTGCTGTTAATGGGCATTTCGGTTGCTCCCAAGTTTTTGCAATTATTGATTGTGCTGCTATGAACATAGGGGTGCATGTAGGTTTCTCGTGTAGCAGGTGTTTTGGATATATTCCTAGGAGTGCTATTGCTGGATCATATGGTATGCCGATTTTCAGTTGTCTGAGTGTTCTGCATACTAATTTCCATAGAGGCTGCGCCAACCTGCAGCCCCACCAGCAGTGGAGAAGGGTTCCCTTCTCCCCACATTCTCGCAGGCAAGTGTTGTTGGTGGTTTTTTGTATGTGAGCCATTCTTACTGGCGTTAGGTGGTACCTCATTGATGTCTTAATTTGGACTTCCCTTATTGCCAGGGAACTTGAGCATTTTTTCATATGTTTGTTTGCCAGTTGGGTTTGTTGGGTTTGTAGCAGCACACTTTTTAGTAGCTAAGTGTTCCATTGAAGGAAGCTAGCTGGACCGAAAATGCCGCAAGTTGCTCTGTGTCTGTTTGATTTTACATCCTGCACTTTGATGCTCCCGTCTCTGTCTCCATCTCAGCAGTTCCCTGCATGTTTGCACATGCTGGTGTTAAGCTGTGATCTAGAAGTAGCCTTTCTCAGGCTCTCCCCTAGGTCAGCGCTTCAGCCCTACCTGACTTATTTCTACAGCCCCCTGTTGTCTTTGAGCCACCAGGAGTCCATATAAAGAACCAATGGGTTGTCTTTCCAAGTGTATGAACAAGTGGCAGTGTTGGGGACAAAGCAGTGTCCTCCTCTGGTCCAGGTCACGTTCATCCTAGCCCCAGGGGAGGGAAGGATTCTCAGGTAAATTATGGAGGAGGAGACAGATTAAGAAATCCTGTGACTACAGATTTCATCCACGCAAGTATACCAAGTATACAGTTATTTGCAAAAACAATGAGCTATTTGGACCAAATACATTACTGTCAGGTCAAAAATATGATTTTAGCTAAGTAGTAACTTTTACAAAAATGAATCAGTCTGGGCCTGGAATGATGGCTCAATGGCTAAATCCTCCCTGTGCAAGTGTCAGCATCCCATATAGATGCTGGTTCATGTCCCGGCTGCTCCACTTCCCATCCAGTTCCTTGCCTGTGGCCTGGGAACGCAGTGGAGTCCGTGGGCAACGTGTACACCACTGGAAGCGGAAAGCTGCATAATTTGGAGCCAGTGGAGCAAGCCAAAGGCTGATGGCCACTACCTGGAACATTTCCATTTCCTGGGAAGGCTGTCTAGGGCCACTCCAGGCAAGTTGTCATTTGGTTTGATTCTCATCTTCCCTTGTATCAAACTCCAGAAGCCCAGGTGGTTCATGGCTGGCAAGAGCATCTAGAAAGGTCACCTGCCAGCTGTTCCCTCAAGCGGCCAGCATGGGGAAGCCACTCAGCACCCATGGTGGTGTCCTGAGCAGGGCCAGGCCTCCATCTGGGGCTGCTTTGCTCCCTGTGGGCGAATTCCTCCCAAACAGAAAACTGCATCATTCCTAACTTTGCATGCAATCTCCTGATGCTGAAGTGTCCCCAGGGAGTCTAGTTAAAAACCACTTTGGTCCTTCCCCGCCTGTCTGATGTACCTGAGACAGCTTAGAGACTACTCTACCTTACTCTAGCACCTTTATCTGGTTTGGAAAGCCCTGGAACTTCTCTTTTCTACATCTTAATGGCACCATGTCCATCTCTCCTAGGGATGCTGAGCAGTGTTATAGGCCCGCATATCTTTTTTTCTTTTTCTTTCTTTCTTTTTTAAGATTTACGTATTTTTATTGGACAGGCAAATTGTCAGAGAAGAGAGACAGAGAGAAAGATTTTTCATCCACTGGTTTACTCCCCCAAGCTGAGCCAGGCTGAGCCAGGAGCTTCTTCTGGGTTTCATGGGAGTATAGGGTCCCAAGATTCAGGCCATCCTTGACTGCTTTCCCAGCCACAAGCAGGGAACTGGATGGGAAGTGGAGTGTCCAGGACATGAACTGGTACCCATATGGTATCCTGACACATGCAAGACGAGGATTTAGCTACTACAAGGCTGGGCCCAACCCTCATGTCTTTTCGCATGATTCTCAAATAGCCGAATTACTCATGTAATATTACAACATTAGAAGTACACAAGAGGGCCCAGTGTGATAGCCTAGTGGCTAAATCCTTGCATGTGTCAGGATTCCATATGGGCGCTGGTTCGTGTCCCAACTGCTCCACTTCCCATCCAACTCCCTTGTTACGGCCTGGGAAAGCACTAGAGGACAGCCCAAAGGCTTGGGACCCTGCACCACTGTGGGAGACCTGGAAGAAGCTCCTGGCTCCTGGTTTCCATTGCGGCCAGTTGGGGAGTGAATCAACAGATGGAAGATCTTTCTCTCTGTATATCTTTCTCTCTGTAAATCTCTTTCTAACAAAAATATATAAATATTATTTTTTTTAAAAGTACATAAGAGAGTCCACCTTGGTGATATAGCAAGTTAATCTACTGCTGGCAGTGCTGGCATCCAGTGTGGGAGCTGGTTTAGGTCCCGGCTGTTCCACTTATGATCTAGTTCCCTGCTAACGTACCTAGGAAAGCAGCAAAAGATGATCTAAGTGCCTCGGCCCCTGTCAACCCTGTGGAAGACCCAGAAGAAGCTCCTGGCCATACCTGGCCCAGCCCAAGGCATGTGGCTTACTGGGTGAGTAAGCAAGCGGAGAGATGACTTCTCACCTTCTGTAACTCTGCCATCCAAATAAAATACAGTATCTTTTTTTTAAAGATTTATTTATTTTATTACAAAGTCAGATATACAGAGAGGAGGAGAGACAGAGAGGAAGATCTTCCGTCCGATGATTTACTCCCCAAGTGAGCTGCAACGGGCCAATGCGTGCCGATCCGAAGCCAGGAGCCAGGAACCTCTTCCGGGTCTCCCACGTGGGTGCAGTGTCCCAAGGCATTGGGCCGTCCTCGACTGCTTTCCCAGGCCACAAGCAGGGAGCTGGATGGGAAGTGGAGCTGCTGGGATTAGAACCGGCGCCCATATGGGATCCCGGGGCTTTCGAGGCGAGGACTTTAGCCGCTAGGCCACGCCGCTGGGCCCATAAAATACAGTATCTTTTAAAAAAAATACATAGGGGTGACTTTTTTTTTTAATTGCAAAGTCAGACATACAGAGACGAGGAGAGACAGAGAGGAAGATCTTTCGTCCGATTATTCACTCCCCAAGTGACTGCAACGGCCGGTGCTACGGCGATCTGAAGCCAGGATCCAGGAACCTCCTCCAGGTCTCCCACGTGGGTGCAGAGTCCCAAGGGATCCCGGCACATTCAAGGCGAGGACTTTAGCCTCTAGGTCACTGTGCTGGGCCCAGGGGTGACAGGCACGTCTGCAGAAATAGGAGAATTATAGAGTAGTACCAAATTCTGGATATTGCAGATTTTCTGGGGATAATAGATGACCTGTGTATCCACACACGTTTCTAGAAAACCAGCCAGGCTTCTGCCAGGTGCAAGGAATGACCTTCCAGTGCAGTTTGCCAGGTGGCAGCCCACAAAAGTCCATGTGACTGGTGCAGATGGCTTCCCAGAGGAGGAGGGATGTTGGGGAGGCCCATGGCAGCAGGGTGGGCCCTGGGAGAGGAAGGGCATGAGCGGCTAACCAGCCAGCCCCTGCGGACAGCAGAGTGCGAGGAGAGGCTGGCAGCAGAGGGCTGGATGCGCATTTGGGACAGCATGGAATGGAGAGCTAAGTGGTAGCAGCAAGCAGGTTCTGCCTGGGGGTGGGAGAGAGTGCGAGTGCAATTTCACGAATCCCCACATCAGCCCCTGAACGACAGGGACTAGTGTTGGGCGCTGAGCGTTAAACCGCCGTTTGCTGGGCTCAGCATCCCGTATGCAGGTGCTCGGCCTCCAGTCCAGCTACCTGCTAGCGCACCGGGGAAAGCAGTGAAAGATGATCAACCCTAACAGAGTTCCTGCTTCAGCCTGGCTCAACCCTGTTGTGGCTATTTGGGAAGTGAGCCAGCAGAAGAAATCTCTCTCTTCTTCCTCTCTCTCTTTCTCTCTCCTCCTCTTCCTCCTCTCTCTCTTTCTCTCTCCTCCTCTTCTTCCACCTGGTCTTCTGCCTCTTAAACAAATAAAATGTTAAAACAAACAAAAAACAAAAACATTAAAACTGAGAAGCAAAGCTATTGCAACATAGGAGGGATTTTCAAAACATTCATGGAAAAGGCACATGATAAATTGCAGGCCCAGCGTGGTAGCCTAGTGGCTAAAATCCTTGCCTAATCCCGCATGGGTACCAGTTTGTGTCCTGGCTGTTCCACTTCCCATCCAGCTCCCTGTTTGTGGCCTGGGAGGCAGTCAAGGACTGCTGTCTCACAGGATGCACACTTACAGCCCCGTTGGAATCAGGAGACTTGAACCCAGGACCCTGCTGTGGCGTGTGGGCCTCCCAGGGAGGACCAGCTTAACCGCTCTGCCCACATAGGGGCATCAGGGTGAGAATGTCCTTGATATTGACCTAGGGAATCTTTTTTTTTTTTTTTTTTTGGACAAAATAGATCCCAAGACTCCTAACTGTGCTGAAATTAAGAATGTCTGGTTTTGGGTATAAATGTAAAACAAATGAGGAGCTGATTTTCCCAGTGTATGTAATTCAGAGAAGCATCCTACAATCTAAAGACCGTTCACATCTCAAGAAGTTACTAGGAAAAATTAGACGCGAGCCCTGGAAGAAGCAACACACATCGCTGGCAGGCACAAAACACAACTTAAGGTCAGGATCAAGACACAACTTAAGGTCAGGAGGTTCTTCCACCAGATTGGAAAATCTCAAAGTCAGGCGATGCTAAATGTTAAAGACCAGGGAACTGTATGCTGGGCTAGGACAGGAGTCAGATTCCCCCCTCCCACCTTAGACAACCGAGAAAGCAGGGCATATGGAAGGCATAAGGCAGCGGCGTGTGCTCAGAAGGCAGACCGCGGAGACTGCAGTGGCCCTGGCCTGCTGCGGTGAAGGAAGGGAAGGACTTGGCTCAGCTCAGAGCAGAGCGTGCTGAGAGCCCCTGGCCCATAGCGTGCAGTCTGGAGGACCCAGGCGCACACAGAGGGCCCAGACTGCAGGGCACTCCTAAACCTGTGAGTGCAGCGCCCCCGCTGAGCCCGCAGGAAGCACAGCAGGACAGTCCTGGGAGCCCACAGAGACCCAGGGCGGCTGTGTTCCCCAATGCACAGCAGTGGGAAGGACTCAGCATGCAAGGGCGTGGATGGAGTCACTCCCTGGACAACACCTGCAGCCCCGACCCCTCCTGCACTACAGCCTTTGGGAGGTCCCAAGCTACTGGACCCTGCAGGGGAACCAGGGCTTGGACCTCTGGTGCACAGGTGACCTTGGAAGCCAGCAAGCCCAGGACTACTGGTTGCCGGGCCATGGAATTAGCAGGCCCAGCTTTTTCCATGTTAAGGGACAGAGCTGCCACTGGTCCCGGGAGCAAAACCCCCTTTAGGCCCGGGACGCTCCCATGGGCTCTGGGAGGCCCTTATGCAGTGCCCCTCCCCTCTTCTGGCAGTGCCTTATCCTCTCGGACACGGTTCCCCCGCAACCTCCCAGCACAGATCTCCCTACAGCAAATCCACAGGCTTCAGGAAGAAACAAGAGACCCTGCCAGCATGCCTCGGAAGCACCTGCTGGGGAGGAAGGCAGCCTGGGCTCTGCAGCTCTTGGTCCCAGGGTGGACATTTCCCCATGAGGAGGCTTCTGGGCATGAAGAGATGCCCCTGCCCGCAGCCTGAATTTCCTGTGGGCTCCGGTACCACACCAGGAGACCGGTTGGGTACCTCTTAAAGGGCAATGGCCGACTGCAGCCACCCCAGGCCCCCGATGACAGCAGAGGCAAAGGGATGGATATTAAATGCAATTCAAGGCCAGTTGCTGTAGAAGAGATGTTGATGGATTTGCTCCCCTTAGCTGTCCTCTTCTCAGTATCTCCAGGAACACACCTCTGCTTCCACCCTGATTTTCAAGGGATCTGTTCCTTGGATGCAGAAGCAGCTGCAGGGGTAGGTGGTGGGGGACTCTGCAGGCCACTCCTGCCAGCTGCCCCTGCACTGGAGGGCTCTGTCTCCTAGCTGCTGGGGACTCAGCCCTAACCTCCACGTGAGCCAAAGGGGCCCGAGATCTGAGACATCATCGGCTGCCCTGGTGGCTACGCAGGAGCAGCAAGCTGCAGTCAGGAGGCTGAGCTTTGGGCACTGAACTCAGGCACTGCCCTGTGGGATGTGGGTGTCTAACTACCAGGCTGAACACCCACCCCCTTCCTCTCACTCTTGGTGGGAGGTTTTCCAGACTGACAGCACTGTCACTCACATATTTTCTCTCTCTCTCTCTCTCTCTCTCTCTCTCTCTCTTCCTCTCTCTCTCTCTCTCTCTCTCTCTCTCTCACTCTCTCACTCTCTCTCTTTTAAGATTTATTTTGTTTCTATTGCAAAGTCAGATATACAGACAGAGAGGAGGAGAGACAAAGAGGAAGATCTTCACTCTCCAAGTGACTGCAAAGGTCAGAGTTTAGCGAGGAGACTGGAGCCTTCTCTGCATCTCCCATGCAGGTGCAGGGTCCCAAGGCTTTGGCCCATCCTCAACTGCTTTCCCAGGCCACAAGCAGGGAGCTGGATGGGAAGCAGGGCTGCTGGGATTAGAACTAGCACCCATGTGGGATCTCAGTGCGTGCAAGGCAAGGACTTTAGCCGCTATGTTATCACACTGGGCCCCATATTCTTTTTTTTAAAGTTATATAAGTGCCCTTTTAAACATTGCCACTGAGCCCAGCATGGTAGCCTAGCAGCTAAATCCTCACCTTGTATACGCCAAGATCCCATATGAGCGTTGGTTGCTGCCCCACTTCTCATCCAGCTCCCTGCTTGTGGCCTGGGAAAGCAGTCAAGGTTGGCCCTAAAGCCTTGGAACCCTGCACCCGTGTGGGAGAGCCGGAAGAGGTTCCTGGCTCTGGCTTTGGATAGGCCCAGCTCCGGCTACTGGAGCCACTTGGGGAATGAGTCAGAGGACGAAAGATCTTCATCTCTGTCTTTCCTCTCTGTAAATCTGCCTTTCCTATGGAAAAAAAAAAATCCTAAAAAAAAAGAAAAATGGCTGCCACTGTACTTAAGTCAAAATTACAGATAGGGAAAGTGAAAGAGACAGAAATCTGCTATTGGTGGTTCTGTTCCTCCAGTGTACTCAAGGACCGGGGCTTCCCACGTAGATGGCAGGGACCCAAGCACTCGGACCATCCTCGGATGCTTTCCTGGGCATATTAGCAGGGAGCTGGATCGGAAGTGGAGCAGCTGGGATTCAACCTGATGCTCACATGGGGTGCTGGTGCTGCAGACGGCGGCTTTCCCAGCCATCCCTCAGTGCAAGCCCCTATGTCTGCTCCTTTTAACCTTTTACTGCTGGGAATTTGGAGAGCAGATTGTTTCTCGGTTCTCTCCCTGTTTCATTGCTGAGGTCTAGAATAAACCCTAAAAAAGAGAGAAATAGGCAGCTTGTATGCCAAGGTGAAAGAGGCTACTGCACTTCTACCCATGAAATGGGAACGTGGGGAGCCCCTGGTCCAACTATATGCTTCTATATGAAGGCATGGGTTACCAGGAAGTAGGTGTGCTCCTGAGAAAAGCGGAGTGGGAGTTCTCTAATCTGTCCCTGCAACTTGCAGCAGAATTTTTCAATAAAGGGCAACTCAGGCTAAGAAGCAAAAGAGGGTTAGCACAGGTGCTGTGGCGTAGTGTATTAAGCTACTGCCTCAGTGCCGGCATCCCCCATGGCTACGGTTCGAGTCCTGGCTGCTCCATTTCTGATCTGACTCCCTGTTTATGACCTAAGAAAGAAGTGGAGGATGGCTCAAATGCTTAGCACCGTGCACTGATGTGGGTGACCCGGAAGAAGCTCCTGGTTTCAGATGCAGCCTGCTCAATCCCCGCTCTGGAGTCCTGAGCCATCAGGAACACTCCTGCCTGGTGCCTCCTAGTCGCTCAGTGAAAGCCTGGGCATTGGGGTTGGACGTCACACACATTGATGCGAACACGCATCAACTGGTGCAAGCACGCATGCACACGACCCTAGCATGCATGCACACGACCCTAGCACGCATGCACACGACCCTAGCACGCATGCACACGACGCGGCCGTAAGGTGCGCCCCCGGCGTTGGGAAGCATGGCCCTGCCCCCTGGTCTGAGTTGACAGCACTTCATTGTCCAAGCCTCAACATTCTCACCCATCACCTGGATGATTTGTACAAACTCCGGGGCATGGCACTCCTCTTCTGTGTGCAGCCAGCTGGCAGGCCAAAGCTTTGCAGTGGAGGCATTTTGAGAAAAACTTAGGGTCAAGCAGCAGAATGAAAGAGTTTGGCATTGGGAGGGCTTTCCCACCCCCTCTCTTTCTTTTAAAAAAGATGTGTTTGAAAGTCAAGGGGTAGAGAGAGGGGTACGTAGGGAGTTGGGAGAGAATCTTCTACCTGCTGGGTCACTCCCAGGATGGCAACAATGGCCTGGCTTAGCCCAAAATCAGAAATTTCACTCTGGTTTCCCACATGAGTGGCACATGCCCAAGCCTGCCATCTTCTATGGCTTTTCTTTTACAGACACATTAGCAGGTGTGAGAGACCACCCCTGGATCTCCGTCTGTCAAGCCCATGCGGGAGGTCATAGGCACACGGAACACCATGTCCTTGGCTGAGACCCCAAGCTGGCCTGTTCACTGGACATGCAGCAGAAGTGACAGGCTGCACCCCAGTCTTTTCTCTGCCCCTTTAATGAACTGTGCTAGGACTTCCTTTATAAACAACTCTAGGAAGTCAAATGTTACGTTCATCCTGCTTTTCAGCAGGTAAGGAGTTTGCCCTGAGACACAGCCAGCTTTCTGTGCTTCCTGACCTTCAACTTCATTGGAGGGTTCAGAGAGACAGACATACCTAGCAGCCTGTCACAGTGTCGTGGTTGGGTGGACCACCCCACTGCCTACCCCTTTTCCTACCCTTTATAAGCTTGTGACTTCTCTCAAATAAATGGACATCATTCAGCACCAGTTTGTCTCCAGTTTTTCTGCTGCAGAGGATCATTGTCATCTCACGCTTCAGTGGTCTCAGGGCCTGCTGGACAGAAGACCCCAGAGAAGCAGGGGGCTGGCTCAGAAGTGGGGCAGCCAGGCCATGTACTGCCCACATGGGAAGCTGTGGCTTGCTATGCCACACCACAGGCCCCTGGATGGGCTTTGAAAAGTGTCTGGATGAGACTAGGCTGCTTTATCCCTGGAATTGCTTCCCAAATGCCTGCTATGCTGAAATCAGCAGCCAGGAACTCCATCCCATGGACCTGGGCCGTCCTCTGCCGTCTCCCCTGCCGCAGTCCAGCTCCAGCCGAGTTCAGAACTCGACAAGGGTGCATGGAACAGGTGTAGAGAAAATAAAACAGACCACTACAATTCCAGGATCATAATGGACAATGCGAGAAAGCTGTCCAGTTTATTTACGCAGAAGCAGTCAAACTCTGGCTCAGACTTTTTATGTCATGGTCAAGTGGGTGTTTCCAAGGATAATTCTGCTGTTTGTTTCACCTTAAAGGATGCTCTCAATAGATGGTGCATATCAATCAGTAACACATTCCTACTACAATCCTCATCCTACAACTTAATCTTGAATCGATTAAGGGGGGAAATGCTTCACAGAAGGAGGGACTTAAAGATCAAGGATCATCAATGGGGGCAGCAGAGACAGCGACAGCCTGAATTGCCAAAGGCCCTTTTGCCAAGCCGTCATCAGCAGCATCAACTTCCAAGCTCACATTGATAGTAAAGACCAACTCCGCAGAGGCAGACAATGGCTAAATAGATTACAGAAATCCCAGTGATGTTGTCTGTGGGTCCATGCATAGGGAAGTGGAAATGCCTTCAGGTGGATGCAGAGACATCCGCTGGGCCCTGCCACGCAATGGGAAATTCCTTGCTGCCCTGCCTGCAATGGAACAATACTCTTCACACCTTCATGTCTTCCACACCCACTGCATGGACCCCCCATGCACACGAGCAGGAAACTGCTGGAGCCAGGACCCAAACCCAGGTGATCTGTGGCATGTGGGTGTCCTAGTGCACCAGAGACTTCAATGTCGTTTCAAACGCCTGCTCCAGCCTCCTTTTTTTTTTTCATTTTTTATTATATTTTTGACAATCTTTACATAGTTAATTAGGGCAAAAAGTTTCAAGGGCTACAGGAAAGTGGGCAAGACCATTATTTCCATATTGTTTCCTTCATGTATCTGAGGTAAAGGGGGATATTGAGGGAGAAGCCCTACCCAGTTTCCCACCCACCCCAGGTCCCGGATGTGGGGCATGGTCTGAGAAACTTGCTCAAGTGGTTTTGATAGTTCACCAGTTATGAATCGCTGCCAATCTCTCCACTCCCAGCACGATGAGGTTGTTGAAGAATCCACTGATTGACATAGTCCATCATAGAGTCTCCATTTGCCCAGTATTTCGCTGCCAACATATAGCTGAGGTGGTTGACTGACTTGTTCTGTCCTCTGTTTTTTCTTGGTTAGGGTTCTGAGTCCTAAAGCTCAATCGGGGAGATCCCAAAGAAACTTTGTCTGAGGTGTTCCCAGACCAGATTCTTGTATGTACTAGCAAGTACAGAGCCTGGCACAGTCCATCGCCCCGATCAGCTGGTGGTTGCAATTGCTGGGTTGGTTCTGTTTTCAGCCCCGACTTCCACTGGAACCAATGGCTATTGCTGTCCGGCCTGGTTCTGCCCAGCACATACTCGGCTCTCACATAAACCAGTGGGCAGTCCCCTTTAGTTTTTTATTGGCTGATAACCCCCATATGCAAACTTTAGGACTTAAAAGTACTGTTTGTTTTAAAAATCTGTATTAGTTTCCATCATGTTTTTTCTCTCCCTTATGTTAAGAAAAATTCGTCAAAGCTACTGTTATGTGCAAGGTGACCTCTAGAGGGAGCCAAACTACCCAGACGTCCTCTATCCTGGATTCTGGATTCAGGGATTCAAAGCCCCGCTGTGAGAATTAATTACTTCTCTGGAACACACCTTCTTTGAAGTAGCACAGCACGTTCTGTACCTAACAAAGGTTAACAAACGATACACGCTTTCAACAGAAGAATCCTTTGTCCTAAGCCTTTTCCATGTTCCCTGGCTGGAGGTAGGCAGGGAGTGTGGTGCGGACTCTACATCCTAATGAAGAATTCTAAGGCTGTTACACAACGCACTGACAGTTATAAGAAGATAGTTTAAAGGGCGTTTTAGCAGCTCTTTGAGACCAACATCTCTCCTCTTTCACCGTTATGTGTCTCCCTGTAGGGTCTCTCCCCATTTGGACTTTGGCCACAGGGGAAAGTTCGAAGGGAAGGGCTTTTCCTATGTTCCTTGCTGTTTCTAGGCACTTCCTTAACTTTCTGCTTTAAAGGACATTTCTGTGTTATGTTTAAATTTTTTTTTTTCTTTCACAGAATCATCCACTGCTACCCATGGCCCTGCCAAATATGTTCTGGAAATACAGAAAGGGAGCCTTAGGAGTTTAGAAATGCCGTTCTCTTTGAAAGACTGTTTTGCAAACCTGAGCCTTACAAATTCTGCAAGAACAGCCTGAAGAACGGAAAGGAAGCATTCACTCTTTCTGTCCCCGCACCTGTAGAATTATGATCCTGCTTGGGCAAACCGATGCTGCCAAGAGAATGGGGTGGTGTAGTCCATACCCCTGCAGCTATGGGAAGAAGAGCACGTTATGTGATTGCATAATATCAGGCGGCCATTTGGCATGGCAGTTGAGTCATCCACCCCCCCACACACACACACTCACATCACATATCAAAGTGCTTGGCTCAAGTCCAGGCTCTGCTTCCCACTCGGCTTCCTGGTGTTGTCTGCCCAGGAAGCAGCAGGTGATGGCGTAAGTACTTTGAGCCCTGCCGCTTATGTAGGAGACCTAGAGGTTTGGGCTGTTGATTCGGGCCTGGCCCAGCCCTGGCTGTTGGGCACATTTGAGGAGGGAATCAATGAATGGAAAATTCTCTCTCTTTTTCTCTACCTTTCAAATAAAGTTTCAATTTTTTTTAAGTTTTAATATAACTATTCTTAAGCATCCTATCTGCTCAGATTTAGTACAAGTCTCTTCTAAAGTTTAAAGATTTATTTATTTTTAAAAAATGTTTATTGGAAAGTCAGATATACAGAGAGGAGGAAAGACAGAGAGGAAGATCTTCTGTATGCTGACTCACCCCCCAAGTGACTGCAACAGTTGGAGCTGCACTGATCCAGGAGCCAGGAAATTCTTCCAGGTCTCCCACATGGGTGCAAAGTCCCAAGGCTTTGGGCCATCCTCAACTGCTTTCCTAGGCCACAAGCAGGGATGGGAAATGGGTCCACCAGGATTAGAACCAACGCCCATATGGGATCCTGTTGCATGTGGAAGGCGAGGACTTTAGCCTCTAGGTTACCGCACCAGGCCCTTTTCTGAAGCCTATGTGGGAGACCTGGAAAGGGCTCCTCGCTCCCTGGCTTCATATCGGCTCGGCTCCGGCCATTGCCAAATGGCAACTATTTCCACAACATATACACTCATTTAGAGGTGAGTTGGAGTTTAGCAGGGATGGGTCCTTGGCACAGCTGTTCGGGTCTCACTCGGGAGACCTGCACGCCACATCCGAGTGGTTTGTTCTAGCCCTGGCTTGGTTCTTGATTTCTATGTGTTTCTGGTACATACCCTGGAGGCGGCAGTGACAGCTTAGGTTCCCACCACGCACAGGGGACGGACCTTCAGACTGAATTCCAGCTTCCTGGCTTAGACCCGGCCCTGGTGCAGGTGTTAGGGGGAGTGAATCAGCATGTAGAAGATCTCCATCTCTCTCTGTTGTCTGTGTCTGCATCCGGATGTATGGAGGATATGTGCAGATAATGTATCTTAGGTGAGACTTGGAGCATGCTTGGATTTTGGTATTCCTGAGGGGTGGGGAGTGTCCCAGATCGAATCTCCTGAGGAGGGTGAGGGACACGCGTGTTGACATTCTCTTGGCTATTTTTAATAAGCCAGGCCAACTGGTGTCGAGGAAAATAAGCACAGGAATCCAGGTTTTCCCACATCCCGAGAGATTTTTTTTCCCTTTTCCACTCCAACCCAACATCACAGCGTGCGCTGTTAGGGGATGCAAGACACTTGTAAGCTTTCCCAAAGTTGTTGACACTGTCCTTGGGGAGCGAGAGGCTGAGAGCGTGTCCTTCCTGTGTGATGATGCTGAGTTTCGCTGATTCTGGGTGCACCTGATACCCTCAGCCTTCCTGAGCGGCTCCTTCCTGGACCTTCTTCTCCCGGTGGAGATCCTGTGCTCTCTGCCCTGTGTCTCCAGCTCCTCAGAGTGTCTCAACAGATTGAATTAGGGAGGGGCTTTCAGGGATGGGATGTCGGGGCAGGGGCTAAGCCATGCCCAGCAACTAGCAGGTTTGAGGGCCAGGCTGCTCCACTTCCCATCCAGCCCCCTACTTAATGTACCTGGAACAGAGGTGGATGTTGGTCCAAACGCTCAGGCTCCTGTTACCCACAGGAGAGGATCACGTGGGGTTTCCAGGTTCCTGGCTTCGGCCAAGGTCATCCCTGGCCATTCTGACCATTTGGGAAGGGAATCAGCAGATAGATTTTTTTTTTATCAAACTCATTTGAAATAAAAACAAACTAAAAAAATAGAAGTTCATGGAAAATGTGTGCTGTGAGAAAACTATGCATGGATTTCAAAATATTTCTTCAGCCCAAACTCACCTTTTACTTCAATTGTCCATGAAATTCAAAGTTCCAGCAGCAGTGTACCACATGTTCCTGCATTTCTTTTTTTTTTAAAGATTTATTTTTATTGAAAGATATACAGATAGGAGAAGAAAGAGAGAGAGAGAGAGAGAGATCTTCTGTCTGATGATTCACTCCTCAAGTAGCTGAAATGGCCGAAGCTGAGCCAACTCGAAGTCACGAGCCATGAGCTTCTTCTGGGTCTCCCACACAGGTGTAGAGTCCCAATGCCTTGGGCCATCCTTGACTGCCTTCCCAGACCACAAGCAGGTAGCTGGATGGGAAGCGGGGCTGCTAGGATTAGAAACCGCGTCCATAAAAGGATCCCGGTGAGCTAGATGTGACCATGCCACCTGCCATCACACACACGGGTGCAGGATCCCAAAACAGTCAGCGCAGGTCAAGGCAGCAGCACCTGAAAGTGCATCCTTTAACAGGATGTGGGGTGGGCCGTGCTGCCACTGGAAGGGGACAGAATGGGCAGGGCTGAACAAACCTTAACTCACAAGAAACAACAGAAATCAGGTTGGAGCACAGGTCATGCCAAGTAGGTCCTTGCACCTACTGATCTGCGTAAGACAGGGATGCTAAGCCACAGCATCTAAGGGGACAGGACAAGAGAGGGGCTCTACCAAGTTGAATCAGAGCAACCACTGGCCTTCACGAGATCTAAGGCTGGGAATAGGCCCAGTTGGGCAGCTAAGGGGATACTCTAGCTGGGTTGAGTTTCCCACCAATGAGCGCATGGGCTGTAAATGGGGCTGCGTTCCGATCAGGATACGAGTGTAATCCCACTTGGCACAAGTGTGGACTGGGAATGGAAGCACCAAGCCGGGCCAGACCCCAACACTATCTGGTGCTGTGGAGGACCAGGGGAAATGTATGACAAACTAGGCTAGATCTCAGCCCTTACTGAACCATGTGTAAGCTGTATGGGGGTATGGAAGAGCCATGGCTGGGTTGAAACATCCAACAATAAGAACCAGACTGGGTTGAAGAACAGTCAGGAAACACCACTGTTCCTGCTAGGACAGGAGGTGAACTGAACAGGGCTGGCTCATGGACCCACTGGTATGCGCGAAACCTGGCACTGGGAGAGTTTCCGATGGAGGAGCCTGGGCAACTCCTCTGGCAGGACACAGTCCCTGCAGGTAAGCGCAAGAAGCACAATAGGAAACAGCCCAGAACAGGCTATGGAAATTATCCCACTGGTATACACATGGCATGGATTGGGGGCAGACCAGGCTGAACCTGGTCACATCACCCGCTGGTGAGTCCGAGCGCCAGAACAGAGTGTGGGTCGAGCCAGGTTCGGTTGCGACACATACTAGTACACAATAAGGAATGCCCAGGTGAGATGAGCAGTACCGGATGTGGTTGCAGCGCCCAAACAGCACTTGTGATAATCAGGGGGAAGAGGCAAAGCTGACAGGGAAATGTGGGCTCCCCTGCTGGACAACTACTTCCAATGGAAAGCGTGGGTCGGGATGGGGGCAGATCAGAATAGGCAGGGCTGTTACACCTGTGGGCCTCATGTGGGCTAGATAAGGGAAGGGTCACGGTGGGCTGACTGTTCCGACTGGTGCAAGCAAAAACTAGAGTGGGTGAGGGTTGGTTGGGCTAGCCGCAGTACTAGCTGGCAGAGGCTGGCACTTGGAGCTAATTCTGTCAAGTCAAATGCCAGAACTAACTGGAGAGTGCATAATCTGGGAGTGAGTGTGGCCTAGAAGGGAAATAATGGGCACCTCCTTCGGGGCTACCACTTACATTGGACAGCACGAACACCAGGACAGGGGCAAGGGTGGCTGTACAGAAGGGCACCTGCCAGTAGGTGTGTGGGCTGGATAGTAGGTTGGTTGGGTTGAGCTGGGCTTCAATGCCCATTGACACGTGCGAGAGCTAAATAGGATGTGGGACAGACCTGACAAGCCTGCGGTGCGTACTGGCAAGCATGGGAACCAGGGTAGGGGGCAGAACTGGTGGGGGTTACGGGGAGTCGCCCCAACTAGGCTGCAGCTCCAACCGGTTTGCGTGAGGACCGAGTATGAAGTGGGTAGGATCGAACTGGACTACAACACCCGTTGGTTCACGAGGAAGGCAGGGCTGGAAACAGAACGAACCCAGCAATCGCAACGACCAGCATGTGCATAAGCTGATTGGTGTGACGGATGGTGTCGGACTCTGTACTAGCAAACTCGCACAAGAATCAGGCCTGGGATCATCTCAGATGAAGTTTCTTTGGAGATCCCTCCAACTGAACTGCTGATCTCAGAACCCCAACCATGAAGAGACTGTCAGCCAGTGGATTCTGAATAGGTTTCATTGCGATTGGAACTGAGAGATTGGCAGCAATCCAGACTGATGAACTATCAAAACTGTATGAGCAGGACCCTCAGAACGCGCCTCCCGTTGGGGATCTGGGATGGGTGGGAGGTTGGGTGGGGCTTTTCCCTTTGTTTTTTTCCCTGACCCCAGATACAGGGTAAAATGATATTGATGTGGAAACGATGGTATTACCCACTTTCACCCTGTAGCCCTTGACACTTTGTTCCCTAATCAACTAAGTAAGATTATTAAAAATTAATTAAAAAAAAAAAAGGATCCCGGTGAACGCAAGGTGAGGACTTTAGCCGCTAGGCTACCACGCCAGGCCCTCTGCATTTCTATAATGCCTCAGAAGTGGGCCCATATGGCAAACACTCACTGCCCCTCTACAATTCCACGTATCACTTATCACAGACAAGACTGTGACTTTGGAACACCTTGTCAGGCTATGCCAGTGCTGTCACCAGGCCCAAAGGAGGTCTTTGCACCTGCTAACTCCACAGACATTACTGCACAGTTTCTGAGAGAAGAACTCAAACTTGCAGGATTGATGCTAACAGGTGTCCATGTGGAAATGGGGATAAAGGCGGAAGACAGGGATTCTTGCCACCTCTGTTATAGCATCCATTCTGCAGCAGGTAAGACATTGCCTGGGATGCTGGCATCCCAAGACATGTGTCTAGGAAATGCAGAAGCAGGGGAACTCAACACAGAAGGACTTTAAAGAAAAGATTTATTCTATTATCTGAAAGGCAGAGAGAGAGAGGCAGAGAGAGAGAGAGAGAGAGAGAGAAATATCTCCATCCACTGGCTTAATCCCCAAATGGCTGCAAGGGCTGGGACTGTGCCACCCCAAAGCCAGGGCCAGAAGTTCATCTGGATCTCCTACATGAGTAGCAGGATCCCGAGTACTTGGGCTATCTTCTTCAGCTTTCCCAGCTGTATTAAGCAGAGAGTTGGATGGGAAACGGAGCAGCACCACAGGCAATGGCGTAAGCCACTGCGCCACAATGTTCATCCCAGAAGAACATTTTTAGGAGCTTTGTAATATTGACTTCTCAGGCTCCTGAGCAATGTGGCGTGAGGTGGCACCATGTGACAGAGAGTCTCTGGTATATTTTATCTGATATCTTTGCAAGTCATTACAATTTTAAAACAAATACCAACTATCTTGGGAGAAAGCTTATGATCATGTAGGAAAAAGAAAAAGGATGACTAGGCTTTATTTTTATTCGCTTGATAGGCAGGGCTAGAGATGGATACAGAGAAATCAAACAAGCGTCCGGTGTGATTCCCTGCCTGAAACACAGCTGGGGCTGAGCTGCAGCCTGAAGCTGGGAGGCAGGAACTCAATCCAAGACTCCCAAGTGGATCCGAGGAGAGAAACCAGGGTCTGCCTCCCAGGGTCTGGGTTCGCAGGAGTTAGTGTTAGAAACTGAACTTGGAGGCCCTGGTGTGGGACGTAGGCATCTCAACGGCCAGGCTAAAAATCCAGTCCAGTGCTGGCAGACATTACACGTTACCCTGAGCTCATCACTGTAGGAGAAGAAAATAGGGAAAGAAGTGCTAAATACAGGTGCTCTCCCATGTTAAGAAGGGGAAAAGGTTAACAAAACGTGAGAGTGGCTGTGATGGAGCCTCCACAAAAACCCAGAGGGTGTCCTGTGCCTGGTTCCTTGTCTCCACGGGGTGCCCGGGGGTGCTCCAGGGCTCCTATTTGCGTCCTGCCTTCTTAATGAAGCTTCATTTAGTTTCAGGAAAAAAAGTTGTTCTTGGAGGACAGCTTCTCTGCACTGGGGGAGGTTTGTGGACTCACATCTGTATTTCTGGAGGGATCTGGAAAAACTGGAGTCAGAGTAATGGTTTTGAAGGCCCTTTTGTAGGAAGATCATTTGAAGCAGTGTAGCGAGATGGACCATTTTTGTGTATTTTACCCTTTGGAAAGAGCAATCGTATTTTCTGCTTAAGTAGGTTTCAGAGGAGAGCTGAAGAAAAAGAAATCCTTGCCAGAACATAATTGGCTCTTTTCTTTCACATGGAGGGGGAACTATCAGGATAGGCAAGTTATCGTGGCGGAAAGGAAGGACACATCTGAAGGGAACATCTTTTGAGCTGATGTCAGCTTTTCCCCCACTGTGGTACCACTCTCCCTTGGGGCTGTCTTGCGTACCACCGGGGGGGTGGAGATGATGGTGGTGGTAACATGCCAGTGGTGACATAAAAAAGGGTCCAGACTTGTCAAGTCACCCTGTGATTGAAAATCACAATCTAAACACACTGGGAGAAAAAAAAATCTTTCAACTGAATGCATATGGTTTAGTAGTGTGCATGTGTTGTATATGGCTACACACATATACACATGCACAAATAAACACAAGATGTAAACACATTTCACACACATGTGCACACTCATACAAGCACATACATCCACATACATCTCACACACACACCCCTTTGTGAGTTTTTCTTTTGAAGGAGCTGACGCCACCAGGCTTGGAAGGAATGGCCTGAGCCAACTACAGCATTCTGCTTTGTAGCAGGCAGGTTAATGCATCACACTTCTCTCCTAGAATTTTTCTTCCTAACAGAAGTCAGGACAGGAGCTGAACAGCACAAGTCCATTTCATAAGGGCCGCTCTCCTGGTTAATTACATTAGAAAACACAAACAAGAATAAATCCTTTCTGGCTAACAGGTATCTGTGACTCTCCAAAGCTGCACAGTCTAAATAAGGAGAAATACTTTCTCACCAAGTTCAATCTACAATGAAAAGCAATCCTCAGCGAGAACTCCACAGTTCTCTTCAATCAGCACCAGCAACCCCTTTCCCTAATGTATCCCAATCAGCGTAGTGAGGGGAAAAAAAATGAAGGAGATAAGGAGAAAAATAGCAGAAGACACTGGTGCCTAACACCAGGGAGCATGGGGTGGGTGCTTGGCACAGCTCTTCAGTGGCAGCTACGTTGCAGTGCCTGGCTCAGGCCCTGACTCCAGCTTCCTGCTAATGCACATCCTGGGAGTCAACAGGTGACGGCTCAAATACATGGGTCCCTGCCACCCACACAGGAGACCTGGATGGAGTTCCAGGCTTCCAACCTTGGTGTGGGTCTGAGTCTCCCAGCCTGCCCTCTCTGAATCCCCCTGAAGGAAGCCGGGTGCACTAGAACTACCCCAGGGTTCTTGCCTAAAGTCCCTAGCATCACACCCTGACACCTGGGCAGGGAACTGGAGATGGGATATTTTTCAATGAAATAAACAGCTTTAAAAATTTTAAAGATGTATTTATTTTTATGGGAAGGGCAGATTTACAGAGAGAAGATATAATGACGGTTCTTCCGTCTGCTGGTTCACTCCCCAAGTGGCTGCAATGGCAGGGGCTGAGCTGATTTGAAGCCAGGAGCCATGATCCTCCTCCCCTGAGTCTCCCATGGGGTGCAGGGTCCCAAGGCTTTGGGCTGTCCTCTACTGCTTTCCCAGGTCACAAGCAGGGAGCTGGATGGGAAGTGGAGCATGAGGACACGAAATGGCACTTATATGCCAGTGCCTGCCAGTGCTCGCAAGGTAAGAATTTAGTCACTGAGCCATTGCATTGGGCCCAACAGCTTAAAATAATAATAATAAAAAAAGCAGTTTCAAGTCTTTTTCTGTCTTCTTACTTACGCAGCAACCCTTGGGGGCTCCCTGGGTGCTGGTGCAAAGAGGAATCAGAAATGTTCCTCTTAGAAGCACTCGGACCAATGCCCTTTGATAGGCAAGCATAAAGAACTTCAGTGCCTGGAACCAGTGAGTCAGTGACTTGTGAGCATCAGACAGAATGCATTGCTTTGCTTCTGACTCTCACTTAGTGTAAATGCAAACCCCGGGAAGCACTGCAGACGGTTGGAATAGTTGGGTTCCTACCATTCACAAGGGAGGCCTAGAGTGATTTCCCAGCTGCCACATTGGCTTTGGCCCAGCCCCAGCTATTGTGGGCATTCAAATCAGTGGATGGAGGCTTTGTCTCTCTGCCTTTCAAACAATAACAACAACAACAACAACAAAGTGCTGCATGTTTGGTTGTATTGGAACCTGGACCAGTTAACTAAGAAGGATGTGTGAAAGTGTTGGTGGGTGGGTGGTGTTCAGTAAATCCCCATCCTAGTGCCAGGCAGCTGGGCTTAGAAAGACTTCATTCCTGTGTGGGCAGGGGCTTCGGGGGAGGCGGGGGGGGGGGGGTGGAGAAGGTAAAGAGCTTGCAGCTCCATTCCCTGAGGGTTGTGATGTCAAGTTCAGGAAGGCACTCCCTGTATCAGGGGTGTCCCAGAGTTTCTGGGCTCCAGCTCCAGGAACAGTGAAGAGTGCTCTGATCACATGATATCATGGATACTTAATTTCCACAGGGACTAGTCTGCTTGTTGCATGCACAACTTTGCCACCAACACATCCTCCCTGAGTCTCCCAGCCTGCCCTCTCTGAATCCCCCTGAGGGAAGCCGGGTGCACTAGACTACCCCAGGGTTCTTGCCTAAAGTCCCTAGCATCAGTGGAAACTCTCAACCTTAATACATAAAACCCTTATTAAAAAAAGATCCAATCCTGGCTAGATGAAGATTTAGGTTTGGCTGCAGGATTCGGAATCGCAGTGGCTTTATACACCATGAGTTGTGTAACATTCCACCATGGAAGAGGAAGCCTACAAGAGCAGGATCTTGGTTATGGCTTCCAACTTCAAGACCACCTGGTATTCCAAAGTGGCTGCTCGAATTCTGACTCCTGTGCCTATACTCCAAGAAACAGGAAGCTTCTGGAACTTTTGCCGCTTTTTCTTTTTGGCCTGTTGTGATCCTGAGGTTGCATGATTTGGGCATGGAGAACAAGGGGCTGGCACAGGGCAGAAGCATCACCTCCCATGCTGGTCCGTGCCAAGTGAGTCCTCATTCTCCAGGAACACGCAGCCTCTTGTCATTTCTACTCTCGGTGAACGCAGAAGTATCCAAAGGGAGAGTGTGGCAAGACGGCACTTCTTGCCATCATGTAACCTGGAGAGAGATGGTGACCAGTCAGAGGGGAGGAGGAATCAACAGTTTCCACCTGAGCCCCCTCTCAGATATCCAGAAACAGTGGTGGCTGTCCCTGTTTTAGGATGTGCACAATGAACCAAGTGGCACTCATGTGCAGAGACCCTCCAGCACCGATGCCATCTTCTGGAGCGCAGCATTCCTCCCTGTGGAGCTGAACACAACCTCAGAGTTCTCTGCAGCACAGCTCCTGGGAGTCTCCCTGGACTCAAAGACTTGGCACCTGTACTTGTATCTACTAGCTATCCTTTCCTTCTTATGGGGGGTGCGGGGAACGGAGGGATGTTCCACCCTGACACAGAAATCTCTGAGTGTCCTGTTTTATAAGAATACATTTCTGTGACTGTGATGTGAGATGATTTCCTACGTCGTTGTAGGTAACAGGCCCGACAGGCTTCAGCTGTTTCCTCTAAGTGGCTGCTGCCACCATCGTCACACCCAAGTGTGTTCTAGGCTGGTCCTTGAGACTGTTGACCTCCCTGGACTGTGAATTTCTCAAGGGCAGGGTCTATATCTTATCCAGGTCTGTGTCCCTGGAGTGCTTGACTCTGGTTGTAACAATAAGTGAGTCACCTGCCCAGGGTCAAGGAGCTGTCAAAGTGAATACTTCTGTGCAGCTGGCAGCACCGTGGGCTGCTCATGGTCACGTACTGAAGGCAGCTCTCGTGGGAGAGGGGAGAGGTGACTGCTGGAAGAAAGGAGGGTGGTCTTGGTTCTCAAATTGCTGCCACAGACATGTTTGATAACTGGCCCAGAAAACTGGACATCAGGTGATGAAACAGCAGGTGTGTGGGAGGAGGTTTTCATCGAGAGACTCCACATATTTTCCTGCTAAGCCAAAGTTTCCTGGTCTGGAGCTAAGCTGGGTCTGTGTTTGCCGTGTTTCTGAAGGTCACTCCGGGAGGCTGTGCAGAGCATTTGATTTCTATTACATGGACAAGTGTGTGGCTGACGAAGACTGCAGCTACGTCCCAGGAGAGTCCTGCTTGTTTGCTTCTTACAAGTACGCTTTACAATGAATAGAACAGTAATAAGAAGGTCCTGGAAAACACATCCACAGACTTCAAGATGGGTTTGCACCAACATGAAGTCACCTTTGAATTCAATTTTCACCCAAACTGCTGGAGATGAACCCCTCACACCGCTCATGGTTCAAACTGAAATTCTGTGGCAAACAGGACCTCTTCAACAGCAGCCACGTGCTCCATAAGGGAGCGTGAGAGGAGAGACGGAGGCAGCCCATCTCGCAGAATTCTCTCGGGCTCAGAGAGTTGGTGTGTGTATGTGCAGATCTGGTGGACTGAGGCATTCTATGAAGGCTGACGGTGTGGAGGACAGGGCCTTTAGGGCAGCACTGCCATCCCCCCTCCTCTTGCCCACTCTCTCCCGGCCATGTACATGGAGGAGTGGTCTCCGAGTCGGTTCCCCTAATGCAGCCGAGAGCCAGTGATGTTCACTCCCTCCAGCTCGGCTGGCCACCTGTGCCAGTCTGAGGCCCACAGAACTACCACAGCTTACTGTTCCTGTCTCTTTTTCAAGTCCAATGCTAGTTTTAAGCGGGCAGAAGGAAAACAGAAAAGAGAAGTGAAGGGCAGAGGCCGCTCAAGTCTTACTTCACTCAGGACCCCTGCTGATTTTCAGATTAGCTTACTGCTTCCTTCCTGTGTGGTGGAACGCAAGTTAGGGCAGCAGCTCAGAGCAGACGCAGCTCAGAGTCCACCTTGGAGCCTTGGGAATCAGCACCAGGTTCCTTCCCCAGTGAGGCTGTTTCTCAGCGTTTTGACCTCTGGCCGATTTACTACTGATCTGAATCAAAATGCCTCAATTTATCAAGTGGGGGATGACAACTTATGCCCAGATGTAAAACAAAACAAAAAATGCTTAGTACCAGTGTAAGTCACCTAGTAGATGTTCAGGAAACAATCTTTCATTATAATGGCTTTGGCTGTGTTTGGGGGCTGGTTAGAGCTGCGTGTCCCTCCAGAGTGGCCCTGCAGAGCAGGCCAGGGGCATCTGTGCCTGGAGGAGATTGCCGTGTGTGGGGTGGTGGGGTGGCACAGTCGGCACCAGGTAAATTGCCACCAGCAAGGCCTCTGCCTGCCTTTTCTCTCCAGGCCTGTGGACCAACAGTCACACTCCTGAAGATGTCCACCCAGATGCATCTAAGTGGATCAACAGTGGAATTGTTAGGCAGGGCGTGGGGACGGTGGAGCAGAAACATCCCTGCATCACCCTTTGCTAAGGGCTTATGACTGCCCTGAGCACACCTCCGCAGGCTTTCAGGTTTTCAGGTTTCAGGTGTGAATCTTGCGATTAAATACAAGGTGTTCAACATGCCCAGGATGAGCATCCACAGGTGGTTTTGGGTTGGATGCCCACTTTCAGATGGTGCAGCCCACTACAACAGAGTGGTCAGAGCATGTGCCCCGCTTTCAGCCACCTGGTCCTGAAGCGTGGCTCCTCTAGAGCCAAGCACCCATGTCCTCTTCCCGGGAGCACGGCCAGGACCGCACGAGGTAGAAGCATGATTTCATCTTGGCGCTCCCCAGCCACCTTCTTCAGGGCCGTGCTTCTTCTTCTGCTTGGTCAGCATCATTCACTTTGGCAGCTGTTTATTTTCCAAGAAATCAGAATAACTCAGAGTTCAAAGTACAGACCTTTAACTGTATAGCCATCCCTGTACGTGGAGGGATAGCATGGCTTAAAACAAGATCAGGGCTGGGCACTTGCCCAAGTTGCTGCCGGAGTGCCCATCTACTGCTATCAGAATGCCTGGTTTGAGTCCTGACTCCTCTGTTCCTCGTTCCAGATTCCTGCTCCTGGGTGCCCTGGGAGGCAGCAGGCGATGACGGTTCAAGGACTTGGGTCCCTGCCACCCACATGGGAGATGCAGAGGTGGGAGTTTCTGATTCCTGCCTTTAGGCTGTTGCCAGCACTTTTTTTTTTTAAAGCTGGTACACATTTTAATGAACTACTTGTAATTTGCCAGCAAACAGCCTACCACAACAAGGGAATATCAGAAACCGCCATCCGCAGATGCCCCGCCCAGAGCTTCAGTCAGCTGCCTCCAAGTCCAGTCTCAAAGGACATCATGGAAAATTCCAGAAACAGCTCCCGGGTTCTCACTCTGAGCAGTGAGATGGAATTGCACACCCGTCTCACACCATGCGCCCGGCATGAGACCTGCCCTGCCTAGGCTGCCCCTGTTGGTCATGGGGGAGCCTTCACGTGACGTCTCTCCTTGCCCAAGTGCAGGCAGCCCTGACTGCATTAATGAATACAAACCAAAGTTCTTTCGTCGTAGTCAGAGCAGACAGGCAGCGGTGCTGGGGTCTGAGTCTGTTCACGGGAAGCCACACAGTGTCATGTGGCAGCAAGGGTAGCCCGTTCACACGGTTGGTTAAGCTGCCACTTGTAACACTAGCCTCTGCATCAGTGCACCAGTTCAAGTCCCGGCTGCTCCACTTCCCATGCAGCTCCCTGCTAATGCGCCTGGGAAAGCAGCGGAGGACCGCCCAAAGCCTCAGGACCCTGCTACCCATGCAGAAGACCCACATGGTGTTGCCAGCATTTGAAGAGTAAACAGAGGATGGAAGCTGTCTCTGCATTACAAATAAAATACAAAAATAAAATACACCCCCCCACCCCTACCCAGACTATGCTTAGAGAATCACATGTTACAAAGCCTTCTTGGGCGAGAGGTCCATATCTAGCCTCTCAGGGCCTGCACCTGTCACTAATAAGACTTGGGGCGTATCACGTGACTCTGGGTCTTAATTTCCATCATGCACAACATTCAGAGGATTCTGCGAGTTTTCTTTGTCTCCTATTCAAAAAAACACTCCCCCTCCCCAGACCCACCTCAAGACTACTGGGTATTCTTGCCCCTCCCATCCTTCAAGCCCACCCCACTCCCCTGCCTGTGAGTCAGGGCGCTGGGGGACACAAAACCAGTGCAACTAAGGTGTGTTCACCCGGTTCAGAGGTGTCCACACCTCCCAGTGATGGCAAAACAGGTGATTTTCCTTTATGAAAATAGCCACCCCCTCAACCAGGTTTACTTCAGGATTTAGAAAAGGTCAACAGAAGTCCCAACCCAAGTTCGAAAACTGCCCAGCTGGTTTCTCTCATCTGCTGGGTCACTCCCTGAGCGCTCCCACAGCCTGGATGGGTTAGGGGCCAGCAGCTCCATCCTGGTCGCCCACGTGGGCCATCACCTGCTAGCCTGCCAGGGCGCGTACTGGCTGGCAGCTGGATCACAGCGCAGGGTGCGGTGTTCAGGGCTGGAACCGAAGCTCTATGAAACGAGAGAGCGCAGAAGTCCGCACCCGCTCCCCTACATGCCACACACACAAGGTCAACCCGCTCCGGCCTCCCCTTGGCTGGGGAGGGACCGGGGGGCTGCCAGGCTTCCTTGACGCGCGAGGCCGCGCCGCCGGGACCGCCCCTTTCGCCCGGATCTGCTTCCAGGGCACAGGGAAGGGGCGGTGCCGGGGCGGGCCGGGGCGGGGAAGACGCGAGCATCCTAGCCGCTGAGCCGAGCCGAGCTGAGCTGTTCCGCGCTCCGCACCTCCCGCGCCCACGCCGCCCGCGCCGCCCGGCCTGGCGCGCGGGTCTCCAGCGTGAACCGGAACCTCTTGCCGCCGCCGCCGCCGGGAGCCGGGCGCCGGGCGCCGAGCGGGGAGCGCGGGGGGACGCGGCCTGCCCGGCGCCGCCCGCCATGGCTGCGGCGGGCTGAGCTGGGCGCGGCGGCCGCACAGTCGCGCCGACCGGGGCCATCTCCCGCCGCCGGCCGGCCGGGCGCGCGCGGAGGCCGAGGGGGAGCCGGGGCCGCCCTGGTCGCTGCCGCCCATGGCGAGGCCGCGCCGTCGCCGCCGCTGCTACCGCTGCTGCCGCTGCTGCCGCTGCTGCTACTGCTGCTGAGCGGGCGGCTGCGGCTTGCGCCCCTCCGCTCGCCCGCGCCCGCCGGGCCCCGGCGAGGAAGCGCGAGGCGCGCGGTTGGTGGTCGGGGGCCGCCCAAGATGGGGAACACTACCTCGTGCTGCGTGTCGTCCAGCCCCAAGCTCCGCAGGAACGCGCACTCGCGCCTCGAGTCGTACCGGCCCGACGCCGAGCTCAGCCGCGAAGACACGGGCTGCAACCTGCAGCACATCAGCGACCGCGAGAACATCGATGGTGAGCGCCCCTGGGCGGCCGCCGCGGGCACCCTTGGGCCCACGTCGGAGCGGAGCGGGTCTGGGGGCTTGGGGGTGATGGTGGGGGAAGGTGCGGTGGTGGGGTGCCTCAGGTGCCGCCACCGAGAGGAAGGAGCCCGGGAGGACTTCGGGAGCGAGCCTGGAGACCTAGGTTGCAGGGCACGGTTGAGAAAGAGTGCTTACACACACACACACACACACACACACACACACACAACCGGGGCGGTGGGGGAGGGGGAGGGAGGACGCTCTCGGAGTGGGATGGTGGTGGAGGGGCGTTTGGTCCCGGAGTGTGTTGGGGCCCGCCTCTGAAAGAGCGGGAGTGGGAAGTGCGTGTTTCTGACCGCTTTCTGGTCTCGGTTTGTCTTTTCAACCGAAAAACCTTCCCGCAGCAGCCAGGGATGTGCGACTGTTGAGAGAATGCCCTGTGCGTGCGAGTGAGTGATGTAGCCCCCACCCCCTGCTCCCAGCCGCGGCTGCCTTCTCTGGTCAGCTCCGCGGCCTGGACCGGGGCATCCTGGACTGCCCCTTGCTTCACCTTTCTTGCTAGGACTGCTTGGTGTGTGAGGGGGCGGTAGCCTGTCTGGCTGAGGGCTGCATGTGAAGAGGTGATGGAAAGAGGCCCTTGGTGGGTCAGGATCGCCTGAGTTTTTGGGGTGCCATCGCCTTTTATGTCCTCTCGTCTGCCCCCTAGATGCCTTCGGACTTTAGAGCAGTACTTGGCTTTCACGTAGACGCGTCTGGAAGGACATTCAGGCCGTCTCTGGATTCTTGCCTAAGAGAAATGTTGAAAGGTTCAGGAAGTGTTTTTCTTGTTCGGGAATGACTCGGAGAGCTCCTGTGGACAGGGAATAACGTTGGGGACTAGTGTGTCCTGTGCAGTCCTGCCTGGTGCAGGCTTTGTTGGTGATGGATCTGGCAGCAGCAACCATGGTCTCCAAAGCTAAAAGCAGATTCTTATTGATTGATTTGGGAGAGGGAGCTTGTCCATCTGCTGGTTCACTCCCGCAGTGCTTGCCATAGCCAGACCAAAGCCAGGAGCCTAGGAGCTCCCTCCCGCATTCCCACAGGGGCTGTAGGGGACCCCAACACTGGGGCTGTTGTCTCTGCTTTCCCTGGCTCATTAGTACGGGGCAAGATTGGGAACAGAGCAGCTGGCACATGAGTTGGAACCTGTATGGCATGCCGCCTTTGGCAGACAGCGACGTCACTCGCTTTGCCACCTTGCCAGCCTCAGATGTGTGTTCTTTGGAGCCGAGGCTACGTATGGGTGCCACAGACTGCAGTGAGGAGAGCTGGGACTAGTTGCTGGTACTGAGGTTTGAAAAGATTTTGCCAGATAACACCAGAATACCACAGTATTGTATTTTTCATTGGCAAACTGGGATTCATCCATCCAACTTTTTTTTTTTTAAAGATTCTAGGGTATCTAAAAGATCAGAGACAGATATTCCACCTGCTGGTTTGCTACCCAATGCATCCAGCAGCCAGGAGCTCCATCCGGGTCTCCCACGTGGGTGGCAGAGACCCACGCACTGTGCACTTGTGCCAACACCTGCTGCCTTCCACAGTATGCGTTAGCAGGGAACTGGATGGGAAGTGGAGGTGCGACTTGACAGGGGATGCGGGTACCACCCGCTAGCCTCGCTTGCTGCATCTCAGTACTTGCCCTTGGCCGAGGATGTTTGGAAAACCGGCAGCTCCAGTTTTGCAGATACCTGATAGAGGTTAACACAGATTGTCATCTCGGCTGGGGTGCCTGACTCACATAATGGTGTCAGTTTGAACACAGAAACACAAATTCAGCACACACATCTGCTGTCACCCAAGGTCAGTAAGTAATACTTCCAGGCCTAACCTAGCTGCTGCTTCTCGGTGACTGGCACTGTGGGCTGCATGTTGGCATAACAGTGGATGTGAAGCAGTTCTGAGTTGTAACTAGGCTTGGGTCTTGCTGTCAGGGTCAATCTGGGGTGGTGTTACCACCTGCTGCTTGGAGACATTTCCAGTGAAAGTTAATGTTAGAGGCTGGGAGAACAGAACAGATTTATAGAAACGGCATATACTCATAGGCACGTTGTGTTTCTGTGTATAACTGTGTTTGTATGTATTTGAGCTTCTGAGTTGTATTAGATGATTAGATTCTGAAAATTACATCTCAGGAAGTCTTGATTATAGTATGATGTAAAAGCTGAGGCATCTAGCACAGTCTTACAGAAGTCCTGAAAAACAGCCCAGGCAAGTGCTACTGAGAGGGTTAGACACTGATGCTTTCCTGTGATAAGAGGGTTCCTTTGAGTCTCGCAGATCAAACCCATCTCTATGGTTTCCCCACAAGAGGGCATTGACCTTGTGCCATTGACTTACAGCAGTGCCTGAGTTAGGGTATTCAGGATTTCTTGACACCTGCCCTGTCTTCCTGTTAGGTGACTGGGGTCTTTAAACTTTGTATCATCTGCTTCTACTCTTATAGGAATTATGTCTGCTACAGTGTCTAAGGGGCTGAGAAGGGGGGAACGGCCCATGGTTGTGATGTTGCTGCCAGTGTTGTGTGTCGCCGGTTGGGGTTGGCAGTGTTGCCCTCACCTTAAGACACAAAGCGGGGATCCGTGGAGAGAAACGGCTTGCCCAGAGTCACCAGGCAGTGAGTGGCTAATGGAAATGTTCTACAGTTGCTTGGTAGTTGGGGGTTGCCTCCTGCGTGAGGTGTCTGCCGTGATTGCAGCCTTGTCCATCATTGCTCACATTCAGTTTAGACTCACTGTGATTAGAGTATCCTTGGAGCGGGAGAGAGAGGAGTGCCCTACAGTGAAGTCGAGATGTGACTAGGCCAAATCATTCAGGACACACGTAGCATCTGAGCCGTCGCTTCAGAGTTTTCCCGCAGGACAGCTGGTACCAACTTCATCCCTGATAGCTCCCGCCATCCCTACAGCTGCTTCGCCCTCAGTTGGCCAGGACCCTGTGACTGCTCCATGAGGTGTCCAGAGCCCGAACCTCCCCTGCGGCCCTTCCGCCTCCAGGCGCGGTGGCACTGTGCTCGCTGCCTTGCTTCCCCATCTTCTCCCACTCAGCAGGCTTCACCAGAGCACCCCTGCTCAGGACCTGCAGCCAGTTCCTGATTTCACACCGAGTGAGAGCCATCTCCTCACCGTGGACTCCACAGCCTTCTGCTTCCCTGCCTTTGCTTGCTCGCTCAGTCTGGTGGGACTGGCCTCCTGTGCTGTCCTTGGGTGCGGCACATATGCCCCTGCCCTGGGACCGGGCTGTGTCCCTTTGCTTTAGGTGTTTCTGTGGATGTTCCCAAGGCCGTAGTCTTGGTTCAGGGAGGCCTTCTCAGTCCCCTGTCTCCCGTCCCTCTGCCCCTGGCCAGCAGGCCTGGTGGGTGTTCTGCACCCTATGTTTCTCCTGTGATTCCCTGTATACACCCAGACACACTCACACCCACGTCCACCTGGTGTGGAGATTTTCTGTTCTGTTCCCTGATGTGATTTTGGTGCCTGACTCTGCCTTGACGATGCTGTCTGTTGAGTGAGTGAAGAAAGGAATATGAGAACATCCCCAGGGTGGGGACCCAGTGAGGGGAAGTTAAAGGCAAGGTCAGGACACTTAGGCTCAGGGGCTGGCATCAGGGAAGTGCGACACTGGCATTTCGTATGGGTGCCAGCTCATGTCCTCTGACCCAGCTTGCTGCTAATGTGCCTGGGAAAGCAGCAGAAGGTGGCCCAAATGCGAAGACCCCTGCCACCCACGTGGGAGACCTGGATGGCGCTCTGGGCTCCTGGCTTCGGCCTGGCCCATAGCTGGCCATTGTGGCCACCTGGGGAGTGAACCAGAGGATGCCAGATCTCTCTGTCTCTCTTATGTAACTCTGACCTTCACATGAATAAATCCATCTTTTAAAAGAGAAAGAATGCTCAGGATCTGTAATAACGAAAGTCCGGCGGATGTGAAACTTTGTGGTTTCGTTTGCATTGTAACCTGTGGGGTAGCAGGTAGGTTGAAGTTCCGAAGATAAAAATTAAGAAAAAGGTTTCAAGCCTAATGAAGGGGGAAAAAACCCTAGCCAAAGGGAAATGAAGCTGTGGCTAAGGGAAATATGTTTAACAGTGCTGTATGTGTAATCTCTCCTTACCCTTCCAGTGAGTGACTTTAGCTGTGGCCTTTTGTATGTCGTTAATGGAGCAAAATGAGGTTCAAATGCTTGGTTAAAGCAAAAAGTCTGAGGTGAACGTGTGCAATTATGAGATGCATTGCAGGATTGTGGCAGCTGGTCTTTGAAAGACGCCTGAAGAGCTCATGCTAAATACTCTTCCTAGGATGGGGAGTAAAGCAGCAATTTAAAAAATATATATGTTTGGGCCCGGCGGCATGGCCTAGTGGCTGAAGTCCTCGCCTTGAGCACCCTGGGATCCCATATGGGCGCCGGTTCTAATCCCGGCAGCTCCACTTCCCATCCAGCTCCCTGCTTGTGGCCTGGGAAAGCAGTCGAGGACGGCCCAATGCATTGGGACCCTGCACCCATGTGGGAGACCCGGAAGAGGTTCCAGGTTCCCGGCTTCGGATCGGCGCGCACCGGCCGTTGCGGCTCACATGGGGAGTGGATCGTTGGACGGAAGATCTTCCTCTCTGTCTCTCCTCCTCTCTGTATATCTGACTTTGTAATAAAATAAATAAATCTTTAAAAAAAATATATATGTTTAAGATTTGTTTATTTGAAAGAGTTAACAGAGACAGGGAGAGAGGTCTTCCGTCTGCTGGCTCACTCCTTAAGTGTCCAGTGCTGGGTCAGGTCAAAGCCAGGCGCTGGGAATTTCTTCTAGGTTTCCCACATGGGTACATGGGTTCAAGGCCTTGGGTCATCCTGCACTGCTTTCCCAGGCAGAACAGCAGGGAGCTGGATCAGAAGTGGAGCAGCTGCACCCATATGGTGCGGTGACTTGACTCGTCCTGCCACCCCTGGGTGCCAGTCCTGTCCTTCAACGTGGTGAGCGTCTCCTTGGTGCCAGTCCTGTACTTCTCTCGGCAGCTTTAGCTTGACCGTCATTCTTGGTTTCTCCGCGTCTCCGCCATCTATTTGACCTCTTCCCTTTGGCAGTCTTTCTCTCGAGTCTCACGCGTCCACGGCACCTGTTCTGCTGGGCCAGACCGTAGCTGTGACCTGTCATTCCAAGATGGAGCAGTCTTGCAGTGAGGGTGCCGCAGGCAGCTGGCAGGGTGGAGAGTGGGTCTTGAAGACTGGCCTTGCACGGATGAGCTTCCAACTGCTCCACACCCACCTGCGGTCTTCCTCACCTGGATTCTGGGGGCCAGTAGGGGTGTGCATGGCCTCGCAGTTCAGATGAGAGAGCCAAACCCCAGAAAGGTGCAGGCTCTCGCCCCAGGTCTTCTACATGGGTGGCAGGGATCCCAAGCACTTGTGTCGTCTGCCTCTGCTTTCCCAGGAATGTGAGTGAGAAGCTGGATCGGAAGAGAAGCGGTCAGGACTCAAGCAAGCACCCCTCTGTGGCATTGTAGGTGACAGCTTACTGTGCTGTGTCCCCACACCGCGCCCCCTTACCTTTCTTACTCTTCATATGATTTACTCCCGTTGCGCAGGAGAAGTTGTGCCCGAAAGGTAGGGGGTATACGCAGAACCCAGCTTGTTGGTGTGGCAGTTAGGGTCCCCTGCTGCCTGTTGCTCCGGCTTGTTCAGGAACCCTCTGTGTCGTGGAGCTGAAGCTCGGGGTGCCTGGCGCAGGTACACATGCTGTGAGGGTCACTGGGCACTGCCCGTGTGTTTTTGGCCCACACGACTTGGTGGGGAGCATTGCTACTTCTTCCGCCTGCCTTCTGAGCGGGTGTGAGGATTATTATTATCATTATTATTATTGTAAGGGTAGATTTTCTACAAAGCTAATTGTGTCTAGTACCTTCTGGCTCTGATGCGGTGAGTGTGGAGACTAAATTTGCTCCTGTCCCTGTAGGGGCAGAGCCCAAAGGAAAAACATGGCAACCAGTGTGACGGGTGAGCTGCTCCAAAACATTCTGTTTGAGATGCGTAGGGTCAGAGTATGTCATGGTGGACTTTATGTAAATAGATCTGGTGTTCCTCCCCGCCCCCCACCCCTGGAGGGCTGTTGACAGCATCACAGTTCATCATACCTCCCAGTCGGAAGTCTTACATGAACCAGCATTGGGCGAGGAGCGTGGCCGCAGCCTGGCCGATCAGGTTCAGGGTGTGCAGGGCGGCGAGGGAGCTCCTGGTCCCTGCTGCCCTGCAGCTCATCTGGGAAGTCAGGAAGGAGCCTGCTTGCTTGCTTTTTTTTTTTTTTTAAAGATTTATTTATTTTTATTGGAAAGGCAGATATACAGAGAGGAGGAGAGACAGAGAGGAAGATCTTCCATCCAATGATTCACTCCCCAAGTGAGTGCAACGGCTGGTGCTGAGCCAATCTGAAGCCAGGAGCCTCTTCCAGGTCTCCCACGTGGGTGCAGGGTCACAGTGCTCCGGACCATCCTCAACTGCTTTCCCAGGTCACAAGCAGGGAGCTGGATGGGAAGTGGAGCTGCCAGGATTAGAACTGGCACCCATATGGAATCCTGGCGCATTCAAGGTGAGGACTTTAACCGCCATGCTATTGCACCGGGTCCACTTTTCATTTATTTAAAAAATTTTTATTGGAAAGGCAGAGTTACAGAGAAAAGGAGAGGCACAAAGATCTTCCGTCTGCTGGTTCACCCTGCAAATGGTCACCAATTCCGGAGCTGAGCTAATCGAAAGCCAGGAGCCAAGAGCCTCTTGTGGGTCTCCCACATGGGTGTAGAATCCCAAGGCTTAGTGCCATTGTCTACTGCTTTCCCAGGCCATAACCAGGGAGCTGGATGGAAGTGGGGCAGCTGGGACACGAACCAGCGTGCATATGGGATGCTGGCACTTGCAGGCAGAGGATTAGCCAGTTGAACCATTGCTCTGGTCCCAAGGAGCCATTTTTTTCCTGTGTTCAGAGTTTCTTCCTGTCTCTTGAAAATGCAGGAATGACCTGGGCAGGGTGAACCCCGGCAGGGCTCTTATTTGGGGCTCCCAGCGTCAGCCCCTTTCTGTGGAATGTGCATTGCCAGCGAGCCCCCTTGACTGTCCTGCCTGAGAAAACATGCCTAAATGTACCACCTCTCCTTACCTCCCGAGGTGCTCTGTCTGAAGGGCCCTGCACTGATGTCCAGGGACCGGTCTGAGCCTGCCTCTCCAGTGTCCACAGCCATGCGTGTTCACACTCTCCGCAGGCGAAGAAGCCGGAAACCTGAAGGGGTCTGTCCGTAGCAAAGACGTCCACTGTAGCCCTCACGGCAGCCCCGAATGGTAACCCTAGTGTCACTGCCGAGTTGGGGGGGAAATGCTTGCTGAGCTGTGTGAACTTGGCTTTGGACACTTGCTGGTTGTCAAATGGGGAACCGAAGTACCACTCCATGTGGCTTTGGTTAATCTTCCTGGTTGCGTGTTCCTCTAACGTCACAAGGTGATGGTATGGCAGTAAGCAGTGGGGGCTGGGAGACTGTAGGAAGCAGATGTTTGCTGAAGCTGTCCTGCTTGCCCGAGGCTTGTGGAGCCTGCCCTGGCGGCCTGCTGACCCTGCCGGGGGAGCCACACTGCTGGGGCTGTCCATGTGCAGCCCTAGAAGCTGAAGCCAGGGCTTTCCAGCGCTTTCTGTGTGTCTTCCTGTTTTGGATTCTTCAAGGAAAGCATGCACAAAGAGAGGCGTGCTGTGTTATCATTAAGTCGGCTTTTAGAGGGGGAGTTGGAGGACTGAAAAAGGAACTGAAGCCCTAGCAGGGCGTGGAGCTGTCTCCCCCCACTTCTCAGGGGGAAATGTGTGACTGGGTGGACGCACGTTTGCAGAGCACTCACAAGAGGACTCCCCCACCTTAGCTTTCCTTTCTGCTTCTCGGCTGCTCCTGTGGCCCATGGCTAGGGCCTGGGCTAGGGCTCCGTCCCGAGGGGTCCCTTGTGCTGTCTGCTGGCTTAGAGGAAGGCCATGTGCTTGTTGTGACAGCACGCACGGGAAGGCGGGCCGTCTCCCGCATCCAGGGTCGTCCTGGAGAGTCGGAGGGACAGAGCTGATTGGCAGGTGGGAAGACAGCCCTGTTCGGTTACCTCTTGTCTGTTGCCTCTTGCAGACCGCCAAGTTGGAGAGAACCTTTTAGTCTCTCTCCACCTTTGTCAGGGTATTGATGTTTTGTACATGACTTGTGAACTTGGCAGCTTTTGTATTACTTCTAGTTTTATGTTACTTCTCAGTTGTGGAGTTCTGAATTGTTAGTGGTAAGTGTTGTAGAGTGAGAGTGAGAGCAAGAGAGCTCACGCTGGACACAAACGTAGGATGTTAACAGGAGTTTTTATTGGCCAAGCTTGGCGATGGCAGCTCCCGCCACACTCCAGGAGCCACTGCCGTAAGCTGCCCAAGTCAAGGGTTTTTAAGCTCTCATCCTCTAATCAGATTGAGAGCTGTAGAGGACAAACAAAATTTCCATGCATTCAGTTAACTAAGTGTCCAGAGGCAGGAAGGGGGCTGCCAGAGCCCAACGTTTCCCTGTAGTTTTATTAACCTACAGTATTAGTGTAGGAGAGGCCTGGTGTGCACAGCCTGCGGAGCTATTTGAATGGCATGAGAAGAGGTGTGAAGGCTGGGGCGCTGTCCGCCCTGCCAATTACCGTGGCATGCGGGTGCCGTACCCCATCACAGTAAGGGTCTGGACCCTGGCTGAGGGTCTAGTTTTCCCTGCATGCCTTGAGTGGATCCGTTTAGTAGGCCCGTCCTTTGAGATCTGTCTCTGACTCAGGACGTGGTATGGGGCCCCTGTGGGTGTGGTGGATGTGAGTGCGGGCCTTGGCCGAGATGTCTGCGTCTGGTGCTGAGAGAGATGCGGCAGGGGACCACCCGGAGGCCTCTGCTGGCAGCCATGGCGCTAACTGTGCTGGTTGCTTAGGAGCCTTGCAGAAGACACACAAGTCACTTCTGTTTTGGATGCTTCCGATTACGGACCTGACCCCAGGAAAGGAGTGGTTGGAGATGCCCATTGTGGGAGTGCAGGTGACCTGGCCAGGCAAGATTCTTGCAAAGCCGTGGAGGTGCTGTTGGGGTGTTTTAGAAGCAGGACCTTCCTCTTGGATATATGCTTACATTCCTGGTGGACAGATGGAAGGAAAGGTCTTTACAGATGTTTTATGTGTGTTTGGTCAACTCTGATAGTGCAACAGTAATTGGGAAGTACCAAGCACATGGGTAGGATAAGGAGTCCAGAAATAAATCTTTAAAAATAAGTTGAGGGTGGTAGTGTTGTGGTATGGTGGGGAAAGCTGTGGCCTGTGCTGCCAGCATTCCATGTGGGTGCCGGTTTGTGTCCTGGCTGCCCTACTTTTGATCTGGTTCCCTGCTATTGGCCTAGGGAAAGCAGCAGAGGATGCCCTGTGTGCTTGGGCCAATGCCACCCATGTGGGAGACCTGGACAAAACTCCTTGGCCTCCACCTGGCCCAGTGCTGGCTATAGGTGCCATCTGGGAGTGAACCAGCAGATGGAAGATCTCTTTTTCTCCTGCTTTCTGTAACTGAGTTTCAAATACTTAAATAAATCTTTCCTGTTTGCATTAAAAAGTCTTCTAGGGCCTGGCGGCGTGGCCTAGCGGCTAAAGTCCTCGCCTTGAACGCCCCGGGATCCCATATGGGCACCAGTTCTAATCCCGGCAGCTCCACTTCCCATCCAGCTCCCTGCTTGTGGCCTGGGAAAGCAGTCGAGGACGGCCCAAAGCTTTGGGATCCTGCACCCGCGTGGGAGACCTGGAAGAGGTTCCAGGTTCCCGGCATCAAATCGGCGCTCACTGGCTGTTGTGGCTCACTTGGGGAGTGAATCATCGGACGGAAGATCTTCGTCTCTGTCTCTCCTCTCTGTATATCTGACTTTGTAATAAGAATAAATAAATCTTTAAAAAAAAACAGATTGAAAAAAAAGTCTTCTAGAAAAGATTTCATAGGCCCAGTGCAGTGGCTCAGTGGCTAAATCATTGCCTTGCTCATGCTGGGATCCCATATGGGTGACAATTTGTGTCCTGACTGCCCCACTTCCCATCCAGCTCCTGCTTGTGGCCTGGGAAAGCAGTGGAGGACGGCCCAAAGCCTGCACCAGTGTGGGAGACCCGGAAGAAGCTCCTGGCTCCTGGCTTTGGATCAGCTCAGCTCTGGCTGTTACAGCCACTTGAGGAGTGAACCAGCAGATGGAAGATCTTCCTTTCTGTCTCTCCTCCTCTCTGTGAATCTGCTTTTCCAATCAAAATAAAGAAATCTTTGGAAAAGGTTTTTGTTTTCAAGTTTTTTTTTTTTAAAGATTTATTCATTTTATTACAGCCAGATATACAGAGGAGGAGAGACAGAGAGGAAGATCTTCCGTCCGATGATTCACTCCCCAAGTGAGCCGCAACGGGCCGGTGTGCGCCGATCCGATGCCGGGAACCAGGAACCTCTTCCGGGTCTCCCACGCGGGTGCAGGGTCCCAAAGCTTTGGGCCGTCCTCGACTGCTTTCCCAGGCCACAAGCAGGGAGCTGGATGAGAAGTAGAGCTGCCGGGATCAGAACCGGTGCCCATATGGGATCCCGGGGCGTTCAAGGCGAGGACTTTAGCCGCTAGGCCACGCTGCCGGGCCCTTCAAGTTTTTTTTTTTTCAAATTCTGTCCATTAATGATTTTGAGGTTTTGAATGGATTTTTCATGATTTTAATTGACTATTGTTATTCTAATGAGTGTAAACATAATTAGCTGTTTTTTTTTTTCTTGTGATAGGTTCTTGAAGACATACTTTAATTTTGGCATGTGTTGTTGGACTGTTTTTTTTTTTTAAACTGGAGGGGCAGGAGAAAAACACAGAGACATGGATGTACAGAATGAGTTCCTGTTTGCTGGGTCACTTCCCAGATGCTTACAACAGCCAGGGGTGGGCCGAGCTGGAGTCTGGAGCTGGAAGCTTGATGCACACCTCCCGCGTGGGTTGTGGGAGCTCAGTGCTCGGAGCCATCCCTGCCGCCTCCTTCCATGCTCTGCACTGACTAGGGGTGGGAGCTGGAGTGGGAACTCACACCCCAGGCCCTCTGACATAGTATGTGCACTTCTTAACATCAAATGCCCACTTCCTGATTCTTGCTCTTTTAGGGCGCAAATATGACATTTGATATATTCAGGTTGTTTTGTGTAAGGAACTTAGCAAAGCTGGTGTAGTCAGTTCTCTGTATGTGCGGGTTTCTCATTTGTGGATTGAACTATAATCATGACTGGAAAAATAGCCTGGGATCTGTACTGAACATGCATGGATTTTTTTTTATCATCAACCCCTAAGCTTCAGTGTGCCAGCTGTTGCAAAATGTTCATGCTCTATCAGATATCATAAATCGTCCAGGGGAAACTTTAGGATGTGTGTGGTTTATACAAAAGCGGTGTGCTGCTTTGTGGTATGCTTGGGTAGTCCTTGGACCACATTCGTGGGAAGACCAAGAGGTGACCGTCTTCAGGAAGGGTGGTGGGGTAGTGACCACATGCGGGTAGACCTAGCGGGTGCTTCCTGTGTTTGCAGACTGTGTCCTGAGTCTCTTGTGTGTTCTATAAATGTATTTGATTGCAAAGCGCTACGTGGTAACTTTGGGTGTGGGGCTGCCATGGGAGGGTGCTGTGAGTCTGAGGCAGCCCTGCTCGGGCGGTCTGAGTCAGGGCAGGCCCAGTGTCAGGTGTGTATGCCAGGGAAGCCCATCCAGTCTGGGAAGAGACAGCTGGATATGGGTGGGAGCCTTTATTCTTGGTGCTGTTTGTTTACCTCCGTGCCCTGGAGACTGGCTTTGGCTGGACAGTGAGCCCGGCAGTGGTTTCCCAAGCCCCCTGGGGGTGGGACAGGGGTGGGGTGTGATCTGCTGGGGAGGGATGCTGTCCACCCCTGGCTTAACACTGGAGGACTGGGTATCTGCAGACAGCATCTTTAGTTCAGCAAGCATTCTGAGAGCAGTAGGAATCTGTGGAGGGTCACCCCAGGGCGCTTGGTGGATGGTGGAAGCTCTGACGCTGAGGAAGGGTGGCATAGGCTCCTGGCTCTCCCCAGAAACATAGATGACCCGGCTGCAGACACCCATGGTTCCTGAGTAAGCTCACCCTAAGAAGGGGCTGTGACTGCAAGCGCCCACCTTGTGTGCAGCCTCTGCTTCCCTGGCCAAGTGTGCAGCAGGTAACCCTGCTTGGCTGGACTCCTTGGGGAAATTCTCACCAACTGGATCCTGGCCTCTGTCACCTTTAGCTAGCCATGGCAGAAGGCCAAGTCAGGGTCTTGAGAATGAAACTGAGGTGTAGGATGTTTTATGAGACATCGCTGGGACAGGAGGAGAAGGGAAGAGGAAGGAGTGTTCTGGAGGAGTGCCTGGCCCCAGGGACAGTGGGGGAGGGGGTGGCTCTGCCCTGCAGCTGCTGCCTGGGCTCATGACACAGCCAGCCAGGGATGCTGACCTGCCCCACTCTGCTGCTGTACACTGGGCAGATTCATGCAACTCCTGGTCCCTGAGTGTTTCCACCTCACCCGGTCTCCCCTTTGCATGGGGCAGGTTGTTGGTCAAGGCATTAGGTGAGTGCCCCCACCCCGCAATACCTTCCATGCCTGGTTTGGAACATTTATAAGCTGCCTCTATACGTTGTGGTGTTCGATTCTCGAAACTGATAGTCCCAAGGGAATGTCTCTAACTGGCCAGCATTCAAGAGTGAGGAAGGCTTTGCTGAGCCCAGCTTGTGGAATTCAGGGCCACTTAGAGGGAATGTAAGGGCTAGGGTGGAGTTTTTCCTCTGTTTGGGGCGGGGGCATGGAGGGATATGGTCCTTCTGCAGGCAGTTGTGACTGCTCTCCCACTCCCCTTGAGGAGCAGTGATGGGGAGCTTCTGGCTCTAGGACCGCAGGAGACAGAGTTAATTGAATAGAATAGCTTCGCAGTGGCTCTCTCTTCTAGCCTTCACTCCTGTAGTAGGATGCTCAGAGAAAGGTGGGACACAGCAATGCTCTTTTTAAAAACAAGCAAAAAACTTTTGTTTGTTTACTTGAAAGGCAGAGTTACAGAGGGAGGGAGGGAGGGAGGGAGAGAGAGAGAGAGAAAATGAGAGAGAGAGAGAGAGATATTCTATCCACTGATTTATGCCTGACCCCCACCCCAAGTGGCCACAGTGGTTGGAGGCAGACTGATCTGGAGCCAAGAGTCTCTTCCAGGTCTCCACCTGTGTGCAGGCATTGAGGCACTTGGGTCAATCCTGACATTAGCAGGGAGCTGGATCAGAAGTATTGCCACCCAGTGGGATGCTGGTACCACCCAATGGGATGCTGGTACCACCCAGTGGGATGCTTTCCCTGCAGTGCTGTAGCGTCAGGCTGCAGAGGAGCATTGTGGTTCTCGGGGGGAGGGGGGGAACCCCTCCCGCCCGGTCGTCATGCTTCCTAGAAGGCCCTGTTTGAAAGCCTCTGCCATTTCTGCCACTAACCAAGTTTTTTGTTTTGTTTTCCTGCCTTGAGGAGCGGGTTCCCTGCCACACTGGCTCACGGCTGTAGCTTCAGGGCTGCTTCACTGCAGATCTGTGTGGATGATGCCCGCCCCCCTTGGCCCTGAGTTACAGTAAATGCTGCTTCTAGAGGTACCCTGACAGGACATAGAGCAGCAACATGTGCCGCTTGGAGCATGTCCCCGCTTTCTTTAAGTTCCTTCTCCAGTTACCTGCCTTTACAACATTTTTTTCTCTTCCTGTTTGGTATAGTCTACCCTACTGATACTGTGGCCCATTTTTTCTTTTTTTAAGCCAACAATTTGACTTTTAACTTCTTTGGTTTTAACACCAGTTAGTTGTGTGTGTGTGTGTGTGTGTTTGCTGCATCCCTGGTTATGTACAAAATTTGTGGGAAATTTCCAGTTTTCACCCACCCACTCAAGAGATGAACTTGGATTCCAGAAGTGCAGTGACAGCCAGACTTTCAGTCTGTCTTTGAAGATCAGGTGTGCAATGAGCCAGGGATACTCAGAGCAGTTAGAACCAGTGGTTCATATCCTAGCACACAGGTCCTTCCCCCTTTTCCCTCATTGGTTGAGTACTGTAGGCTGCACAATCTTCCCAGATCCCTAGTCTAAGTTACAAAGTTGCCTTTTTCTTCCTTTCTCCTAAGATTAATTTCCCCTGGTGAGTTGCCTGCTGCCAGCTGTCCTGTAGCCCAGTGAGTTTTTGCTGCATCTGAGTCAGCTGATAGTAGTTTTGCCATTTGGCGTTGGGGACGGACTCGCGGCTACTTTGTGGCATCAGTGGACTTGGAGTGTGTTCTGAGGGGCCACATTCAAGCGGAGTGACCATGCAGTCTGTGTTTTGTGAAGCATCGTTCTGCCTTATGACTTTTGTGATCTCTGGCCCTTTTGAAGTCTTATCCATAGCATTGGTGACTGGGCATCTGGAAGCAGGCAGAAAAGTAGATGTTTGAGGTGGGTGTCTGGGTGTATTTGAGGTTGTCGTTGGTCAGAAACTGTGTCTTTCTTTGCACATTCAGGGCGAGAACAGCTGGGGATGAACCCATTGAATGATCTGATTGAAAAGAGTTGAGGTTTAACTTCAACACGCTGCTGATGGGAGAAACCACAGCGTGGGCTTCTTGAAAAAGAGGCTTAGAAAGTCACATTAGTCTGTCGCTGGCCTAGGGGCAGGGCACTCCAAAGAATGTGCTGGCAAGGCATCCTGATGGTCAGATTTTGCGTCCTGGGATATCTGCATTGGCCAGGTCCGTCGGGCCTTACAAGTCTGTGTGTTTATAAATGCACACGTGGAAGTGAGTGGAAGGTGTTTTCTGAAAGTCTGCGGTTTGGGAGCCAGTAGTCAGCATCACATGTTGCACCTGTACCCTTCAGCCACGAGGAGTTGTTTGGAGAGAGACTGGGACTCAGTTCTAAAGGTGTAGCTGGACGGAAACCTCAGTTGGGTGTGATGGGCTGGGTTGTGTAGGAAGAACTGGGAGAGCGCAGCTGTTAGGAAGGGTGAGCTGTTAGGGAGGGTGATGCCAGCTGCCTGCTTGGATCCCGTCTACACTGGTGAGACACAGCACAGTACCGCACAAGCATGTACGGAAGTTGAGGTTGAAAGCAAAAGCAGCTGGGTCACCAGTGCCTTGTGGGGGTGTTGAAGTTAACTGAAGTTTGTTTATTAAGGGCAATGCTAGTTCCCTCCTTGATGGTGAAAGCAGTAGACTCATTGTGGAATACTTTGAATTCAGAAAAAAAAAGGGCTTCTGATTTCAGTCTGCATGCAGACAGTGTCCGTTTTTGAATTTTATATGTGTGTATTTGTGTTAACATGAACATACTGAAGAGCATTTTTTTTTTAAAGATTTATTCATTTTATTGCAGCCAGATATACACAGAGGAGAGACAGAGAGGAAGATCTTCCGTCCGATGATTCACTCCCCAAGTGAGCTGCAACGGGCCGATGCGCGCCGATCCGATGCTGGGAACCAGGAACCTCTTCCGGGTCTCCCACGCGGGTGCAGGGTCCCAATGCATTGGGCTGTCCTCAACTGCTTTCCCAGGCCACAAGCAGGGAGCTGGATGGGAAGTGGGGCTGCCGGGATGAGAACCGGCGCCCATATGGGATCCCGGGGCTTTCAAGGCGAGGACTCTAGCCGCTAGGCCACGCCGCCGGGCCCGAGCATTTTAATAGTACATCTGCATTTGATTATATACAATGTCGAGCTTGAAGATTTAACAAAATGTAGTTTGTGGGTCAGAAAGCAAGTGTGGCTGTTAGAAGTTGACCAGATTCAGGTATCAATTGTTCACTTATTGGGGGGGAGGGCATAACTAGGCCCAAACTGTAAATAAACTGCAACGTGATGCCTCTGGGTGGTATTCTGAAAACACGATTTAGAGACAAGCATTTGGTATGGAAATTGAGTCGCTGTGCGGACACCAGCATCCCCTGTCAGCGTGCTCCCCTGCCTCGGATCCAGCTTCCTGCACTGCACACCCGGGGAGCAGCGGGTGATGCTGGCTCATCCAGCTGGAGCCCTGCTACCTGTGTGGGAGACCCATCCGGGGCCCGTGGCTCCTGGCTTCTGTCTGGCCCAGCCCTGGCTGTCGTAGGCCTTAGGGAAACAAAGCAGCAGGTGGAGGCTCTCTTTGTTTCTGTTTTTCTTTGCCTTTCAATTAAAAAAATGAAAATAAAGCATGATGTTTAATTACTGTAGCACATACTTGGAAGGTATGTAAATTTCATGACTGATTACACTAGCAGGAATTGAGTTCTTAGATTGATTTTGATCCTTCACATTTTATTTTTTTGTTTTAAAATTCCCATCAGTGATACTGTAATCCTGGCGTTCAAAGTGAAATTTATAGTAAGATTATAGATTAAGTGCAATAGGCATTACAGACGTAATAGGAGGTTCTCAAAAAATTTCTGGAAAACGTGTATCTTCACACAGGAAAAAAGCTGTGTGAATTTCCAAGAATTGTTACCCAGCCATTTAATTGCATTTTGCCCTGAATTTCCTGTAGTGTCCTCATGGAAGGCATGCCCTCAGATCTCTGGGCCGTTGAATTCTGACTGTGAGAGGAGCGCCGTGTTAGCTGGACAGGGGCAGATGCTGCAGTCATACTGAAAGGAGTGTGTGCACCTGCTGTCAGAAGGGATGGTTGCATCGAGGAAAGGGCTGGGGTCCTGATGGTCTTTGGGATGGGTGTTTCCTGTAGGCAGAATAACCTAGAAAACACCTGTGATGAAGGGGCTGGCTTGGGGTCTTGGGGGACAGAGTTAGATTGCTAGGAGAACTTGGGGAGTGTGCTGCTCCAGTGGCAACCTGGCAGGCTTGTGTGGGGTGGAGACCGGGGGTGCATGGAGAGGGTTTTGAGCAAGGGGCTCATTCCTCTGAAATCCAGGTGGTCCTAGGAAGGTGAGTGAAGAGACAGGAGCCAGACAGGACTGGGCGAGGACTGGAGCCAGTGAACCCCGTTGCATTGGGCGTCTGAAGAGGGGAGGTTGGCGGAGAAGCCAGCTGTGCCAGTCATCCTGTTCCCAGCTCAGGTGCTCTGGACATGCTGCTACCTGCCAGTCAGAGCAGAGGCCCCCGGGTGTCCCCAACCACCCATTCCCATGTGGGATCCCTCAGGGGCAAGAAGCAGCTGTTCACATGACTCAGAGTTGGCCCAAGCTGTTGGAACTGGAGGACTGCTGGGTGGATGCTGTTTGGGAGGCAGGAATGGAGATTAGAGATGGGAGGAGGGACAGCTGGCTCTGAGGAGGGGAAGAGAGGAACATTCGGCTCTGCATAGGTGTGTGCAGTCTTTCTTCTCTTTTAAAGATATTTTTATTTGAAAGATTTACAGGGAGAAGGAGAGACAGAGAAGAGATCTTCCAAATGCTAGTCCACTCTCCACATGTCCACAATGGCCAGAGCTGAACCCATCCAAAGCCAGGAGCCAGGAACTTCCTCTGGGTCTCCCGCATGGGTGCAGGGGCCCAAGGACTTTGGCCAGACCTTAAGCAGAGAGCTGGGTGGGAAGTGGAGCAGCCGGGACACAAACCAGCATCCATATGGGATGCCAGCACTGCATGCAGAGGATTAGCCTATTGAGTAACCACACCACTCCCATTTGAAGTCTTTCTTAATGTTAAGGGAAAGATCAGGTTGTGCAGAATTCATGGTAAAATACACTCATGTAAAGAACGCTGTTTCCTTCTCCAACTGCACCCATCTGTGTGGGTGGTCAGGGTGCTGCTGGGTGAGCTATGTGCTTTCAGCTGCTCTTGCTGGCTTGGGACCTCTTAGCTCCTGTGTTTCTTTGGGCTTTTCGAGTCTCTGGCCCCTCTGACTCAGGATTTACTGTCAGAGCCGGCCAAATTGGGACAAGCTGGGAGTTCACAGCTCTCAGGTGAACTGGAACTCTCCTTTTGATTATCCCTGGGTCCTGGTGGTCAGTTTTTTTTGTTGCCATAGCAACACAACCAAGGCTGGGCACTTTATAAAGAGGTGTATCTTGGCTCACAGTCCTGGGGGCAGAGCCTTATCCGGGCTGCGGGGACTGCTTTGCTCTGCACCCGCACAGTGACAAACTGTATTGCATCTTACACACTGCTTCTCCTCCCACCCAAGCCCTATGGGTCATCAGGTGCAGCAAAGGATGCTGTCTGACTGCCAGATTGTATTTTAGAGGAGTCAGAAGCACTGTGATGAGTATCCTTTAAAAATATTGCTGTGAGGCCCGGCGCGATAGCGTAGTGGTTAAAGTCCTTGCCCTGCACTTGCCAGGATCCCATATGGACACCGGTTCTAATCCCGGCGGCCCTGCTTCCCATCCACTCCCTGCTTGTGGCCTGGGAAAGCAGTCGAGGACAGCCCAAAGCCTTGGGACCCTGCACCCATGTGGGAGACCTGGAAGAACTCCTGGCTCCTGGCTTCGGATTGGCTCAGCTCCAGCCATTGCGGTCACTTGGGGAGTGAACCACAGGATGGATGTCTTCCTCTCTGTTTCTCCTCCTCTCTGTATATCTGCCTTTTGAATAAAAATAATTAAATCTTTAAAATAATATTGCCGTGGCAGCTACAGTTGCACTGTTGAATGTGCTTTGTTGAGTTGATGGGCATGGCAGTGGGAACTGTGAAAGAGGAAATCCTTGCAGGAGCTTGGAGTTCTTAGGGTGAAAGCTTACTTACACTGGGGTGCTTACCAGGCGTTTTGCTTTCGTGAGTTGTGTTTTTATACTCATTCTTTCTTCGTTTTTAGAAAGATTTATTTATTTTTATTGGGAAGTCAGATTTACAGAGAGAAAGATTTTCTATCCACTGGTTCACTCCCCAAGTGACTTCAACTGCTGGAACTGAGCTGATCCAAAGCCAGGAGCCAGGAGCCTCTTCCAGGTCTCCACGTGGGTGCAGGGTCTCAAGGATTTGGGCCATCCTTGACTGCTTTCCCAGACCACAAGCAGGGAACTGGATGGGAAGCAGGGCTGCTGGAATTAGAACTGGCACCTATATGGGATCCCGGTGCATGCAAGGTGAAGACTTTTGCCACTAGGCCACTGCACTGGGCCAATGCTTTTATACCTTTTTTGAAAGATTTTTTTTTTTTTTAATTTGAAAGGCAGAGTGACAGGGAGAGCAGTTTTCCCATGTCTCAAAAAAGCTGCGGTTTTATGAGAGATTGATTTTGTTTTTCCCATCCACTGGTTTATTTTGCAAATTATTGCATTAGCTGGGACTGGGCCACACAGACACCAGGAGCCAGGAACTCCGTCTGGTTCTCCCACGTGGACGGAAGGGTCCAGAATACTTGAACTGACATGCACTGTATGCAGGGAGCTGAGTCAGCAACCTGGCTCAGCACCCCGTGAGGCATTGCAAGCAGTAATGTCACGTGCTGTGTGACAACTAGCCTAGGCGCTTTGCTTCTTTTTTTTTTTTTTTTTTTGTAAAGATTTATTTTTATTGGAAAATCAGATATACAGAGAAGAGGAAAGACTGTGAGAAAGATCTTCTGTCCGATGATTCACTCCCCAAGTGAGCTGCAACAACCGGTTCTGTGCAGATCCGAAGCCAGGATCCAGGAACTTCTTCCAGGTCTCCCACGCGGGTGCAGAGTTCCAAGGCTTTGGGCCATCCTCGACTGCTTTCCCAGGCCACAAGCAGGGAGTGGACGGGAAGTGGAGCTACCGGGATTAGAACTGGCGCCCATATGGGATCCTGGGGCGTTAAAGGTGAGGACTTTAGCTGCTAGGCCACACCGCTGGGCCGCTTTGCTTCTTTAAAGCTGTTGTTTTAGTGTTTTTTCAAAAATTTGAATTCTTTAAATCTCTTTTTTCCCCAAACATTAAAATTGTTTGAGAGCCAGAGAAAGGGAGGGAGAGACGGACCATCCAATGATGTTGGGAGCCTGGGACTCAGGCTGGTCTCCCACATCGGCAGCAGAAACCCAAGCACCTGAGCCCTCAGTGATACTTCCCGTGGAGCCTGTTAGCAGGAAGTTGGTGGCAGGAACTGAGCCTGGCATCGCATCCAGCCCAGGAACTGGGACGTGGGTGTTTTGAGTGCCCTCTCCACCCCACTCCCACCCTCCCGTTTTTGAATGGTTGGAATGGACAAACAAAAGTTAAAAAGCTCAAAGAAATATCTTGAGAGCCAATGAGAGATACAGAGAGAGAACTGTGAGAGTTCACTGTTTATGAGTTGGTCTAGTCGCTCATTCTTTTTATTGGTACTTCCTAAACCATTGCTTTTACAGTTGGAGAGGTGGAGCAAAGGCAGCACAGATCTGAGTTCCCCTTGCGAATTGAGCCCCCATTCTCTTAGTGTCTGTTTCAGTTCCAAAGTACCCTGAGCGAGCTTTTGCAAACCAGCAGGCTAGGGTAGGGGGTATTGGCCTGCCAGCCTTCTCTAACACAAAAATTTGCGTCATGCTGGACTCTGCCCCCTCGGACTTGGAATGGTGGAAAATTCCCAGCGTGGATCAAAGATTTCCTCTTGTCTCTGAGCTTTCTACTTAACAGTGGGTCCTTATCTGGTGGTGTTTATTGAGCAAATAAGATAGGCAATCTCTCTTGAAGGACATTGGTTATCTGCCCTCCAGGACATTGGAAGTGGAGAAAAGGCAAGAGTAATAAAATTGGTCAGCAGCTAGAGAACACAGTTACGCACACAAGGCAGTACGGTAGTACGGTTCAGTTACTCTCGTAAAGATTCATGTTTTTTTTAAAAAGCACTTTGCTTTGTAACTGTAACCCTGTTGTTCTTAAGTCAGAACCTAGTTTCATTTCTTCTGTGCTTTCGTTTTCCATGTCAAAAGTGTGAGGACACACTTCTGTTGAAAAAAAGAAGTTAGGCATAAGAAATGGACAACCTGCAGAGGAGTAGGAGGTGGGTGGTGGTTGTGGTCGTTAAGGCGCTGTTGGGAGTGAGTGCAGCTCTTATCTGAGTGCAGGTCCCAGCCCCAGCTCTGGCTCCAGCTTATGCTGAAGGCTCAGTCATGAGTCCTGTTAGGAGTTCCTAGCTCCTGACTGTGGGAGGCCTTTGGTACATAAGCCAGCAGGTGGAAGATCTCTCTTTCCCTCTCCATTTCCATCTTTCAAATAAGTAAGGAAGCAAGTTAAAAAGCCAGCCCAGACTTTGGAAGCTAGGAAGGGATAACTGAGCAGAACTGAGGATATCCCTTGTTTGTGTGTTGTTACTGTCAAGTTTATGGGCCTGGAGTTCCCTGGTAGATACAGATGCTTCTGGTTCAGATGTTGTAGTTAAGACTGAAGGTAAAAAAAAAAAACCCTGGGCCCGGCGGCGTGGCCTAGCAGCTAAAGTCCTCGCCTTGGGGGCCCCGGGATCCCATGTGGGCGCCGGTTCTGATCCCGGCGGCTCCACTTCCCATCCAGCTCCCTGCTTGTGGCCTGGGAAAGCAGGAGAGGACGGCCCAAGGCTTTGGGACCCTGCACCCGCGTGGGAGACCTGGAAGAGGTTCCTGGTCCCGGCATCGGTTTGGCGCGTACCGGCCCGTTGCGGCTCACTTGGGGAGTGAAGCATCGGATGGAGGATCTTCCTCTCTGTCTCTCCTCCTCTCTGTATATCCGGCTTTTCAGTAATAATAAAATCTTTAAAAAAAAAAAAAAAAAAACCCTGTCCCCCAGGTGTTTTGACAACATTACGCCTGATTTGTCCCTTATTACTCTTTGTATGTGTGAAAGTTGTCAGAGGCTACTTTAGGTAAAATCCAGATGACCAGCAATCTAAATCTTCATTAACATTGTGTCAGGGTGGATTGGTTAATTTTGAAAAATGATACTCTGGCTCTAGGTAAATTGCTCACCCTAGGGGTGGTTAGGTGAGAAGTTGGGACCTGTGACCAACAGGATTCCAAAACAAGAGGTTAAAAGCGGATGAAACTGAATGGGTTAGCTGCAGAACTACTGGTGTGTTGGAAAACCAGAGGGAAGTGTGGGCAGGGGGGTGTTGTGTTTGGGTGGCTGAAGTCCTTGTTCATTTCTGTGGCCTGAAAAATGGACAGCCGATGCTGAGTCCACCTAAGGATGTAGGTGCTGGGTCAGGAGGGTGCTGAGTCAGTGCAGACACGCCACAGTGTGCATTCTAACAGGACATGTTGGCTTTCTAAAAATACTGCAGAATTCCAGTTCAGCTTGTTACACAGTTGCTTTCTTGATGATTTTGTGGCAGTTATTTGCCTTTTGAGAATCATTCTTATGAACAGAATTATTTTCTTTGGAAAAGCAGATTTACAGAGAGGCGAGACAGAAAGATCTTCCATCTACTGATTTACTCTCCAAATGGCCTCAACAACCAGAGCCTGAACCTGGAGCCTTTTCAGGGTCTCCCATATGGGTGCAGGGTCCCAAGGCTTTGGCTGTCCTCCACTGCTTTCCCAGGCCACAACCAGGCTGCTGGACTGGAAGTGGAGCAGCTGTGATTTGCACCAACATGTGGGTGGCTGGCACTGCGAGGTGGAGAATCAGCCAGTTGTACCAGTCCCCCTTTGATTCTTCATTGCAGGAACATCAGTGTCTGATTTTGGAGCTTCATGTATGTTGAATGATCAAAGTCCCCCCCAAAAAAGATTTATTTATTTGAGAGAGCCACAAAGAGAGGAGGAGCAAGAGAGGGAGAGAGATCTTCCATCTGCTGCTTAGCTATCCCAAATGGCCATGTTGGTTAGGGCTGGATCCAGCTAGTGTGGTGTGCCACGCGGCTGCAGGGGCCCAAGCACCTGGGCCATCTTCAGCTGCTTTTCCAGGAGTAGTAGCAGGGGGCTGGATCAGAACTGGAGTAGCTGGGGCTTCAGTTAGTTCCCCTAGGAGGTGCCATGAGCCTCAGGTTACAGTGCCAGGCCCCCAGCCAAGGTTTTTGATGTCGGTTTATTTAAATCTAATTTCAAGAGAAGGGTGCTGAATTTCTGTGTGTATGGAGCTTGATCTGTATGCTGCATTTATGGGTTTCTGCTTGAAGAGGTATCGCTGGGATGCCTTCCTCGCACTGTATGTGTCTCGACATGTGCTGTTTGTATTATCTGGGTCAAGAGAGGATGGAACACCCCCCTGGAGAGGCCCTCTTTGAACCACCACTAGGGCTGTCAGTGGGAGTTGGGGGTGCAGGTGCACCCTGGCCAGTACGGTGGTCTCCAATCACTTTGGCCGTTGAGCACTGAAGATTGACTTGACATGGCTGAAGCACTGAGGTTAAAGGGCTGATTTCAGAGGGTAAGACTGGAGAGCACCATGTGACCAGTGGCTGCTGCCGTGGGTGGGCTGTGTGAAGGGAAGGGGCAGGCATGTGGATAGGGTGAGGGACAATCTAGTTTTGTAACCAGTTTCCTTGACAAGGGTTTTGGCTCAGGAATTTAGTCCCCAGAGTCTTGTGTTAATAGTACTAATAGTAAAACCTTAACCCTGTCCTGGTGTTTGTTGGGGAGGCTTTCAGGGTGGATGGGTGGGTGAGTGCAGGAGAAATTCATGCCTCTCACCTGGGATGGGCACTTTCAGACTCTCCAGCTGAAATAAACCTCTTTGACAAAGATCAGCGGCCCCGAGTCATTTTGTCGTGGTGACAATAAGCCGTCAGATGCAGACTCCGTGGCAACTGCTGTCTGGTTCACTCTGGGCTACTTGTCTGAGTCCCATTAAAAAAAACCCAATTCTTTTTCACACAGACTTTCCCATGGCTATGGACACACTTATGGGTTACTGTTTTTGGCAGCTGTGTAGTATTCTGTTTTATGAATGTGTCTTCATTTACTCACCTGGTCTCTTAATTACGTTGCTTTTCAGAGTATTAGAGAAAATGTGAGACATCTACACACACAGTCACATACATATGTACCCGGTCACATGCACACAAGCACACGTGCACACACACAGACATGGCACACACAATACAACTACTCAGTCACATGTACACATGGATGTAGTTACACACATATACATGGATGTAGTCACATACAAACATAAACATAGTAACATGCACACAATACACACATGAATGTAGTCACATGCACATGTATACACAAGAATGTCACTGCAGACACAAGTATACACATGAACATAAACGCATGCACATACATATACACATGAATATAGTCACACACACGTATATACATATAGTTACACACACATATACACATGAACATAGGCATATGCAGGCACACATGCACATGAATGTAGTCTCATGCACACAAACAACACATGTGAATGTAGTCACATGAACACATAGACATGAATGTAGTCACATATCCACATATACATGTGAACACAGATGTACACACATAGACACATGAATGTAGTCTCATGCACACTTACACACACACATATATACATGTGCAAATTTGGGGGCTATATATTTTTTTAAAATAAGATTTATTTATTCGAAAGAGTTACAGAAAGAGAGAAGAGATACAGATAGAGATCTTCACTTGCTGGTTCACTTCCCAAATGGCTGCAATGACCAGAGCTGATCTGGTCCAGAGCCAAGTCCAGGAACTTCATTCTGGTCTCCTGTGAGGATGCAGGGGCCCAAACACTTGGGCCATCCTCCTTTTCTTTCTCAGGCACATGAGCACGGAGCTGGACCAGAAGTGGAGCAGCTGGGACTCAAACCGACACCCATCTGGGATGCTGGTGCCACAGGCAGTGGCTTTACCTGCCACCACACAGCACCAGTCCCTTACATCTTTGCTTTCTTGCTTAGAAATTCCTTGGATTGTCAAGTCAAAGGGTTGCAACGTGTTTTAGTTTCTGCTGTTGGTTTACTGTGTACCACCTGCTGCCCGGGTTGTGCCAGTCTGCCCCGTGAGCTGGCTGGCATGAGAATCTTGTGAGGATGAGAGAAGCCTTTTGGGGCCCTGTGACTGTACTATGCCAGCCTTGGGTGCACGTACCAGCTGTTTCTTTCTGTTCTGTTCAGGGGGAAAAATGGCCTTTGAAACCTGAGGTGCCTAGGCAGTTGGCTTGCCTAGGTTGTTGTGGATTGGGGACACAGTCTTATAGAGACCTCTCTGGGTGGGGTGGGGGCTTTCTGGATTGGCCTGTGAGAGTTCTCAGCAGGTGGCCCATGCTGCACTGTCTCTTGTGCTGTTCAATAGAGAGACTCGGTTCCTGGGACCGCAAGGCCAGAGCCCTGCAGCATGCTCAGGAACAGGGACTCCTGTGTCCCTGTCCAGGGCCAGCCTGGTGGCCTCTGACGCCGAGGGCCCCATCTGGCACGGTGGTGCGCTCTCCTCTTCGAGGCGGGGCAGCCTGTGGTCTGTGCTTCTAGCCTGGTTTTGAAAAGAGGTGCTTGTTAGCCATCTGGGGCCAGGAGGAGGCTCTTCCCCACCACCCACCCACCCACTCTTTTGTTAGGGTGTTTTCTTAGTCCTGTTCTGAAAAAAGACTCGATTCTGGGACTTCCTGAAACAAGGTAACCTGCAAGGTTTTAAAAGAAACGGTGCCAGAGACCTATCTGTGGCAGTGTATGGCTCGCTGCCTGCAGGGAGACAAAAATCCCTGAGCTTTGGAATCAGTGGTGAAAAGGGCTTCTCTTCGGTGGGTACTAGATAGGCATAAGATGCAGGGGTGTGTGAGGGTGGCATAAACAGTGCCTGCTTCTCAAGGAAGAGAGAAGACTGCAATGAAAAGCTGCAAAACAAAAAATCCTTGTTAATTTTTTTTAAAAAAAGATTTACTTATTTGAAAGGCAGAGCTACAGAGAGAGAGAGAGAGAGAGAGAGAGAGAGAGCGAGCGAGCGAGATCTTCTATCTCCAGTGGTCCACTCCCCGAATGGATGCAGTGGCCAGGGCTGGCCAGGTGTAAGCAGGAGCTAGGCGCTCCATCCAGAACCTTCCCGTGGGGGCAGGAGCCCAAGCACCTGGGCCATCTTTTACTGCTTCCACAGGTGCATTAGCAGGGAGCTAGATCAGAAATGTAGCAGCCAGGGCCTGAACTGGTGCCTGTATAGATGACAGCATCATAGGCAGTGGCTTAACCTGCATTGCTATAGCGCTGGCCCTATGTTGTTCATTTTCCAAGAAGGTGGAAGAGAAAAATGGGTTGATGTTAACTGGATGTCCATTGAGTGTCTTTCATCCATTCCTGAGATGAATGTAGCTGAGGGAGCAGCCTCGGGGCTCCCCAGGTAGGGTGTCTGCTCATCCCACCTCCGGAAAACTACATGGATGAGATGCTGGCAGGGTGTCGGAGCTGGAGCTGAACCTTGGAACCCATGTGGAGTTTTGGTTGATAAGGAGAGGGTAAGTGCTCAGGTTGGAGAACAGTGTGAAGACTTGTGGGGCGGAAGCCGTGGCCCAGGGCGGGGAGAGCAGAGCAGAGTGGCACACATCGGCACGTGGCATGATTCCTGAACTGATGGGATTGAAGCCACGTTTCAGAGTGGGGCTCGTTGTGCTGGTGAAACAGGGTTGGGAGAAAGGTGGGAGAAGGCAGGGCAGCCATATGGAGTGCCAAGGGTATTTGATCTCTTTTCTCTAGGCTGGAAGATATCCACAGGGCAGAGATTTGATCCAGTTAGGCCTTTAAGGCGATTCTTAGAGTGTTAGAAAGATATGCCAGGGAACCTTACAAAGTTCATGGAAAATGGAATTAATGAGGTGAGTTATTGGGGAAAAACAGCATTTTGAAACCATATCTATACAAGGTACTTCTAAAAATTCCAGGAGAAGATACCTGTGGGTTTCAGATGTGTGTGTGTGTGTGTGTGTGTGTGTGTGTGTGTGTGTGTTGTTATTGCATCAAAATATACTCAGTTTTTTTTTTAAAGATTTTATTATTATTGGAAAGCCGGATATACAGAGAGGAGGAGAGACAGGGAGGAAGATCTTCCATCTGATGTTTCACTCCCCAAGTGAGCTGCAACGGCTGGTGCGCGCCAATCCGATGCAGGGACCAGGAACCTCTTCCGGGTCTCCCACGTGGGTGCAGGGTCCCAAAGCCTTGGGCCGTCCTCGACCGCCCTCCCAGGCCACAAGCAGGGAGCTGGATGGGAAGTGGAACTGTCGGGATTAGAACCGGCTCCCATATGGGATCCCGGGGCTTTCAAGGCGAGGACTTTAGCTGCTAGGCCACGCTGCCGGGCCCCATTATACTCAGGTTTTAATTCTGTGTTTCATTAGCTTCTTGAAATGCCCTTGTGCCAGAGGGGGACTTAAGCCAGGAACCCAGGATTGCTGTCATGAGACAACGGTGTCTCCGTTCTGTTATTTGGCTTCCCTGGAGCCAAACAGAGGTGTGTGAGGTCCTGAGGCTGGCAGGTGGCTGAGCCGGACTTCAGGCCCAGGAATGTTTTCTGCTGAATTCAGAAATGGGTGTCATGTTTGCATTTTTGACTGTCCTGGGGAGGAGCAGCTGCCACCTGCCTAGCTTCCTGCTGATCCAGAGTTGGCTTGCTTTGTGGAGGCAGCTCAGCACTAAGCGTGTAAAGAACAGTGTGGATGAATGCATGATCACCCAGCAATGGGCTTAGTGCGGTGTGGGCAGCCTGGATTGGGAGAGTATCTAAGTGCGTGGTGAGCATGTTGCTGGGACACACACATGAGCGGGGTAAGGTTCAGGTAAGGGGGAACTCAGCAACACCATGGTGTATCCCATGCAGGTGCTGGCCAGACTGGTAGGGACGTGTCATTCTCTTTTGGGGGTAGATGTAGAATTGTCGCATCTCGCACAGCCAAGGTCACTGGCAGGGTTGGAGCAGGACTGTTGGCTGACTGCAGTCCCTGAAAACATGAGATTTTCACTTTCAGAAAGCCAGGCATTCTGATATTATCAGGATAGAATTAGGAAAAAACAGACTGAGAGAATACATTCTCCAAACTCCTGCCATTCGCCTGGCCTGAGGCTTCCGTGAGGTTGTCGTAAGTTCTGTGTCTTTGAGACTCAGCCCACTTACGTGGGATGGTTTTTCCACCGCTGCTCATTTGCTATAGATCCGCACCTCATCAGTTGCGCCTCACAGATGCTGATTGCTAATCAGTGTTTTTGTTAGCCTGGAGACCTCCTGTCCTCAGAAAGTGCATTTGGAGGCTGACCTGTGTAACTCTTAAAACTGCAGACACCTGTGCTTTGGTGGTTGTTCCCAGCCCATGTTTACACCTGCTGTGGAACTGTGGTCTTTCTGTTTTTTGTTTGTTGTATATTATGGTTAGTAGTGCATTGAGCCTATGATTATAGAGTGGACCGAAATCATGTTTTTGAAAACATTAAAGAAAAAAGAGAAGGAAGGAGAAGGGTTGGGGGAGGGAAAGTGCAAAGGAGGGAAGCATGATTATCTTAGAATTGTACCCTCCAAGGCCATGAAATGTGTTGTTTTATATTTATATATATATATATCAATAAAAACTAAAGTAAAAAGAACAATTTAAAGTAGGGTTTGTATGCTTAGCTCTCTTATCTGCATCGGAATGACCTGGGTGGTCATTAGAGAAGGTGGCCAAAAGCTGAAGCTGGGAGCTTCCTGCCGTCTCCCAGGTGGGTGACAGGGCTCTCAACTCAGGTTCTCTGATACGAGAGGAGGGTGGCACTGCTGGGTGGCTCTGAAAAGACTGGACCTGAATGACCAGACAGGGCTGCTGCTTTTGGGAAGTGGCTCTGACGTTTGAGATCCTGGCACATTAGTGGGTGCAGACTTCGTGCCGAGGGGAGGGTCACGGCCAAGGCCGTGCTTGAGGCGGGGAAGGGGAAAGACCGAGCCAGTCCAGTTGCACTTGTCGCTGAGTGTCCCTCTGACCTGGTTTGTGTGTGTGCTCGCCGTGTGCCTGGCAGCACACCAGTGTGCAGGCTCGGTCATCTCAGACTTCACTACTTGTCTACCGGCAGTCAGCTCCCCGACCTTCGACCCTGGCCGTTGTTGATCGTGTGTATGAAGCTGCTTGCTTAACTCGCCATATCTTGGTTTTGTTTTGTTTTGTTTAAAGCTGCACTTCTTCTGAAGTTTACTGCCTTCTGCACTTAACCTTCAAAGCAGGGATTGAGTAGTATACATAAACCTTAGGTGATATACATAAACATTAGAATATGGACCACATAATTAAAGGTTACGCTTTGGAGAAAAAAAAAAAAAGACTGCACTGAGACCCTTGCAAGCAGAGACTCAGTGTGGCCTGGGTCTTTCAAGTTGTGCCACCCCGTCAGCTAGGCCCCAGGAGGACGGGAGGCTGGGGAGTGACCGGGGAGGGGCGGCCTGCCTCCCCGCTGTCTTGGTTAGGTAACGCAGATTCTCGCAAAGCCTCCCCTTCCTTCCTTCCTGTTCTCTTGGTGAAGGCTGAACTCAGTGGTCTTCCATGCCTCCTGTTTCTTTGCTTTTAGCTCCACCCTTGGCACTTGCCCCAGGCCGATGTGCCTCTGAGCAAGCCCCTTGCTTCCCCGGTGGCCACCACTGCCCCTCCCTGGCAGGCCAGAACCCTTGCAGGCTCACCGCCCCTTGCCTTTCTAAGTGTCTGTCTCATCTGGCCCTCGTCAGTGCCACGTCAGTGCCAGATGCCAGCAGGTGCCCTCACCCCAAGCACAGTTTAGATGTGGGCTTGAACTCTCGAGCGGAGGGCGGGTCACTGCTCCCACGGCACTGGCCCCGGAGGCTGTCTCGTGTCTGGGAGAACAGAGCAGGATGGACAGGGAAGGGAGGGCCAGGACCATAATGGCCACAGAAGTCAGAGGAGGAAGGAACTTGGGGATGAAGAGGTAATAGGCAACCTTGAGTCTTCGGGCAAGTGTGAGATTGCAAGGTGCCTCGTGCTGTTGTTGTTTATTTCTCCTCAAATGGCAGGAGCCTCTGTGCTTTGAAAGCTCAGAAGAATGAGGCAGTGCAGAGGGAGACATTCTGGATAGAGACCCTCCATGGAGGCGGGAGAGAACAGACGGAGCAAGGCGGGCGGGTGCAGAGAGCAGCAAGGCTGCCGCGTCCCGTGGCTGGGCACTGTCTGCTGGCATAGGGGTCTCATTCAGTAGCTACATGCAGCAGCAGATGGCTGCTGTCAGTCCTCCAAAGACCGTCTGCCAAAACTGGTTCTGCTGTTCCCGCTCTGTTCACAGGCCAGACGCGGACTCCCTGAGAGGGCCTGCCGCCGTGTGCACAGGCCGTGACCTGGGTGTGGTGGCTGCATGGCGTGACCCAGGTCGTGCCTCTGCAGACTCTGCCTGCACAGTTCCCGGACTTGTTTATCTACCCTGTGCCTCCGTTACCCACTCCAGCTTTGCCCTCCTCTGCATCCTGTTGGCTTGTGAGCTAACCACTGTTAACTCATCTCCCAGAGAATTGAAATAATACTGCTTACAGTTGTGCTATTTTTGTTCGTTTTGCTAGCTCCTCTACTGGGATATAAGCCATGAAAGGATATCTCAACCCAGGAGTAACTTAAAGTGGGACGAGAAATCCCGACATTACGTTAGCAAGAGACGATTGTAAGTCTAGCTGGGCACACTTGAGTTTGGATCCCACCCTTGCTTCTCATGGGGTGTGGTGGTCTGAGTGACCACACCCTGCCACCTTATTCACTTATTAATGCATCCATGGGGCATATGAAACCCTCTACTACAGGATATTGGGAGATGGAGTGACATAAGGCTTGGACAGCATGTGGCCAGGACTGGCCTCCGGGAAGCGCTCTCCAGAATGTCCACCTGTTGGCAGTAAGGGCCCCCCACCAGTGTGCGGATGGCTCACCATCGGGCAGAGGGTGGCAAAAAGTTACATCTTATCTGGTTAATGGAAAGCTGTGGGCAGTCTGTGTCGCTTGTTGTCCCTGTTTATCAAGGCATTGCTTGGGCTGAAGGACCTGCATGACAAAAAGCTTGAGCCATGCAGAGGTGTTTCGAAGGAGAAGGCGTGTCAGGTGCCAGGTTGCAGCTTGACAGATGGTGGTTTGTAAGGTTGGTTGCCATGTGGAATCTAAAACCATTTACTGTGTTAGGTTAAATTTTATTGACGTGGCCTCTCCTCTGAGCGGACTCTGTCCGTGCCCGGTTTTGTAACACTGTGCTCGGTCACTTGGAAAAATACCGCTTCCTTGTGTGGCGGATGGCTCCTCAGCACACTTGGCCATGCCTTCTATCTGCCCAGCTGTCTGAAATTCCATGTGTTCACATCACCGCTCATCTCAGCAGCATTAGTGTGGATGATGAGGAAGCCGTTTCCAGAGCTCTCACTTTGGCGTTGTTCAGAAAGTACTCGAGGCTGTCCCGCGAGGCAGGTCCCGCAGTGCAGAGGTGCATGGTGAACGCATCCACACATTGTCCAGCAGGAGTGGGCTGGGGGGCTGAGATAATGGCGTGTTTGGACCTAGGGAGAGCCGTCTCAGCAGTTGGTTAGGTGAGCCTTGTGAAGAGGTGACTGGGAAGCCAGAGCGACACAGGGCGCCTATTCCAACCTCCTACCAAGGCGGGCAATCTTGGATCTTCAGCAGCCCATCACCAGAGCGGTTCTATGACTCTTAGGCTAACTCAATCGAGCAGTTATCACAGTGGGTAGTCAGAACTTACTTTTGAAATATCCTTGTTCTTGTGCCCCCGCTCCAGACGTCTGCCAGGGAATTGAATGCTCTTTCCAGCCTGGAGTGTAGAACAGTGTTGAGGGCTGATGTAGAACTTGAAGATCAACAATCCCTTCCCTGCCACGAGGAACCTGCTAGCTTCAAACACTGATCATGTAGCATTTCAGAAATACAGACAGTGAAAGGGACTTGTACGGTGAAGACATACCCCCTCTCTAGTTTAATCATTTTAATGCATTGCACGTGAACAGCAAGTGGCGTTGCATAGACCCACACACGCATGAACACACTTAGCTGTGCTTACTTGGTGACCTCCCTGCCATCCCATTGCTGGGTCCTGTTAGAGTTCACAGGCGGGACCACTGACAGACCCAGAGAGGGTAAGAAACTTGCCCAGTGTCACCCAGCCAGTGGCTGGCGTTCAAAACTGGCCTCCTTACCCCGGGCACGGCGCTGCCTGGAAAGCTTCGATACTTGTTTAGCAGACGCAGGAGGACTCTCAGGCTAACCTCATAGGAGGTGAGGCTGCTCGGGGTGGACAGCTGCTGTTCTTTTCCCTTGTGATTTTCTTGTGACTCTTCATGGGCAGCCAGCAGCAGAGGATGGCTGCATGCCTTCCCTGGGAAGGGACTGTTCGCTCTCCTCTTGCCTTGATATCGGAGAGGGCACTGGTTCCAGCTGATTTTTCTAAAGCCCAGGGACGTTTGGCAAGGTGTGGAGACAGTTTTTGTCCTTGCAGCAGGAGGGGCTGCTGTTGACATCTGGTGGGTGGAGGCAGGGCAGCTAATTGATGCCCTGCAGTGCCCACAGTGATCCTCAACTTGCCACCAACAAGTATGGGAGGACCCCAGACCTCCCCAGTGCCGGGTCTGGGGACCTCCAACCCCAGGGGCAACCTCTGGAAGCTGCAGAAAAGCAGTATGGCCTTTCTTCTAAGGTTGTGAAAACCGTGACGATAACCGTCCCGCCCCCCCCCCCCCGCCCTCACTGGCCCCTGCTCTTAAGCTGTGGAAGCCTGTCTTGAATTCAGCACATGACAAGGTGCTGTTCTACAGACAACACATTTAGAAAACAGCAATTAGGACAGCTTAGAAGAATTCCTGGCTCTTGTTGAGACTTGAGAAGGGAGGTAGAGGGGAGTGGCTGTGCAGTGGGACACATCCCCCTCCCGTGGAGTTGGCTGCACGTTGGGACCCTCTGAGGCTGCCTGTTTGTGTGCTGGCAGCAGGCCACAGGTTACACGTGGTCCTACTTTTGCCTCTGGGAGCTCTTGGCATAGGACTGTTGGGCACGCTTGCCTTGCAAAGTACCTCTGTGGCTTTGCCAGGCTGCATCCCGCCCTTCTGAGCAGTCTGAGGGGGACCTTGGGAGTGATCCCGTGTCTCCCTGAGGCCATACCCATGTTTGTCTGGAGGAAACTACTGTCACTGCCTAGATCTCAGGTGACTGATGAGAGTCCTTCCGGCTGCACCTCAGCCAAGGGCGGCCTTCCTAGGAACTCAGGAGAATGCCCCAAGTCAAGCCTGGGGCCTGCGTTCCCACCAGGTGAGTGACTTTCGCCAACTCTGACTTGATGGCAACAAGGTTGTAGCAAGCAGACAACCAGCATGTGTGGCTCTATGGAGAGCTGGTGGCGGCTGATCTGGCTGCCCACGTTTTTCCTTACTGAAATGTGATAATGTCAGAAATATACAAATATGGAAATTTAATTTTTTGAAAAATGTATTTAATTACTTGAAAGGCAGAATTACAGAGGGAAAAGAAGAGACAGAGAACTTTGATCTGCTGGTACATTCCTCCAAATGGCTGCAGTGGCCAGCGCTGGTCCAGACCGAAGCCAGGAGCCTGGAGCTTCTTCCATGTCTTCCAGCAAAAGGGCCCAAGCACTGATGTCATCTTCCACTTCTTTCCCAGGGGAATCAGCAGGGACCTGGATTGACAGTACAGCAGCTGGAATTCAGACTAGTATGCAACTTAACCTGTTGTGCCACAGTGCCAGCCCCAGGAATTTAAATATTGACAGATCAAAGATGAAACCTAAACTCCTAGTTTATTGCTTCTAGTGGTCATGCAATATTCAGTCTTGTCATTATGCTCCATCTCACTTAGCCTTCTATTCTTCTTCCTCATCTCTCATTAATACAAACATTGATGGGATAGACATTAGGTGCATGCCCTTGGGCAGGCATTCTGAGACGTGGGTGTCACAGGTGGTGGCTTAACCCACTGGGTCGCAGCCTGCCCACTTTTTTGGTCAGGGAGTGTGCGATTATGGAAATCCTGAGGATGCCACGCTGGCAGTGACTCAGAGCACTGCCTTGGCACCCAAGTGGCAGTCAGTGGTCCTGTTGGGACACCATGTGGCCAGTGTCACCTTATACCTTGCCCTGAGCTGCTGATGTGCCGTATTTCACGGAATATCTGCCTCCTCATTGTAAGTTTATATTTTCTTGATGTGAGTGGAGGGGGGAACAATCTAGACAGCGTACAAGGACAGACAGCTGTGCAGTCTCCTACCCCTCTTCGGATGTGTGGAGACCGTGCACGAGTGGAAGCACCAACGTTTTACGTTTGAACTTATTTCAAGTGGACACAGACTTTGTGTGCATGACCTTTGTGTCATGGTCATTTCATGTGAAGTATAATATCCACTCGCCATTTTGCAACAATACTTGAACTATAGTCACCTTTCTTGAATTCCTTTTTCCTGTCTGACTTCCTGTTCCTTACCCAGCATTTCCTCAGAACCCCTCCTCGCCTGCCCCGGCCCCGGATCGCACCAACCATTGTCTCCCTTTATGATGTCAACTTCTTTCTAGATTCTTCCCAAGTGAGATCATGCAGTTTTTGTCTCTGCACTTGGCTCGCTTCAGCGAGCATGCTCCAGGTTCAAGTGTATTGGCCTGACGGAGCTGGCAGGTGCTTTAGTGTGTCTTTGTGCCACAGTTCCTTCTGCCGTTCATTGGTGGGTGGGCACCGTGCTGATTCCGTCTCTTGGCCTTTTTGATTGTGCCGCGGGAGACATAGCAGATGTAGGGTTAGAGTTTCTTTGACAGACTGAGACCATTTCCTGTGACTGTGTAGCCAGCAGTGAAATAGCTGGGTCACGTAGCAGCTGTGTTTTTAGTTTCTGAGGGGAGCCTCCACCGTGTTTCCTGTGATGTACCTGTTGAGCTTCCTATCACCTGTGTACAGGGGCTCCACCTTCACTGCACATCTTCATCAACGTCTGCTGCCTTTGCTCTCTTTTGATGACAGCTGCTCTTACTGGAGTGAAGTGATATAGTGCTTTCCATTTTCTGTTCTCCGATGGTAAGCGTTTTTGCGGGGCTGAGACTGGGGTGAAGCAGGTTAAATGGCCACCAGCAGTGCTGACATCCCAAATGGGTGCTGTTTCACGTGTTAGCTGCTCTACTTCCAATACAGCTCCTTGCTAAAATGCACCTGGAGAAAAGCAGTAGAAGAAGGCCTACGTTTTTGGGTCCCTGTTCTCATGTGGAAGACCCAAAAGAAGTTCCTGGCTTCAGCCTGGCCTGGCCCCAGCCCTTGTGTGGCCGTTTAGGAAGTGGAACCAGCAGGTGGAAGATCTGTGTCCGTCTCTCTGTAACTCTGTCTATGAAGGAAATCTTTTTTTTTCCCCCCAAGTAGTTGACTGTATGTCTTCTATTTGAAAAATGCCTGTTCAAATCTGTTGTTGCTCATTTTTGTTATTTTAAATTGGGATAATGGTTTTCTTGCTGTGTGATTGCTTCTTTTAAAGGTGACTATGTATGGTACATTTCTTTCCTGTTTAGGATTTTGGCTTGTTTTCCCTTTTAGTGTACTAAGGGGTTGGAGCGGCTTCCATAGGAATATGTGTCCAGGGTGGGCATGATCCTTGCAAGACCTCGCAGCTGCACACTTAGTGGCTAACTAGCGTGTGAACGTTCTCTTCTTACCCTCTTGTTGTTGAGAAGTCTGACAGGGACGTCGCCAGGCTGTAATCAGAGGGCAGTACTACTGCATCCCGTTTGGAGGCTCTTCAGGAACAGCTTCCCCCTTCCCTCCATGGGTTCCTGACCTCTTCCTGTCTTTGAAGTCAGCACCTGAAATCCCAGGCCTCCTTCTGTCTTCATGTCCCCTTTCTGTCTCCTCTTGCTGCTTTTAAGTGGATTACATTGAAAGATAATCCAGGATAATCTGTTTAAAGCCAGTGGGTTAGCACCTGTGATGCTGTGTGGAACCCTCGTTCCCCCTTGCCATGGAGGGTTACCTCCTCACAGCTTTTTGGTGGGGTAGAAGGGGCAGGGGAATAGGACATCTTCTGGACTGTTACTCTGCCTATTGCAGGCTGACTTTCGGTGACTGTGCAGTACCCTGATGAGTATGTAACAAGGTGTGTCTTTACTGATGTTTCGCACTTGCTGCATCTCTAGAGTCTTCCCAAGGGCAGGAAACAGCAGTTGCATACGCACACATGGGGCTCAGAAGTGTTGCCAAGCCAGATGAAACTCTGTCAGTGTCTTGGCTTTTACTCAAGAACATGTTTAAAGCGAAGAATTGTGACTTTTCACAGCAAAGTAGCGAGAAACCCAGAACCCTTTGATGTCTTCCGTAAAGCCGTCCGGTGCCAGGCTCAGATCTTCTGTACTTGAAAGGAAGACCCGTGCGCTTGCTAAGAAGACTCCATTGTTGCTGCTCTCATCAGGCGTCATCTGATGTTGGTTATGAGTACCCAACAGGCAAAATCAGTTAGTGCTGGAGTCCTAGATCAGCTCAGCATTTCATCAACAGCAACCCAGCTGGCGTCTCTTAGTACACACGCGCTGACTTGCTTGTAAGGTTTGTATTCTTGAAATGTGGGCACTGTCACATTGTATTTGCACAAAATGTAGTGCATAAATTACACCAGCATGGTAGCATGGGGTGATCTTGCTTTGCTCTTAGGCACCCTTCCTGTCAGTCACTCTTTAATTTTTGTCTAAATGTCCGTATCTTTACAATCTGTGGTGGTAGGGCTGAGCGCTCTTTGAGTGTAGAAACCCATGGAGATGGTTGGGGCTGGCATCGTGATGGAATTGGTAAAGCTACTGCATCCCATTTGGGTACTGGTTCATGTCCTGCTACTCTGCTTCTGATCCAGCTCCCAGCTGATGGCCTAGGAAAAGTAGTAGAGAATGGTCTAAGTGTTTGGGAGTTTCTGCCACACCCACGTGGGCGACCTGGATGAAGGTCCTGGCTCTTGGCTTCATCCTGGTCCAGCTATCTGGGGAGGAAGCTAGTGGATGGAAGAGCCTTGTCCTTCTGCCTCTCTGTAACTCTTTCAAAATAATTTTTGTTTTTGTTTTTGTTTTTTAAAGGATACCTGGAATGTGCAAGCTGCATTTACTCTAACAGCCTTGTTTTCTTTCACTGCTTCTCTTGGCTCTGCCCCAGGTGGGGTAGGGTGGGTTGCCATGAGCCTGCACTGAGTGGTGGACTGCTAAGCCTTCTCCTGTGGTGTCGACAGTGGCCCAGGTGCCCTCAGGTCCCCAGGGATGTGGGAGAAGATTCTCTCCATTCTGGGTCCTCTTTTCTCCCCAAGATGGGGGTAGGATAGGAGCCCCGGCTTTGCTGTCTGCGGGGCGGGGTTGGAGGAGGCACAGAAAGGCTTCCAGCCGGAAGAGAGACTCCCCAGGCATCCTTGCCAGCTGGGTCTGCCCGTGTCTGCCCATGCTGCAGGTCAAGTCGCTGGGCTATCCCTGTGTGGTGAGGTGCTGTCCTCTGCCTGTCCTCCTCCTTGCCAACCCCACCCCCCAGCGCTCCAGCTTGCTTTGTTTTTTCCTTGCAGGCAGTTGGCCTTTCATGAGGTCCCTGTGTCTTAGGTTCCCAGTTGTGCAGGATCTTAGTTCCACCTCTGGCTGGGTGGGGAAGGTGGGAAGCAAGAGAATGAGATGAGATTTCGCTGCTTGTCACAGTTCCGGTGTTGGGCTCAGAGGCATACTCCTGAGGGGCCTCCAGGGATGCACATGGCCCAAACTTCACAGCACTTTCTTCATAAGGCTGCAGTCCGCTGCCACTGTGGTGTAATAGTGTATCCAATCCCCTAGTCTGCTGCCCACCCAGATGACTGCAGCAGCCAGGGCTGGGCCAGGCTGAAGCCAGCAGCCTGGCACGCCATCCCTTCCACGTGGATAGCAGGGACCCCAGTGCTTGGGAATCTGCTGTGGCCTTTCCAGGTAGGAGGGTGCTCATCTGGGATGCTTGCCAAGCCTTGACGCTGCCTCCAGGATCTGTCATTTGAGTGTATCTTTCCTTTTTTTATTTTTTTGAAAGAGGAAGGTGCTAGGGATGTGTACTGTGGCTCGTTGACTGAAGGGACCGAGCCCTGAGCAGTGAGCAGCAGACAACCCTTGGAAGGAGGCACAGGAGGGTGGGCCTGGCCTTCCTTGTCTGAGCTCCGTCTGGCGTCTGCCGTTCCTGCTGTGGTGGGATCTTACGCTGTGTGCCCTGTACTTGTACCCCTGGACCCTTCCTTGCCCATAGGCTGGTTCTGTCTCAGATCTCCTGGAGATTAGAATGGGGGAGCTGAGAGGAATGCCGAGGTCTGCAGTAGAGGGCGGCTTGCTCATCCGGGAGAGGAGGCTACCTTTTGTGCCCTTGCTTTGCTTTGTCTGTCTCCGGAAGTCTCTGCTGCTGCAGCCCTGACTCAGGGATAGCAAGGCACCTCTTCCTTCCTGCTTGGCCATTTCCAGGTTACGCCATCACCTACCGATCTTCCTGAAACACCCTCGGGGAAAATATGTTTCTCCAGGAGCAGGATCAACTCTGAATTTTCCCAAGCAGGCATTTGGGAGGCGCCGAGGCAGGAGGTGGCTGCTGCTTTGCGTCTTCCTTTGAAAGGCTTTCTTTCTCATTCTCCATGAGCAGCACTGTATGACATCACGAGTTGAGGTGCTTGTGTTGTCAGAAGAGCAGGGGAGCAGGGTCCCTTCAATCCCAGAGAAGTTGAAAATGGGGAATACAGGGCCTGGGGTTGTGGTGTAGTGAGTTAAGCCACTGTCTGCAAAGCCTGCATACCATGTAGACGCTGGTTCCAGTCCTGGCGGCCCTACTTCTGATCCAGCTCCCTGCTAATGTACCCAGGAAAGCAGCAGAAGATGGCCCAAATGTTTGGGCCTCTGCGTACACACAGGGGGAACGTGGATGGAAGAAGCTTCTGGCCCAGTTCTGGCCATTGCAGCCATCTACAGAGGGAACAGTGGATAGAAGCGCTCTCTCTCTCTGTAGCTCTGACTTTCAGAATAAATAAAGTTTGAGCACTGCAGAAGGCGGAAGCTTAGTTGAGAACTATTCAAGCCCACTGTGTTGTTTGCTCATTAATGGCTTTGTTGTTATTCTTCCCTCTACCCTGTGCAGTTCTTAGTCTTGCCTGATCCTGAAGAAAAACAGAAATAAATGAGTCTTCTGCTTTGAGCCAGAAGGTGAACATGCTCTGTGTGATGACCAGGGAACGGACTATGTTGAGAAAGCTGGGGTTGCCCTGAAGGGCTTTCAGTCCTCGGATGGCAGCTCAGTGTCCCCCACGTGTCTGAGCTGTGATGCATTGTAGCCAGTGGCCTCAAGGAGGCTAGTCCTGCATTCCCGCATCTGTGGAGCTGACTCAGTCCTCTTGTGACCAGTGGCACCCAGGGGAGAGCCTCTGCCTGGGAGAGGCCACCGCACAGAATGTATGCTGCCTTACTGCCACCACACCTGCTGTCTGGGCAGCGGGGACCTGGCTGGGGCACCCAGAGGCAGCTGGCCACTCACTCCCAGAAGTCCCGGTTAGTGCGAAGTCATTAAGGCAGCTGGGAGGTAACCAGCTGCGCACAGGAGAAGGGCTGCTGGTGGGTGTCCTGTTCTTTGAGGGTCTGGCCAGGTTGACAGGAGGCCAGGGCAACAGGGCCCAGAAGAGAAAAGGGTCATTCTGAAACAGGAAATTCTCTTGGTTGTGGCTGTGAGTTACGGATGCTCCCCAGTCCAGAAACGCTAGGCAGAGCTCATGTTAATAACTAATGTTTCTGTGTATTACAAGGATGGAAGAGGCGCCCTGCCTGCACTTGAAAAAGCCGCCCGTGATTATAACATACAGCTTAGATGATGCCAAAAGCAAAGGAAGAAATAAAAAGCATCACTGTTTTGCTACCGAGGAGAAGGAACTGTTGACAGGGCATTTTAATTTTAATTTTATTTGGAGGGCAGAGAAGGGGAGAGATGTTCCATGAGCTGGTTCACTGCTCCAGATAGCCACAAGGGCTACTCGACCCAGCCAGCGCTAAGTGAGGAGCCTGGAGCTTACTCAGAATCTCCCACATGGGTGCAGGGACCCAAAGACTTGGGCCATCCTTCTCTTCTGCTTCCCCAGGTGCATTAGCAGGGAGCTGGATCAAAAGAGGAATGGCTAGGACCCGGATCAGCTGGCTCCATGTGGAATGATGCTGGCATCTCGGGTCTCGGCTATGCCACAATGCAGGTCCCCAGAGAAACTCTGCTCCCCGTCAAAGCCCAGAATGTACCCAGCATTCTCAGACACTGTAGACAAACAGAACAGTGCCCGAGTTTTACACCATCAGGACCCAGAAAGAGTTCAAGCCAACAGTTGCTCGGAATCCCATCCCCGTACCTGCTCTGTTTGCATCCCAACCTGAGACATGCTGTTGAGTCCTGAGACTGAGGGGACTGGCCTGTGTGAACACGGACACGCTGTGGATAAATACTGAGGAAGGGTCCCCACACAAAGCAGGTGATGTCAGCTCTGGTACTATAGGCTTGGGCGAGTGCTGTGTAAGCTGATGGGATCAGTCACCCATGGACACTCGGGGACAAGGACAGATGACAGAGTAGGCCAGGATCCCAGCCAACACAACCAGCTCCAGAGCTGAAAGAGGGCTGCTTCCTGGTCACCCATGGAGCTGGCTTCTGAGGTACTGGGGCTGAGGGGGAGCCAAGAACGAGGGGTTCTAGAAGGTTCCTCCGAGTCTGTGGTGCTGCTGGCCTGGAGGCTACTCCCAGTGCATCTCATGCTGTGGACTGGGGGTGGGGAGATTTCTTGCTTTGGGGGATGACAGAAGCTGGTCAGAAGTTTGGTGTTGGGGATGGGCATTCACTTTGGCATCTTGCTTTCATCTTGAACTGGATAACTTTGGTGTTTTGTCAGGACTGTGCACCAGTGCAAAGATGTATACGGAACTAACGTGACAAAGTGTGGTTCTCAAACCCAGAGCATCGACAAGTTAGCAAGCATGGCTGATAATGCTGGGTGACTGGGTGGGGAGTTTGGGTGACGGGTTCTGCTGGAGAGATGCGACAGTGAGGTGTGGATGGACCCTACACACAGGGGCCTGCAAACATCTTGTGAGGGTAAAGGCTTAGGGGTCTGGGATCCTCACTGTATGGTGGCCAGCAAGCTGCAGTCGGTGGACTCCATCCCTTCTGTGTGACAAGTTGTTTCCCCACTCCGAGAAAAGGCCAAGATGGGTTTTTGTTCCTTGAAGGAATTTCTTCCACCATTAGGCCATATCTGGTGTGCTCCTTTTGGCTACTGATTTTTCAAGAGAGAGCAAATGTGAGCTCGGTATGGTAGCCTAGTGGCTAAAGTCCTAGCCTTGCATGTGCTTGGATCCCGTATGGGTGCCGGTTCGTATCCTGGCTGCTCCACTTCCCTGAGAAAGCAGTGGACGACCCAAGGCCTTGGCACCCTGCGCCCACATGAGAGATCTGGAAGAAGCTCCTGGCTCCTGACTTGCGGATCGGCTCAGCTCTGACTCAGCCACTTGGGGAGTGACCCAGCGGATGGAAGATCATTCTGTCTCTCCTTCTCTGTGTAAATCTGACTTTCCAATAAAAATAAAAATTTTTTAAAGGACTAGACGGGTGTGTGTGTGTGTGTGCTTGATGAGGCTGGCGGCCTTTTGGTGGGCAGGATGTCGAATTCCTTCTTGTCAAGCGGAGTCATAGCTTGGGAGCAGACCATGCTGAGCCACCCCCAGTGTCCCATGGTTTCCCAGTGTGGCTTCCCAGGCACCCCTTACACTCTGAAGCTGGGTGGGATCAGGCTCCATGGAGAGCCTGCCAGGGGGCGGGGAGTGGGAGCTGTTCACCTTCCCTCTTGCCTCCCGGACATGGATTTTGTGTAGAGCCACGTGGCAGTAGCTTACCTATAATCATTTTAGCGGGTGAGTTGGCAGGAGGAGGGCAATGCCCTGCCCTGCTCTGCCTATTTCCTGGCCTCACTGCCTGGAGGGCTCTACCCCTGTGACTGTGTATAACTAACTCTGCGGCAAAGCCTGTTGATGGGGCTAAGCTAGGAAACATGCAGAGCCAGTGATACAGCCTGAGTCCAGTGGGGGCTGCTCAGGCCCAGGAACGCCTGTGTGTACCTGTTGGGTTAGTCAGGAGTCATAGCCTTCTGTTCCTGCAGCAGAAGTTTAAGTTTATGATTTGTTTGACCTTTTTTTTTTTTTAAGGCTTATTTGTGTGAAAGGCAGAATTACAGAGAAAGGAGACAGAGAGATCTTCCATCTCATGATTCACTCCTCAGATTGTCACTACAGCCAGGGATGGACCAGGCTGAAGCCAGGCACCAGGAGTACCATCTGGGTTTCCCATGTGGCTGCAGGGGCATTAGCAGGGAGTTGGATGAGAGAGAGAGAGAGCAGCTGGGACATGAGTGGGCTCTCATAGAGGCTGCAGGTATCCCAGGCGGTGGCTTAACTTGCTATACCACAATGCCAGCTCTAGAAGCCAGTTTCTTGGTCAAACAGGGCTCTGTTACACTTGGGTGGCCCTCATCTGCCTGTGGCTGCTGTCTCCCACCATCATTGGAGGACAAAAGAGCTGCATGGTGCACACTAACCATCCTGGGGTGCGACGCGAGGTACCTGCTTCTACCTTCTGTCCTTCATTCCCAGGTCGTGACATGAGTGCCTGGCAGTCAGGAAGCATGAAGAATGCCAGTCTTGGCCACACCCTGTGCTGCTGGGACCTCCTCTAACCAGTTCTGCATCAAGGGGGTGTGTGGCAGAATCGCTCAGCCTCGTGGATGGTGGCAGAGGTGACCCCACCCTGCAGCGCCTTTCAGAGAGAGCAAGCGAGTGGGTGGGTGGACGGCCCTGGAGCGGCCCAGAGCACGGCGCTGGGGTCAGGTGCCATGTGACTGTGGGGGTGTGTGCTAGCTTCCCTGCTGTAGTCACTTGTTACTAAGAGGGCTATGGGCAATCTCAGACGGTTGTCACACTTACAGTTTTATCTGAGCATTGGCAGCAACGCAGATTAGGGTCATTGGTGTCAGCCACAGTGTTTGAGCACAGGGTGGATGTTTCACTTGGTGGTGGAGCCTCCCACGTCCCACAGTGTATAGCCGGGCGTTTCAGTCCTGCCCCTGCTCCTGACCTCAGCTCCCTGCAGAGACAGGGGTGGCGGCTCAGATAGTGGGGTCCCTGCCACCCACACTGGCGACAGGAGGGAAAAACAGACTGGGTTCCTTCATGGGCATTCGGGGAGTGAGCTGGTGGGTGGGAGTCCACACCTCCGCTCTTTGCCCCTCAGATTGAAAGAAAAAAAAATTTGGAGCCTGTTTTCCTTTGCTTTATTGAGGGGAAGGTTAAAGCCACATTCCTTCGGGTGTATTTGTAAACACTGATACCTTGTAGAGGTCTAGGTTGTGCAGTTTTTTTCCCTGGGATTTGCTGTCCAGGACTTCTCTTGGGTGTTCGAGGGACCCACACCTGCATCTTTCAATTGTGTTCTTTTTTTTTTTTTTAAGCTTTGTTTTTGTTGGAAAGGCAGATCTATGGAGAGAAGGCGTGAGAGACAGAAAGATCTATCTGTTGATTCACTCTCCAAGTGGCCACATTGGCCTGGAGCTGAGTTGATCCGAAGCCAGGAGCCAGGAGCTTCTTTGGGTCTCCCACATGGGTGCAGGGTTCCAACACTTTGGGCCATCTTCTGCTGTTTTCCCAGGCCACGGGAGGGAGCTGGATGGGAAGTGGAGCAGCTGGGACATGAACCAGTGCTCATGTGGGATCCCAGCCTTTGCTGGTAGAGGATTAGCCAGTTGAGCTATCAATTGCTTTCATTTATTTCAACCTGCCTACCTCAGGATTCATGAACAAGCCAGCTGCGGAGCAGAGTGCAGTGTTAAGACTTTGGACTCCTTGCTGCTGTGGTCTCCTTGGGTCTGGGTGAGCAGGGCCTCCACAGAGGGGAGAGGAAGTCAGGAGGCGTATTCTCACCTCCTTGCCAGTGGCCTTTTCTCCTTTGGTCAGCTGTTTCGTGCTCCAACAAGATGCAGCCTGTGACCTTCAGTTTGACCCTGTTTCCTGTCATTCTGTTAGAGCTGTGAGCCCTGCTCCTGGCGTTGTGGAGTAGGTCCATTTTAGGAAGAGCTGACAGACAGGCTCCAGGTGGAGGCCCTGCAGAGTGAAATCGATTCAGGCCACAGGGCAGAATCCCACAGCACAGCAGAAGGCTAAATGTGCATGCATGCACCTGCTGCATGGTGATGCCCAAGGCTGGCTTGGGGGGCACCCGTGGCAGAACGGTCTCTTCTCTGACCCCTGCCAGTGTGTTATATGGGCTGGTTCCTCACCCAGAAGACACCAGGAACAGCAAGATTTGGCTCCGCCTCCAACCCCCTACCCCGGCTCGATCTTCATATTTTCCTCTTGTCCTGTCATGCCACAAAGTCCGCTCTGCAGAGAAGTCTGTTAGCCAGCATTCATTGAGCCAGCCTGATTCCAGAGACCCCAGCATGGCAGAACTAGGGACAAAGGAATTGTGTTGTTGCCCATCAAGCGTTGGTTGCCCAAGCAGGTGGTGTGTCTGTGGTCCTGATTTACAAGGACAGCAAGGGGGCCGAGTGGTCATTGAGAACATGTGGAAGAGTGCCCAGGGATGTGAGGCATGGGTGGGGACGCTGTGGCATGGGGCCTGAGTGTGGATCCAGAGTTGGGGTCCTGGCCTTGTTTGCTTCTGGGAGACTGCCCTGTGCCATGTCAGGAATGGGTGTGCATGCTTGTGTGTCTCTGCTCTGGGAGTCCTCACAGCTGCAGATTTGACTGCTCCTTTTGGGGAATCGTTGCAAGGTCGTAGGTGGAGGTTTGCACCTCCGACAGCGTGTGGCACTCAGAATCTGGGACTTGCTCCCGAATTCTGCTGCTGATTGCAGCTTCCGGCTGGCACTCACTCTGGGAGGCAGCAGTGATGGCTCCAGTACTTAGATCATGGTCACCTGCATGGCAGACCCAGGATGGAGTTCTGAGCTCCCAGTTTTAGCCTGGCTCAGCCCTAACTGTTGCAGACATTTAGGGAATAGACCAAATGAAATACTTGACTCTCATTCTGCCTTCCTTTTTTAAAAAAAAGACAAAATTGCACACAGATTCGTAGTTGAGATGGATCTGGAGTGGTAGGAGTGGGCTTGTGAGCGAGGTAGCCATGTGTGGGATCACAGTGCACACTGAGTTGGTCCCAGTGGGTTTTGCCCTCTCTGTTTCTGCAGCGTGGAGGGTTTTGAAGGTGCCTAATGACAGGAGACAATCCAGAACTAACCCCCATGGGCGTAATTCCGGTAAGGTCACCCTGTCATTGAGTACTTGTGCGGATCCAAGGGCACTTCAGGAGCGGTAGGGAAGCAGAATGAGAGGATGAACTTATTTGGACGCTGGTATGGTTGAAGTGCATGCGTTCAGCTGGTGTGTAATATGTGTTGCCACACACTTGTTGATGTTCCCTCATGTGGGTAGAAGCGCATAGTACCTCTGGTTGTGACATTCTGAGGTTGTGGTTACAGCTGTATGACTTCATTCTACTGAGATGAGAAATACTTAGACTACCAAGTTCTGTGCAAACTTGATTAGAATTAAGCGTGGCTGTGATGTCTTTATTAAGTGTATATTAAAATGTGCTCTTTCTATCCTGCAACTAGTTTCTTTATTATCTTTTAAATTTTTTTTCCTCTATAGGATCAGAAGTCACTGTGTTACTTTAGGTCCCCTACCTGTGCTTGCCTGTTCCCCACCCCGCCCATCTTGTGGCCGCCTCTCTTTTGTAGAGGATATGGTGGATTAGTCAATGTGTATATAAATTCCAGAAATGTCCACTCAAGCCACTGCACTCCCCCAACAGCTGGCCTTGTGCACGTGCAAGTGTGAGCCACGTGGTCTTGCTCTGACATGCTGCTGCCGCGGTCTGTTTGTGCGTGGAAGTGAAAGTAGGACCCCTTCCCCCAGCCATGTCCTCCAGGGTGCCAGGTCTACCTGGACATCGTGTCTCTGTCACAAGGCCCCCTCTTGTTTCTCAGAAAAATATGAACTTGCTCTGATGTTTTTTGTGTCAGCCACTGGCACAGGTAGCTTTCTGGTGACTTTCTTTGCAATTTTTCAATTTGAGGTCCTGAAGAGGTGAGAATGACTGGAGTGGAATGTGCTATTGGGGATTCCGGAGAATGGAGGTTTTTGGGGTGCAGGGACTCCCTGTCCAGACCCCAAAGGTGCATGTTTGTCAGTTCATTTGGTGATAGAGATTGAGTCTCACTTAAAACCTGGGCCCTGAAGGCCAAGTAGACACAGTGAGAAGTGAGCCAGCTGTCAGTACTCTCCCAGCACCAGGCATGCTGTGCTGGCCGCGCTGCTTGTTCAGTCTAACTTTGAACTGTTCATTCAGGGTCTGCCTATGACAGGAGTGAGTCAGTTATACACGCACAGTCTTACCATGAAAAAAAAACATGTCATTGTTGACTAATCCAGATCACTCTGCAGCAGTTTAAGGCACATTTGGGTGAGTCACCAACAAGTGTAACTTGCATATTTCAGTTTATTCTTTAGTAACACAGCCAGCTGCATGTCGGGGCTGGCGCTGTGCCCCTGTGCCCGTGCCAGCTCTGTTGAGGCATGGATGGTGGCTGCAGGATGAGGTCCAGAGGTCCTTGTTGAGGTTAAGCAGACTTGCCCAGCGGTCCAGCAGGCTGTGTTAGAGGAGCCCATTCACATTGCTGTTCCTGGCCAGGGGCCGGAGGGGGAGGCCTTAGCTTCTGTAGTGAATCTTCTCTGGCTTCATGGACATCTTTGTTCCTTTCCCTTCTCTCTCTCTCCATCCTGTAATATTCATCTCTGATTCACCGTGTGTTTCTGTTCTCTCTCTACCTGAATGCTACTGCCAGCTGTTTGTGGCTTAACAGGATGCAGGTGTGCTGTGTCGGCACCTCCCAGAGTCCCAGGGACGAGTCCGGCTCCGCTCGCAATCCTACCTTCCTCCCTCTGCACACCCTGCGAGTCAGTGGCGGTGGCTTCAGGGGTCGGGTCCTTGCCACCTGCTTGGGACACCTGGATTGGGTTCAGGGCTCCTGGCTTCAGCCTAGGCTGACCCAATTGTGGGGAAAGGGAGGGGAGTTCTCGGGAGGCACGAGCACATGGAAGATGTCTTTCAAATAAGAATAGCAAACAAGTTCTAAACATGACAGTGGTTTTCCTTGTGTTTTTACAAGTTGGGGACTGCTACAAGCTTTTCAAAATACACTATTAGAAAATAGGCTGTTTTAAGTTCGCGGTTGCTTCTGTTTTGTAACTGGTGAGAATGGGATAGAAGGAGCTAGTAAGGATCACAGTGGGGGGGGATGAGAACGCGTTAATTTCTGTTTTGTTATAGGTAATGTCACTTAGCAGGGAGGGAGGGGATTTTGCCTTTAGAGACAGATGACAGCCAACATGTGGCCAGTGCAAGGCTTGTGTTTGTCTTTTGCACATTTTTTCTTTCTGTTCATCTCCAAAAACATTGGCTCGCTGTCTAACTGGCTGCAAGGCTCAGGAACCCTTTTTTTCTGCCAATGGACAGCAGTCTCAGTTGGAGGCCACGCACAGTTCCTCACCTGAGGAATTATCCTGCTGTAGGTGTGCTGAGCTTCAAATCCCTCCTGTGGTCACCTTGGCAGGGCCAGACCAGGCCATTTTCCTGGGCCTCATGTGGGGCCAACAGGCTGAATGCTCGCTGTCCCTGACCTAGAGATCGGATGCTTAGGATGCTGTCATCTAGGAACATGGTGGAATAACACTGCTTTCATTTAGTCGCAGCCTTGGAAAGGCGTTTTGACTGAGTTAGGAAGTACTCACCCAGCCATATGTATGACACCGAGTATTCGTGAAAGCTTTGCGGTAAGACTGAACTGAAATGACACCAGTTAAACCAGGATGTAGAAATCGGCTTCTAAGATTTGCTAAACCAGAAGACGTAGTAACATGCTGGCAGCCTGTGAAAAGCTGAAGTGCACCCAGCCTCAGGCCTTGTTCCGCACTGAGGCCAGAGGAGCAGTGACCGAGTAACAACAGTGGTCCCCATGCTGAGGCCAGGATCCCAGCCCCAGCCAGGCCAGGAGCAGCTGCTTGCACGGCCTTTTTCCTGTACATGCAATTCCTTAATTTAACGGGTATTTATTATGTACCCAAGACCAGCTGTTTTGCTGAACATGTTGGAGGAAAACAGCTAACTGCTGCCACTGCGTGTAACCACTTGCAGCCCTGTGCCACTCCGTGTTGGTCTGATCAGCTTCAGGACCCAAGGCTGGCTGGCCAGTTGTCTCCCTCATTACTTCCACCAGAAGCTCTGCTGACCCCCAGCGTGACTGGGGCAGCACCAAGAGAGTAACACAATGCTTTGTCTCTTTTCTGTGATGTGGGGAGCGGGGTGCCGGAGCCGCTCCCAGGAATAGGAAAGGCCGTCACAGGATGGCAGCTAGCCCAGGGCCAGGAGGTGGGATTGGTCTCGCCAGCAGGTAAACCTGCAGGAAGAAGAATGGGGCAGCAGAGGGGGTACAAAAGCAATATAGACCTACGAGGAGAAGAACGGGAAGAAAAGTAGCGGAGAGAGCGCTAGAGAAGCAGGGAGAAAAGCTGAGACCAACGGGGGAAAAAGGCAGCAGAGAGAAGGGTATAAACGCAGCAGCTTTTGGCAATAAGGGATCCGGTTGCAGTTCCTGCTTTTCCCAGACCCTCAAGAGTGTGCCTCGTAGGTAGTGTGACTGCGGGTCGGCAACACTGTGAAGTTACAACTTTCTGAAAGATGAATGTGATTTCATGACTAAGGCAGCCAACTGACCATTTTACCTATCTTCAATTCTGTGTAGAATGAAGCATTTTGGAATTTACATAGCAAAACACAGATGCTGATGAGGGGCGTTGTGGAAGGATCCTTACATTGTTTCCTTCTTTAATAGGTAATTGTGCTTAAAATGAGCTATTTTTCATTATGGTCACACTTTGGTGTTAATAAAAGAGGAAACCGGGGGCCCAGCATGATGGCTCAATTTGGCTAATTTTCCCCTTTCAAGCATCAGCGTCCCAGCATCCCATATGGGTGCCAGTTCGTGTCCAGGCTGCTCCACTTTCCATCCAGCTCCTTCCTTGTGGCCTGAGAAGGCAGCAAAGGATGGAACCCTCCACCCGTATGGGAGACACGGAGGAAGCTCCTGGCTCCTGGTTTTGGACTGGCAAATAGGCTCAGCTCTGGCCATCGCAGCCACTTGAGGAGCCAACCAGCACATGGAAGATCTTTCTTTCTGTCTCTCCTTTCTGATAAACAAAATTGAATACATCTTTGAAAAAAAATGGATGGATATTTACAAATTCTGATTAAAGGTCAGAATTTTGGATGGTTTTTGGCTTCTTGTTAAGTGTTAAGTATGTTACCACAAGGATGATGTCCTCTCCAAACTAAGAACACAGGAAATAAAATTTGGTATTGAGACTCTTGTGTAGTCTGTGTACTATTTACCATTTCATTGTTGAAAAAAGTAAAGCCCTGGGGTATGTCCACAAAATGTGTATGGGTTTCCTGGACTGTGTACAAATAGTGATGGTTTTACAGATTTTCAGCTTTTTTTCTCAGTATTTATCTATGACAATAAGTAGCGTGGAATTTGGCTTCAAAATCAAAGAGGTGGAAACCCAGACATTTCTGAAGTCAACGTATGCATTTTTATTCTATTGGGAACTGAAAATGTCATAGTTGTCCATTTACTTTGGGTATTTATGGTAGTCCTTTATCATGTCTCCGTCTAAATTTGGTGCCGGTGAATTTGAAAATAGCTTATCTGTGACAACCTACTTTATTTGTGCATAACAGTTTCCTTGAAGTAGGTCCTGGAGTCCCACAGAAACATGGATGTGAGGGAAGCTCCGTTCCCAGGACGCAGTAAAGGGGGTGAGGACCTGTCTGAGGCCTGAACAGTGTAAGATGTGGGATCCCCAAGGACCGGCATTTGGCTGAGCGGTTAAGATCCCTGTGTTCCATGTCGTGGTGTCTGTGTTTGATACCTGGCTGTGGCTCCCAATCCAGCCTCCTCCTAATGGCGCACCTCTGGAGGCAACAGGTGGCAGTTCAAGTACTTGGGTCCTTGCCACCCACATGGGAGTCTTAAAGGGAGTCCCAGGCTCCTGGCTTGGGCTGTTTGCAGACTTATCTGTTGCATGCCTTTGAGGAGTAAGCCAGCAGGTGGAAAGTCTCTTGTGTGTCTTTGCTTCTCCAATGATTTTTTTAAAGCACCATACCAGGTTTGAAACAAGCAGCAAACTTTGATCCTGATGGTTGTGCTAGTGAAAGCATGATGTCCAGGCATGGTGTATAGCTGACATTGTCATCTAGCCTTTCAATATGCACAGCATGAGCTGGTGATGTCACTTGGTGTGGCATCTGGTGTCCAGTGTTGTTGGTATCCAACAGACTGCACAATCCACCTACATTTTTTGTGCAAATATTAATGTGCGTGGCTTTCATACACAAAAGATGACATATGTGGAAAGTTTTGTTTTGCTACTCAGCACGGGACATATTTTGTCCTTTATTTATGGACAGAGCAGCTGGGGGAAACCAGCCTTCCTGGAGTCTGTCTGTCTGGCCATGGCTCACCCAGTGACACTGTTTCAATTTCAGGATGTGTGAAGAAAGATGTGCCATGCCCATGAACACAGCCCTTTGAACGCTGACCACAGCGTTTAATGTGGCTGTTTCTTACTTTCTGTGTCAAGAGCATCAATGTCTTTATCACATGGACAATGAATGCCTTCTGAAGGTTACGTTTACTAAGCTCTAGGGCAGTGCTACCTAGGGGTCAAGTCCCAGCGCTTACACAGGGTTGGGTGAGGCACAGATGGTTTCTTCTTTCTTTCTTTTTTTTTTTTTTAAAGATTTATTTTATTTTTCTTGGAAAATCAGATATACAGAGAGGAGGAGAGACAAAGAGGAAGATTTTCCATACACTGATTCACTCCTGAAGTGGCCGCAACAGCCGGAGCTGCGCTGATCTGAAGCCAGGAGCCAGGATCTTCTTCCTGCTCTCCCACGTGGGTGCAGGGTCCCAAGGTTTTGGGCTGTCCTTGACTGCTTTCCCAGGCCACAGACAGGAAGCTGAATGGGAAGCGGGGCAGCTGGGATTAGAACCAGCACTTATATGGGATCCCAGCGTGAGCCAGGTGAGGACTTTAGCCACTAGGCTACCACACCAGGCTTTGGTGATTTCTTTTTTAACCCAATTGGTTGATTTGAGGAGCCCCTGCCTTATGTTATTACAGGTTTTTTTCCCCCCTTTTATATTTGTTTTGGTTTGGGAATTTAATTTTTTTTCCAGAGGCTTGCAGCTTCCATGCGACATGTTTCTAGCCCCTAATGACAGAGCCAGGCTGGCAGTGAGATGTAGGCTCTGCGTTGATCATCTGCATGTCTTTCAACCAAGAGAGATTCAGAGCAGAAGCAAATGGGTGAATCTAAGTGGTCTTTTCTAAGATGTTAGACATTTGCAAAAATGTGAACACAGTGTTATCATCTTCAACACATAGCTGTTTTTGCAGAAGTAGAATTTTATTATAACTCCAAATAGACTGACTATTATTATTTTAAAATGGAAAAGTAATATCAAAGTTTACTATTTTCAGAATATGTCAGGATATGTCTTTAATCTGGCGGTTAAGCCATGGGTTAGGGTGCTATAGTCCCATGTTGAGTACATGGGGTCCCTGCCAGAGCCGGCTCCTGACTGCAGCTTCCTGCTACAGAGGTGAGGTGCTTGCGTCCCTCCCACTAGGTGGGAGACCTGAATGGAGCTCTAGGCTCCTGGCTTCATCTCCACCCTCCCAATCCTTCACAAGACATTGCAGGTACTGGGGGATTGAACCAATAGATGGGAACACTTTATGTTTGTCTCTTTAACAAATTTCCCAAGGTTTTTGATTTTAATATGATAAATAGTGAAAAGTTGGAATGTGGCAAATGGCTCTTTGGGAGAGGTGTCTTCAATAATTTTGAGTCATATAGGGTCCTGAAGCCAAAGACTTTGACAGTAACTGATGTGGCTCCTCACAGGCACATATTTGATAAATTCTTTAAACTTCTAATATCAGTTCACTTATCCGTAGATGAGAGGGAAGCTGGGGTGGCTGTGAATGCGGAGTTTGTATCGTAAGGTGCCCGGCTCAGTTGCCGCTGTTCAGTTGCTGTTGGCTAAATTGGTCACTACACTGGCTCTTACCTGGCCTACGAGATCTTTACAGTTATGTTGCAGAGTCTTATCCAGTTGCGTATTATGAGAGAAACACACAGGATTTCTGCTGCTACTGCACCTGGAGTTTAGTAAACACCAATGAAACAGGGAGTTGGAAAATTCCTATCAGGAACCTCTGGGAGGAAAATAATAACCCCGGATGGTTCAGGAGTTATTCTTGAGTGTTTGCCTTTCAGCTCCAGCAGTGATAGGTTCCTGGTAGCAGGTTTGCATATAATTAGGGAGCAGCTTTGGGAAGAACACAGATTTTGCCATTTGTTCCATCCTTGGCTCTGCCAGCACAAACTGTAACCTCAGCCGAGTCCCTGCGTCTCTCATTTCCACCGTAAGGAAAATGGGGCATGGTGGGATGCCCAAGTTAGCCCTGGTGAACGTCATGGGGTATGTGTGTGTTTAAGTGGAGGGAAGTGGAAGAGTGTGAGTCCTCTTGTGCCTGGAAATCAACAGGCACCAGTTACTCAGGTTCCTCAAGACATTCGTGGCGGGGCTGGCATTGTAGTGTGGTGGGTTAAACTGTTGCCTGAGGCCTGGTGTCTCCTATGAGTGCTGGTGCAAGTCCTGCTGATGCGCTTGGAAAAGCAGTGGAAGGTGGAGCGAGCACCTGGGCCTCTGCCGCCCATGGGAAGACCTGGGTGGAGTCCTAGCTCATGGGGTCTGCCTGACTCAGTCCCAGCTCTCACGGCCATCTGGGGAGTGAATCAGCGAGTGAAAGATTCTCTCTCTAGCTGTGCTTTTCAAGCAAATAGATAAATACATAAATAATTTTTAGAGGGAGTTTGTGGAAAGTGAAATCGAAGGATGTTTGTTTTGGTGCAACGCTTCAGACCATGCCTAGTGCCTTTTTTTCCTCCCTTTAATGAGCGTTTCCGGTGTACATTTTGAAGACTGAGTTAAATAGGGATTTTTTTGCTTTGGGAATAGAATAGTCACCTAATAGAAATTTCAGTGCAGACTATTAATTTGTAAACAGAGAAGGAGATTGCAGGGTGAAAATTAGAGTTTAAACTGCTGTCAAACACTCATTACATCTCAGTATAATGATTATGTGAAGTTTAGCACCATTTAAGAAACAATTTTATTTGCACATGCTTGAATCATTAGCATAACAATTATTTTTAAAAGAAAGTCTGTTTATTTGGAAGAGATGGTTGCAGAGATCTTCCATTCCTCAGATGGCAAGGACTGGGCCAGACCAAAGCCAGGAGGCTGGAACTCCCATCAGTTCCCCCATGTGGGTGGCAGGGACCCAAGCTCTTGGAACAGCCAGGACCTGAACGGGCGCTCCTGTTGAATGTCAGGCGTCCTGCTGTGGCAGAGGACTGTCCAGATTTCTCCTTTTCTGAACGGGCCCTTTGGGATTTCCTGATTCTGTCGATACTCAGAATTTAGAAATGTGTCAGACCCCAGGGCTGCCCTTGAGTCTCCACAGAGATGGCACCTCGTTGCTGGACTTCAGTGAGTGTCTGTACCCATAACCCGGCTCTGAGCTCCGCCTTGCTGCTACCCACGTTACACACCAGGAGCAGAGCTCCGCAGCATGGAGGGGAAGTGGTAGATGATTCCCTCTGCTGGCCACCAGCAGTCACAGAACAGTTACAAAATCCGGATCCTACCTGCTGGCTAGCACTTGCAGGTCCAATCTTGGCAAGGAAGGAGAGGAGTGAGCGAGCATTGAGACGGACGATGATCTGTGTTCCGCTTGCAGAAGCACTGGGGAAGGCACAGACGCTGTTCCAGGCTCCCAGCTCAAATGCAGAAGAGACCCCAGCAGTCTGACCCGAGATGGTGAAGTTACAAAGGTGGTGTGGAAGAGGGGCTTATTTTTAAATTTGAGAGGCAGGTAGGTTGCTAGTTCCTATTCGCTTGTTCACTCCTTCACATACCCTCAACGGCCAGGACTAGGCTAGGCTGAAGCCAGGAACTGGGAACTCCATCCAGGTATCCCATGGGTGTCAGAGACCCAGCCACAGCTGCCTCCAGGGTTGGGCATTAACGGGAAGCTGGAATAGACAGCACAGATTGGCCTTGAACTCATGTACTCTGATACAGAATGTGGGCATCTTAACTGCCAGGGTCAGATGCCTGTTCACCCAGTCCACTTCTGAAATTAAGCCAGTGCAAGCATTCTTAAAAGGTTTGCGGGGACTGGAGGGAGGAAGGGTTAAATTAACATATTAGTAGATTTCAGTGCCAGGTTTTTTTGTTTTTTTTTTGAAATTCATACATGCAAGGTGTCTTGCATGCTTATGGAATATTTATTCTGACCTTCAGTTGACCTAAACATCTCGACTTTCTAGAATCATTCCTTCATAAAGTTCTATGTGTTCCTATTGCCAGCTCTGTTGGGAGGAAGGGGTACTTGCGTTAGTGCAGCCGTTAGAGAAGGCAGTTTCATGGTTCCTCAGTACCAGGAGCGGGCGTTGGTGCTGCTCCTCTGTCCCCTTTCAGAGGACCTGGGGTCATGTCATGGCTCTCTGCTGGTGTACACCATGGGAGATGGCAGGTGATGGCTCAAGGGTTTAGGTCGCTGTTAGCCACGCGGCAGGCCCAGCTGGAGTTCCAGGCTCATGGCCTTGGGCTTGGCTGTTAGGGTCACTTGGGGGTAAATCGACTAATGCAAGATTCTCTATCTGAATGTTTCTCTGTCTCTCTTTTTACCTTGAAAAGGAAAAAGAATTCAAAAATTTAACTGCCTGATCTTTAAAAATAAAACTTCATAGAATTTAGGAATCCCACTCTTACTAAATACAGTCTCTAAAGGCAGCAAGGTCAGTGTGCCAAAGAAGTGTTTGTGCTTGGGAGGCGTGGAGTGAAACCCAGGTGTGCATTGATGGGGTGAACAGGTAGCGTGTTCGGGAGGGTGTGGGTGTGGGGTGCACAGTGGAATATTCAGCTGTGAAGCAGAAGGAAGCGCGACCATCTGCAGCCTCATGGGTGGCCCTGGAGAACTTGCTGTGAAGTCAGGTGCAGAAGGAACAAATACCATATTCCCACCGCCTATATGGCAAAAGCTAAAATGTGGATCTTGGACATGGAGGGAAGAAAGGTAGAGGCAGAAGAGAAGGAGGGGATGGTTGAGGAGTGCAGGTCTGGGTAGGAGGAATGCCTCCCGATGCCCTGCAGCACAGGGCACTAACTAAGGTGGACACCAGTGCAGTGGTTCCATCAAAAATAGCTGCTGTCGAGAGGATTTCAGATAGTCCCAACACAGAGAAGTGGTGAGTGTCCGAGGAGGTGGTGAGTTGCCCTGCTCGGATGATGCTTCAGTGTATCACTCCTCTAAATGTTCACTTTCTGTGTGTCAGTTACACATGTGTTAGGGGCAGCATGGGTGACAGAGTGGGTAAAGCCTCCACTTGAGATACCGGCATCCCGTGTGAATGCTGGGTGCTCTACTGTCTGATCCAGCTCCCAAGTAATGGCCTAGGAAAAGCAGCAGAAGATGGGTGCTAGGATCCCTGCACCCATGTGGGAGACCCAGCTGGAGCTGCTGACTCCTGGGCCCAGCTTTGAGACCATCTAGATTGTGAGCCGGCCAGATGGAAGATTTTCTCTCTGTCCCTCTCTGCCTTTCTCCCTTAACTCTTTGCAGTTCATCCCTCTCCCGTCCCTTCTTTGCTCCCGCCCTCCCTCTCTTCCCTTCTCTTTCTGTCCCTCAGTAATTTTGAAAATAAATAAATATTGAAATAGTATGTATAGTAATTAAAAATGAGGCTCCCAGCCTGAGAGTGTGAATGTCTTCATGGATGAGGCCCTGGAATATTTGTCAGTTCAGCATTGCTGTGCTAGAACAACTCCTGGTACACGCCACCTTGCTGTCGCAGGGTTCAGTGAAGCTGTGCCAGTCTTTTATAAAAACCTTAATTATCTTAATTATCGTCATCTTAAATCATAAGGCCAAGTTCAATTTGCAGAGAAATGAATTTTTTTTGACAATTAAACAAAAGGGCAAACCAGCTTCATTTGCTGAAGTGAACTTTATCAGACATCTACCTCTTAAATAAGACCAGCATTATTTTTCTCAAGCTCAACTTTTTTTTTTTTTTAAAGATTTGTTATTGTTATTGTAAAGGAGATATACAGGGAGAAGGAGAGACAGACAGAAAAATCTTCCACCTACTGGTTTACTCCCCTAGTGGCCGCAGCAGCCAGAGCTGAGCTGATTTGAAGCCAGGAGCTTCTTCTGGGTCTCCCACAGGAGTGTAGGGTCCAAAGGCTTTGGGCTGTCCTTGACTGCCTTCCCAGATCACAAGCAGGGAGCTGGATGGGAAGTGGAGCAGCTGGGACACGAACCACTAGCACCCATATGGGATCCTGGCACATGCAAGGTTAGGATTTCGCCACTGAGCCACGTGCTGGGCCCATCAAATTCACTTCTTGTATACAAAAAGTCTGACTCGGGGCGAGGGGTGGAATATACACTTGTGGTAGCTCCTGGGACAGAGCACTCACATCCCTGGTCTGCCCTCCACTCCGCCTGCCTGCTAACGTGCACCCCAGGGACAAAGAGATGATGATTAGAATGGCATAGGTGCTGCCACCAGCATGGGAGACGTGGGTTGAATTCCTGGGCCTGGCTCCTGCCTGATCTGGCCCTGGCTGCCGCAGGCACTGATGGAATTGAGCCAGTGAATGGGAGCTGTCTTCTGTCCATCTGCCTTTGGCATCAGTCAGATTCTAAAAAGCTCCGTTTTCTAAGCTGAAGTCATAACAGAGAGGCCCCACACCACATGGAGACCCACAAGAAGAGAGTCCGTGCCATCCTCTGAAGCCACGGGCAGCCCGCATCTGGGAGCGCCCCTGCCTGTCTTGTCACTGTTCTCCCCACAGTAAAAGCAGCAGTATCGACCAAGACTGCTTCCTGCATCTTGGCTCACCAGTTTCAAAGCTATCTTGTTCTTGGCCCACAATGGCCCCATTCTGCAGCGCTGAAAACAAGGCTGGATTCAGATGGCAGAGAGGCCCAGACACCTGGCGGAGTAGCAGCAGCAACAGCAGCTCCGCAGACTATGGCAGGCCTTGCGTGGGCTCATGAGGGGCACCGCGGATGGGGTCTGACCAAGGGAGCCGCTGGCAGTGCAGAGCGGGGCTGCTGACACGGCACCCACAGCCACACCTCCGGCTGCAGGAGGCCATGTGATTCTCTCAACGTCTCAGTCCCACAGCTGTGGGGCAGGACCAAGAGCATCCAGTGGGTGGAAGATCTCTCCCTTCTCTCTCTCTCTCGGTCTATAACACTTCCTTTCAAACAAATAGGCAAAATAAATCTTTTTTAAAAATAATGATTCCAGACTCTTCAAAACCTTTTCATCGCTGTATGTAAGCTCTAGTTTGTGAATACCAGTGTTGCAGGCCTGACCCTACTCTCTGTTTCACAGTACTGGGGTTATTAAATGAGCAGTATTTTAAATAACTAGAGCGGTAGTGGAAGAGGGGGATGCACTGTGGTAGCACAGGGCATGGACATATCACTGAATGGGCATGGCCAGGGCCACCAGGGGGTTCCTGGGCCATGGTGACCGTCCCTTAGCATCTTCCTGAGGGTTGTGGGCAGTGCCGTGAGCTCTCACGTTCAGTGAACCCCTGAGGTTCATGCAGGCTCTTTGAGCAGGGGCACTGGTTTCAGCCTGGGCTCGGGCAGAACAGAGCAGCCTGGAGCTCCTCTCAGTCCCCGAGTTTACCAGCACACAACAGTCCTGCGTTGTAATCACAGAGTGGGGTAGAGCTGTTGCTGTGGCAACCATGTCGCATCCAGAGCCTGGAATACTTAAGGTGTGGCCCTCTGTGGAGAGAGACTGTGGGCTGCCGGCTGGCTGGCTAATGCCTGCTGCATCCGTGCAGTGGAGGGCAAGGTTTGCTTACACACACACAGGTGGAAGAAGGCAGAGGGACGGCTGAGGCAGGGACGGACCGTGGGCTTTGAGGTGGAAGTAAGCGTGACTTGTTGGAATGCCCTTAAATTCACTCCTGGTCCTTTGGCCCTCGATGGACCGTGCATCTGCCTCAGGGCATGGTGGCAGAGTGGCTAACATAATTTGTAACGAGATGGGATAAGCCACTTGCTATGGAGACAGAGATATGCCCCCTTCACCCCCCCAGCAATGGTTATGTCCTGACACCTGGTGAACCCTGTTGATCTCCGGGCTCAGGGTAGCTCACCTCAGGGGTGGCTGTAAGTGAGCCTGCAGCTGGGCAGAGATGCATCCAACACAAAGCCTGGTGTATGACACAGTGCTGAATATCTCACAAAGCTCATTGAGTACCTGGCTGGGCATTCTCCCAGGTGGCTGCAGGCTGGTACTCGGCCTGCAGAGGGCACGGGACCACCCATAGCCAGCTTAGGAAACACCAGAAATCAAAGCTTGGCTGCTTCTTTCTTTCTTTTCTTTCTTTCTTTCTTTTTTTTTTTTTTTGAAAGATATACACAGAGGAAGAGAGACAGAGACAGAGAGGAAGATCTTCCATCCACTGATTCACTCCCCAAGTGCCTGCAACAGGAGGAGCTGAACCAATCCAAGAGCCCCTTCCAAGTCTCCCATGTGGGTACAGGGTCCCAAGGGTTTGGGCCATCCTTTACTGCTGCTTTCCCAGGCTACAAGCAGGGAGCTGGATGGGAAGCAGGGCCACCGGGATTAGAACTGGCACCCGAATGGGATCCCGGCATGTACAAGGTGAGAACTTTAGCTACTTGGCTACTATGCTGGACCCCAAAGCCTGGTTTCTATTGCATGTGCATCCCTTTCAAACTTTTGTAGATGGTCTTGAGCCATTATAGGGAGGTCCAGGGGCCTTAAGCAAGTGGGGTCAGTCCCAGGGGACATAGAGGAGGAGGAGGAGCCCCTAGGGAACTAACCGTGCCAGCCTGTATTATTTTTCACATTGATGTCACATAGGTTTGCTGTGGAGCTTTTGCAGATAAACTTATACTTACAGGGTTTTTTTGAAAGATTTATTTATTTTTATTGGAAAGGCATATGTAAGAGAGGAGGAGAGACAGAGAAGAAGATCTTCCGTCTGATGATTCACTCCCCAAGTGACCACAACAGCTGGCTCTGCGCCGATCTGAAGCCAGGGGCCAGGAACTTCCTTCTGGGTCTCCCACACAGGTGCAGGGTCCCAATGCTCTGGGCTGTCCTTGACTGCTTTCCCAGGCCACATGCAGGGAGCTGGATGGGAAGTGGAACTGCCAGGATTAGAACCAGTGCCCATATGGGATCCTGGCACGTTCAAGGCGAGGACCTTAACCGCTACACTATCGCACTGGGCCTGGATACTTGCAGTTTCAAAGTAGAGCGTGGGTAGGTGACATGGAGGGAATGAGGGGTGGAGAGACTGTATGGAACATCCCATGGTGATGTGCCAAGGATGTGGGTTATAGCACGTTCTTGTGGATATGGGAGCTCCCAAGTGCCTGCCAGGCAAACTTCCCAGGGTCAGAGGCCAGGGGGAAGTGTGGAAGTGATGATGAGGCAGCTGGCGATGTGATGAAAAGAAACAGGCCATGCTGTGGATGGGTCCCTGCCTGCAGCCGGCACACCCAGGTATCCTCGAGCCCCGAGCAGTGCAACGATGGGTGTCGCTGGGTGAACAGAAGTCTGGGCAGGTGTGGCAAAATGCGTCGCTGGAGTTCCAGGAGATGCATTTCACAGATTACAGGAGAGTAGGTTCCTGGTGGGGCAAGGGGTGCTTCAAGCTCCATGCAGGGTCTTCCCCTCCCCGCCACTCCAAAACAGATATCCCTGAGGATCACCCCTCTTCTCCCTGGGTTCAGGGTTCTCAACAGCATCCTCCAGGCAGCACTCCTGGAGTTGATGGGAGTGGCAGCTTAGGGCCTGCAGGTGCAACAGCGAATCCAGAGTCAGGAAGAACATGAGATGGGGAGACCAAGCCAGGAGGCAGGTAGACAAGAAGGTGGGGGTGTGGACACAGCCGAACCGGTGGCCCAGGAGAGCCTCGGGCACCTGGCTGGGAGCAGCTGCAGGTGGAAGCTGGCAGCATTAGCTAGGCTACAGGCTGGCTGGGAGCAGGGAGGAAGCAGGTGGTGGTTGAGGGGAGAGGTCCCTGGCAGCCTGAGCAAGCAAAGGAGGCCGCAGGGTGGCACATATATGTGGAAAGTAGTTCAGGTCAGATATGTGCTTTGAGCATAACAAGTCCACTGGGTGTGTGCTCTTCACCTTGTGCTTGGAAACAGTTTCAGACTTCCAGAAAAAGCAGGCTAGAAATAACCTCATTGATAGCCCCAGAGAAGGGCACTTGGAAATCCCAACCAAAACCACCAAAACACCCTTCTTCCTCCTAAGAAAAATGTGATTCTTTGTGTTTCACAGGTGGTTGAAGCGCAGGGAATGTGGGACTGGGCTCTCCAGGGCTATCGAGGATGCCTGACATACGGATCCTGCTTTAACAGGCTGGTCTCTGACCCTTGGTAGTTTATTAACAGAGACTGGCAGGGAACTCGGGAGATTTCCCTCTTCCTCGGGCAGCGCTGCTGTGTGGCCCCACAGCGCGATGCTCAGCCAGGCGTGGCTACCTGTGGCTGGGAGATTGTGAATGCCCTCCCCACCTGTAGCTGCATGAGATTTCATTGTCTTCGAGGACAGCTTAATATTTCCAGAGATGACTGACATCTGGAACCTGTTCTTTTGCCCGACAATGTGTGTTTGCCATGTACAGTGGATACTCTGGTGGGAGTTCATAGAAGCGGTGGTACTGAGCTGTGTTCCTGGAGCAGCCTGGCTGCTCTGCAGGGTCTCCCAGGGCAAGGGGCCCCAAGGACTGACAACGCTGACTGCTTCTGCCCTGCTCCTCAGGGTCTCTCAGGCCCCCCAGCCCTCTGCAATCCAGGGTCATTCCTTGTTCCTTCCTCTGTCCATGAGAGATGGAGCTTGGCATGCCAGCGTAAGCAGGCTGTCCTTACCTCAATCAACTGGGATAAGTCCTGCGTTTAGAAAGCAGTGTCTTCCTACTTTCTCATGCAGTTATTACAGAAACTGAATGAAAACGGCATTTGGAAAATTGACACAGGTTACTCAGTAAGCTACAGAGAGGTGGGCTAGTTGGATCGCAGAGTGTGGTGGCATCATAACCATTGCCACCACACTCCCCTCCTTTCTTTTCTGCAAGTTTGTTTATTCCACATTTAACCCAAATGCATGAGAGAGCATACAAGATGAAGAGGCATTTCCTGGGACCACTGTGAGAATTGAAAGAACAGCCATATTTAGCAAGTGCATTTATGTAAGGTGTGGGGTTGTCTCCTCTGATGCAGACAGGGGCAGAAGGGGCAGGAAGGAGGTGATGGGCAGCCTCGGCTTGCATGGCTGCCTGGGTCCCACTGTGCTGGTTGGTGGACTCGGCTTGCTGTGTGTGCACCTGGGATGGTGCAGACGTCACCAGGAGCTTCAGAGCAGAACGAGTGGGTAACTTTCCACTTCCTCTTAACATGACCTGAAAATCTGTGACACAAGATTTCACTTTTTGATATCCAGGGTTAGGTGCTGAACAAAGGGAGCCTGAGTACTTTTCCAAGCAAGTTTTCGTTGGTGCCTCTTTCGTCTTGGCCTCTCAGGAGCATCATTTCTGCCAGGCACTCAGTGACAAGCTGCTTTCAGAGCTAACACGTTAGGGTTTTATATATATATATACACACACATACATACATACATATAACATATTGCACTTAATGTAATATTATATATATATACACACATACATGCTTATTATAGAGTAATGTATGCCAAAATCAGATACTGTTTTGTCATTTAAGCAACTTTCTTCTTGTGCCTTTGTGAGTTAAGGTATGCTGATGGCAGGTGAATGGGTGGGGTAGCCGGTATCCTGTTGATGGGATGCCACTGTCTCTGGTGGAGGTTATTCAGGCTGTGCCACAACGCCAGCCACCTGTGCATGTATTTTTAAATCCTTGAGGGCTGCAGAAATGAGAATTAAAACAGAGACTTCTCAGTTCTTATCAAATCAGGAAGCCTGAGCGTGTTCTCTTAGATCAAGCATAACTCTACTAGTCTTAGAGTGAAGTGTTGCTCTTCAGAAATAAATAAAGAGTAGCTTGTTTTGTTAATTTCGGGGTTTACGTCTTGGGGGTTTCCTGACCAGCAGTGCCCCCCCCCAATCACCAAGGGGATGAGGCAGTGCCGGTGTTCCTTGGCATGAACCACTGGAGACAGTCTGATGGTTCCGTTTATTGTTGAGCAAACACAAGCTTACACAGACTAAGAAAGGGGAAGGCGGGGGTGGGGGGACATCTCCCAACAGTCCTTCCACCCAACAATGGCACTGTAATTGGCTAGAAGGCATGTCTATCTCTAAACCCTCCAGTCATGTCATGGGTCATGTGTCACACACGACTGGCAGGTAGGCTTGGGTCACATATACCAGGCAGGATGGCAGGTAATTTGGGCCACACCTGACTTCTCAGAGTTGCTTATCAAGGAAGTCCCAGTACAGTTGGACCAAGGACAGAGAAGAAAGACTGGGGTGCCGCCCACTGCTCTCACATGTATGACCGGTGGCCAGGACAGGTTGAGGTCCCTGTTAGCCGAAAGCATTGTCAGTGGGCTCCCCTCGAGGACACAGTGTGCTGTGTGTCTGTGGCCTCCCATGTAGGCCAGGCAGGCAGAGATCCAGGGGCGAGCTCCCACATTTGTTTTCATTTTCTTTTCTTCTTTTTTTTTTTTTTTGCGTTTTTAATCTTTTTGTTTGTTTGTTTTTATTATATTTTTGACAATCTTTTCATAGTTAATTAGGGTAAAAAGGTTCAAGGGTTATAGGAAAGTGGGTAAGACTATTATTTCCATATTGTTTCCTTCATGTTTAAAGGGGGATATTAAGGGAGAAGGCCCACCCAGTTTCCCACCCACCCCAGGTCCCGGATGTAGGGCATGCTCCAAGTGGTTTTGATAGTTCACCAGTTATGAATCACTTGCTTCATTTTCATCCTGGCCTCTTCTTCCATTTCAGTGGCCGCTGAAGTCATTTCTCCAGGGCATTGAAGAGCAGCTTTCCCAAGCCCGCTTGCCTTTGCTGCCTACGGGGCCATGTCAAGACAGAGACCTGGCGAGACCATGTTCCTGGGGTTGCCTGCCTTCTTTTCTCATGGAATTCTTATCCTCTCCTCCAGGAGACGTGTTGGGGTGGAGGGTGAGGAGCGTGCCCTTCTGCTGGATGCAGCTGTCCAGTAAGCACTGCACAGGGCATTGCTAACTTAGGGGAGACCATAGTAAGAGCCTCCAGAGACAAGTGCCCCTTCCTGTGGTCAACTGGGGTCACCCCCTGCCCGTCCACTCATGCTCTCCCTGGGGCATGGGAAGCCAGGGCGTTAGCCCTGTCTGTGACTTTGGTCATGCTTCCTGGAATGCTGTTTCCCAGCTAATCAGCTGAGTGAGCTGAGTGACCCTGCAGGGGACCCAGAGGGAAGCCCATCTGAGGACATTGTGGCCGCTGCGTCCTCCTTGTGTGTCACAGGGACTTTAGCAGCAGCTGCAGGTGCCTGTGGCAGTGTTTGCGGCCCTTGGTTTGGCTCTGCTCTTCCCGGTGTCCCTGACTATTGCAGGAGCGTGTGGCCATTGTGTGCCTCTGCTGTGTGCAGGGTGCCCTGGACTGCACTCACCAAAGCTGCAGCCAGGGCAGTCTTGTCCACGTGTTCTCTCTGTGTCTCCAACCAGAGGGCAGTGGGTGCTACGTGGGGTGGCCTCAGCACTCAGCTGCCCCAGGGGCAGCCCTGTTATTGATCCTGTATTACAGAGGATGTGGAGAGTTGGGATGGTTCCATGGCTGATCCTGTGTTACAGGGGACATGGAGGGTTGGGACAGCCCTGTTGCCGATCCTGTGTTACAGGGGATGTGGCAGGTTGGGACGGCCCCGTTATTGATTCTGTGTTACAAGGGATGTGGAGCCAGGGAGGCACATTTATTTGGATCTCTCAGAGTCACCTTTGTAAATGTGAACCTCATCCGCCTGGTTGCCTGGTCCCACCTGCTCTGCAGTCCACAGTCCCGGCCCATGGCTTCCTCCCACAGTTGATCCTGAGTTCCCCACTGCAGTTCCCCACCTCAGGGGTGACCCGCAGCCTGCCCTTCTCTGCTCTGCCCAGGCTGAGGGCATTCGGAAGGCAGGAAGCACATTCTGGATTTAACTCACTTTCCCCCCCGTGATTTGTAAGTTCTGTATGAGACCTGAATGCAGGTAAAATACCAGCAGCTGGTTCTCTCAGTGCGCGTGTGACCATGGCTTTGCAGTGGTGCTCACAGAAGGAACATCCGTCTTCAGAGTTGGGAGGACAAGATGGGGTTGTTCTGATGTTTCTGCTCCCTTAGCTTCATGCTGACCCATTCAGGTGTGGGCCGGTTCTGACAGGCCTGGGCAGGACCTCAGTGAGCACATTTGGTCTGACCACGATTTCCTGTAGGCTGGTCCTGCTGGCTTTTGCCCTGCATTCACTGCATTGTCCCCTGTGTATTGGCACCCAGGCTTAGATTGTTCACATGCTTTCTCATTTCATCCTCTCTTGAGATGATCTCAGATCCCACAGCCGGGATTTTAGCTTTAAGGGTTTTCCTCGGTCTGCTGTGTGTTCTGCCTTTCATTGGGATCCCTGTTGGTGAAGATGTGTGTTCAAGTTTCCTTTCCCACATCTTGTCCTCTGGTATCACCCAGGCAACACAGCTACAGGTCCCCCTTGGCTGTTGGCCATTCTGTAGCCCGGGCTCTAACCTGGGTGGGCAGGCCTCAGTTGTGGGGGCCTGACCTCTTTTTAAAAAAAATTTTATTTATTATTATTATTATTATTTTATGATACAGTTCCATAGACCCCTGGGATTTCCCTTATTCCCTCCCCAATTCCCCCCCCCCACACACTGAGTTCCCCTATATCATTACTAAAGTATAGTTTTCTTTATACGCAGTCATATGTCCATTATTGTGGGCATGGACAATGGCAGACAGTCCAGCATCCTATTGTCAAGATATAGTAAACAGTTTCATTATAAGTCCATCTTTGTCTGGAAGTAGAAATGCATACTACATTGTATCCTCACATCTGGATGTTAGTCTCCATTTCACAGCTACTGTACATCCCCTTAAATGAAAAGTCATAATACAAAATCAATAGAAAGAAAAATAAAATTTACAGTGGCATGAAATAAAATAACATGCTACTAGATATGAGAGTCTCCATTACACAGCTACTATACATCCTCTTAAATGAAAACCCACAAAACAAAATCAACATCAGGGAGAAAAAAGAAATTAACAACACCATGAAGTTAAATAACATGCTGTTGAAGAGCTAATGTGTCGCTGAAGAAATGTAAAGGAAAATAAGAACCTTCTTGAACGTACTGTATGATTTATGAGTCATTGAAGAATTTAACAAGAAAGTTTTTTGAAGAAATGAAACTAACAACAAAAAATCAAAATCCATGAGATATAGTTTCCACTGACTTTTGTTGGTAAAATGTGTCTCCTGTAGGCAATAAATAGATGGATTTTTGTTTTTTAATCCAGCCTACTAATCTGTGACATTTGATTGAGCTTAAGCCATTTACAGTCTGGGTTAATACAAATAAGTGGTAATTTGGTCCTGTCATTTTAGCAATGGGTTGTTCATTTATTTAGTCTTCTGTTGTCATTTTATTGGGGGTATTCTTCACATTTGAAGCGAACATCTTGAAGTATCATTTGTAGGGCAGGTTTGGAAGAGGCAAATTCTTTTTAACTTTTCTTTACTGTGGAAGAATTTTATTTCATTTCGAAGACAAAAGAAAGCTTTGCTGGGTACATTATCCTGGGCCGACAATTTTTTTTTTTAAGAATCTGGAATATGTCACTCCATTCTCTTCTTGCCTGTAGAATTTCTTGTGAGAGGTCTCCTGTGAGTTTAATTGGCATTCCTTTGTGTGTCAATTGATTTTTTTCACGTGCACATTTAAGGATCTTTTCCTTATGTTCAGTTGAAGAGAGCTTGATGATCATATGTCTTGGTGAAGATCACTTTTGATCAAGCCTGTTGGGAGTTCTGTGCCCCTCCTGGATGTTGTTTCCCAAATCTTTCTCCAGTTCAGGGAACTTTTCCTTTATTATTTCATTGAATACACCTTTAATCCCAGTTTCTCCTTCTGCACCTTCTGGGACTCCCATAACTCTTGTATTTGGCCTCTTAATAGTGTCTTTCAATTCTTGAATACTTTTGTTGGCCTGATCCAGCTCTGTTTCCAGCTTTTTGTTGGCTTCCCCCTGTTGACAAGAAATATCCTCCAATTCTGAGATTCTTTCTTCTGCTTGCTTCATTCTATTTTGGAGACTCTCCACTGTACTCTTTTTGCTCCACTGTATTCTTTATTTCTAATATCAGCTTTCAGTTTATTCATTCCCAGTGTGACATATTCCTTAAATTCCTTGAACACCTGCTTTATGTTCTTCTTGTTGTTGATAAGAAGCTTTATAACAAGTGTTTTGAATTCTGTGTCCCCCATTTTCTCGATGTCTTCCTCAGTTAGCTCTGAGGTTAGCAAAGGGTTTTGCTCCTTTGCAGGGGCGTCTTCAGTAGTATTCATTGTGCCTTTGTGTCTTTTGCTCTTGGTCATTGTACTTCTGGTTAGCAAAATCTTCTTCTTGGGGCAGGTTTCTAAGCTGTGTCACCCATAGGTCTACAGTTCGATTTTAGTTATTGCAGTTGGTACCCAGCTCTTTGTTTGCAGTCACTTGTACCGTTCCCTCCAGCAAGTTCCAGGTCTGGGTTGTTATGTTAGATTTCCACCATGTTCTCTGTAGCCCCAGCTCCTGGCTCACCAGTCTCCACCTCCTGTAATACTGTGCTGAGGCTTCACCACTGACTCTACAACCTTTTTCCCACTTCTGGTTGGAGCAGGTCCCAGGATTAGGGAGTCACCAGGTGTCCTATTTCACTAGGTTATTAGTGATGGTAATCTTGCTGGAACCTGTTGGCTGTTAGGTCTGAGTGCCACACGGACCTATTTTGACCCGTACAATGCCATTTGGCTTTGTATGAGCTGGTGAATGTTGCAGCCCAACGTACCCCACACTCTATTCAGGGTGCACATTTGGGTGCTGCTGCCTTGACCAGTCCAGACTGTTGTGGGTTCCTTTACCTGTGCTTGATGGCAAGCTCCTTGGTCACACCTAGCTTAGTCCATCACCACCCAAACTCTTAAGCTAACCAGTGGGGCTAGAATTTCCACAGGGTGTGGCCCACATATTCCCCACAGAATCTACCTCCAGATATGGTTCTCGAGTGCTAGTTAATGTCAAGGCCCTGCCTAATGTGACCTGTCTGCTGATCCATCATCATGTCAGGTAATAGGATATCCTGCTGGACAAACCCTGAGCCTTAGCTTTTGCATGTACTGGTGTTTGGTGCTCAATATTATTAGGTAATTACAAGTTCTTCAGAGGAAGAGTTACTGTCATTGGGAATCTTTAGGATTGATTCACATCCCAAAAGCACTGTGGATTCAACCTAGAGCTACCTAAGCAGCGATTCAAAGAGCCAAAACCCCAGAGCTCTCCAGTCATACCTGTGAACTGCTCCTTGGACACGCCACCTTCCTTTTCCATTGCCAGCGTGGGAAGATCCACAGCTTTTTCCTTGTTGGCAACCTCTTTTCAGAGTGTATTTATTCCAGCTCATTCAGAGTTTGTGAAACACTCTGAAGTTTAAACAGTAGTCAAAGAAGGGAAAATTGAATTGGCTATATTCCATATCTTACTCTTCATGCAACAAATATTTATCAAGATGCCAATCAAGGGACTGGCAGTGTGGCTCAATAAGATAATCCTCCACCTTGTTGTGTCAGCATCCCATATGGCACTGAATTGTGTCCTGGCTGCTCCACTTCTGATCCAGCTCCCTGCTTGTGACCTGAGAAAGCACTGGAGGAAGGCCCCTGGGACCCTGCACCTGTATGGGAGACCTGGAAGAAGCTCCTGGCTTTGGACCAGCTCAGCTCTGTCTGTTGCAGTCATTTGGGGAGTGAATCAGCAACTAGAAGATCTCTTCTCTGTAAATCTTTCAAATAAAAATAAGAAAATGCTTTTTTTTTTAAAAAAAGATGCCAGTTAAGCTACCCACATCTCACAAGAGTGTCTGGGTTCAGGTCCTGGGTCCAGCATATGTCTCCAGTTTCCTGACAACACAGACCCTGGAAAGAAGTGATGAAGGCACAAGGGTTTGGGAGAGACCTACAATGTGTGCCTGGCTTTCAGTGTAGTTCCAGGATTTGGCCTTTTTGGTCATTTTTGGGGCATGAATCCAATGTGTGGGAGTTCTCTGTCTACCTCCCCACTGAGTAAAGAGAATCAGCCTGGAGAACAATAGAAAGTAGTCCTGCTGGAGGAAGGGCAGAGGGAGAAGAGAGTGAGCAGAGACAAGCAGAAAAGCTCTGTAACTCTCTCTCATCCCCCATGTTGGGAGCTGCCAAGCTGCCGTCTGGGATACAGGAGACATGGAGAAAGTGACAGGTTCCATCTGAAATTCCACACTCAGGGCCCCGGCCTGCTGTGGGCGCCAGGGGCTGCCCCCAGGAGCTCTTCCATGCCTTGATGGTGAGGCCTGGCGAAGAAGCTCAGCCAGTTGCTGGTCAGTGATTAGCCAGGCATCTTCTTAAGGCCATCTCCCAGTGTCTTGGGGACAGTCTTTCTGGGAATACCTAGGATTGCTTTTTATTATTCCGTCCTGGGGTCTCTGGCTGCCCTCTTTCTGCCATTGCACCTGTCTGTCATTTGCAGCAAGTGTGGGTCTTGTGTCTTCTCAGTGGCTCTGTGTTTGAGAGTGGGCGTACCACTGTCTGATATGTTAGTGGGATCCCTGTGTTAGCAACTCCATTTGCCTCCTTTACTCAGTGCCGCCTGCAGGAGTCAGTCTTTCTGTAGTTCTTGGTGCCCTTATGTTTTTGTCTAGGCACATCCTTCCCCTCCCCCCCAGTAGGTGACCCCTCACTCTGTATCAAGTGTAAGTTACTTTGTAACTGGGAGCAATTACTGTATACTCAGGAGAAGTTAGTTTGTGTCCAAGAAGAGAAATTATTTCCTAGGCTCCCCCTCACCCAAGGCACTTGCTTAAATCCAAGTCAGTAGGGGGGTTTGGTTGTAACTGGAGGAACTGAAGTTGGAAGCCCTCAGCCATAAGCTGCTGACATGCGTCAGGTAGGGATTTTGATGACTGAATTTGAGTTTTACCGTGAAGTGTGTGCATAGAAATGACAGGCTCAACATGGCGTGACAGGAAGCCTCAGCACGTGGTTGGTGGGTACTAGAGCTGGTTCCCAAAAGCTGCCTGCCTCAGGACACAAGTGTTAGCGTTCTCCTCCTCCTTTTTAAAATACTTGCTTGAACAATTGGCTATTGAGTTGTTTGGAGAAAGCAGGAGAGATGGTCAGAAAGTTTTTAGCTGCTGGCTGACTCCTCAGATGCAGTGGAAGCTGAGGGGGGTGGATGGGCTCTGGTTGGAGCACTCGGTGTGGATGGTCTCTGGTTGGAGCACTCGGTGTGGATGGGCTCTGGTTGGAGCACTCGGTGTGGATGGGCTCTGGTTGGAGCACTCGGTGAGGCTGGGGATTATCACTCTCTAAGCTGCCGGCCAGGGCGGGAGACCCTCCTCGCCCGCCCAGGAGCTCTGCTGGGGAGAGAGGGTCAGATGCTACCCCCACCCAGCAAGTGGCTGTCCTCACCCTCCTCTCCCATTGCTCTGATGTGATAGGCTGTTTGAGCCAAGGACTGGCACTGTCTGTCGCTGTTGCTGTTGGGTAAGATGTCTCTGTGAGCCAGTGGGAATAATTCCAAACAAAATTTGGTTCCGGTGCTGTCAGCCGATTTGAAGACCATTCTGATGTCCCCAGTAATGCTGATCCTCTTTCTTGCTCCCCCGCCCCCCCGCCTGCCAAACTCCATTCTGTTTGGCTTAGCCATTCTCTTCTAACAGACCCTTCCCCCTTTTAAAATTAAATCTATGAAACTCCCCTATAATAGAATGCTAAGTGATGTATGACACACCAAGGCACCTGTCCCTTAAAGATTGTCCTAGACAGGAGATACACCAGGGCCCTCAGAAGTGACAGGGGTTGGAGGGGGAGTGTGTGGAGGAAATGAGGGGCTGGGGACTGAGAAGCCTTGGGGGCTGGGTCCATCTGAGGGGCTGTGTTGCCAAATGACCTGACTTCTGAAGAGATGCTGGGGTGTGTGTGTGTTTAAAAGGCCTCGGTTATTGCTTACTGACTTGATTAGGCCACCCATGGCCAGTTTACAAGCTTTGCTTAAGGATCAGTTTTGCCTTCTCAGAAAATGATCAATTCAAAGAAGCATAGTGTGAGGATGCTGATTTGGAATAATCCTCTTGAATAAGGAAGCCCCACTTGCTTCTTGCAGAGTTAAGGTGCCTCAGTCACAGCACGCGGCTTCCCTTCGCCGTCTGGTTACTTTGAGGGTCTCCTGTGTAGAGCGCACGTTTTCAACTGGGAATGGAGTTGTAGGCTACTTAGGTCTCCGGCTACGTATCTGGCTTTTTAGGTATGACTTTGTCCAACATCAAGCTAGAAGTTTCTGACACCAAAAGAAATCTTTTAACCCAACAACTTATGTGTGAGCAGCTGAAGGCTGAAAATGCTGAAAATGGATGGTGGCTCTTCCTGTTGGATGGTTGTTCACATACTCTCTCTCTCTTTCTTTCAAGATTTGAACATGGAGTTCAATCCTTCAGACCATCCCCGGGCCAGCACGATATTCCTCAGTAAATCTCAGACTGATGGTATGTACCTGGTTTGTTTATGATTCTTTAAAAAGAAAAAATAAAGGGGGAGGGACTTAATAGTGAATGCGATAGAATCCCCTCTCGTGGCACCCCCTCCCCCAAGTGTACTGATGATGAGTGGTTCCCATGGGTTTTTTTTTCTCTAGCAGTAAGCTATGTTTGAATCGGTTCTTACTTGAAGCAGTGGCCTTCATTGGGTCCCTCAGCTGGATACTTTCTGTGTGCGTTCTGTATTGGGCTGACGTTCTGAGAGCCAGGGAGCGTCCTCAAAGCATCTGATTCTTGGGGCTGGGTGTGGTAGCCTAGCGGCTCAGGTCTTCGCCTTGCAAGTGCGGGGATCCCATATAGGTGCTGGTTCATATGCTGGTGGCCCTGCTTTCCATCCAGCTCCCTGCTTATGCCCTGGGAAAGCAGTTGAGGACGACCCAAAGCCTTGGGACCCTGCACCCGAGTGGGAGACCCGGAAGAGCTCCTGTCTCCTGGCTTCGGATTGGCTCAGCTCTGGCTGTTGTGGCCACTTGGGGGGCGAATCAACGGATGAAAGATCTTCCTCTCTATCTCTCCTCTTCTCTGATTATCTGACTTTCCGATAAAAATAAGTCTAAAAAAACCACATCTGATCCTTTTGGACATTCCTCAAAGATCAGAAGTGTTCATAAGCAAAGTATCCTTATTTTAAAAGGTACCATTATTTTTCTCTAGGACTGGCTGAGCACAAAGTCCAGCCCACCTGCTAGACACCCTTGGTTTCTTTTTGCCAACCTCCGTGACCAGTGTATTCTTCTGGATTTGGGGTGTTGGTGGTCTGCTCTCAGCCTTGAGCAGGAACGTGGGGCGAGGGTGGTAGGGGGCATCATGGCCAGGTTATTCTCAGATCCTGAACCCCGTAGGCTTCCTCTTACATGGCCCCCTCCTTTAACCACCACTGTCCCTCACTCCCCCCTGAACCCCATAAGCTTCCTCTCACATGGCCCCCTCTCACATGGCCCCCTCCTTTAACCACCACTGTCCCTCACTCCCCCTGAACCTGGTAGGCTTCCTCTCACATGGCCCCTCCTTTAACCACCATTGTCCCTCCCCCCGAACCCCATAAGCTTCCTCTCACATGGCCCCCTCTCACATGGCCCCCTCCTTTAACCACCACTATCCCTCACTCCCCCACAAGCCCCATAGACTTCCTGTCCAGCTCCACGTCCATGTGATACCTGCTGTCACCTACCCTCCCATGCTTCCCCAAACCCCATCTCCTTTAGCTTCCAGTCTTTGTAAATACTTTGTAAATACTTGTGAGAAATGAACTCTGAGATAGAGAAATGTGGTGATGTGATTGAGTGAATTCTCAGGTTGCTGGGAGACTGGCTAGTGTGTGAATAGACTTGGGGTCCCAAGAAGGTCTCTTCTTTGAGTTTTCCACCCCCAGCACTCACACTGTGATGAATCTTAGCCTTTTAATGTTAGTGTTTTCTGGAAGCTCTGTCTGCATGCTGTGTCTCATTGGGTTTCATGCATGCCCCCTCCCCCATCCTTTCCACCTGCTGGACCTCTTCGGAACGAAGCTGTGGGTCCCGCTGGGTATCTGCCAAGGCCCTTGAGCTTCCTGCACCCCCTGCCATGCCTGGGTCCTCAAGCCCCCCAGACTTGAGCCCCCTGTAGTTGTCACACACAGCCCGTGGCTGTGGAGCTGGCTGGCCGGTGCTTGCCAGAGCTGCTGGCAGCACAGCTCCAGGTCCAGGGGATGTGGTGTTCAGACTGTTTATGGCATGGAAAGCTACCAGTGTTAAGAATAAAGGGCATTAAAAACATAATTTTCTCTTTTCAGAGCAGGTGTTAGGTGTTTGCGCCTGTACCTCCAGAGCTGCATGCTTGCAGGTCATCGTCTGAGGTGCATGGAGCGTGACTTCTTGAACGTCTCCCAATCTGATGACTGTTCTTTTCCATCCCAAACACGTAGTGCAGGACCTTCCTGCCGCAGCCTCTGCCTGCTTTCCCAGCCTACTTGGTCTCTGCTTTGCACCCATGTGCCTCAGGCCTGCTTGCCTGACGCTGAAACGTTTCCTCTGTCAGGGTTTCTGCGTCCCACTGTGGTGCAGCTGACCTCTTGGATCTTCCAGGCTCAGTTCTCTCGTTACTTCCTCCTCAGATGTGTCCTTGACTCTCAGGTCTGGTTTACAGAGGACCTCTGGCGAGGGCGGGCAGCCTCGTCCCTTTCACCACCGGCTCCTTAGGGGAAAATGGGGCAGGGGACATAGGATCCTGGCAGTCCTAGGCACCTAGTTGCGCACCTGGCATGCAGGACATGCCAGCTCAGCTGGCTCTAAGAAGGACAAGTTGCTGCTGCTAAGCCGGGGGCTCCAGAAGGCTGAATCAGAGGTGTTCCATCCACAGCAGTCAGGATGGCTGCTCTCCCTGTTGCTTCTAGATGCGAAGGGGATGCATCCCAGACTTGCTTTGTGTACAGAGCCCCTCGAGGAGGAAGGGACCAGCCAGCTGAGGGAGGGAGGTGAGTGTGCTGGCCCACCTTGGCTCTTCGGGCTGTCGGTTTTCTGCTGCCTGTTTAATTGTTTGCAATGATGGGAGAGTTGATGATTCTTTAGTAGAAGAATGCAGACAAGCCACGTACGTGTTTCTTCTTACTGATTGTGTGTTCTAGGGCATTTCTAGACCTAGAGGAGAAGCTGGATGAAATTAAAGCCTGTGTGTATGAGACAGGGAATCGGGGTCCCTTGAAATGATTAAAGGAAAATCTCTTGATTAAAGGAAAATGTGTCTTGAGTGGCTGATACCCAAATTAAAAAAATTTTTTTTTTCAGAAATGAAAATATGAGTCCCGGTTTTCTCAGCACATCCTGATAGAGGTATTGAAGCTGAGAAATGTTTGTGCCATCCTGTTTGGGATCTTGGCTTTGTTCCCAGCCAATGTCACCCTTTCAGCTGGCGTTTAGGGCTGGCTGGGCCTAGCCAGGGGTCTTTATTCCCCCGCAGCTGTGCCAGGCCTTTCTATTCTTCTCCTCCCCTATATTTTTCCAGCTTTTTCTCCAGCTTTCCACGCCTGGTTCTGGCGTGCCTCTCTCCCCAAGCTGCCTGCCTGTCTTGGGGCGGGGGATCCCTACATCCTACAGCACAGTCTTGCCCAGGCAATTAAATGTTGAAGCATCTCCAAGACCCAGGACTCTTTAAAAAATATATTTGTTTCTTTTATTTATTTGAAAGTCAGAGTGACAGAGAGAGGGAGTGAGAAAAGTCTTCCCTCCACCTAAGTAGAACAGCTGGGACTTAAACTGGCATTCCAGTGTGGGATGCTGGCATTGCAGGTGGTAGCTTAACGTGCTGCCCCCATTGCTGGCTATCCCCTGCCCCCACCCCCAAGGAGCCAGCGCTGTTACAACCGGCCTTCTCATGCAGTCTCCCAGGGCACCCTCAGATCCCTCCTGTCCTCCGAAGAGGCTTGGCTGAAGCAGTTGGATGAGGTCGGCCGTGCAGGCAGCAGGCAGCTGGGGTCGGCTGTGAAGCCATAGCCAGGAGTGTCTTGAGTCCAGCACTCCCTTTAGACATGTTCCCCAGGACCCAAGGGGGTGCAGGATGAGCGCACCCACATCTTGGCTCTCAGAGGTCCTTTCCAGATGCCCGTGGTTTAGGGGAGCAGCTGCACAGCCTCAGAGTGCCTTGTCCAAACCTGGTGGCTCCTGCCGCGCTCTCTTTATCACTTACTTCAGCTCCTGTTTGCGTCCCCAGCCAGTCACCCCGAAGTCCCGTGTTTAGCAGCTCACCTTCCACCCATTCTCCTCTCCCTCCTCCAAACCTCCTCACCTTCCTCCCCACACTGTCAGTCAGGCCCTAGCTTTGTGTAGCTCCTTCCTTGTGACAGAGCCATCCCCCATCTGCTACACACACTCACACTCACACTCACTCACTCTGACTTCTCTGCACAGGACCAGGCAGGGACTTGGAAAGTTTGATCGGCAGCCTTTGTGTCCTCTCTGTGTCTTCTGTGTCATGAACGTGACTTTGTGTAGGCCTGGCTCTCTGTGCACTCGTGGGTGTGTTGCTGGAAGACAGAGTTCATGTCTTCCTCTTGCTGCGGTTTCCACAGCCAGCACAGCCACTCCTGTGCAGGAGAAGCGAAGTGTGTGGAAGAGGAACAGAGGAAGGCAGGCGGGCACACCATGGCTGCTGACGGGCTATCTGTGGCTCTGGCAGCTTCAGGGTCTCTACTGGGATGCATCCATTGTCCAGCGGCAGGAGGCCCCAGCGATTTGAACTTGCCTCTTGCAGGAGGTGGGGGGTTTGCACAGTTTCCCGGCCAGGCCCCTCTTAGGACTCCCAAAGAGTCTGCGCCTCTTGGGAACTCTGCACCACCCCAGGCTATGATCTCCTGGGCCTCCTGGGCCTCCTGGGCTGCAGTAAAGCTGGAGAAACGTTAACTCAGCTGAAATCCTTGAAACCCAGCTGTCCCCTCGCCTGTGCCATGTGCAGATCCAGTAGCCAGGAGTTTGCTCAGGGAGTGCAGACGGGACAGAAGTCAGGGGTGGTGGTTCTCCCAAGCTCATGCCTCCCCCTGTTCTGTAGTTGGCACTCTGGCCACCATCCTCTTGCCATTTCCACTCTGGTTCTTAAGGTCGCACCTCCAGGTCCCCTTCAGTCAGCCAGGCTGACTCCCTGTCTTGCTCACATCTCCGCAGGTTCCCAGTCCACCTTAGGTGCTTCTGGTTTCCCAGCAGCACCTGGCACACCCCCGCCACCCCATCCTTTCAGGGAAGGTAGGCCGACTTAGTCTGCAGTCAGATCCCTTTGGTCCCTGCGCCTTTCTGGTTCCCAAGGGGTCTTGTGGTGGGATAGGGTCTCTTGGGGAGACCCTGGAAGGCTGGGTGTGATGCCCCCGGGGGCCCTGAGCCGTGTGAGCTTGCTCTCTCAGTGCAGTCCTTATTGTGGACTCGAGCCCTCAGAGGACTAGGCTGCTTCAAGACCTGGCTTCTTGTCTCAGCTCATGCCACAGGCGTGGATGGTGCCGTCTGCATCCTGCTGAACCTGGCGCCCCTCCCATGAGCCCCTTCCACACCTCGCCAGCAAGCCAGAGAGGTCAGGGTTGAAGCAGCACCCACCAGTACACATGCTTGCCTCCTGTTCAAACAGTGTGCGCAGCACTTTGGCATTTAAACCATCCGCTAAAGTGTCCCTTTGACCGGTGCACCAGGAGGGCCTGGAGGATTGCTTGGTTGTAGATTAGCATCCGGAAGCATCTAGAAGCAATATAAAGTGACCTTACCAGGAAGCCTTGTGTTCAAGGTGGAGAAGGGTTCCTGTCCTCTTGAGCCCCACGAAGTGCCTGTGGCAACTCTGCCCTCCACCCCCCAGGGAGGCTGTTTACAGTCTTGTAGATTCATTGAATGGTATTGGACTTGCATTGTTCCCAGCTTAATCATGACACCTGCAGGGGGAAAGGCGGGGTGGATGAGACCGTGTCTGTTGAAGCCGTCTTCTCTTGTTCCCTGTAGGCTCTGCCAGTCTCAGCTGTCAGCTTAAATCTCCAGGTGAAATTGTCTGGTTCTACCTGGGACATGGAAGCGTCCTTGTGCCCTCCCGTGTAGCACGCCCTGGTTCTTAAGGTCCCAGGGCCTTCTCTGGGGACTGCTGTCCTCCTGGTGCATGGAGGAGGGGCGGAAAACACTGCCCCCCTGCTCCCCACTCCCCTTTTTCTCTGGAGATGTCTTCTACTACCCCCACTTCGTACCTGTGTCGATCAGGTAGGTCTTCTTGGAAGCCGCTACTGTGGTTTTTTTGCTGAAGACCTGGGGAACCCTCACTGAAGCCAAGCCAATTCCAGACCCTCCCAGAAGACTCGCCTGAGTCTGAATCCAAGGAAAACCTACTTCCTTTCTGCCCAGAAAGATGAGAATCTTTTTAACATCGGCATCAGTTTACCCATTTCCCCCCAAAAAACAAAATGCAACCATTAGCGCACTCCGCTATGTGCGAACCCTGAGAACCTGGGACGTTTTGAGTGATGGATCATTAGTGACCAGATGTTTGAGGTTTTAGAGCGATCTGGTTCAGCTGACGGTTAGGAGTGAATTGGTGGCTTCAGACCTGGTTCATGGCCTTGGATTTCCATGGAGGCTGCCTAGCCTTGGTAACTCAGTTCTTGTCATTCCTGCTAAGCTGCTTTCCTTAGTTTGGAGTGGCCAGGAACTCTCCCAAAGTCTCAAATTCTCTGGCTGGCAGGCAGCAGAGATGGCAGGCAGGTAGAGCTGCCGCTTCCGTCCTGCCTGGTGGGGAGTGTGGCCAAGGCCCGCGGGGCAAGACCAGCTTCACCAGCAGGTCTGTCTGCCCCTCGGGCTCCCAGCCCTGGGAGGGCTGGGGAGTTCCCGCACCTAGGCAGCATGGCCACGGGGCAGGGCTTGGCTTGGCCCTCAGAGGTGCTTTTCAGGATGCCCAGGGAGAGCTCCCTCTGGAACCACGCCCGTCAGCCATGCAGGGTGAAACAGAGTGCCTGGCGTGGGACCCTGGAACTCCAGGGTTCCCCTCAACACTCCCTGATTCTCTGGGAGGACTGTGTGCATGATTAAATATGTGAAGATATTGAATCCCGAGATCCTCCCCTCTCTTTAGATTTATTTATTTTTGTTGGAAAGGCAGATTTACAGAGAAGGAGACACTGACACACACATAAAAAGAGAGAGAGAGGGAGCGAGAGAGAGGGAGCGAGAGAGAGGGAGCAAGAGAGAGCATGCGCTTCGATTCTCTGATTCACTCCCCAAATGGCTGCAGTGGCGCAGGGTCCCAAGGCTTTGGGCTGTCCTCCAGTGCTTTCCCAGGCCACAGGCAGGGAGCTGGAGAATGGAGCAGCTGGGACCCGGCGCCCATATGGGATGCTGGCACTTTCAGGTGGAAGGTAAGCCAAATAAGGCAATCATAATAGCCTCAGATTTTTTTTCCCCCTTCCATTCAGATTGGAACCAGCCAGGGTTATGGGGGAGTGGAAACAAAACGAAACAAAACCAAAAGAAACAAGCTTGCTTCGTTCCTTAGCTGGATTGATCCTTGGAGGTGAGGTCTGAGAGCCTCATGTTTGTCATAAGCCAGGTCAAATGTTCAGTTAGACCACAGAGGCGTCTGTCTGTCCCCCACGCCCAGACATCCCTGGGCTTCAGTTTTGCTCCTGTACGTTTGAGATCAGAAGGGGGACGGTAGCTAGAGGAGAGGGTTGCTTCTGTTGTTGAGAGAAGTTTTCCCTTGCGAATCAGAGATAACTGAAGGTGGATGATGGGAGACCGTTTCTGGGGTGACTGAAATGGAGGGTCTGGGGGCCTCAAGGTCGTCTCCTTTGCAGGTAATTCCTTCATTCTTTCTTCCCGCCCACTGCCGTTACCTCTGTGGCTGGATCAGCACAAACCCACATAAGCCAGTCATTTGGGGTGGGGAATTTGCATGATAACAACAGCTGTTAGGAGGTCCTCTGCTTGCCCTGTCAGCCATTGCCCTCTAGGGGCTGTGAGTTCCTGTCAGTCCCAACAAACACCAAGGTTGTGGGGCCCTGCAGCCCGAGCCCCCAGGGACAGGCCCGGCTGGGCACACAGAAGAGAGAAGCCTTCCAGTTGGAGGGAGTGGGGCTGGTTTTTGTGGGGTTGGTCAGTGTCCCTGAGGCCCCTGGGGGACAGAAGACATCAGCCCTTGCTTGGCAGCACTCAGCATAAACAGTAATTAGCTTCCAGAATGAATCAACCTCTCCCGACCCCCACCCCCACCGGCCCTGGCCTGTCTGCTTGTGGTATCTTTGTTCTGGTGTAGCTCCTGTGGTCATTTATGTGTCGCTCCCAGGGCCTGGATGGGTCAGAGACAAACAGTACTGTTCCCCGGTTAGTCATCACGAGCATGGCATTAACAAGTCTTTTAAGACCTACTGGCTCACACTGCATAGAACCAGTGGGACTGTCGCCCATTGTCATTGCTCCAGCTGCCCAACCGCTAGGCTGCATGATGAAGACTCAAGGGACCTTTTCCTCTGCTCGCCACACTCCCCCCGGCGCCTGTGCAGCTCCCATGGTCCCATGTCCAGTGAAGGAGCAGCCTGGACTTGCGCTGGCTGGTGGGAGGGCAGGGACCACCACCCAGAGGCTCCAGTCCTCAGCACCCTGTGAGGGCGGGGTGGGGCGACCGGCGTGCAGGTGTGTAACATTTCTGTCACATCTTTTGTCTCCACAGTGAGAGAAAAGCGCAAGAGTCTCTTCATCAACCACGTAAGTGAAACTGTGTCCCTCTGGTTGAGAGCTTGAGGGAGCCGGGTGCCCCAGGGAGATGGGGAAGAATGACCCAGTGTGTTTAGGCTCTATGGGGATCGTCACTTGGACAGCCGTCGCTCACTGTTGACGCACCATGCAGATGCTTTGCCCGGTCTACTGCTGGTCGCGGGAAGAAAGTGGCAGCCACAGGGCTGTCGCTGTGGAAGCCACGCAGGTGCAAATGGCCTTTCTTGCTCCACACCTGGCCACATGTCCACATTGCTCCTTCTTGGAAGAGAAATGAATTTTTCCAAAGCTCTTTGCCTGCACACACACACACACACACACACTCACTCTCCTGTGCTCGGCTGTCATGTGTTAGGTCTGGGAGAGTCTGCATACTGTCAGTGCTCAAAGAAAGAGGATGAACTTGCTAACTCATTAGGTTTCAAAGGGTTTTCCAAAACTCACCTCCAGTCTCCAGAATGGGTCGTGTTACAGTTGGTGGCCAAGGGCAGGGTGTCCATGAAGACACCTCATCCTTCTGTTGCTTTGAGCAACAGGGGCATCCTGCTGGCACCTCAGCTCCACAGCAAGCCCTGCCAGACATACTCCAACCAGCCCTTCCTCTCCTCTCTTTAGAAGAATCCCCTGCAGGAGGCTTGGAGCTGGGAACCATCCAGCTAAGGGTGTGGTGTATATCCTCCTGCTAGAAGCCAAGGTGATACACCTCGGCTTCCCAGAGGGTTTTGGATTTGGATTTGTTCAATGCTCCGCATTTAAGTGTTTGCAAACCCTGAGCAACTTGGCCCTAAAGCCATATGTGAAAGAGACTTTATGCTGTTGTATTCCTTAGCCTTTCAAATCTGGTCAGGATGCAGTGAGAGAGAGAAGTCCGTAGCCAAATCCTTGCCCTTCAGGGAAGCCTGCTGACCTTGGGTGTGTGTGTGCACGCGTTTCACAACAACGTGTGGTCTCCTCCCTGGACCCAGATGACAGGGCATGGACAGAATACCCCTGCGAAGTCAGTGCAAGGGTCCTCGGAGAAGTTTGTGGAAAATGGGATTAAAATAACATCTGTTTTGGTGCAGAAGAAAAAGAAATAAATACCACTTAGGGTTTCCATGAGCTTTGGGAGGATAACTCTGTTTGCATGGTTGCCAAAATAATTCATCTCCAAGGAAACTGGCCTCTTTATTCATTCCATTTCACAGAGTTTTTGACGTCTCCTTGTGTATGTCATCAAAAGTTAGTGGAAATGGCTATGCTGTTTTGTTGCTTTTTGACTTTTACTTTTGTTTTTTTAAACCTTCCCCCCCCCCCCAAGATTTATTCTTACTAGAATGGCAGGTTTATAGAGAAGAGACACAGAGATAGAGAGAGAAACATCTTCCATCTGCTGGTTCACTCCTGAAATGATCACAGTGACCGGCGCTGAGCTGACCAAAGCCAGGAGCCTCGAGCCTCCTCTGGGTCCCTATACAGGTGCGCGATCTCAAGGCTTTAAGCCATCCCAGCTGCTGTGCCAGACCACAGGCAGGTTGCTGGGTGGGAAGTGGGGCACAGACTGGTGCCCACATGGGATCCTGGCAACGTGCAAGGGAAGATTATCCAGTTGAGCCACTGCGTTGAGCCCAGAGTTTTGTTTTTCTTCCATCCTTCTCCTCTCTCACCCTCCTTCTCTCCCCTCCTTCCCCCCCTTCCCCCTTTCTTTTCTTCTTCTTCTTTTTGAAGAAGTATATGCCCGGTGTAAGGACCTTGGCTGACAGTAGCTGATTCTGACTTAGTCCTTGCTTGTATTCCTGCGGCTGGGGTGCCTTCACACTCGTCAGTATGTCTGCCAGCCAGGCCGTGCTCACTGTTGACATGGAGGGAAAGAAGAGATCAGGAGCTGGGCTGCCAGCTCAGCCCAGCCTGTTTTTGTTTTGTTTTGTTTTGTTTTGTTTTGTTTTGTTTTCTAGTAAGTCATCTAAAATGCAAAGATCTCTTACGTATTGTAAGTAGCTCTGTTGACGGCTCCTAAGGCCCAGGGTCAACCCAGGAGGACTCTGGCCTTCGTCTGGTTTTGGGAGCATCATCCCACCACTTGGTGACAGCGTTGCGGAGATGAGCCGAACATTGAGAACTTAGGGGAAAAACCAAGTCATGGCCCATTTGCCGTCATGCCCTGTGGAATAAGGAGGGGCGACGCATGTAAGAACTTTGAAAGGAAATGAAGCAGATGAAGAGTTTGACCCTCCAGGCACACAGAAATCGCAGGGTTTGCTGGCCTGGGAGCCAGAAGGCCCCTGTTCTTCAAGGAGGAAGACCCTGGGAGGTCTTTCTGTCTCGGCTGGTTTGTCCTCCGGCCACACTGCCCTGGGTAATGGACGGAAGGCAGTGTACCAAGTGCCTGACAGCACAGAGTTAATATGTTGTCACTGGATTCAGGTAAATCCCGTGTGATTTTCCAAGTTCAGTATCAGCCCCAGTGGTGGTCTCTCTGGTGTCTGGAGTGAGGATATGGTTTTACCATAATTATTAAGACTCAGGATTCCTTCCTTAGGAAGTACTCACTTGAGTAGTGTTTGTTTGTTTTTTGTTTTTGAAGATTTGTTTATCATTTGAAAAGTACAGGGAGTGAGAACACAATTGGATCTTCCATATTCTGGTTAGCAGCAGGCTGCAGTGGTGGGGGCTGGATTAGGTTGAGGTCAGGAGCCTGGAGCTCCATCAGGTCCCCCATGTGGGTGACAGGGGCCCAAGCACTGTGGCATCCCCTGCCTTCTCAGGCATGTCAACAGGGAGCTGGACTGGAAGGGGAGCAGTCAGGATTCAAACCTGTGCCGGCGCTGCAGGCAGAGGCTTAACCCTCCAGTCCTGTGTCCGCTCTTCTTAAACAGTACAGTTTGGAGTTGATTTCTTCATTTGAGCTTTGCATGAGAGGGAAGTAGGTTTCCTCGTAACATAGCTCCTGTTTGGGTTCTGCTCGTCCACTGTAGCCACGAACATGGACGGTTAAGTGAGCTGGATCCAGAACGTGGGGCTTTCACAGGCAGCACCCTTGTTTGTCTCTGAGGGGCGGTTCCTGGTTGATGCTGCAGGAGTGTGGTGAGCAGCATGGAGCCTCATGCCTGCGCCGTGTGGTGAGGAGGATGAGGACTGAGCTGAACTTCAACAACAAAGTGGAGATCCAGCAGGATTAAAGAAGCCCCCTCTGCTTTTGAAATCCTTTCAGCAGAGCCGTGGGCTTCTTGTGCTGCCAGAGAGCCTGGACACCTGCCTCTGATGGCTGTGGGAGCCACGTGCCTGCTTTGCTACTTTCTCCTTCCTGCTCCTCCATTTAAATTGTTCCTTCTTTGCTTCTCTCCCTCCTTCTAAGCGATCCTCTGGCTGCCAGCACAGGTGGGCTGTGTGTGGACCCCCTCACCCCGCTGGGATGTGGAGACTCCCTTTCCTGACCTGGCCGGTGCCCAGCCTCCCTTCTTTCCCTTGAGAGGCACAGAGGAGGACGTGGCCCCGGGAAGGTGGACTGGCTTGTGGAGGGCCAGTGGGCGGGGCTGGCAGGGGGTGTGGCTTCCCCCGTGTCTGTCAAGGCTCATGGAGAAGGGGCCACTGACTCGATACCGGGATTTATTTACACTACTCCCAGCATGCTCTCCCGTGGGAGTTGCTGTGATTGAAGCCTATTCCTGGGTCACACACTTGTGAGATGTCATCCTGGAATCAGATGGCCCGGGCCACCCAGTTCCCCCTGGGCTCAGAGTGCCCTGATCCTAGCCGGGTGGGCCCTCGGGCTCTGTGTGCTGCAACACCCCCTGTGCCATGTATTGTCACTTGGGACCTCACTGTTATAATCCCTTGGCTTTCAGCGTTTCTATCCGACTGGGGGGGGTGAGGTTGGAGGGTAGGGAGACAGGAAATGAAGTCTGAAAAGGGACAGAAAGCCTTTTGTGAAAGTAGACCCGGGAGGCCGGCATTGTCCCACCTGTGTCACCTGCCTACCACCTGGCCTGGGTGCTCCACTTCCCATCCAGATCCCTGCTAAAGCACCAAGAAAAAAAAAGGCAGCAGAAAATGGTCCGAGTCCTTGGCCCCTCGCACCGTCATGGGAGACCCAGCTGGGCTTCATGGCTCCGGGCTTCTGCCTGGCCCAGCCCCAGCTATTGCCAGCGTTGGGGGGAAATGCCCCAGATTTCATCCCTGCGTGTGTCTAGGTCTTGCTCCTTCGTGCCTAGCCGCCGCCCGCTGTGGCCGCACGGGGCCCTACTGCCTTTGCACACTGCAGTGTCAGGGCTGTCCCCCGTCGGTTGGGGAACTTGAGAGGTGCTTACTCAGGCCCTGTAGTGGTGATCGTCCCAACGTCCAGCAACTGGCTTCGTGCCTTGGAGGTGGTCAGAGCCTGAGGTGTGCTGTGAAGCTAAACATCCTGGTAACATGCCACCTGTGGGGTTTCGGTTAGTACTTGGAAGCGGGCTTGGCATCTCCTTGAAAAGCTAAGGCCCTCGGTTATGACGCATACAGACCAGCCGTGGGGACAGTCTCCTGGCCTGGGCCATGACCCTTGTCCCTCGGGTGGCTGGCTTTGCAGTAGCTCTCAGGCTCCTAGGGCCATCCTTAGCTTCCAGAGATTATTTCTGGTCCTTCTCTCCCTTTCTGGCTTCATTTTTTTTCTTCTATAATTCCCTGCACATTTTAATCCCAAAGGGACCATTACAGAGGAAATAGTGGAAGCCACAGGGGTGATAGGAATGCACATTTACCTTCCCGGCACCTCCCTGGGGCTTGGCTGCCTCTCTGATCTCCTGGGACATCCTCTGGTCCTGGGTGTCCATGGGGATGGTGTCTGCTGGAGGTTTGCTTGCAGTCAACTGGGAAAGCAGCAGGAGGACTTGCAAAGCTCACCACCCCACCCGAGAGCTGCCGTTAGAACTATATGTATATGTATGTACTGTGTGACTTCGGGGTGATTGCCACAAGAGCAAGAAAGAGAAAGAACAGTTACGAATGCTTTCAGAATGATGTGCTGTGAACAGTGTAATTCATTCAGTAGTGGTGATTATTTCTAAAAAATGTGAAAATGCCACCAGGCGTGCTGGGACTGTGTCCTGTCCCCTTACAGACACATGGCGGTGTCAGCTTAAGAAGGGATGCCTGGGAGACACCCGGCTCCTGCATTTCCTCATTGTGGTTATGGGTCCCACACCTGTCGGTGTAAAAGGAGCACCACCGGGGAGGGAGGAGCGGCAGGCTGCCTCGGGGCTGCAGCGCCCTCTAGCGGCGACGTAAAGAACTGGGTGTCCGAATTGTCATGGGTGTAAGGATATCTTACCACACAGAAGTGGCTGTGGCTTAATTAACCTTTATGTTTCTTTTGCTCAGTCTGTGCCTTTTGGATCTCAGTTTTGTTGGAGGTGGGCAGGTGAGGCAGGTGTTTCTGTGATTCCCAGGGAACCTGTAGTTTTTACTTGCTGTAGGAGACACGTGGATTGTCCACATTCGTTGGCATGATCCGGTGATTTTTGCTCACCAACCAGGTAGCCTGTCTCTGTTTTGTCGCCTGTCGTCTGCCTTTGCTGCCCAGTGGTCTGCTGAGTGTTTGGGTGTCATCACAATGTAAACGATACCACTCCCTTTCCACTCCATTTCGGAAGTAGAATTCTGTCCTACAGTTCTCCCAAGAACCCAAAGCTCTTGTCCTGTTGAGAAAGAATGAGCCTTAGGGGCCAGTGTCATGACTCAGGGGGTTAAAGCTACCAGCTGCATCAGTTAGCAGCTCATACGGGCTTCGGTTCTCGTCCAGTCCACCTCCCTGTTGATGCGTCTGGGTGCTTGGCCCCCTGCCACCCATGTGGGAGACGTGGATGGAGCTCCAGGCTCTGGCTTCGGTCCTGGCCCAGCCTCCACCGTCATGGCAGTTTTGAGGAGTGAAGCAGCAGACGGAGGAGCTCTGTCGCTCCCTCTCTGGCACTCTGACCACAACACTGCACACCCACACTACCTAAAGGCCACCCAAAGGCTGCAATTCCAAAAGTGTCAGCTACATTTCCTCTTTAAAATGCATCTTGCCCCAACAAAGGAAAACGTTTGCCCCCATTGCTTTAAGACTTTCAACTGCTGAGATTCCAGCAGTCTAAGAGATGCTCTGACTAAGGTGGGCTGCATTCCCCATGGCCCTGCTCCCTGCTCCAGGCCAGGCAGAGCCCACGAGTGAATGAACAACACAGACCCTTGTCTGAATCTCAGCGCGTTCGAGGCAGATGGCCAGCTGGGTTGACCACAGGCTTGCCCTCCATGTCCCACACAGGCACGGGGCAGGTGCAGCCTGCCACACCCTGCCGTAAACTGCCGTTTTCACCATCCGTCTGGACCTTGGGCCCCGGGGCGGTAGCAACATCCATTCCTTTGTGGTTGGTGTCAAGTCTCTGGGGTGGGGCTGCAGGCTGGGATGTGGGGGAACAGCCCCGCCCTCCATCCCGGCACTGCCCAAGTAACCTGTCTGTCTTGTTGCCCTTGTTTTCCAGCACCCTCCAGGACAAATAGCGAGGAAATACAGCTCCTGTTCCACTATTTTCCTAGATGATAGCACAGTCAGTCAACCGAACCTCAAGTATACAATTAAATGGTGGGTATGCGGACACCTTGGCTTCCCTGCACACCTCTGCTGCTGCTTTAACTGGGTCTGGCATGGGGGTGGGAAGCACGGAGCATGCAGGGCATCTTTCTGAACAAGTGCTGTTGGTATTTACAACGTGGGGGAGCTCGAAATCACTTTTACAGAGTGCTGCTGCTGGCTTAGAAGCGTGCGACACTGGAAATAAGTTTTAAGCGTTGCCTAGGCGACGGGTGTGTGATGTCCACACCTTCTTTTCACCCCTTTACCCTAGGGAAGCCATGCCTGGCACAGTGCCATCCCCTACATGAGTAACTTGCATATGAGGGAGGCTCTGGCACTGCCAGGCCAAGACCCAGGGCTCCAGCGGAGAGCACCTTGAGCAGAGGGACGCGCGTGTGCCCGCAGGCCTGAGCTCTGCCCCCTGGCAAATTCCACCAAGGGGCTGGCTGGGTGGCCAGGGGGCCTCTCTGGCCACCCAGTCCTCCTTGTGTCCTACCTCCTCTGGTAGGACACAAGGAGGGCTCCTTGTTGTGAGAGCTGCGGAACACGCTTCCCTGCTGTATGCCAGTGGGGCTGCGATAGCTGTCGCACTGGCCAGTGGTCGCCGAGGTGCCGGCTCCACAGCTCCCCCATGATTTATTTCTGTCTTAAAAGACATGCCTCCTTTAACAGCCCTGCACTTAGCGTGTGAAGTCACGCTCAGGTTTCTATGTAAGAAGTGTCCCATGAAAAGTGCCCATCACACGGAAGTGAGGATGGCACCCCAGCCTCCAGTCTGGAACCCCCAGAAAGCGTGCAGTCCCCTTGCTGTGATGTTCAGGTTCCCGCCGCCTCCATGTCCCTGCAGTTGCAGGTGGCAGTGCAGCCTCCTGTGCAGAGTGTGTGTTTGTGTGTGTGTGAGCTTGGCCCGGGCCGGACTTGGCTGCAGCACCTCTGGAAAGGTGTTTTCTGGAAGGTGATATCAAGCCCGGAGGAGCAACCTGGAGAGCCGGGATCTGAGCCCTGTCAGCGTCTGCCCGAGCCCGGGGCTGCTGGCTGCCCCTGTCTCCAGCACCATCTTCCCCGCTGACCCTGAGGAAGCAGGGGCCGTGTGAGTCCGCCGCAGCAAATGAGCCAACTGCAAAGACCAGATGTCCCTGTGGATACCATGGCTGCTGCACACTGCCAGGGGGCTTGGGGTGGGGGACCTGTGGAAGGGAGAGGAGTGCAGAGAGCGGGTAGTAAGATGCTATACCCCAATGCCAGCCCAGTGCAGGGCACCCTGCTCCTGTCAGCAGGAAACTCCCACCGTTCACTTCCCACTCCCTACCCTCGCCTGCCTTAGTTCCATACTTTCAAGCCTCCTGGCTGTTAGAAGCTAGGAGGTCGTAGGTGCCGAGGTCCTGTGTCATTGGGAGTGTCTCTGCTGGGATCGAGTCTTGGCCGCTGCGAGGGAATGCTCCCGGTCCTCAGGAGGTCATGTCCGAGCCAAGCTTTGGTGGCCCGGGCCCTGTGTGCAGAGGTTTGCCAAAGGTGACACAGTTGGTGGGCTGGAGGGGTGAGCTCGTGGCTCACAGTGAAAGAGAGGGTCAAGGCAGTTGACAGCCTTAGCCATGCCTGTCTTCCCACGGGTGGGGTTTCTTTCCTGGACACTTCCCGAGACTTAGCTAAAGGTTGACGGGTTCATGTCTGCCCCGGCCCCCTCACCCTCTGTGGGTTGAGCGGGCACTGAGCCAGGAGCAATGAAAGGTGCTACTGGCCAGCTGTTGTCCTCTACCTGACTACCATGGGGTGACCCCCCTGCACTGCAGCATCTGTAGGTTTTAGGGTCATGGGGTGCATTCCTAATTCAGCTGAAGGTGAGGAGCAAGGCGGTTGCCATGTAAGCAACCCAGGATGACCTGGCTGTTGCGCCTTCCCAGTTCCCGGCTGTGAACACTGCCTCTTCCCTCTGGTGGACTTCGTCCACTGCTTGGCTCCAGCCCATCCCTTGGAAAGAAATGCTGCCAGCCTCCTGAGGCCCTGTCAGCACCAGCCTGCCGGGACCCTGGAGGGAGGCCTGGCTCCGTGCTCAGCTCACGGGTCCCCTTCCTGCACTCGGGGTGGCAGGCAGGCAGCCAGGTTGGCCAGGCAGTGGCAGCTTGCTCAGCTGAGTGATCCCACTTGCCTTGGCATGGCTGTCGGCGGCTGCCATTATGTTCAGTGTTGCTTTGGGCCAAGGAGATGGGGAACGGCTGGTCCTGAGGGTGCTCACGGACAAGGAGGGGCCAGACCTGTGGATGGAGAAGGACAGTCTCAATCTCGGACACTTTCCTCTGAGCTGATGTTTCATGTGACTCACAACCAGTGTGTAACAAGGAGCCGTGTGCTCCCAGCGCTGCGGAGGAAGGGTGGATTAACTCTGAACAAAGGAGCCAGGCCTCGAACCCCACTGGTGTGGCCTTGGGTCCAGGGAGGTCCAGCCCGGATCCAGTGCCCTCACTGCAACTAGCAGGTCAGGGATGAAAACTTAACCATTGCAGTCCCAGAAGAAGGTGGCCGAGCAAAAGAGCTCAAGAAGCCTCCGTCCAAGTCAGCAAGCCTCGTACCTGCTGTCAGAACGGGCATCTCCGTTTGTCAAGCAGGATCACACTTGTCTGCTGTTCTCTGTTAATGTCTGCAGAAACAGAAAAACTTTAAAAACCTGATCGCCTTCTCCGTTTTCAACCCCGAAGTCCTTTGACACCGGTTGGCTTGCTTGTCAGCCTGGACGCTCTGGGAGTCGTGGGAAAGATGGAACGAAGAGGTCTGGAAGGGCAGGAGTGTGGTGGGGGAGGCTGCCTGCTGCATCAGCGTCCCAGGCAGACCCCAAGCCCTCAGGCCACCCAGCTGGAGCCTCCTAGGGAGGAGGAGGCGGGTGGGGACAGGCTCCTCTGTGTCCACCTTGCATTCCCATGTTGGTTTCTTGCCCTGGGTGGACCACAGCATGGGCTGACGGAGCCCATGGGCTACACTCTGAGACGCTCAGGACATGTTGCACACAGAAGAATGGAGCCAGGAACCAGAGGAAATGAGGGACGCCTGGGAAGTCGGTGTGAACCACTCAGCCCACTTGATAGATTATCTTGGAAATTTGGTGTGAGCGACTGGTACTGTGGCACAGAGGGTTCAGCCACCAGCTGCAACGCTAGCACCCCTCTTCAGGACGCAGCTGCTCCACTTCTGATCAGCCCTGGGAAAGCAGCGGAGGATGGCCCACAGGCTTGGGCCCCTGCACCCATGTGGGAGACCTGGGTGAAGCTCTTGGCTCCCAAAACAGCTGCATCCATTGCAGCCATTTAAGGAACAAACCAGCACATGGAGGATCTTTCTCTCTGTGACTCTTTCCGATGCATAAAAATAGATCTTAAAAACCTTGGTTTGAATCAAAGTACCCTCTTTCACCGTCCAGCTGGAGAACATTTGTTCAGACGCATCCCAGGTGTTTGCGGGTGGCTCTAAGCAGGTACAAGGTGGGAAGATGCTGTGCCAGGCCCACGCTGTGCTGCTCTTTGTAGAGCTGCGAGGCCGTGTGTGTTGGGCACCTCGCAGCTTGCCAGGGGCTCGAGTAATTTGAGGTGAAATAATAAAGGTAACATAATCTCTACAGTATTTGTGAAGATGTTCACTGCGTGTTTATAATTGCTGAGTATTAGGTAGCAACCTGGAAGCCCAAGGTGAAGTTAACCACACCAACAGCCATGTAATGTGTTACGGTTAGCCATTTAGAGTCATGGTTTTGAAGAATGTCTTAATGATCAGAAAACTGCTAGCATGATGATAAAAGGATGTCCACCTGTTTATGTCCACAGACAATTTATAGACCAGTGACTTTCCACGTCAGACGTCCTTTGGGAAGAGGGATTATTTTTCTTTATGTTTCTTTTGCGTTTCTCAAAAGGCCTTCTAAAATAATCATGATGTGTTTTATAGTTAGGGAGAAAAACTTTTTTTTTGGTTAAACAAAGTATTATTGTTTTTAATTTTTTTTATTCATTAATTACATTGTATTATGTGTCACAGTTTCATAGGTACTTGGATTCTCCCCACCCCTTCCCAAACCCTCCCACCATGGTGGATTCCTCCACCTTGTTGCATAACCACAGCTCAAGTTCAGTTGAGATTCCCCCATTGCAAGCATCTACCAAACATAGAGTCCAGTTAAGTTCAACGGCTTCTTAGGTATACCCTCTCTGGTCTGAAGACAGAGCCAGCAGAGTATCATCCCTATCAATTAAAAGCTCCAACATACCATCAGCAAAAATTTACATCATTATGGAATTAATTGACATAGTAATGAGTAACCAGTATGTTAAAAATAAATGCGAGTTCTTAACCACCTTCTGTGACCACCTCATTGACATTTCAATTTTAGTTTATATACAACATATAACACACATAACATGTTATACAAGAGAAAAACTTTTTAAAGGAAGTTCAGGTGAATAGAATTCAAATTCAGATCGTTCGGGATGGAAAATAAAAATACAGGTTGTGCTACAAATAAAAGTCACCGAGCCATTTTCAGCAAATGAATGGCCAAGCCTTGTGCATTGTGAGAGATGATTGCTGAAGAGGAGGACCTGCCAAGCGCTGTGGGTTAGTTACGGGGAAACCGCTAGTTAGCTGAGCTAGTGGGTGACGGGTTGACGGTTCCCAGAGCGATTTGAGCGGTCACCAGAGCGGGCTCTGAGGGTGCCCGAGATGCAAGTTTCTGTAATTGGAAGGGGTTGTGTTCTTGGTCCTTGCGATGAAGATAGTGTCACGAAGCTGGGCTGTTGAGCCTTTCACTTGAGCGCGAATGTCTGTGTTTGGAATACATGAAGTCTGGAAACATTGAAATTCTGCTTCTTCTTTTACAGTGTAGCTCTTGCAATATATTACCACATCAAGAACAGGTATGTGGAGATTTCATTTGCCTCTTCTGCCGTGCCTTTCCCGGTTTTAGTTTTTCCTTGTTGTTACTATACTTGGCGCAGCGTTCCGAGTTCTGTGTTCTTGACTCCTGAAGCGGGGGGGGGGGGGGGGGGGGGGTGTGGCTGCTGGAAGCCAGTGGGGCCCGTCCGGCCGCCCCTCTTCCTGGATGCTCTGCACGCTTGCTTTCAGCCCCGCCGTGCGCGCTGGCCGCTGAAGCACCCTGCCATGTTCACCTGCAGCTTACGGCGTGCGGCTCACTTGGAGCCAGCTGAAACTTTGGTGTCCCTTTTGGCTGTTGAAAGGAAGCGTCCTGGCAGTCATAATTCAGCTAACTGAATTCAGTTCATGCAGGGAGCAGCGGCCTTCTATGTTTATTTCTACATAAAACGTGAAATCGCATCCATTTGCCCCCCCCTTTTTTTTACTGCGACATTGAGACTTGTGCTCCAAGCATGGGGAATTCATCAGAGTTCCTGAAGTCCTTTTCGCACCTTGAAGTTGTCCTTCCTAAATGGTTTTATTTTTCCTAACAGTGAGAAAACTTAAAAAGACATTTGCAAAGCCCAGCTTCTCCCATCTTGGCCACACACCTAATGGACAACAGATTTTTTTGGGGGGGAGGGAAGTGAGGGGTTGGTGATTTTCTTTGATCTGTGCTCTCCAGAGCATCTTATTCCTAAGAACAGCCACCTGTGCACGGCCAGGGATGTTTAGGTGTGTTGTATGATAAACACCAGCAAGCAGTGTGACCCAGAGTGGGACAGACAGAAGCTGCCTCCCGGTGAGTGCGGATGACCGGGAGGAGGTCAGCTACCTGGCGGACCCAGAAGGGGCAGCCCCCATGTGCTCAGAAGCTGCTGGGCTCAGCCTCGGTCATCTGCATCCCAGCTGTTCTCTGTGCAGCAAGCACAGCCGAACGCCCGCAGCTTTGCAGCTGGCTCCTGCCCTGCAGATGTCGGAGAGGAAAGCTGACCTGTCTCATTAGGCTTTCCATGTTTTAATTCGTAAAGTGAGCGTTGGGCCGTTGTCCGGGATGGGTGTGTCCAGGGACACCTTGTGTGGCCTCTGTGGCCTCCGTAGGCCCGACTGGCAGGGCACTTACTGAATGTCCCTGGGCACCTGGACGATGGCTTCCCAGTCTGATTGTTTCAGACAAGTTTTCAGACAAAACTTGACTTCCACAGTTGGCATGGTGATGGGCGGGTACTTGTCCCAAACACTGGGACATCAGGGAGAGCCCCTCCCTGCTCCTGCACAGGCGTTTCTTCAAGCCTTTTCACTCAGCCCTGTTTGGATTTGCAATGCTGAGCTGTCAGGGGAGCAGGTTGTAATTCAGACTGCTGACCAGAAGGTGGCGATGATGTTGCCATGGGGTCCTTCAGCCTTTGCTCACATTAGGATGCAATGCTGTAAAAATTTTCTGAGGCATCTCCGGAGATCCAGTCTGATGGCAAGCTCCGAACGAGAATCTGGCCTTGTGACTTAACTAAATGTGGTCCAGGCCATCATTTCCATTGGCTGTTCAAACAGAATGGCTAAAGACTGCACCCAAGGGGACTGATGCTATGGCGTAGCAAGCTAAACTTCAAGATGTGGCACTGGCATTCTGTATGGTTGCTGGTTCGAGTCCCCGCTGCTCCACTTCCCATATAGCTCCCTGCTAATGTCCTGGGAAAGCAGTGAAAGATGGCCCAGGTTCTTGGTCCCCTGCGCTCACATGGGGGACCTGAGTGAAGCTCTTGGCTCCTGGTCTTAGACTGGCTGTTGTGGCCATTTGGGGAATAAATCAGGAGATACAAGATCACCCTCTGTCTCTCCTCTCTCTCTGACTCTGCCTTTCCAATAAAAATAGATTAAAAAAATCTTTTTGGAAATAAGAAACTAAGCTGTTGTGAGTGTACAGTAGCATTTCCATAATGCAGTGTTGCTCTGTTCCTTGAGAGTCAGCAGACGGGAAGAGAGCCTGTGTCTTGTCTCACGGAGAATGCCCCAAATTCCTGCAAAAGTAACCCCATTTTTCTGTTGTCTTCCTCTCCAGGGATTCAGATGGAAGGATGCTCTTAGATATTTTTGATGAAAACCTTCACCCTCTCTCGGTAATCTCCCCCTCCATCCCTCGTGCTTAGTGGGCCGGTTGGGTGATTTCCCCCCTTTGCCTCTGTCGAGTGAGCGGTCACCTCGACACCCCCAACTCCCTTCATTCCCCTCCCGACTCCCCCAGAAATCCGAAGTACCGCCCGACTACGACAGGCATAGCCCAGAGCAGAAACAGATCTACCGGTTTGTGCGGACGCTGTTCAGTGCGGCCCAGCTGACAGCCGAGTGCGCCATCGTCACCCTGGTGAGTGGCTCGTGGTGCCAGCCGGGGACTGTCCACTGTGGGACACGTGAGATGCGGGTACAGGCTTTGCGGTGGGGGAGGGTATGAATGTAGATTATCCCCCCAGGGAGGGTGTATGGCTCAGTGTCCCAGCTGGAGAGGTTTTTAAACCACACCAGATAAAGAAGTTGAGAAAGACTGAAACCACCGCCTGGGGGTGGGGGCAGTGATTTCTTAGTAATGCTAGATTTCCTGCTATCACTGCCGCCCCACCAAGATCTCAGGGGCAGCAGTGAGCTGTGAGGGACACGCCCCATGAGGGCTGACACCCGAGCGAGGCTGTGTGATGACCACGTGCATGCTGCCGGGGCACCAGCCTAGGAGCAAGCATGGCCCACTGGCCTCTCCCTCGTTGCTTGGCGCGAACGTGTCTGGAATGGATTTGCGGAAGACATGGGGACATTGATCCTTGTTAGACTCGGGAAGGAAAAACACCCCTTTGTGCACCTGTGGAACGGAGCCTGCTTCTGGAAATGGACTCAGGCATAGCCCACCCCGTGGCCGTGTCGGCCAGCAGCTTTACAGGTGCACAAGCACCCCCGAGCCCATGGCGTGCCGGGCGTCCTGAGGCCGTTTATCCCACCTTCCCCTAGCTCCGTGGCTCGCGTGTGTGCCACACCTCTGTCCTGTCTGCTGACCCTGTCTCTCTCAACTCACAGCCCCGGGGGCAAGATGAGCTTGAGGCAGGTGACCATGCAGCGTTTGGTGCGAGGACAGTAGGGCCTGGGTCAGAGTGACTGGGACATTCGGTACTGGAGCGTCTTCCGCTTTGTCGTTTCCAGTGGTGCTTTTGTGGGATGGTCAGTGAAGTCGAGCATCTTTTCACACACGCGTCAGCCACTCATGTATTTTCTCAGCATAAATGTCCGTTCATAGTCTTGAGTGTGTTTTTAAGTAGAGTCCTTGGACTTTTTATGGTGGAATCGCAAGGATTTTGTGTGTATTCTGGGAACAAGCCCTTCGACAGGGACACCGTGTCAGAAGCCTCGATCGTCGCGTTAGTGGTCTTCGTTTTCACTGTTTTTCCTCCGGCACGTGTGCCTGTGGTGTCTCATCTAATAAGCCAGTACAGAGCCCACACTCTGACGACTTAGCTGTGTGTTTCACTCAGAGGTTTCTGTGGTTTTGACTCTTGGGTTTTCTGAGCTTGGAAGCCCATGTTCTTCTGCATCTGGGTGTCCTGTTGCCACAGGACCGCTTGTCACACTGTCTCAGCACCCTTGTCAGGCTTCCTGGGGCTCCCAGGAACCCTGGCGCTGTCTCCCAATGGCTGTGTGCCTGTACGTTGTTGCCCCTGTATCTAAAGACCCCAATGAGAATGGATCAGGGCCCACCCCAATGATTGCAGTTTAACTTGACCACCTCTGTAGAGACTTTTTCCAAATAAGGGCACATTTGGGGCACAGGAGGTATGGGAGCTCAACATAGGAATTGAAAGGGGGAACAGAGTCCAGCCAGTAACAATAGAGTTTGACAGAATTCATGAAATTATGTGTGTATGTTATGAAGAGCCCTCCAAAAATCTTAACCACAGAAGTGACTGTAGGAGGCTGGTGCCCGTGGCATAGTAGACTCACCACCTGTGTTGCTGGCATCCTGTATGGGCACTGGTGTGTGTCCCGGCAGCTCCACTGCCCATCTAGCTCTTGGCTGATGTGCTGGGAAAGCAGGGAAGGCTGGCCTAAGTTCTCGGGACCCTGCAGCTGCGTGGGAGGCCTGGACAAAGTTCCTAGCCCAGCTCTGGCAGTGAAGTGGTGGATGGAAGAGTTCTCTGTTTCTCCTTTCCTCTCTGGTTTAACTCTGCCTTTCAAATAACAATAAAATCTAAACTCTTAAAAGAAAGGATCTGACTGTTGCTGTTTCAGCTCGTGGAAATGTGAGTGTGCGTTTGTACACCTCCACATCCCCGCATGCTTTGAGGCAGGAGCAGTCAAGGGAAGGCTCTTCGCATCTCCGCTAAGCCTCCTCCACCTGCATTTCCCAGAGAGGCTGCTTGGGGAGCGTCATTCCCATGAACTTGAATCTGAAAGCCTAATTGAGTAGGAGAGATCCTATTAACAAAGGTCTGGGCACATTCAGGAAAAAAGATTTTTTTAAGTTGGCAGACAAGTGCGAGTTTCCTAAAGAAATTGCATCTGACCTTTTAATGCAACTCAGCTTTGTCAGTCCCAGCAGATTCCACGCTGTTTAGTGAAGCACCTACTGAGCAGCCGTGCCTGGCACCAGGGCCACTGCTCTCTTGGCTAAGGCATGTGTCCTAACACCTCAGGGAGCCCAGACAGTGTCCACGTGGCAAGTATTTGCTGGGTTTTCCCAAACATGAAGTAAGATATGATGTATCCTGTTGGCATCTGTCAGCCAAGGTGCTGCAGCTCAGGAATATTTAAAGTCACCTTGTTACACTGAGCCGGGGCCACTGGGAGAGGCCAGCTCTTCTGTGGGGGTCTCCCTCCATTCCTGCCTACAGAAATGCCCCATAAGCAGGCAGCCAGCAAGCACCACGCTTCCTGGTGTCATGGTTGGTGTTGACGCACAGGAAGTGACACGAGGGCCTTGTCACCTAGGAACTCAAGACTTCACCGAGGGGGAGACAGGTCAGACGGTAATGCCTGTCTCCCCTGATGGATGCAGGTAGGAGGGTCCCCCGGCTCATGAAGTCCACGTAGACCTTACCAGTCATGGTTCCCTGTCTCACCACTTACCCAGCAAACAACCTCCTGGCACAGCTCTGGCATTTTACTTCTAGAATTTTGAAATGTAGTAGTCCTGGGGGCAGGCACTTGATACAGTGGCTTCAGGTGCTGCTTGCGATGCCTGCGTGCCAGTGGCCGGTTTGTGTCCTGGCTCCTCCACTTTCAGTTGAGCTTCTGCCGGCATGCAGGTGCTGCTGGCTCAAGTGCTTGGGCCTCCTGTCACCCACGTGGGAGCCCCAGGTGCAGTTCCAGGCTCCTGGCTTTGCCCTGCCTGTTGCAGGTGTCAGGAGACTTGAACTAGAAGGTAATTCCATTGTTGTGTTGTCCGCACACACACTGACAGTAACAATGAGACTCTAGGTTTGTAAGATTCTTCCAGGACGACCCTTTCATGAATGAAGCACCAAGAACAGACCAGGAAGCACGTAGGCAAAGGAGCCGTCACCCACTTGGGTTCCAGCCCCCTCTCCTCCAGCCTGCAGCTGGGGGTAGCAGAGCAGGTGGTTCATGCTTCCCATCCTTGCACCGTCAGGGTTCTTGGGTTCGTTTGTTCACTGCTGCAGCCAAAATAAGCCTCAAGAAAGCTTCTGGTAGCTTGGTGGCGGGTGGGTGGCAGGGAAACATTGGCCTCTCTTGGTTGGGTTTAGGGTCGGAAGAATTCTGCAGGAGCCTGCCAAGCCCCCTGGCCTTACCCTGCTCCCCAGTGATCTGGCCTCCCTTAATGCTGTTCCCCACCTTTGCTTCTGCCTCTCCTTTCTCCTCTCCTGGTGTCCTCCCTCTGTGGTTCTTCCCCAACCCACTCCATCGCTCCACTTTCTCCTCTGTTCCCCACTCCTGCAGCCCCTCCTGCCCCGGCTCCTCCCTGTTCCCCACTCCCAGCCACTGCCTGCAGCCACTGTGCTGAAAGCATCGCTTCATTCCCTTCCGTCTGTGTCCTGAGTGCAGCCTGCACAGCCACGTGGCGCCAGACACATAGTTCCACCTTGTGCGTCCTCCAGTCTCGCAGGCTCTCGAAGCAGGACCCGTTAGGTCCTGTCTGTCTGCAGGGCCCTATATGTGCACCACGCTTCCCCATGGCCCCTTGGAGCCCCAGACCTGCACATTCAGAGATAGTGACCAGTGGCAACTTGTGACCATGTGGATTGGCCTTTTCCTTCCTGGCTCAGTGGACAGCGCCCCCGTCGGCAGCAAGCACAACAGGGCTCTTCCATGGCAGCTGTCCTGTGGCTGTTGGCCTCAGCGCCTACTCGTATGTGAGACAGCTCTGTCAGGCTCTTGCATTGTGTCCCCAGGTCAGGCCCAGGTCCCTGAGCTGCTGCAATCACCCCTCCCCACCCCACGCGGAGCCTCGCCAGCCCATCTGATGTGCTGCGCCTGCTGTGTGTCCAGTGATGGGCACACTGGGGACGCCAGCTGGGTGGGCGCTGGGGCAGCAAATCGGGCCTGCCTGTGCTGCTCTCATTGCTCTGTGACTGTCTCTTGGTCACGTGACCAAGTTGATGGACAGTTAACTACTTTCCATGTTAGCATTGGCTTGTCCCACGTGGCATGCCCTCTTTCGCATCTGGTGTTGTTTAAGACTTTACCAGCATGCAGACAATGCTGGACAGATTGCACATGTTTTAGAAAGCAAATAGCAGGTTATACCACTGCTGGCAACACCCACACTGCTATGGGAGCACAGGCTGTTCTGCTTCCCCTCCAGCCTCCTGCCAGTGCCCCTAGCAGCAGGAGATGGCTCAGGGATGTGGGCTCCTGCCCTCATATGGGGCACCCAGCTGGTATTCCAGGCTTTTTCTTTGACCTGTCAGATCCTGGCTGTTGTGGGCATTTGGGGAGTGAACCAGCCGTTGGAAACTGTCCTCCCTCCCCCTGTCTCCTTCTCTGTGTCCCTTTCAGTACATATAGAGAAATACTGTACAAAGAAAACAAGTTGTTAAACAGTGAAGCATGATGTGTGTGTCCAAGTTCCCTTTGTGGTGCAGGATCTTCGCTCTGTGAATAGATTTAACAGAAGCCACACAGATGATAATGTCATGGTTTAGGGAAGTGAAGACATTTGCATAAATAGATTTTTACCCCGGGAGCTAGGAAAGAGAGGAACTTCATGGTCTTTTCTTTTTTCCTAAAATCCAAGTTCAAGCTGAATCCTTGCTTTCGTTTTCTAACTTCAGATGAAATGAGATTGCTTGAGCTGTTCCTTACTACGTTTATCAAAATCCCCATAAGATGTCTTGTCACCTTTAGGGTGATTTTTTTTTTAAGATTGATTTAATTTTTATTTGGAGGGCAGATTTTACAGAGAGAAGGAGAGACAGAGAGAAGGTCTTCCATCCACTGGTTCACTCCCCAAATGGCTACAATGGCCAAAGCTAAGCTAACCTGAAGCCAGGAGCCACTTCCGGGTCTCCCACGCTGGTATGGGGACCCCAAGGGCTTGGGCCATTCTCTGATGTTTTCCCAGGCCACAAAAGTGGAGCAGCCAGGACATGAACTGGCACCGTATGGGATGTGCATAGAGGTGGAGGATTAGCCAGTTGAGTCATTGCACTGGGCCCAGAGTGACTTGCTTTGTAAGAAACCAGAAGCTAGCAAGCACTCGGAAAGATGTGAAGCCAGCCTCGTGATGGGGTAGCTATGCAGAGAGATCAAGGGTCAGCTTGTGCTTGTGGCCCAGGAGATCCCCAAAGCACAGAGCCTTGAGCAGATCTGTGGACACCCGTTTGCATGGCCGCATTGCTCCCCATAGCCTGTAGCCACACACACAGCCCACGTGTCCGTGACATACGAGTACACACACACAGCATGTGTAAGTAAAATGTACATGAGGTGACTCGGGTCAGCCTCAAGCAGGGTGGGGATTCTGATGCGGGCTGCCGCGGGAAGGAGTCAGCCAGGCAATTGGGAGTGAGTGAGTCCACCACGGGGCACCCAGAAGAGCCACCGGAAGAAAGGCCGGAATGTAGCTGCCGGGGCAAGGCATGAAGGGAGTGAATTCTGTGTGTGGATGTGTTACCACAGAGACTTCTGAAGTCGGCCTGTCAACAGCTGCAGTGTGCAGTGCAAGTCGGCGACTGCCAGTCAGAGGCTTCCCCAGCCAGGAAAAGGGTGCAGGCTTGTCTTTTGGGGCAACACAGATGACCCTGAAGCACGTGATACTTAGCAAAATATGTTACCTGACCTCTGTCCCACGTGGAACACAAGGCGGCTGATGCTGGTCTGGAAGGATGCCGGTCCCTTGGAGGGGTCAGAGAGGGTAGCAGCCAGTAGGTGACCGCAGCCAGTGGGGACATTTTTCCATAGCCACACAGATAGACGATGTTGGAGGTGACAAATACACTAAAACCTCCTGCCTGTACAATGACATCACGCTTGCCTTATCCAAGCATCACATTGTACCACACATATTTGTGTAACTGATAGAAGTCAGTTGAAATGCATCAATCAAGCTAGCTACAGATCCACAAAAATAAGGCTCGCTCTCATCTTGTTGCTTAGTTTATGTATGGGAACACTTGGCTGAACGTGCCTTGCCTGGTGGCTCCTGGGGTTTGTCCCTGCCCCAGAGGCGTGCAAGGTGCAGCTTGCTCCATACCATCCCCGCACAGGCAGCACACAGCCTGTGTCTCCTCAGACTCAACTGAGTTCTCGGCTTCCAAAAGGCAGTGAGGTCAGGTCAAAATGGAGTTAAGTTCAGGACTTGCTTACGTGTTCCGGTGTGTGGAATGAGACCGTGGGGGAGTTGCTGAGTTGTGGCATTCCGTGTCCCCCCGCCCTGTTCCCATCACCCCAGGTGTACCTCGAGCGGTTGCTGACATACGCGGAGATTGACATCTGCCCGGCCAACTGGAAGCGGATAGTTCTCGGGGCGATCCTGCTCGCCTCCAAGGTTTGGGATGACCAGGCCGTGTGGAACGTGGACTACTGCCAGATCTTGAAGGACATCACTGTGGAGGACATGTGAGTGCGGGCCAAACACACACACACACACACACACACACACACACTGCCCTTCCCTCTACGGTATAGACAGGGAGTGGGTTTGATTGGGTATCTGTGGTGATTTGGGCATGCCTTGCCCACGCAGCAGAAGAGATAAGATGCCACTTTTCTCTGTTTGGCTTCACAGAGCTGCCCTTGGCTGCCTCATGGTGGTTTATAGGTTCAAGTTTGCTTACGATCAGCCCTTGTGTCCCTGGCACCCCTGTGGTCATTTATCAGGACTGCATGGCAGGTGCCATCATCAGCCAGGTGTGGGGGGGTTCCCAAGTGGCACAGGCCTTGGAGGCCCGACACTGTTGTCTGGGGTCTCCCTGGAGAGAGTGTGCAGTCAGAAAAACAAAATTCTTGCTCACACTCCAGGTGAGAACACCTACTGAGACACTGAGATGGGCATCCAGTCTGCCCAGGAGGTGGACTTGGCAATCGTGGCATGAGAAATTGCCATTTCCTGTGGCAGGGGCTGCTCCTCCGTGGGCCCTCTGAGTTGCTGCTGAATTTGCTAGCTGCGTGTCACGGTGTAAATGAGATGATACACACCCACCGACATAGCTGGGGCAGGTGTGCACAAGACTGGGGGCACATGTGGGCATGTGGGGGACCCTCCAACATGACTGGTATCCACCACCTGCTGGGGCCAGACTTAGGTGTCCGACCCTTTGCCTTACATACTGCCAGCTGTAAGAGGAAGATGAGGCGCAGGTGCCCCTGGGTCATAAAGAAGAGAACTAAGGGCAGATGGGGAGGACGGGGGACGAGGGGGCTTTACCCTGTGTCTGTATCCTTAACTCACTGGTTTAGTTCAACGATAGGCCAGCAACACTGGATGCTCATGCCAATGTAGGGCAAGGGCAGGACCCTCTAAGGTCACAGAATACCGTAAGGGCACACACAGGCATGCCCACCATTCATCAACGTGTGGCAGCCGTGCTTGGCACCTACTCTGAGATCCTGATGTCACCCCTGTGACATGTAGTATACAGAGGGCACCCAGGAGAACAGGGGTGGGTTCCAGCCCCCTGGTTGTCCACGAGGATATTTGGACTGAAATAGCTCTTTTTTAATTTATTTTTTAATGTGCCACTGTCTCCTTTAATGTAAGTGGATAGGTGAGGGGGTAAGAATCACCTACAGTCTGGAATTTTGGATACCCACGTTCTATTTTATTATGATTTTTTAATGATGTATCTTCTAATTGAAAGGTGGAGAAAGAGGAAGGAACAGGGATTTTGCATCTACTGGTTCAGTCCCCAGATCCCTGCAACTGTCAGGGGTGGGGCAGGCTGAAGCCAGGAGCCTGGAGCTCTCCTCATGCCGTTCTCCCACGGGAATGGCAGGGATGCAGGCACGTGGGCCGTCATTTGCTGCCTTCCCAGGTACAATAGCAGGGAGCCGCATTACAAGTGGAGCAGCTGGGACTCAAATCAGCGCCCGTAAGGGATGCTGGCGCCATAGGCAGAGACTTAACATACTGTGCCACTACAGTGGCCCCTTGTTGATGTTTTAAATTGCGAAGCTGAAAAGAATGATGGCAAGGAACACTGAAAGAGTAGTTGCAGTGGTAACAATGGCCACGGTTACTGAGTACTTCTGGCCCCAAGGGACAGTGTGTGTGTGTGTGTGTGTGTGTGTGTGTGTGTGTGTGTGTGTGAGAATGATTTTTCACTACTATTCTCACTTCTTTAAGGGAGTAGTACTTATTTTTTTTTTTTAAAGATTTATTTGATTTTTATTACAAAGTCAGATATACAGAGAGGAGGAGAGACAGAGAGGAAGATCTTCCGTCGATGATTCACTCCCCAAGTGAGCCTCAACGGCCAGTGCTGCGCCGATCTGAAGCCGGGAACCAGGAACCTCTTCCAGGTTTCCCACGCGGGTGCAGGGTCCCAAAGCTTTGGGCCGTCCTCGACTGCTTTCCCAGGCCACAAGCAGGGAGCTGGATGGGAAGTGGAGCTGCCAGGATTAGAACCAGTGCCCATATGGGATCCCGGGGCGTTCAAGGCGAGACCTTTAGCTGCTAGGCCATGCCGCTGGGCCCAAGGGAGTAGTACTTATTAAAATTCCCATTCTGCAGTTGGAAATGTCCTAAGGACTTAGTGAGATGACCAGGTCACTTGACTAATCATTGACAGCCAAGGTTTATTTATTTAGTGTGTCTCCTCTCAGCAGCTGAAATAAAATTGCTTCACTTTCCCAATTTAGCAAAAAACAAAAAACAAAGAAAAAGAGAAAGAAAGAAAAACCGGGCCTGGCACAGTAGCCTAGTGCTAAAGTCCTTGTTCTAATCTCGGCGGCTCCACTTCCCATCCAGCTCTCCCTGCTTGTGGCCTGGGAAAGCAGTCGAGGATGACCCAAAGCCTTGGGACCCTGCACCCGTGTGGGAGAGCCGGAAGAGGTTCCTGGCTCTGGCTTTGGATAGGCCCAGCTCCGGCTACTGGAGCCACTTGGGGAATGAGTCAGAGGACGAAAGATCTTCATCTCTGTCTTTCCTCTCTGTAAATCTGCCTTTCCTATGGAAAAAAAAAAAATCCTAAAAAAAAAAAGAAAAATGGCTGCCACTGTACTTAAGTCAAAATTACAGAGAGGGATAGTGAAAGAGACAGAAATCTGGGACAGAAATCTGGGAGACCCGGAAGAGCTCCTGGCTCCTAGCTTCGTGTCGGCTCAGCTCTGGCTGCTGTGGCCGCTTGGGGAATGAACCATCGGACGGAAGATCTTCCTCTCTCTTCTCTCTGTATATCTGACTTTCCAATGAAAATAAATAAATCTTAAAAAAAAACAAAACCAGAAAACCAAAAAAACAGCAACTGTTTTTTTTTTTTTAAACTAGGTCCTTCGCCATGTAAAGTGGTTAGAATGTGGCACAAAGTCATTCAGTTGCAATTAAGCTTAATGTCCATGAGTGTCTGAAAAAACATTTCCCCTTTGAAGAGTTAGTGCCTTAAACACTTAAACATTAAGTTAAATTTTTTTTTAGTAACTGTTTAGTGCACGGTTTTATCTGAGTATATTTTGTACAACTCTGTAAATGTGTGATTCCTTAGAGCCACATTAGCTTTCTGGTAATGTGTGCCGCCCTGTGAAACAGCCCCAGAGGGCTCCCTGCTGCCGGGCTTAAGGAGAAACAGCCCCAGAGGGCTCCCTGCTGCCGGGCTTAAGGAGAAACAGCCCCAGAGGGCTCCCTGCTGCCGGGCTTATGGAGAAACAGCCCCAGAGGGCTCCCTGCTGCCGGGCTTAAGGAGAAACAGCCCCAGAGGGCTCCCTGCTGCCGGGCTTAAGGAGAAACAGCCTTTGTTTTCTTAGTTTTCACCTTTGTTGGAAAACATCCTGAGTTCCTAAACTCCCAACACCCCCAAAACCTCCACCAGGAGCATTCATTTGTTCCAGGGAACTAAAACCCTGGCTGAGAAAGTTGAGAAATTGCCTTCTTTGTTCAGGAATGGGCCACTGCTCCGGGGTGGGGGCAGTGGGGGTGTATTTCACAGGGTGTCCTCCCTCCCTCCAGTGAAAGGGATTGAACCCTGTTAGGGGCTGAAAAGCCGGTGCATGCGGGCAGAACTGTATGGGAACCACAGTGAGTTAGACATACAGGCTCGCAGGCCCCAGCGGCATCACCGAGGCCCTGGTGAGGTCCTGGGGGTCCGTGTTTCCTGGCTTCCAGCTGCCTGCTTGGCTGCCAGCAGGTGGCCAGGGACACCGGTGACTTGGCAGGAGCCGTGGGCCCCGAGGTACGGGGCAGCTGGAAGTGGCTGCTAAGGCTGAAGAAGGCCAGACTGCACCTTGCAGCAGGGGCTGGAACAGGAATGCGCTGCCACGTGGTTGCCACCTGGGTGGCAGAGGCCAGGGTCCGCATCCAGCAGGCCCTCCCACAGCTGGCTTGACCAGCTGTACTTGTGGCTTCCACAAGCTGTCACCGTGGATGGAGAGGTGACAGGATGTGAAGTGTAACTAACACAGGAAGTAGGTGCGAGGCCAGAAGGAGGCAGGACTTAGACTCCCTGCTGGCCTCCCCTTGAGTTCTGTGGGTCTCTGGCAGCCTTAGCAGCATCACCTCCCACCCCACACCCCCTGGAGCTTGCTGGCAGTGCAGGTTCTCAGGGGGGCCCTGAGTCAGAGCCTGAAGGGGGGCTGGGGCAGGGGGTGGGGTAGAACATTAGCAATCACTCCTAACAAGCCATCCAGGTGACCTATGCCTGCCCATATCTGGGGTCAGGGAGTCCCCAGGACATGGTGGCCCCTGGGGGTCCAGCTTCTCTGGAGGCTCTCCTGGACTGTGCTGGGCAGCTCTGACCACTTCTACCTCATCCCCCCCCCGCCCCGACCCCTGCCAGGCTTCAGAGTCACTGCTTACGGGGCAAGGGAGTGGGGGAGTCCCAGTCACTTTTCACATCAGCCTGATGGTTTGCACAGCAGCTCTGGCCTCCAGCCAGGCCACGCATTCTGTCACTTTTCCCTACACATCCCCCCCAACCCCATGGGTGCTGTGGGCCCCTGGGGTGCCAGCAGCTTACCTGGGTGCAACGGCTGAGCCCATGCTGTCTGCAGGAATGAGCTGGAGCGACAGTTCCTGGAACTGCTGCAGTTCAACATCAACGTACCCTCCAGCGTCTACGCCAAGTATTATTTTGATCTCCGGTCCCTGGCAGAGGCCAACAACCTGAGTTTCCCCCTGGAGCCACTGAGCCGAGACAGAGCCCACAAGCTGGAGGTGAGCATGCCTGTGGCGGCTGTGGAGGGCTGTGTGTGAGTGCCCTGGTGGCTCCCCGTGGTGTGCGGTGTGCACCCCCCGGCTCGTGGGGCCGAGTTCACTTCGCGATCATTTGGACAGCTCCATCCTTCCAAGTGTTGGTGTTGACGAATGTGCATCCTGTTTTGAAATCAGAGGTTTTTAAACCCTTGTTCTCATAGATGGGCTTTTAAAATTTTATTTCCATTTTTAATTATAAGCCCTCAAGAACATATTTCCCAGCATGCCTCCTTCCTTTGGCAGGCAGTAAGTACCAGGTGACCTAGTTGGGAGTCTGGCAAGATTGCTCCCACTCACTGCTGGTTTTCTGAACCCCTCTGCCATAGCCACTTGGGGCGGGTCAGGGTGTGGGTCAGGACCGCGCCCCCCTTCACGGTGCGGCTGGTTTGTGGAGCTGCCTTCATGTCTAGGCTTTTTGCTTATGGAAGCAATGTGGGGCAGTGGGAGGAGCTGCTGAGGCCCCTCCTCCAGGCAGTACCTCCATGCCACCCCACCAAGCCTTGAAAGCATGGGGTCATGACCCATGCAGTCACGCCCACATGAGGAGAGCCCGGGGTCTCGTGCTGTCCGCCATGTGTCCGACCTAGGGGTACAAGGACAGATGGAGGCAGCGTGGTGTCTGGCAGGGTTAACAGCTCTGAGCCAGTCTGGAATTAGGGAACGTTATAATGGGTAGTAAAAAATGTTTGTAAGTGTAAGTAATACGGCAATTCCAAGCAGATTTATCAAAACCAAGAGAAAAGGGGGAGAAAAGGACATAGCACTGGAATCAGAATAAAAATGTAGCGAAATTTTTAAAGCATTTTTCCGTAAATTTTTTTTACCAGCTTTTGAAAGAAAAACAGTCTTCATTTTTCTTTTAAAAAATTTACTTGCAAGGCAGAGTTAGTGAGGGAGAGGTGTTCCATGTACTGATTGGCTCATCATATTGCCGCAGTGGCCAGGACTGGGCCAGGCCAGAGCCAGGAGCTGCTTCCCGTTCTTCCTTGTGGGGCACAGGGGCCTGAGCACCTGGGCCTGCAGCCACTGCCTCAGCGGGTGCCCCAGCAGGGGGCTGGATGGTCGGAGGAGCAGCGGACGGGAACCAGTGGCCAGTGGGTTACAGGCGAAGCCACTGCTCTCTCCCTTGGGTCCACCTGAGGGCCTCCGGGCACAGCGGGCTCCTTTGGACAGGAGCATGTCCTGGGCAGGCCGCCCCTTGCCTTCTCCTAGGACCCACATGCTCCCACTGTGTAGAAGCTCCCCTTGGCAGTCATTACCACTGGTGATTGTCCACAGCAGCATCCTGGCTAGTCCCTGCGGTTATCGCGATGACAGGCAGGGCAGAACCAAACAGTGGACGCGGCCCACATCGCCAATTCTGTACCCGTTCACCCACAGTGGTGGCTGCCTGGCCAGGGAGTAGATGCTGGCAGAATTCACCTCGGGATGAATCAGTGCCCAAGCAGGCCATATGACAAGCAAGGGCACTTCCAAAACAATCTAGAAGGTGCTAGAGCAGCGCAATCTCACTATTCAGAGGGTGGAGGTTTTGTAAGCTGAGAAACTATAGAATTCTATTCTCAGCTTGGGGGTGTGAGTGTGGCAGGGGTGGGGAATAAACCAACAGGTCACCCTGTGCTTGAAGCCGGCGGGGAGGGGGGGTACCCTCGCTCATCCCTCACGTGCACCGGGCCACGCTGAGCCGCCCCTGTCGCCCGCAGGCCATCTCTCGCCTGTGCGAGGACAAGTACAAGGACCTGAGGAGAAGCGCGCGGAAGCGGTCAGCCAGTGCCGACAACCTGACGCTGCCCAGGTGGTCCCCGGCCATCATCTCCTAACCGCCCAGGCCCCGCCGCAGGCCCGCCGGCCCTCCAGCCCGTCTGAGGAAAACAGACAAACTTGGGGTGGTTTTGGATTTCAGGGTTTTTTTGTTTTCTTTTTATTCCCCTCTTTACTTCCCCCGCCCCATTTTCCCTTTCCCTTTCTTTTATTATTATTATTTTTTTTTAACTCAGCTCCGTCCGCCGCCTCCCACCGCCCTCGGGGATAGGTGGGGCGACCATTCCGGGTCACGCCTTCCCGGCCAACCTGGGCGCAGCTCCCTTCCCGGAGCGCACACATTGCTCTAGAGGGATGGAAGCCACGGAGAGCAGGGAAGCGCGGCCGGCGGGGTAGTGCTGAGGAGGAAGATGGAAAAGGCAGCAAGTAGATCAACAGGTTGGATGCACATTAAACGCAGGAGTGCCGCCCTGGGCGCGCGTGGGGATCCATGTGTTCCGTGGAACTCCTTGCGTCTTTCCCCACTGCTGCTGCTCTGTGGGCGCTGTTTTGGGGGGACTGGCACCGCGGTTTGTTGGTTTTTTTTTTTTTTCCTTTTCGGTCCCACGGAGCAGAGAAATAAGCGTTTGTACCCACCATGGCACAGAGCTCCAAATAAACCGTGCTGGTTGTTTTCTCTCTGCACTGTTCTGCAAGCTGACTCCTGAGCTTTCTTCCTCTCCAGGGGGACATGCTTGTTTGGTCTCTGTCACCCCCCCCGTCCCCCTACCACCTTGGCACCTTGGTTGTCGGTAGGGTTCTGTCTCCCCCAATGGCAACGTGAGCACAGCCGCCCCATCCCAAGAAAATTCTGACTCGTATGGGTGCTTGTGCCTTCGAGTTTCTTTGGACTTTTTCCCTCTCACCCACCTTCCCTCTGACCTGAAGTTGCAGTTTGGAAAGCTCTTAGAGTGTGTGCACACTGGCCGGAAGTGGCCAATGTTGCTTCTCCACTCCCACCCTCACCCTCACCCTCACCCATCCTCTTCCACGTCCATTGTCTGAAGCAATATTCTTCTGAATTTTTGTATGTTCACTTTAAATCAAAGTCAGTCTATTTGTATAAAGTTCTTTTAAAAAATTTTTTTAAATTTCAAAAAAAAAAAAGGCTAGGTGGGTATTCCAGTGGGGAATATGGCTGAGGGGGACATGTCGTTATTAACATTTCCTGAGGCATTTTTCAGGGAGTGGTTGAATAAATAGAAACAAAACTCCACTTGCATTTTCATTGTGGGCACTTAGAGAAGTTACAGCAAACCCAAGACTTGGGAAAGCTCTCACCTCGTGGGTGACAACCAGACTGTCTCCTTGTCCCAGCAGCCCCAGACGAGAAGCCTCTGTCCAGAGAAGCGCACGTTTGCTGAGCTCTCCGCCTAAAATCACATGTCTGGTCCCTAAATGTGCCCACTCCCAGCAGCCGCCAGTGTGGAGGACGGAAGGGACCCAGGAGGCCAGAGGCAGCACCCCCAACGCCCCCCTTCCCACTATGCTGGTCAGGCCCCCGTGGAGTCGGTGCCTGGCGTGAACGTCCCATCAGGTTCTCCCGCCCCACTCTGAGACGGGAACAAGCAGGGCACGGAAGCGTGCATGTGGCGTTGATGCCAAGCTCAGCATGGGCACCGGACCAGCTCCTCAAGTCAGAGGTGAACTTTCCAACCTTCCCTGGAGATTGGACATCCCCACTGTCCATCCGCCCCATTTAGAGTGCTGACAGAGGGACATATTTTCTTAGCCGAATCTGAATACCTCTTACGTCAATTAGTTCCCCTCACGTAAAGTATCTTGTTTTACCATCCCATCCAGGAAAAGAGGACCTGCTGCCTTTCAAGCGGAAATCCTATTTTTTAATCCCTTCTGTTTGAATGGGAGATTTGCAGTTGAAATCCTGTAAATATCTATGCATCTGCTATTATTTTGTGGAGTTTACTAAAGCTACTTCAGAGCATTGTACAGTCTATTTATTGTATGTACATACAGTCTGACAACCTAAACATTTCAAGTGGATTCCGCAAACACCTGGCTCGGTCTGTTCAGACCTAGTGCTTGTTGTTTTAGCTTTGTTTGCTGTTCTCTACCTCTGTATAGGAAAACTTTTCATACTTGTTCATTAGGGTGGATTTGTATTAATTGATTTTTTTTTCTTTTTTCGCACTAAGGATCTTTAAGACTGCTGCAAGTATAGATTTTAGTTTCACTTCTGATTGAACCACTCAACACACAGCTAGTTTAGGTTCTTTTTTTTTTTTTTCTTTCTAATTCCAAACATAGTGGTGAAGGCTTAGCACTCCGTTTCTCTTTGTTCTGAATTTGCCAAACCAACAACAAAAGAGAAGGCCGGCCCGGGGCAGCGGGTGCTGCATTTATGACTGCAGCTGGCAAGGGGCCACCGCGCCCTACGCTGGCAGCACGTTTGCTGTGCGGGAGGACACGGTTGCAGCGGACTTGCTCCGAGGACCAAGACAGCCACACGACTTGCTGACTGTAATGTTGGATTTGACTTCGGCAACAGATAAAGTCCTTGGAATGACAATGAACGTGTATCCCAATGAGTTTTATGTTGTTCTTTTGTTTTGTTTTTTTCTAACTGGGCTAAGGAAAGGGAAATGAGGGCGGGATGCCAAATGGAGGGGGGCAAGCTGAGGCCTGCCATGCGGTGTGTTCTCGTGCCTTCTTTGCCCTGCGGAGGCCACGGTGGGAAGCCTCCCGGGCCATCGTCTGCTCTGGCTGCCCTGCCGTTTCTTCCTCTGGGCTTTGGGGAGTGAGGAGGGTGTGTTCCAGTTTGGGGAGGATCTTGGTCCTCAGCCAAGTAGCGAAGCGAAATTAGGGGACTGAGCGGTTTTGACTGTTTCTGCTGCTTTTGGTAACCTCTCACCTGGGGCCAAATTTTACAGCTTTTGACTTTTTAATGAGATACAATTCTTTGGTTCATTGTAGGTGTTTCTTAAGTGTTGAATAAAAACACAGAGCGAACAGTGCCTGCCTTCCTGTTGCGTGTTGTTTGTTTTGATACTGAGATATTTGACCAGGTGAACCTGTAGCTCTTCAGTGGTTCACGCGATACAGATCTTAAAAAAAAAAACTGTCCTTATTTGTTGAAAAGGCAAAGTTAGAAATACCTTCCATCCACTAATTCACTCCCCAAAAGGCTACAATAGCTGGGGCTGGATCAAGCAGACACCAAAAGCCAGGAACTCCATTTGGGTCTCCCACGTGAGTAATAGGGACAGAAGCCCTGAGCCATCCTTTGCTACCTCTCCAGGCTCATAGGCAGGGGGCTGGATCGGAAGTAGAGGTGCCAACACCGAGCTGGCATGTGCATGGGATGCCAGTGTCACAGGTGGCTTTCTTTACTGCTGCCCTGGGGTCCCGGCCCTAAAGTATAGGCCTGCATAGGGTGCATCCTGCAGTTGGGGATCATCTTGTGAGAAGCCAGCCGGGCAAGAAGGGGGGTGGCAAAGCCCCCCCAGGCACTCAGGGAGGGGGTCCTAACGGCAACTTTCCAGACAGTAACAAGTATTGGCTGAATTAGGAACCCAGCCAGAGTGCTTGAAAAAAAGGGAAAAAGAGTTTATTTCTTTAAAGGCATAGTGAGACAGATGGGCGTCTTCTGTCTGCTGGTTCACTCCTTGAATGGCTGGGATTGCCAAGACTGAGCCGGGAGCAGCTTCATCTAGGTCTCATGTGGGTGCAGGGGGCCTGAGCACTAGGTCTATGTTCCACTGCTTTCCAAGACACATCGGCGGGAGCTGGAGCAGAAGTGCCTGAACCATTGGGACTGGAGCTGTGAGCAGCAGCTTAAGTACTGTGCTACAACGCTGGCCTCACGGAGCTCTCAGACCTGGCAGAGTGCGCCATGGGTGTCGCGCTGACCATACAAAGAGCAGAACTGGAGGTATCACAGTGGCCAACGCGGGCCAACTCCACGAGCTTTCCCCGGCCCTTGTTACATTATCAACAAGACAGAGTGCTGTTGGGGTGTGAGCGGTGCTTGGTGTCGCTAGCTGTGTAGATGAGCAGAACCATCGCGAAAGACAAGTCTGCATAAAAACACAAACAGGCAGTAGCTGGTGCAGATTCGGGGCGTCCGTCCAGAGAAATGGGGGCAACTGAGACACCCACAGTCACAGGCTCTGTGCAGTATGTTCAAGCCAACCAAGGGGCTGGGGTAGCCTGGCCCGTGTCAGGACCCTGGTGAAAGAACTATACCGACCTGCACACACGTGCGTGTACACACATATAACAGACAACATTGGTGGACTACTGGTCCATGTTGAAAAGGCCTTCATGGTCAGTGTGGACATGCACATGGCTGAACCTGGAGCACGTGTCAGGTGAAGTGGGACGGACTCAGAGATGGATAGGCCATCCCCATTATCCCTGGGAGATTCCAGAACCTCTTCTGGGACACTGGAATTCCTAAGACTGCACATATCCCTTCTGTAAGGCATGCATTCCTGTGTGTGGGTGTTTCCGGAAGTTCACGGAGAACTGAAAATAAAACTACGTGTTTATTTCTGGTGCGGATTTTATTTTTAGAATACGTTACATACTTGCATTGTTAAAACAAACCTGTCACAGGGGCCGCCATTGTGGTACCACAGATTAAACAACTGGCTATGACAAAAGCATCCTACGTGAGTGCCAGTTCAAGTCCTTACTGCTCCACTTCTGATCCGGCTTCCTGCTAATGTGCCTGGCAAAGCAGAGGAACGTGACCTGAGTGCTTGGGTCCCTACACCGACGTGGGAGACCCAGATGAGCTTCTGAGGCTCCTGGTTTCTGCCTGGCCCAACCATGGCTGATGCAGCCATTTGAGAAGTAAATAAACCAGCAGATCGAAGCTCTCTGCCTTTCCTTAACTCTTTCAACAATTAAAACGTGTGTAGACAGAGAATGTTTGAATCCCTTGTGGAAATGGTGCCCCCCTTCCTTGGGCTCACTTTGAGTGGCAGGAGTGCTGGGCACACAACGGCCCGTGGTGTCTGGGGAGCCAGCTGGGGGTTGGAGCCATGCTGGCCTCTGCACACCAGGCTGGCCAAGCTTGTCAGGCTGTGTAAATGCGTTGGGACCTCACGCCATGCCTGCTCCTGCTCTGCCCTGCTCTGCAGAGCCACAGGCAGTGTGGGCCAACAACTGGTGCTTCTGGAGCTACCGGTGCACGCGTGGCCTTAGCCATGGCATTGCCCACTCGCTCGCCATACAAGGAGCGCTTTCAGCTGAAGCGAACTGTAGATGTCTTGAGTTGAGAGATGCTAGTTCACCACCAACAGGCTTCTCACGTAGCCGCCATCCTGCTGCTAGAGCTGATGCCCCCATGCTGTGTGCCAGTCCCAGCCAAGGGCTGGGCTAGGCTGCAGGTGGGTCAGTTCCACTGCTGTCACCGTCTCCCCTGCTTCCTGCCCCCAGAACAAAGCAACAGCTGCTGTGTGGCTAAGCTTTTCACCTGGAGCCTTGGCGAATGATATCCCTAACAGTACGAAATGGCGGTGGCCACCATGCTGTGATATTTCTATGGCTGCCAAGTGTAGAAGCCCAGGCAGCTGGTGTAACTGGGACCCACTCACCACCTCTCAGGCCAATCCAGGCGTTGCTATTTCAGGCCTACTGCTCAGCTCCGAAGGAGTCTCCCCTTCCCCGCAGTTCAGCTGCAGAATCTTCCAGAACTGGGGAATTGGGGGGGGGCTTTCACACAGGGATGTTGCCTGTCCCCTCCTCTGTGGCTGCTGTTTTTCTGTGCTGCCAACTTCTCGTTTTTGACCTCCAGATGCTTTTTCCAGCTCACAGTTCTGGCCATCCCCTGCTTCTCCCAGAGGTCTCGGTGTATACAGACCTTCCACCCTGCAGCTGAAAGTCAGCCCTTGCTGGCCCTCCTCGGCCACTGCTTCTGAAGTAGCGACCATCTCCATCTCCCCATCGCCCACTGTGAGCCTCATTTTTGAGAAATCACAGTCGAGGGGGTGGTGATGCTGTGATGGTGCTGTATCATTACAGATAAAGCTACCACCTGCAGCACCGGCATCCCATCTGGGCGCTGGTTCAAGTCCTGGCTGCTCCACTTCTGATCCAGCGCCCTGCTAATGTGCCTGGGAGAGCAGTGCAAAATGGCCCAAAGTTCTTGCCTCCCTGCCACCCACGAGGAAGGTCCAGATTGAGTTCCAGATCTCTTACTTTAGTCTGGTTCTGGACTGGCCATTGTGGCTATATGGGAAGTGAACCAGCAAGTGGAAGGTGTGTATGTGTGTCTCTAACTCTGAATTTGAAATAATTTAAAAACAAATTTACAAAATGTGGCAGACTGTTGGTCTTAAGATTTTATTTTTATTTGAAAAAAGGTGGATTTTACAGAAAAGGAGAAATAAGGAAGGTCTTCCTGTCTGCTGATTCACTGCTCAAGTGGGCACAACGGTCAGAGCTGAGCTGATCCAAAGCCAGGAGCCAGGAGCCTCCTCCAGGTCTGCTATGTGGGTGCAGGGACTCAAGCACTTGGGTCATCCTCCATTGCTTTTCAGATGCATTAACAGGGAACTGGATTGAAAGTAGAGCAGCCAGAAATCGAACCAGCTTCCATCGAACCAGCTTCCATAAGGGATGCTGTTTTACTCACTACGCCATAAGGTTGGCCCCATGAGGTGTTTTTGAACAGAAACACACGTAAAGCAAAGGCATGTTTGATGCATGGGAATGCTGTGACTGGAGGGCTCATAGGAGCCCGATGCTATATTTGCTAAGCAGCCCTGAAGTCCATGAATTCGGCATTTGAGGCCACTTTCCTTTGCCCTGGTTATCATTCATGGAGAGCCTCTTCTGGGCCAACTCTTGGGCTGGGACCTCTGTGTCCCTCCCACTTGGTGTCTTGCCTGGCCTGGATTCATTTCTCTGTGCCCCCAGATCCTCTGTCAGCTCCGCCAATGGAAACCTCCCAGACCCATCTCCAGTAACAGTTGTGACAGCTAATGACGGCTAATTTTAGCCTGATAGAACTAAGGAATGTCTAGAAACCCTTGGAGGCTGTTCACTCTGGGTGTGTCTGTGAGATGAGTCCTGGTTGGGGAAGGCCCCCCTGGGTGTGGGTGCCCCATCAGCTGACCAGAGACTCCCGAGAGACCAAACACAGAAGATGGGACACGCTGCACTGCTACCTTGCACAGCTGCCACAACCGTGGCCCCTTCCTGGTACTCAGATGAGAGGAATCCATAGCTCTAAGGCCTAGGCTTGGCCCCTGACTCTGCCCCTCTATTCCCTGACCAGAACACCTGCCTACAATCAGCTTCACCTGAGCCAGTACCTGTCCTGTTTCTCTCTGCAGGTGCCTGGTTGATGCAAAAGCATAGCCAATAGGCACACATGTACCCCAGTCTCCACCTTGCCTCTGGTACCCATGGAGATTGAGGGTTTCCAGGGAATGTTGGAGAAAGAGAGGTGGATGGCAGTGGGGGCTGGGTGGACTTGGAGAGAGAGCAGCACAAAGCACGGATACCAGTGGCTTCTCCTCCTGGCACTCCATCCTCCATCCCAAGACTCCTTTGAGGAAGCAGGCAGAGAAGGCAGGAACAGATGAGAGCGGATGAGCCAAGATGGGGGAGGAAGGGCAGCCTCTCTGGAAAATGAAATCATCTCACATGTCCCGTCCTGGTGTCGGGGTCCCAGCCTCAGGGTGAGGCTGGTCCTCCCTGGATGCTCAGGTGGACTTGGATGGGGCCATGGCTACTGTCAGCAGGACCCAACTCAATGCACACAGAATCCCTAGCCCTGGCGAAAACCCAGTCTCCCTTGTGAGTTGAGCACCTGTCTGTCTGCTGTGTGCCTGCCGCGCTCGTCCTTGTCACCAGTGCTGCATGGGACAGTCATCCCGTAAAAAAGACACCGAGCAGCCAATGGATTTGCACCTGCCTCTGTGTTAGCATCAGGCTCTGGACAGTCCCTACTGGGAAGCTACAGTGCTGACATCTCATGGGCTCAGGTGCGCAGCTCTCCAGAGGAGATGAGCCCCAACCAGGGCTGTGCCGATGTTCCTGGGATACCACAAGGTCTGCTGGCTCGGAGCCTTTGCCTTCTTGGGCTAAAAGGAGCTGCTTCTGCTATATCCAGGAGTGTCCGGCTGTCCTGCTGGAGACAGGCCTGGAATAGCTCAGGGGTAAGAATAGCCTGAGTGCAGAGCCAGCACCTGCTGCTTGGGGCTTGGCAGTTGTCGGCTGCTTTGCTCCCTGGGGCTTCAGCTCCCGCGCTCCCTGTCCCATCTCCCTCGGATTCTCAGGAAAACATCTTTCTGTGAAGACAACAGCTCTCAGCATCTCTAGAAGCTCCAGGACTAACTGGAAATGGGAGGTGTGGACTTGCTGGGATTCCTCCTGGTCACTTTGGACTGCAACGTGACCATGCTGGGTGAGTGTCTGCAGACCCCACCCCTTTACCCAGCGGCTCAGCCTTCCTGGCCACGCCCAGATCCAGTCCTTTTGGGCTGGGGAGAGCTGAGGAGAGCTGGGGCTCTGGGGTTCCCCTTGGTTCCCCGGGACCTTCCCAGCATCCAGGGACCCCATCCTGGGCTCAGACCTAGTCTCAGTGTCTCATGACGACACTGGGTGTGGAGTCTGGAGACTGATGTCCCGGAAGGGGCCATTTGGTATGACCGCCTTGGGCTGCTTTGCCAGGACAAGACCAGAGCAGTCAAGGTTTCCTGAAAAAGCCACAGCTGCTCCTCTCTGCTTCCTTCTCATTCATCTGTTTCAGGTTGAAGTCTCGTCGAATGTTGAATGTGTAGAAAGCAGTCATCTCTCTGCTGGTATACTTGAAAGCAGATTCCAAGTTTAGTTTCTGTTTGTTTGTTTGTTTTGTTTGTTTTGTTCTTGATGGTGACAGTCACCAAGACCTCCCAAGTTGGAGTCAAATTTTCCAGGAGTTCGGAGTGTCATAGAAACAGGAATTGAGACAAGAACAGGTTGGAGTGTGCTTTGAAAGGCTTGTGGGGAAGAGGAGGGTCAGCGGGAAGGGAACGAAGTTTGCTTGGGACAAAACTGTTTCTGAAATCCATCCATAGTATTTATTACAAGCATTTTCTCTGAACTTTTAAACCCCACACAGATAAGGACTTCAGAACGTTTTGTGTCAAAATAGGCTTCCCCATCTTCCCATAACTGTTCTGCAGTGCCTCCTTCATGCCTGCCACATGGTTGATTCTGAGCTTACTCATTCTTGTGTTCAAAGCTCAGATGGCTTCAACCCTGGTTGTGGTTAGTTTTTGAGTTTTCTTTTTCTGATATCAGGTGGCATTTTTTCCCTGTCTCACCACTGAGCGATGTATTCATAAGTTACGTTGACACTAATTGTTAAAGATTGATTTGTTTATTTGAAAGGCTGAGTTACAGAAAGAGACGGAGGAAGTGAATGAGAGAGGGGTATCTTGCACCTGCTGGTTCACTCCCTAGATGACTGCAGTGGCCGGGTCTGGACCAGGCTGAAATCAGGAGCCAGGAGCTTCTTGTGGGTCTGCTACGTGAGTGGCAGGGGTGGACTTGGGCCATCCTCTGCTGCCTCTCCTAGGTCGTTAGCAGGGGGCCGGATCGGAAGTGGAGCAGTTGGGACTTGAACTGGCCCTCGAATGGGATGCTGGTGCCGCAGATGCAAGTTTCAGCCTCTACAGCACCACCCCCTATTTTGGTGGTGTTTTAAGTTTATTCCCCGGAGTTGACCCACAGCACAGAACAGGGCCATGGTGTCGCTTTGGTTCTCTCATGACGAGTTGAAGAGAGGCAGTTGTCACTCAGAGTGGTGGAAGACAGGGAGCCTGACACAGAAGTCTGGGGAGACAAAGCTCTTCCTGAAGTTCCGTGTCAAGGACTGCGAGAGTCCTGTCAGTCATGAGCCCTGTGGGGACTGAGCTCCCCGGGGCCACTGTCACATGAAGACGTCCTTAATGCAGCAGGTACTGCTCGCTAAGCATGGACACAAGGACACCCTGACAGGCTTCCAAACAGGAAGGATGCCATGACATCGCGGTCAGTAACACATGCAGACTTACTTTTTGGACCTTTTTGGGCCCAGACGTACCAGTGGAATGACGTCACAGAGTCAGCTGTGAGCACTGCTGTGCTCTGCGTCTGCTCATCTTGACGTATCCTGCAAAACACGCAGGTGCGGCCCAGCGTCGGGCTCAGCTGGACACAGGCGAGCTGGCCCGCCGGTGACATCGCTGTCACGGATGCACAAACACTGCCAAAAGCTCCTGGGGAAAGAAAAAATTGAATTGCATCCTCTAGGAGGGATCCTCAAAAATTGGATGGAAAGCCTGCGTTATGAATTTCAATCTGTTTTTCTTTTTGCCTCACTTATCATTTGATGCCAACTACTTGAGACCCTGAGCCCTCGTGGGAGAACCAGAGGACGCTCTTGGCTTCGCCCCGACTCATTCCTGGCCACTGTGGCAATTTGGGGCATGAATGTGTGGATGGAAACTCTCTCTGTGTGACTCTCCTTGTTTGTAACTCTCTGCTTTTCAGATAAACTGGATCTGTTTTTAAAGGTTTATTTGAGAGGAAGAGAATTCTCAGCCACCCTCCAACAGCCAGAGCTGAGCTAAAACCAGGTGCCCGGAACTCCATCTGGGTCGCCCATATGCGTGGCAGGGGCCCAAGCACTGAACCACCTGCTGTCTCCCGGGGTGCCGGTCAGCGGGGAGCTGGACTTAGGAGAGGAGCCTAGAGCAAGCGCCTGAATGCTTGAGACAGAAGGCTGCACCGCCAGCCCCCATCCGACCCCAGGAACTTGCTGCTCTACCCCATCCCTGCCCTCCGCTGATTTCTCGGGTGTCCAGCCTCAGGTGGGGAGGGAGAAGTTGGGCCCTTCTGCGGAGGTGACCAGCCCCCCCTCCTCTCCTAGGGAAGATCTGGCTCCTCCTCACGGTGCTGCTGCGCCTGGCGCTGCTCGTCCTGGGCGCGCTGCCGGTCTACCAAGATGAGCAGGAGCGATTCACCTGCAACACACTGCAACCGGGCTGCGTCAGCGTCTGCTACGATGCTTTCTCGCCCGTGTCCCCCGTGCGCTTCTGGGTGCTGCACAGCGTGTCCGTGATCCTGCCCTACGCGGTCTTCAGCGCCCACGTATTGCACGCAGGGGCCCGGCTGGCGGCCCGCCGGCTGGCTGGGGAGTGCCGTCTGCTGCGCGTACCTGACTTCTCCGGGGGCTACGTCCTGCACCTGTGTCTCCGGACCTTGTTGGAAGCAGCTTTGGGGGCCTCCCACTACCTCCTCTTTGGGTTCCTGGGCCCGGCCAGGTTTTCCTGCAGCCACGCCCCCTGCCCCGGCGTGGTGGACTGCTACGTGTCCCGCCCCACGGAGAAGTCCCTGGTGACCCTGATCATGTGGGCAGCCAGCGCGCTGTCCCTCCTCCTCGGGGTCCTTGACTTGGTCCTTAGCCTTCGGGCCAGGGCCAGGAGGAAGACCAGGCTGGTGGCCAAGAGCTCCTCCATCAGAGAACAGCACGCTGGAGGCCCAGAGGATGAGGAAGGAGGGCAGTGGGCAGACGGGGTGTCCACGTGTCCCGGCCCCTGGTCCCAAGGCGAGGATGCCGCCAGCCCTGGTGGTACATCCCACGAATCCAGGTGTCGGGAGCTTCCAGATGAAGATGCCAGTGAGGGGATGTCCTTAGCCAGTGATCACCTGGCCAGGGGGAGCAGGGAGCCAGGGGGCAGGCCACTCAGGGAGGCCTTTCGGCATCCCAGCAGCTCAGGCTCCACTGGGGTAGAGGAGCGATCTTCCCTGGACCCTCGCGTCAAGCTGGCTGCACACCACTCCTGCAGTCAGCTGCAGGCCCCTGCTAGGCCAGCCAGCTCGGGCAGCGCCCCTCACTTGAGAGCAAAGAGGTCTGAGTGGGTGTGAAGGGAGCCGCCCTAGCAGGTGCACAGTGGCTGGTCATTTGGCCACATTCTGGGAGGGCAGCATTGGCATGAAGTCAGTAGGACTGGGCCAGGCTGGCTTTGGGGGGGACGCTGGCCGACCGGGCAGATTTATTTAGAAGGCACCGTTCATGGACTCAGTGCATCGGGACATTCACACACAACAACGGAAGCGTGAAGGGGACTGGGTGGGGTTTGCTGCAGTGTGGCTGTTGTCCTCACTGTCCTGTGGCCTGTATTTCCCAGGTGTGGGTGGGGGGAGTGGTGGGTGTGGGTGGGGGAATGGTAGGGGCTGGGGGGGAGATGGGAAGTGATTTTGAGATGTTTTGCTTGTTTTTCTGCGCACATTGGAGGCCTCTGTGATGCCCCTGTGACATGAGTAACTTCTCCGAGGCTCCTAATAAAATGGACGCCAATGGCATCGTGAGACCGCGCCTCCAAAGTCGTGTGTGCTAGGAGGAGTGACCAGGATGCCTGGTTGGGGGGCGTTGCTTGTTGCTGCAGTGTGTGTGTACCCCCAGGTGAGAAGCGCCCCGACTCACACTCCCAGCCTCTCACCTCCTGTGTAAAGGTTGGCAGGCTGCAGGCCAGGGAGCCTGTAGCAGGTCTTGGCTTTGCTCTCTGCAGCAATCTCTGGGGGAGTGTCTGAACTCCTCAGGGGAAAGTGCTGCACTTGCGTTTTCCTGGAGAGGTGAAGGGGTTCACTTAATTTCACTCCAGGGAGGGCGGCAGAGGCTCCCTGGATCCCTCTCCTGGCTTCATCTAGGACTCTCTGTTCCGGGGTTTCTCTAACAATTTGGATTCTGTGGGTGTTGGTGGTGATGCTGGTGTTCCACATAGATGCTGGTTTGACCTCCGGGTGCTCCACATCCACTCCAACTCTCTGCCAATGCACCCAGCAAAGCAACAGAAGATGGCCCAAGTGCTTGGGCGTCTGCCGCCCACACGGGAGACCCAGCGGAAGCTCCTGGCTGCTGGCTTTGTCTTGCCCTGTCCCAGCTGTTAGAAGATTCTCTCTGTAAACTCTTCCTTTCAAATTATTTTTTCTTTTAAAAAGAAACTTATGGATGTGCTATAGTCAGCAGAACCTCCAGGGTTCCTTGTGAAAGTGTTTAGGTCTTTGGTAAAGAACTTGCTACTTCTTTTACAGTATTTTAGAGGAAGAGCATGAAAAAAGAAAAACTTTTGCTCAAAACAAAAAACAACAAAAAACCTACTGCTCTTCAAGAGCTTTCTGGATACTTTTGGCATTGGGGAAAATTGTACAAGGTTTCCCAAAAAGGTGCACAAATTCAGGGTCACACCTGGGGCGACATGAGCCAGCTGTAGGGTACAATGGTGAGGCCTCCCAGTGGGAAGCCAGTACCCCACAGTACAGTGCTGCTTCCAATCCTGGCTCTACCTGCCATTCTGGCTTCCACTAAATGCACACCCTGGGAAGGCAACAGGTGCTCGGCTCAAGTCCTTGGGTCCGTGCCACGCACATGGGAGAGCCAGATGAAGTTCCTGTCTCCTGGCTTCCGCCTGGCCGACAGACATGGTGGGGCTGGGGAGGATGACTGCTGGAAAAAAAAAAATCTCTATTGTGTCTCTACTTTTCAGAGAAAACAAAAAAATCGCGAGTGCTTGTTCCGGAAGGTCACCCCTCACTCTGGGGAAGGAGGAGGCAGAGTAGGTAGTCACGTCGTCTCCAGGTGAGGCTCTGTCAGTTTATAACACGCATTTCCCGTGCAGAGAGAGGACGCGGTGCGCTCCAGCCACCACGACTACGGCCCCTCCCAGGAGCCCTGAATCACCGGCCTTCTCACACTGTCCTTTTTGGTGACTAACAGGTCATGCGGTCCCCCCGCCCCCTCGTGCTCCTTCCTCTCCAAGGACAACAGCACAGGCGGGTGGAGGACCTTCCGACCCCCACGCCATCCCTGTCGTGGTTGTCAGCTCAGCCTGCTTTAGAGGACTAGGGTGGATTAGAGAACTTTGATTTCCGTGTCTGAGGTGCAGTCTGGGCCTTGACCTTTTTTCCGATGTGTGGGTGGAGCTGAGACCTGGACTGTTAATTGGAGCTGGTTGGGCTTGCAGAAGTCTCCAGGCTGGGGTAGGAGGTGGGGAGGCCTCCAGGCCTGTGCTGGCCTGGCCAGCTCCTCCCTAGAGCGTGCTGTCCTGGGGTCACAAGCTCCTCCCTCAGTCTGTGGCTGCAGCCCCTCCCTCTGTGGTGTGTCCCATGGGGCTGTGGAATTCCTGGAGATGTACCACTCGTGCTTGTGGGGTGCCAGACTGCAGCACTGGGTGAAAGAGAGAGAGAGAGAGAGAGCGAGCAGGACATCCGGAACAAGCCTGGAGGGCAGGTACCACTGACTCCAACCTCCAGGCCAGCACCCTTGTCATTTTGGGGGTGCTGGGTAGACAGTGGGGCTCTGCGGTGTCCTAACCTGCCAGCTGAGCTCTGGGGCGTGTGTGTGTGAACCTGTAACATCATCTGAGGACCACCTCTGTCCTGCGGTTACTGGGGTCTCAGGTCTTGTGTGGCCCCGGGACCGGCAGCCATCCTGGGATCCGGCACATCCTCACATGATTCCAGGAGGCCCTGGCGCTCCTCCACTTATCCCCCTTCCCTAAGCTTGTCATCAGACCCAGATTGTTCCATGGATCACCTAGCTGTACAGCTGGACTGCCGGACCACCCCACAGTCCGCGTGTGAGTTCCAGTGGGTGACAGCTGTGTGTGGGACATGACATGCATTCCATAAAGGAGCCAACTGCAGCAGCTGATGCAGTGGTGTAGCACAGTAAACCACTGCTTGCAATGCCAGCTTTCCCTCCGGGCAGTGGTTCGAGGCCCTGCTGCTCCACTTCCAAGCCTCCTGCTAATGCTCTTGGGAAATCAATAGAAGATGACCCAGTGCTTGGGCCCCAGCAATAACATGGGAGAACCATAAGAAGTTCCTGGCTGCAGCCTGGCCCAGCCCTGGCTACTGTGACCATCCGGGGAGTGAATCAGCAGAGGGAAGACCCTTCACTCTTTCTGCCTTGTATTTTGAACTTCCAAATAAGTAAAAATCCAGAACCCACTGGAAAGGTCTTTATTTTTCATCTTTCTCTCACTGAAGGTTTGGTGGGGCAGATCTTTGGTGAGCATTTTATTCTTTAAATAAGAGTAAACCGCTGACAGTTTCTAAGAAGATGGGCTCTTAGATTGCCACAGACCTTATTATATTTCTTAGCATAACTGTGACAATGAGGATTTTTTGAGCAGAGGTTAGTAAAAGCCATCTTTGTGTGGTAGGAGTCCTGTAACGCAGTTTGGAGGTCAGGCGGGACCCCAGATTTCTGCCCTCCTTCACAGAATTTGGAATTATGAACTGGAATTTTGGAATTTTGTAATGGTGAATGTTTGCAGGAGCCCAGGATGGGGTCAGGGTATTCAGGATTTCTGAACTAATGAATTGAAATAGGCGATGGCACTATGCTACCACAAGATGGCAGTAGAGTATCACCTATGGATAGCTCGGTCTCTCTTCTCTCTCTTCTCTCTCTCTCTCTTCTCTCTCTCTCTCTTCTCTCTCTCTCTTCTCTCTCTCTCTTCTCTCTCTCTCTCTCTCTCTCTCTCTCTCTCTTCCCCCCTCCCCGCCCCCAGAGCCTCGTCCAGGTCAGCCTTGCCGTCCTTTGCCATCTTTCCAGAAATTTCTCCTGGCAAGAATAATCTATGGACCTACCCGCCGCAAACTCTGAGACTCCTGGGACTCCTCGTCCCCAGGAGCAGGGGATGAGATGGCTGTGCCACATGCTTGGCCTTAAACCCTCTAATAAACTTTCCCTTTGAGCTTTGTGTATCTCCCTGTTCCCAGCCAAGACCCCTTGCTGAAGATTTTGATAGGTTAGGCTTCATTTACACCCACCTTCCAGCCACACTGTAATCATGTCTTCCCCCACCCCCTACAGACCCCAATATTTGACAAGATTTCCAGAAAGAGAGGCAGGTTTGTGTGTATGGCAACTCAGGCCACACCTGGGGTGCCCCCAAAGGGGGAGGGGTACTCAGTGAAGGTGCCCCCTGCTTCTTCCCTTTGTTACCCCAACATCAGCCGTAGAGTCTTGATCTCAGGGGTATCAGCAACGTTGGGAAGCAAGTTTTTAGTCCTCAGAGCTGATGTCTGGCAGACAGGATGTGTGCCAGGATTCTCCAGGGCTCCCAGGTGCGGTGATTCCTGGCAGCGGTGGCAGTCTGCAGGTGTTCTGAGTGCCCAAAGGCCACCTTGGACCAGGAGCACCTTACAAGGGTCAGTTATTAACAGTTCAGGAGGTGGCACAGTGCCACGGCTGACCGGCCCCTTGACACTGGGGCCCCTGTTCCGAGTCATGAGAAGACCAACATGCTCCCGGGGGACCTGTTCTCTCTCCCTGCACCCCATCAGCCAGGTGCAACCCGCGGCACCTTCCCTGGCCATGGGTCTGCAGGATTGGCTGTGCTATCTTCAGGCCCACGCAGGAGTTGCCACGGGGGTCCGAAGCTGGCCACAGATGGGCACCCAAGTCACCCGCTGGCGACTCTGGGATGACTACAACTGCTGGAGAAAGGGAAGGTTTTACAGTGGCCTGGGGTGATGAAGTTGGCATAGGAGCACTGGTAGTTGTTCTTATCTTACTGTAAATCTGACTCACTTGAAGACATGCTATTCCCAGCAGGCAGGACTCCGGGGGAAGACTTTCACAGTGTCAGCTTGTGAGAATTCTCCCCTTCCCTCCCCGCCCCCACGGAAGCCTTTGACCCCGAAGAGTTTCCATCCCATTATCATTATTATTTAAAGCTACTAAAGATTCCTATTAGGAGAGAGCACAAACGTCTTAGCAGGATGCCCCAGGACGAGTCTCCTCCCACTCCGCCAGTGCTGGACGCCTCCGTCCTGAGCCAGTAGCGCCCTTTCTTATCTTGATTGACAGGTTAAAAAGGGACCCGGGGGCACCCAAGCCCACCAATTACTTTTAAATTATTGCTAATCTGTTAGAAACATAACAAGCATAAGGAATAAAAATATCATTAAAAAAAAAGTCTGCCCAAGCATCTGCTACTTTCCGTTGCCTTTAGAAGGCTGGGTTTAGGGAAAAAACAAAAGCAAGAAAAAAAAAAAAAAAGAAAGAAAAACTTGCCAGGGTTGGGTCAATAGAATTTAGGCACAGAGTTTTTTTTTTTTTTTAATAAAGAAAAACTTGTAGTTTATAATAGTTCATGGGTTCAATTAGGAGGGAAAAAGAAGGGAGTTTTGTAATGCAATTGTCCAGGGAAGGAAAATGCTTTAAATTGGGGATTATGTGAAGGAACCCCCTGTGGGGCATTCAGAGTGCGCCGGCGGCGGGAGCCCCAGTTAGGCCGGCTAACAAAGCCAGGGAAAGCTGCTTAAAAGGCGGAGCGGATTGGGCAGCGGGTCCACGCGGAACTGTTACAAGTCTTCCTGTCGCCCGGCTCCCTCGCCTTTTTAAAGGGAAAAGTCCTCCGCGCCTTTAAAGGCACAGTGCAAAGGGCTCCGAAGTGGCCAATGGGTCCGCCTGGGGAGGAAAGGCAGCGGCAGGCAGGGGAACCTCAGACTACACCAGCGCTCTGGGAGAGGGAAGATCAAAGTTTCTCAAACTCAAAAGCCCGAAAGTTTCCTACAGACGAACCCTATTCATCTGGCTGCTCTTCGGGGATGATGTGCCCCACCACTGGACAGACAGGTAGAAAGCTCAACAATCGCCAGCCTTCTGCAAATTCAACTGCCTTCTGCTCAAATAAATTAGCTTAGTCTCCTCAGAGAAATAATAGCTCCCCCACCCCGCCCTTCCTCCTCCAGGAAGAGCAGCACCCTGGGGCCTCACAAGCATTCATTATTAAGATGTTCACCCGTGGGCTGAAGGCGTCCAGAGCGCCTGCCCCACGCCCTGCCGCTCTGGGGAATAGCCTAGGCGCTGTCCTGCGCTCCCCTGGACGCCACCCCATGGGGGTGGGGTCTGGAGACCCAGAGTGACCGGGTACAGGAGGGAGTCGCCAGGCCCTTGGCAGGCAAAGTGCCAGGTCCCCCCACGAAGGTGAGAGCTGTGTGGAAGCAGCAGTGAGCCCCACCTGCAGTCCTGCAGCCATCCTGAGTGTGCCAACAGCTCGGGTGCAGGACTTCCACGGTGCCCAAGGCCAGCTAGAGGTGGGCTAAGCGGGAGAACATCCCCTCAGGAGTGGGTGGGAGTAGAGAGGGGCACAAGGTGTTCAATCACTTCTCAAAAGTCATTTTATTGACAAAATAGAATACTTATATTTGTTCTTACAGGGGGTAACCTCTAAACTTTTTACAAAAAACATGTACACGTTGTATAGCTTTGGATATCTACATATGGTACACATTTGTACAATTTAACAAATAATTATATAAATACATCCTCTAATGTAACAAACCCGTATTTACTTGTAGGGTGGATAATTAAGACATTGCTTGCTCGTTTATTTAAGGCATGTGCCCGGTCAGCGGTCGCAGTCACTCCCCTCTGCTTCCAGACCCTTCCATGCTTAGGGTTTTCCGGCACGAGAACCCAGGGGTCCAGCAGAGAGGAGGTGGCGGTGGGGGCGGGGGGCTGGGTGTCCTTTGGGAGCCGTCAGTAGCTCCAGTCTCCAGGTTAGCGAAGGGCTCCAGACCCAGGGTTGGGGAACGCGGACCGCTGCGAAACCACCCTCGGGGATCCCGTTGGGAGGAGGAGCTGCTCCGACGCGGTGGAGGGAGGTGGGGCTGCGTGGGGGCGCGGCTGTAACGCCAGGTTCTCAGCGAGTCCTGGAGGTCCCAGCTAATGGATACCATTAAGAGTTCATTATCATGCTAATAGCAGTCAACAGCGGGGAAGCCGGGAGGGAGGCCCCCATCATCACTTGGGGCGCTCAAACCTGGGACAGGGGCATCTGCTTCGGGTAGGAGCCCGAACTGGCCGTGCCCGAGCGCCAGGTCAGGCCGGTGCTGACGTCGCTGTAGAGCGAGCCCCCGCCCCCTCCGCAGCCCGGGGGTCCCCCGCTCCCCGCCGCGCCGCCGCCGCCACCACCTCCTGCAGCCCCCGGTGCGCCCAGGCCCGCGCCCCCGCCGCCAGTCGCCGCCGCGCCCTTGCTGGCCCAGCAGCAGCGCGTGCAGAGCGCGCGCCACGACTCCAGCGTCTTGCCGGACCAGACCCAGACGCCCGACGTGATGCCCACGACGAGGCACATGAAGTATTTGAGCATAAAGACGGCGTAGTCGGGCCTGCGCGCCTGGTCGGGCTGCAGGTCCCGCAGGCACGGGCAGTTGTGAGTGGCTTCCCAGCGCGGTCGGTTGTGCTGCTCGTAGAAGAGGCAGGCGACCACGACGGCGGCGGGCACGGTGTAGAGCACGGTGAAGAGGCCCAGGCGGATCATGAGTTTCTCCAGCTTGTGAGTCTTGGTGGGGCCGCCCTGCTGCTTGATGACCGAGCGGATGCGGAAGAGCGACACGAAGCCGGCCAGCAGGAACATGGTGCCGATGAAGAGGTAGATGACCAGCGGCGCCAGCACGAAGCCGCGTAGGTTGTCCAGGCTCTGGTTGCCCACGTAGCAGATGCCCGCCACCGGGTCGCCGTCCACCGAGCTGAGTGCCAGCACGGCGATGGACTTGACGCTGGGCACAAGCCAGGCGGCCAGGTGGAAGTACTGCGAGTAGCCAGCGATGGCCTCGTTGCCCCACTTCATGCCAGCTGCCAGGAACCAGGTGAGCGACAGGATGACCCACCAGATGGAGCTGGCCATGCCGAAGAAGTAGACGAGCAGGAAGACGACGGTGCATAGCGCGGGGCCCGTGGTCTCGTAGCGCACGTGCTGCTCCACGGCGCCCAGCTCCTCGTACTCGCTGCGCCCGCCCGCGCCCCCCGCGCCCCCAGCCGCCGCCGCCGCTGCCGCCGCGCTCCCGGGCCCGCCCGCGGCCCCCGCGCCCGGCGCGCCGCCGCTGCACGCCACCTTCTCGTGGCCGGCCACTAGGCGCACCAGGTAACCGACGGACACGAAGAGGTAGCAGGCCGAGAGAAAGATGATGGGCCGCTCGGGGTACTTGAAACGCTCCATGTCGATGAGGAAGGTGGACACAGTGGCAAAGGTGGACACGAAGCACAGCACGGACCACAGGCCGATCCAGAAGACGGTGAAGGCGCGTTCGTCCTGGCTGAAGAATGGGTTGTGGCACGGCAGCGCGCAGTTGGCGATCTGGCCCGTCTTGACGCGGTTGTAGAGCGGGTGCCGCTCGCTGGACACGCTCACCATGGGCGCCCGGCACTGGCAGCCCGACTCGCAGGGCGCCGCGCTGCCGCCAGAGGGCCGCGCTTTGCCGCCGCGCGCGGGGGGCGCCGCGGCGTCCCCGCCGCCCCCGCCGCCCCGACCGCGGTGCGGGGGCCGGGCTCCCGGCGGACGGCCGTGGCCGCTGCCCGAGGGCTGCGGCGGCTGCTCGCCCGGAGGCGGCGGCGGCGGCGGCGGCGGGGGCGGCGCGCGGCGCGGCGGGCTGGGCGCGGCTGTGGTGAGATCGGTGCGGTTGTAGTCCATGCACAGAGTGTCCGGGGTGCCCTGCTCCGGCAGGCGGTCGCAGCGCATGCGGTCGGGCCAGGCGAAGCCGTATTGGCGCATGAGCGGCGCGCAGCCGGCCTTGGCGCGCTCGCACACGGCGCGGCAGGGCGGCAGTGGCTTCTTGTAGTCCTCCAGGCAGATGGGCGTGTACATGGAGCACAGGAAGAACTTGAGGTCGGGCGAGCACTGGATCTCCACCAGCGGCCAGAACTGGTGCACCTCCAGGCCCGCCTCGTCCTGCGTGTCGTGGTTGAACTGGTTAGGCATGTACGTGTAGTTGTAGCCGATGCCCTTGCATAGCGGCACGGTGATCTCCTGGCACGCCAGCTCCTTGGTCGAGGCGGCCGCAGCGCCGCTCGAGCGCTGCAGCAGCGCCAGCGCGGCCAGCAGCGAGGTCACTTCCAACAGGTAGCTCCACTCCATGCTGCGCGCCCTCGGGTCTCCCCCCGCCGCCAGCGGGGCCGGCGCCTCCTCCGCCTCCTCCTCTCCGCTTCGCCGCAGGCCCGCGCTCAGCTCTCGCGGAGCAGGGCGGCCCGGCCCCGGCGCATCGCCCCGACTCGTTCGCTCGCTCGCTCCCCCTAACGCGCGCCGGGCCCCTCTGCGGCTGGGACGCTGGCGGGCTCGGGGCGCAGCGGCGGCGGGTGGCGCCGCAGCAGCAAGTTTCCGCCCGGGCCGCAGTCAAGATGGCTGGGGACGAGCTGCTTGCTGAACCGGGGCCCGCTCAAGCCCGGAGGGCTCCCCTCGGGCTCCGGGTTCTCATGCTCGCCTCCAGCCGAGGTCGCGAGCGGACAGGATCCGCCTTTGCCCGAGGCCGCAGCCGCCGCTTTCTTCCTCCGTGCGTCCGCCTGGCCAGCCGTTTGCTCCTTCTCTGCCTGCGGTGCAAATCCGCGCCGCGCTCTGTAGCGGCCCAGCCGGTTCCTCCTCCGAGCCTGGTGTGCGCCCCGAGCTCTCTCCGGAAGCTCAGCGGACACCTGAGTGGCACGTCCGGCCCAGCCGCCGCCGCTTCGGCGGGAGCAGTGCCCTTCGCCCAACTTCCCGGCTGCGGCCCCCGAGCACCGCGCGCCCGCCTCATGAATATTTATACAGCCCTGGCGCAGCTCCTCCCCGAGCGCACACCAATCGCCGGCGGCCGGGGCGGGGTCGGCGCGGGGGCTGCTCCGCCTTCTGCCGGCTGGCGGGCTGGGGGGGCCCTGCGCGCTCTGCGGGCGGTCAGTGCGGGTCACCTTGGGCTTGACCGTGGAGAGCGCCGCGAGGGCCGCCAGCAGCTCCCCGGCGACCCTTTCGGCCGCGCCATTCCCGAGGCTGGCCCTGGGGCGCTTGTGCTGCGCGCGTTTCCTCGGGTTTCCAGCGGGCGGAGCCAGTGCCAATCCCCGCGCACCTTGCGGGGAATCCGCGCTGTCCCATGAGCTGGCCCCGGGAAGAGGTTCTGCCTGGATCGTCCTCGCGGTGTGAGCTTGGAGATCTGGGCGCCACGAAGCAGCAACGGGTCTTTCGAGACAAGGGTCTGCACGCCTGGACCTTCCTCCACCCCCCAACCCGCCTGTGTAGTGTGTGACTCGGAGAGGAGGGGGCTCAGCCAGTCTCCTTCCTTTCTTGGGGTAGGGTGGCAGGGAGCAGGGTTTTGCTCTTCCAGTGAGCCCACGTCCTCAAAGAAAAATAAAGCACCTGGGACGCGGTGCTTCTCCGTACAAAACATGCCAGGATTCTCCTGAAAACAAAACCAAAACTTGTACATAACACAGTGCAGCCTCGGGTTACTGTCTGGGTACTTGGAGCTCCCTGCCGTATATGCAGAGTGCTGGGGCGCTCAGCTAGCGGGGTGTCCCCCAGTCCGTGACCCCCTCACCCGGTCACCCTGGCTGTGCTCCGTGGTGGGAGGCGCGCGGGGCCACGCGTGGGGCTGCGGTTCGGCCACGCGCGCGCGCACAATCGCTTGGGAACGGTATGGGGTGGGGAGTATGAACGAGGAGCCGATGGCCCGGCAGGTTCCTTGACGCTTGTTAGGGCGTCGCAGGGGGTTGTCTTTCTCCCCGAATGGAGCGTTTCTGTTTTAATTGATGTGCTGTTTCATTTAGCGCTTGTGTGGGACTCACGCTGCGGCTGTAATTACTGTAATCTCGGGAGCTGGCACTTCAGTTGGCCGGGAGGGTGGAGTCTCCCTCATCTCCGTCTCCCTCCTTCTCTCATTCTCTCTTTTTCTCTTCCTTCCTTTCCTCCCTCTTTTCCCATCTCTCTCTCTCTCTCTCTCTCTCTCTCTCTCTCTCTCCCCTCTCTCGCTTCTGTCGCCTTCTGCTTTACGCTAGCCAAACCAGAATCCCGCACTCAGGATTCGTGGAGTGTGCAGAGTTGCGTGCCTCTCCTGGAGGCCCCTTGTGCGCGCCGCGCGGTTAGGTCAGGGACAGGTGAGGCCCCATGAGGGTCGCGAGGACGGAGCCGGGCACCTGCGCGCTGCCCTGCGGGGACCTGGACAAGCTCAGACCCAGCGAGTGAGCGCCCTTCCAAAAGCAACACACTCCGCTGCTTTTGCGCAGCAGGGAAATGTCAAATGGTGAGGCTTAGAATCGCCCTCTATAAATTTACCAGAATCAAACAGAAAAACAACCTGACATTTGAAAATTGAGGCTGAAAAGAGTTGATTTTGGCGCTTCATGGGCATTCGATTCTTGCTGGATTTTTTCTTCTTCTTTTTTTTCTTTTGGAGACAAGATGAAAGGTTTGCTGATGTGGAATGTGGAAAATTTTGGTAAGTGTATTAAGCTTGCATAAAAAAATAAGCAGGCATTAAGTTCAGAATCTAAAAATATGGTATAGTCAGTGTGGGGGGATTTTTTTTGTCTGCTTTAGGAGGTTAAAACTAGTTGCATAAGATCATGAAAAATTATTTATAAATGAGAGAATATTAAGAATAGTATTTGAAAAAAAATGTGAAAAGTGAAAAAAAAAGTCTTAGACAGGGAGTGACTTTGGAAGCCAGTTAGTGTATGCAGTGGTAACGGTCTCAGCTAAGAGAGGCCAGGATGTTGCATCAGTTTGCAGGCAAAATAAAGGTCTTTCTGTCCTGTGTAACACAGCATTTCCAGGACAGGGAAGTCGGTCATGCTGGGCAGCATCTAAAGGGATTTCAGAGCAGGTATCTCAAGTGTAAGCCTAGGAAGGGCGGAAGGCAGGATGTGAGCCGAGAGGTTTTACAGAAGCATTGCCTACCCACTTAGAGATCAGTGAGCATCATCCACACAGGCGGGTTATCCACACGCTGCGGGTTATCCACACACTGAACATTATCCACACACTGAAGGTTATCCACACACTGAACATTATCCACACACTGAAGGTTATCCACACACTGAAGGTTATCCACACACTGAAGGTTATCCACGCACTGAAGGTTATCCACACGCTGCGGGTTATCCACACACTGAAGGTTATCCACACACTGAAGGTTATCCACACACTGAAGGTTATCCACACACTGAACGTTATCCACACACTGAAGGTTATCCACGCACTGAAGGTTATCCACACGCTGAAGGTTATCCACACGCTGAAGGTTATCCACACGCTGAACGTTATCCACACACTGAAGGTTATCCACACACTGAACGTTATCCACACACTGAAGGTTATCCACACACTGAACGTTATCCACACACTGAAGGTTATCCACACACTGCGGGTTATCCACACACTGAAGGTTATCCACACACTGAAGGTTATCCACACACTGAAGGTTATCCACACACTGAAGGTTATCCACGCACTGGGTTATCCACACGCTGCAGGTCAGAAGAAGGAAACGGGAGAAATTGTGTTTCAGCGGGTGATTAAAAAAAAATAATTTAGATTCTTCTCACTAGACACCTGCTGAAAGAAGATTAAGTGGAGGACTCCTTAGGAACTGATGAATTTCCTCAGGTGTTACGTAAGACACCGCTTGTTTTTCAAATGTTTGCTTTCTTTTTCTTTCTTTTTTCTTTCTCTTTTCTTTCTTTTTCTTTTTTTTTTAGGGAAATAGGTATTGTATTATTAGAGGATTTAAAACTCTGTTGGCTAATGTCAGGGCATTTAACTTTGGAAAGATTTTTAAAATTATTTTTATTTTTGATGATTATTTACATATTTGATTAGGGTGCTAAGGGTCAAGCGGTACAGGAAGGTGGGTGAGATCACCATTTCCACATTCTCTTTTTTTCCTTCCTGTATCTGGGGAAGGAGGGAGATAAGGGGAGAAGCCACACCCAGCTTCCCAAGCATCCCAGGGTCCCTGATGTGGGGCAAACTTTGAGGATCCTACTCATGAGGTTTCGATAGCTCAGCAGCTCTGAATTACTGCCAACCTCGCCACTTCAAGCACGATGAAGGTCTACTGGCTGACACAATCTACCTTAGAGTCTCAGTTTGCTCAGTCACTGCCAACACGTGGCTTGGGTAGTTGATCAATTTGTTCTGTTCTCCGTCCTCTGTTGTGGTATCAGGTGGTCTCTGTAGACTCCAATATACTGCCATATTCTCCATGTGCACCTGGATATGCTGTCCACTGCTCCGTCTAAACCATTGAGGAGGTCCATCTCTGACACATGCGCTCCACGGTCAGACCATGGAACCTGCACTTCTCTCCAAGGTTGGGGTTCTGAGTCCAGCAATTCAGCTGGAGTAACCCCTCAAAGAAACTTCATCTGAGGTAATCCCAGACCTGATTCTTGTGTGTGCATGTCAGTACAGGGTCTGGCACAGTCCGTTGCCCCATCAGCTTATGCACATGCTGGTTGTTGCAACTCCTGTATCAGTTCTGCCTCTACCTCTATCTTCTACACAAACCGATGGGTGTTGCAGCCCAGACCGATCCTGCCCACAACACACTGGGCCTTCACAGACACTAGTGGGAGTTGCAGCCTAGTTGGAGAGACCCACAGTAACCCCCATCAGGCCTGTTCCCTGCCCTGGTTCTCGTGCTTGCCAGTATGTACAGCTGATGGGTCTGGTCCATCCCACATCCCATTCAGCTCTCATACGTGTCAAGGGCCTTGACGCCTAATTCAACCCAACCAGTCCCACTATCCAGCCCACACATGCCAGTGGGTGCCACTCTGTCTAGCCATGCCTGCCCCAGTCCTCGTTCTCATGCTCAACAGTGAGAGCGGCAACCCAAGAGGGAAGTGCCTACTGTTTCCTTACTGGACCCACTCTACTCCCGGATCCTGCACTCTTCAGGTGGTTCTGCAGTTGAACTTGACAGAATTTGTCCCTGTTCTCCTTGTGCCATCATTTGCCAGCTGATGTTGAGGCAAAGTCCAGCCAATCCAATCCTATTCTGGCTGGTGCATTCAAGCCAGTAGGAACAGTCAACCCAGCCTGGTTTTCCCCTGATCTAGCTTACATGAGGCCCACAGGTATTGAAGCCCTGCCTGGTCTGCCCTATCCCAACTCTCTCTCTTACTGGTGGGAGTGGTGGTCCAGCAGGGGAGCACCTTGCAGCCCCCCCCTACTGGTTTCACCCCCTGCCCCTCTGAGTTTCACCTATGCTGTTTGGGTGCTGCAGCCCAGTTGGCATGGCCTACCTCACCTCAGCTTTTGCCAGTGGGTGCTGTAGCCTGGCCAGGCCCAGCCTGTCCTCAATTGCAGCTCATGCTGGTGGGGACTACAGCCTAGCCCAGCCCATCCGGCCCCCAGTTCCGGCCCTCATGTGAACTGGCTTGTGTTGTGACCCAATCTGACTCGACCCACACTCTATTCTGGTGCTTGAATTTGCCAGCGGGTGATGTGAACTGGCCCAGCCTGGTTCAACCCTGACCTGTGCTAAATATGTATCAGTGGGTACCATAACCTGGCCTGGTCTGGGCTGTTCCCTATCTTGAGCTCACCCAGTGCCAGATCTCACACACACCGATGGGTCCGTGGGCCAGCCCTACTTAGTCTATCTCCTGTTCTAGCAGGAACAGTGACCTTTCCTGACTGGCCTTCACCCATTCTGGTTATTTCTGTTGGGTGTTAGAGCCCAGTGAAGCCTGGTCCACACCCAGACACAGCTCACAAATGGCTCAGTAGGGGCAGAGACCTAGCCTAGCCCATCCTACACTTACCCTGGTTCTCATGGTTCATGCCTGACACGAGCACCAGTGGTTGCTGGAGTCTAGCCCAGTCTGATGCACCCTAGACCCAGTCCGCACTTGTGCTGAGGGACACTGCAGCCATGTCCAGACCATATCACAGCTCCTGCTCCAGCTCTCGTGCTCACTAGTAGGCCCCATAACCCAGTCAGGGAGTCCCCTTTGCTCTCCAACGAGGCCTGTCCCCAGCCACAGATCACACGCATGCCAGTGGTTCCCCTGAGACAGCTTGGCATAGCCCCTCACCTGTCTTGGCCTTTGCCTTTGGATGCTGTAGCCTGACCTGACCTGGCCAGCCCCTAGTTCCAACTCTCACTCACAGGTACTGGAACCTTGCACTGCTCAGTCTGCTCCCATCCCTGGCTCATGTAGACTGGTAGGTGTGACAGCCTTGCCTGGCATAACCCATACTCCAGCCTGGTTTCTGCACTTGCTGGTGAGCTAAGGTTTGTTTGGCCCTGCCTAGTCTGCACCCTTCCAAAACCAACACACACACTTGTCGGTGGATGGAGCTACCTTGCCCAGTTGGCTCAACCCCTAGACCTGGACCATGTGCTCACCGGTGGGAGCTGTGATCCACTAGTGCAGTTTCCCAAGTTCCCCTGCTTGGCCCACTCCCAGACCCAAATCTCACACATGCCAGCTGGTGCTAGGCCCTTGCCTGGTGTAGCCCATCTCCTCCAACCTGGCCTTGTACGAGCTGGTGAATGCTGTGGCCTGGCCTGCCCCACACCCTGGTGTAGGATGCACATGCGGGTGCTGCAGCCTGGACCTGCCCAGACTATTCTCGTTCCCTGTACCCGTGAGTGATGGCAGGTCCCATGGTCACACCTAGCTCAGTCCATCACCACCCCCAACTCGAGCTAACCAGCGAGAGTTGCATTTCCACAGGGTTTGGCCAACATATCCCCGACAATCTACCCCCAGACCTGGTTCTCTTGTGTGCTTCCTTAGCATCATGGCCCTGCCAAATGAGATTCATCCCTTGTTGCAACATTCAGTTAGGTACTGGGATCTAGTCCTGCTAGGCAGGCTCCCAGCTCTAGCTTTTGTGTGCACTGGCGTGTGGTGGTCAGCCTTGTTCCATGCTAACAAGTCCTACCCAGGACTCCCATGTGGGCTGATGCATCGATCTGACCCATTAGATCTTCTGCTCTCTCCCCTCCAAACCACCAGGCCTCTGTCCCCTCACTTACCTGCAAGTACAGTGGTCCTGTTATTGAGAATCTCTCAGGATTCATTCCTCACCTACATGGATAGTGGCCTTATCCATGGATGTCCCTGGGCAGTAATTCCACACTCCCAAGACCTCAGAGCTTGCTGCCGGGTGGCCAGCATGTGAAGCTTTGCCCACTGCCTGGCAGTGGTGGCAGGGGCTAGGGCCCCAAGCATTGAGTCTGATCTGACTCAAGTACCACCTGCAACTGCCATGCTGCCAGGTGGGAAGACTTTAAACAATTTATTTGGATCTCTTCTCGGCCTTTTGGCTAAGATCAAGTGTAGTATCTGTCCTTATCAGTTTAAAAATTTATTTGGGGACCCTGCGCAGTAGCCTAGTGACTCAAGTCCTCACCTTGCATGTACCTGGATCCCAGATTGGTGCCAGTTCATATCTCTGCTGCCCTGCTTCCCACCCAGCTCCCTGCTTGTGGCCTGGGAAAGCAGTGGAGGATGGCCCAATGCTTTGGGACCCTGCACCCGTGTGGGAGACCTGGAGGGAGTTCCTGGCTCCTGGCTTTGGATCGGCGCAGCACCGGCCGTTGCGCTCACTTGGGTAGTGAATCATTGGATAGAAGATCTTTCCTTCTGTTTCTCCTATCTGTATATCTGACTTTCCAATAAAAATAAATAAATCTTCAAAAAAAAATTAATTGGAAGAGAGAGAGAGAGCAGAAGAGCGAGAGAGAGCTATCCATTGGTTCACTCTCCTGAAACACCCAGGCTGGGTCTAATCTGCGATCTGGAGCCAGGAACGTCCCCCAAGGTGTCTCCTGTATTGGTGGCAGCACCCCAAGCCCTTGGGCCACCACATGCTACATCTCAGCACATATGCAAGAAGTTGGAGTCTGAAACTGGGCTGGGTCTGAAACCCATGGACCTGGGTTTCCTGCACAGTGTCTTCAGCACTGGGCCTCAGGTCCCCTGTGTCTTGATCCTGTCTGCAGGCCACGCTCTCTGCTGTGTCTGCTAGCAGGCACGGCTGGGTGGAGCAGTGGACAGGCCGTTCAGCGGCTGGCTTCTTCCAGAGCTGCCAGTTTGGAAAATGGCATACGTGGTTATCCTGCCTTTCAAGCTCCAACTTCAGCCTCAAGCTGCGTGCAGGTCTCATTTTGGGTTCCTGGTGGACTGTGGGCGACTTTAGGCTCTTGAGTAGGTGCACATGTTCTGGAAGCTTTAGGACATCAAAAAGTGAAGCTTACTGGAGCCAAGAAGGGAGGTCCTCTGTAGCACTGAATATAGAGACCTGTGGCGCCGCCCACTGCTGAGTCATGTTGAGTCATCATTTTTTCATTTCTCCCCTGCCCCGCCCCTCCATCCCATTCACAAGACCTCCCCAACCGGCTTCTCTGAAAAGCCTAGTTTGCTCTGAGGGCTTGCTGGTCGGAACCCACCCCAGTCCACGCAAGAGAGTGGGATCTCGTGTGTGTGTGTGTGTGTGTGTGTGTGTGTGTGTGTGTGTGTGGTGGGGGCAGTTGGTGACAGGCAAGAAGGCAGGGGATGGCAGCTGTGCACCTGACCGTGGGAGAGGATTCAGCAATGCCGTTTAGTCCAACTGGCTGGTCTCCCAGCATAGTTCACTTGGGATTATAATTGAGATCCGAGAAAACCTTGGTATCTACATTTCCCTCCCTTTGAAGTGTGCATCATCGGGTGCTCCGTGCGGTAAGAAATCAGGAGTTCATCAGCTGTTTTATTCATCGTGTATGGGCCATGCAGTATCGCTCAGAGTGTCTTTTCATTGGTCTTTTCCCCCAAAATGGGCAAAAATCTGGAGGTACAGGCGTTTTCCCCCCCCAAGTTCTATTCCATGTAATCTTTTTATTTAAACAAATGACGAGACTCAGAAGAGAGAGAGAGAGAGAGAGAGAGTGGATGAGTGGTCTTCCACTTGCCCGCCACTCCTCAAATGCCACGATGACCAGACCTGGGCCGTCCTGAAGCCGGGAGCTAGCAGCTTCGAGTCACCCACATGGGTGCAGGGTCCAAGCACCTGCCTGTCCCAGCCTCTACTTCTTCCTTAGGTGTATTTGCAGGGAGCTGGATCAGAAGTGAAGTAGCCGGGACTCGAACTATCACTCGTGTAGGATGCTGGTGCCTTGGGAGCTGGCTTTACCTGCTGTAACACGTACTAATCTTTCTTGCTGTTGAAAGCAAATGTACTTCAACAGAGTTAACCTTAAGTCATGATTTATTGTAATTTTTAAAACAAAATTGATGCATTCATGTGTTAAATGTACTGAAATAATATCACAACATAAATATAAACTTTCGGCCTTTTTTTAAAAAAGGTGTATTTATTGATTAGAATGCTTGAGTAATGGGGAGACAGAGCTCTTCCACCTGTGGGTTCGCTCCCCAGATGGCTAAAACCTGCAGAGCTGGGCCGGGCTGAGGCCGGGAGCCAGGAATTTCTCCCAGGTCTCTTACATGGATGCAAGGTCTGAGCACGTGGGCCATCTGCTGCTGTTTTTCCAGCATTCACCAGGTGACAAGCCACAGGAACTGCTGAGTCCGACTGGGAGAAGAGCGGTGGCCTGGCTAGGGGCTCGATCTTGGAGGCTGCCTGCTGGAGGTCTCCTGGGCCCTCCCCTCCACTGTCCAGGGTCAGACGCGTCCCGTCCGCTGAGAAGATGCTCACGCTGTGTGTCACGCCGTCAGCACCCTCCGACTCCTTTCCCTCTTAACAGGTGGGGACTGGCAGTAGGCTGCCTTGATGGCTTTTCTGAAGAGTGTGCCTCCATCAGAACACCACAGGGAGATGAAAAGTCATCCTCCTCAACGTGATTCTGCAGGGCTGAGTAAGAAACAGCTTCCTGCAGCTGACCAGAGTGCATAGGACTGACCTCCTCAGCCAAGACAAAGCTCCCTCTTCCTTCTTCTTTTAAGTTTATTTGCTTTCCTGTTCTTGAAGGGCACACACGCACTGTAGTAGCAGGAAGCGGGGATCTAGAGTTGGGGCCACAGGTTGAAGCCAAGGGCCCAGCCTTGTAGCATAGCAGGTAGAGCCACCACCCGTGCCGCTGGCATCCTGTGTGGGTGCTGGTTCGTGTCCTGGCTGCTTGACTTCCAGTCCAGCTCCCTGCTGATGGCCTAGAAAGGCCAGGGGCTTAGTCCCCTTCATCCTCACGGGAGACCGGACGAAGCTCCTGGCTCTCAGCTTCAGCTTGACCTGATCCTGGCCATTGCAGCCATCTGGGAAGTGAACCAGAACACGGAAGATCTATCTGCCTCTCTCTGTTTCTTCCCCCTCTCTTTGTGATTCTGCCTTTCAAACACATCTTTAGGGCCTGATGCAGTAGCCTAGTGGCAAAAGTCCTTGCCTTGCAAATGCTGGGATCCCAAATGGGTGCCGGTTCAAGTCCCAGCTGCTGCACTTCCCATCCAGCTCCCTGCTTGTGGTCTGGGAAAGCAGTCGAGGACGGCCCAAAGCCTTGGGGCCCTGCACCCATGTGGGGAAGCCAGAAGAGGCTTCTGGCTCCTGGCTTTGGATCAGCTCAGCTCCAGCTGTTGCAGCCGCTTGGGGTGAAACAGTGGATGGAAGATCTTCCTCTGTCTCTCCTCCTTTCTGTAAAACTCACTTTCCAATAAAAATAAATATTTTAAAAAATTCAGAAAAAAGAACTAGTCTCAATAGTGATGCTATCTTGATGTCCTGCTAGGGCTGCTGAGCCAGACCTCACCTGTGGTGTCCCTGAGTGGACACAGAATGGCCACAATGTGGTGCAAATTGTTCCCACCCCTGCCCCGTGATGTGGGGCAGGGTTGTGCAAGGGGTTTTGGGTCCTCCCTGGGACAGGTAGGCTGAGTCTTGTAAGCGTCCGGGAGTGGAGGGGACACTCCACATAATCCCATCTCAAAGTTCCCCACACAGGTACGACTCTGGAAGGCTCTCGTCTGAAGTTGATCGCTCTCCATATAAAGTAGAAAAAAAATAAAATAAAAAATTAAAGTAACATAAAATAAAAATAAACAAAGTGGAATGAAGTAAAATAAAAGCAAAACTAAGACACAAAATAAGAAAATAAGAAAAAAAACCCGGAAATGTGAGGGGCAGTGAGTGTGAGTGAGGGGTAGTGAGTGAGGGGTACGAGTGAGTGTGAGTACGAGTGAGGGTAGTGAGAGTGTGTGATCAGAGTGTGAGTGTGCACTCACTGAGTATGTACACTCACTCAATGAGTATATACGCACTCAATGAGTGCTCACTCAGTGAGTGCTAATTCACTGAGTGCTCACTCAGTGAGTGCACACTCAATGAGTGCTCACTCAGTGAGTGCACACTCAGTGAGTGCACACTCAATGAGTACGCACTCAGTGAAATCACTGAGTGTGAGTGAGGGGTAGTGAGTGTGAGTGAGGGATAGTGCGAATGTGAGTGAGGGGTAGTAAGGGATTGTGAGTGTGAGTGATAGTGAGTGTGAGTGAGGGGTAGTAAGGGATTGTGAATGTGAGTGATAGTGAGTGTGAGTGAGGGGTCGTGAGTACGCACTCAGTGCAATCACTGAGTGTAAGTGAGGGGTAGTGAGTGAGGGGTTGAGTGTGAGTGTGAGGGATGGTGAGTTGCATAACAAAGACATCTGATTTCAGAATAAGCTAATTTTTGGTAAGCCCTTTAGAATACAGAATCCTATTTTGGAAGCGATAGAATGCTGTGTTAGATTAAGTGTTATGTAAGTTGTTTTGGACGTGTTTTAGTATGTTAGAGGTAACAGGATTAGTTTAAACTGGTGGTGTTGGAACTATACAACTGCACAAGTTTTTTGCCTGAAGAAAAAAAGTCAAGCACTGCATCTGGCTTGCTGTTGCTTCACTGATCCCATCCCTTATCAGCCAGCCGTGGCTGGGACAGTTCTAGGATAGACCGAATTACTTCAGCCTACTCTGATGAGGCTCGGTGTTTTTCTCAGCACCTTTCTATTTCTCAATAATCTTTAAGCCCTAGGTGTGAATGGTTTTCTCACATTCTTCCTAAAATAAGTAACAAGGGGCTATCAGATCTGGATGATTTCTTCGCCCCTATTAAAAAAAGCGGAAGTATTCATTCTGTAAAACTTTTCTGGTAACAAGCTTCTGTCGGGAGCACTGCACGTGTGCCCTAACATGGCGCTGAGACCTCTCCTCCACCCGGAGCTTGGCGGTACACAGGTTTCAGGAAGTGCCTTCTGATTGGCCCGTAGCTGCATGCTTAGTGCGTGTGCTACGCCTGATCAGAGCCATGATTGGCGTGCCTGCTGCGTGCAACGGTGATGGGGCGGGGACGGAAGACGGAAGACGGACGGAGACGAAGATAGAGACGGACGGACAGACGAACGGAAACGGAGGACAGAGTACGACTGGGACAGACGGACGGACGGCCGGAAGAAGAAGACTAGGGGTGACGAGAAGGTTGGGGAATAAAGCAGAGGTTAACGGAAGAAAAACGGGAGGTAGTAGAAGTCCAGTCGACCCGCTGGGAAACGGACTGGTTGGAAGAATAAAGTGCCTCAAGATATAGAAACTGGAGTGTCGGGTGAATTCTTCTGCGGGACGGAAGACCCCGACAAGCTTCGATATACAAATGGTATCCATTTGGTCAAGTGGAATTAGGAGTTAAAACATCTGAGATTGAACAAACTGAACATGCCTTTTGGTGTTTCACAGACCACTTTCTTTCCACTTGACATCTCTAATTGACATCCAGGCCCTAATACAGCAATTCAGTTTCAGTAAACCTGTGCCTGAGACACTGAAAACTTACCTGAGAGGTGACACCTATTCCATTTCCTTTACAACTATCCAATGTAATTTTTAAAACTCGAGGATGAGGACGCAGAAATAATTTGTATTATAGAGCAATAGTGATTAGCAGAAGCATCGACTCCCAAGTAACCAGTGTTCTTTCTCTGGAAGGCAAACACCAGCATCTAGTTAAAGAGGGTTAACCGTGAAAAGAGCTGAAATTTTAAAATTGCATTATTTTCCCTGTGCAAGGTGTTTACATTGTAATTCACAAATTTTCATCCTTATGCTCTTTGCTATTTCTGTTTAACTGCTGTTGAAGTTCATAATGTTCCTGTGGTTTCTGTATGCCTCCCCATTGCTGGAAAGGTTAACTATGTATAACAGTTCTGGGTAACTTTTGTTTATAGTTGACTGGCTTACTAGTTACTTTATCTAAAATTTTAGTTGCTTTATTTGGAAGCTTTCATTAAAGGACTTTAATTGTGAAAACTCTGAAATGTTAATGCTCTTTGTTCTAGTAAAACTTTTGGCTAATGCAAGCTAAATAAAAAGTGCGATTATGGCTGATAAAAAAATTTTTTGTATGAAAATAAAACTCTTACCTTTATTGACACATAGGGACACAATGGACAGCAACACAGGACAGAACAGTAGAGCAGCCAGTGGCTGCAGACAGACCTATACTCCTCATCCTCATCCTCTCCCTCACCATAGTCGGCTGCCACCTCCTCCTAGTCCTTCTCCAGGGCGGCCATGTCCTCGTGAGCCTCGGCAAACTCTCCCTCCTACACGCCCTCACCCACGTACCAGTGAACAAAGGCACGCTTGGCGTACCTGAGGTCAAGCTTGTGGTTCCGACGAGCCCAGGCCTGGGCAGTGCTCATGGTGTTGCTGAGCACGCACGCAGCTCGCGGGACCCTGGCTAGGTCTCCACCGGGCACCACAGTGGGAGGCTGGTAGTTAATGCCCACCTTAAAGCCGGTGGGGCACCAGTCCACAAACTGGATGCTCCGCTTGGTCTTGATGGTGGCAATGGCCGCGTTGACGTCCTTGGGAACCACATTCCCAAGGTACAACGGGCAGCAAGCCGTGAATTTCCCGTGGTGAGGGTCACATCTCACCATCTGGTTGGCCGGCTCAAAGCAAGCATTGGTGAGCTCTGCTACAGAAAGCTGTTCGTGGTAGGCCTTCTCCACAGAGATGACTGGGGTGTAAGTGGCCAGAGGGAAGTGGATGTGGGTATAGGGGACCAGGCTGGAATTCTGTCAGGTCAACATTGAGGGCTCCGTCAAACCGGAGAGAGGCTGTGATGGAGGATGCCACCTGGCTCATGAGGCGGTTCAGGTTAGTGTAACGGGGGCGCCCAATGTCGAGGTTTCTCCGACAGATGTCATAGATGACCTCGCTGTCCACCATGAAGACACAGTCGGAGTGCTCCAGGGTGCTGTGGGTGGTGAGGATGGTGTTGTAGGGTTCCACCACAGCTGTGCAGACCTGAGGGGCCGCGTAGATGCAGAACTTCAGCTGGGACTTCTTGCTGTGATCCACAGAGAGGCGTTCCATGAGAACCTGTGCCCCACCAAAGCACCGGCGTGAGTGTGAGGGATAGTGAGTGTGAGTGTGAGTGAGGGGTAGTAAGTATGAGGGGTAGTGAGTGTGAGTGTGAATGTGAGGGGTAGTGAGTATGAGTGTGAGTGAGGGGTAGTGAGGGATTGTGAGTGTGATAGTGAGTGTGAGTGTGAGTGAGGGATAGTTAGTGTGAGTGTGAGTGAGGGGTAGTAAGGGATTGTGAGTGTGATAGTGAGTGTGAGTGAGGGATAGTGAGTGTGAGTGTGAGTGAGGGGTAGTAATGGATTGTGAGTGTGAGTGAGGGGTAGTAAGTATGAGGGGTAGTGAGTGCGAGTGTGAGTGAGTGGTAGTGTGAGTGAGGGATAGTGAGTGTGAATGAGGGGTAGTGAATGCGAGTGTGAGTGAGGGGTAGTAAGGTATTGTGAGTGTGAGTGATAGTGTGAGTGAGGGGTAGTGAGTGCGAGTGAGTGAGGGGTAGTAAGGTATTGTGAGTGAGTGATAGTGAGTGTGAGTGAGGGGTAGTGATTGCGAGTGTGAGTGAGGGGTAGTAAGGGATTGTGAGTGTGAGTGTGAGTGTGAGTGATTGAGTGAGTGCGAGTGTGAGTGAGGGGTAGTAAGGGATTGTGAGTGTGAGTGATAGTGTGAGGGGTAGTGAGTGTGAGTGTGAGTGAGGGGTAGTAAGGGATTGTGAGTGTGAGTGAGTGTGAGTGTGAGTGAGGGATAGTGAGTGCGAGTGTGAGTGAGGGGTAGTGAGTGTGAGTGTGAGTGTGAGGGATAGTGAGTGTGAGAGTGAGTGTGAGTGAGTTCGAGTGTGAGTGAGGGGTAGTAAGGGTTTGTGAGTGTGAGTGAGGGGTAGTGAGTGCGAATGTGATAGGTAGTAAGGGATTGTGAGTGTGAGTGAGTGAGTGGTAGTGAGTGCGAATGTGAGCGAGGGGTAGTAAGGGATTGTGAGTGTGAGTGATAGTGAATGTGAAGGTGGGTAGTGAGTGAGGCGAGTGTGAGTGTGAGTGAGGGATTGTGAGTATGAGGGTGAGGGATAGTGTGAGTATGAATGAGGGGTAGTGAGTGCGAGTGTGAGTGACTGTGAGTGTGGGATTGTGAGTGTGACTGTGAGTGATAGTGAGTGTGAGTGAGGGGTAGTGAGTGCGAGTGTGAGTGAGGGGTAGTGAGTGCAAGTGTGAGTGAGGGGTAGTAAGGGACTGTGAGTGCGAGTGAGTGAGTGGTAGTGATTGCGAGTGTGAGTGAGGGGTAGTAAGGGATTGTGAGTGTGAGTGATAGTGAATGTGAAGGAGGGGTAGTGAGTGAGTGCGACTGTGAGTGTGAGTGAGGGTTTGTGAGTGTGAGTGTGAGGGATAGTGTGAGTATGAATGAGGGTAGTGAGTGAGTGCGAGTGTGAGTGACTGTGAGTGTGCGATTGTGAGTGAGTGTGAGGGATAGTGAGTGTGAGTGAGTATAGCGTGATTCAGTAAAGGCAGAAAAGGGAATATTGAAACATTGGTATTTATATGTATGACTAGGCTCATTTACATGTAGCTCCTGCTTTGGATTGACTCATTCCGAGAGTTGTGACACTTGCGGAGTGAACCATCACCAGATGGATGGTCATTCTCTTTGTATCTCCTTCTTTCTGTGTATCTGCCACAAGCCTGCACTGAGCAGATTCAAAGCCAGGAACCAGGAACTTGCTCTGGGTCTCCCTTGCAGGTTCACAATCCGAAGGCTTTGTGGGATTCTCTGCTGCCTTCTCAGGCCACAAGCAGGGAGCTGGAAGGAATGGGGCAGGCAGGTCATGAAGCAGCACCCGTGAGGGATCACAGTGCGTGCAAGGTTGCTGGGGTCCGTGCAGTGGGTGTGGATGACACGAAGGTGTGAAGAGAACAGCTCCCCTGTGTGGCAGGGCCTTGGGGAGCTTCCAGCTGTTTGGCAAGGCCCAGCAGATGTCTCTCTGACCACCTTGACACTGTTGCACCCCCTGGTGGCATGGACACTCGAGCACCCCACTAAGAATTGTGTAATCTATTGAGGCATTGTTGTTCGCCCTGTGAGATGGTTTTTGCAACCGATGTGGGCTTGAGAGTTAATGTCACTGATAATGCCTTGGTGAGTGGGCCTTTGACAATTTACACACAGGAGCACAATTAAGCCCATGCCGTTTTTGGACACCTTATTGTTATTCAACCTTTGCCTCAGAATTTGGCCCAGACATGTAGAACTCCTTCTGGGAGGGGGCTTGAAAATATCCTAAATATTAATGCAAGTGATGGGAGTGAGAGCTGACACTGCTATGGCAATAAATATAGTTACTGTGATCTCAAAGGCTAGCTTGTCTTTGCAATTTTTTGAGCATAGAAAATGGAACTATTTTAGCCGCTTTTATAATTTTTAGCTAGAGGAATTGATGCTTTTATTAAAGAAAAATGCTTTTGCTTATTGTTTCATTGTTTATGGGGTTGTAGAGCCTATAGTTGTAGGGGGATTTACCATTTGTAACTTTGTTTTTAGATTTTACATTTTTTTCCATTGTAACCTATTTTCCCATTAAATAATGGGTAAATTGTAGAAATAGAAATGTGGTAGGAATGTACTACTGATGAGCAGGTAATCGCATGTGCCTTGGCCTTGGCTGTCGCTCCATGGCTACTGTTGAAGAATGAATAATGGCTTGCTTTGAAGAATATGAATACAGTATTTTTCAGAATTATCTTTAGGGGCACCTGCTTAGCCCTGAAGTGCAGACGGAATGACCGAATGTCTGTACATGCCCCCTTAGTCTTGAAGTAAAGATAGAATAATTAGTTGCTTGTGCAGAAGCTTGTGAGGTGTCTGAGTAAATAAAAAGGACAGCTTTTTCTTGGGCTGTGGTGAGAACGCACCAAGTGTCAGTGTCTGTGTCTTTCTTTATCGCCGACTCCACGCACCCTTCCCTAGCTCCGAACTCGGCTGGAGCTGGACTCCGGCACAAGGAAAGGATTTAGCCTCTAGGCTATCACACCTGGCCCAAATAAATAACTGTTAAAAAATGTGTCTCTCACTTTAGCTGATAATTACAGCTTGCTTTCAAAGTGATGTAATGTTATTAGGTATGGAGACAGTAATGATTGAGCTCACTTATTAATGAATACGTCTTTAGGTTTACTATGAGGTCTATTATTTTTCTTCTAGAGAATGATAGTTAAGGCCCAAGAAGGTGACTGCACTCTCTCACAGGCATTAACTGACACCAAGGCCTGAACACATACCCACCACACATCCTGCTGGGATTAAACACGCACAGTGGATCCTGGGATACAAACCACCTGACTGTGGATCAGTGCGGCTAAGATAGCTGCACAATGGCTGCAGAGGAATTGCTTTAGTTGAATAACCTTTAACAACCTGAGTGTTTTTAATAGAAATCCATATTACTTGATGTATACCCAAACACAGAAAATTCTAACAAAAGTCTGTACATGCCTGCCAGAAATCCGTCACAAGTAACTAAAGATTTCTTCAGGTAGACCCAGTTGGCTCGCTCCATGTTGTCAATGAGCCAGTCCTATTTATTCACCTCTGATTCTCTAAATACTGAATTTGTAAATCTCTGCTTAGAGATATTAATTTTAACTAACTGATAAATTAAAAAAATACTGGGCACTCAAATATCTCCAGTGATTAGCTAGATAAAATATTTGAAGTACAATACATTTTTTAAATATCTAGAAGCCTGGTTTATGAATAATAAACAAAAGTATATATTGTTTTTACGAGTTGACAGAGGTTAATCAACAATGTCAGTGACTAGAGAATATTAGAAACAACATCATAAATATGGAATTACAGCTGGGAAACAGAGTACAACCATGACCTATCTGACAACTTGTTTTCTCTTCTTTCTTTAGAAACAGAAAGAAACAATGGCAGCAGGAGATCACTCCACAGTGAAGGAGTTCATCCTGGCCGGGCTCTCGGAGCAGCCAGAGCTCCAGCTGCCCCCTCCTCCTCTTCCTCGGAACCTACTTGGTCACTGTGGTCGGCAACCTGGGCTTGGTCACAGTGATTGGGCTCAGCTCCCACCTGCACACTCCCATGTACTATTTCCTCGGCAGTCTGTCCTTCATTGACCTCTGCCAAGCCACTGTCATTATCCCTGAAATGCTGGTCAACTTCATGGCAGAGAAAAACATCATCTCCTATCCGGAATGCATGACTCAGCTCTACTTCTTCCTGGTTTTTGCTAATGCAGAGTGTTACATGCTGGGTGCAATGGCATGTGACCGCTATGTTGCCATCTGTAACCCCTTGCTTTACAGTGTCACCATGTCTCATCAGGTCTGTTTTCCTGATTCTAGGAGTGTACACTATCGGTGTGGTTAATGCAGCAATTCACACAGGCTACGTGCTTAACGTTCATTTTTGCCATCTCGATGTTATCAACCATTACTGCTGTGATCTTCTCCCACTCCTACAACTTTCCTGTTCCAGTACCTTTATCAATGAATTATTGCTTCTGTGTATTGCTTCTCTGAATGTTTTCATCCCTATCCTGGCCGTCCTTACTTCCTACACCTTCGTCATTGGCAGCATCCTCCGCATTCGCTCCACTGAGGGCAAGGTCAAACCCTGTAGCACTTGCAGCTCCCACATAAGGACAGTCGTGATCTTCTATGGCTCTGCAGCATGTATGTACCTGCAGCCATCACCTGTCAACTCCATGGACCAAAGCAAAGTGTCCTCTGCGTTTTATACAATTATTGCGTCTATGTTGAATCCTTCGCAATAAGGATGTCAGTGTTGTTTTAAAGAAAATAATAATGAAAGCATCATTGTGAAAGTTATAATAGGAAGATGATTTTATTGAATTTGTGCAATTGAATGTTATACATGAATTAAATGTTTTAGTAAGTTTTCATTCGTAATTTTTGTCATTTGAGATTCTTATTTTAGATTTGGAGATAGCACATACGTGAGTTCATAAAACATTTATTTGTGCCTAGCTTAGTTTATGTAGTACAATTTCCTCCACGTTTGTCTGCTAGAATTCCCGTTTCTAGGGCATAGTAATAACATGTATGTATATATATTTCTCCTTTCTCTGTGTATTCCCGGTGGACACTGGTACATCTCAGTCATCAGATCAACGCAGAGTTTGTTCTCACTGGTGCCAAGGTTAATGAAGCCCATACTGTTCTTGTCCTTGTGGTATCTGTCTCTTTGGTAGGCCTGATAGTCCTGGAATCCCAGCTGGAAAGAGGCAGGGATCTCAATTCCACGGCCGGAGAGGTCCTGGCTGACAAATGTAGCTTCAGATTCACTCTGTTGGGGCTGAGAGGACGAGGTCACCCTCTGTCCGCCCCCAACAGCAGCCCTGAAATTCAGGACTGGGAGAGGCTGCTGCGGCCCCAGGCCACTCACGGCCTCATACCACGCGAGGTTGATCATCAAGCGTATCAGGTCGTTCAGCTGGTCTTTGTGCTCGCAGATGGCTCCAGCGTGACTCTGCTCCTCCTGCAAGGTGCTCAGGTGTGTGAAGTGATTCTGCACTGACTGCTGTAACTCCGGCAGCATTTCTAGCACATTGCTGTAGACTCTGCTGTCTCTAAGGAGCTGACTCCGTGACTGGCTGCGGGGGACGGTGGGGTGCCTGGCCAGTGACTCATCCTCCAAGTGCTCCTGTTTGCCTCAGCAGGCTTCCTGGAACCCTTCAGTGTAAACGCCTTACCGCCGACCATGTTCTAATGCTTCCCACGGAAATGAAAACACAAGTCACAACATATTAAGAAGCCACTGAATGGTAGCAAAAAGTATGCTTTTTTTTTAAAGCAAAGAAACTTTTTTAAAAAAAAGATTTATTTATTTTTAATACAAAGTCAGATATATAGAGAGGAGGAGAGACAGAGAGGAAGATCTTCCATCCAATGATTCACTCCCCAAGTGACCACAATGGCCCGTGCTGTGCCGACCCGAAGCCAGGAGCCAGGAACTCCCTCCAGGTCTCCCACGCGGGTTCCGAATCCCAAAGCATTGGGCCATCCTTGACTGCTTTCCCAGGCCACAAGCAGGGAGCTGGATGGGAAGTGGAACCTTGGGACCCTGCACCTGTGTGGGAGACCCGGAAGAAGTTCCTGGCTCCTGACTTTGGATTGGCTCAGCTCCAATCACTTGGGGAGTGAACCAGTAGATGGAAAATCTTACTGTATGTCTCCCCTTCTCTCTGTAAATCTGACTTTGCAATAAAAATAAATCTTAAGGGCCCGGTGTGATAGCCTAGAAGCTAAAGTCCTCTCACCTTGCACATGCTGGGATCCCATGTGGGTGCCAGTTCTAATCTCGGTGACCCTGGTTCCCATCCAGCTCGCTGCTTGTGGCCTGGGAAAGCAGCTGAGGACGGCCCAAAGCCTTGGGATCCTGCACCTGCGTGGGGAAGCCAGAAGAGGCTCCTGGCTCCTGGCTTTGGATCAGTGTAGATCTGGCTGTTGCAGCTGCTTGAGGAGTGAATCGTTGGATGGAAGATCTTCCTCTCTGTCTCTCCTCCTTTCTGTATATCTGACTTTCCAATAAAAATAAATCTTAATTTTTTTTCTTGGAAAAGGCTGATCTATCAGGAGAAGGAGAGACAGAAAGAAAGAGCTTCCATCTGCTGGTTCACTCCCCAGATGGCTACAATGGCTGGTGCCAAGCTGATCCAAAGAGTCCCAGGTCTCCCATGTGGGTGTAGGATCCCAAGGTTTTGGCCCATCCTCTACTGCTTTCCCAGGTCAGAAGCAGGGAGGTGGAAGGAAAGTGGAGCAGTCGGGACACAAGCTGGTTCTTGTATGGGCTGTTATGCTTGCAGGCTGAGAATAAGCCACCTGAGCCTTCTCGGCCCTGAGAATGTGCGTTCTGAAGTGCACCAGTAAGATTGCTTCGCAGCATCTTGTCGGGATCGAGTGATTTGCACCATTCATTCTCTCCCCTTCCAGGCAGTCCTCCCTGCGTGCTGTCGATGGCCAGGACTTCCCTAAAACAGGCTGAAGATGAATTTGAGAAATTGTGCTCTTGGGGTTGTGTCCTGGGTACTCGTTAGTTTTTCAGAGATCTGGCTTCTTTCGACTACCTTGCAAAGAAGCTGTGTTGATTGTTAACCCCTTGCTGGAGATGTCCTTTCACAGGTGGTTCTGGAAGGACCAGCCTTAGCAGCTGCCACGTACACAGGCCAGCTCCTTGCTGTGTAGACACAGTGCATGGTGGTTACACGGGCAGGTGGGGTTCCCGGTGAATTCTTTCCAACTCCCCGCCCAGCAAATGCCATGGTGACTCCACGTGAAATATCACTTGGCGAAAGCTTCCTGGAGAGGCTGGCTCGCTCTTGTTCTGGAAGCTTCCTAGAGCAGACCCAGGGCTGTGCCGCAGTCTTATGGCTAAAAAGGTCAATTGGTTTGGCACAAAAGCTTCTGATATCGCTGCTGACGACACAGTATACGGGCCAGGGTGATGCACTCCATGTTGGCTGTCGGCGGGATGTTGTGCTTGTGGTCCTCAAACAGGCTCGAAACCCCAAGCCTGGACAGAGTCTTCCTGTTAGTAGAGAACACCTCCTGCTGGGCAGAACTGACTGAGTCACTTGGAAAGGTAAAAAAGTTTAGTTACAAGTCTGTGTCCTGGGGAGATGGGGAGCGGGAGTGGGGAAGAGAAAAAAAAAGCAAGACCAGCCTGACTGTTTCATTTTTTTGTTTGATTGGATTGAAGGGCTGGCTCTTGCATACAATATGGTTTTTTTCTAAGAACATTCGGAGGACATTTCAGAACACATCTTGATTTGTTTATTTTTATGTGAAAAGCCGAATTACAGAGAGAATCTTTGGTTCACTCCCCAAATGGCCACCATGGCTGGAGCTGAGCCCATGTGAAGCCAGGCATGAGGAGCTGCTGCTGCTTCTTCTTCTTCAGGGTCTTCTATGTGGGTGCAGGGTCCCAAGGTTGTGAGCCATCCTATACTGTTTTCCCAGGTGTATTAGCAGGGAGTGGGATCCGAAGAGGAGCAGCCAGGACTTGAACCATTGTCCATAAGGGATGCTTGCATTGCAGGCAGTGACTTAATCTACTACACGCCACGTTACCATACCCTAATTTTTTTTTCCAGAAATAATTAAGTTTGAAAAAAATCTCATGCCTTGTTGAAATTGATCTCTAAGTTATTATGTGTGTGTGTGTGTGTGTGTGTATATATATATCACAAATATAATGTGCTAGAGCTCAGTAATAAATGAGAAGTTTTATTTTAGTGCACATGGGTCTTCTGCCAGTCCTATAAAATTTACGCAACCATATGCATGTTCAGATGTAGTTATGTTATCCAAACAAAGGAATTTGCAAAAATTCAAGAAATGTGGAATTAACAGCTAAGCTTCATTTTGGTGCAAAAGTCAAAAACAATACAAAACAAAACAAAACAAACAAACAAACAAAAACTTTTGGAAGATTCCTATAAACATGGATTTCCTATATCAAAGTAAGTCTATCTTTTGATTTCATTTTTCTTTGCAAGCCTTTTGAAGTTGCCTGGTGTGTGTGTGTGTGTGTGTGTGTCTAGCAGACAATGTGAGTATAAATTCACTAGCAACAGCCTTCTGGGGCTGTCTGCATCAGCAAACACATCCCAGCACAGACCCAGCTGGGACACCCGGAAAGCTGTGAGAGCAGAAGGCAGCCGTTCCTAACCCGTTTACCAGAATCACTCACCGGAACAATTCAGTCCACCTCCTCTCTGCTAAGGACCTGACGGGACTAAGGTCAGAGACAGCTTGGAAGGGAACAACTTGGGAGAGGTGCTGTGTGAGCCCCGAGCTGGGAAATCCTGCCTTGCACTCTGTACCTCCACAAAAGCAGGAGCTTCTGTGAGAGTTGTTGTTCAGCCCGCCACTGGAATACATTCGATGCTCACGCAACCCCAACGTGAACTGCTCTTCGGCCCATACATTCTGTGCATTATAGCAAGTGTTCCCAGCCTTAGAATTGCATCCACATTGCCATGAGCTCAGAAAGAAGCTATGCACAAAGCATCCTGAGGCCCAGGCCTGCAGTGTGAATTGCAACAGATGAGCTTCAGCCACAATATGATGGAAAATGCTGGTAGTCGATTTTCCAAACTGGCTGAACCTGATACTCCAGTAAGTGTCTTTTTAGGACTTAAAAAGAGAGAGAGAGTTCAGGACATCCAGCTTCCCAGGGCCGACCTTTGGGAGTGGAAGATGATGAAGGTGAATTAAATGGGTAATGTGGAGAAAGGCAAGAAGATTCCTGTGCAGGGGTCCTCTCAGTGGCCACACTGTGATAGGAGGCAAGCACAAGACAGGACCCAGTCTCACGGTCCGTTTGGGTGAAGATGGGTCCGGCCATCCAATTCTCTGACACTGATGCTGACAAGAACAAAGATACCGTGGGAGGAGAGGACTCTCTGATGGAGTATTTGGGGGAACCCAAGAAGTATATCCCAGGTACCAAAATGATCTTTGTTGGCACGAAGAAGAATGAGGGGTGGAATTGACAGCTCATCTCAACAAGACTGCTAATGAGTAACGGTTAGCCACTGCCTTATTTATTGCAAAACAGAAATGTCTGTTGACTTTTATTATGTGCACCGTAATTTAATTCTCCTGCAGCAGAATTCAGAGCATGAATGGCTGGCAGAATGTCTTTGTCCGGCAATCCTGATTTTAAATACGATTGCCTTGTGTGGTTAAATAAAAAGCGATTGGGTTTCTTTAGATGTGGGTGTAATCTCCAGTTCCGCCACTGTTCTCCTGTTTTCCTCTCCTAAGGACAGGATTGGACTGATGCCGCACGTCTCGCGGAAATGGTGAACGCCATCTCAAAACCTGTTGGGAGGCTGGATTTATATTGAAATCCTGGGAAAAGCTCTTCACTGTCTCAGAACCAAGACAGATTCAAACTCTCGGGTTCTGGTTCGTGTTCTTTGGTTGCTAAAAGCAAGAGCCGAGGATAGATAAAAGTGTCTGGCCTTACCTATGTCAATCAAATAGGAATTTCCTGTATCTAAACTGCTACCTTACTGAAAGGCATTTTAATGTGGGTGATGTGTATCATTAAAGAATATTTACCATTTCTCAAAGGGGAAAAAAAGAAGACTTAAAAGGAGCCCATTATCCATGTGAGCACCTGTGGCTGTTGGCTTTCACCTTGGCCTTGCTTGTCAACAAACGCCAACATCCCTCATGCTCTGGCTGTCGTCCAGCCATAGATAGAGACAGGTAGGATTGCATGGGCTGTGTCTGTGTGCAAACATAGCCCGAGACAAACAGATAGGGCATGGGTACCATCGGCTGTCCACGATGCTCCTGTTGTGGGTGGGTTGGGGGACACAGAGATGATGGCAGTGAGCCATGCTCCCCTGTGCCCACGAGGGAGTAAACCAAAGCTAGTCCTAGCACAAACCAGGAAGAACGTATCTATTCTGATAACAGGATGCCTGAGGCCACTCGACTTTAGGAAACAAAGAAGTCTAGCGTGGCTCATGGTTTGAGTGGCAGTGTGCGTGGCACTGGGAGACAGCCTGTCTGGAGTCTTGTTTTATCAGGAAGTGATTCTGATAATAATGCTACCAACCAGGGCCCAGTGCGATGGCTCAATGGCTAATTTGTCACCTTGCAAGCATTGGGATCCATGGGGGTACCAGCTCATGTCCCAGCAGCCCCACTTTTCATCCAGCTCCCTACTTATGGCCACAGAAAGCAGAGGAGGATGACCCAAAGTCTTGGGACCCTGTATCTGTTTGGGAGACCGTAAGAGGCTCCTGGTTCTTGGCTTCAGCTCAGCTCAGCTCTGGCCATTGTGGCCATTTGGGAGAGTGAACTAGCAGATGTAAGATCCTTCCCTCTGTAAATCTGTTCTGCCTTTCCAATAAAAGTAAATAAATAAAAAAATACCGTTAACCTATTCATCCAGACAGAGAGTCCTTGGGGCCTGAATGCTTCCTAAATACCAATTAAATTCCAGTGTGAACGCCATGTGTATGTTGGGGCGGGGGAGTGAAGAAGGGGACATTCCTCACTTCTGTGACAGTATTTTTAATCCCTAGCATTTCTTCCAGGTTCTTGTGTTGGATTTTCATCTCTCCTCATGCGTTTTTCACCTGCTGTGGAATTTCATCTGCTCCATTTAGGGAGTCCTTATCATATGAGTCGTAGTTTTTGAAAACATTCCCTCTCTGGTAATTCCAACATCCTGACCTGAGCCCAGTGGTCTTGAAGCTTGTTAATTCTCTTCATCTGGATTGGCATAGTTCTATATAGAGAAAGGGAGATGAGAGAGAGAGATTTCATGTGCTGGTTCACTCTCCAAGTGGCCTCAATGGCCAGGGCTGGCTCAGCCTAAAAGCCAGGAGCCAAGAGTTTCCTCCAGGTCTGCCACCTGGCAGGGTAAGGGTCGAAGCATGTGGGCCATCCTCTGCTGCTTTCACGGGTGTGTTAGCAGAGAGCTGGGTCAGAGTGGAGCATCTGGGACTTGAATTGGCAACCATATGGGATATTGGCGTCCCAAGTGACGACTTTATCCGCTATGCCATGGTGCTGGCCCTGACAAACACATCTTTAGTGAGTCTGTGAGCAGATATAGGGGGCCAGGGTGAAGTACTGGGTGGCTCTATGCTGAGGTTCCACTCTTGGTTTGTAACCTCCTCCCTGCCCTGCCCATCCCCTCCCAGGGAGAGTGGGACTGGGTGAGACTGGGGTTGGGCTTTGTTACCCTGCCCCTCCTCTGGGTCGTTTGGTCTGTGATAAAATCATGGACAGCTAGTTTTTGGTGGTGCACCCTCTCCTGGGGGCAGACCTTTGTAAAAGGAGAGCAGAACATTCGAGCACATTGCACAACCATTCCTTTTCTTGATTCCGTCCGTCCTCCATGAGGACCCTGCAGAGGCACCCTGTTGGATGGCATCTTCCTGGAGGTTCAGTCCCCCAGATTTGTGCACCGAGTGTCTGCAGCAGCTCCTCAGGGACAGTTCCCGTTGGCCACCCTGCCCGTGTCCCCCAGGGACGTTTGTGTTGGCGGGTTCCCCACCGCTGACGCGGCGTTGTCTTCATCTGCCTTCCTGACTCAGCGGTTTGGGGGGCAATGCTTTGCCCTGTGACCTCAGTTCTTTGAGGAATTTTTCAGTTTGCTCAGCCTTTTTTTTTTCTCCTCATGAGGACAGAATGCACATTTCTAAGCTCCTTGTGAGCCAGCCAGACCAGAAACCAGAAATCTCCCTGATGATTTAATTGTAGAGAACTGACATTGTGAACACATCTGTATACAAGGAAAAATTGTGCAAAATATGAGCCTGCATAAAAATATGTCATGTTGAGCTGGGCAGGAGGCCAAAGGATTTTTCTTTTAAGATTTATTTATTAGGGCTAACATTGTCTTAGCAGGTTAATCCATTGCCTCAATGCTGGCATCCAAGATGGGCGCTGAGTCCAGTTCTGGTTGCTCTACTTCTGATGCTTGCCCTAGGAAAGCACTGGAAGACGGTGCAAGTGTTTGGACCCCTGCTTCCATCCAGGAGTCCCAGATGGAGCTCCAGGCTCCTGGCTTCAGCCTGGCCCAGCCCTGGCTTTTGTAGCCATTTGAAGAGTAAAGAAGCAGATAGAAAATTGAACTCTCTTTCTCTCTCTCTAACACAGCCCTTCAAATAAATACATCAATCCACTGGTTCAAATGGCCCGGGCTGGGCCAGGCTGAAGCCAGGAGCTTGAAATTTCATGTGGGACTATCATGTGGACAACATGGGCCTAGGTACTTGGGCAATCTTCTACGACCCTCCCAAGGTACAGAGAACTGCTTTATAAGTCAAGCAGCCAGGACTGGAACTGGTGCTCAAGTGGAATGTACTGTGGCAGACAGCTTCTCAACTTGCAATGCCTGTCTTCCAAGCGACGTTTCAAAAAGCAGAGAACAACAAATATTACAGCTGACCTGGGATTCTTGTCTGGAGCTTTTTAGCTAAGCGTGGATTTGCTTGTATATATATGATTGGAATATTTTGGGAAAGAGCTTGGCACTTACAGCATGTCGGTGCATTAGTGTTCTTACGTACCTTCTAATTTGTTTCAGAAATGAAGTGGGCTCTCTATAGGCTCTTGAACATATTAAGGTCCAAGCCATTAAATACTTTAAGTCACCGAGTCAGCTACCTAAAATGAACCTGCCATTTTAAGTTGCTTTAAAAGTAATTAAGATTAAATGCAAAAAAAAAAAAATTTCTAGAATGATTCCTTTGGTTTGGCTGCACATTTTTTTTCAAAGCATTTTTGGAGTATGAAGTAAGACGGAGCTGGCCAGTGATAGATGTGGAATTTCCCTGTTTAGGACCTCCAGAGTCGGGGAGGGTGTTTGACTGGTCAAGTGGGTGTGTTTGGCCGGTCTTCTCAGCAGGTGACTCCAGAGCGGCTGACCTGGACTGCCCGGCAGTCCCAAAGTGCGAAAGCATGTACTCTCTTTGTGATCCCACACAGAACACCTGCTTGTAAAAATGCTCAGAAGAACACGGGAATGTGTATGCTAGAAATATCGAGGTTTTGGTGCATTAGCACAGAGCTGGACTGGAAGTGGGACAGCTGGGACTTGAACTGGGGTACCTGGGCTTTAGTTGGGTGCCAGCAGCATTGCAGGCAGTGGCTTAACCTGTTGTGTCACAGTGCTGACTCCTGTTTACAGTTTAAATTGCAAATGACAAATGCCCCACCCACCCCAACACCAGTTTGAACTCCTGCTCAACTATTTGTGGTCTGACCCTTGTCTATCATCTTGAGTCAGTTTGGCTGGTGAAAGGAACTGGGGCATGTTGAAGCTGCGTCTGGGTCGGCCATGTCTTCTCCTCTCCCATGTGGACCCAAGCCCTTGGGCCATATTCTGTCATTCTCCTAGGCACATTAACAGGGAGATGGATCAGTAGTGGAGCAACCAGGGCTCAACCCAGTGCCCACATGGGATACTGGCACTGCAGGTGGTGGCTGATTCTAGAGAATTTTTTCTCAGTGTACCAAGTGGGATGGCAGGTGGAGCGTGTGGGTGGAGGGTGTTTTGTCTTCCTCAAAGGATCTGCTGTCTGGGCGGGCCCTGAGCGTTTCCTGGTACAGCAGCTGATCCTGTAGGTGTTGAAAGCGACACGTGGTTGGTACAAGGTAGTGCAAACAACGTGTCCCTCAGGGTGTCTGAAGACAGACCATGTTCCCTTGCTGGGAGGCTGGGGTTGGAGGGAATGTGTGAAGGAACTGGCCTTGACGTGGGGGTAAGATTTGAGAGGTGGGGGAGGTGAGAATTCCTCCCCCCCCCCCCGTGGAGGGAGGAGATGTGAGGGTGTTTGAATGGCCTTGACCGACTAGACGGGCAGCCTGGGGGCTGTCCCCTCCTCTGAGAGCCTGGCCAGGGTCAGTGTGAGAACTGTGTTGACTGAGCTGGGTGGGGGTCTTGGCTGCCTGATTTGTGGTCCCAGCACCCCTGCAGACTTCCAGTCCCAAAGCTAAGCTGTAAGATTCAGGCTACTTTTCCTCCAGGGCGTGGATAGTTGAGGTGGGAACTTCAAAAAGCTTGTGGGGATCAGAATAGGAGGTTTCTTTGTGCGTCTCCTCCCTCCCCATATTGGAATCTTGGCATAGTTTTTTCTCATCGTGGGGCTTTTGCCATAAACTTTGTGATGACTCCCTTGCCGGGGGAAGGTTCCGGGTAGAGTCCTGTTGAGGGGATGTGTGTGTAGGGGGTGTGATGGTTATGCAGGAAAATTGCTTTATCAGCAGCACGGCAGCACATGGGAGCAGGAAGGAGTGATTCCATTTGCCTTTTAAAAATGAAAGGAGCTTAATAATTAACTCATTTCCCGAGTCAAATGCAGGCCTGAATATCAAGTGTGGCTGTTTTCTGAACCTGTCCGTGAGGGTGTTAACTCCCTGGGGTTCACCCCAGAAACAGAGCAATATCCACAAATCTATTTCTCAGCTTCCTATTAGAGATCAGCAGTCTCTCTCTCTCTTTCTCATAATTAGCTTAATTTGTTCAAAGTCTGCAGCATCTTCTGCTCTGAGAGCTGGGAAGGGGAGATGAGAGGTCCAGGCTTACCTCTCCTTTAAAGTGTCCCAGAACATCACCAAACTCCTTGGGTTCCTGGAATTGACATGCTCCATATTGTTGCAGAGTCTGGAGGGCTGCCTGGAGCAGGGGGTAGGTGGGTGGCAGCAGGAAAGATACAGGGAGGCCAGCCCAGTCCAGGATCTGCTCCATGGGGAAGGGTCCTCGGCAGCAGCAGCTAAGTTAGCTAGCACGGAGCTGCGTTTCCCCATGTCTTGTCCTCCACACCGTCCGTCCAGCTGGCTTCCCAGTGAATAAGCCTGCTTTGTGTTCCTGCAGATTGTTTTTAATGACCATGGCTACCCTAAAGCAGTTAGTTACCTTATTCACAGGAGAGAGAGAGGGAGAGTGAGAGAGAGTGAGAGAGAGAGAGAGAGAGAGAATCTTTCATATGGTTGACCTTCCAAAGGCCTGTAACAACAGCCAGGGTGGGGCTGGGCCAAAGTCAGGTGCTCCGTCCAGGTTTGAGGATGGCAGGGACCCATGTACTTGAGCTGTAGCTTGCTGCCCCTGCCCTCCAGGATGGATCGGAGCAGGCAGCTGGACTCAGAAGCCCAAGCTGTGACTTCAGCCTGCTTCAGGATGTGGATGCCCCCAGAGGCATCATTGTGCTACACAATTGCCCCAACTGGGTGCTTTCACCAGCAGGTGGTCTTGGCTTGTGTCCAGGAGAGGTCCCCTCTGGCCCAGCAGGTGCATTAGTGCCTAAGACACCCCTGTGACAAACTGACTTTGCTACTTTCCGTGAGGTTTGCATCACACTGCGGTTGCTTTCTTGAGAAATCTGCTTGTGGGACCCATCACCACGGCATAGCACGTTAAGCTTCCTCCTGCAGTGCTGGTCTCTCACATGGATGCTGGTTGGAGTGCCAGCTGCTGCATTTCTGATCCAGTTCCCTGCTAAATGCTCCCAAGAAAGTAGCAGAAGATGATCCAAGTCCTTGGGCAGGAGACCCATGCAGGAGACCTAGGAAAAGCTCTTGGCTTCAGCCTGGTCCAACTCTGGCCATTGCAGCCGTTTGGGGAATGAATCAGTGGATGAAAGATTTTTCAGTCTCTCCTTCAATCTCTCTGGGGTCCTGCCTTTCAGATAAAAATGATCCGATGTTTAAGATAAATGAAGAAACCTGTTTATGGATGGTATTTCAGAAAGTAGGAACACGCTACATTTCTCACCAGGTTTAATTTGTCTCACTGCACCCCTGATGCCCCATAGTGCACCAGTTGCTCACGTGCAGGTGGGTCCCGGATGAGGCTGGTCCTCCTGCTGTCCCAGCCAGGATTCCTTATCCTGTCGGGTCCTGCTGGTGTCCTTGTGTCCTGTGCCTAAGGTGGATTCTGTCCTGGTCTTAATCTGTAGCCATCTGTCCCGTATTTGAAATGATTCTGTCCCCTTATTGGCTTGTGCCAAGCAAAACAAAACAAAACAAAACAAAACAAAACAAAACAAAAAAAACAACAAAAACAAAAACAAACAAAAAAACCCCAAAACAAAACAAAAACCCACAAAGAACCCAAAACCCCTAACTCTCTCTTTTTTTCCCCTGCCAACGTTTTCCTCAGGATCAGCGTGACCTTGAAGAAAACAGCAGCCAAGAAATGATAAATATATTTATTCCTTGATTCACAGCCCAGAGCTAGATCCTCTCAAGCCAGCGTGGACCTGGCAGGGAATGCTGGAACCGAGTGAGCCGGATGGGAATCGACAGGAGGTGCGTGCCTGCAGGTGGGTGGGTGGCTAGAGCTCTCGCATCCCCAGGCCTGGGCCTGGGCTGAGGAGGGTAGTCGTGTCCCCTGCAGCTGGTCAGGGCCTCCTGAGCGGCGTGGCCTGGGAAAAAGGCTGGTCCTTTACAGGCTATGGAAGAGAGCTGCCTGCGTGGCAGGTATTTGTTTTGGAAGTGCATCTGACTGGCTTTCTCTCCTGAAAGGATTTATTATCTGGGTATGGAGATGTGTGACGGTTATCATCTTCTTGAGAAAATAATGTTTTCAGAGATGCTCTTTGGGAAACCAGAGAAAGGAGGAATTCGGGTGAGGTTGTGGTTGACCTGCCCTGAGGTGCCAGCTGCACCGCGGAGGCACATCTTCAGTTCTGACCTCATTTCTCAGAAAGACTATCCATCAGGCTTCCTTTGTGTGGAGTTCAACTGACCTGGACGTGACCCAAGAGAGATGGGGTTCTCGTGGCCGCAGCGGAACGGCTAAAGGGAGGCCAAAGTAGATAGGGGTGGGTCAGGCTGGGAAACGCTGGCTCCTACCTGAGGCACATCCAGTGTTGTTAACCGTGTCCGCGGGTCCATGGGTCCACGGAAGATGTGCCCCTAGGCTCTGGTTGGATGCCTGAAACTGTGGACGGCGCTGAGCCTAGTGTGAACTGAGTTTTTCCTGGCAGTGATTGATAAAGTTTAACTTATTTCTGAGACACAGCGATAAAGGAGCACGACGGTCATACCTACAACTTGTAATGGCATCATCAAAGATGTCCTGCTGTGTGCTGGGGTGACAATAGATCTGACAAGCCATCGCCATACACACAGTAGGTGACTGGTTGTGTGTGCAACTTGGGTGCACTGGACATTGGAATGCATCACCCAGGGTGGTGGAAGATTCCTTCGCACAGCTCTGAGCACTTGCTCAGCAAGATCCAGGGGCAATCTGTTTCTCTCGTCCTTTGGGGCTGCCCCAATCTGCCCCGAGGCTCTGTGTGAGGCCACAGGTGCAGGTGCTGTGCCTTTGGTGGAACCTGGGGAGGGCTTCAGGGTTTTCAGACCCTTGATGGGGGCTGGAGATGCTGAGGCAGAAACCGAAGCAGGCTGTCCCTCCTGCTTTTCCTTTTAATGATGGGCTCAGAGACACCAGCGCTGCTGAACAATTTAATTTGCAGATAATACCAGGCGCTGGCTGGCAAGGCGTGCAGAAGGAAAACACAGTAATTAATTAGTCATTGAGACCTGAAGGGTCCGGCTCCACTTATAGGTGATAATGAATGTTTTGCATGTAATTAGCACGAATAATTAGCACATTCCGGGTAACAAATCCACCGCCTGGTACTCTGAGAACAAAATTAATTGTTGTGCTCACAGAGGCAATTGTGTCTCTTGAATGTCTGACAATGTCCCGAATTTACACTAATATCTACCCTGGACCTCGTGTGGCTTCCTGCGGATGGAAGCCAATGTCTGTAAAACTGCGCTGCCCCCATCTGCTCTGCACACATTCTGAGACCACCAGAGGACTTGTCTGTCAAAACTCGTTAAGCAATTGTCGTCTTTCCCATGGGACCCCATGTGTTTGTAGAAGAACCATTCTGATCAAGTCATTGGGCGAGCTGCCCATCCATCCATCCATCAAACACTGACTTTTTTTTTTGTAGCCAGAGGAGCCTTTTTTGCTTGCAGCCTTCTCTGGAAAAGGGAACACACAAAAGTGCTAAGCTGAGGTTCTGCCGATGCAGGGAGAGGCGATTTCTGCTGAGGTGCAGCTTTGCAAACTGAGTTCCCTTTTGGTTCCACAAAGCTGGGGGAGCCACTGCAAGGTGCCGTGTGCAGCGAAGGGGCGGGTCCCTTGCCTGCTGGGGACCACAAGCTTATGCCTGGTTGCTGTCTCCACACCTAGTGGGCTGCTTTCTCTTCCACGTTGGAGCAAGCCTTTCGAGCATTTATAGCTTTCAGTAGAGTGACTGTGGTGAACATGAATGTTCTAACAAATTCTTGGGCTATTGGAGTATCTGACAGTGCTGGGACCTCTCAACCACCACCCCTGCTCCCCAGGAGGGTGCCTAATGCATTTTATAGGCACTGAATAGAGGTGGAGTGGAGACTGGCCTGGCTTCCACACCGCCCCCTTGAGGGGGTGACCCGTGGGCTGCAGTGTCACCCGTGCTACTGGCTGCCTCCTCCTGGGTTGGTGGGCACTGGCATTCACCTTATATTGTCATCTCGTGTTCCCAACTCTTTGGTACTTTGGTGCTTTGGTCCAGATGCGACCCTTGGCTCTCAGACACCTACAGGTTGGTTTTTCTGCCTCCAAGTTCCAGGTTCTGCTGACGAAGCTGCCGTTTTGTCAGCTGCGGAACCTTAAACCTCTGGATTCTCCCAATCTGCTCTGATTCTGACTGATCTCCACGTCATGGCTGGTATTTGCTGCTGCATGGCTCTTTGCTGATTTTCATTCCATCTGCTGCTGATCTGTTATCGCCATTGCATTTGAAATGGAGAAGAAGAGAAAGAGAGAATGAATATGACTCTTATGTGCTGGTTCACTTTGTATATGACTGCCAAGTGTGGGGCTTGGCCTGGCTGAAGCCAGGAGTCTTGACTTTCATCACGTGGGTGTCAGGGATCATCATCTAGGGTCATTAGCAGGAAGCTGGATCAGAAGGGGAGCAGCTGGGACGCAAACCAGCCTCGCAAGCCTTGTTGTCTTTGCAAATGTTGGAAGCTGCTGGGCAGGGATTTGGGGAGAGAAGAACCCACACAGTTCGCATCTCGGTACTTCCAGCAAGGCCTTGCAGGGCTCCCTGTCAGCCAGAAGTTTCTGCAGGTGGAAAGGTGATTGTGAAACTTAACAAGCAGGTGTCAATCCCTCCCTGTGGCTGGTGTGCTTTGGGAAAACTGCTGGGCCTTTCTGAGTCTTGCTTTTGTGTCTGACACATCCATTCATTTATTCTCTCAGCACATACATGATGAGAGCCCATTGTGGGCAATTTCCCCCAGAGGCACGTCTGAGCTTCTAGTTGCTTTTACTTTGGTGCTCATGTAGCATTTTACTCATACCAATTTGTATCAAATTGTTCTAAAATTCCCTTTTTTTTCTTCCTATGAACTCCTTGACAGGAGTTATATCCAATTAGTTTCCTGATCCCACTGCCTAACACAAGATGTTTTTGAGTGAATGTGCAGAGAAGGTGAAACTCATGTTTCTTTTTTTAAAGACTTGTTTTATTTCTTTTCAAAGAGCTAGGGGGAGAGAGAGGGAGAAGGAGGGAGATCTTTGATCTCTTGGTTCACTCGCTAGATGGCTGTAATGGCTGGGATTGGGCCAGGCTGACGGCAGGAGCTTCTTCCAGGTCTCCCACATGGATGCAGGGGCCCAAACACTTGAGTCATCTTGAGTTACTTTCCGCAGGCCATTAGTGGGGGAGCTGGATCAGAAGCAGAGAGGCAACAACCTCTTATCAGGAGGTCATATGCATAGAGCAGGGGGGAACCCCAGAGTGGAGCAGGTGGACAGGAGGAGGCTGAAGACTCTCAGATCCTCACCAAGGACTATCAGTACGAGCACCAAGGACTACATCCCAACTGCCAAGGAGACCATGGGGAAATGGAGTGCCTTCGGAGGCCAAGAACTCTGAGCTCACCCACCCCCATTTGGATCTACCACATGGGATGGAAGAAGCCCAAATCCTGCCTTGCAGGATCCAAGGTCATCAGAACGACAACCAGGAGCACTGAGCGGTCCACAGAAACAGAAGAACAGTAAACTTCCTTCGGGACTAGGGAGAGGAGCTTTCTCTGGTCCTTGCCTGGTTCTGACTTTGGGTTCCCACCCTCTCTCGTAATGACCATCAGGATCGCTCCAGAAACCCCTCAAAACAAACAAATAAACAAAACTAGAATAGATAGAGAACAACAAGGAAAGCTTAGAAACAGACAGGAAATGGTCAGCGGGGATGCACTTATAACTCACTGGGTGGGACACAAAGATTAGTTACTCCTCACTGGGGTATTGAAGATTTCTCTGCACACCCCTCCTAAAACTGTTCACCTAAACTGTTGACATATGTCTTGTTAGAGTTATAGAGTTAGCCTGAAAAACAGCCAGGTTCAGCAAAATCATGCTTCAACGCTATAAACTGCTAAGTACTAAAATTAAAATAGACATGAGGCAGCTGAATAGTAATCTATAAGCTATTTTAAGGTGTATAGAACCCGGTTGTATATAAACTAGTAATTGAAAATGACAATGTAGAAGTCACAGGATGTGGTTCAGAACTTGCATTCTTTTTTTTTCTCTTTTAACATATTGGTTACTTAATACCAGGTCAACTAATCCCATAATGTTATAAATTGTTACTCATGTAATGTCGGGGCTTTTAATTGATCGGAATGATACTCTGCCGGCTCTACCTTCAGACCAGAGATAGTCTCCCCAAGAAAGCGTTGAACTTATCTGGACAATAAGATGCTGGACTTTATGCTTGGTAGATGCTTGCAATGAAAGAATTTTAACTGAATTTGAACTGTGGTAATGCAACAAGGTGGAGGAATCCACCATGGGAGGCGGGTTGGGAAGGGGTAGGGGGAATCCCAGTGCCTGTAAAACTGTGTCACATAATGCAATAATAATAATTAAAAAAAGCAGAGAGGCTGTCACTGGACTGGGATGCCAGAGTTGCAGGCAGTGGCTTTACCCACTATGCCACAAAGTTGGCCCTTCCATTGATTTCTGAGTCATTAAATGACGTCACTGAAAAATAGTTATTTTTCTTTGAGGCTTCTTATAGCAATCTCAGGTATTTTTTCTTCTTTTTTTGGTGACAGTGCAATTTTATGCATAGGTAAGAACTTGAAGTTGGGAGTTTTCCTTACTTTTGAGAGGGATAGCAAATCCTTTGTGCAAGCTTCTTCTTTTGGTAAATTTACCACTGATTTTATGCAGAATAAGTGAAAGGCGATGTTTTGGCCTGCGGCTTTTCCCATCTGTGAATGCACTACCTTTTGCAGGGAGTTCCTGGATACCTAGTATGTCTGTTTTGGATACCAAACACAGGGCAGAAGAGACACAGCAAAATGGCTGTGGAAAAAAAAATTAATGGAAACACACACACACAGTGTGTGTGTGTGTGTGTGTGTGTGTGTGTGTGTGTATTTTTTTGTAGAAAACTTGAGGTCCACATACAGCATTTTCATCACAAGTTTTGTTAAGCATGGAGTCCAATTTTGTTGGCTAATTTTTTTTTTGCATCAAAATAAACTTATTTTTGAATTCATTTATTCCACGGACAGGCTGAGGTCCCACCCAGCCTTCTGGTTGAGCTGATCCCAAGTAGCTGAACAAACAGGAGTGCTTGTTAAAAAAGGGCAATACTCTTAATGCAAGAAAGACATTAGCAAGAGGGAAGATTACTGCACAGATCCTGGACGTTGTAATTTAGTACCCAGAATAGAGGTGACTTGCTTTCTCACACAGCTGGGATTTGCATTTCCTTCATGTGGTCTTGATAAAACTAATAACACAAATACAGAAATGTTGATTAGGCTGCCAGTGACCTTGGCTTGTTTCACATTACTGAGTGTTTGGCAAGAGTGGGTTGTGTGCTCAGAATTCTCACTTTTCCTTCTAGGGGCAAGTTGGGGTTCCATGACATGTTGGGGATAAAGAAAGGATATATTTGGCATGTGTAAGTGTGTTTATACATGTGTACACATGATTAAGAAGTAGCAGTTGTGAATATTTTTTAAGAAGATCTATTTCTTTTAAAAATTTTAATTTTTGATGATGTTTACATAGTTGATCAGAGTGGGAAGCGGTGAGGATGAGGGAAAGTGGGTGAGACCATTGTTTACACATTTTCCTTTTATTTTTCCTGTTTCTGGGGGAAGGGGGACTACAAGGGGAGAAACCACACCCAGCCTCCTAACCTGGGGATAGGGAACGGCCACCTGATGTCATCCCAGGGTCTGCGATGTGGAACATGTTTCCAGGGTTCTGCTGAAGTGCTTTCAATAGTTCTGAAATGCTATTGATCTTGCTGCTCCAAGGATGAGGAAATCCTTCCAAGGTCAATTGGCTGACATAGTCCACCTCAGAGCCTCCATTTGCCCAGATTTTTTTTTAAAAGATCTATTTCTTTGACTTTTAAGTCAGAGTTACAGAGAGATCAACAGGGAGAGATAAAGGGTTTCCATCCCCTGCGTCATTTCCCAAATGGTCACAGTGGCCAGAGCTGAGCCAGTCCAAAGCTGGAAGTGAGGAGTTTCTTCTGGGCTCCCACGTGGGTGCAGGGCTCCAAGCACGTGGGCTATCCTCCACTGCTTTCCCAGGTGTTATTAGCGGGAAGCTGGATTGGAAATGGGCAGCCAGGTCACCAACCGGTGTCCATATGGGGTTCTGACACCATAGGTGGATGACCAGTCCGTTATGCCCGACACTGGCCTCCAATTGTAAGTCATTTAGAATGTATGTAATACACCAGAATTCAGCCTTTTCCTGGTTTTGGATGAAAAACAATTCCATGTTTAAGAGTGTTCTGCTGTGGATGTTCACTTCTGTCTCTGGGCTACCCAACTTTAGGACTGGATCTGGGTGCAGGAAGGTGCTGAATGAGCAGCCGTCTGAAGGCAGAAGGTGTGGCTGTCAGCTGTGGGCCGGGGGCCAGAGGCTGGCGAGGACTTCAGCACATGCCTGGTCATGCCCAGGAGCAGTGGAGGCACTCTATGTCCTGAGTGGTTAGGAGATAGGGAGATGGCCTTTCGGGTGTGTCATTTCTGTCCTTTGGAGTCTTGCCTCATGTTTGAGGCACTCCCTGGATCATCCTCCAGCTGCAAGTTCGTTTGCTTTCTCACTTCTGTCCTGATGCAGCAGATGATCAGCAGAGGGAAAGCAGTCACGGAGCGTCCGGAAAGTGCTTCCACATGCATGTCATGCATATTTGAAAATGCAGGGCGGTTGTTGATGGCTGCGAGTGTGACGGATCCTCCAGGTATTAGCAGGCTAAGGCAGTAGAGACAGCTGTTGACTCAAGTTCAAGCTACAGGAGCTGCTGATGTTATTTAAGATTTATTTATTTGAAAATCAGACTTTGGGAAAGAAAGAGGAGAAAGAGAAAGAGATATCTTACACCTACCTAGAGGGCAAGGATGGCCAGGTTCGAGCCAAGGCAGAGTCAGAAGTCAAAAGCTCCATCCGGGTCTCCCATGTGGGTGCAGGGACTCGAGCACTTGGGCCATCCTCTGCAGCTTTCCCAGTGCAGCTGCAGGGAGCAGGGAGACACAGCAGCCTGGATAAGAACTGGTAGCCCTATGGGATACGGGTGTTATAGATGGTGGCTTTACTGGCTCATCCCACAATGCTACAATGCTGGTCCTAAGGCTGCTGTCTTAATCTAGAGACCCTGGTTCTAATAGGACATTTTTTTTCCTGTTACTAAGTTTGAGATGACTTTAAGGTAAGAGGGAACACAGTCAATGACTGGTATCTATGATAGTTGGAGCCCATGGGGAAGCCTTTACTTCCCTCATTCATGTGGCAGACGGTGGCAAGCCTCTCACCAATGGAGGGTCCTGTTTGGCATGATGGAACCACTTGTCACAGAACACCTTTCATGAAACACATGGATTCTGTGCAATCACAGACTCCTCCCCCTGCCCTAGTCCTCACATTCTCAAACTTCACATACTGGCTTGACTCATAGAATGATTTTAAGGTCAGATAATCATGTGTCCAGGTGTTTGACATTTCAGCCTCGGAGTGGAATAGGAACCTGGTTTCCCATATCCGCTTGTGACAACTGTCCTGGAACTGGTCCAGTTGAGTACTAAGCACCCCAGCTGTGGCTGCACATCTCAGGGAATGGGAAAAGTCATCGTTATTGATAACTGTGCAGACAGCAGATGCTGAGGACAGAAGGCTTCTGTCTGAGCTGGAGAGGTCTGCATTTTTTCCACCCCCTTCCCCGGGCACTGTGTAAGATGGTAAAAGTCAAGAGCAGTGAGTTGAGTGTCTAAGGCTAAACCTGGGTGGGGCTTCCTCGTATTGTAAAAAGGTACATCAAAAGGTCTGGGCGCTGGAGACACAAGGTTTGAATACTTGTGCCAGGTGCTGTGTGAGACCTCAACGATTTTAAAATGTCTATTTATGGGCATTGGTATTGTGGTGCAGTGAGCTAAACTGCCACCTGTGACGCTGGCATCCCTTATTGAAACTCTGGTTTGAGACCTGGCTGTTCCACTTCCAGCCCAGTTCCCTGCTAATGAGCCTGGGAAAGCAGCCAAGGATAGGCCAAGTACCTGGACTCCTGCTACCCATATGGGAGATGTAGAGAGAGCTCTGGGCTCTTGGTTTTGGCCCAGCCCATCCCTGGCTGTTGTGGGCACTGGGACAATATGCCAGCAGATGAAAGATCTCTCTCCCTTTCAATCTCAATCTGTCACAATCCCCTTCAACTAAATAGACAAATCTAAAACAAATGTTAATCTTCATTGTAAGAGAGAGAGAAAGAGAGAGAGAGAGAGAGAGATATTTTAGAAGGTTGGAGAAGTATTTGTTGTCGTCTCGGGCTAACATTTACTAGAGGTTGCCGGAAGCCGATTTTCTCCTCTATTTCACCTCTGTGTGCTTGCGGGCGAGTGTTTTCAAGCCCATTGGCTTCACAGATGAATTTGCACTCCCTGCTAAAACATCCAGCCTGTTTACTTTAGATACCACTCTGCACTTTCAAGTGCTGTCCCAGTCTCTGCTGGTGCCTTGGGTCCACACCCTCTAGAAATGCTGATACACATGGCACCCAATACCTGCACCTGCACAGCACACACCACACCTGCCTGCTGCTCCTGGGGCAACACCTTCTCCAGCGCTGCACAGCCTGGCTCCCTCACTCTACCAGCAGCAACCCAGGCTGAGCACTAGATAGGTGATGGAAGTTTATTCTCACTGGATGCTTGAGTGGCCTGGGGATAAGCTGGGCAGACAGAAGGAAATGCATGCGACAGAGGCAGAGTTTTGCTGTCTCTGGTCCCCAGTGCAGGCTTTGTCTTGTGCCCACCCAACTGAAGAGGAAGTGGCTTAAGCTGCTACTCCCCAACATCAGCCCCACTAAACCCATTCTTACCAGAAGATTTCGGTAGGGTTCCCCCGCGCCAACCAAGTGCCATGATTTCCACCATGGGGCGTGCGCCAGTCGGAGAAAGGCACAAAGCTTCCTTGCTGTCCCTACTGCATCAAGGTGACCCGGCATCATCCCCGTCGCTGGGCCTGACCCCGTTTCCTGTATGGTCTCAATTTCTGGAGTCTGCTCTGCTTCCTTATTCATTCTTTCATCCCGGTGGCCAGTGGAGGCCAGCACCTGGCATAGCCACCAGACCCCAGTGGCCAGTTAGGGTTAGCCAGAAGGAGCTCAGGATGTGGGACTCTGTTGGGGCTCTGCTAGCTCACGCAGCTTTTTTAAAAGGTCTCCTGTTTTTTGACCTCAGTTTGGGGTAACTTGCACCAAACTATGAATCTTTACTCTGGCTTTGTTTTTGACCCATTTCTCTCTCCCTCTTTCTTTTTTTCCCCTTTTGGTAAAAAATGTTTTATATTGTACTGATTCAAGTCAAATCTCCTTTTTCGGAAAGGCTGTTAACAAAAGACACAATCTCAGATGCACTTTGTAAGTGACATTATTCAGTGCAAATTGTTCGTAGTGTGGACTCTCTTAGGATTGGGTTTCTTCTCACACACCTGACACACGCACACGCATTCACGCACACACTTGGCAGACACCCAAGCATACTCCCCAAACCACACCACACACACACATCCTTGGATACACACACATACACACACATTCTCACATTTGTGCCGACGCTAACACACACATTCACACATCTGCACACACTTCCTCTGACACACACATATAGAAGTGTACACTCGTATTATTTGAGTTTTCCACTGTTGCTACCCAGGGAGGTGGTGAGAGGTTAATCTTTCAGACTCAGTACTGAACTTGAAAAATACTGGAAAAGCAACATTGGGTTGCTACATATTGGCGTAAAGATATGCCAATCCCTGAGCAAGTTGCAATGTGTTGGATTTTTTTTTTCATACCCGAGATTTCCTGTTCAAATTTAATAGCATTCAATGATCCACAGAGAAACATGTTTTTTATTATACAGCTACAATTTGACCATGGACATAATATAGTAATGTAATAAAACATTTCACTGTGTTTGGAGAGAGGGGATTTTTATAGTTATTAAATTACAATCACTGTATTCTCAAGACACATAAATGAATTCATTATACTTAGGACATTCAAGCATAGAATACTATTTGAATAATGTAAGCCCTTAAGAGTATATTTAATTATTCTTAAAATAAATTTTGCATTGATAGGACTTGCATGTGTGATTCAAAACTGTGAACAGCGCAAGGAATATGAACACAGAATTATAGTAATTCCAGATATAAGGACATTTTGTTGCTGATAATGGGTGTGTTCACAATATTATCTGGGGGGATGTTTGGTATAGTGGTTAGCACACCATTTAGTATGGCTGTAACCACAGCAGTCCCATCTCTGCTTCTGACTCCAGCTGCCTGCTAATGCACACCCTGGGACACAGCCAGTGATGGCTCAAGTGCATGGGTCCCTGCCACTCGCAAGGGAGACCCGGATGGAGTTCTGGGATCCTGGCTTCTGCCTGGTCCAGGCTTTGCTGTTGAAGGTATTTGGGGGGTGAACCAGCAGATGGACGCTTTTTTAAAAAATAAAAATGTTCAAAAAAGCATGTGCCAACTAGTACATCTATGCATGTGCAGTGTGTGTGTGTGTGTGTGTATGGTATGTTTATGATGCATGTCTGCACACATGTGCATATATACCTCGATGTGCATGAAGGCACAAGCTTGTGCCCTCACAGGTCTACATATGGAGGGCGTGCATATCTGTGTAGCTATGGCATGCGTGTGCGCTGTGTACATTTGACTCAGAGCGCTGCCTACCCAGGTCCTGCCGTGTTGTGGGCTCATGTATAACAGAAGTGTCGTGGCCATCCCCCCGCCCCCCGCCATGATCTCTCGTGGCAAATGCACGTCTCTTTCTTTGAATCTCCCACGACACTGGCTGGTGACACACAGCATTCACGTGCCGGCTCTGAGAACGCAGTCGCAATGAGACGAAAGTGCACGCAGCTGTTTTCAGAGCCAGATGTGTTCTCACAGGAACCATAGCTTCCAGCAAGATATCCTGGAGGGACTCACACGGGAAGAGGAGTGGAGAGGCCAAGGAGGAAACAGCTGCACCCCGCCTTGGGCCCTTTGCGAGTGAGTGGTCTGGTTTTGTCTCCGGCTCTGCTCCCATTTTCCCGTTTCCCAGCCCTCTTCTTCCTTTCTCATCCTTAATTCCATCCACCTGCTGTGCATGCCCAAGGGTTTTCACAGCACAAAGTCTGCCCTGGCTTCCCTGGGGCCATGCTCACTCTGTGTCCATCCTGATATGCTGCCCGGCGCCTCACTAAGAGCCCCATGGAGAGGGGGGCTCAGGGCCCGAGGTGTCTGCCGCCAGGCAGGTCTCCGCGGACGAGTCAGGGAGCCATGTCTAGTAGCTTGGGCCGGTCTGCAGTCAGGAGCTTTGTGCGGGTCTGTCACGTGGGTACAGAGGCGCACTTGGGCCATCCTCTGCTGCTTGCCCAAATGCATTAGTAGGGAACTGGATCAGAAGTGGAGCCGCTGAAACTTGCTGGTGCCTGTAGTAGATGCCACCATGCGAGCCCTGAGCGTATGCTTTTTTTTTTTCTCAGCTCTATTTTGTTGTTGCCCCACCTTCAGTTGTGCCTGCTGGGCTTCGCTGGCCTGCATGTCTGGTAGAGGTTAGGATCGCTGAGGCAAACGCAGCTGTTCTGACTTCAATGAGCAGGCATGTGGCCACTGGCCCAGACTGTCATCCTATGCGACTCCTCAGGAACCTCCCAGGGCGTGATTCAGATGACAGATCCGAAACGACCACTTTGCTATTCACGCAGCTATCACTTACAAATCCCTCTGGGTTCTGAGTGGCTGAGTGCAGTTGCGCCCAGCTCCCAATGTGTCCAGCTGGTGGGGAGGGGAAAATGCATCGCTGTGTGTGGCAGAAACGCTGAGACCGGAAACATGGCTTTTTGGAACCAACAGTGACTGCGCAAGAGGCCCCTCCTCCTGCGTCCTGCTTCCCTCACCTCGGGCTTGGTCAGGGGGCTGCCTTGCCTGCCTCGCCATGTATTGAGGGCCAGATGGGAGGACGGCGTTGAAGCAGACGTGGGTGCTGTGTGTAGGTCTGGCGTGTGGCGTCTTCTCCAGGAATGCACCCATCTCTTTCCTTCTTTGGCACCCCACCCAGCCCTGGCTGGCCTTGGGGACTCATGTCCAGGACTCCCCTACATGCTGGTCTCTGTGGCCTCTGTCATCCTTGCTTCAACACCAAGACACTTTTTATTCCTCTAATCCCACCCCCGATCAGATCCCATCCACTCCTCAAGGACCGATTTTGCTCTCTGTCCCACCGGGCTTAGGACAGTGCTTGGCGCCTCCCACTTCAGCAGCCCAGCTCAAGGCCTGCATTCCTCATCAGACCCTTCCCCTTCTGTGGCCCTGGGACCCCCTTTCCGCTGTGAACTTGGGTTGTATTTTTTCTACATCAGAATGTCTCACCAGCTCTTGCAGTGAGTAGAGGCTGGGCATTGTCTGCATTGTATAAGGAGCAAGGAAAAGCTTCCGGGATCTGCCGGGGACAGTGAGCCCAGGGTGGATTGGACGGGGTCATCAATAGCTGCTGTCTTGGGATGATTTCCCCAAAGAAAAGCAATGAGAGAGAGAGAGAGAGAGAGAGAAAGTTAGGGGAGGTCAGGAAGCAGGATGCAAAGCTGTATTTTGTTGTTGTTCCAGACTGAAAAAGAGCAAGGAAAGAAAAAGCTAGGAGCTCCAGGTCCCAGTCTGGCCTCTTGCACGTCAGCCAGGAGGCTCGGCATCCCCACTGGGCGACAGGAACTGTGACCCCACCTCCACCCTCCCTGGCTAATTGCTGTGATTAAGTGTTGTGCTTGTAACACAATCCTTGGCTCTGTACCTCGGGGCAGCCCCCTCCCTGGAGGTCTCCAAGCAGCTCAGCTGCTGAATAAGCAAAGAGGTTCCTGAGTGACGGGGAGGCGTGGAAAGGCTGTTGGGGGCTGCGTGTGAGGCGTCTCTGGGCTCTGGACGGGGCAGGTCTGGGGTGAGCGCACGCTGTCCGTGGTCTTGAGGAAATATCCGATGACAGCCAGTTGCTTGCTTTGGCACATACTGGAGCCTGGTTTTCACATTAGGAGAAACTGCACACCATGTCTGGGAAGCAGAGGGCCCAGACAGAGCCTGGTATTGCTGTTGGTGTCTGCCCGGGAAGGGCTTGAGCCCACTTCAGACTGGGGATCTGGTAGCCACAAAACCTAGGAGGTGGAGCACTGTAGAGACTCAGCACCTCCTGCCCCCCCCCCCCCCCCCATGACTGCTGCACTTTGGGCGATAGGCTAAGTTTCAAGGAAGAGTTCTGGGTAGATGGGCCACCTGGGGACACAGATCACACCCTTGCACCTACACATCTCTTTATAAAAATGAAGTCCTGGGGGCAAGTCCATGGTGCAGCCGCTACCTGGGATACTGGCATGACTTAAAGGGTGCTGGCTTGAGTCCCAACAGTTCCACTACAGATCCAGCTCCCTGCTAATGTGCCTGGGAAAGCAATGGAGGATGGCCCAAGTGTTGGATTCCTGAATCCACTTGAGAGACCCGGATGAAATACCTGGCACACCTGGCCCAGTGCCAGCTGTTTGGCCATCAGGGGAGTGAACCATGGGATGGAAAATTCTCTCTTTTTCCATCTGAGTTTCAAATAAATAAATCAATCTTTTTAAAAAGTTGAAAGTACCTGTTATCTGTGCTCATTTCCCAGGAGAACTCCTTCAGGCTCAGGTGTTTAAAGCATATCCGTTAGATGAAGAGAAACTCGGAGACTTGTTCTGTCTTGGAAGAACTTCTGGGGTGCAGAATTGCCCTGGGATGGAGTGAGACAGGATGGCCAGAAAAATCCCCAAGAGCAGGAAGATAGGCTCCAGGGGAGCAGGTAGTCAGTTGGGGTGCACATAGCAATTCAACAGGCAGCAGTTGGGGCCTCAGCATCTTGAGTGTAGTCCCGTTTCTGGAATCCATGTCCCCAGGGCTGAAAGCTGCTGGTGGGTTGGTATGAGGCCTCTGGGTTGCTGGGGGAAGGGACTGGGCTCAGCGGCTGGAGAGAGAAGCTGGTGTCCTTGGGAGGTCCCCTTGTGTGACTACTGAGCCCTTTTATATGCTCTTTCGGCAATGTGAAACTGGGCTTTCCCCATGCCTGCATGAGGGTGTAAGCTCATCAGGTGATGCTATTTCTCTAGGGCCAGTCAGCTCACTTGGGTATGCACCTGTTTCAAATGGCTCCTCACAGTGCCACTGTGTGGGGATCCAGTGGGTCACTCCCTGTGCTCAAAGCTGAGCAAATGGGCCTGGTGTGGTAGCCTAGTGGTTAAAGTCCTTACCTTACATGTGCCAGGAACCTATATAGACATCGGTTTGTGTCCTGGATGCTCCACTTCCTTTCCAGCTCCTTGCTTGTGGTCTGGGTAAGCAGTTGAGGACAACGCAAAGACTTGGGACCCTGTACCTGCCTGGGAGACCCATAGGAAGCTCCTGGCTCCTAGCTTCGGATTGACTCAGCTCTAGCTGTGGTGGCCACTTGGGGAATGAATCAGCGAATGAAAGATCTTTCTCTCTGTATCTCCTTCTCTGTAAAATCTGCCTTTCCAACAACAACAACAACAACTGAGCAAATTACATTGAAAGTCAAAGGTTAAGGCCGCACGTCTTTCCTGGGCTGTGGTTCTGAGTTTCCATTGGTTTCTTCTTCTCTGGATAGCAATGAGAGCCTCTTGATGGACACAGGAAAAAGCCATGCAATAGAGTATCAGAGCAAAGATAGGGAAAGAGTAATCTATTTTCCCATCTACATATCTTTTATCAATGAACTTATATATTATTCCATTTACCATCTGTTACCTATGTGCTTATAAATTAACTATCCCTAGATCAACTACCTATTTCTTTATCACGTATCTATTTATTATCTATCTATATACTGAATTTAAAAATTTCATTTACTTTTTTTTTAAAGATTTATTTATTTTTATTACAAAGTCGGATATACAGAGAGGAGGAGAGACAGAGAGGAAGATCTTCCATCCGATGATTCACTCCCCAAGTGAGTGCAATGGCTGGTGCTGCGCCAATCTGAAGCCAGGAACCAGGAACCTCCTCCTGGTCTCCCACGTGGGTGCAGGGTCCCAAAGCATTGGGCCATCCTCGACTTCTTTCCCAGGCCACAAGCAGGGAGCTGGATGGGAAGTGGAGCTGCTGGGATTAGAACTGGCGCCCATATGGGATGCTGGCGCGTTCAAGGCGAGGACTTTAGCTGCTAGGCCATGCCGCCGGGCCCAAAAATTTCATTTACTTTTATTTGAAAGGCAGGGTTACACAGAGGGAGATATCTTCCATTCAGTGGTTCACCCCTTTCCAAAGGACTGCAACAGCCAGAGCTAGGCCAGGCCAGAGCCACGACCCAGGAGTGGCTTCTGTATCTCCCACATGGGTGCAGGGCCTAAGTACTTTTACCATCTTTCTGCTACTTTCCCAGGCACATTAGCAGGGAGTTGGATTGAAAGTGGAGCAGCTGGGAACTGGAGACTGACAGACACAGGAAAGCAGTGGACACAACGTTGTGGTGTTGCAGTGACTGACACCCCAGAGGCATTCAGCGAGTGGTGATCTGAATTCCACCAGCAACAAGGTGGGAAAGGACATTCACCAGGAGCTCAGGGGATGAACCCAGATAAAGAGCTCATCCTGCTGGTCTGTTTGATTCGACCAGGAGCAGAGACAGCAGGTCCAAGATGAAGAGTGTGAGAACAGGGTGGATTTCATAGCCCAGTTTGCACCCTAGAGCCGAATCAGGTGCCATTTTGTTTAAGGAGGCAAAGGATACAGGACAGTACTGCGCATGTACTGAGCTGTGAGTGAACTCATTTCTGACCCTAACCCTGAAGTGCAGCAACGTGGCATGCTAGAGGTTCCACCCAAGATAGATCTGGGTAGCTCTCAGACCTGACAGCCAGCAGAACTCTAGTAGTGGCACATCAGGTGCCATTTTGTACAGTGTAGAGAAGGCTTTAAGACTGCAGGGACAACAGTGAGCTGTGCATGCACTAAGCTGGGAGAGAACTCACTGAACTCAGTGTATTGCACTGACCCCACAGGAAAATAATACCAATTATGGCATCATAGGGGTCATCCAATAGTATTAACCCTGGATGTAAACGGCTTAAATTCTTCAATCAAATGTCATAGATTAGTAGGCTGGACCAAAAAAGCAAAACTCATCTATTTTTTACCTGCAGGAGACACAACTGACCAACAAAGATCAGTGGAAACTATATCTCATGGATTTTGATTTTTTTGTTAGTTTCATCTCTTCAGAATACTTTCTTTCTCATTAAATTCTTAAATGACTCATAGATCACACAGTAGCATCATTTTCTTCAAGAAGGTTCTTGATTTTCTTTTCTTTTTCTTCAGTGACACATTAGTCATTCAGCAGCATGATATTTAACTTCATGGTGGTGTTAGTTTCTTTTTTCTTCCTGTTGATTTTGTTTTGTGGGCTTTCATTTAAGGAGATGTATAGTAACTGTGAAATGGAGATTATTATATCTAGTAGCATGTTATTTAACTTCATGGCACTGTAAATTTCTATTTTTTGTCCTGTTGCTGATTTCATATTGTGGCTTTTCATGTAAGGAGATGTACAGTAACTGTGAAATGGAGACTATCATATGCAGATGTGAGGATACAATGCAGTATGCATCTCTACTTCCACATCAAAGATGGACTCCCAATAAAACTGTTAACTATATCTTGACAATAGGATGCTGGACTGTCTGCCACTGTCCATGCCCACAATGATGGACATATGACTGTGTATGAAGAACTATACTATAGTAATAATATAGAGGAACTCAGTGAGGACAGAAGGAAATAGAGAGAGGGGAAGGGAAATCCCAGGGCCTATGGAACTGTATCATAAAATGATGATGATGATGATGACAATGATGATGATGATAATAATAATTTCAACCTAAAGGAAAAAAAAAAGGAAGTGAAGCAATCGGGACTGACCTGGGCCCATAGAGGATGTTGGCGGCTTTACTAACTACACCATAGTGCTGGCGTGGGGAGATCTTCCATCTGGTGATTCACTCCCCAAATGCCTGCACCAGCCAGGGCTGTGCCAAGCTGAATCCAGAAACCTGGAACTCCATCTGGGTCCTCCACCTGGCTTCCTGAAACCCAAGTATTACTAGAGCCACCACCTTTAAACTCCAGGGGGAAGAGCCGGGACTTGACCAAAGAACTCCATCCTGGGAGGGCGACATCCCAAGGGGTGATTTAACCCACTGTGCTGCAGCATCCACCTGCAACAGAAGTGTCTTGAGCAAAGAAAATCCTGAACTCTCCATGTCATCACAGAGCTGTTATTAACTCAGCTTTTTTTTTCTGAATTAGAAAGATGCATCAAATACCTCCTGCTTTTGATAACTTTTTTTTTTATAAATCTTCTATTTTTTAGGCTGTGCTTCCTATCAGAGCCTTTTTTCCCTCAAGTACTTTACCTGCTAACGCCATCTTAAGCATGTGATTTGTGCAAGACCTTTTCTCTACTGTTTTTTTTTTTCATGAAAAAAATTCCAGAAAAATGACTGCCTGCTGCTGCTTTCACCCTTTAGCTCCCAAAGATAACAATCTGCCACTATTAACTTAACCTGAGCTTGCTTTCCATACACTCAGATGGCTTTAAAATAGGAGACAACGTGGAGAAATGGCTCTCGTGCTAAATGTGTTATGAGGACATCGGAAGAGAATGCCAAAGGGGAAGCAGGAAGTTTGACAAAGCCTTGATTACGTTCCCATAAATATTTGTTCAGAAGATGCTGTAAATTGCAATATGCAAAAGTGATTAAAAACAAATCTTTCCTCTCTTTTTTTCTTCCCCACAAGGATTTCAGAAGATCTCACTCCATGTCCTCTCCTTTCAACCACAACTTTGCATGTTTCTTCATTGTGCAAAAGTAGAAAATTAAAGGCACTCTTTCCTGTGCACACAAAGCAGCTGGTGGCATCGGAGGCACAATGGAGTCAGTGTGTGGGTCCCGTCGCCCACTCCCTGAAGACTTTCTGTAGAAACTGATCCAGACTTTCCAGGTTTCTGAGATCGTTTTGGCCCAGGAGACCAAGTTGAAGGTTGGAACACACTTTCATTGGCTTTGTCCAAAAGCACCTGATGGTGTTTTCAAGGGAATCCTGGCTAATTAAATCCCTAGAGAAGTGGACCAAAGGCAAGTCTTCACTGGCAAAAGCAAAGATCCCCGGAACAATATTCTCAGATGCCCTTGACTGGGCTTATTTGCTCCCTCACTTAAAACTCACCTGCTTACATATATCCTGGTGGCGATACCCTGGGTAGGATATGTCAGGGTCATCCCTCTCTGAATGCCCTCAGTTGCTGCTCCAGCACACAAATTTTGGGAACTGACTTCATCTTAACAAAATCACACTTTTTCTTTGGATTGCCGTTTTCTCTTTGAGGGGCTTGATAGAATCCCTCGTGCAGTAACCTTCCATCCTCCCGTGATGATGCACTCTTTAAATATTCATTTACTTTTACTGGAAGGTTGGATTTATGGAGAGAAGGAGAGACAGAAAGATCTCCCATCCACTGGTTTACTCCCCAAATGGCCACAATGGCCAGAGCTGAGCCTATCTGAAGCCAGGAGCCAGAAGCTTCTTCTGGGTCTCCCATGCAGGTGCAGGATCCCAAGCCTTTTGGCTGTCCTCGACTGCTTTTTCAGGCTACAAGCAGGGAGCTGGATGGGAAGTAGAGCAGCCAGGGCATGAACCAATGCCCTTATGGGATCCAAGTGCTTAGAAGTTTAGGATTTAGCCATTGAGCTGGGCTTGATGATGTCGTCTTGATGCGGTCTTTAACTGGGGCCATTCTGACGAAAGAGGGGAACTTCCTGGGAACAGGGATGAGTCATGAGATGTTTTTAGGTAATGCGTTTTCTTCTTCTGATGAGATCCTCTTCTTCCGACAAACATATTTCTTCCTCGTCCAAGTTTCCCAAAAGGACCTGAACCAATGTGAATTCTTTGCCCTCGGTCTCTTGAAACCCCCTTTAAGGAGGACATTTTCAGAAATTATTATGACTGGCATCTCCTTCAGCCTTACAAAGCAGGGTGTGAACCAGGGGAGCAGTGAGCTTCCTGTTAGAGCGCGTTGCTGTGTGTTTTGTTGCTAGAGAGATGAACGGCGTGTGGTAAGGGATGCTGAGAACAAGCTTTTGGCACACGGTGGCCTTGGCAGGCTGGGAACAAAGATGACTACGTCCTGTTCTGCGGCCAAGCTTCTGATGGAAAGGGTGAGAGAAAATAAAATGGGTGCTCTGTTTTATCTGCTTGTTTCATCCCTGAGCATGGTCTGGGGGTCAGGGCACTTAGACCCTGATGCCCCTCTTTGGTCCTCTTGGGTCATCTTCTCCATTTCTGAAACTCAGCGCATTTCACAAAACCTTTCTCCACCACCTGGATAGAAACTGATGCATTCCCATGCCAGGCCCCCCTCCTAGTCCCCTGTGACCCTTAGGTTTGGTACGTGATGAGAAAATGAGAGAGAACGACGTCCCTAGCTGGCTTCGAAGTGGTTTTGTTCAGCCCAAGGCTTGCAGAATACGCTTTATGGAAACTGGGCGAAACACCCTAGAATATTTGCATTCTAGTTTTCAAAATCTGAGTCGGCCAAAGAAGGAGCGACAGCAAGTCAGTTTTTATCCGCAGGTGCCCCAGAGTATGACAGATGCGTTTATTTTCAGGCGATGGTGAAGCAGGCGATGCTCAGCAGAGTGTGAATGAGTCATCACCCTGGCAATGATCGTCAGCAGCGAAAGCTCAGGCAGGATGACTTAGTGTTGCAAGCATCGGAGAGTGCCTTTGCTTTCCGACTGCAGGCAGGAAGCCCATCTCCTGTGTACTGCGACGTCAACCAGCCCCAGTGCTGTTAGCCATTCAGCTCTGGAATCCTTCTGTGCCTCCAGCTAGGTGCTGCAAGGCAGGCCGCTATTGCACAGGAGCGCACAGACCTTCTGATAGGGAGATAGGCAGCTAGGGGGTGGAGTCTTTCGCAAGTTAACACATTGCGGAAACCCAGGCATGTCAATCACAGCTGTGGCCCTAGGCTGGCTAATGGTCACCTTTCATGTGTAATCTGAACTTCCAGAGAGACCAAGGGGTGTGTGTGTGTGGGGGGGCGGGGTGCGGAGCGAGTTGGGTTGGTCCCCCAGTGGTGCCACTGGATGCTTTTTGGGGAGAACTGGAGATGGGCGTTAAGCCAGCTCCCCCAGTAGCAACTTTGGGGGCACCTTCCATCTGTGGATCAGCACCAGCTTGGGGTTCTGACTGGTCTGCAGTGAGAGGCCAGAGGCTGAAGCCACGCCTCACCCCTTGTGGCCCTTGCGGTTGACCCTTCCTCCTGGTGGCCTCAGAATGAGGTCTGGCCTGGGGGTGGGCGTGGAGAATGGCGCCTGGAGTTGAGTCTGGTGGGAGAGGGCTAGGGAAGATTATGCTTATCATAAGAAGGATCAATAGGAGATCACCATTTCTTCTCTTCTTCGTCTGTGGGAAGTGAAGGCCAAGAGAAATGAGTTGTTCGTCTGCTGTGGTAGCCTGGAAGTTTCGTACTCGTGTGCGTGTGTGTGCACGCGTGCGCGTGTGTGTAAGGGTTAGCAAGCAATCTTTACAGCAGGGACAGTTTTTGAATGAGGTTTTTATTGCTTTCCCCAAAACAACCCACACCTAGGGAGCTTGTTTCTTGTAAGGATGAGCAAAATGAAGAGTCTGTCACCACCTGGAAGACCCTGGCTCTGACGCTGCATGGTGCCAAGAGTCAGAAAGGCATCCCCCCACATTCTAGGTGGTCCTCTGGGATTCATCCAGACAGAGTGTCCTCCCTGGCCCTTGGGACAGGGACAGCATTTGCATGTTTGGATCTTCATCTGTGTTAGATCCGTGGTCTGTTTGGCAGATAACCAAGACTTGTCCTTCTATTTGTAATTATGGGAATCACACACGACTAGAACTGAAATGGGAATGACTTGGGGTTGTCCATTACCTTTTAGAACATTGTTTATCCAGGAATAATTTGATGCTGGACTCTTAAAAAAAAAAACAAACCTCAAATCAGGCTTGATATTCTCAACATATTGCTTGGGCGAGAGGAGTTCATTCTTTGCTGGTGTCGCGTCTTCAGCAAAGTGACTTGCTTTGTCGCTCACTCTTTGTGCATCCAGCCCTGCAGGTGGATGGGGTGCAGCTCTGGTGTTCTCCCTCCCGGATCTGCTGGGAGGCCAGGTGTCAGGGCTAGATGGCCACGGTCACTGTGTCCCTGGAACATGAACATATCCTGGAAGCAGAGTGGCCTGGGAGAATTCCAGCTCACCTTGAGTTGACCCATATAGGTAGAGATCTCCTTCCTGGAACAAACATGAGAGGTGGTAGGAACCCCTGTAGCTCCTGTCTTCTCTCTCGCTCTTTGGGGGAACAGTGCTCACCCAGTTCCCTGACTTTGTCGTGTGAATTAAGTCAACATGAGCCTGGGACTGACTGGCTCACTTCATCTGTTTTATGATTGTAGAAATCTACTATGGAAAGGTGCATGAGTGGGTATTTGGAAAACTCCCAAGCAAAAACAGAAAAAAAGTCCAGTGCTTATTGTGATTAACCTACAAAGTGATCCTTAAAAACAATTTTTTTTCCAACCAAGAAGTTGCGCAGAACATGACGGTGAGGTTCATTCCGGCGCACAAGTGGCTGGCGACTCCCTCCCTGCTCCTGCTGTCAGCATTTCCTGGTGGAACTCCAGCCCCGTGTTTTCCTGCCTGGGCGTTTGCAGGGCTGAGAGCAGTTTGTGGGGGGAAAACGGCAGATTAATCTCAGGGCAGCAGCTCAGCCTAGCTCGTCGCCATGGAACCGTGGTGCGCATTCTAACATGATGTAGATGTGCCTGTGCGTTCCTTATGCTGTGCTGTCCCAGGTTGCCAATGCGTTCTCTGACTATGGCAGACAAGTCCAGCCTTCCTGGGGTTTATTGTTCCAGGCGTCTTCCCCTCCAGCCCTTTCCTCCGGGGACGGGGTTTAATAAATGCTGTTGATTTTTGGCTGAGCCGTGGCATCCTTCCTTGAGCCAGATGGAGAAAGAGCTCTGGGTTTTCTGTTTTCCTTCCTGCTTTTCTGTGTCTTACAGAATGCTAAGGGATGCTAAGGGATGCCCCAGTGACTTCCTGAAGAGTTCATTGCACCGTAGGAGATGTGACTCATTCCTTCCGTCAGTCATCACACTGACCAGTTCAGTCAACCAAATGCACCTTTTGGTATTGAACACCTGCTGTGTTCCAGAGGCTCCATTGCATGCTAGGAGACCCCAGTGTCTAAAAGCAAACATGATGGGGCTGGTGCTGTGGTGTAGCAAGTAAAGCTTCCATTTGCAGTGCTAGCAACTTATATGGGTGCTGGTTGGTGTCCTGGCTGCTCCACTTCCCACCCAGCTCCCTGTTTATATGGAAGATGGCCCAAATGCTTGAGCTGCTACACCCACGTGGGAGACCTAGAGGAAGCTCTTGAAGCTGGCTTCAGCTTTTGTGACCATTTTGGGAAGTGAACCAGTGGATGGGAGCTCTCTCTGCAGCTCTTTCACATACATAAGTTAAAAAGGAAATAAATCTTTAAAAAAGGAAAACAGGCGTGATTTGGGCCCAGGAGACACTTAGTTGGAACCTACAGAGAAAAAAATGTCACTAAAAGACATCAGACGAATTAATCATTAAGACAGACTCGATTTATTACTCTGTAAAAAAAAAAAAAATACAAAGCAAGCCAGTTAGATGCATTAAGCCAGGAGCTTCGTCTGGGTCTCCCGCATGGGTGGCGGGGCCCAAGCACTTGGGCCATCTTCTGCTGCTTTCCTAAACATGTCAGCAGGGAATTGGATGGGAAGTAATTTCTGAAACTGTAGGTTTTTTTTTAAAGTGCTGGTTTATTTGAAGAGAAATATATATATATATTTCCCATCTCCTGGTTTGCTTTTCTTTTTTTTAAGATTTATTTTTATTTTTATTACAAAGTCAGATATACAGAGAGGAGAAGAGATAGACAGGAAGATCTTCCATCCGATGAATCATTCCCCAAGTGAGCTCTATGGCTGGTGCTGCGCCAATCCGAAGCCAGGAGCCAAGAACTCCCTCCAGGTCTCCCACGTGGATGCAGGGTCTCAAGGCTTTGGGCCGTCCTCCACTGCTTTCCCAGGCCACAAGCAGGGAGCTGGATGGGAAGTGGAGCTGCCGGGGTTAGAACTGGCTCCTGTATGGGATCCCGGCATGTTCAAGGCGAGGACTTTAGCCGCTAGGCCACGCCGCCGGGCCCAGGTTTGCTTTTCAAATATCTACAACAGCTGAGCCTGGGCTGGGAATCTGAAACTCAATCCAGGTCACTTGTGTGATGTTAGCAGGAGGCCAGAGGGTCAAGAGTACTGCTGGGATCAGAGTCTCCGTCTAGGCCTTGGAGGACACTGGGGACAGAGGGATACAGAGGGACTGGCTAGCATAGCCATCAAGTTCATCGGATCTAACTCTCCCAAGAGCATTGGAGCTTCAGAAAAGAATATCTGTGATTAGACCTGCAGGGAAAACTGCCAAGATGAGCATGTGGAAGGAACCTAAGAGGGTTTCGGGGCTGGGGACAGTAGGGAACAATTGGAAGCCAGAAGCTAGAAGCCAAAGCTGAAGGCTAGCATGGAGCAATTGAGTGGAGATTTACGTGGTGTGGAGAGGGGGAGGTTGGGGGCAGGGAGCAGAGTCCCAGTCAGTCCCTTGAGTATCTCAGAGTGCCAGCGCAAGTGCGCGAGTGTGCAGCATTCATTCAAAAGGCCGTGCTCCTGGCTTGTGTGTGTCTCTGGCCTGACCCCTACCCATCAAGAGATTTCTGTAGCAAGAGCACAGAGTCACTGTGGGCCAGCTCTTCACTGCTCCTGAACGTCTCATAGCCCTGGGTTTGCACCTGCCACCTTGTGGATACTTCTTCAGTGGGGAGGTGGAGTCCAGACATTGCTGACTGCGGCAGTGGGATTTTTTTTTTTTTTTGGAAGATAGATTTTCAGGTGTGCTAACAACCTAAGTGTCTGCGTTTTGCTCATTAATGAACTGCTTTTTTTTTTTTTTTTTTTTTTGCTGGAGGGAATTGATGTATTATGTATATGTAATTAGGGAATTGATTTCTCAGTGCCCACAGTTGAAGTCTGAAGCTATTCACCTCAAATATTTGCATCTCTCCCTCACAATACCCTTCTACCTTAATACTGGCTAGAACCAGCACAGTTTGTATTATTAATTTTTAATCATGGGCTTAAAATGCTAATTAAAGGAGTCGAATTATTCTTTCTTTCTTCAAATGTCAGAGAGAAGACAGAACTGTAGATTAAGAGATTTTCAGCTGCCAGTTCAATCCCCAAATGCCCACAACAGCTAGGTAGGGATGGGCCGGATTCAAGCCATGGGCCAGGAGCTTCATCCAGGTCTCCCATGTGGATGCAAGGGCCCTTGGACCATCTTCCTCTGCTGTTTTCCCAGGTGCAGTAGCAGGGAGCTGGATCAGAAGTGGAGCAGCCGGGGCTCAGACCAGCATCCACACTGGATGTTGGCCAGGTGAAAGCTTAACTTGCTGTGCCACAATGCCAGCTACTAAACTCGATCTTTTCAATGGCAGTGTGATGTACAGACGCAACAATCAAAAAAGGGGGTCTCAGGGTGGCCTAGAATTCAGAGACCTCTTCCCATGTTTTCTGTAGCTGCTGGCTGTTGCTTGTGTTGGCCTCGGTGAGTTTGGTTAGGGATGTACCAGCAGGGTTCAGCATACCTGCTGAGGCAGCAGAACCCTGGCAGGTTCCAGTGGAGACCAGAGGGCCGCTGTTTCACGATTTGTTTCCCAAACAGGAGCTTCTGTTGGCCCGAATCTGACAAGGTCATGCTCTGTTGAATGTATACCATGAGTGTTTGGCTGCTTTGAGCCATTTTGGCAAAATGTGGAATTGGGCGGGCAAAGCTGGGGCATGGCTTCCAGAAGGCTCTGAGGTTTGGGATAGTGGAGAAGGGCCCTACCCACAGGACTGGACTTGCTGCTGCCTGGGGAAGCTGGTGGGTGACAGGTGTTGGGGCAAGGACAGCCATTCCTTCTGCTGGCAGCACAACGGGCCACAAGCCGGGGAGCAGAGGGAGGCTGAGCACCAGAGCCCGGGAGCGGGGAGGTTGGCCCCAGCAGCCTCTGCGTGGGCAGCCAAGGGGCCAGAGGGGCTCAGGCCTCCGTGGGCTGCCTGTCGTAAGCTTGCCTGTCCCCGTACTGCAAGCCCATTAAAAAAAAATAAGCATTAGAAACCTTAGCTCCATAGTAAATGCCTTCTCTATGTATTATTTTTTAAATTGTAGTGCTCAGATTTAAGGGGGGACATGAGGTTTCTATCTGCTTGTGTCTGGCTTATTTTAGTTAACATCATGTCTTCTGTCCAACCATTTTGTTGCAAAAGGCAAAAAGTAATTTATAGCTGAATTATATATATATGCCATAAACTGTATGTGCTGGTAACTGAATTAAAAAAATATTTTATTTTTATTGGAAAGTCAGATATACAGAGAGGAGGAGAGACAGAGAGGAAGACAGAGAGGAACATTTTCTGTCCGTTATTTCACTCCCCAAGTGGCTGCAACAGCTGGAGCTGAGCCGATCTGAAGCCAGGAGCCCAGAGCCTCTTCCGGGTCTCCCATGTGGATGCAGGGTCCCAAGGCTTTGGGCTGTCCTTGACTGTTTTCCCAGATCACAAGCAGGGAGCTGGATGGGAAACAGGGCTGCCTGGATTAGAACCGGTGCCCATATGGGATCCTGGCATATGCAAGGTGAGGACTTCAGCCTCTAGGCTATTGCGCTGGACCGGTAAGTAATTTTTTTTAAAGGTGTATTTATTTTAATTGGAAAGGCAAATTTACAGAGAGAAGGAGAGACAGAGAGAAAGATCTCCCATTGGTTGATTCACTCCCAAAGTGGCTGCAACGGCTGGAGCTGAACCGATCTAAGGCCAGGAGCCAAGAGGCGCTTCTGGGTCTCCCATGCGGGTTCTCCAGACCTGGGCCCTCTTCTATTGTTTTCCCAGGCCACAAGCAGGGAGCTAGATGGGAAGTGGAGCAGCTGGGACATGAACCTGTACCCCAATGGGATGCTGGTGCTGGTAGGTAGAGCATTAGCTTGTTGACTCACTGTGCTAGCCCCTGTAACTGCATTTAGTATGCATGTTAGCAAAGACTCGGAGCCTGTAGAATGTTTCATCTGCACACAGGTGCACTCAGGTAGGGATGTCCTACACCAGGTATTGTTCAGTCAGACACAAGTCAAGGGTTCTCTAGGGGAGTCTGAATCTGAGCTTCAGCTTTAACATACAAGGTGACAATTTTTAAAAAGGTTTATTTTTATTAATTTGGCAGAGTTACAGAGAAATGAGAGGGCGCAATGAAGAGAGATCTTCCCAAATGGTACTGGGCCAGGCTGAAGCCAGGAACTTGGAACTCCTCCTGGGTCTTCCACATGGGTGCAAGGACCCCAAGCACTGGGGTCATCTGCTGCTTTCCCAGGTGCATTAGCAAGGAGCTGGATTGACCAGGGCTTGAACCGGTGTACATATGGCGTGCTGGTGCTGCCAACAGCATTGTGCGGTGCCACAGCACTAGCATGTTCACAGCCTTCCCGTCCCGCGTTCCTGTGACTAGGGCCTCCCTCAGATGACGCCCTGCCTTCTGCTGATCCTCGCTGCTGGGTGCCAGGAAAGCCGAGTCCCTGCTTCTTCTGCCCAGGCTTGATGATCCAGGACAGCCAGGGGCTGCTTCTGTGGATGTTTCAGCAGAGGGTAATGAAGCGATTCACTCTGCTGAGGTTTCTGTGAGAAGCACCTGCGCCCCAGTGTTGGGCAGCATTTGGCTGGCGGTGAAAGTGCCCGGAGCCAGGCTGTGTGAAATGACGCCTGTTTCCTGGCCCATTGTGTGCTGTGAGGCAGGGGCTCGGGTGGTGGGCATCGCGAGAGCCGTGCGGAGTCCATGTTAGGAGCTCGCAGACACAGCGATTTCCCCCCGGGGGAGAAACTGACAAAGGGAAATAGGCCAACTATGAATCGAGGCACCAAGTTCCTTCTGATGGAAAGCAGTCCTGGTGGTGAGCATACCCCTCCAGGATCCTTTCACTCTTGACGTCCTGACGTGAACACGAGGGAGCGTCAGCTGGCAGGGTGCATAGAGACCCTGTTACCATTGCTGCCTCTTCTTCTTCTTTTCTTATCTAGCCACCATCCTATTAAGTAAGTGACTGTCTCTGTGGCTTCTGGTTTTGCTCCTGCTGCCAATAGTTCCGACAGATGCAAATGGGTCCCTCTGATAGTTTTGGATTTGAATACACAGGAAAGACATCTCAGGAAATGGGGATGCTGATTCATTTCTCTTCAGCCATACATGCCTGGCTACCACATAGAAATGCAAGGGTACAGGGGCTGAGGGCTGAGCCACTGCCTGTGACATTGGCATTTCATACGAGCTGCTTTCCCAGCGGCAGAAGATGGCCCCATCTCCCATGGGGCAGACCCTGCTGGAGCTTCAGACCCTTGGCTTCAGCCTGACCCAGCCCTGGCTGGTGCAGCCATCTGGGAAGTGAACTGGTGAATGGAAGATTCTCTCTCTCTGTCTGTAATTCTTGCAAGCAAGCAAGCAAACAAAAACAATTTAAGAAAGAAATATTAGAAAATACATTTCCTAAAGGCTTGGGGGGTTGGGGATAAAGCACTTTACCAATCTGTGGCTTTTATTATTTTAGTCCCAAGATGGCAGTGCAAGACGGTGTTGGCAGAGGCTGAGGCCTAAAGAAAAACTTCAATTGCCCTTTTCTGATCATTAAGTAGAACATTTGCTTAATTTTCAAGAACTAGCCCTTAGGGTTGGTGCCTTGGCTCAACTGGCTAATCCTCTGCTTGCAAGCACTGGCTTTCAGATGGGCATTGGTTCGTGTCCCAGCTGCTCCACTTTCCATTTAGTTCTCTGCTTGTGGCTTGAGAAAGCTGCTGAGGACAGCCCAAAATCTTGGGACCCTGAACCTGCGTGGGAGACCTGGAAGAATTTCGGCTCATTTCTGGCCATTGAGGCCCTTTGGACAGTGAACCAGCGGATTGAAGATGTTTCTCTCTGTCTCTTCTTCTCTCTGCAAATCTGCCTTTCCAATAAAAATAAATAAATCACCTTTTTTCATTTTCAAAAGGAAATAGTCCTCAGCTTCACCCAACTTGGCTAGAAATCGATTTTTTTTTTTTGACTTAGAGACATCAGACTAGAAACCAATTGAACCTCATTTAATCAAAATATTGTTTTGGAGGGTTAGAACATTTTCTGATCTCTTCTAAATATTAAGAATGATTTGAAACTTTTGCAAGCAATTTTTCTCACTGAGGATGATGATGGAAATTCAAGAATAGTTCTTGACCCAATTCAGGGCTGGCAAGCCTGATCCTTTCTATAGCTGAGATAACACCACGGAATTATACCTCTGCCTCTTCTAGATCCGAGGCCCCGAAACCTACTGATGGAGCCAGAATTCAGCTTTCCAAAAGCAGAAATGATATGGTATCCACCAAAGTCTTTTTATTCAGTCGGTGCTGTGGAAATAGCCTAAAAGTCTGACTGCCTAAAAGTCGTAGCCAACAGGTATGCCTGAGCTGTGAGCGTATGACTTCATAACCATGGGAAAATGTCTTTGCGATGGCTCATGTGAAGATTTTTTTGTGTGATTTCATATTTTAAGGTATGGAAATCATGGGCACTGTAATTCTTTTTTAAGCATATTTTTATGTGTTTGAAGTGGGAGAAGGGGACAGAGGGAGATATTGATCATCAAGTGGCCACATTGCCCAGGGCTGGACCAGGCTGAAGCTGGGAACCAGGAGCTCCACCTGGGACTCCCATGTGTGTACAGCACTCCGAGCACTTGGGCCATCTTTCACTGCTTTCCTTGGTGCCTTTGTAGGAAGCTGGATTGGAAATGGAGCAGCCAGGATTGGAGCAGACAAACATGGGGTGCAGGTGCTGTGGCTGGCAGAGGCTTACCCTGAGTGTCTTTGGGCAGCACACACTCATGGTTCCAAGGACAGGTGACAGCAGGATGGGAGTCTTTTATTTTGTTAAAGATTTAAAAATTTTTTTTATTGCAAAGTTAGAAATACAGAGAGGAGGAGAGACAGAGATGGAGATCTTCAATACCATTATTCACTCGCCGAGCAGCCACTGAAGCTGGAGCTGCTCCTATCCAAAGCCAGGAGCCTGGAGCCTTTCCAGGTCTCCCACATGGGCGCAGGAAGGCTTTGGGCCATCTTCGACTGCTTTCCCAGGCCACAAGCGGGGAGCTGGATGGGAAGTGGGGCTGCCGGGACACAAACCAGTGCCTATGTGAGATCCTGGTGTTTGCAAGGTGAGGACTTTAGCTGCTAGGCTACTTCATCGGAGCCCAGGGTCGGGGGGGGTCTTTTAACATGGCTTCAGATGACCTCAGAGGGCTGATTGCTGCTATTGTTGTGAGCTGTTCTTAGGCCCCTCTCACTCTCTTTCCTCTGGACCACCCAATGGCTGAGCTCCCTGACCACGATCCTTGGGCACCCCAAGAACTAGGAGAGCCCTTTGCATTTTTTTCCCCTTGCCTTGAATTCATGTGATGGGCCTGGCTCGTCCTGCCCCATACAATAGTGTGCTGAGTGAATGGTGGTGGATGCACAGTGGGGTCCCTGGCTGCCTGGATAGGTCTGGGGGTCGCTTTCTACTGGTTCCTTCTTGAGTTTGCCGAGCAGCACCGCAGAGCTGACTCGGGCCTCTCTCAGTCCAGGAGGCATCTCCCGATCTGGAGAGCTCCCTGACTGTGTGCTTCTGGCCATCTGGCCAGCTGTCGCTGACCCCACTCTGGTTCCTTCTGCGAGAAATCATGCTTTGTCTCTTGGGGTACAGTCTGTAGAGAATGTTTATCTGGGAGCCCCGCCTTTTGCTCGCGAAAGAATGTGAGTTTTCTCTCTTTAGAATTTGAATTCTGAGCCGAGTGATTTTAAAGTCTGGACCTCTCTTCTCGGCCGCCGTCCCTGTTCCCCTGACCCCCGGGGCCAGCAGGCTAATGCGGCCCCAGCCTGTGGCTCCAGCCTTACTTGGATGACAGAGAGGTCTCTGGGTCCTGCCAAGACTTTTTCCTCTGGGCTTTAGCAGTTGGCCAGGGCTGATTCTCACAAGTTCAGACCCAGAGTGGTGGGGCCCAGGCACCGGCATAGAGGCTGCCTCCCTTTGTCCCGTCTTTCCTCTTTGGTGTTTATTATTATTATTATTATTATTATTATTATTATTATTATTATTTGCACTTTTTAAGGGCTTTATCTTGAGCCTCAGTCATTTTCCTTCTTAAAAAAAACATTTATTGATTTATATTTATTTGTATGTAAGAGAGAGAGAGAATCTTCCATCTGCTGACTCACTCCACAATGACGAAGCTGGGTTGATCCTATGCCAGGAGCCAGAAGCTTCTGGGACTCCCACATGGGTTCAGGGACCCTGTTTCCCCAGGCTCTAAGCAGGGGGCTGGATTGGATGACAACAGGCAGGACATGAACCAGCTCCCATTTGGGATGCCCGTGCTAGCAGGCAGAGGCTTAGCCTACAACATCATGGCACTGGTCCTTGCTGCTGCAAAATCTTGCTCCAACAACTGTCTCCTCTTAGGCACCCTGACTCTGGAGGAAAGCTGGAGGCTTTGCAAATCCATTGGGATCGCTGGCGAGTGAATCCCTTTGGCCCATGAATTGGACTGCCCCGGTTCTCAGCACACCATGAAGAGCCTCTTGAAGACAAAGTCTAGTCATCCCTCATTTCTTCTTGGAGAAGCACAAGATTGAATGGATAAATAAAATGAACACACACAGCAGCCTTCTCCGGGGGGCACAGCTAGGGCCTGCAGGCTGCTTCTGTGTTCTGACACATCCTGAGGTGGCCGATGTCTTTTGTGTAGGTGTGTGACTCTCCTTGTCAGGACCCCACCAGTCATTTAGTCCGGGACATCCTGCTTCTGGCACCAAGGCATTGCCTACCTCACCCTGTCTTTCCTAATATAGAAAGTATGGTTTCACCTGTCTACTCAGAGAGCATTGGCTGCTATCTGTGCTGTCACACTGTTGGTACAGGAGGTGCTAAGATGAGTTGGATGGAGACAGGGCCCTCAGCGTGGGGGGTGCGTGGAGTGGGGGAGAGACAGTGGAGTGATGTGATACCACAAAGGATCATAAGCCGTGTGTCGGGTGCTTGGGTGCTGCCCAATCCGATCGAATAGATCCTTAGGATCCTGCCTGTGTCACTGTAGAAGGACATAAGAAGGAGCCTACCACGAGCTCCTCCTTTGCAAGAGGACAGTTTGTTTTAAGATCGTGAAGAGTGCATGTGTGGCAATATAAGGAATGTATTTGGAGACTTTTAAAGGCAATTACGGTGTCAGGCATGCACGCACAGAGACATAGGAAAGACAGGTATCAAAAGCTGTGGTTTGCTGGTTTGTTCCTCAAAGGCCCACAATGGCTGGGGGCCGGCCATGGGCTGTAGATGGAAAGCAAGAACTCCATCCAGGTCTCGCACGTAGGTGGTAAGGAACTACCCAGTCACCTGTCACTGCTGCCTTCCAGCATGCACATGAGCAGGAAGCTGGAATTCAGAGCTGTAGCTCTGATATAGAATATCGGTGTCTTTAAAAAAAAAGATTTATTTATTTACTTTTATTGGAAAGGCAGATTGACAGAGAGAAGGAGAGATGGAGAGAAACATCTTCCATCCACCAATTCACTCCCCAGTTTGGGGCCACAGCTGCAGCTGAGTCAATCTGAAGCCAGGAACCAGGGACTTCTTCTGGGTCTGTCATGCAGGTGCAGGGTCCCAAGTTCTTGGTTCATTCTCCACTGCTTTCCTAGTTCACAATCAGGGAGTTGGATGGGAAGTGGAACAACTGGGACATGAACTGATGTCCAATATAGAATTCCTTCGCTTGCAAGGGGAAGATTAGCCAGTTGAACCATCATGCCGGGCCCAGATGGGTTAACCATTTTCTTCTATGGCAGGGCAGGCATCTGTCCATTGAAACGTTTAGTTCTTGATTTGAACTTGGAATTTTTCATAGAGATCACTTGCCTTTAGAAAAAAAAATCTTCAAGAAACTTTTCAAATATGGGCATTTTCTACACAGGATTTAGTTTTCGCATTGTTTTCCAAATAAGATAAGGCAGAAGAGAAAATTTCATTGCATCTTGTGATTCTGTGTCCAAAACAAATATTCATTTGTATTTATTTGAAAAGGAAAGAGAGAGAGAAAGCAAGAGAAACTCTCCTAACTGCTGATTCACTCTCCAAGTGACCAGGCTGTGGCAGAAAAATACAACACAAAACAGAATTTAAGATGCTTTAAGCAAACAAGCCCATCCTCCATCAAGGAGTCCTCTATAACATGGCTAGAAGCCTGATACAAAGACATAAGGTCAACCCTTTGGTGTTTGAGGGTGAGTCAACCTCTTGAAAGTGTTGCTGGATGGAGCATTCCAGTAACAACACACCTTAGGCTGCCTAGGGTTGCTGCTCCAGGCAGCTTTCTTTCTGCCTGGGTTCCCCGTTCAAGGACTCAACCTTTCGTGGGTGGGAAAACGTTTCCCACAATTACCACAGCCTCAACACACTCCCCCTATGCGAGGCAGCACAACTGCCCGCATAGCTAGTGTTTCAGTGTGTGTAGGTAGAGTCATCTGCTCTGAGTTCCTCCGTGTGTCCTGGATCCAGTAGCCCGTGGATCTGTGTGCTGGGAAGAGAGGAGGACTGTGTGCTGGGGAGAGGCAAGCCTGTCACAGAGGCAGAAGGCCACAGGGCAGGGAGGCCTGGAGCCGAGACTGTGGGTTTTGCATCATCTGGGAGATTCACCCTTGTTTGTGAACTTTCCCAGTGCACAGCCTGGGTGGATGCTGGGAGCCTGTGACTCCTCCCCTTGGATTCCTTCCAAATGGACAGCGTGCTTTCTGCAAGTCAGTGTTCTTATACGTTGAGTAGTATTCTGGCATCCCTGGGATTATTTTGTGTTTTAAAAAAGGCTGTGACTGCCTTAGTAGGCTCTTTGTTTCATTTTTGCTCTCTTGCCCAAACGATCATAAAAAAAATGATTAGAAATATAAAATCATGGAAACATTCCTACCGTGAAGAGGCCATCTGACTTGGCAAGCACTGCTCCTATTCAAAATGTTGGTCTCATTCCTTGGCCTTTGGATTACATTTGCAGAAAACAGCGATTACATACATTTGAGTAAAAGAAGCAAGGGTTGGCCAAGCCTTAACCTGCAGCTCAGTGGGGAAAAGGCAAAAACTTCGAGAGGCGAAATTGGAGATGCGAGCTTACTTTTTAATTACTCCTGACTGCTGGGAATCCAACTTTCCATGGCCAGAAATAGGGGATCCAAATGTTGGGGTGTGGGTGGGGCTGAAGCTTATGTGATTTTGGAGAATTCTCTGTGAAGCACGGGAGGAAGTTTGGTAGGGCCTTGAGTCATTACACAAGGTGCAACAAAGGAAGCCAGTCACATTGTTGCATAGGCTGACAAATCCTACAGGCGCTGCTGCTCAGGAAAGAGAAGAGCAGGCCTTTACGACAAATGCTTCACTGGGGATTGCATCCCTGTGGACACTTGAGGGGTTTCCTGTCCACCAGCTCAGGCTTGCACTTAGGGCAGCCGTGACTTCTCTCCCCATTGTTCTGGCCTGCCCGGAGTCCCAGCACTGAGGGAGCATTGGTGAACCTTGTGATCCTGGTCACACACACTCACTTCCATCAGCAGCATCCACAGATGCCCACGGTCCTTGCCGCTCGCCTCACACTGGACAAGGCTGGCTTGGAACTGAAAGCATCTTATTTCTGGTGCTGAAGATGCTGTGTGGCTCATTTGCATCCAATGTGCAAGTACCCAGGGTTCAAGTCCTGGCTCTGCTCCTCATTTCCTCTTCCTGCTAAGCTGCACCCTGGGAAGTAGCAGGTGAGGATGACTCCAGCACTTAGTTCCCTGCCAGCCACGAGGGAGGGCCTGAATCTCCAGGTTCTGGGCTCCCGGCTGGGGCCCAGGAGCCTCACAGGCATTTGAGAGAGAAAACCACCAGATGGGCGTTCTCTCTCTCTCTGTTCTGTCTGTTCCTTTCTGTGTCTTTCTGATAAGCACATTAAATCAATAAATACGAAAAATATTTTAATTCTGCAACGCTTGCAAAAAAAAAAATACAGGAGTCCCTATAGGCGCTCCGCTTCCAGCACTCTGTAAGAAGATCCAGCCTGGCTTTTGTCACCCCTGGGTGCTTCTCAGCTTTTCTTAGTGACACAGTCTTGGACAGCTGCAATGTCAGGCAGCCTTCTGTCTGTCCTTGCCTCCGCTTCTCCCACCCTGGCCATTTCCAAGGGCCTGGCACCGGGCTGGCAGAACCCTCTTCTCTTCCTGGTCCCCTTCTGCAGATGCCGGCCCAGCCCGGCTGACCCCCCGGCAGGGGCTGTTGTTCCTGCCCCTGCCCTCTGTCCTCCTGCCTGGGTCCTTGCACTCTTGCTTCGCACCCTGGGACTCCAGTGCTTTGCGGACCTGAACTCTGCCCTGGAAGGCCCCAGGCCAGTTCTCCTGCACAGGCCTATGGCACATTACTCTGCCTGATTCTCTGCACCTGTGCCTCCCCACAGAGAGGGTTGTCCTTGTCACTACCACATCTTTATGTCAGCTTATTCTGACCCAAGGCTTCTGAAGTGGACGCTTCGCCTGTTACTCTGGCTAAAATCACACTGACCTCCTAACTGATCCCATGGACACCTCATTTAGAGACGTATGAGACAGATTGAGAATTTTGAAAACCACAGATAATGATAGGATATATCCTCATGTGTCTAGTATCTGCTTATAAAACACTGTCTGGGGCCAGAGTTGTGGCGTAGTGGGTGCTGGAATCCCATATGGGCCCTGGTTCATGTCCCAGAAGCTCCACTTTTTATTTTATTTTATTTTTTATTCATAAGTCAGATACACAGAGAGGAGGAGAGACAGAGAGGAACATCTTCTGTCCATTGATTCACTCCTGAAGCGGCCCCAATGGCCAGAGCTGAGCCTGTCTGAAGCCAGGAGCCTCTTCCAGATCTGCCACTCAGGTGCAGAGTGCCAAGTCCTTGGGCCGTCCTCGATTGCCTTCCCAGGTCACAAACTGGAAGCTGGGTGGGGAGTGGAACAGCCAGCACACAAACAGGCACCCATATGGGTTCTTGGCACGTGCAAGGCAAGAATTTAGCCACTGAGTCATTATGCTGGGCCCCCCAGCTACTCTGTTTCTGATCCAGCTCCTTGCTCATGGTCTGGGGAAGGCAGTGGAAGATAACCTAAGTGCTTCCACCATGTGGGAGACCTGGAAGAAGCTCCTGGCTGTTGTGGCTACATGGGGAGTGAACCAACAGGTCTCTGTCTCTCCTTCTCTCTTGCCATAATACCTCTCACCTAAAAGAAGCCATAAGACAATGAGTGTGTTCACTCCTTATCTGTCTTCATAGAGTTGTCCCTAGTTCAGTGTGGTGTTTCTCCAGAATGATCACCTGCTGTGAGGTCAGTTGTGTCCACCTCTCTTAACTGATCTTCAGGTTCTTCCCAGTTGATCAACGTCTCAAGCACTGGTGCAAGGAACATTCTGGAAAATCTGCCCAGATGGGGCAGCGATGCTGAGCAGCAGCGCTCACACTCATGGGTGTGTTGGTCTCCAAAACTGGTGATCAGCTTACGAACGCATCAGCCACATGTGAATCACTTCCCATCTGGGCCGTGTAGGGAATGTTACAGCTGCACATATCCCCAATATTGTGCTTATGGATTCCTTTTTTTTTCTTTTTTTAAAGATTTATTATTATTGGAAAGCCGGATATACAGAGAGGAGGAGAGACAGAGAGGAAGATCTTCCATCCAACGTTTCACTCCCCAAGTGAGCCGCAATGGCCGGTGCGCGCCGATCCGAAGCCGAGAACCAGGAACCTCTTCTGGGTCTCCCACACGGGTGCAGAGTTCCAAGGCTTTGGGCCGTCCTCGACTGCTTTCCCAGGCCACAAGCAGGGAGCTGGATGGGAAGTGGAGCTGCCTGGATTAGAACCGGCGCCCATATGGGATCCCGGGGCGTTCAAGGCGAGGACTTTAGCCGCTAGGCCATGGCGCTGGGCCTGTGCTTATGGATTTCAACTCGCTGTTATGGAGTTTCTGTGTCTCTCCTACTTGTATTCCTGATCTACATTCCTATCCCCTAGAGTTCTTTTTCATCCATTGAATTGGCAATCTTTTATTTGTGTGTGTGTGTATGTGTGTGTGTGTGTGTGTGAGAGAGAGAGAGAGAGCCTTTATTTGCTGGTTCACCCCCCAAATGCTTGCAATGGCTAAGACTGCCAGGAAGCTGGAAGCCTGGATCTCACCCCAGGTCTCCCATAGGGGCTACAGGGGCCCAACGACTTGAGCCCCTTCCTCTCAGCTGCAGTTGACAGGCAGCTGGAGTGACTGTGGAGTCAGGGCTTGGCGCTCCAGCATGGGATGGGGGTGTCCCAGTCTCTTTCCAGAAGTTGTCTCTGTAATCATCATATTCATGTAGCAGGGGATGCTTTCCAAACCATGGCCTGATAACGCTATTCTGGCTTGAAGTTCTGGATTTGTTATCTTTCATGTGTTCCTTAAAATAACTTTCATGTAATCTTCACTCACTGTGTGAAATTTGATATTTGGGGGCCCAGTGTAATGGCTCAGTGGCTAAATCTTAATCTTGCAAGGCATCGGTTTGTGTCTCGGCTACTTCACCTCCCATCCAGCTCCCTGCCTGTGGCCTGGGAAAGCAGTTGAGGATGGCCCAAAGCCTTGGGACCCTGCACCCTTGTGGGAGACCCGGAAGAGGCTCCTGGCTCCTGGCTTTGGATCGGCTTAGTTTTGGCTCTTGTGGCCAGTTAAGGAGTGAACCAGTGGACAGGTGATGTTCCTCTCTGTCTGTCCTCTCTGTAAATCTGCTTTTCCAATAAAAAAAATCTTTTCATTTTTAAAAGAATTTTAATGTTTGAGAAAAATGTGAAGAAAAAATAATCGCTCATGCCTGGAGAGGTCACTGAGGATATTTCTTCTTCCAACTTCTCTTTCTCTCTTTCTTTTTAAATTTTTTTAAAAAAAGATTTTATTTATTTTTATTGGAAAGGCAGATATACAGAGAGGAGGAGAGACAGAGAGGAAGGCCCTCCATCCAATGGTTCACTCTCCAAGTGACCGCAACAACTGGAGCTGAGCTGATCCGAAGCCAGGAGCCAGGAGCCAGGAGCCAGGAACCTCCTCCAGGTCTCCCACATGGGTGCAGGGTCCCAAAGCTTTGGGCCATCCTCGACTGCTTTTCCAGGCCACAAGCAGGGAGCTGAGTGGGAAGCAGGGCCACAGGCATTAGAACCGGTGCCCATATGGGATCCTGGCGCGTGCAAGGTGAGGACTTTAACCACTACGCTATCACACTGGCCCTCCTTTTAAAACTTTTTGATACTTGTATATAAATACATTTCTTTCCATCATACTCTTTAGCTTTACTTCAGGAATATGGTCTATCTTTATGTTTTAATGCATTTATATTTAAATAGATGTTATCATGGAGTGATGGCTTTTTTTTTTTTAAGTTTCATTTATTTGAAAGGCAGAGTTAGAGAGAGAGGTCTCCATCTGGCTCACTCCTCAAATGACTGCAACAACCAGTGTTGGACTAGGCCGCAGACAGGATTCAGGCGCTTCATCCAGGTCTCCCGCTTGGGGACAGGGGCCCAAGGACTTGGCCCATCTTCTGCTGCTTCCCTAGGCGCATTAGCAGGGAGCTGGATTAACAGTGGGATAGCCAGGACTCAAACCATGGTCCAAACAGGATGGTGGTGTCAGCTTTACAACCTTGGAGAGTTTCAGATGTGATATTTATCCACCTGAAAGATGACCTTCAAAGCCAGAGACAGTGCTGGACATACCTCAGGGGTTCTTGTTCTGCCGAAGTGTTTCCTGGGAGGAGTCCACCCCCTCTTCTGCAGACACACATGTCTCAGGAGCACTTGCTGAGCTTTTTACAGCGAAGTTTGCAAGTTCACAGCTGTTCAGCGGTGTGGGGTTGGGCAAGCTTTGGTTGAATGAGACATATAAAACCTTAGCAGGGCAGGCGCTTGATACCGCCTGGGATGCCGGCATCTTGTACTGAAGTACCTGGATTCCAGTCCTGGCTGCCCTTCTGATGCTGCTGCCTGCAAAGACACAACCTGGGAGACAGCAAGTGTTGGCTCAAGTCCCTGGGTCCCTGCCATCCCCGGGGAGACACGGCTGGGGTTCCTGGCTCCTGGTTTTGGGCTGGCCTACGTGTGCTTGTTGCGGGCATTTGCACAGTGATTCTCTGAATGGACCATCTCTGATGCCTCTCTTTTGAATAAATAAAAATTTAAATGACCAAGCATTAGCACTGAGCTGAGACACAGTCTGTCTCGCAGCAGTCCTAATTTGCCCAACTTGTAAGTTATTCCTGAACGTCTTCATCCCGGCAGCAAATCTTGTTAGGAATCTGTTCTTGGTTCGCTCTGTTTCTGTAAAACCACAGGATGAAGACGTGCCTGCTGCTCACAATCACACTCGAGTGAAGCCGTGAATGGAGAACAACTATTGCCTTTCTGTAAAGAGGTTCTTTGGAATTCTTGCAGCCTGCGCACATATAGCAGTTCCAGGCAGCAAAGTGAATTGAGTGCTGATCTGCAACCTGCAGCCGCCCGCAGGACCCCGTGTACCCCCACCTCTGCCCTGGCACCTCCCTCTGCCCTGCGTCTCAGTGCCCTGGGATCTCTTGTCACTGCTTCATCCTTCCCCCAGGAAATCCTGCTCTCGGGAGCTGGCAGCAGGTCTGGGGCTGTGCCATTGACCCTGGAGCGTGAATTGCAGCTGCTTCTGCTCCTTGCAGAGAAGGGAGGGAGTCAAGGTCATGGTGCTGAGGCCCTGCTGGCTCCAAGACTCGGGGGCCTCTGTGTTTGCTGCAGTTTCCGGAAGTTCTCGTTGTTTACTCAGTGCGGCACTGTGAGCACACACTTAGGCTGGTTTGTCTACAGCCCAGACGCCCCGGCTCTCCCTCCCACTGACCTGTTGGACCCTCGTTCCCCCCTCGCCCAGCCCAGTCGCGATATTGTTGAGAAACTGGTGGGGGTGGGGAACTGGCTCTATGCTCTGTGACATTTTAACTAGGCATGGCCCAATTAACCTCCGACCTGCTCCAGTCCATCAGGAAATGGGCTTTGGTGCTCACGGCTCAGGGAGGTTGGTGGCTATGGTTACACGGGAGCAGCGTCCGGGCTGGCTGGCAGCAGGAAACTTGTGAGAACTAATCCACAGGAAGGAAAACAAACCTTCGACTGACTACAGATTTATTGGAATTTCCCTCTTGATTCCGTTTCCCTCTAAATCAATTAAAAACAACAATATCAACAACAGGCGGCCTAGGGCTGGTGCTGTGGCATACGGGTAAAGTTGTAGCCTGTGGTGCTGGCATCCCATACGGGTGCCGGTCAGAGACCCAGCTGCTGCGTTTCTGATCCAGCTCCTTGCTAAGGAGTCTGGGAAGATTGCAAGAAGTTGGCTCAAGTATTTGGAACCTTACATCAGCATGGGAGATCTGGTAGAAATTCCTGGCTTCTGACTGCAGACCGGCCCAATGATCATATGGGGCTTAAACCAGCTAATGGCTGAGTCATCTCGGGGAGGATGTTTCCTAGGAGTGCCCGGGGAAGCCCCATCCCACTCAAGTCCCCGGCGTCCATTTCCCACTCTCACTCTCCATCCCAACTTCCTGCTCCCCTGGGGAGGCAGTTGAGGGTGGTTGGGTCCTCCTGGTGTGTGCCTGTCTAGGGGAAGCCTGGATTGGGTTCCTGACTTCTAGGTGGGCTTCCACCTGATCCAGCCCTAGCATGCTGTGGGTATCTGGGGAGAGAATGAGAGGGTAGGTGCCCTTTGTCTCTTCTGAACTATGAAGTAATTTTAAAACTCACAGATGCTTTCTCTGGATGGGTACAATGGGCCAACAGAGGCCCACAAGGGAAGAGGGGACGGGCTTTGGTTATGGTGTGTGGGGGGAGATGGGTTTTGGATACCACCCATGGAGACTGGACCAAGGCACATCCCCGCAGTGTAATGTAAGCGCAAGACCAGCTGGTGACCCAGCTCTGCGTTCACAGGAGGATAGCAATAGGATCAGCGGCAGCAGTCTCAGGCTTGACAATGCGACAAACCCCTTGGTAGTAGGATTTCTGTCCCCACCAGGCTGTGTGTGCCATTGGGTGATGGTGGTGGCAGGGGATGGGAGGGGGGCTTTTTTTGTCCTGAGCAGTAGAGGAAGACAAGAAAGAGGAGGAAGAGGAGGAGGAGTAACACAGCTGCCTGGCACCTGCTTACACACGTGCAACACACGCACATGGGATGGAGCGTGGGTGTGATGCAGAGGCCTCGGCAGCCCTGTGCTGATGTCACAGAGGCTGCGTCAGCTCCCTGAGCCTAGGACTTGCCTCCCCTTCCAGGCTTGCCCTTGGCACCAGGGCAGAGGAGGAGAAACCTGAAGCCGAACTGCCCAGCTTCCACCAGACTGTCCCTGGGTGTCCCCAGCCCTTTCCTTCTCCCTCCAGACACCCCTTTCCTGACTCCCCAGACCCCAGGCCAGCATGTATCCACTGGGATGCATTTCTGACAGACTCTCCCTCTAGCTGGTTGTCAGCCAAAGTGCTGGCTGATAGCAAAGCTAGGGACTGATAAGGCGTCATCCCTTCAAATGATGTTTTAAAAGGGCAGGAAGCCCCCCAAGAGCTGAAGAAATAGTAGAATAATGACATCATTAACTGTGTGTGTGTGTGGGGGGGGAACACATTGCTAATTTGGGTCCAGGAGCCTTGACCGTTCCTGATAAGACTCACTGAGTTTATCTGTGGCTTCAAGGTCACAGCTTAGACCGCTTCTTACCTTTTGGACCCCAATAGGTTCTGGCTTTGGAATCAACCAAAACTCTGGCTTTTCTCATGTAGGTTTCATCTGTGTCATCCTCAACAGAGAAAGCCTCAGGACACACATCAGGAAAATAAGATTAATTAATGTGTTAACATATTTAGATATCTGTATTCCTCCTAAGCGCCCAAGAGGCCATGTAGCCCATGTCCTGTGGCCAGCTCCTGGAAGTGTCACAAAGACGGAGATGAAGAGGAAGATAGCCCCGTTGAAGAAACTGCCAGCCAAGGGTTTTGTGCTGGAGAAGGTGGCCTGAGGAGCTTGTTGATATGAGGAAGTTGAGTTGATGGGGCTCCGTCTCGCTCTCCCCACATATGCTCTATCATGGTTGGGGGAGCCATTTCTCAGATGATAGACCTTGCGTTGTACAGTGGGGCCCCGAATTCCTGACGGCAACAGCTTCAACATCCCAGGAGTGGGAAGAGAGATGATGCCCAGGCAGGGACAAGTGCCTTCCAAGCTTCTGGCTTGAACTCAGATTTAAATGCAAACATAGTGCGTGCAAGAATAGTATGTGCAACAAGGAGTGCCCGGCCGTGGGCTTGCTTCAAAAATCTCCATCGCAGATCATGGGGGCCAGAAGAATGAGAAAGATCACCAGAAGGTTCTGATGGGGTAACTAGAGTCCTCCAGGGTGAAGCTGGGTCAGACCTGGGTGGGGACACCACGGGCTGGCAGGGACACCAGGGCAGCAGCTGAGGACAGAGTGAGAAGTGGAAACAGAATAAGAGAAGAAAGAGAAAGGACTCTGAAGACGAAAGCTGAAGACATGTTTTGGGGGCTGGCCTTGTGGTACAGTGGATCAAGTCACTGCTTGGAGTGTCGGCATCCCACACGAGCATTGGTTCAAGTCCTGGCTTCTCTTCTTTTAATCCAGCGTCCTGCTACTGTACTTGGAAGAGCAGCAGAAGATGGTCCCTGCACCCTTGTGGGAGACCCTGAAGGGAGATCCTGGCTCCTGATTTTACCTGGGGGCAGCACTGGCTGATGCAACCATTTGGGGAATGAACCAGCGGGAGGAAAATCTCTCTCATCTCTTTGTCTCTCTCTTCCTCTCTACCATTCTTTCTTTCAACTAAGTCAAATACCCTTTTAAAACAAGCATACACTTGAAGGGACTCTGCGTAAAGACTATGGCGGTCTTCCCCGAGTGAGCATTGGCATTGAGTAGAGAAGTTACAACAAGAAGGTTGAGTCCTTGAGTTCACCGCCTTTGCCTTACCAGGTTGAGGGAGTTGGGGCTGGGCACATAGAGGCTGACGGATCCTTCTCGTGCAATTCTCTAAATCCATGCCCAATAAAAACTAATTTTTAACTGGCTTTAGATGTTGCTGTGCAGGGAGACGTGGTGGCAACAGAAGTTCTGGGAACTCCAGCTTTTGTGGTCATCACCTGCTATGGGAGAAACAACTTCTTTGCACCTGTCTCAGGACCCTAAGTGCCTGGGTCCAGCTCACAGAACTGCACCTGCTGTGGCTGCTTCTGCATGCTGTGTAGGGCCTGTTTGCAGTCACCCTGAGTTCTTCCTCTCTTTAATATGTGTTTATTTTTATATTTTAATGATTCATTTATTTTTATTGGAAAGGGAGGTATACAGAGAGAAGGAAAGAAAGAGAGTAAGATCTTTCATCTACTGGTTCACTCCCCAAGTGGCTGCAATGGCCAGAGCTGAGCCAATCCAAAGCCAGGAGCTTCTTTGGGTCTCACATGTGAGTGCAGGGTTCCAAGGCTTTGGGCTGTCCTTTATTGCTTGGGGCCTATTTATTATTATTATTATTTTAATTTGAAAGGCAGATCAGATTTACAGAGATAAGGAGAGAAAGATCATCTGTCTGCTGGTTCACTCCCCAAGTGGCTGCAATAGCCGGAGCTGAGTTGATCCAAAGCCAGGAGCCAGGAGCATCTTCTGGGTTTCCCATGAGGGTGCAGGGTCCCAAGGCTTTGAGCCATCCTTGACTGCTTTCCCAGGCCACAAACAGGGAGTTGGATGGGAAATGGAGCAGCTGGGACATGCACTGGCACCCATGTAGAATCCCTGTGCTTGCAAGGTGAGGAATTAGTCACTGAGCCATTACACAGGGCCCAGTCAGCCTGAGTGCTAAAACAGTGGGTCAGCTTCCTCACAGAATAGCTCCCAGATGTCTTGCACCATCAGAGCTAACACCGCAACTGGCAGAATAACCAGCTTCCCTCCTATGCACACAGTGGTGGATGAAGGCATGAGGCATCCGCTGTGTCTAGCACTGTTTCTTTCGGGTCTCCCACATGGGTGATAGGGACTCAAGCATTTGAATCATCCTCCACGGCTTTTTCCAGGTGCATTAACAGAGAGCTGGATTGGAAGTGGAGCAGCTGGGGTATGAGCCAGTGCCCGCGTGGATGGCAGCACTGCAGGTGGCATCTTTAGCTCCTCCCACAAAGCCAGCCTCAGCGCTGACAGTTTACATAATCTCTTCCTTGCAGATTTCCCTGGTGAAGTGCGTGCTTCAGCTGTGTAACACCTGTCTTGTGTGTATGTGCACACACACGTGTGTGGGGTATAGCTAACACGCGTGCTTGCTGTCACATCTACTTCTCTGGATGCTGTATGCACTGGAATAAAGGCAGATCTGGCGAAAGTCAGGGAACAACTTTTCCGTGGAAGGTGCACCCCAGCTGCCTGCGCCGTGAAAGACCTTTTTGATTCCGTCTTTGTACACAACACAGAGAAGTTTTTTTTTTTTTCCTTTTGGAAAACAATAACTTGAAGAAGGTGGGTGCAGTTAATCCTTAACTCGAGATCATTCCAGCCAGGAAGTGGAGGGGAACGTGAGAGCTTGTTGGCAGTTACGCTGCCCTCATGCCCCGTAATGACTTCCCTTCCCTCCTTCTCACAGAGACTGTGCCCGCGGGGGAGAGCTGTCAAGGATTCCCAGTGTGCTCGGCCACCGGTCAGTTCTCTGGGCTGTGCATCCAGAAGGCCAGGTTTTCTTTTTTTGGCTCACGTATTCTCTCTTGTGCCTTCACCCTTCCTGGTGTGTTTGGGAATCTTGTCTCACACAGAAGCCCTGGAGTGGACAGTGTGGGTGTATGTGCACTGAGAAAAATCCTACCCCGAGCATCACCTGCTTTGCTCCTGCCTGTTGTTCCCAGGTGAGTGAACCATGACCCGATGGCTGCTGGATGGTCCAAGATGTCACTCTGTGTGTGTGTGTGTGTGTGTGTGTGTGAGATTGTGACCGCACACGCACGGGCTGGCTTACAATGGGCTCCCCGACAAGAGCTCCATCTTCCCACTCAGGAAATGCGTGAAGTAGGACACGGTTCCTGACTGTGGTCTGGTTTCCTGAGGACAGAGCTCTGGATGTCTGCTCTCCTGGTCAAGCACAGTGGGCAGCGCAGGTGCACAGGAGCTGGCCTTGGTCAGCTGGTGTTTGGTCCTGTGGCCTGGGAGCAGCACTACTTTCGATTTCTTTCCTAACAGAGAAGGGGGGCAGCCTGCTGGATAGGAAGCGGTGACTCCAACACCAGAGTTCTTGGCACAGAGGACCATGCGTCATTTCTCTGCTGCTTTCTCAAAAAAGCAGCCCTTTATCTTCTATATGCTTGCTAATTTGAGCTTAGGGGTTGGGTAGGGGATGACTCTGGTGTTCCCTGAACCTGCTCCCCTGCCTGCCCTGCCTGAACTCCTGGATTCGAATGTCGTGACTAATGCCCAAACACCCACACGTGGTGGCAGGATCTGCAATACAGGTCATTCTTGACTTGCTGTTGGTTGTCCTCAAATAGACAATGAATGCCCAAACCATAAGGACTTAAATAGGAGAGTCCTTCAAAAAGTTGGTGGAAAATAGGTTTACACAATAAGTTGAAGAAATAAACCCCATGTGACATCCATGTATATAAGAGGTCGCCATGGAAAATACATCTGATAAAACTGTGCACAGACTTCACAATTAAAATACTGATTTTTATTTATTTGAAAGGCAAAGTGACAGAGGGAGGAAGGGAGACCCAGAAATCTTGCATGTACTTGTTTACTCTGTGATTGATCGAAGCAGCAGGTACTTGGCATAGACAAAGCCTAGAGCCTGGAACTCACTCTGACAGAGACCCTAATCCTTGAACCACCACCTGCTGCCTTCCAGGTGCACCAGCAGGAAGCTGGAGTCAGAAGTGGAACTGGCACTAAAACCCAGTCTCTGCTATGTCCACTGTGCTTAACCACTCAGCCACAGTGCCTACCCCAAAGTACACAGTTTCTTTGTACCCAGATAAACTTTTTATTTTTTAAAATTTCTATTTATTTTCATAGGAAAGGCAGATATACAGAGAGAAGGCGATACAAGAAAAAGATCTTGCATCCACTGATTCACTACTCAAGTGTCTGCAATGGTAAGAGATAAGGCGATCCGAAGCCAGGAGCCAGGAACTTTCTCCAGCTCTCCCATGCTGGTGCAGGGTCCCAATGCTCTGGGCCGTCCTTGACTGCTTTCCGAGGCCACAAGCAGGGAGCTGGATGGGAAGTGGGGCTGCTGGGATAAGAACTGGCACCCTTATGGGATCCTGGTGCCTGCAAGGTCAGGATTTAGCCACTAGGTTATTGTGCCAGGTCCTCGAATAGACTTATTTTTCAATCCTGTTTTTTCAACTACTTTCTGATATACTCTGGAACCTATATACACAAACCAGTTTCATTGCACATGCCACTGTGGTCTCTCCTGCTGTCCCCACCTGTCACAGCAGCTGTGAGCTTACTTTCTCCCTCTAATGCCCCAGTCTCCAGCTGCAGCCTCTGCCTCGTGGCTCACTCCCTTTCCTGCCCTGTCCTCAGCAGTGCCTTGTCCCTGTGGCTGCTGAGTCTCTGTCCTGTCTGTCCTTGTCTCTGTGCTGGACTCTGACTCCATCCCTGCCTCCCCTCATCAGACCCACCTTACCCACGTCCCCATTTCTACCACTCCCTGCCCTGCGTGGTGCAGTGAACAGTGACCAGAGAAAAACCTCATCCCCCTGCCTGGCTGGTCCAATGTAATGCTTGACCTTGACCTTCCAGTGGGCTTGTGAGTGGCTCATTCTTAATTCAACTGCTGCTCCTGCTTCCTGTTGAGCCAAGGAAGCAAAGCAGGTTGGGGGGCACTTGGACTGGGTCTGTTTATCTCACCCGCCCACTCTGTGCCTTCGGACCAGCACCCTAGGCCATTCTGTGGAGTAAAGATGATGGGAATGGGACCAAAGAGCATCGTCTCCCACTCCCTGCAAGGGTAACTCTTGCCACCTGTGTCTTCTGTGAAGAGACTCCTTCCTCAGCCCCACCCTGACCCTCCCCTAACTTCACTCTAACTTGAACATTTACGCGAACTTGGGGAGGTAGTTCAAAGGGACAAGGTGAGCCAGTGCTGGTGGGAAGTTAAGTCATGAGATGATTGAGGATGACATTGAGGGAAGGCCTTGTGGTGCATCAGTTAAGCTCTTGGGACAAGTCGGAGCAGTCAGGCCGGGGGCCTTGGTTCCTCCCCTGCCTTGGCCTTGGTCTTGGCTGGACCCTTCCAGTTACCACACCAGCTGCTCTCGCTGGTCTGCCCCTTGCCCCCTCCTGCCAGTCCGCATGAGTGTGTTCATTCTCTTAACCCATTCTGCCTGCTGAGGCTGGGCAGCTTACAAACAGCCCAAATGTTCTGGTGCGGTGGGCTCCAAGGTCAAGGCACGGGTGGATCTGTGGTCTCCTGAGCCCTGGCCCCCAACACTTCCTTTGTGGCAGCAGGTGTTGGGCGAGATGAAGCAGCTCACTGGTCTCTCACTGAGCAGCACACTTGCCCCTTTCATGAGGGTTCTGGCCTCATGATAGCATCAGTCTCCAAGGCCCCTGCTTCCTAACCCCATCACGGTGACAAGTTGAGTCTCACTCGGAATTCTGGAGGATCCTCCACACCTCGTGCTTCTCCTTGCATCTTAGCCAGCCCACACGCAGGGTGCACATTCCCCTGCCTCCCCTGTGCCTTGCTTCATCCCTGCAAGGCATGCCTGTGACTCTCTCAGGGCCTCACATGTTTCTGTTGCAAAGGGCAACTCCAGCCTCTAGCTCTCGGTGCCTACCGTCCTGGGGATCCGTCCGTGGAAGGTGACTCGTCCCTCCCTTGTCTGCCAAGTGGGCCAGGTCCCATCCAGTGCTTTATCCTTGGGTGAGTCCCAGTAACACCTTCCTCCTGAGCCCTCGTGGGACCGTGTGCATGCACCTTAAGGTGCAATATCATCATTGAGTTCTTATTTATATGCCTCCTCCTCTTCTGAGAATGAAGTCTAGCCCTGACTCATTCTAGAAATGTCGCTGGTCTCCCAGCGGGTCCTGCACGCAGTAAATGCTACATGTATGTTGGGGGAAGGAAAAATAAATGAAAGACTCAACTTTACAAGGGCACTTCCTTTTGTCTAGGTGTTAGACCTTTCAGAGCTTAAAGGAAGTTTGAATGTAGCAACTTAGGGGTCAGTGTTTTGGCCTATCAGGTTAAGTCAGCACCACACCTGAGAGCTAGTTCAAGACCTGGATGCTCTACTTCAAATCCAGCTTCCTGCTAATGTGTTTGGGAAGGCACCAGAAGATGGCCCCCAATTCTTGGGGCCTTGTCATCCATTTAGGAGACCCAGATGGAGTTCCTGGCTCCTGGCTTCAGCCTGGGGCAGCCTTGTTTGGCAGTTACAATGATTTGGGAAGTGAAACAGTGGCTGGAAGATCTCTCTCCCTCATTGTACCAAATAAACAAATGAATAAATATAGAAATGATTAATGATTTTTTAAAAAGTAAAGAATAAGCAAGTGAACATGAAATAACAGCAGCTTGAGTGGCATTTTGCAGTGAGGTACCCAGCTCACAGGACCCCCCACCCCCCAAGAATCAGCCATGCTCTATGCAGGTATGAATCATCACATGCCACTCTGGGGTCTTCCAAATCCAAGGGTGTTAACCCGTGGGAACCTCTGCTTTTAGTGGCCATAGAGTATAGAGAGAACTTAACCAGCTGTGTCCCATGATACAGCCAGAGATGTGGACAGTGTCACCTCTGATCAACAAAACCAGGAAGCTACCCTTTAGATGGATTTGGGCAGAAGGATCGCTTTTTTTTTAGAAAGATGAATTTATTTTTATTGGAAAGGCAGATGTACAGAGAGACAGAGAGGATCTTCTGTCCATTGGTTCACTCCCTAAGCGGCTGCAACAGCTGGAGCTGAGCCAATCCGAAGCCAGGAGCCCAGAGCTTCTTCTGGGTCTCCCATGTGGATGCAGGGTCCCAAGACTTTAGGCCATCCTCGACTGCTTTCCCAGGCCACAAGCAGGGAGTTGGATAGGAAGTGGAGCCGCCAGGATTAGAACAGGCACCCATGTGGGATCCTGGTGCTGCATTCAAGACCAGGACTTTAGCCGCTAGGCTATCGTGCTGGGCCCCCGAAAAGATCGCTTTCCTTGTTTCCAGGCAGTCCCCACCACCCAGGCCTGCAGTACTTAGAATTCTGCCCTTGGCTCTGTGTCTGCTTCACTCCTGCTGCCTGCTGCCCTGCTTTCTACTTGTATCCTCAGCACACTAGGAGCCGCTGGAGGAGGGAAGGAGGCTCAGCATCCTCGGTCGACCGGCCTTGAACTGGGGTTAAATCTGGGGGAAGCTGGCTCTCTGAGTTTGCAGTTGGAGCCCTTCCACTTAGTCTGTTTCCTTGACTCTCGAATAAGCACACACATGCTCACGTCTTATAAAAAATTGAATTTAGCAGCAGCTATAAATAATTCAGCTTGCGCTAGCTAAGACTTGCCAGAATAAAGATGTTACACGGGCAAAGCCTTCACGGGGACAGTGGAACAAGTGAGTTAGCGGTGCTCTCGGCTTCACCACTGCCAACTTCAGACCCGTGCCTCTGCCACTTGCTCCTGTGTCCTGGGGTCATCAGGCCTCTGTGTGTGCAGCTCCCAGAGAGCCCCAGCGAGGGTTTCAGGCATTCCGCACCACACTGCAAGGATTCAGAGTCGGTAGCATTAAGGGGTAAAGAGGGTGCATGGTGACCCCAGTGGGCAAATGCCGTTCTCCCCAGGGAGCGTGGTTCCTGCTCCCACTGGCAGGGGCACACCTCCTGCTTTCCCGTCTCCACAGTTCTGCTCTTGACCATGGGATGAATCTGTGATTTATCAACAGGCCTGGCAGATTCTAGGACAGGGCTTGGTCAAGAGCTTGGCACAGGAAAGATTGCCTGGGAAGCTCTTGGGTAGGTTCTGACCAAGTCGACAACTGATGGCGCCAGAGATTTCATAAAAGGGTTTCTTTATAGCAGATAGAAGGCTAAGCCTCCACCTATGACGCTAAAATCCCATAATGGTGCTAGTCTTGGCTTCTCCACTTCTGATCCAGCTCCCTGCTAATGTGCCTGGGAAGGCAGCAGAAGCTGGCTCAAGTCCTTGGGCACCTGCACTCGCGTGGGAGACCCGGGGGAGGCTGGTGTGAAAAACTCCCATCATCCAGTGGGAGGCTGCGAAGTCAGGTCTTGGAAGCTGAGCATGCAGGAGGAGTGCAGGGACATGGGTTGTGTTTGCAAAGCCCTGGGGGCACGGAGGCCCCGTGGTGGCTGACCCTCCTGTGTTAGCTGTGTCTCTGCTCCTTCCCAGTCTTTTGATGGAAGCTCCAAAACAGCCCCCCAGAGTGTGCTGGGCCCACTGCCGTAACTGTGAGGGAGGGAGGGAAGCCATCCCTCTCCTTGGTGTTATTCAAAAGTCATGGCATGGAATGGATGTGTGGGGCAGAGGATGAAGTCACTGTTTGAAGCACCTGGGTTGTAGTCCTGGCTTCATTCTGTATTCCAGCTCCTTGTTAATGTGCCTGGGAAAAACAGCAGAAGATGACCCAAGCCCTTGGGCCTCTGCCGCCCACGTGGGAGACCTGGATGGAGTTCCAGGCTCCTGGGTTTTGGCCCGGCCCAGCCTGGGCCCTCATGGCCATCTGAAGAGTGAAGTGGGGGGATAAAATATTCCTCTCTCTTTTTTTCCTGTAACACCGGCTTACAAACAAAATAAATCTCTCTCTCTCTTTTTTTAAGTTGATACCGCATTCATGCTCTTGAACTCTGTCTAGTGTAGTGTTAACTTTGTTTAGCAATTCCACTCATCAATTTTTGATGAGATCATACAGGTGCCTGGTAAACAATGCAATGAAGTGTAAGTCTTTCTTCTAACCCTGTGCCCCAGCCGCTGGTCTGCTCCTTGGAGAAAGCAGTTCCCTGCCTTTTCTTCCAAGGCGTTCTCTGTAGGTACAAGCGTGTTTCAAAAGCGTGCTTTGGCTTTTGTAACAGATGTTGGTGTGCTGAAAAATGGGATCCAAGCCCCAGTGTCTTCTATATGCAGATGCTCGCGAGTTTAGAGCAGAGTTCCCCAGTGGAGTGCATGTCGCTGTGCGAGCGGCTGCCTGGTAACGCCTCAGCTTTGCATTTTTAAGGTGGTTTTATGATACAGACGGGAAATATGCATGTCAGATGTACAAATGTGTTGTGTTTGGATCAGGGTCAGGCTTGTCTTTAAAACAAAAATAGGTCTTGTGTGTGTGTGTGTGTGTGTATTTGAGAGAGAGAGAGAGATTGTCCATCAGTTGGTTCATGCCCCAGATGGCCACATCAGCCAGGGCTGGGCCAGGAGCCTCCAGGTCCCCAGCACTTGAGCTGTCCTCTATGGTCTCCCAGGTGCATTAGCAGGGAGCTGGGTTGAAAGTGGAGTGGGGACTGGAGTTCAGGCTCTCAGATGCTGATGTAGCAGCAGACAGCACTCTGACTGATTCAACAGCCACACAAGGTTTCCAGGACATTCCTAATGCTTTTCCTCACCCCACTGCTTGCTCCCATTGGGAGGACTGCCTTTCAGGCCTCTGTCCCACCATTGGGTATCAGCTTCACCTGAGAGCTTCCCTGTGGGTGGCCTCACTCCTTTCCTCTGCTGAGAGCTGCAAGTTGCACATGGTGCTGGCTTCTCACACCTGCTCTGGTCCTGAGCTCTTACCAAGGGTATCCATCGTCCTGCTGGTGGTCGTCCCCTGGCTGTGATGATGCCCAGTGTGCAACCGCTGTCAACACGTCTAACCCAAGGTGCTTTTCCATGCTCCATGGCCCAATTGCCACCTGCTGGACCTGTCATTGCAAGGCATCATCAGTGCTGCCAGATACCCTGAAGGCTGCCATGGACGGCATCCACTCAGCGCTGCTCCTGCCTTGGAGAACAGTGCTGGGAAGTCGTTTTGGCAGTTTGTTCTGATGGGTGATGGCGGCATAGGGTGGATCCAGTTTGCAGACCCTGTAGCTGGCTGCATGGTCATAGCCCTTAGTTCCACTGCTTTGTTCTTAGCCTTGGGGATGGGAGCAGATGTGAGGCTTCTGTCTGACTTCCTAGGGCACCTGCTTGTGACACTGTGCATTTGCTTTGTGGCTCTTACCCAATGGATCTGGGAGTTTCTATTCTACCTGTTTCCTCCTGAGGTCAGCCCTTGTCTTCTTAAGTCCCTCCTCCCCCCTGCCCCCAGAGGAACTCCCAGCAATGCCCATTTGCCTCCTTCAACCTTGCCAGTATTTTCCATTCTCCTGGGAATAAAACCACCATGCTGCAGTACCCTGCTTCACCTGCACTCCCTGTGTGGACCCCCAGCTCTCTCCTTGCTAAGCCACTGTTGCTGTTCCCCGTGCTGCCCCTGACCATTGCTTTCCATGCTACCTCCTTGCCTCAGGGCCTTTGCAGAGGCTGCCCTATGTGCCTGGTCCTCCAACTAATGCCTCCTCTGATACACGCGTGTGCATGTGACATTCACCTTTCTGCATGTCATAGTATCACAGGATTTATTATGCTCATTGTTTTAAAATATCTGGAGGACTGGCGTGATGCTCTCTGAGTCTAAGACCTCGTGAATCCTAGTCCTTGATGTCCCTTTGCTGTCCAGTGTCCTGCTTTTGCTTTGCAAATATTTTCTGATTGAAGAAACCAACATTTTTGCCTCAAACCTCAATGTCTTTTTGTATCCCCTGGCTAGACCTAAGCCTGGAGCCAAGAATTTCTTCTCAGTGTCCCACACAGGTGGCAGGGTCCCAAGGACTTGGTTTATCTTTTGCTACCTTTGCAGGCCACTAGGATGGAGCTGGATCAGAAATGGGGCAGCTGGGACCGAAATCAGGGCCTTTATGGGGTGTTGGTGCTAGCAGGTGGAGGATTTACCCATTGCATCATGACCCCTAATGCCTTTTCTGTGTAACGTCCAGGCCTACCTTCCATGCGCCACCTATCACCCCACTTTCAAGCAGCAGAAATTCTCCGGTTTCAGAATTTTGCCATCTTAGTTATCAGAACCAGCTTGACACATCCACTGCGACTGTGGATATGTCTCTGCCATGACCTTCAGGTCATGGTGATGTCATTAGTATGGGATTACCTTGGCTGCCACTCCTACTCCTTTTATGCATTTAGTACTGTGGCACTTCCCTTATTTCTGAAACAAGGCATGGAAATGGGTGATGCCCAAACTCCACCCCTTTTGAATAATCAATCCAGCCTTAAGTCCATCCTGCTTTCCTACCTACCTTGCCATCTCCGTCTTGGATGCTCCTATGCTTGCACAGACACAGCAGAAGGTCCAGAAAATCTGGCTTCCTTCTGAGGGTCTGTCAACCTTCTCTCACAGCCATGCTGTACATTCTGCCTGATCAGGTTTTACGATTGGCAGGGCCTTCTGATGAAAATGCCACAAACTGGACGCAACTTGTGGTGTATGGAGGCAAGAGAAATGAGGTGTGGGGTGTTGCACCCTGAAGGGTGTGTAATGGGGCTGGGAGCAGGGTGGGGTGAGTGGAGGGCCTGAGAGCCAAATACACCCCAAAAGGAAGAGGGGTGCTGTGAGTGGCCATTACCAGGGAAACCCCTAAAGAGACCACCTGGTAGTTGGGACAGTGACAAACCCACCCCGCCCTGAAAAGATGGAAAAAAACCCCTTGCATCAAGGATGACTTTGCTCGGCACATCCTATTGAAACAAGGCAGACAGCTGTAGTTTTGTGCTTCATGCGTAGCCAAATCCTATTTAATTAACCTGCTTAGACTTGTTGATTGAGGTTAATTAGACCCGAGGATTGATGTTAATTGCCATTGTAAACTGCCAATGTTATAGGCAGTACAGTCTTGGATTTTGTATAAAAAAAGAGATTGAGGAAGAGGCTGCTTTCTTTCTGAGTTTGCCTGTTCCCATCTTACACTCTCCCCACCCCTTTGTGCGTTCCTAATTGTGCCTGGCTGTGTTTTGTTGTGGCTGGAGGGTGGACGCAGGCGTTTTTGGAAGGAGTCGAGCTCATCTCACTCAGTGTTTTCGATGTATGTAGTTTCTCTGTCTCACTTTTCGTCTGCCTTTTCCCTCTGATTCCGTGCTTCAACATATGCATGTGTGTCTGCTCACACACAGGTGTACATGCGAATGCATGCACACATGCCCCACAAAGTCCACACATGAGGGGACTGTGAAAAGTCAATGAAAAATGGGATTAGAAGCTATCTTCATTTTGGTAGAAAATAGATTTTTGGCAGGTTACAGTTCTTGGCCTCTGAGCTATGAGTCCTCTGCTTTTATCAAACTTCAGATAGATCAGATTTCAGTCTTCTACTTTTAAAAATAACATTTATTTGACAGTCAGAGTTATAGTGAGAGAGTGAGAGTGAGAGTATGAGAGAGAGCTCTTCCATCTGCTGGTTCATGCCCCAAATAATTGTGACAGCCAGGACTGGGCCAAGTCAAAGCCAGGAGACAGTAGCTCCAGCCAGGTCTTCCACGTGGGTGGCAGGAGCCCAGGTACTCTGGCCATTTTCTGCTACTTTCTCAGGCACATAAGCAGGGCTTTGGGTTGGAAGTGGAGCATATGGGACTTGAACTGGTGCCCATATGGGATGCCAGTGTTGCAGTAATAATCCGCTACACTACATTGGCAGCCCAAACTAGGTCTTACATCTCTGCTTGATTAAACTAACCAGGAGCATTTGTCATGGGGAAGAGGTTTTTTTTTTTTTGGTGCTGAATTCCATGTGGCATGTGTTTTATGGGTCACTGCTGGAGTGGTGTAGAGCAGTCCATTTCTGAACTACAGGTGTTAACCTTTATTGCTGTGGCATTCACTGGGCAAGGAATGTTACCATTCTTCCCTGGGTACCTGACGCACAGGCAGTCACATGAACCTTTTTCTGCAAATACTGGGGAGCTCTGGGGGTTCCCATCTATCCTTGGCAGGTCCTCTCCTCTCTGCAGAACTGAGTAGTGGACACTGTGTTTGGTCCTTCCTGGGTGGTGTTCCAAGTTGTTGATCAGCAAGTGGGTGACTCAAGCTGGAAAATGAGAAGGGCAGACAGGCATTGCTAGTATGCCAGGTGGACCAGGAAAGGGCCCCTGCTGAGATCGTTGTGGGAAAATTGTTCTGGGAAACTCCTGCTCCTTGCCCTGGAGTCAGTCACCGGACTCAGTGCAATACCAGGTCAGCCACCTGCCTTTCAGGTGGGGGTACTAAGGTGAGCACCTATAGTACTATTATTAATCCTAGCATCACTTTTGTGGATATTTTCAATGGTTATTGCCCATCAGGCCTAGTCTATTTTTGTGTTTCTTTTTTTTTTAGATTATTTGTTTAAGGCAGATCAGGTTTGTGGTGAGGAAGAAACAGAGAGAAAGATCTTCCATCTGCTGGTTTATACCCTAAATGACTACCATGTCTGGAGCTGAGCCGATCTGAAGCCAGGAGCCAGGAGCTTCTTCTAGATTGCCCATGTGGGTGCAGGGTCCCAGGGCTTTGTGCCATCCTCCACTTCTTTTCCAGGCCACAAGCAGGGAGCTGGATGGGAAGTGGTGCAGCCGGGACACAAATGGGTACCCATGTGGGATCCTGATGCTTACAAGTGAACATTTAGCCATTGTACCACCATGCTGGGCCCAGGTGTTGTCATTTATTTATTTAGTTTTGATTTTTTGTTGTACTCGAAAGGCAGAGTGACACAGAGAGATGGAGGAATAGATACAGGGAGGTTTTCTGTCCACTGATTCTCTCTCCAACAGCCAGGCCAAAGACAGTGGCTCTAGACTCCACTCAAGTACTTAAGCCATTATCTGCTACCTCCCTGGGTGCACATTAGCAGGAAGCTGGATTGTGAGTGAAGGTAGGACTCAATACTATGCGCTCTGATATTTTCAGCAGTGGTTTAACCCACTGGTCCACAATGGCCTCCTCCTCCTCAGTTCTCTTCTTGAGGCACCCCGAAGTGAAATCCTGTTTCTAACTTGTCTAACAGCCCATCATTTATCCAGGGAGGAAGAAGGGGGGCTTGGAGACAGAGTCTTAGCACTTGGGATTACAGTTGGCCTTATGTAGCCATCATGGTTGCCCACTGGGCTGCGAGTGACTTGCTCTGGCCAAGCTTGAAAGAGGCATCAAGAGCTGGCAATCCCTTGGAGACACCCAAGTTGGCGCGCGGATGCCTGTGTCGGGAGAAGGTTTTGCTTGATGGGTTAACAAGACTACGTGGATCTTTGGCTTTTGTTGTTTCTGGGGAAGAGAAGCTGAAAAAAGGAATGGCAGCCATGCGCATCTTGTATGTGTTTTCTGTGTAACAGAGACATGAATGCAGCCCAGGCTTGTCCAAGCTCTGTTCACATACAGACTTTCTGGCCTTGATTCTGACATAACTCTTTTTTTACAACATTATTAAATTATTTGACATGGTATTGAGTAACCAAATATGTTAAAAAACGCAAGTTCTTAACCATCTCCTGTGTCTACTTCATTGACATTTCAATTTTAGTTTATATACAACTGGCTTCTATACACCTTAAAATGGATATAGGGTACTGTTCAGCTGCCTTGTGTCTATTTTCATTTTAGTATTTGTTAGGAGCCACAGACTTATGGGCCTTAGACTTGGCCTACCTGACATCCTGTTGCATTGCAAAAGCCTGCAGGCAGGGCTACAGCAAGCAGGATATTAAGCCAAAACATCCTCTGTAGGGCAAGCAGAATAGAACCTCCACCCTTGTTCCTGTTCAAATAATTAGTTCCTCCCCTGTTTCGATATAGCTGATTAGTTCCTTCCCTGCTTCAATAAAGATAATTACTCCCAGGAAACCCCTCCCTTTCTCTCCCTTCCCTAGAGAAGAAGGTATATATATGAGAAGTAAAAATAAAGAGAGAGGCACTCTTTTCCACCAAGTATGAGTGTCCATGTGTTTCTTGGGCCAGCAGCCCGGGGCTACCAGCCTGGCATACCCAGTCCACCCTCAGGGTTTAAGCGTCGTGTCCTGCAGGTCGGGACAAATTGGTGGCCCGTACGGGGACCCTGATATGGTGGAGCAACTGAGGAACCTCGCGGTGAAGACTTCGGCCGAAGCGTTTGGGGTGCGAGGCAAAAAAGATGAGTCGATAATTGACTCGGACATTTCTAAGAAAAATTTTGTAGGGGCTTAAGTGATTTCATCTCCAGACCCTCTCCCTATTCTGGGCACGAGGGACAATCTGAGAGACCCCTGGAACTCTGGAGGGGCATAGTTCATTTCATCCCCAGACCCTCTCCCTGTTCTGGGCACGAGGGACAATCTGAGGGACCCCTGGAACTCTGGAGGGGCATAGTTCATTTCATCCCCAGACCTTCTTCCTATCTTGGGGCACGAGGGATAATCTGAGGGACCCTGGAAATCCAGAGGCAAGCTTAGAGTTATGAAATTATTAAAACTTAATGGCAATCTACTCCCACAGTATAGTTACTCCCTATTCTTCTGAAAATCTATAGTGGTTAATGTGTGGTGATCTGGACTGGGCTGTTTTACTCCTGTCCTGCCAGGCCAAGTTCGATACACATTATCCCCCTTCTCCTATTCTTTCCTTCGTCAAGGTTCTCTGTCGTTTTCCTGAGAACAGTTAGACCAACCCCTATTAGTAATGCTTTAACAATTTTTAATCAAGGATTATACTGTTGGGAAGTCTATGTTAATTATAAACAGCCTTAGCAAGCCAGGTCACGTGTATTTATCTTTACGAATATAGAAACTTTGAAAGTTCAGCCAACACATTAAGCTCTTCACATTACATTGGAATGGTAAGAAGGGACATTAGTATGTTTGCAAAACAAAAGACATAAACTTGATCATGGCAAGTAAGACATGCATATATAAGTATGTAGCAAGATTGCTTGATGTCTCTTTTTCTTATATTTGCTGGTAGTAATCTATAAGACTGTATTTGCATGCTGCGTATGAAGTCAGAATAGGAAATTAAGAAAGTAGCAGAACCCTCCTAGTGAGTTCAGTATATGACTACTACCAAAGCATAAGAGGCTTTAACATGTCTAGCAGATTTCTGAGGGGTCTTATCACTCGAAAAGTCTCTAAACTGAAGAATACTTAGTGGTTGTGTTGTAAAGCTACCCGTGAGGAGCTGTGTGTTAGTGTTGTGTGTGTCAACACTGTTAGACGTGAGTGTGGTATTGTGTACTAGCCTGATCACTGCATGCGGTTTATACCTCACAGCTCTACTTCCTCTACACCCCGGTTCCTGTCTCAGAGTCAGGATTCTGAAGGTCTAAGTCTGGAAACCTGAAATTGGATGAGAGCTCCTAACAAGTATTTAGCAGTTTATAGTGTTGAAACAAAATTTTGCTGAACTTGGCAGATTTTAGGACAGTCTAAACTGGCTTATAACTCTAACAAGGCATATGTCAACAGTTGAGGTGCAGAACAGTTTTAGGTGTGCAGAGAAATCTTAAATACCCTAGTGAGGAATAACTAATCTTTGTGTTCTACCTAGTAAGGTATATGTGAATCCATGCTGACCGTTTCCTGTCTGCTTTTAAGCTTTTCTTGTTGTTCTTTGTCGATCTATTCTATTTTTTTTTTGGGGGGGGGCCTCCGGAGTGACCCTGATGGTCATTGCAAGAGAGGGTGGGGATCCAAAGTTGGAACTAAGCAAGGACCAGAGATTTTCATATAACTTTTGTCACGCAGGAGAGGCCTTAAGGAGTTTGTAGCAAAATGGGATTAAAAGATAAGTTTATTTCCGTGCAAAATACTTTTGAAATCCATGCACAGGCATTTTCAATTGGCACACTTTCTATGGAGTGTTTGAAATGCCCTTTTCCAGTGGGCAATGGGATTCTGTTGCTTTACATAGTTATGGAATGGGGACAAAGTCCAGGGACATTATTCCTGATGCTATGGCATGTTGAGTAAGGGAATTTGGGATTGAGAATTGGATTTTCTGATTCCGATTCTGGTGTTTTGTACTATTACGTCTAAACTAGAATCTACTTCGAAGGAAGCTGATGTGAAGTGCAGATGGACTGAAAACTCCCTTAGCCTCACCTAAATGCCAGGCTGTGAGTCCCTGTGGGCAGTATTCACGGATTGCAGAGTTAGTGTCTGTTGAGCTTGGACAGGAGGGAGGCAGGTGTCGTGGTGACATGCGGAGGGTGAGTGGAAGTGAGTCTGTGGTTAGATGGGAGGATGGCTCTGCCAGGAGACTTGAAGTCCTTAGGGCTCACGGCAGGTGTGCAGGGCTGGTGCCAGAGCCTGCTCTGTTGCTCATCTCTGTTTTCATGAGCCCGGTTTGGAGCTCAGTGCTCTGACCTCAGCAAAATATGCACAGGCGCTCAGAGATCAGAAAAGGCGTGGGAACAGGTGTCTCTCGTGGCCTGGATGTTTAGATGCCCTGTGCCCTGCCTCTCAATGATTGTAGGGTAGAGGTGTTGGAAGGTCAGTGTCTGGTCAGGCTGTGCCCAAAAAGAACTGTTGGCTATGTTCCTGGAGATGTATTGAGGTACAGGGGTGCAGATATATGGGGCCTGACAATACGGCCTGGAAGGACCACTCCGTGCCTTGTTTACACCTCACCTGTGCATCCTATGTGCTGTCCACATCAGGGTCAAAAGACCCACGGGCCCTTTCATGGTTCACCTGTGCTGTATTTGGACTCACCGGTAAGAGGAGCTGTCATTTCCATCCCTGCAGGGCACCGATGCCCTTCTCGTTTAATCTGGCATCTTTATCATTGAGACAGATAAAAGTGGCAATTAATTTTGGTCTTTGGAGGCACTAGTGGTCTAGAAGCAGGGAGTCGATGCCAACGAAGCACACGAAAACATCAAGCATGCAGGCAGAACCGTGGCAGATGCGGAATCCACGCAGCTCCTGTGTTCTGGGCCTGCAGGAACTGAGGGGTGAGGGTGATTATTTTTGTTTCTAGCAGCCACGAAGGAGAGTTATTTGTTTAATAATGATCCACGAGTAATGTGTAGAGCTTGGAGTGCATCCCAAGTGTGTTATGGTGGGGTCAAAATGATGCATGAATTTGGCCAAGTCAGTGACCTCCCAGAGTGTCAGCCGGGGAATAAGGAGATGGGGCCACAGGTGATATCTGGACATAATTGAGACTGAATGGGAGAGGTCTCAGACGGCTGTCATTCTGAGCTGTAGGAGCCAGAGGCTCTACTAGACTTGGGGATTAGGGACAGGGCAAGGGCCACTGGGGGCTGTGGGTCTGGGAGGGTGATGCTGGAAAGGAGGGGAGAAGATAGAACAAGAGAGGGAGGTGGGGACACAGAGCGGGACCTGGTGGGCCAGTGGGGCTGGAGTGTGAAAAAGCCACAGGGCAGGTTTTGTGGGAGACGCTCAGGCATCTGGTCAAGGCTACACTTGTTCCCTGGTCAGAAGACATCATGGGATTATATATGTAATATATAATGTATAATGTATATTATATAACGTATAATAGATAATAGATAATATACACACATATACACACATATGCATATATACACACACATATGTAAATCATTTGTAAATATGTTCTCCTGGTTAGTAATTTGAGCTTGTATTATTATTATTATTTAAAGAAATGCCTATTTGATTTCTTCTACTTGAAGGGCAGAAAGAGAGAGATAAGCAGGGGGAGACACCAAGGGAGAGAGAGAGAGAGAGAGAGATCTTCCGCTTGCTAGTTCACTCCTCATATGTCCACAATGGTGACTAGGGCTGGGTCAAGCCCAAGCCACGAGTGAGAAACTCCAACTGCGTCTCCCATGTGGGTGACAGGAGCCCAGGTACTCGGGCCATTCTCTGCTGCCTTTCCAGACACATCAGCAGGTAGCTGGGTTGGAAGCAGAGCAGTTGGGATTTGGTCATATTCTGCAAGATGGAATGTGGGCAGCTTAAACAGCGGCTTCAGCTACTACACCACAACACCTGCTCCTGGGGATTCTTGAGTTGGCCCATGGCAGTGGGAGCATGTCAAACGAGGTCCCCACTTCCAATACGATGCAGCTTCTTCAAAGAGTCTGCAGGAAAATGGAATTAAAAGGCTTGTTTATTTGGGGGCAGACTTCTTTAAGTCTGTGTAGAGCTTCTCTCTGTAACTTTTGAAGCTCCCTGGGGTTTATTGATCACCCACCGTGTGCCTCCCACTTGTTCAGGCATTGTGAAAGAGGAAGTATGTGGGAACTAACTCCTGCCCTCATGGAACGTATGCTCCTGGGAGAGTTGTGAACATGTGTACTTGTGTGTGTGACTGGATGTGTATTTGTGCACATATCTGTGTGTCTGTATGAGTGTATCTATTTGTGTTTGTGTGTGTTTCTGTGTCTGAATCTGTGTGTGTGTATACTGGGGGATGTGCATGACAGGAAGTCAAGGGCAGCAGGAGCCCAGCCTCAGGGCTGCACCATCAGACCTGATAACAGAAACTGATGACACAGGTGCTCTGGGTCAGGGTCTGTTCCTACTCTACAGCTCCTAGCTCGGTTATGGTAACATGTACACACAAGGTAGGTGGTGTTAGTGTCCCCACTTCACAGATGGGGGAACAGGGGTGCAGAGAGTTTACATCACCGCCCAACGTCACTAACCAGTGAATGAAGGCAAGAGATAAGCCCACAAAGTCTCGCTGTGGCGCCGTGACTAACCACCACGCTATTTCACCTCCTGAATAGTGGTCTAGCCTTAGTGACACCTTGATTATATGGATTCTTTCCATCTTCATGAATTGTGCAATATGTAGCTCGATTGTTCTTCATTTAAAAATTTTTAAAAAGAAATTTATTTATTTGAAATGCGGAGAGATAGGGAGAGATCTCCCAGCTGCCAGCTCACTCCACACATGCTTACGTGAGCTACGTGGGCTGGGCACAGGACGAGACTGGGAGCCAGCACTCCATCCAGGTCTCCCACGTGGATGACAGCGAGGCCCAAGAACTTGAGCTATCTCCTGCTGCCTCCCAGGGTGTGAATTAGGAGGAAGTTGAGAGCAGAGATAGGACTTCAACCTGGATGCTGTGATGTGGGATGCAGGCGTTGAAGACCCTGCTTTTAGCTGCCATGCAGGACCCAAGCATGGAGGTAAGATGTCAACAGTGCCTTTGCCTTCACTGCACGGTAGTAACAAAGCATGTACTGCGGTCTCCTTAAGGCACACTGGTAGTTGTGTGGTTGAGAGATATAGGGTATACTATAGTCCTAGAACAGATGTAGTTGCAATAGCATTTATAACATATCAGTGAGATGTCTTCAAGAATTCCATGGAAAACACATCTTAGGGAAAAATGTGTGGATTTTAAGATTTTTGAAACTGAAATATTGTATTTGTTTAAAATTTATTTATTTCTTTATTTGGAAGGCAAAGCCACAGAGAAAATGGGAACGAGATAGATAGAGATCTTCCATATGCTAGCTTGTTCCTCAAAGGCCCACAATGGCCAGTTAGGACTGGGCTAGGCCAAAAACTAGGAGTCAGAAGCTCTATCAGGGTCTCCCAAGTGGGTGTGGTTGACCTGTCTTCCATTTCCTCAGGCACACTAGCAGGGAGCTGGACAGGAAGTGGGACAACCAAAATTAGAACCAGCGCTTGTATGGGTTTGACCCACTATGCCGCAACGATGCCCTTTGAGCTTCTATTTTAGTGGCAGTTGTCAGGCCCGTTCCTCGATTGGCAACCCTGGGAAAGTTGTGTGGCACCCCCTCCCCTCAGCCCTTCTCCCTGCACTGCTGAGCTGCGTCGCCCCACTCCGTCCCTGCACCCTGCTGACTGAATGAGGTCACCAAGAGGGGAACTCACCCTTGATTAATGGGAAGGATCCATATAAAGTACGGAAGATATGTGAGCTACACAGAAGCTAAACAAAGGTAGAGCCATCACATTTTGCCTTGTTTGGGTAACCTCTCACCACAGTTCTCTGGAGGAAGCCTGGCATGTTCAGGCTGACCTGGGAAAGTTCTGGAATCCCACAGGAGGACTCTTCTGGAGTTTTCTTTCCACCGCCTTGTTTTGAAAGCATGAATCCTTCTGGAAGCTTTGCATAAACCCGGGCTGGCTGCAGGTCAAGGTCTATTTCTAGAGTGGTGTGGTTTTGGCTCAAGTTGAGTAAGCTTCGGACCATTGGGCTACAGAGATGAAATCGAGCCTCATCAAACCCAGACAAACAGACTCAGCATCTTGGAGCTGTGGGATGGTCTGGGGACTCTGTGCAAATGTCCAGGAGCCGTGGGGATGCCATTGTCCAGCTTTCTTTCTTTTTTTTTCCTTTTTTTCCTTTTATTTTTTTGCCAGTTCTGCTTGTATTTGCTCTGCAATTCCAGTTCACCCCATTCCTTGCGGCCACCATCATAGAGAGAGTGGCTTTTGTCCACTTCCTGTTAAAGCGTTGTTTTGAAAGACATGAGCATGCAGCACTAATTAGTGTGTGTGTGCTTCTAAATTCTTATGCATTTCAAAGTTATCATAGGGATGGGTTCAGTTAAGGCGTGCTTTGGGGTGCCTGCTTCCTGCATTGGAGCTGCTTGCGTGGAATACTCAGACTGGGTTCCCAGCTCCTGGGTTCAGCTCTGACCTGACCACTGGGGGCATCTGGGGAGTGAGGTGGTGGATAGGCGATCTCTGTCTCTTCATCTCTTTGCCTTTCAAGTAAGTAAATGAAATTTAAAAAAATTATAAAAAACAATATCAGTTGGGTTAGTTGTGAATATATATATTTACATTGGAAGGCATCTTTTAAGTTAGTTTTTGGAAAGACAGAGTTCTGGGGGGACTCAGAGGTAGAGGCAGACAAGATAGAGATAGAGAAAGAGATCTTTCATCCACTGCTTCATTCCCCCAATGCTGCAATGGCCAGAGTAGGACCAGATTGAAGCCAGGAACCGGAAGCTTCTTCTGGATCTCCCGTGTGGGTTCAGCGGCCCAAGGACTTGGGTCAGCCTCCACTGCTTTCCTAGGAGCATTAACAGGGAGCTGGAATGAAAGTGGAGCAGCTGGGACTTGAATTGGCATCTAGATGGGATGCGAGTGGCAGCTTTACATGCTATGCCACTATGCCAGCCCCAATCATGAGTAATTATAATCCTTGTTATGAATTAGTAGAACTCAAAGAGAGCAGTTGTGATTGCATCTGATAATATTGACCTTGTCCTGGTTTTCCTGAGTGTGTGTTATATACCACACATTCACCCAACACTGGAGACAGAGATGGGTGAGGGATGCCCCCTCCTCAGCCAACTCAGCCTGTTAGGGAGTGGGTTCACAAACATGCTGGCAGCCACTGGGCACAGACTTGGTGGGTGGTGCTCCTTCATCGAGCAGTTGGTAGGCAGGCGCTCATGCCAATCACACCAGCGATGTGTGGGCAGACGCCATACAGTACATCTCCCAGAATCTCCTCTAAGGTCTTACACTGTAGCTGCGCATTTCGCAGATGACAAAACGGAGACTCTGAACCTCTGGGGAGTCCCAGCATGTCCAACCCAACTGGTCTCACTCCATTTCAGATGTCTTTCCTGGGAAGCACAGGAAAGGTGGTTCTTCCTCCCCCATCCATGCCCCCAGAAGACCCATGCCAGCGATGGCTTGGGAAGTGGCACCCGGCCAGCCATGTCTCTGGGGAGAGCAAGAGATGCGCCCATGTAGGTGACTGGGGAGCAGTGGCCACCGCTGTCCTGCATCGAGCGTTTGTGGGGAGAGAGGTTGTCCACGGCCCTGTGGGTTTTTAAATGACTTGGAGTTGAAAGGGGTTTTCAGTAGGTGAGCAAAGCACAGTGCTAACTGAGCAGTGCTGTTCAGAGTCCCTTTCCCCATGCGGTCGTCAAGGGAAACGCCAACTGGAATATCAGCTGTCAGAAGTTGCATGTTTTAAGGAGGATTCCATTCTGCGGTCAAGGTTCATTCAGTGCGGCGATGAGAATAATGAGGATGGTTACCTTTCGGGAGAGGAAGTGAGATCATTCTTGCCTCCGCGGCAAGGCCACCGAGGATGGCTGGGGGCTGGTTTGACAGGTGCGGGCTGTCAAAAGGGAGGAGGGCAGAAAGTGCTCCCTCCCAGCAGCTTGCAGCTCGATCTGTGGCAGAGAGCGGACTGCAAACTATTTTTATCCCCTTGGTGGCTCACGCGGGTAGCATCCATCACCTGATGAATATTCAGTGGGTGAGTGAAAAAAAAAAAGCAGGAGTTCATCATCTCAGTGTTCTTGCAGAGAGAACGCTGGCTGGCCCGACCCCACGGAGGTGCCCCAGCGATGCTGCGGAAGAAGGTGGATGTCCCGAGATTAGCGGGAGGCCAGAGGGCATGACCTTGACACTGAGGGCCCTTGCACAGTGAGCAAAGCAGGAAGGGAGCTGGTTCTGCTCCCGCCAGGAGGCCTGCGCTGACTGGGTCTGGGTCTGACATAGAGCAGAGGGGCGGTAGCTGCTCTGGCTGGGGTGGCTCAGCAGCACCCAGTGCGTGTGCACAGAGGGAAAACAGTAGCAGTCCGGTGCTTTGTCTATGCCACTCCTGGGCTCCTATGCAGAACTGGCCTCTTGCCCCTGTGTGGCTCCCAGAGGGACTCCACTTGTCACTGCTGGGTCTCCCTCTTTTGCACTTCAGTGGTTTCTTGGCAGGAAACACCCCTTTGCAGGTGAAAAAGTCACCCTCAAGAGAACATTGGTGCCCACTGGTATTTTATTTATTAATTTTTATTTTTTTCAAAGATTTATTTCTATTGGAAAGTCAGATACACAGAGAGGAGGAGAGACAGAGAGGAAGTTCTTCCGTCCAATGGTTCACTCCCCAAGTGGCCGCAACAGCTGGAGCTGAGTTAATCAGAAGTAGGAGCCAGGAGCTTCTTCTGGGTCTCCCATGTGGGTACCGGGTCCCAAGGCTTTGGGCCGTCCTCGACAGCTTCCCCAGGCCACCAGCAGGGAGCTGCATGGGAAGTGGAGCAGCTGGTACATGAACAAGTGCCTATATGGGATCCTGGTGAATGGAAGGCAGGAATTTAGCCACTGAGCCTTTATACCAGGCCCTCCCTGGTCTATTTGTAATAAAGCAATTCCTACCATACTAAATGATTAACATGGGAAACATTACCAAAAGGAACATATGCTGGGTTTTGCTGATTTTTAAAGAATTTTTTGAAGTGAGTTGTATTCAACCTGAAAAGGACCTAATACTTCATTCAGGCATGTTAGCATCAGTTCATCATCTCCTGATAAGGTTAAATGAACAACGGGGCTCGTCACATGCCCCTGCCATATCTCCTTGGTGAGCCCCACTCCTTCAATACCCGTGCTGAATTTCATCTCCTGTGTCAAGGGTTGTATTTCTGCCTGAATCCATCTGCACAGAGAAGTGACTCATTTCATCTAGCAGTTGCATGTATATTTGGATTTAGGTGGTGTGACACACTGATTCACCTGGACGCGTCAGGAACCACTGTAGCTCTCTGAGGACTGTTGCATGCCAGAAATAGGGCAAAAACCATATAACAAATATATATATATATGTATCTAAAAATGAGGGCCCAGCACGGTTGCCTAGCGGCTAAAGTCTTTGCCTTGCACACACCGGGATCCCATACGGGCATCAGTTCTAATCCCAGAGACCCTGTTTCCCATCCAGCTCCCTGTGGCCTGGGAAAACAGTCAAGGATGTTCCAAAGCTTTAAGACCCTGCACCACTGTGGGAGACCTGAAAGAAGCTCTTGGCTCCTGGCTTCGGATTGGCTCAGCTCTGGCCGTTGTGGCCACTTGGAGAGTGAATCTTTGGACGGAAGAACTTCCTCTCTGTCTCTCCTCCTCTCTGTATATCTGACTTTCCAATAAAAACAAACAAATCTTTAAAAAGAAAAAGGAGAAAAAAGGAGGAAAGGAAAGAAGATAAATGTTTAAGGCTGAGCCATGGGGTATTATTTGCAGGAGCCAAGATTGGAAATGACCCAGTATCCATCGGTTCAGGTGGAAGTGTTGTAACTGTGACACACCCACAGGCTGAAGTGGCCAGAGGCTGGGAAAAGGAAGAAAGACATACTGTTTGAAATTAATATTCCAGAGATTTTGCATGGTGTATGATCTTGCAATCAGCATGAAGAGGTGAGGATGCGATGCAGCCACTGTGAACCTGTGTACACTTATACACATTCCTGTAGCTACACTGCTGTAGACAATGGCATGCTACCTATCTCGACATCTTTGTGTATTACACATATTTACATATAATTTGCATATACAAATTCTGTGTACTGCTCACTCTTCCAGAGTGGCTGTGCCATTTTATAGTCCCAACAGCAATAAATTAGAGCTCCTGTGATTCCCACAAAACCTGTCAGGATTTATTGTGGTCAGTGTTTTTGGATGTTGGGTATTCTAAGAAATGTGCAGTAATCCGGCTTTATTGTTTTGATCTGAAATTCCATGATACTTTGTGATGGTCAATATTTTTCCTGTTATTTTCTATCATGCATGTATCCTCTGTGGTAATGTGAAATGCCTATCCAGGCTTTTGCTTGTTTAGTTCGGTTGATTCTTTGTGTGTTGAAATAAAAGTCCAATGTCAGATATATATTCTTTTTGCAACTTGTTTTCCCTAAGATCTTGCAGTTTGTCTTATCCTTTTTTTACAAAAAAGTTATTTATTTATTTTTATTGGAAAGTCAGATTTACCGAGAGGAGACAGAGAGGAAGATCTTTGTCCATTGATTCACTCCCCAAGTGGCCGCAACAGCCAGAGCTGAGCCAATCTGAAGCCAGCAGCCAGGAGCTTCTTCTGGGTCTCTCACACGGGTGCAGGGTCCCAAGGTTTTGGGCCGTCCTTGACTGCTTTCCTAGGCCATAGACAGGGAACAGGATGGGAAGCAGGTCAGCCAGGGCACAAATCGACACCCACATGGGATCCTGGCACGTGCAAGGAGAGGTCTTTAGCTGCTAGACTACCGCACCGAGGCCTGTCTTATTCTTTTGAAAGTATCTTTCATGGAGAGGTTCGTAATTTTTCAACAAATTGAACTTGCCATTTATTTATTTGTTAGATCCCGCCTTTGGTATTGTACCTGAAACCCACCCTAACTAAGATCACCTAGACTTCGTCCTTCGTGTTCTCCTAGGAGTTTTATAGCTTTGTGCCTTATGGGTATACAACCTGTCTTGAATTTACTTTTGTGATTTCCTGTTTGGAAATCCACTGATTTCTGCTCTTGTTTTTATTATTAATTTTCTTTTGCTTAGTTTAGATGTACTTTCTTCTCTTCCTCTTCTTCCTCCTTCTTCTTGTTTCTATGCTCTATCATGAATGAATATTTATGATTTATAGTAAAATAAAATTATGCTATACCATGAAAAGATTAGTGAGTTTTATGCTGTTGGGGTGGCAGGCTGGGAAAAATAGTTTTAGAACTTAGTTTTAACCTTTTTTTTTTTTTTTGGCAAGTTAGGCTTACTGGTAAGACATTCTGGGAAAGTATTTCTCCCTTACTGCAGTTTTTAAATTAAAATTTGATTTCAGAGGGATGGAGAGAGACAGATTTCCATCTGCTGGTTCATTCTCCCAAATGGTCGCATCAGCCCAGGCTGGGTGGGCGAGGTGACAGCCGGGAGCCAGAAACTCCATCCGGGTCTCTTAGGTGGACGACAGGGATTCAGATGTTTTGGCCATCATCCTCTGCGTGCCAGGCACATTAGCAGGAAGCTGGACAGCCAGGACTGAGAGGGATGCTCTGACACAAGATGCAGGTATTCCAAGCAGGCACTTACACAGCTGATCCACAGCCCTCTCCCAAGATACTTACTTTAGCTTGGTTTTTATGAACTTGACTGTGATTTGTTGGTGACTGTGATTTTATGAACTTGACTGGTTTCCGGGGACATTTATCCTCCTTGCTGCTCTCTGACTTTCCTGGATAAGTAGGATGGTGCCTAGCATAAAACTGGGCACATCCTCCAACATTCACGCCTATTGCATCTGTCCCACACGTCCGTATGTAACAGATGGCTGCTGATGTGTCACAGCTTTCACAGGGTGACTCAGCTCTTGGGTGTCCTTCTCTGTCCTCCTCGGTATTTTCCCCATTGTTTTTCAGTTTTAGAATTTTCAATAGTACTAGCATTAAGCTCAGTTATTTTTTTCCCTGGGTGACTATGGTATACGCTAAGCCCATTGTCCAGTTTATCTGTGTGATAATGGTATGATTTAAAACAGAATTCTATTAGGTTCTGACATGTGTTGCCTGCAACACCAGTATGTCATGTGAGTGCTGGCTTGAGTCCTACCTGCTCCACTTCTGAGCTAGCTTTCTGCTACACTTGCTCGTAGCCAAAAGGCTGAGGATATACAGCCATCTTCCTGTTAGTGCACCTGGGAGGGCAGCAGAAGATGGCTCGACTGCTTGGGTCCTGTCACCCATTTGGGAGACTCAGATGAAGTTACAGGCTCCTTGCTTTGCTCTGATCCAGTCCTGACTGTTGTGGCTATATGGGGAGTGAACCAGTAGATGGAAAAATCTCTCTCCTTCTTTCTCTCCCACTGTGCATTTTAAGTTTAAAAAAAAAAAAGTTTCTTTCTCTTCTTTTTTAAGGAATCTACTAGAGATTCAAATGGAAGTATGGCCAAAGTTGGCAAGCTGATGTCTAGGATTTGTCCCACAGGAATTCAATGTGGTGAGTGTGTGGTGAGGGGGAAGGGCAGCCAGGAGGACATACTTGGCCAGGAACTGATCCGTGTAGAGGTTGGGTGGTACATGTTTGGGAGCTTTCTGGACTATCCTCTCTGATTTCTTATTGCTTTGAAATTTCTGATAAAAATTACACATAACTTGACAAAGCAAGGGCAGTAAATTTACCTCCAACCACACGAGAGAGTACATCCTAGTGTTTCTTGAAAAACAGAAGCCAAAGATACATTGATTTTGGTGTAAACCTGTGGAGATGATATCCAAGCAATTATTTTTTGTGACATGCATATTCCAGGAGCCATTTGAAAGCCTCTTGTGTAGATTATTTATTTATTTATTTATTTGGCATCCAAATCAACTTTTTCAATTTCAGTTTCCATAACCGTTTGCTAACACTCCTCGGGGTGGTGGGCGGTGGGCTTCAGCTGTAGAGACTGCAAGGAGAGAGGCTTTCCTGGGTCCCTCAGATGACAGGGGAGTGACGGCATGGCCTGCGTTGGCCAGGCATCCTGCCCAGGAACTCGCATGCTCACAGAGGTGGCTCCCGGGGCAGCTCAGGGTTACTTCCAGATTTTAAATTCTGCATCTGGGATTGTGGTTGCCCAGCTCCGGGCGAGACCTAGATTTGCACTGTTCATCCAGTCTGCTCCACTGCCACATCGTCCAGGGGTCACTGATGCCTACCTCAGACCCTGCCGGAGCTATTGATTCCTGCCTGCTGCCCCCTGGCCTATGTTTCCTGCCTCTCTGTGAGCAGGCTGTTTTCCCATGCTGCAGGGGATACAGTGTGGAGCCTAATAAAGCTGGCTGAGCAACAATGGGGTCAAGGTTGGCTCCCCCTTGCCCAGGCGTGAGGCTTATCATTGTCTGTCAGCACCACCCTCCCCGTGATATCCAGCCAGACATGGTGGGGGATTTTCAGAGCGACTGGTTTTCAAGCGGTGGCTGCTGACCCTGGCTACGGCCTTCGCGGTGACCTCTCTGCAGGCTGGGTTATTTATGTGTGTCCGGCAGCCTCGCTGGGGAAGTGTGTTTTGGCCCCCACACAAGGATTGCTGGCTCCGTTGTGACCTCACCATGTCTCTCTGCCCATAGCGTTCCACTGGGAACCTCGGCTGATGTTTGCTAACTCTGTATTTTAGTTGCCTGAGCTGGTTTCATTCTGAGGCAGCAAGCAACATCACTTTGGGAATATACTGTACCCAGTTCAACTAGGGTTTAAAAAGATTAACTCCTGCAGACAGTGGGACAAGCTCCAGAAGAAAGTTCTGGAAGGTTGGAGCCATGGGTGTTTGTGCTGAACAAGACAGCCCAGTGTGACTGTTAGGACCTAGCAGTGGGATGACCTGGTGGACATGGTGACACTTTGATTGTTACTTGACAAACATTACCTGCATAATTTATGTACAATGGGTTGTTTTCTTAGATGTAGATTTATTAGAGGAAAGATGAAATCCAACTAATCAACTCATATATTTTATATTTTTTTTCAAAAAGGTTTTAAAAAATTATTTGAAAGAGATAGAGGGATCTTCCATCTACTGGTTCACTTCCCAGTAGCCACATGGCTGGGGCTGGGCCAGGCCAAAAGTCAGGAGTCTGGAGCTTCTTTTGGTCTCCACCATGTAGGGGTCTAAGCACTTAGGAAATCCTCTGTTGCTTTCCTAGGCTTAATAGCAGGGAGTTGGATTGGAAGTGGAGCTCCTGGGTCTTAAACTGGCATACAAGAGGGATGCTAGCATCTCAGGCTGGGGGTTAGTGTGCTATACCACAATACCAGATCCTGCACTTACCTTTCTTTGGGGGGTGTGAAATCAACTGCCTTAGCAGTTTTAAAATATGCTTTATATGATTAGTATTAGCTACAGCCATCATGTTATGCAGTGGGTCCTTGTCTTTACTCTACCTTTGTGTTTTTTTTTTGGTAGGGGCTTACCATCGCACTAACCTGTCTCTCGTGCCTGGTGGCTACACAGTCATGAAAAGCCAGCTCACCGACTAAGTCTATTTCCTGAGCTGTAGTATAGTCCTTACCTCAGGCCTGGTGGTGATAAGAGTGAAGGAGATATTACGTCTCTGTTTGCATTCCATAGCAATTACTCATAGATTATTTTAAAAATGAGCCACAACGTAGCATCATGATTTTTCCAGTAGCAGCTTTCAAAACTCATGGCATTTGGTGTATGTCTCCCCCTCTTCCTACTGCAGTTATTTTTACGGGGTTGTTTCCTCACATATACCAAGTGGAAGAAACTCTCCCTTGTTTCTTTTGTCCTTCCTAATACCCAGCCTGTGCCTGGGGACCCAGTAGCTCCCTGTCTTTGTTGACGCAAGGTGTGGCTATGAGTGTTCCAGGCAAGTGACAGTTTCTATTTTAAGTCAGGGTTGATCTGCATGTTCATTTGTTTTCACACCCCTGATTAATAACTGCCAGAGAGCAGTCCCCAGACACTGGATTCATCATTTACTGCCTTGTGCAAATGCCCGAAGGCAGAAGACCCCTTATTCCCACATTGGAACGGGTCATGTGTGGAGTATAGGTGACTTCTGGGTTCAGTGGAAAAGGCTGCTGGCTTGTGAGTGCACAGGGAGGCAGGCGCCCACTCTGTGGTAAGAGGGGCATTCCTTACTGGGTTTTCTTGCCAAAGTCTTCTCTCCAGCAGGTTGCTGCTGGACCTCTCAGAGGCATTTGGGTTTTGCGCTTTGTTCTGCTGGTGGGTCAGAGGAGCACACCCAACTATGGGATGACTGAGACAATGCAAAACATCACGTGGGCAGCCTCATGTCGGAGGAAGGAGTGACAGACGCCTTGATTAGGCTTTCTCCACGGACAGGTCACTTTGAGTTTTAACATCTTTCATCTTTCAAGAGGTACAATGCCCACGCATATAAACACACATACAGGCTAAGCACACACAACCGTCAATACATACGTGCAGGTAGGGCATACACAACTGCCAACATGTACACATGTGCGTACATATGTACTCACAGCTGTCAACACAGTACATGCAATGCACACGCAGCTATCAACATGCATGCAGGTACACGCATGCCCATCTATCATATACGCATACATGCTTGCACACCCACACATAGCCATCATAAACACATGCCTGCATGTGTTCACACACAAACACACACACATGCCTGAACACATGTACATGCTTACACATAAATAGCCACCTCACAGCAATAACAATTTCAAGACAGACTGGCATCTTTTTGAACCCTGTGTGTCCAGTTTACTCTTGCAAGGGTGCAGCCACTGCTTTAGGAACATTTTCTGCCAGTGCAGATCAGAAGCCCACCGAACAGGGGCAAGGTTCTCTGGAAACCCAGAAGGTCCACCTCAGCAGGTGCCTCTTCTCCTCCGGACAAATTTCTCTTGCTTAGTGGCAACGCTCCAGCTGCATGTGAAACATACTGTGTTCAAAATAAGCAAAGAAGGAAAGCTCTTAGATTGCAGTCTCCAGGAAGGTGAGCGTAAGAGAGCAGGTGCATATGTGATGGAGCCCCGACCCTTCCTGGCAAGGCCCCGGTGGCTCATTGCAGGCTCAGGATAAAGGGCCCCTCTAGGGGCCACCTCTGGGATCAAACAAACGCAGCTCAGGGGCGGCGCTCTGGACAAACCCTCGAGTGTCACTGTTAGTTTTCTCTGTAGGCACAGGTGGGAACTGTGATGTACCCATCACCCCGCTTGGAACGGGCCTCTCTTTACATGAGGTATACAAGAAGTAGTACCCACGTGGCCCTTGAACAACTTCGAAGGAGAGGAAGTTTATTTTTCGCTACTGTCTTGCCTCGCCTGTCTCACCACCTCCTGCACGCCCGACGTCCTTCCTCAGGCAATAGATACGCTGCTATGTCCAATTCCCAAGGGCTTCCTCCGAGGCTGTCAGTTAATAATAGCTTTCCATGTTATTCTTCCCGGAGCTTTCGCATTTTAATAGGACGTCCAGGGATTCAAATGCCTCCAGAACCCAAAGCGTGAACCTCTAATGGTGAAGTTTCAGCTCCCAGTGACGGGCATGGTGGGAGAATTTTTCCGACAGCTTCCCAGTTGACTGACTGGGTGTGGGTGGCCCCACAAAGGAATGTGGGGACGCGAGTTCATTAGCAGCGAAATATTGTGGGTATTGTTGCGAATCAAACCTTCAGCTTTGCTAATTAAAATGGAACGCGTCAACCAGCTTCCCAGTGTGTGTGGGGGGAATGGGTGATGTTTCCTAGCTGGGGAATGATGAAGTCTTGCCAAGAATGTTCTCTTGAGGGACAGGACAACAGAGGGGACCCTGGATTGTCAGGATGGGAATGTCGACTGATCCAGGGCACAGCGCTGATTTCCCCTCTCCAAAGGAAAGAATCCCACAGGCCAAGGAGAGAGCTCAGGCGTGAACCCTCTGGAAAGTTGCATGCTGTACTGTGTCTCCCGCACGCACGCGTTTTGGACATGGAAAACAAAAGAATGAGGCCAGGGTTCTCTTCTCACTGCTGTTGTGCTTGGAGAATGTCACCTCCCTGCATTTTATCTGGACCACTCTATCTTCCCTTCCACTCCCCGCCCCTGGCTGCCCACCCCCCCGGCTTTTTTTTTTCTTCTGCTGCTAAGTAAACAGCAAAGCTTCATCCATTATTCAGCTATCAGAGGCTGTCAGGGTTTTCTGGCCGGTGGAACTTGGGCGTTCTTAACATTTTCTTTAAAATTGTGGAAAAAAATGTATTTGCAAGGCTGCTGGGAAGGGAAATGATGGAAGATATCAAGCCCCTTACAATATGATTAATCCTGCGAGCGTCTTTCCCATAGGGCTTCCTGTAATTTTTTTTTTTTTTTTTCAGGGATGGGAATTCAGTTTGACTTCTGTTGGCTGTCATTATTCACATCCTAACTACCTGTGGCAAGTGCAGAGCAGGAAAGAGAGACACTTGTCAACAGGGTTGGGGACTCTAAGGAAGGGAAAGGGCTTTGAATCTGTGCCCAGTGAGAAAGCACGGCCCTGCCTTCCAGCTGGTAAACACGTAGCCCTGCTTGCAAATCAAATGCTACAAACGCTGCTAGTTTTCCTGTGTTGGATGCTGCAGAGAGAAAAGCTTGTCTTTTCTGGAGGGTTTTTCTGTTCCAGAAATTATAGGTGGAGACTATTTAAAGGTGTGCGGAATCGTGTGTCTGTGTGCTTCAGGAAGTCTGTGGAACATTAGAATAGAAAGATGGAATCTGGGGCTGGCGTTTGGCATAGCACCTCAGCGGGTGCGTAGGGATGTTCTTGTGCCACACCTTAGCACATGGGTTCGAGACCTGGCTGACTTCAGAAAGCACCTGTTTTCTATACGGTGACATGGTGAGAGAAGGAATCTAGTTAGAGAAACCCATGGTTTTTGAACAACCATCCATCAAGTGGCTCCTCTTCTCCCAAAGCCAACTTGAGAATGTTACTCACTCCTCCTATATGTTTTAATATCTTTATCAATGCCACATATAGCTAAGGAGGAGGGTTGCACCAGTCCACCTGGAATGGCCCCTAAGATCGATGACACTGTCAGGCTGGGTTATCCGAGCACTCACAATGCAGATTCCAGGCTCCTGGGCATGTAAACCAACCACAATGGGTATTCCCACAATTCCCTGGGAAGCAGGAGCATCAATGACCAAAATTACGTGTGATCCATAGGATGGAGGTTGAAACGTGGGTTTGACCATCTCTCCTAAGATGAACAAATATTCTTGAGCAGGTTACACTTAACCTTTGCAAGTTTTGATGTGATGATAATAGCACCTATGGGAGTACTTCACAGGGCACACCTGTGTGACATTTAGTGGAGGAGCCCAAAATACACTGTAGCCATTATGATCACATGACCACTTGATCAACCCCATAGTTGCTACTAAGAATCATACAGGGCTGAAGCTGTGAACTGAGTTGCTGCCTGCCTCAGCAGCATATAAGATGGGAGTGCTGGTTGGAGACCCAAGTTCTCAACTTCCATTTTCCTTCCCTTCTACTGCGTTTGGGAAAGCAACATATGGCCCAAGGTGCCTGGGCCTCTGGCACTCATGTGGGAGAACTGAATGAAGTTCTTGGCCCCTGGTTTCAGCCTGGCCCAACTCTGAGCATCTCAGCCGTTTGGGGAGTGAACCAGTGGATGGAAGATGTCTCTCTCTCACTCTCTCTCTCTTGCTCTCCCACTCTGCTTTTTATCTTTTATTTCAAACAAATAAAAAAAATCAGTCTTAAGAGAATGCACAATGCTGGCCCTGTCTGATGATCAGGCTGCTGCTTGCAATGCAGGCATCCCGTAGTGGAGCACCAGCTGTGTTGAGTCCTGGCTGTTTTGCTCCCCAGATTTGCTTCTCAGTTAGCTCCCTTGATGGTCCAAGTTCTGGGCAGGGACGCTCACTTAGATGGAGTCCCTTGCTATTGGTTTTGGCCCTTTTGGGAGTGAACTAGTGGGTGGAAGACCTCTGTCTCTGTTTGCCTCATTGTGCTTTTCGAATGAATAAATGCTTAAGTATGTATTCATTTAATGCATCCAAAGTACTATGGTAGATCTATATGCCTTTGGTAGGAAACTGCGCATTTCTTGGGGACAGTGATGAGTTCTAACATTTAAATTAAACAATCAGCTGTGCAAGGAAGGATCCAGGAAGTTTGGCTTAACAAACATCCTTGTGAGATGGAGCTGCAGGTTTTGGTTAACAGCAGAGCCTCAACCCCCACAGCCCCGGCTGATGATGTAGATGAGTTACCGACAGAGATGATAGCAGAATTGATGATGGGATATGGACCTTGTCAGGTTATTGACTGCCTCTGCTTGGTCAGATCCCATACAGGGGGCTGTGTGTAGCTCTCAGGAGCTGGCCCTGACCTGGGAGGTTAGAGATGCCTCCAACTTTGAAGGTAAAGGTCAGGGTTACGGGGCGGAGACTTCACGGCTCTGAATGGATTGCCAGGCCATTGCCCACACGGACTTTATGTTGAAGAGGTGATCAAGTGGCCTCGTGGATAGGCTTATGCTATTGAGAAGACATTTCCACCTCTCACATTCCCTGGGAGGGAGGAGCCCCACAACAGGGCCATGGGGGCGTCGCCAGTTCTGGCAAGAGGCAGAAAGAACTGACAGGAAGCCGTGGGTTTTCTGTGGCATGTGCAGGACAGGCAAGAGCAACAGATTGGGACTGATGCATTTGCGTAGTTCCAGTGGGATTGGGGGCTAGTTGTCAGGTACCTGCTCCTGAGATGATCTGCGGCAGGAGAAACTCGACTGATTCCCAAGAGTCAGAGAAAGGCAATATCTGGTGCTGAGTGGACTCCACATCAATTGGTTTGCAGAAGAAAGCAAAGTTTGTAGGCTGTTTTTTTTTTAAGATTTATTTATTCTTATTGAAAGGCAGATATACAGAGAAGAAGATCCTTCTGTGATTGATTCACTGCCCAAGTGGCCACAATGGCCAAAACTGAGCCAACCTGAAGCCAGGATCCTAGCGCTTCATCTGGATCTCCCATGTGGGTGTAGGAACCCAAGACTTCGGGCCATCCTCAGTTGCTTTTCCAGCCACAGCAGGGAGCTGGATGGGAAGTGGAGCTGCTGGGATTAGAAGTGGCACCCATATGGGATCCCGGCGCATGCAAAGCAAGGACTTTAGCCACTATGCTACTGCACCTGGCTCAGCTGGGTGTTTATTAGCTTAGGAATTCACCATCCTTGGCAAGGACAGTGTCTCCTCAGCCAGCTTGGTCCTCAAAGATGTCAAGATATCATTAAATGTAGAAAAAAGTATGATTAATGCATCAGGTACATGCTCCAGGGGGGAAAGCTGGGAACCATGGGGAGAAGTTTGAGGAAGGCAGATTTTACACAGGGAAGAAAAAAAGCCCATGAAATAGAGCCATCCAGCAGCGAGATGGTGATCATTCTCGCACTAAGCCAGGCTGAGCCTAGAGGCTCTATAAGGTGGGTCAGGTAGCGCCTTTGTGTTGTAGGTGGGAATCCTAAGAGGTGGGCATGAGGTGCTTGGGTATCAGTGTGCCTTGTCTAGGAATAACATCGAATGCCAGCCTTTTCTCTTCCTGCTTTATTTCCTCATCTTTCAGGAGTAGGACCAACTTAGAAAGATTAAAATTTAGCCCTGGAAACAAATGGCATTTTTTTTGGAAACATAGTTGTCATATCTGGGGCTCTGACAGAGAGGACTGGAAGCCAGCCACCCCTAAAGAGAGTCCCAATTTTAGTGTTGCTGCAGGGGAAGCCAGAAGCCTGAGTCAGAAACAATGGGTTGACCTTGAGCTGTCTTGAGAAACTGGGGACTCGGAGTTTGTATTGGCAAAAGCCTTCCTGTGAAGTCATCCCTCGCTGGAAATAGATTGGGCACTTGCTCTTCCCTCAGACCACTGAGAGCTGCACTGTGTGTGGGGACCCTCTGGTAGAGCCTGCCTCTCTATCAGAGCTCATCTCAAGTCTGCTCCCATTGAGTGGGCTGGGGACTCAGGTGCTAGGACCGACCTGAGTTCCCCCCGCTTCTTCTTGGTGGCTACTGGCATACTGTGTGCCTTTGTTCAACGTTTATTCTCAGTGGACTCACCTGCCCCCTGGTAGGTAGGAACATCTTATTTTGTAGCTCAGGAAGCTGAGTCTCAGACAGGGTATTAACTTGCCCAACATGGGCTTCCCATGGGGGAAGAGTGGTTCCTGTGCAGCTTCCTGTCTTGTACTATGATGCAATTGTGAGCTTAAAGAAATTTACACTGGGAAAGTCTTTCCTTGTTGGACTCAGTCTTTTGGCTTGATGTATTCATCCTGATGCCTCATATTTGAGTTGTGGAAGTAGAGATTCTGTTTTCTTCTTCCCAGGAAACTGAAAGCAGAAAAGACATTCTTGGAAAAAAACGTGGAATGATTTACATTTTTTCTTCCATTTAATTATGCTTGTTTCCTCCACAACTTTAGAGTCATTTTTTTGTCGTTGATGTTTGCTCCAAATCTACCTAAGGCAAGAAGAAATTTCATTTGCCCTTCTAAATTTTGTTTTGATGTGCGAGGAGAAACATTTTCCTTGATTTAAAAACCACCTGAGCTCAGAATGCCTCCCAGATTGGGTATTTTATGTTTAGAAAAGTCCTTTGGTCATGCAGGGCTCAAGTATGGCATTAGCTCTCATATGCAGTGCGAGAAAATAGATTTTCTTTATTCAGATGGATTGTAAATGCTCGTATAAAAATAGGAAATTAGCATCTCTTCTCAGATATGAGTTTCTATGCATCCATTGATTTTTTTACACTTGATCTTAGCCATTGATTTTGATCATCCATTGATTTTTATTAGCAATGTGATCATGGCAACTGGAAATGTGTCATTTAAAGTGTGAATGGCATGAAAAACTATCACCTGTCCTTATTTTAAGATGAGTGAGTCAAAATACCAGGACTAGGAGGCTCTGATCACGTTAAGAATTTGTGATGTTTGGGCTTGACCATCTGCTGGGCCTTGGGATTGTCTGTATAACAGACACTAACCAACCGGGCCGAGCAGTTTGTGTGGCCATCTGCTTGGAATGAAAACATGATGGGGAACTGAAATGGATCATTCTGCAACCTGGAGGATTCAGTAGGTGGATCTGGTTTTACTCTGTCTGCCTTTATTTTCAAACGTTTCAAGGGATGTCAAATCTGGTTCCACGATATGTTTGAGAAATTGAATTTGGAAAGGGGTGTGTGTGTGTGTGTGTGTGAGAGAGAGAGAGAGATGTTGTTTATCTGTGTGCAGTGTGATATGATCCATGATCCATGTGTGATGTAGTCTATGTGTCTAATGTGCTGTGTGTGTAATGTTGTCTGTGTGTGATGTGTATGTGTAAGTAATGTTGGTGTGTGTGATGATCCATGTCTGTTGTGATGTATCTGTGTGATGTAGTCTGTGTGTGAAATGTGCTCTGTGTGTGTGAGATGTGGTCTGTGTGTGCAGCATGTGTGGGTTTGTATGTGATATGGTCTGTGTGATATAGGCCAGGTGTGAGACGTATTTTCTGTGCATGATAAGGTCTCTCTGTGTGATGTAATCCACATGTGCTGTGCTTTGTGTGTGTTTGCACACGTGTGTGTGTGTGTGTGTGTGTGTGTAATGTGGTCTCTGTGAGATCTGGTTTTGGGAAAAGCAGGTGGGTCATGGAAGGCTGTGGGCAAAGTAGTTTTAAGCACATGAACTTTAAAGTCGGATGATTTTTGAGAAGGAATATCCCACTTTTTTCAACTGTTAAAAAAGTAATGAAATGACCTGTTTCATGTGGTTCATGAGGCTGAAGTTAAGCTAGCTGATGCATGTACAGCACTTAGTACGTTTATCGCATAGTAAATAGCCACTTACGTTAGTTACTCTGCCCCGTCATTATCTTCATCATCACCATCATCTTTGTAAGCTCTTTTCAATACACATAATTGATTCTTAGAACAGATTTATATAATGTGAAAGGCAAAGTTACACACACACACACACACACACCCCACACACACACATAGATCTTCCCTCTGGTTACTCCCCAGAAAGCCACTCTCGCAGACACTGGGCCAGTCCCAAGTCCGAAGCCAAAAACTTCATTTGTGCCTCCCACTTGGACGGCAGGAACCCAAACACTTGGGTTGTCTTCTGCTGTCCTTCCAAGGCCGTTAGCATGGAGCTGGGTTGGAAGTAAAGCAGCTGGGACATTAACCAGTGCCCATGTGGGATGCTGGTGTTGTAGGCTGCAACTTCACCCACAGTGCCACAATGCTGGTGCACACAGTTGGTTTTGTTTTAAATCCTTTAAGAACAACTGTCTTCTCTACATTTACTTCTTAGTAGGCATTTCCTGCTTTAGTAGCACATGCGTGTGTGTGAGATGAGTGTGGGCACTGCAGCCTGAGAGTGGGGGGTGAGTGTGCATGTTTTAACCCAGCCAGTTTTGAAAACTCTGTGAACTGCCTTAACAAATTGTTTTATTCCCTGATTTCATGCGTGCGATTAACATAGACAACTCCCCTGCCTGCCTCCGGGACACTGTGGAATATGCTGCTGAGGTGAATGTTAAAATCATGACGGACTGACAAGGGGCCTATTTCGTAGAAGCCCATGGTCACTGCTTCCTGCAGGAGGGCGCCTGGTGGAGATATGGAATCCCGATCAGGGGCTGCAGAGAGCAGGACACGAGGAAACGGAGCGCAGCCTTCAGCCTGGGGAAGCAGCCTGGGGATTTCTCACATCAGCCTGTGGGACCTGGAGGTCCCTTGGGTGTGAGCTTGCTTTGTCTTTATATTTCCTCTGCACTTTTCTTGCCCTCGCCCTTCACCCTCGCCATCCCCAGCCCAACCAGCCGCTTACAATGGCCCAAACCCTGCCTCCTTCTTTCCCTCCCCACAGCCCTCTCCTCTTTCTCCTTATTGCAGCACATCAGTAGGGTATACTCTGTCAAGCCATGTGCTGAATGTGAACAGAAGAGAACAGATGGTTAAAAAAAAGAAAAAATACATGAGTAATCCATCGTGCTTGTTCACAAGGTTATGAAAGGGGGAGAGTGGGGTGGGGCTGTTGTGTGGGAGTCTTCGCTTGTGCCAGGGTGGATGGGCTGAACAAGTGCTCCCTGCAAGACTGCCCTGTGAGCTAGGGGAGGGAGAGGAGTTGGCACAGTGTGGGGTGGGCAGAGGTTATGGGAAGGCCCTGGGGCAGGCAAAGTGAGGACAGTGGGTAACGGAACAAGTCTGGAAGGAGAAGGCGGCGGGGTGTAGGGAGGGGCACGTGGCTGGAATGGATTAAACCAAAGCTTTCTCTCCAGAAATGTAAGAGTAGGGACCAGTCTCAACAACGGCTGTGCTGAAACACACTCTTTCAAATCCAGCGAATGTTATAGGCTGTAACACACAGTCAGCTCCGTGAGTGCTGCCCAGCTTTATTCGATCTGGACATTGTGCCCTCATTTCTTCTTGTCCAGTAACATTGAGATGCCCTTGAAGACTGTGTTCACAGCTGTCTGGCCTTTCTCTCTTCCCCTCTAAGGCAATGAACCACTGATCAATAGATCCATCACCCTACAGCATGTACACCCACCACTCACACTCAGGCTGCTATATGCCCACTACGATTCTTTTGGAGCCATGAACAACATACAGCATTGTTTTGAACGGGGTAAAATGCTATGGAATTGGTCTTTGACCCTATGCATATGATCTTGCTGCTTGCTTTTCAAGTGGCACTTTTGTTGGAGATTTATAGACTTTGGCATGTCAGGTTATTTATTCATTTAAAACTGTCCCATATTTACTTTATTTGAAAGGCAGAAAGAGAGAGAGAGAGAGAGAGAGAGAGAGAGAGAGAGAGAGACTCCCACTTGTTAGTCATTCCCTCAAGCATCTAGAGCAACTGGAAAGGAGCGAAGCTGAGGCCGGGAGCTGGGAACTCCTTCTGGGTCTCCCACATGGGTGGCTGGGGCTCAACCACTGAGTCACCACTCCCAGGGCATGCATTAGCATAAAGCTAGAGTTGGGAGCAACGTTGGGGCTCACACTCGGGGATCCTAAATGATGTCATCCTTACAGCACCAGACACCCATCTCCAGGCGATTCATTTTGAATCGCCACGTAACATTTCAGTGTGTGGGTATGAGCATGACATTCACATGCCAATAGTTACTTAGGCATTTGCCTATTAATAGATGTGTTTTCTGATGCAGGCAATGGTGCCAAGCACGCGTTCTTATGCATGGCTCATTGTGCAAACACCCAAGTGTTTCCAGGAAATGTGCCTACACTGGGGTTGTTGCACTGAGTGGTGTCCACTGTCTGCAGGAAGCTGCTGCCTCTCGTCTGTCTGCCATCTCATCGTTCACAATTGTCGCCACGTGACGCTGTGCCTTTGTCACGCCACAGCTCAGCAAGTCCTTGTCTTCCCCCCTGAGCTCAGGCCCGAGGGTGTCACCGGTTTGCTTTTCATGCGTCTTGATGTCTTGTGTAGCGTGTTCTCCTCCAGCGGGAATGTTTTTTTCTGGAAGGATGTGTTCTAACTCTGTAGGTGGAATGCACAGTGAATGGCTCCTCGGGGAGTGACCTCTCTTGCAAACTGAACTGTTTGCCTTTGTGTATTTTACTTACTTATTTATTTGCACATGAACCAATGTCTGATTTTTGAATTTAGTGAAAATATTCCACACTTTCATTTATTATCTTTTCCAAGGTCTAGTCCAAGAGATGATTACTCCAGCTGATTGTGTAGTTATTTTTCTGTAGTACTTTCTACATTTTAAAAAGTCTGGCAATCAGAGATGGGCCCTTACTCCTCCTGGAATTTATGGTTTGGTATGAGTATAGTTTTTCCATATCTTCCTTCTATCTCTTCTTATCCAATTTAATTTATTATTATTATTATTTGGCCTGCCGTTACAGTTATTCTAATAGATTTTTTTTTTTTAATCTGTATTGGGCCTAGCAGTTAAGATGCTGGTTAAAGACACCTGCAGCCTGTGTTTGAATACATAGAACCATGGGTTTAGACCCTACTGTGGTTCCTGACTTAGTTTCCTGTTCATGTGAGCTCTGTAAGGCAGCAATTATCAACTCAAGTCACATATGGGCAACCCGGATTGGATCCCTGGCTCCTGGCTTCAGCCTGCCCTGGCCTGGCTGCTGCCAAATTTGGGGAAATAGTCCAGTAGATGTGAGCTCTTTCGGTCTCTCAAACGAATAAATAAATGAAATAAAATATATATGCATGGCATATTATTTCTCATCTACTTAAAAAAATATTGTGATATTTTTACTTTAGATACCCTCTAATAAATAGCATGAAGTGTTAGTAATTTTTTTCCATGACCAGGTCATCTGTATCCTTAAGTAGATGACTAGATCTTGTTAATATTTTATTAAAAATCACCATTAAATGTTTATCCACCCCATCCTGAATTTTCTTTATGCCTCTTATCTGGTGTTTTCTTATTCTCTGCTGGAATTGGTTCATACTTCTGGATTTCCTCCTTTTTATCTTTACTGATCTAGCAGCCTACACCATGTACTCTGCACCCAGTGTCTATCATGCAATGTGGTGTTTCCACCCTACCCTTGAGTGGGACATGAGCCCAGATCAACTTCCACAGAGTATCAAATCTGTGTGAGCTTTGCGCCTAGTTTCCCTGAAAATTTTTTTTTCTTAACACTTTTACCAAAAAGTTTCCTTTTACTCTGCTTCCCTTTGCTTTTTTTTTTTTTAATGATGTCTCAGGAAATAATGCTTTGATTATTTTTTCGAAGTGAGGGGCGGTGGGTATTTCATGCTTGACTTTGTCTATGTGAAAATGTGTGTTTTCTCTCTTGTAAGTCTCCAATTTCATCTGTCTCTGTGTGTGTGAAACTTGGAGCAGAGTGAGTCATGGGTCTTGCCACTGACCGGCAGGCTCTAGTCATCCTGATGGTGGCTGCCTGCTCTCTCTGGCCTCTGCATGGATAGTTCTGAGGTCTGATCGAGGGTCTTTATCATTGGTCCACAGTTTTCAGTCCCTCACATGGGCGGGCAGGTGCTGGTGAATGCCGGGAATCCAGCCGCAGCTCCACAGCGGAGGAAGTTCATCCTCTCCATCCTGTTGGGCCCAAACTAGCTCAGGAGTAAGCCCTGGGCAGGTGCCACAGGCCAGGCATATCTTCCGCTTTCGGTTTGTGGGAGTGATTTTGCTTGGATTGTTTCTGCCTCGCGTTTTCTGTTTGTCTGTTGCATCTCCATTTGCTGTCTTTTTGGATGCTGGCAAGCATGCCGCTTTGGGGAATGGCACAGGGTAGTATCAGGTCTAAGAACGAGGTCTTCTTGCAAAGCAATTTGAGGAGTCCACCGTCCATGTGCAGGGACCTGGGGATGTTGGGAAAGGCTCTGCTGGGCCAGCTTGCACTTGGGAGCTGGAAACGGAGGTGGGGGGGGGTGGTTTCCATCACAGGAGGTGGGAGTGTCTGCTTGTGCCTGTCCCTGGGTCAGCCTTCTGCATCCCAGGCTATTCCTTTTGCTTCTTCCTCTGAACTGGAAGTGGAGAGTGAGCTTTCTATGTTGAGCACATCAGCCTGACTTTCCCCTGGGGGCCTGAGGCAGCCCCAGAGGCTTCTCCATTTTCTGCTCCATTTTCTCCATGTTGCAGGTGGAAGAGAGGGAGGCCAGGATGCATGGGCAGGGGTAGCTGGACCCTGAGCACCCAGCGGCTCATGCTCAATCTCAGGCACAGGTGACAGTTGCTGAGTGCCAGCCAGGGTCCTGGATGTGCTACTGCTGAGCTCAGGTGTTTTCTGGAAGTCACCCCTTTTGGGTCGATGAGACCCCTGACTTAGAAACTAGGTGAAAAACATTGCATTCAAGCAGCTCTAAGAAATGCCCGGTGGCAACAGCTTTTTAAACATATTTATTGATTTGAAACGTTAGAATGTCAGAGAGAGACAGACAGGGAGACTGATATCTTTCATCTGCGAGTCACTTCCCTAAATGCCAGCAACAGCCAGGGCTAAGCTAGACCAAAACCACAGGAGCCTGGAAGTCCATTTGGTTCTCTCAAATGGGTGGCAGGAACCCAGGTACTAGAGCCATCACCTGCTGCCCCCAGGTGTGTCAGCAGGGAGCTGGATTAGAAGTGGAACCTCTGGGATTTGAATCGATGCTCGGACAGGGGGTGCCAGTATCCCACACAGAGGCTTCAGATGCTGTGCCGCAATGCATGCTCCCACTCCCCCCTTAGGAATAACCTCTGAATCTATGCCTGCTTCTTCCTGCCCCAAATATCTCACAGGACTGGGACTGCTTTTGTGACTCTATATTGTATAATTGTAATGATTGGGGGGCCAACTGTTGGTTAGATGGGTATGGATTCCTCAGGTCCCATTGAATCTAGACACTCCACTAAGTATGATTCCCATCCTGACGGGAGAAAATTTACTCGTGAGCCCCAGGTGGATTATTCGCACATCAGGTCAGGTTCAGCATCAGGCTGTATTCTGCTGGGAGAGGAAATGGCTGGCCCTGGCCCAGTGAGGCTGAACTAGGACCACTGGGTGCTGGACAGAAAGGGCCTCTCCAGTCCTGAGTCCCCTGGGAATGCTGGCAGTCACCTCCTGGGCAACTGGCTTGCCAGGCTTTGCTTCTGGCTGCCGGACACTCCGTTCCTTTCACTGCTACTGCCTGCCTTGTACAGTTGATGACTCTGGGGAGCAGGAAAGACCCCAGTCCCTGGGAATTATAGAAATGCTGGGGGGCACTCAGGGTTCCTGAATCTGAACAGGTGTGAGGTCAGATGCGGCGGAGAGTGACAAGGTATGGCAGCTCGGTGCTTGGCATGGCCACAGCCACCAGGCAAGCTGTAGAAGCTAAACCAGGAATTGGACTGCTGGGTATTATTCTGAGAGGCATTTCTTCCTGTGTTTTCCCCAACGTTTGCTTTTCCTGCTTGTGCCACTGATAAGCTCATTTATGAGTCACTGTTCCTTCCTCCCCAAGCCCCCTTTCACCCCAAGGGTCGGTGGTAATGTGGCCCTCCCATGATCCTCAACTACTGTGTATTAGGGAAAGTACTTGGGTGCTCATGACAACCATATCCCTGTCACCTTCAATAAACTGAATGCCAACCTTGGAAGTAGATTGCATGCTTTGACTTACTACTGTTACTGGCATTCAGTGCCCCCGTATCAATCACATGTGTGACTCTGCAGCTGTGATGTGGGGACACCCCAAGGTTGTTTCTCCCAGTGGGGTTGTTGGGGTGGGAGAAACAACACTTTTCCCATGTTTATATGTTCCTGATGGTTTAGGGTGACAAACCCCACGTCCTGGGCAGGTGTCACGCAATTTGCAGCAAGCCCGGTATCCTCTCTGCCTCCCGTCACCCCTGCTGCCCCTGGCACCCTCAGCACTAGCTCTGACTGGTAGATTCCCCAGGGGTGGGTGTCAACTCCTGGGTCTCAGTCTCAGCTACCCAGATTCATACCACAACGGGGTTTGATGAGCTCAGTGCTAAATGTTCAGGTGAGCTAGGCAGCTGAATGCGTCAGGGGATGGGGCACAGCCTGCAGCAGCTGGCTCCATGGGCTCTCTCATGTGCAGTGACCCATGTGTGCTTCTCTGTGAGGACTCACTTCAGTGCTGAGCCTGTGTGCAGCTGGCTTGTGATGGAGAGGAGAGGGAGGACAGCTTGTGGGGATGTGGGGGAAGAGCATGGCTGTCCTGGGCTGTGGAGGCAGCTTTCTGCAGGTGCGGCTGGTGCAAACGCAGGCATTGCAGGTGAGACGAAGTGGCAGATAAGCAGGCTTTCAGCTTTTTCATCTCAGGGGGCAGGGGGAAACGTCCTGGGGGCTTCCTCTGAAACCCCCTCACCTGCCCATGTTACTCCCCACTTGCTTGGGGAGCCAGATTCAACTAAAGGTTAGTTAGGGAACTGACACTTGTTCCTGGTTAGGGAAATGGGCCACAGCAGATTTTTTTTTAATCTATTTTGTTTTAAGAGTTATTTTATTTTTCTTTTATTGGAAAGGCAGATATACAGAGAGGAGGAGAGACAGAGAGGAAGATCTTCCATTCATTGATTCATTCTCCAAGTGGCCGTCACAGCTGGAGCTATGCCAATCCAAAGCCTGGAGCTTCTTTTGGGTCTCCCACACGAGTGCAGGGTCCCAAGGCTTTGGGCTGTCCTCAACTGCTCTCCAGGGCCTCAAGCACGGAGCTGGATGGGAAGCAGGGCTGCCGGGATTAGCATCTGCCCCCATATGGGATCCCAGCTGTGCAAGGTGAAGACTTCAGCCGCTAGGCTACTGCGCTTTAACTCTATTTGAAGAGCAGGTATACATACACAGAGGGAAAGAGAGTGCACTCTCTTCTGTTAAAGGAGCCACAAGTGAATGACAGTGAATCAGGTGCCCTGAGTCCCTTGTCCTATGTTGTGGGGAATGCAGAAGCCAGAGGGTTCAGCTCAGTCTGGCTGCTTTGCAGGCTCCTTCAAGCGGCAGGGGCACAGGAAGAGGGAGGGGCCTGGGTAAGGAGTCTTGTCTGCTTTTCTTGACTGTGATTGGAGGTAGGGTCCCAAGTCTGCTTTTATGTATTTGTTTGTAAGGCAGGCAGAGTTATTGGGGGCAGGGTAGGAGAGAGAGAGAGAGAAAGAGAGAATCTTTCATTGGCTGGTTCACTTTCCGAATGGCTACAATGGGAAGCCAGGAGCCAGGAGCTTCATTTGGGTTCAGGAGCCTGACTACTTGAGCCAGCTTTTGCTGTTTCCCCAGGAACATTAGCAGGGAGCTGAATTGGAAGCAGAGCAGCCAGGACTCAAACCGGTGTTTATATGGGATACTTGCATTGCAGTATTGCAATATTTGGGCCATCTTCTGCTGCTTTCCCAGGTAGTCGGACTTGATCCTGCACTCTAATACAGGGTTCAGGTGTTGTGAGTGCCACAATGCCCCCCTCAATTTCCAGGAACTTTTGGAGTACTCTTTTGGGTGTGTGTGTGTAATATGAAATATGACAGCGTTCTCTTTCTATTTGTGCACATATATACAGATGTGATTCTAGAGCATTTAGCCCTGCTTTACATTTTTATGTATTTTTAAGTGTTTTAAAGAAATGGTGGGGGGAGAAATTTCTCGCCAGTGGGGACTGGATGATCTATTGTGCTAATCATATGGATTTCTGGGTCCATATTTGGAAGAGAGCGAGGGAGAAATAAAGACGTTTGCAATCAGGAGACCACAGAGGGGTTTGGGAATCTGTGCAGGTCACTGCCTGTCTGGCTCTTTAGCCCTGGGGGACTGCATGGAGGTCCAGGGCGCTGGTGCTGAGGGTGGGGCGGGGCTGGAAATCTGGGCGCGCTTGCACACGGCAGCTGGGAACTGGGAAACTGTGCTGCCGCTGGCTGTGCGAGGTGCCTGTGGCTGTCTGGGAGAGAGTGCCAGCAGCAGTAGCAGCCCCACACCCAGTCCATGCTGGAGCAGTGGAAGACATACACCCTGGGGGGCAGGGTTCTGCAGTCGCCAGGTGCACACGAATGCAGACCTTTGATGGGCAGACGGGAAGGAGGCAGACGTCTCCTCCACTCTCCTGTGTGTGGGATTAGTCTGGCAAGAAAGAGCTTTCACTCTCACTAAGCTGCACACCTGGCTGGTTTGTTTTTGCTCTCTCTTGCTTTCCTGCAGATGCATTTGGGATTATAAATGTCCTTTTGAGTACTGCATTTGTTTTATCACAGATGTATTAAGGCAAAGTGCGTTTTTATTGTTAAGCCGAAAGTGCTGCAAAATTTCTTACCATTTCTACTTTAAGTAGCCTCTGATTTTGCTTCCAGACCTGTGGATGTCTTTCTGCTTGTTTATTGATTTTAATGATTTATTTGTTTATTTGACAGTGCACCCCCTCTCACACACAGAAGTAAAGAGAATAGCTTCAATCTGCTGTTTTATTTCTTCTTTCCTTTCCACAAATGGATGCCATGACCAAAGCTGGAGCCAGGGTCTTGATCTGCACCTGTGTGAGTGGCAGGGGCCCAAATATGTGGGCCACCTTCTGTTGCTTTTCCAGGGACAATGGAACAAACAGGACTTGAGCCTGTGTACATGCAGAATGCTGGTATCAATCAGTGGGCTTGCTTGCTACATCACAATGTTGACTCCTGGATTTATTTTTATTTTATTTGAAAGAGAGAAAAAGAGAGAGAAGGAGAAAGAGAGAGAGAAAAAAAATTTTATCTGTTGATTCGTGTATTCCTCAAATGCTTGCAACAGCCATGGCTGAGCCAGATGGAGGGAGCCAAGGACTGAACCGGGGTCAGTCTCTCACGTGGGCAGCAGGGAACCAAGTGCTTGTACATGAAGAGACACCTGCAGCCTTCCAGGTGTGCATCAAGAGGCGGCTGCAAAGGGATGCAGAGGAGGGACTCCAGTCAGGCAGTCTGATTCGGGCTGTAGGCGTTTCAAACAAAATTTTAATTCCTGCATGAACTTCCCACCTCGGATTTTCTTTTAGCTAATGTTTTGTTGATAATTTCCACTTCTATTTTATTGGGGTAAATGAACATAGTCCACACAGTGCATTTCCTGTGTATTTTATTGAGGATTAGCAGATGATTTATACCTGATGAATTTTTATAAATGCTACATGTATACCTGAAAAAAATACGTACTTTTCTGTTTGGTGGGTATGCAAGTCTTCGTTTATCCAATATTTCAAGCCAATATGTCATTGCTTTGTAGAACTTGTATATATGCTAGTTTTTTTTTCTTTGAGTGGAGATGTTTTTCTTTATTTGAAAGACAAGAGAGAAAGGCCTTCCATTGCTGATTCACTCCACAAGTGACTGCAATGCTCCTGGCTGGCTGAGATGGAAACCATAAGTTTAGAACTCCAAGGGGTCTCCAAGGTTCAGGAGCAAGCCATAGGCTCAGGTGGACTGCCTGTGGGTTCAGGCTTTTAACTCCTAATGCTCTGGTGCCTCCTCGTTGTCATCGGGTTTCTGTTAGGGCGGGCTTTTCTCTTGCAAAGACATTCCACTTGCTAGCTGGCTTTTCCTTTTTGGAAAGTTTTCTAGCCTTAGATCAATTTTGTTTTCTAGTTCAGCGTTTGCACGCGACAACTCACCTTCTGTCTGGTACGTTTGTTGCTGGATTTAGGACAAGAGTTAGAAGGAGCCTTTGTGTCTGCTGGGGCAGGTTCTGCAGGCCAGACCAAGTCAGGCCTCTTCTTTCCACCTTACTCCTAATCTGCAACACACAACTCCTGTCTCCTGGGCCATCCTCCTCTTCTTCCTCCCCCTTTCTCTTTCTGCTCCTCCTCCCTCTTTCTTGTCTTCCTACTAACCCCTTCTCTTTCTTCTCCTTTTTCTTCTTCTCCTGTCCCTGCTTCATCTCCTCCACCTCCTTCCCCTCCCCCTTCTTGTCACCTGCAATTTCTCCTTTCTTTTTTAATTATTCTTTTTTTTTCCCCACATGCTCAGTCCAAATTCCTTCTAAGAAGTCTTCTGTGACTCCATTGTCAGGGTCTTCACATTTCCTCTAGCCTGTTTAAACATAAAATTATTTCTGAGTATTAAGTAGCTTCCAGAAACCCGAAGACATTAGAATATCTGGTTTGGGGCCCCAGTGCATTGGCTCGACTGGCTAATCCTGTGCCTCAAAATGCTGGGATTCCATATGGGTGCCTGTTTGTGTCCCAGCTGCTCCACTTCCCATCCAGCTCCCTGCTTGTGGCCTTGGAAAGCAGGGGGCGGATGACCCAAAGTCTTGGCACCCTGCACTCATGTGGGGACCTGGAAGAAGCTTGTGGCTTTTGGCTTTGGATTGGCTCAGCTCCGACCTTTGCAGCCATTTAGGGTGTGAACCAGCAGATGGAAGATCTTTCTGTCTCTTCTGTCTCTATAAATCTGATCTGCCTTTCCAATAAAAGCAAATATATATATACATATATTTAAAAATAAAAGCTGGTTTGGAAGCTACCAATGCATGACCAAAGCAGGCAAGAACTGAAGGGAATGCAGGAAAAACTCCATTGCTTCAACTCCTATGATACTTGGGAGTGGCCCCAAGAGTTCCAGCTGGCATTCTCCTGGAAGCTCCTACATATGCAGCTGTGCTACCAAGTGGAGTCCCACCATGCCAGGATTACTCTCCATGGGATGCACATCTTACTTCCTACAATGGTGCAGTTGATTTGCAGCACCGAGACCATATCCCAAATCCATAGCTGCAGAAGAGTCTGGTAAGTGTAGGTTGCAGCTTTGGCCTTGGTCTGCTCGTCTTGGAAGGAGTCTCTCTGACAAGTTTGCCTGCGGTGTCTGCCGTGTTTTGTCTCTTCCCATGTGATCTCTGCTGGTGTGAATTCCCAGAGATTTGGTGCTCTGGAATATTTTTCATGCATGTTCACTTAGGATCATGGCTAGGGTTTGAACATGATGTGGCTTCTGAACTCACGTAGGGCTTTAAATCCCAGATCCTAAGTGTTGTGGTCACTAAGGGCCTGCCATTGCTGGGAGATTCTCCCAAGAGGGCTGAATATCAAAGCTGAGCTAGGCACAGCCACCCTCTATGTTTCCTGGTTGTGTACCCGCCTCCCCACTGCCAGCCACCCACTCCAGGCCGAAAGGGCTGTCTCATCGAACTCACACCTCCCACACTGTAAGAAACATGTTTGAATATTTTGCCACACTCATTTCTTCTGTAGTCATTCTAGACATACATTTACATACTATTTTTTTCCTTGAAAACAGAGTTATCAGTGTCACAAAGCAGGGCCACTCATGACAATGATCACACTTCATTGAAGCAAAGCACTTTTTTTTTTAAAAAAAGATATTTTTATTTGAGACAGAGTTACAGAGAGAAGAAACAGAGAGATCTTCCACCTGCTGATTCACTCACCAAACAGCTGAAATAGCCAGTGTAGGGCCAATCTGAAGCCAGGAGTCAGGAGCTTCCTCTTGGTCTCCCATTAGCGTGCAGGGGCCCAAGGACCCTTCTAGTGCCTTCCCTTTGATGCCTTCCTCAACCATTAGCATGTATTGGAAATGGAGCTTCTGGGACTTGAACTGGCATCCATACGGAATTCCCATCACAGGCGGATGCTTAGTTAGTACCAGACCTGAAGCAGTATTTATAACTGAATACTCAATGGTGCAATAGCCAAACAATCCATACTGTCTTCCACAAAGAAAAGAAAATGTGATATTCTTCTTTCTGGATCTGGCCCGTTTCAGTTAGCTTAGTGAAATCTAGTTCCAACCATTTTGTTGCGAATGTCAGAGTTTTATTTGTTTTTATGACTGTGTAGTATTGGTTGTGTATACATACCAACACTTTTTTTCCATCTAGTTTTGCAGGTATGGGGCTTCTTTCTTTTCCCTCCCTTTCCTCACTCCTCTTTCTCCCCTCCCTATTGCCCCCTGATTTACGATAAAATCATGCTTCAGCTGTATTCTAGACTCCAGCATTCTGTTCTTCGGGTGTGTCATAACATCATTGGTATAAGCAATGGTAGAGTGTGGTATTTTGTTGTTTTGGTATATTTAGTGGTTTTGTTGGACGCCTGCTTTTATTCAGCAGTAGAGATGAATACTGTCAATGTTTGATTTCTGCTACTTTTCTGGTCTCCGTTACATCCTTTATTTGTGAGATTACAAATATATACTTATTTACCTTTGTGTTTTTTTGTTTCGTATTTTTGCATGAATATTGCCTTATATCAGAAAGAACTTTTGATATTCATGCCTTTCGGATCGGCCTATTTCAATGAGTATAATGGTCTCCAGTTGGGACCACTTTGTTACAGATGGTAGAATTTTGTTCTTTTTAATGGCTGAGTAGTAGCACATAGAGTAGATGTACCAAGTTTTTTTTTTTTTTTCTCAATCCAATCCTCTTTCAATGAGGTTGTTTCCATGTCTTTGCTATTGTTGATTGTACTGCAATGAATGTAGGGTGTAGGTTGCTCTCACATGTGGGTGTCGTTTCTTTGTTTTCTAACCTCTACAGAAGCAGATGCAATCCCATTTGTCTCTTCTTGCTTGCATTGCCTGTGCTTTTGGGGTCCTACCCAAGGAATTTTTGCCTTTGCCAGTGTCTTGCAATGTTTCCCTTCTGTTTTCTTCCAGTGGCTTCATGGTTTCAGGCCTAAAGTTTAGATCCTGGATCCATTCTGAGTTGATTTTCAAATGGACTATCAACAGCAATAACAAAAAAGCGAGAACTTTTGACCTTAGATTACTTGGAAAATATCTTAAAATATCATATGGATGATAACTATTTTTCCTGATTGAATGATATTACTTCAAGAGATGGGATTTATGAAGTTGTGTCCAGCTTAGGAAATGTTGGTAGGTAAACCAGGAATCCATAAACCTAATTACACTTCAAGAAGGTGGTTATTTTGGTTTACCAAAGAATTATTAGATGCAGAAAAAGATTTTTTTAAAGATTTATTTATTTTGATTGGAAAGTCAGATATATTAAGAGGAGGAGAGACAGAGAGGAAGATTTTCTGTCTGCTGATTAGTGACTCCCCGAGTGGCTGCAACGGCTGGAGCTGAGCTGATCCAAAGCCAGGAGCCAGGAGCCAGGAGACAGGAGCCTCTTCTGGGTCTCCCACATGGCTGCAGGAACCCAAGGCTTTGGGCCATACTTGACTGCTTTCTCAGGCCACAGTCCAGGAGCTGGGTGGAAAACAAGGCAGTGGGGGACATGAACCATATGGCATCTTGGTGCATGCAAGGCGAGGACTTTAGCTGCTAGACTACCGTGCTGGTCACCCAGTGAAAGTTTTATGAGAAGGTGTATCACAGGTTCTGTGGAAACAAAGGAACCCCTTAGATGGCCCAAATGTGAAGTGTGGATTTACCCATAAAAATCACATTACCTGTGTCTTACAAGTCACAGGCATTGTAGAGCATTTAGCAGTAGACTTGTTAGAACTTGGAGCTGTTAGAACATGGGACATATTAGAACATGTCACCAGGTTCTGCTAGGAATACATCTGACAACTGAAATGGTGTGTTAGTGCCAGCTGACACCCAGAAACCATCCCAACAGGGACTGCTTAAGTTATTCATAGCACAATCACTTCTTTCCTCTGGGCTGCTTTTCTGCGTGGCCGACTGAGCATCCAGTCATGATCATGTCCTATTCTTCCTTTCCTGTGTTAGTGCATTGGCGTCTGTGTTTATGCTCATGCAACCAACATATAGAAATGCTTTCTTTCGTTTAAGAAAAGCTTATTAACTTATTTGAACAGTAAAGTGATAGGGGGAGAGAGAGGGAGAGACAGAGAGAAACATAAGATGTTATTTACTCTTGGTTTGTTCCCCAAATGTATACTATATCCAGGCCTGGGCCAGGCTGAAGTCCGGAGTCAGTGTCTCCATCTGGGTGCCTGCATGGGTGTCAGGGACCCACCCTTGAGTCATCTTCCACTGTCTCCTGGGGTGTGCCCTAGCAGGAACCTGTAATGGAGTATATAGCCAGGACTCTGACCCAAGCACTCCAATACAGGATGCAGGCATCCCAAGCAGTGGTTTAACTGCTGTGTCTAACATCCACCTGGAGGAAGTTTGTTTTCTCAAGGTGAGTGAGCAGCTGAGCCACAGCTGTCAATCTGTTGTTTTCCCAACTGCTCGCGTTGTGGAGAGTGTGTGTTGGATCTCCACAGTAGCCAGGAGCTGGGGTTTCCACTCGGTCGCACACCTCCAGTGCTCGGCCCTTCTTCTTAGTGCAGATGTCCTGTCCCTTCCCCATGACTGTTTGCCTCCTTTGCTTCTGCTTGCTGCGTAGACAGAAACTGTGTAAAGTTCATCACAACTGGGTGGTCTAGAGTACACCTGCTGCCATCTGCTCTGTGATTCAGAAAATGGAGCTGAAATGAAGGAACTCCCAAGGAATAGCACCTTTGACTTGAATAACACAGCCCAGCCTGCAGCCTCTCAATGTCCCAACTTAGCCAGTCATAAATAGTGCAGGTGAGCATTGTCAGGCTGTTTTGATATCTGTGATCCCTGGGCACTTGTGATGCTAAGGATTGTTACATGGTACATTTACATAATTGCATAAATTAAGGAACCGCAGAATGAGTGGTTTCCTGGTGATTTTTCTCTACCGTTTCATTTGCTGCAAAATTGTGAGTGCCCCTGCAGGGCTCTGTGTCTCCTTCCCATGGGCCTGGCCCTGCCTGCTCCCTTTACAAAAGGATACACCTGAGCTGGACCTTAGCTGGCGGAGCTGGCCTGCGCAGCGAGGGCCAGGGGTCAGGTGGGATCTCAGGTGACCGGTTTATTATGTAGCTTCTCTCTCCCTACTTGTGTCTAGAAATTATCCTTTAAAAAGTGCTGCCAGATCAGCTGCTTTTGAAGCAATTGGCTGGAATCATCTTCATTTTCGAACATTTACGGAAAGGCAGCATGGCACACACACACCCAGAAACAGAAAGGTGGGGGGGAGAGAAGAGGAAGAAGAGGAGGAGATAGAGAGTGAGCGAGCCCTTTTATCCTCTGGTTGACTCCCCAAATAGTCACGCAACAGCCAGGATTGGGGCAGGCTGAAGCCAGGAGTCAGGAACTCCATCTGGGTCTCCCAGGTGAGTGGCAGAGCAGAAGCCCGAGCAGTTGGGCCATTTTCTGCTGCTTTTCCAGGTGCATTGACAGGGGCTAGGTGAACAGTGGAGCAGCTGGGGAACCAGGGCTCTGTCATGAATGCTGGATGTCCTTGGCTTGTTGTCAGCCTCAAAGCTGTGTCCAGTTTGGAGATCCCTGATCCTGTTTAAGGAAGGGCTTATTTCTTTTTTCAGAGGAGCTGGCTGGCTTAGCAGAAGGAGAACTGGCTGGAGAGCCACTGCACTGGTTTCAGTTGCTGCCATCCAGCTGAGTGCCTCAAGCCAGGCTTGGCTTCTATGTCGTTTTCCCAGGTATCTGATTGCAAGAACGTGACGACCGCCTCTAGAGCTTCATGCAGTCACCGTTGGGATCAAATAGCACAGCTTTATGCAGGTTGCAAAAGAACTGGGCACCAGTACAGAAGGTAAGATCGTATGATACCTGGCGCCTGTATTTGGGTCAGGCACTCAGGACGGACGTGCTGGTTTGCTCGGCTGCAGGTGCCAGGTGAGCAGGTGGTGAGCTCATCTGTGGGAGCCGGTTCAGTTGCCAGGTGGTAACCGTTAGCAGAGGAGTCTGATGTTATCACACTTCCTGTGTGTCCCGTGGCTTTCGTGGAGCAGCAGGTGTGGTTGTGGCACCTTGCTGGTGACTGCCGGGAGACTGCTGCAGGTGCCTAGTGGAGGATCAGAGTGAGGCTGAGAATGGCACCTAGCTTCCCATTCCTGGAGCAGTGACAGCACTGGAAGCTCCTGGCTGATGCAAACCATCCACTGGGTGGGGAGACTGCTCCTGGGTGCAGATGAAGACCTGCCTTTCAGGGCAGGAGAGCAAGGTCGTGGCTGTATTGGTCTTGGACACTGCATGATGGCAGTGGCCAGAGGCCAGGAACCTCCTGAGACATCCTCCACCCTATTCGACAGGCATATGCTGGCCCCAGGGGACGGTGGTTTAGAGCCTGCCTTAGGGTGGTGTCCTAAGGCAGAGGAAGTGCAGTAAGTCCAGGCAGAGGGGCTGTCGGGGGGCTGGGGAAGGGCTCTGAGTGGTGGAGAGACAGGGCTGGGGTAGATCGGGGAAGGGGCTGTAGGCTGGTTGGAAAGGTTTGGGGTGACCATCTGACCTGCTACTCTTTGTTTCAGAGCTGAGCCCCTGACTTCCAGGATGTGTCTTCACTTCACAGCTGATGTCACATCACGCTAACATTGAAGAATAGCTCTGTTCTGTTCTGGTCCCTTGACCTCTCAGGTGGGCCTGAGAATGGAGAATCAATGCCCTGTGACACAGGTTCCAGGATAGGTCTTTGCCTAAGATTCCACAAGCAGATGGGACAAGAACAGAAGAAAAGAGAAGGGAGACCCCAGTGCTTGGGGTTGGGCCCACCTACCTCCCCTCCAACCCCCCTGCCAGCTTCTAATCCAGCTTTCTGCTCATGTACAGTGAAAGGCAGCAGGTCATGATGGCTTAAGGACTTGGGTCCTTGGGTCTCTGTGTGGGCGATCCAGATGGAGTTCCTGGCTCCTGGCGTTAACCTGGCCCTGCCCCTGCCCCTGAGGGCATTTGGGAAGTGAAGCAACAGAGCAAAGCTCTCTCTGTGTGCATGCATAAGGTACTCTGCTTCTCCAGTAAGCAAAATGAGTAAACGTTAAAAGAATAGTTCCTGATGGCAGTGTGCATGTCCCAGCTGTGGAGATCACTTAGAGAAACCAGTGCCAGGCCCAGCCTACATCTCAGCGACACGTTTGGGGAGCCTTTGGCCCAGTGGTTAAGATGCCATTTAAAGCGCCTGTGTCATGGATTTGGTTCCCAGCTCTGCCTCCTGATTCTAGCTTCCTGCTAACACAGGCCCTAAGAGGCAACAGTGATGGCTCAAGGACTTGGGGGCGGGGCTGCTCCTCATGGGGGAGACCTGGAGGGAGTTCCCCAATCCCACTCCTGGCGCTTTAGAAGTCAACCAGCGCATGGGAGGTCTTTTTGTCTCTCTTTATGCCTCGCAAGTGAATGAATGAATGAATGAGTGAATAAATGAATAACTACTTCATTCTCTCCCCTTTTTGTGATCCCCGCATTTGCTGAGTGCACTGATGCTCACCAGGTCTGAGAGAAGTGGTTGCTTGCTTTTATTTCATTTTTGAAAATATTATTTATTTGAAAGGCAGAGTTACAGAGAGAAAGACATGGAGAGACAGAGGGAGAGATCGCTGGTTCACTCCCCAAATGGCCAGAAAAGCCAGGACTGACTAGGTCACATCAAATCCGGGAGCCAGGAACGTATTGAGTTGCCCATGTGGGCCACCTTCTGCTGCTTTCTCAGGCACATCAGCAGGAAGCTAAATGGGAAGTGGAGCATCCAGGACTCGAACTCGTGCCCGTATGGGATGCTGGTGTTGCAGGTAGTGGTTTAATTCACTCAATCGCAAATCAGGTCCTGAGTGATTGCTTTTTCTGATTCGTTCCCTAGAACACAGAGGTTTGGCTGGGTCTTGCTGACAGCATTTTCCTTCTCAACACCAGCTGACTTTCCCACTCCCCTCCAACTCCACCGAGTTCTGACATTCATTGCCAGTTCATTTGCTGGTGGTTATCTGAGCGTGTGCTCTGTTCAGTCCTACTCTTCACCAAAGACTAAAGCACGGATGAGTGCTGTGTAGTTGGCTTTGCCTGTGAGGCTGCCATGCACCTCTACGTTCAGCAAGTACAGTATACACTCTGCATGGCTCCCACAGTGTGAATGGCGCTGCCTGTTTTCCAGAAAGCAAGGCAGCTGACAAGCACCTGCTTGGGAGACCCAGAAGAACCTTGTGGCCCCTGGCTTCAGATCGGTTCAGCTCCAGCTGCTGTGGCCATGTGGGGAGTGAACCAGCGGATGGAAGATCTTTCTCTCTTTTCTTCCATAAATTTGACCTGCATTTCCAATAAAAATGAATCTTAAAAATAGTTTTTTAATGAAAGAAAACAAAAGCATCAGTGATTCATCCCAGGTCTGTGGAGCTGTGATTTGCCTGCAGCAGGTTCCATGTGGCGGCCTAACACAGGGCAGTTTCCAGGAGCGGTTCTCTGGCTTTAGTTATAGCCCCAAAATTGCTGAATGGGGTTGGGGCAGGGGAGATGGATGCTTTAAAAAAGCCACACCTGTGTCTGCAGACCCCGCTCCCAGCACGTGTGACTGTCAGCCTGAGAACTCGGATTTTCAACCTGCTCCCGGAAGATGCTAATGGACATTGTTATGTACAGCCTGCACTTTTCTCAGCCTCCTGTGGGCTGGTGGTTAGAGGAAGAGGAGATGCGCCTTGCGATCCTTCTGCCACTCCCATGTGCACCGCCTGTTAAAATAGAAGAGCAGGAGCCCCCAACCCCTTCCCCCTGCCTAGCTCCTGGTGCCTCCCGCCTCCAGCCTATCTCCTTAACCAGAAAATGACCTGGCTCGAACTCTTCCCCATTCTACAGCCTAAGAAAGTCTCAGGAGACAAAGCTGTTTCAGAGCAAAGTGCAAGGGTCAAAATCCACTTGCTGTGGCTCACGTATCCAGATCACACAGAGAGCAGAGACCACAGCATGGCCCAGCACTGACTCTGTCCACCCGATGCTGCCGTTGGCAATGGTCCCATCCTCAACGCTGCCTGTGGCCTCTCGCTGCTTCGGCATGTAGAGGCATGGTGGGTGGAGTTCCAGAGAGGCAGTGGTGCTGTTGCAAGGCATGCCCAGGTTCATGACTGCCTGATATGCTGCTCCCTGGGCAGGGCGGGCTGGAGGGGGTGCTGCTCGCCTACACCTGGCCTGCGTGCGTGTGTGTGTGTGTGTGTGTGTGTGTGTGTGTTGGTGGTAGAGCAGCCTAGGACTGGTCCTACCTCGAAGAAAGCTATTTACAGTTTTTCACAGTGGGATGGCTTTATGAGCCAACGCTCTCATTTTTATGAGGGTTCCCGGGGGTAAGGTAGTTATACAATCTTACAGCAGCATGCAGCTCTGGGGGAAGTACGAACAAGACAAAGTAGGCCAGCCGCGTGGGTCCATCAGATGGGCACTGCTGAGCAGCCGGGCTCTCAGGTCACTTCAGAGGTGACCTGGCCTCTCATCTGGAGACCCAGGAATGACTAGAACATTGAGCCAAGCTCAACAGCTAGGACCCTCTGTCGAATGACTTTCCCCCTGTTTGTTGATGGAAGCAGTGGACACACCCACAATGCACCTTGGACCACACAGCTGGTGAGTGAAGCATTGTCAGGAGGTCTCCAGGTGACTTTTCCATCCTGGTGAGCCTGTTGGGAGACAGAGGCTGCGTGTACACCCGAGTTTGCAAAGCCCTGATTGCCCATGGAGACCAGTCAGTGATGAACCCGGTGATGGAGCTGTAGTTCCTCAACAGGCCAAGTTGCTGGCGACTGTCCCCATCACGGCAAATGAGACGGGACTCTGCTCCATGCAGAGTGAGGCCCAGCTTCTGAATGTCCTCAGGGTATTTCAGCATCAACCCTGCTTGCCACAGCTCCCAGGGCTTTCTGTACCCTGGGAGGGTACTAGCCACTCTCTCTCTCCTTGGCCTATATCTCCATTGCTACACCCTGAGAAGTTTCTGGTTTGACTTTGCTAAATGCCATGTGGTTTGTCTGATGAGATTGTCTGATGAGATTCTTAAACGCTCCCTCTCTCCCCCAACAGTCATCGATGGTGGCTTGGGGTCTAGTGTGCAAATATCACAGGAACAGAATATATTCTCATTCACAGACCCCAGGTCAACTTAAAATTCTTAAGAAAACTTTGATTTTTCACTTTTATTTGAAAGATACAGAGATAGAGCAGAGTTGGAGAGAGTCATCCATCCACTGGGTCACTCTCTAAATGTCTTTAACAGCTGGGGCTGAGCTAGGCCAAAAGCTAGAACCTGAAACCCAAAAAGAGTCTTCCCTGTGAGCAGTAGGGCCCCATACCCCCAAGCCATGAGCACCTGCTGCATTCCAGGGAGTGCATTAGCAATGTTGTTCGATGGAGGTGTTCTGAGCAATGACTTAACCACTGTCAAATGCCCATCCCCAAATTCTTATTGCTTGGTTCTGCCATGGCTAACTAAGCAGAGGACAACAAAGTCTGCAGGTGAATGCAAGGGACACTAGCATCTCTCCCTCTCTGTAATGAAAGATTAATGAGGTTGTCTGTTTTAAGGAGCTGGGCAAACAGAAAGACACATCAACATTTGATTATTTCCAATAAGATGTCTGCCTATTATGTGTGCTTTAGTTGTAACAAATGAAACTCAATTAAATGCCATGTCTTTAAAAATGTTCCCATTCTATCCTTATGCAATAAGTTTCGTTTTCAAAGGTTCATTTTATTTATTTGAAGGGCAGAATGACAGAAGTGGGGAGGAAGTGAGAGGGGGAGAGTAAGAGATCTCCCATCTGCTGTCATGTGGAGGCAGGGCCCAAGCACTTGGGCCATCATCCTCTTCTGCTTTGCCGGGAGCATTAGCAGGGAGCTGCATTGGAAGTGGTGCAGTAGGACTGGCACCCACAGAGTCACAAGCAGCGGCTCAAGCAACCTGCTATTCTACAATGCCAGCCCCAATACTTTATTTTAAAGAGCAATTTTCTAGGCAAGGTTAATGCACAGAAAAGGGCCTCATTGGGGGCATTAGCAAGAGTATATTTTTTTTATTATAGTGGAAAGTTAAATCCCAAAATGTTGGCGTTTGCTTTGCTGATTTATGATTGACCCTGTATGCTCAGAGCAGTAGCCATTTGGATTGGGTCCTCTGTGCTTGGCAATGTGTAAGGCCTCACTGTGGGGTGAATGACAATCCTGGTGGGTGAATTTCTCCAGTGGTCACACAGCTTTCGCTGGAGGATCTGCAGAAGATGAATCTGTGGGTGAGGGAAGGACTTGTTCCTAACCTTGGAGCTTGGAGGCCAACTCTGGGCCAGGTGTTGTGGGGAGGAGGGACGAGGATGGAGTGTGGCAGGGGGAAGGAGGAGGAGGGGCTGGCTGAAGGAGATGACAGCATGGGTGTGTGCAGGCTTGCCTGTGTCTCCAGCTCCCCGTCTGCTCGGATGACGGAAATCAGATACCTTGGTCCATGGCTGTTTCTGAGCAGTCTTAACTGGAGGGCTGGGGTCAGGCAGGGAGGGGTCACAGAGGAACAGGTTGCTCTGATAGGTGAGGAATTAAAGGCATGGGGAGGACTCCAGTCCTCACATTCCCCTGCCTCCCAAACAACAATTATTTCTCTATTCTTTGAGAAACTCAATGAGTGTGTTTTTGCATTCTCTGACCCTTGCAATGCATTTTAAATCCTCAGTGGTGGTTGTGCTCCTGGGCCTCGGTCTCAGAGTGGAGGGTGGGTTGGGGGTGGGGGCTTGCCCTCTCTGGTAGGCACTGTGTCCTAGAACGGGCAGCTTCCAACCCTCTGTCCTGAAGTCCAGGAGGAGTGTTGCATCCTTGCTTTGCTGGTATGCAGGCAGGGGTAATTAGATGATGTCTTCCCAATGCTTTGAAGATGAAAGCATCATGTAATTGTTATTACAGAGGAAACCAGCTGTGTCTCCGAGCAGGGAGCTCTTGGACATGCCTGCACCTGCATCACTCACCCTAGGATAAAACCTGCTCAGGTGTGGGGCGTGGTGGGAAGCCAATGACACCGTGTAGGTCACCAGTTAGCAACCACGGAGTGTCCTTTGAATCATGAGGAAGTAGCTGTCAGTAGCCTGCTGATGGAATGGGCCCAGCCACTCTGCGAGAGCATGAGCAACTGGTCACCCAGTGCTCTGGCACCTGGGTCACCTGGGTCACCTGGAGAAAGCAACGAGACACATGGCAGAGGCAAGAAACAGTTCTTTGGAAGGGCTGGCCCTGGGAGGTGCAGGGAGTGAGCACAGCAAAGACTTAGCATGCTTGGCAGTTATTCAAGAGTCTCCCAAGAGGTGCCCGTAGTCCCTCTGACCATGCCCAGGATGCCCATAGTCCCTCCGTCCATGCCCAGGATGTCCGTGCTCCCTCCGTCCATGCCCAGGATGCCTGTGCTCCCTCCATCCATGCCCAGGATGCCCATAGTCCCTCTGTCATGCCCAGGATGCCCGTGCTCCCTCTGTCCATGTCCAGGATGCCCATAGTCCCTCCGTCCATGCCCAGGATGCCTATGCTCCATCCATCCATGCCCAGGATGCCCGTTCTCCCTCCGTCCATGCCCAGGATGCCCATAGTCCCTCTGTCCATGCCCAGGATGCCCGTGCTCCCTCCGTCCATGCCCAGGATGCCCGTGCTCCCTCCGTCCATGCCCAGGATGCCCGTGCTCCCTCCGTCCATGCCCAGGATGCCCGTGCTGTCTTCATCAAGACTGCTCTGTGGCTCTGAGCTTTCATATCTCCCTCTTGCCTGGAGAGTCAAGTTCTTTCTCTTTGAAACCCCTAACTGTGACCCCTAAGTGGACCCTCAATTGTCTGTCTTTTGTTGATGGTCTGTTTAAAAAAACTTGCTTTATTTGAAAAGGAGAGAGAGTGAGAGAGCGAGAGAGCTTCTTTTTGTTAGTTCATTTCTCAAAATCCTGCAGCATCCATGTCTGGGTCAGGCTCAAGCTGAGAGCCTGGAAGCCCACCTGGGTTTACCACATAGCTAACAGGGACCCACATACTTGAACTACCACCTGTTGCTTCCCAGGGTGCCCAGGAGCAGGAAGCTTGAATAAGAAGCAGAGGAGCCAAAACTTAGACTGGGCAATTCCATATAAGATGTGGGCATCCCAAGCAGCTGCACACCCATCCCTACTGGTGATCACTTTATTTTTCCTCCATGTACTTGCATGTGTGGGAAGTTGCTTCCATAGGAACTTAGGCCATCCTCCCATCCTTGGTCTCAAAATGCCTTCCCCACCTAAACCTTTCAGCTCCATGGTTTCTTGATGTTGAGGCCAGTTCACATTTCCTTGCTGACTTCTCCTCAGCAGTGTGGGTTCCCTGGAACTTCCTCCTAGTGTTCAGTTCTGTCATTTGTGTATCTGGATCTTATCTGCATCTTCACATATTGCTGTGGATGTACTCACAGGGGTATTTCTTGCCTCGGTTGGAAACCCCCGGATACCAGGATGTGGGTGCTTAAGCTGATGAAGAGCACTGAGGCAGCAACAGGGGTGGGCGGTCTTCCACACCTTACATAGGACCTGGGATCCCAGAGGGAGCTTGTTCCAGTGACCTGGGGCTGGATGGTGAATCAACCCAACTTAGCCACGGGAACTAAAGACCCTTATTTATCACACTTACTTATCTTGGTCCTCGGATTGGCTTGGCTCAGCTGAGTGACTGCTGTTTGCAGTCTGCTGTGAGTGTAGTCACATGGTGCATGGGATAGACGGAGCCCTTTCTATTCACGTGTCCATTGCCCAGGCTGGGAAGACTCCCAGCAGGTGGGCTAGCCATACCCTTCTGCATATTGAGGCTTTTCTCTGTGGTTTCTCCAAAATGTCAGCTTCAAGGTAATGTGACTTCTTCTCTCTCTCTCTAAGATTTATTAGTTATTTAAAATTTATAGTGAGATAGAGAGAGAGAGAGAGAGAGAGAGAGAATGAGAGATATCTTCCATCTGCTAGTTTACTCCTCAAATAGCCACAATAGCCGGGGTTGGACCAGGCTAAAGCTAGGAGCATCTTCTGAGTGAAATACTTGGACCACCACCCATTGCTTTCCCAAGCACATTAGCAGGGAGCTGGAATGGAGGCTCAGCAAAAAGCTAACAGCCACCTTCAGAAGGAGAGACACGCACTCTGCCATCATCAGCATTCCCTGGTGTCCAAGTGAAGGAGAGCCTTGGCCACAAACTGATCACAAACTCTCAGCTCTGTTTTCAGTCCTCAAGGGCATTGACCCTCAGCCCTGTGGAGAGCATGGAAAGTAAGCCACAACTGCCCTGCCCCTTGCTCTGTGTGTTGCAACAAGCACAATTTTTATGTCAGTGGTTGGCTTGCTGTGGCTTGAGGGGGTGCTTCAGGGACTCTTCTGGCCAGATTTGGGCTTATTCTATATCCAGGTCACATGGGGGCAGGTCCCTGAGTTAGACCCAAGGCAAAAGAATGAGCATAATCAGGCCAGAGAAGAGGCTCAGATCCCACCAGGAAATCATTGGGATGAGAGAAAGCTGCATCAGACTGGAAGATCTTCAACTGGGAGGCAAAATTGGGCATGTGTAAGACTGAGGACTCCAATAGGTGCAGCCATGAGGCAGGGTGGGAGACTGGAGGAAAAGGAAAGAAGGTAGGGCAAACCAGGAAGGAAGCAGTTCAGTGGTCCCAGGCAAGAGGCACCAGAGTCAGAGACCCTCACGGGGCAGTGAGCCTGGAGGCAGGGACTGGAGAGGTGAGAAGGAGTGATGGGTCAGCAGCAGGAGTCAGCAGCAGGGAGAGGAGAAGGGGTGGTGAGGGCTGGTCTTGAGGACTGGGGCGGCTGGTGATGGCCGGAGTTTTTCCATCTGCTGCTTGCTTTGCATCTTTGTTCTTTCATACCTGCCTACTCAATGTGAGGTCCAATGTCAGCCTCCCCTTGAGGAGGGCAGCTGGGTAGTCATCCGACATTATTCCACAGCTGCCACCTGCTTATTCCCAAGGCGGTCATCTGGCCTCTGAATGCATCTGCCCACAACTGATTTCTTCCTATGAATCCTGGCATCACCATTGGGTGCTAGGCAGGTGCTAAGAATACCTGCCATTTATCTTCCCTCTCAGGCTCACGCAACACCTGCCTCTATTTCTGGAACTCCTCTCGATGGGGTGGACCAAAACCTGCTGCGGTGGATTTGGTTTCCTGACAATGTCAATCTCTATGCAATTAAAAAATAAAAAAACCAACCACTCTCGCAGGCTCTGCTTGCCTTATTACTTCTTAATGGAGTCGCTTCTTTTCACAGAGCTCTCTGCGGGCCTCTGGGGGGTGGTGAAGGCATCTTATTTTGACTGTGATGGGTATCCCTGCCCCCGGCATGCAAGGTGGTGTTAGGCCTCCTGTGTGTCACTCCCCAGGGACTGCCTGTGGATGCCTGACACAGACCCCTTGTCTTTACAGTCTTCTAGAACACCCACAAGCACCTGCCCCTGAGATTCTGTGCCTGCCGGGCCACAGGGAGGCTCGGCTATTTTTATTCTTTGTCATATCTAAGAGGACACAGGAAAACTTTTCCATGGAGTCCTGGTCACTTGGGTTCACAGCTCATGGCAGCCAAACGTGGCCATTTCTGTTGTTTCTGAGATCTGGATGTAGGGTGTGTGTGTGCTATAGCAGCTGAGTTGCTGCCTGGCTGTTGGAGTCCTGGATCCTCTACTTCCAAGCCAGCTTTGTGCTCGTGAACAGCCTGGGAGGCAGCAGGAATGGCTCAGGAACTTAGGTCCCTGGAACCTTTGTGGGAGACTCTTAATTGAGTTCCAACACTTGGACTTGGGGAACATTTGGAGAATGAACTAGGAGATCTGTCTTTGTCTCATTGTCCCTCTCTGCGTCTCTCTCTTTTCTTTAAAGATTTATTTTATTTTATTTTATTTCATTGAAAAGGCAGATATACAGAGAGGAGAAGAGGCAGAGAGGAAGATCTTCTGTCTGATGGTTCACTCCCCAAGCAGCCACAACAGCTGGAGCTGAGCCAATCCAAAACCAGGAGCCAGGAGCTTCTTCCAGGTCTCCCACACAGGTGCAGGGTCCCAAGGCTTTGGGTCGTCCTCGACTGCTTTCCCAGGCCACAAACAGGGAGCTGGATGGGAAGTGGTGCCGCCAGGATTAAAACTGGTGCCCATATGGGATTCTGGCAGATTCAAGGCTAAGACTTTTAACTGCTACGCTATTGTGCTGGGCCCCTCTCTGCTTTTTGAAGAAGATGAAGACAAGTTCATGAACAATAGAAGTAGAAAGGCTTGGCTATAATGGCGATGGCCATGATTCACTGCTGTGATCCCTGTCCCTGCCCTAACCCTAGCCTCCGCCTTGTCCTGCATCTTCCCAAAGGGCTGTAGGAGCTTCTGTGTCATTTCGGAGGTTAAGAATCCAAAACCTGTAAAAACGACCACTTCTTGGAACATGTGACATTCTGCTCCTTAGTAACACACATCCGTCTGTGAAACTGGGCTGTCTACAAACATTAAACAACAAAATTCTGGGACTGGCCTTATGACGCAATGGGTTAATTGGCAGCTGATGGTCTGAGTCCCCAGTTGCTCTGCTTCCTGTCCAGCTCCTTGCTGATGCACCTGGGAAAGCAGTGGACGGTGGTTCAAGTGGTGGTTCCCCACCCACATGGGGGAACAGGATGGAGTTTCTGGCTCATGCCTTCTGCCTGGCCCAGCCCTGGTTGTTGTGGTCATTTAGGAAGTGGATCAGTGGGATGTAAGATCTCTCTCTCTCTCTCTCTCTCTCTCTCTCTCTCAGCAGCCCTCCCCTGCAACTCGTGTTACTCTACCTTTCAAATCAATAGGTCTTTTAAAACTATTCTAATTTACTCAGAGTCACTCAACTCAGATTATATGTTCCACCATTCTTTCAGCTTGAGATGCCAATACTGAGTCCAGGCCTCTGAACTGTGGAGGTGAGGGTGGGGGGTAAGGTGGGTGGTATCCTGGGATATCCTCCTCAGGTCTGGGTGTGCCAACAGCTCACAGCACAGGACCCAAGGAAATGCCTCACACGTGGCTGGGTTACTGAATGATGGATGCTGGGCGGGACACAGATGCATAGCCCGGGTGAGGAGGCCCAGGATGGGAAGTCTGGGGGAGTCAGAAGGGTGGGAGCCAGGATTGCCACCCTCTACAAAGGGCTGCGACCACCAGCCAGAGGCCTCCCAGATCTGTGGGCCTGTTAGGAAGGCTCTGCTAGGGTCCACTCCACCAAGAGTTCTCTTCTCATTAGAGGTTGGGGTGAGGCTGAAGTTGTCCCATGAATCAGGCCCCGCTGTTTCTGGTGACCAGCTCCATCCTGAAACTACATGGAGTTCAGCGGCTGCATGTTGGGTCATGGCTGTCACTCTGAAGAGTTTAAAGGTGCCAGCATTTATGGACCAGGAATCAGGGATCAAAGAGCAGACATTGCGATGGTAGAGCCTCCTACGGGAAGCAGGGATCCCGTAGGGGATGCGTATCCACGTGCTACAGCCTGCCCGCTGTGTTGTCCCAGTGTTGCCCAGTGGAGTGTATGCACAAGTATTTCAGACCTCAGCATGGCACTGTGGTCACAGTGGACTTGCCCACTGCTCACAGAGGGAGTGTGAGAGCACACGGCACCTGTGAGAGATCCGTATAAGAATTTCAGGGGGAAGAATAATGCATATACTTTTGTCATATCCAAATAAACTGGTTTTTTGCAGTTTTACAGTTGTAATCAGAAGCTTACCCACTTGGTGTCTGTGTAGGTTCTGGAGAGTGGCGGCAGGTGCACAGGTGACCACGGCGTAGGTGGTGAATCCTCATGGTCTTGTTTGAACACTCGTAGAGGGATGCGTTCTGGGGCTCCAAACTGTCGAGCCTGGTGTCAGAGCTTATTGATCTGAAGTCCCCATCGCGTTCACTGCAAACTTCTGATCATTCTCAGAGCCTGAAAGGTATGCATGCCTCTTGTTTATTTGTTTTTTAAGATTTTTTTTATTTGAAAGGTAGAGAGAGATATCTTCTAATCTCTACTCCACTCCCACAAATGGCTACAGTGCCTGGGGCTGGGCTAGGCAAAGCCGGGATCCTGGAATTCCATCTGGGTCTCTCATGTGGATGACAGGGACCCAAGCTCTTGCATCATCCTTGTTGCTTTCCCAGGCATATTAGCAGGGTGCTGGGTTGGAAGTGGAGCAGCCAGGATCGGAACCAGCGTTCCCCTAATAGATGCTGGCATTGCAGACTATACCGGTGGTGCCAGTTCATACTTCTTGAAGCTCACACCCTGGAAGATACATGTGGGAGTACGGATGCTGTTTTCTGGGTCCCCACTGCACGGATGAGAAGCCCTGCCTCTTGTCACCACCTTTCTTGCTGGGAACCATTCTCCGGAATATGTGCATGTGCTCGGTGAGGGAAGAACAGGGCAACTGTTGTCCTGGGAGGAAGTGAGAGCTGAGTTTACAGTTTTAGGAGATCACAAGAGTTGAATCTTGCATATGTACATGGAATTAAGGGCAATATATGAGGTTTTTTCTTTCTTCTGAAAAAAAAAATCTAAATGGAAATAGAAACACAAATAGCCCGATTTTTTCAGTGAAGCAATCTACAACAAGTAGTGATCACAGATATGTCCACACTGGCTTTAATTTTTGCAATGATGGTGCACACATTTCTAGTGACATGGTGTGACAGTGATTATTTTGGATAGAGTAAGTTTTTTGTTGTTGTTGTTGTTGTTGTTACTATTGGCGTTTTCCCTCCACTCTTCCATGGCATCTGGGGAGACATCTTAAACTGAAACCTTTACTTGCCCCAAATAATAAACTTTTTTTTGTAACCTCATTTTTCATTTCTGGAACCAAATAAACCTGAGTCCTTTTATTACATCTATAGTTTGCCTCAGGTAACCGCTCCACGTGAGCGTTTTCTAGCAGTAGTTATTTGACGAAGCTGGTTTTCTAGCTGTTTGGTGTTTAGCGGAAGAGAGGACTCATGTCTGATGACGTGCTCACAGTCCGAAACGTTCCCTGGGGGCTTTGTCTCCTGAATGTCAGTGTCCACACAAGCAGAGCGGCTCCAAGAGAACAGATGTGGGTTTTAGTGCAGGTCAAGTTCAGAATGCACTGGGCACCAAGCGAATGAGGGACAGCAGTGGACAGTGCCCTGGGTGGCAGGACTCTGTCAGCTCTGCTGAGGGTCTCCTCAGCTGTGGACTCATAGGTGGGCAGGAAATTCAGCCACCTGTAAACACTGAATTCCTGGTCCACGTGACGGTGTGGCTGCTGGACCATGGGGGCAATCCCTGGAGACGGCTACCAGCTGCCCACATTCTGGCCTCTTGGACCGGGTGGAAGTCCCATCATTGTCACTCAGGCGCATGCTATGCATCTTTTATAGAGAAGAGGGGTTACAAAGACCCCACCAAAGTCCATGAAATCACTTGAGCACAGCCTGCTCACATGGCCTGTGGTGCTGACCATGTTGTCCGTGTCTCAATTTCATTGTGTGAGAAGTTCCGGGACCTCTACTCCCAGCTACCAAGCATCCACGAGCAGGCATGCTCTCCTTTAAATTTCTTATGCCATAAATACCTGTGAATTCTTGTGAGGCAGAGATGAAGAGTTGGTGGAGATGCTGCCACTGAGGAACAGGTTGTTATTAGTGAGATGTGATTTTGGAGTCAGATCTTTCTTGATCCTTTCAAAGACCCAGCAGGTTCAGTGCAGTTAGATTCTTCCCCCAGATTCTCATGGTAAGCGGGTGGCAGTGCCAGGGTGTGAGCCCCAGCGGTCACCAGCGGTCTGGGAGACATTCAACTGTTAAAGTCAAACAAGCTACTGTGGAAGATTGTTCTTTCAGGAATCTCAGGTTACAGACAGGTAATTTGGTGTGATGACTGCCATCTCATGCTTATCCCCCAATCACAAAGGAATTCGCACCGACCACAGAGCCAGAGGATGTGCACAAGAGCCGGGAGGCTGCTGTCCATCCATCGGGAGCACAGGGAGGCTGCCGGGTCAGGTGCAGAATCTCAAGGTCGCTCCTCTGCAGACTTTTCTTCCCAAAGTTGGAAAATCACACAGTGCAGTGAGAAGCATTTTCATCTTGACCCCGTTGTGTCATTTTTCTAGGGTGTGACAGGACAATGCCCAGAGGACGGGTTTTTTTTTTTTTTGTGCCCGTGAAAGTTCAGGAAGGGAAAGAACACGCAGTGTGGGCTGTGTGTCCACTGAGCCAGCAACAGTTGTGCTGAAGTAGCTGGGTGGGGGTAGGGTGGGGGCGGGAACGTTGGCCCTCTTGCAGTCACGTGGATCAGCCATACTGCCCCGCACGTCCAGGAGTCTCAGGTGTCTAATGGTCCCCACTTAACACTCTATGTGCAGCCAGGACATATTCAGGAGGAGGTGGATTTACAGCATAGATTTTTTTTATTATTATCAATTACGTTGCATTATGTGACACAGTTTCATAGGCTCTGGGATTTCCCCAACCCCTCTGCGTGCCCTCCCCCCATGTGGATTCCTCCACCTTGTTGCAGTATTACAGTTCAAATTAAGTCAAGATTCTTTCCTTGCAAACATATACCAGGCATAGAGTCCAGCATCTTATTGTCCAGATAAATTCAACATTTTCTTGGGGAGACCATCTCTGGTCTGAAGGTAGAGCTGGCAGAATATCATCCCGACCAATGGGAAGCCCCAGCACAGCATCAACAACAATTTACAACATTATGGAATTAATTGACATGGTATTGAGTAATCAATATGTTAAAACAATGCAAGTTCTTAACTATATCCTGTGACTACTTCATTGATATTTCAATTTTTGTATACAGAACCGGCTGCTATACACCTTAAAATGGCTATAGGGTACTATTCCGCTGTCTCATATCTATTTTCATTTTAGTATTTAGCAGGTTATTGTGTTGAAGAATAATTATGCTGAACTTGGCAGATTTTAGGACAGTCTAAACTGGCTTATAACTCTAACAAAGCCTTTGTCAACAGTTGAGGTGCAGAACAGTTTTAGGAGTGGTGTGCAGAGAAATCTTCAATACCCTAGTGAGGAGTGACTAATCTTTGTGTCCTACCTAGTGAGGTATATGTGGATGCACACTGACCGTTCCCTGTTTGGTTCTAAGCTTTCCTTGTATTTCTTTGACTATCTATTCTAATTCCTTTTTTTTTTGGGGGGGGGGTGTGCTCTGGAGCGACCCTGATGATCATTGCAAGAGAGGGTGGGGATCTAAAGCTGGAACTAAATAAGGACCAGAAAAAGCTCCTCTCCCTAGTCCTGAAGGAAGCTTACTGTTCTTCTGTTTCTGCGGACCACTCAGGGATCCTGGCTGTTGTTCCGATGACCTTGGATCCTGCGAGGTAGGATTTGGGCTTCTTCCATCCCATGTGGTAGATCCAAACTGGGCTGGGTGACCTCAGAGTTCTTGGCTTCCAAAGGCACTCCAACTCCCCGTGTAGCATAGATGTGTTTTTATGTGAAAAAAGCATGGAGAGGTTAAATGACAGGTTAGTTAATTGTTTACTAAGAAAAGCTGCAGTGAAATAAAACATTTAACCTCTTTTCTTGCAAAAATATGAATCAGAAACATGTGGGACCACTGAAGACCCTATGCTGAGAGGAGGATCTGCTGGGTGGTACTTGGGAACCTCCACTACAGGGGTGATTGAAACTCTGGGACCACCAGGTTATGCCCACTGGATCTCCGTGGAAGAGAGTGGCTCGGCACCACCTCTGTGCAAGCTCAGTGAACAATAAATGGATTAATTGATCAATTGTGGGCAAAATGCTGAGTGAGGTGCTGATTTGAAAGGATGAAAACTCTGGAGCCCGCTTCCTTCTTAACCCCTTCTGTACTTGCCACCCCTGCTGAAGGTGCTGGCTACCCCTCTGACTTCTGTGGCTCTGATCTTTGCCTCTGGGCAAGTCGTGGTGACTTTGAAGAGTTTAGGGAGTGGGCAAAAGGAACTGTTCAATCCGTTGTCCTTGCCCCCAGTTTGTAGATCATAATTCTTTCACTTCAAATAGGCTTTGATCTTGCCTCTAACCACTCTTCACAGGCCTGTTATCTGGACACTTTATGTCTAACGTGTATCCCATTGATACAAATGGCAGGTGTATACCCACCCACCCACCTACTGATGAACCTAATTTATCATTACTGGATTTTCATGTCTAGCCTAGGGCTCAGTTGTAAGAGACAAAGTACTTCCACATTTCCTTCTGCTTGCCAAACATTTCTGAGTTATATTTCATTGAGTCTTCCCCACCTCCTCCCACCGAATCTGGCTTAACTGTAAACTGAGCACCTTCTGTATGCTCTCCCCACACCTCCTACAGTTTACTCCTGAAAGGCATTTTTTAAAAGTCTCCTTTATTCAAGATCGGGACACTTTTAACACAGTGTTTTTCAAAACACAAAAGTGCAGGATTTTACGGAAATGTTTCATTTTCCCAGGAAAACGCAAAACCTACAACCTGTTCTTACTTACAAGTAAGTCCTGATTGGCCGATTGGGCTGAATGGAGGACAGATGGAGAAGTCCCACGGGTGACCTGCAGTCTGGAGCTGCTGATACTCAGCTGAACGCCTTGCCTGGCACCTGGCCAGTCACACCTGACCCTCAGCTACTTCCTGTCTGCTGTCTTCTCTTCCTGGCAACTCCCAGCCGTGTGTGTCTGGTTGACCAGGATGGGAGGATGGGAGTTGACCTTCAAGAACGCTTCCTTGTGGATGGTGCTCCCTGGTCCCCGCTGGCTTCTTGTTCTTGCCGAGATGCTTTCAAAAGTTGCCTCTGCTTTGCTGTGCTCTGCTTCCTGCTTCCCAAGCTGCCTCCAACAGCCCCCAGGGAGGCGCCCTTTCCTGTCTGCTCTTCTGGGGAACAGGAGAGGCATGTGTGGACAGGCCAGCTCTGAGCCTTGCCGGTTGCAGATCTAACTACAAAGCTGATTTCGAGCTGGATGGAGATGCTGGGCATTGGGAGTTTTCTTGTGAAACTGCGAGCTGCGTTGTGCGTGCCTGTGCGCATGTGTGCACACACGCATGAGAATGTGCATGGGTGGGCCGGCTTCCCCATGCAAGTTTCTTGACTTGATTGTTTTCACCTGGAATCCCTCCCACCTAGCCACCTGACCTCTCCATCACCCAGGTTGGCTCTGGATGATGAAGACTGTCCTCTCTCTGGCCCTGGGCAAGTTGTCTCTGTCCCTGCTGCTTTCTGTCTGGCTCACTTTGTTTCAGATTATGTAATAGTCTGTGTGCAGTTAAATGAGTCACACTACTGTAAGGATCCAGAACACAGTTCCAGAAAGAACTCTCACCAAGACCTGGCTTTCAAAACCAAAGATGTCATTGATCATGCTTATTTTGCTTCCTTGGCTTAAACATCCAATTGAATGACGGACACACATCAACTAAAGTTTGCCTTTGTAAAAAAAAATGTTTTCAATTTTTGGGTGTAATTGATTCACTGAGGATTGATGCAGCATGAAGATTCCTATATGTTTTTTAAACTTTCTTTAGTTTCATGTTAAAGGCATACATACACAGATGGAAGTAGAGAATTACCATCTGCTGATTCATTCTCAAGTGCTCCTAACAGCCAGCGATGAGCCAGATTGAAGCCAGCAGCCAAACTTCATGGCTGTTTCCCATGTGGGTGGCAGGGACCCAAGCACTTGAGATACCACCTGCTGCCTCCCAGTGTGTCTGTTATAGGCAGGAAGCTGGAATCAGAAGTAGAGGTGGAACTGGGTTTTGTGGTCTGGGATGCAGGTGACCCAGGTAATGACCTCTACACTGTGCCATACAACCTGTCCCTTATACATCCCTTGGCAGGAGACGTGTCCCTGCCATTTCTTCTGGGGCTGTTTGTGTCCTGGGTCTCTGCGATGTGACATGATATTTAGTTCCTCAGTGTCTATTGGTGACAATTCTTGCTTTGAGAATGAATACATGAGGAGGTCTGGAATGGCATGGGATGGGTTGTGGTGGAGGTGGGTGGGTTCCAGTGGGTTCTTTAGAATATTGGTGAAAGCCTAAGACATGTGGAGAGGCTGGCCAACCCGACAAGCCAAGGATGGCCACAGGTGCCTTACATTTTGGGGTTGGCCATCACACTGTCTCAACAGGTGCTTTTCAGTAGGTCTCTACCTTCTATTTGTGCATCAGGGCTGTACGGTGGCTGTGTTAGGTGCTCCACCGTCTCTGGATGGGATGTGAAAGAACTTGAATTCCGTCTAAGCTGGCTAGGGGAGGGGTGCAGAGAGGATGGGGTACAGGAGGGGATATCATGGACCTGAGCAGGCATAGCCACAAATAAGACCTGCCACATGTTTGCCCTCTGCCATCTCCCTGTCTCTGACAGAGCACCCTAAAAGTCACAGTGTCTAAACTCAAACTCTTCTATTTCTGCAGCTCTGCCAGGTATGATCCAGAGAAAGCCCACTCGTCAACAGGTGCAATGCCCCCTGTCTCCTTCTCCCCCAACAAACAGACCCTGAGATACAGGTTCAGACAACTTATCTTTGACTGTAACCTGTGTGTGTGTGAGTGTGATTGGGGTGGGGGAACCCCATCCTTGAATTGATTTACTGCAAAGGAATGTAGTGTGGCCTGCAGTTGCCTCTCAGATACGTGGAAGGAAAGTCATGCCTCCCTCCCTCCCTCTGCTTGGGAAACTTGGAGCCCTGCTGGGCTCAGTCTGGGACAAGGTTCCCCTTCTGGCTCCCTGATGTGGATGAGAACTTGGCCTCATCTTCCCAGCCTGGCTGGAATTCAGCCTGAGGCGTGAGGAAGTGAGGATACCCAGGGCTCCCCAGGTGCAGCCTGTGTGGCGGCCAACCCGCTCCTCCAAATCTGGAATTGGAAACCAAAGCCTTGTGTTTCTACAGACCAGGGCATGCTCTGTCTGCTGCTGCTGTGTGTGGAGAGGCATGAAGGCAGGGGAGGCCCAGACAAACAAGTGTGTGTAGCATTTCCCAGGGGAGCATGCTGCGATATTGGTTTTCCTCAGCTGTTTGGGGAGCGAGACATTGGACAGCTGGGGGTCAGGGGAGGCTGCCAGACTTAACAGCCTGCCACCGGGCATGGCTAAGACAGCCCTGAGCTCAGTGCGCATGGGGGCTGGCCCTGACAGGTGGAAGACTCAGGAACCAGCTAGGGGGAGACGCCAGTGTATACTGTGTGTCCTGGGGTGGTCCCCGACTCCTTCTACTAGCAGGCGCTGTCAGACCCTAGCTCCCTGGTTGATTGACAGGCCGCCAGTGACACCTGTCTCCTGTAGACAGCACCCAGTTGTCACTGTGTCTGGAATTCCATGGGGAAGAATGCATTGCTGGGCTCTGGAAGCCTGACCAGCCAGTGTCACAGGCAGTAACAGCAGGAAGAGCTGTTCTCAGAGTGCTGGTGGATTCCTGGAAGGAGAAGCAGCCATGGGAGAAGCTTGGGCCCAGAAGGAGAGAATTCAACCTCATCCCAAGCCTGTGCTGTGTGTGTCTTTACTGTGTCTGGGGCTACTCAGACTCATTGCTGGCCTCACGGAAATGGAGAGTGATAATTGTGCTGTGGAGCTCATGCTGTTCTGTTACTAACACTGCGTTTTGCGGTGACCCTGTGGTGCAGTGGATACAACTGGTACTAGTAATGTCAGCATTCCATATGGACACTGGTTCAAATCCCAGCTGTTCTACTTCCCATCCAGCTCCCTGCTTATGGCCTAGGAAAGCAGTAGAGGATGGCCCAAAGCCTTGAGCCCCTGCCCCCACGTGGGAAATCTGAATGAGGTCCCTGGCTCCTGGTTTTGACCAGGTCATTTAGGAAATGAACTGGCAGATGGAAGATCTTTGCCTGCCTGCCTGTGTGTAACTCTACCTTTCAAATCAATCATTCAGTCTTAAAAAAGAAAGAACACAAAACTTTATTCACCAATGAGAGACCAGACATGGCACCTTTTAGGACACAGGTTAATATCCAGGGCCCGCTGTCAGCAAATTCAGGAGTGCAGAAAGCGTCTGAGCACCCAAGCATCCCAGCAGTCTCAGGAGCCCTGGGCTAGGAAATGACCGATTGCCGGGGTGCCAGGGGTGCTGAGCCTTCCCAGGCACCATGTGTGATGAACCCACACTCTCTCTCTCCTTAGCCACAAGGCAAACGGAAACTGTACCAGAGCCAGACAACGTGCCCAGAAAATGAGAGCGCTTCCCTGGGAAGACATAGGCAGAAGCTGTGTGAAAGAGAGGGAGAAAAAGCCAGTCGCAACACTCACTACCCAGCGAAACCCAACAAGGATGAGCAAAAGCAGGACCAGGGAACGCAGGTAAGGGCAGATGATGTGAACATCTGTAGTCTTCACACCTACATCTCTGCCGTTGGGTGCGCTTAAAAATATCTTCTTTTCTAGGTGGATTCTTAGCGAGATGGTCAGCCTCCCGTGGAGGTCCAATGCTCTCTGCGCTTAGCGGTCCTCGGGGGAGCTAGGAGCTGGGATGTCCGAGACCTCAGGGGTTCCCACACCCCCACGTGCCCATGCTCGGCAGGCTCTTGCCTCAAGTGTGCCACGCCAGAGAGTGGCTGCAGTTCAGTCTTTGTCTTCTTTAACTGTTCTGGGATGAGGCCATGGAGGAGTGGGTCCTTCTTGAGTGCTTGCTCTCGACACCACCCCACCCCACCCCGGCCCTGCTCCTTCTTCGTGACCTGACTTTCTGGCACATCTCTTCTTTGATTGTGTCTCTTCCACACCAGCTCCCTCTGTCGTCCCTCTAAATTTTTTGTTAATTCCTCTTTTCTTTCTTATATCTGTCTCTCTGTCCCCCTCCCCCCCAAAACCCTACTGGTGAATGTGGCTTCTCTTGTTTTGTGGCCCAGGCTGGAGCCCTCTGCAAAGGCCTGAGCTTGTTCCCATGCCTTTCTGTCCAATTCTCTCAACCTTATCTCTCATTGTGCAGTCCACACGGCTGCGGCCTCACATCCATTGCACGGATCCAGCTCTTCACTGCCTCCCTGCCTTTGTGTGTGGGTCCCACTGCCCCAAGTTGTCTCATGACCTTGCTGCACCTTGGTCAGATCTTATGAGGAGGTGTGCGTTTTCAGTGTTTAGGGAGCTGCGTCTTCCATCTGTCGGCATCTCTCCTGCTTCCCCCTGCCCCTCCACTTTGTGTGCATCCTTGGTGGAATGCTTGTGTCCAGTGCGAATGAGACCTGAGATTTTTTTTTTTAAATTGGAAAGTCAGATATACAGAGAGGAGGTGAGACAGAGAGAAAGATCTTCCGTCCAATGATTCACTCCTCAAGTGAGTGCAACGGCCAGTGCTGCACCAATCTGAAGCCAGGATCCAGGAACTTCTTCCAGGTCTCCCAAAAGGGTGCAGAGTCTCAGAGCTTTGGGCCATCCTTGACTGCTTTCCCAGGTGACAAGCAGGGAGCTGGATGGTAAGTGGAGCTGCCGGGATTAGAACCGGTGCCCATACGGGATGCTGGTGCATTCAAGGAGAGGACTTTAGCCGCTAGGCCACGCCGCCAGGTCCAAGACCTGAGATTTCTCAACTCACTTCTCTGTCTCTGTTACCATTGACCTGATTGTCATGCATAAGCAACCAGAGAGAGACAGAGCAAGTTGGGACTTGATACTTTTTAGGATAAGATTCCAGGGCTGCACTAGGACTAGGAATAGCTGGAACTCGACGGGGCTCTGGGCTGGGCCAAGTGGCTGATGCTCCTCAGCAGGTGGATCAGATGTCCCAGATGAACAATGTGCACAGACCTGGCCGAGGTAATTGGCTGGTGCTGATGGCCCGTTGTGATATCGCCAGAATGTCTACATACTGTTGGAAGCACCTCCCATTAGGAGTGGAGATCTGATTTCCCACCCCAGGATTGGGGCTGCCTTGGTAACCTGCTTTGACAGAGGGGCCAGAGGGCATTGGATCAGACGACTTTGGGCCAAGGCCTTGCAGCTTCTACCTTTGACGGAGGCCTCTGTTCAGGCTGCTGAAGCAATGAGAGGTAGGAGAGATCCCGACTACCTGCCTGGGCAGCCGTGGGAGTGTGGTCATCTGCGATGAGCTGCTCCCCAGCTGGCCTGCCCCCTATGGCACATGCACAGTGGGGTCCAGTAGTCGGTGCTATGTGAGCAGAGGCTGTCCACCTCTGCCCCACTCCACCAGAACCGCAAATGTCTGGAGTCATGATCATGGGTGAGGTCATTTTGCAGCACAGAGCCTTGGGTTGCTCAGCTACATGGTGATGGATGCCTGGCGCATGACTGGGAGGCACAGAGGCAGCATTTCAGAACCTGAGTCACCAAACCAACCAGACGTTTTCCAAAAGCCTCCTGGAACTGGGGTGGGCTTGGTGCTCTCAGAGGCTGGAGCAGGGTAGAGCTGAGCCTGAGGCTCACACCAACAGAGATGCTGGGGGAGGCGGGGCCTGGTGGGAGAGGAGGGAGCTCAGCAAGTAGCATCCAAAGTACATTTTATTTCTCTCTTTCTAAAGATTTATTTGTTTTATGAGAGAGTGATTTTCTGTCTCCTGGTTCAATTTCCAAGTGGAGCTGAGCCAGGTTGAAGCCAGGAGCTTCGGCTGGCTTCCCATCTGCATTAGCAGGAAGCTGAATTAGAAGTGGAGCAGCTGACTCCATGGAATACTACTCAGCTATTAAAAAAAAACAAAATGCAGTTCTTTGTGGCCAAATGGGCCAAACTGGAAACCATAATGCTAAGGGAAATGAGCCAATCCCAAAAGGTTAAATACCACATGTTTGCCTTAATTTAAGATGATATGATCTTATGTATAACATGTTATGTTTTAAATGTTATAGGTTGTGTATAAACTAAAATTGAAATGTCAATGAGGTGGTCACAGAAGGTGGCTGGGAACTCGCATTTACTTTTAACATATTGGTTACTCATTACTATGTCAATTAATTCCATGGTGATGTAAATTTTTGCTGATGGTATGTTGGAGCTTTTAATTGATCGGGATGATAGTCTGCTGGCTCTGTCTTCAGACCAGAGAGTGTATACCTAAGAAGCCGTTGAACTTGACTGGACAATAAGATGCTGGACTCTATGTTTGGTCTATGCTTGCAATGGGGGAATCTCAACTGAACTTGAGCTGTGGTTATGCAACAAGGTGGAGGAATCCACCATGGTGGGAGGGTTTGGGGAGGGGTGGGGAGAATCCCAGTACCTATGAAACTGTGTCACATAATACAATGTAATTAATGAATTTAAAATAAAATTAAAAAAAAAAAGAATGTAAAACTTGGATTTTATAAATACATTCAAGCTTATAAAAAAAAAAAAAAAAAAGAAGTGGAGCAGCTGGTACTCGAACAGGTGCCTGGATGAGATGCAGGTGCTGCAGCTGGTAGCTTTACTTGCTACACCACAAGTACATTTTCCAAATATCCTCTTTGCCTGGACATGTGTCATAGAATGACATTGCCATCACTGTCACAGAGACATATAAAATGGGAGCTGGAGACCCCCTCCATGTTATCTTTTCCAGAGGTCATCTTCACGTAGCTGCTTCTCTGACTCAGGCCTTCTGCCTGGTCTCGTTGGCCTGCGTGGGAATATGGTGCAGCCGCAGCTTCAGCTCTCAGAGCCAGAACTCCTTGGGGACATCACAGCTGCAATGGGGGCACCAATCACACACTGTGGCAGGAAGTGCTTTCCGGCTTGGGATCCCATCTGTCAACAGGTGCAGGCTCTCTCTGCGTCCCTCATCAGGTCCCAGTGGTGGCTGGGATCCTCTTTACAAGGTTCCCTTACAGTTGCCATGTTTTCATCCAAACAGCCCATGAATGCCAAAAGCCCAGCTGTGGGTAGTCTCTCCAGTGGTTCTTCCAGCTGTTGTGTCTGCCCTGTGGATTGCCCGTGCCCTAGTAAAGATGCGTTCTGCCATATCTCTTCTGACATTAGCAGATTCCCTCATGGAACCACACAGCTCAGTTGCTTCAGGATACGAATCAGTCTCCAGTGGTGGAATCAATGGGCATGGGTTTCAGCAGGCCTGTGGGGTCAGCACACTCAGTGATGTACGTGACCCCTGGAGATGGTGCCAACTCATGAAGATGAAGCTATTTATCTGAGATGTGGAGTTGGAAGAGTGATGGGACTGGAAAAACCCACGAGGCTGCCCGTGTGTACCCTCCTTGAGGTTGTCATGGTCCTGCTGGCTGGGGACCGTTGCTTGCTGCGCTCTCTCCCCTACCCCGGGGTGGGAGGCTACACTTGATACTCTCCTTTCCCCAGCATCCAGAAGTCAAGCTGTGATTTCTGCCTCATCCTGTGACAGCTGAGCCAGCCACTCTCACAGCTGGGCCCCTGTCCTTGGGGTATCGGGATTGGAGGGGAAGTTGTGTGTCTTCAAATGTTGCTGGGCCATGTAAAAAAACAACCAACCAACCAACCAAACAAAACCAAACAAACCAGGGAGCAGAAGGCAGGCTCACAGGTTTGGGACTGAGTGGTCGCTTAGCGTTGATTCACTTAACTTCTCAGAACGCCAGTGCTCACGAAAGCCACTGTGTCTGTGTGCTGCTGGCTTGTGCAGCAGCGAACATTCCCCTCAGGTTGCTAAAGCAGAATTCTAGAAACAACAGCAGAAAGAAGAAATGAGACCTCCATGGTGACTTTGCCACCAGGCTACCATGCTAGGCCCCCAGCCGTTGCATTTTTATTGACTGATTTTTCATCTCATTAGGAAGACATACACATAGAGGGATGCAGACACACACACACACACAGAAAGAGAGAGAGAGAGAGAGAGAGAGAGAGAGAGAGAGAGAGTAGGAGACAACCTGTGACCCAACTGCTCTTCCAAATATCTGCACCACTTGAAGTCCGAAGCTGGGAGCTGATTCCAGGTCTCCTACATGACTGCAGGGACCCAACTACTTGAGCCATCACTGCTGCCTCCCAGGTGTATTGGCAGGAAGCTGGAGTTGGGGGCAGGGCTGGGATTTTAACAGCTATTTTGATAAAAAGTGGATGCTAACTGCCTCAGTAGAAGGAGATGATCAAATACGTTAGTCAAGCACTTAATAGTGGTATGTTATGGGAGGTCTTCTTAAAGAATGTTTATTTATCTTTATTTCTCTAAGACAGCCAGAGAGAGTACTCCTGTCCACTAGCCTGCTCCCCAAATGCTTGCACTAGCCAAGTTGAACCAGGCCAAAGCCAGGAGTCAGGAGCTCAATCCAGGACTTCTTTGTGAGTGTTGGGGTCCCAGCTGCTTGAGCTGTCTCCCAGGCTGAGCATCATCGGAAAGCTGGAGTCAGCAGCAACAGCAGGGTAGGAGAGCTCACTTTCTGCTGATTGGGCTATTGGTTAATGCACTTTATGTCACACTTTAGGTAAGATGGTGAAGGTGAGTCTCACATTGAGATAGCTGGCTATAACCTTCATGTGGAATGACTCATCAAGGTAACATGGCAGCTCAATTTCCAGTATGCTTTAGCTACTTTCTGACCTTGTATACAGGAGAGTAACTCCTGACTCCCTGGCACCTTTAGTTTCTGATGTCTAATGATGCCAGCATCAGATGACCGCTGGCTACGGGCCACCAGGCAAGACCGTCGTGACGTCACTTAGGAAACATCTGGACTGTTGGCTACCAGGCCGCTGTGACCTCACCCATCCCTGACTGTGGGTTGGGCCCTGGTCTTTAGTGTTTAGGGACACACTGCCACTCAGAGCACCTCCAAATCGCTCTCTTCCTTCTCTTAGGGTTGACCACCTGTCATTTAAACCATAGTGGACGTATCCCAGGAGAGTTGGTCAACCTGCTCCTGCCCTTCTCTGCTTTCATGCTGCAGGTTGACAATTAATGTGGCCATGGAGGTACATTGTGCAGATCTGCATTGCTGCGGCCTTGGATTTCCTCCATAATGTGGAAAATTGTGACTGATGAAGTTCATCTCACACATGTAGGAGAGTGATGCTGGCTGCCTCCCATGAAAGGTCTGTCAGTGGCATATTCCCATACTGGCAGGTGCTTTCGTTTTGTATAAAAAAAAATAGTTAACCAAGGATGAAATATTTTAGTCATGGTAATTCTAGAATTGACTTTTTTTCCTGCCAAATACTTTGAACGCCTTGGTTATATGTGTATGTGTGTAGTTTAAGAAGCTGGAGCCAGAGGAATGTGACATGAGTTTCTAAGAGTCTAATGGGAATTCATGGAAGTAGATGGCTTCTATTTCTCATGAACCACAGGGTAGTTGAGACCTTCACACTTTGACCCCTGCTCCACACCAGGGATCAGTTGGCTGGACCCATTGCTCCTACCCTGGCTGATTTTCATAGCCAAATGGGGGTTTGATTAATGGGTGACACAACTCACCACTTCTAATGGCCAATCCCCTCCATGTCAGCAGGAGAGCCTCAGCAGGTGCCGGGTCAGCATATACGGCTATGTGCTGAGCAGGACCCAGGTTGTCTACGGCAGGGCTGGAAACCACGATGAGACTTACCTAATAGGAACATTCACCTGGGCTCAGGCCTCCCAGATATTTATTCTCATAAAACCACAAACATACAGTAATCAGTTCATTATTTTAGCTCTCAAAATGTACACACAATTGCATACAGCTCTAAATCCTTTTTAGCGTTGATTTTATTTTCTTACCGATGGATCTATTTATTTACCAGAATGCTAAGCCTTTGACTCTGATGTCAATGAAAGATATGATCCCCGAAACTTACAAATGAAACAAAAACACAAAGGGAGAGGAAAGACGATATCGTTGCATTCTTGGACTTCCACCTATGAGCCATGTTGAATCTGTTCTTTTTGCATCACTATCATACTCACCTGAGAACTGGATAGTAGCAGTTAGATTCCAAGAATCTAATGCATGAATCAATCCCTTAACCAAATAAATTGGGCATAGTCAACATGGAAGCTCTCAGCTGAACACGTTTCACTTCATTTCAATCGGGATTTCTTAGCACTGGCACCATCAATATTTCCCTCTGGGTGACTGCTGTAGGGTCACAAATGTCCCCAAAGACAGGCTACATTATTAGATTTATCTTTAGTACAGAGACATGAGGGGCTGACTTCCCTGCTGTTGAAATTCACCAAGAACCACTGTGGAAAAGCCCCCATCATTACTCAGACATCTTTCTAGATCTTTCCTGCCTTCTCTTTTTCAAAAGTGTTGATTCATATACTGTAGTGAGGCAGAGAGGCAAGCTGGAGTTAACATCTCCCAAACTCCCGCAACAGCTGTGGCTGGGACAGGCCAAAGTCAGGAACCATGGACTCAGTCTGGTCTCTCTCGTGGTCTGTAGGGACTCATGTGATTGAACATTACCTGCTGCCCTCTTCCCTTCCCCCGAAGGTGGATATTCAAAAGATGCTGGCATGGAGAGCAGAGCTGGGTTTCAAACCCGGCACTCTGATATGGGATGTGGTCATCTTGACCAACGTCACAACCGTGTAACAGATGCCAGGTGCCCACCCTGTGGACTCCGCAGCTCAAGTAAGGAAGCTGTGGTTGAGTCAAGGTATCAGGGCCTGAAATCTTAAGACGTTCTCTTTAGAACTAATGTCTAGCAGCCTGCAGTGCTGAGATGTCCACTGGTGGTCGCCAGGCATGTCCATGATGGCCACGTTGCCCCAGTGAAGGCCTCCATCTCCTTATGACTATGAGGTTCTGATCCTGGTTCCTACTTGGCTGTCCATTCTTTGCCCAATAGACTCTTCTCATTTCCAGACCTGCCTTGACCCTCTTTTGTATAGCCAATTCCTATTCGTAGTTTGAAACTTAGCTCACTTTCCACCTTCTCTCTGTAGTCATCTTTAATGTCTTGTAGCAACACTGTCAGCCTCCTCTCTCTGGATGTTTCCAGCCTTTGGTTTCTCTCCACGTACCCTGACTTCATTTGGTTGCTTTGCCAAGTTCTCTCCATTCTACCACCACATCTCTACCACAGCAGGCTGGGTGTTTGTCATGGGTGGGGGCTCAGGCCCTTTTCATGCCAGTGACTGTGGCCTGCCAGCACATGCTCTCTGTAGTCCCATACGCAGTGCCCAGGGGACATGCAAGGGCCACCAGTCTTCCCTTGTTTGCCGTTCAGTCCAGAGCAGGGTCTTCATGTTGGTCCATTTTTTTGCTGCTGAAGCACTGCATGTTGGGTAATTTGCATCCTGGACCCTCTTGGTTTGGTGGATGACAGCGCAGATGATCCTTTCCCCCATGTTCCCTTCTAGAGACTTCTTTCATAGAGGAGGTGCCGCAGGGACATCTCAAAGGAAGGTTGAACACCTGCTAGTGGGGCTCAGAGTGAGCTGGCCTGTCATCTTCTGCAAGTGCTTTGTGATACTCTGGGTGCAAACAGAAGCTCACACACTCTGACTCTTGATTGTTTTTTGTGGTTTATCAGGGACAATCTATCTCCTGCTTAAAGAGCAGAAGTGAACAGATTTGCTAAAAACCCAGGCTGTCAAACAAACCAAAGTGACAGCCATCATGTAGCGTGTCCATGGACATTGGTTCTCCCTCCACCCTCCCCTAAGGCCAGCCTCCCACAGTTTGGGGTGTGCTAAGGCTCTGAACCAGGGATGTGTCACTTGCTCCCCACCCCATCCCCCCCCCCCAGCTGGGGAAGAGCTGTTTTCTCAAGACTCAGGTCTGTCACGGCATTGCCTGGAGTCCAGATTTCTCCTTGTGATGTGCCCTCTGTTTTGGTGCCCATCACAGTGTATTCTAACTGCCCCTCCACAGGGCCTTCATTGTGGCGCAGTAGGTCAAGCCACCATTTGCAACAATGGTATTCCCTATGAATACCAGTTCCAGTCCCTGATTTTTTGTAAAACAATAAGATTTATTTACTGATGGCTGCCCAGGGCACTGGAGAGGAGAGGCTGATCTGCTCCGGACCCAGGATGTCTCCCAGGCTTCAGCCTGGAACAGGAGGGGCTACAGGAGCCAGTTACATCACTGACCTGGCAGGATTCCAGTTGACCAATGGCACACCTGAATGGACATTCCTTACATAGTTGGGGCACAGACAGCCCCTTTGTCTGCCCATGTGTCCAGGAGTATAAAACTGCTCAACACGTATCTCAGCTGCCCTTTCCGCCTCCCTCTTCCTTCCTCTCTGCATGAAGGGGGCCCAGGAGCGGATTTTCCAATAAAGCTTCCATTACAACCCTGAACAACTTGCCGATATTATTCCACCAGCGGGTGGGCGGTCGGTGGTCATCATCTAACATTTACTTGAAAGGCAGAGTTAAAAAGAGAGAGAGATTAAGAGTGAGAGGGAGGGAGGGGACACACACACAGAGATCTTCCATCTTTTGGTTCACTCACCAACAAGCCAGGAGCCTGGAACTCTATCAGTCTCCCAAGCGGGTGTGAGGGCTCAAACTCTTGGACCATGTTGCATTGTTTTCCTGGGTGCATTAGGAGGGAGCTGGATTGGAAGTGGAGCATCTGGGATTCAAACTTGCACTCTTAAGGGAGGCCAATGCTGCAGGTGGGTGCTTTATCCACGGACCAAAATGCAGACTCCGATCCCTGGCCTTCAGTTTTCTCTTGCTACATCCACTGCCAAGACAAGGTGCCGAAGAAACAGTCTCCCTGGGGATGTTGATACTGTAACAGTGGCCTCTTTGCAGAGACTCCTGTGTCACTTGGGATTGGAACATGGGACACAGGAACCCGGGCAAGCCGCTCACCGGCCCTGTTCCAAACCTCAGAGGCAGGGTGTTCTTGCAAAAAAAGGGTGCCTGTTGTTCAGGGCATTTTTTTTGCTTTAGCACATAATGCAACTTTCTCTCATACTAACTCTCAGAGGTTAAAAGTCCCTACTGTTTGATTCCTTGAATGCTGTTTAGCAGAAAAACCCACACCGGCCAAACCATCATTGTGCTTCTAAAAACAAAACATGTAAATGTCACTTTTCCCTGGTCTTTAAAAATTCTGAAGTGAAGAGAAAGAGAGCCATTGCCAGTGTTTGCTTGGATGGAAGCATGTGGGGAGAATTAGCATGGCTCTTGAGAGCCGCCATTGGTTAGCTAGAGGGAAAAAGCATATCAATTATACATCATCTAAGAAGTGTCTGCATAATAATCAGGCCCAGTGGGGGCTTCGAGGCAGCCTCAGCTCCTCTCTTGTAAACACCAGAGAGCCCAGATAGTCAGTCAGGAGTCTGGCAATTCTTCCTTTTAACACCTTCCCTTTCTATGGTTTCAATATGCAAACAAGGCTGTTTAGAGGGAGGGAGGGTGAGTGGCTGCTAATGAGCTCCCTGGACCAACTGAGGGAGTAGCAGGATTCTGATTCCCAGCTGCTCCCAGCTGGCTCCTCTGGGCATGCTCAGATATTGGGGAAAAAACAAAAAAAAAGATCAGCCCTTTCCAATGGAGAAATGCCAACCAGAGTGCACGCCTGCTACCCGCTCTCCTGTGCAGAGGCAATCACTGTCCAATTGGTGCACTTGGCGAGAGCATGTTTGGTTGCCGCTGTCCCTCCCAATGATGTACTCGGGTAGTGGGTGTGCAGAGTGCAGGCCCCAGGAAGGCAGACACCAAAAACCGTGCCGTTCGACCCCACTTAATTTCTGGAGGCCCACTGTGAACTTCGGCATTTCTGCCTGAAATCAAACCATTCTCTCATTCCTTTGGTTGTGATGAATCCTCTTTTCCAGAGTCACGTTGGCTTCTGGAGCCCCTAGGGTTGAGGAGCCGCTGTGGTGGTGAGGGGGCCCATGGTCTTGGGGTGGGTGCCACCGTGACTTGGCAGGTCCTGCTTGGGCCCTAGCAGAGAAGACACCCAGGACTGAGGAATTCAGACAGGAAGGGAGCAGCTGACAGTTTCAAATCAAGACATGATGCCCGATGGTTTCCAATATCCAATTATTCTCATGAATAAAGAAATCTTTCTGCACAGAAACAGCCTCTCAAATCCCACCGGGTTAATTTAGCATCTATAGAAAGCACTCAGCTTTGCTGGCTAAACAGCCTCGCGTGTAACTCTATGTGCAATTACGGGCCATCCTTCTCTGCATTAATTCAGTCTCAAGGCTGGACCTCCTAGATGCCCTGTGCAGGAGACATGGCCTGTGCCCCGACGGATGGCTGTGAATGAAGCACGCAAGCTAAGGCCATCAATTAATACCCAGTATTTTTAAGTATTTCTCTTTTAAAAAAAAAAACAAGGTATCATACTTTCTGCCACTTAGTCAACCCATCCCTGTGTAGGTGCCTACCCAGGGCTGGACTTCTGAGAGTACACGTCAGGTGTTCTGCAGCCAGCAGGAAAGCCTTCCGCTGCACTCTCCAAGCTTAGTCTAAATTATTGATTACGCCAGCCTCGCCGGCACATCACATCCTATTTGAGACAGGTAGAGTGAGTTCCTCTCTTGCCATGTAGAGCCTCATTAGATGGCCGTCAGGACTGGTCAGACTTAATTGCCTTATGTGGAATTCTTTGTCTGTGATGATTAAAAAAAAAAAGAAAGAATAAAGAAACAGCAAAGCAGCTGACCCTGATTCTCAGGGTGAGTGGATTCTGAACTCAAGGAATGAGACCAGGCTGAGAGTGTCGGTACAGAACCCGGAGGTTGCTGAGTTGTAGTCACGAAGGAGTCATGGAAAACAGCCAATGAAAACTTGTAGCCTTTTCGGCTTTCCTATTTTTTTTTTCAGGATTTACTTATTTTCACTGGAAAGTGAGATTTACAGAGAAAAGGAGAGACAGAGAAAGATCTTCTGTCCACTGGTTCACTCTCCAAGCGGCCACAATGGCTGGAGCTGAGCTGATTCGAAGCCAGGAGCCTCTTCCGGGTCTCCCACACAGGAGCAAGGTCCCAAGACTTTGAACCCTCCTGTACTGCTTTCCCAGGTCTCAAGCAGGGAGCTGGAGAGGAAGTGGAGCTGCCAGAACATGAATTGGTGCCATTACAGGATGCCAGCGCTTGGAGAGGGGGACTAGCCAGTAGGGCTATTGTGCTGGGCCCTCTTGCTTGCTTTCATTCATTGATTGACACTGTTGTGAAGAAGCCAAGTTTACAAAGCTGCATCACGCTGTGATCATTTCCAAACGTGTTACTGCTTAGGATGAGAATGTATTGCAGAGAACCAGATATCCCAAGGCTGTTTCTTTCGGTTTCAAATGCCTTGTCCATCTAATACATGAAGGCCATGTCACTGGTTCTAGGTGACATAACATGGATGTTAAGCCAGAACATTTTGTACATTTAGTTATTGACTTGAGGGGCAGAGAGAGAGTGAACGGAAGGAAAAGAGCAACAGAGAGAATTCCCCATCTGCTTGTTCACTTCCCATATGTCCACAATGGGCCCAGTCAGGCAGGGCCATGTGCATCTGGCTCTTCCACGTGGTTGGCAGGGATCTCCTTGCCCATTGCCTTCCAGGGTGCTCAGGAGCAGGAAACGGGGTTAGGAGTGGAGCCAGGCCTGGAAGGCAGTGCTCTGAGCTGTGATCCTGGGCTCTGGAGTGGCTCCCTCATGGCCAGGTCTGACGCCTGCCCCACAAGGGGACTTCAGGTTTCAGAAACACTAGCTCTGCGGGTTGAGTGTTCGCGTTTGTCATCTGCTTCCCTTGGAGAGTCCTGTGCTGTGGAGAAGGATGCAGACTCTGCAGCTGTACTCTTTGTGAATTCTGACCCTTTAACCTGACCGCCTGCAGGGTCTTGGGCAGGTTAACTGAACTCTCTTGCACCCCAATTTCCCCACTTGGTGAATGGGCTGTGATGATACTGTCTGCCTCCTAGGGTTGTTAGGAAGACAAATTGGTGAGTAGACACAACACTCCTACAACTCATTGTTGTTTATTGCTGCTCCTGGCTGGGGTGTCAGTATGGGAGATACATCTCGGTGTGGCTTCTCTTGGGACTGTCACCATATAGCAAAGCGTTCCTAGAGTGTATGAATCTAGGGGCCAGCACTGTGGTGTTGTAGCTTCAGCCTCTTCCTGCAAGGCTGGCATTCCATACGGGTGCCAGTTTGGGTCCTGGCTGTTGTGATTCTCATCCAGCTCCCTGTTTATGGCTTTGGAAGTCAGTGGACAATGGCTCAAGTCTTTGAGTCCCCGCACCCCACATAGGAGACCCAGAAATGGCTCCTGGCTTTGCAGTGGCTCACCTTCAATCATTGTGGTCATTGGGGGACTGAACCAGCACATGGATGATCTTTTTGTTTCTCCTTCTCTCTGTAGCTCTGCCTTTCAGACAACAATAAAATAAATTGGAAACAAAATGAGTCTACTGCTCTACTGAAATGCCAAGTCAGCAGTTCCTCCTGGTGGTAATGGGTCCCATCTTACTACTTTTAATATTGGTATTGAAGCATTTGCTGATGGGCTGGTGCCAGATCAAAGAGCCACAAGCCAGTTAGCTCACGAGTAAAGCATCCACGTACCCCTAATTCTGCGAGGAACTCCCCCTAAAGGTCTGTTGGTATAGTTAAACAAAGAGTGGTGCTGGTAGAATATCATCCCAGTCAATTAAGAGTCCCAATATAACATCAACAGCAATTGGCAACATTATGGAATTGGCATGGTTTTGAGTAACCAGTATGTTAAAAAAAAAAAAAGCAAGTTCTTAACCACAACCTATGATTAGCTCATTGACATTTCAATTTTAGTTTATATACAGGACCGGCTGCTATATACCTTAAAATGGCTATAAGGTACCATTCAGCTTGGTCTCCCCAAGAAACTGTTCAACCCTTCTGGACAATAAGTAGCTGGACTCTATGCTTGGTATACGTTTGCAAGGAAAGAATCTTGATTGAATTTGAACTGTAATACTGCATCAAGGTGGAGGAATCCACCAGGGGGGAGGGGCGTGGGGAGGGGTGGGGGGATTCCCAGAACCTATGAAACTGTCACATAATGCAAAATAATTAATAATAAAAAAAAGAGTGGTGCTGTAGCAGAGGCTTCATTCCTCCCACCCCTTTACTGTAAAGGGAAGCTATCTTTTGAGCATACATTCCGATTGGAAGATGTCCTCAGCAGAATGGTCACTATAGTAATCTTACAAGCATCCTTCCTTCAGCTTTGGAGGCAGGGAGTGGTGACTCTAGGCTGTACTGTGTGAGTAAGCCCATGGCTGTGCTCTCTGCTCTTGTTACATCCGGGCTGTGAGCAGGAGCAAGACATGATTTCTGAGGGGTGGGTGGAAATTGCTGCTAACAAAAATTTTTCCTGGAGTAGGTGGGATAAGCGGCTGCTTGTAATACCCACATCCCTTATCGGAGTGTTGATTTGAGTTCTAACTGCTCTGCTGCCAATCCAGCTCAAGAAGTTCCTGGGCACCTTCCTTTGGCCTGACCCAGCCCTGGATGGTGCATGCATTTAGGGAGTGATCCAGAAGATGGAAGATCTCTCTTTCTCTCTCTCTCTCAACTCTGCCTTTCAAGGAAATAAGTAAATCTGTAAAAATATTATTAAAAAATAAAAAAAACCAGTTCTCATTCTTCATTAAGCTACCATTGACTGTTCAGCTTCAGGTGCAGTGTATGCACAAGAGCAGATGTGGGCATGTCAGCTTCCTTCCCTGTCCCGGGCAATCTGTGATGGATTCACACTGATGGCCAAGGGAGGAAAGGCATGCTGAGGTGTGAGTACCTGACTGCAGTTGCTGTGGGGCACAGAGTGCCGTCACGGCCGCTGCGTATCTTGACCAGCTCAGCAGTTTCCCTGCAGCTGGAGCAAGGCTCTAGCAGGAGGGATGAAGAACTTGGCATGCATGTGATGACTGAAAAAATCGGACGCTTGTGTGCGATGCTCTGGAGATCACCTGAGAGTCAGCCTCCCATGAAATCTCACAGGCAGGTTCTTGATATTTTCTCCTGTCTTGGATTTGAATGAGCGTGGTGTGAGGGTTTTCAGAGGTGCCCACCTCACCTGTTGGGCAGGGTCTGGGCTGCAATGGGCATACCTGCAACCTGGGAAGGCTCTGAAAGTCCTTCACTGTCCCCAAATCCTTCCTAGCGCTTTGACAAGCTCTTTCTCCTTTCTTCCCACCCCTGCTACTCCACGGGTCTTGCACAGAGTCCCACAAAGCTAGGTAGCAGGATGAGGCTGCTGTCAACTTGTGGTCAATGCCAGTTACTTATAACACATTTCCCCAAGATAATCAGGTTACACATTCACATACTTGCACATCAGAAGTGTTTTTTTGTTTTGTTTTGTTTTTGTTTTTTGGAAATATCCGATGATTTCTCTTCTACTCTCATTTCAAAAAGAGATTCATTTATTTAATTGAAAGGCAGAAGTACAGTGAGAAAGAAAGACACAAATAATCTATTTGCTGGTTTATTCCCCAAACGACTGCAACAACCAAGGATGGGTCAGGCTTAAGCCAGAAGCCTGGAACTCCACTGGAATCTCCTAGGTGGCACACACCCTTTCTTTTTTAAAAATTTAATTATTGTTGGAAAGGCAGATATACAGAGAGAAGGAGAGACAGAAAGATCTTCTGTCCGCTGGTTCACTTTCCAAGTGGCTGCAATAGCTATAGCTGAGCCGACCCTAAGCTAGGAGCCAGGAACTTTTTCTGGGTCTCCCATGTGGATGCAGGGTCTCAAGGCTTTGGACTGTCCTCTACTGCTTTCCCAGGCCACAAGCAGGGAGTTGGAAGGGAAGTGGAGCAGCTGGAATACGAACCAGCACCCATATGGGATCCTGGTGGATGCAAGGCAAGAATTTAGCCAGTAGGCTATAGAGCCAGGCCCAGCATACTGTTTTTCTAAGACAGAATATGGGGGTCACATTCTGGGTGCTGGTTGGGCTGGTGTGGGTGGAGCTCTGTGGTGCATGGCAGGTGCACAGTAAACACTTCCCATGTGCAAGGGGACCAAGCCATCACCAGGGACCTGTACGAATTACTGTGGGATGGCCTTACTTCCCCTCAAGATGTTGCTCTCAAGACATGGCTGCAGCTCTGGGCTCTGGGACCATGGCAGGGGACGGGGGCTTGCTCAGGGGTACCTGAAAGAGACGCTCATGTTCTCCCTATGGCAGGTGATCCAAATGAATGGGTACAGGGAACAAGAAGGGTTTCTTGCCCCCAGCCAGGGCTGGCCAGAGCTCAACAAATGTCTTTCGCCTCTGTTTACTGTTCTGAAAAGCCCCCCACCCAACAGCAATGGCTTGTATTCATCTCTACTGTGCTACACTCTTGTGCCTGGGCATGTGCCTGGGCATATGCCATTCTTGGAGACCCTGGCCTGGGAGGGGTGTCCTGGATGCCCATCTGGCTTTAGCTTCTTCAGGGTCCTGGGTACACCCCAAATTACGCACAGGCTAGGCTCAGTGACAATATGAAACAAACAAAACTTTCCAGGTCTTTCTTTGTTTCATTTCTACCGTTCCTTGGCAGGTAGAAGGAAAACTATTGTCCCCTTGTGTTTTATCAAAAGATACACACACTCTCTCTCTCTCTCTCTCTCTCTTTTCTTTCATTGATAAACTTGAAAACAGAGAACAGAGCCACGTCTCCCCCTAGCCCTGATCTTGCCAGAATGGCTTTGTTGTAGCCATGATACCACGGCCACGGCAAGTAACTCTCAGGTCTCAGATTTCCACTCTGTGGCTTGGCCTCCAGTGCAGGCTCAGGCCCTCCTGGAACATGGCTAGCATCCTTGGGAGAGAGTGTTGCTTCTCACAGCTCTGGCTGTGGGCCCCTTTTCAAATCTTCAGTCAGCTCTGGACTGGATGGCTTTGTAGCCTCAAGCTCCCGTGGAACTCTCCCAGTGGCAGTAGTGTTCAAGCCTGGAACTACAGAATAGCAAACAGGAGTGATTGTCCTCTGAGGCCGAGGACACTCTCTTAAAGCTGAACCAGAGTCCATATGGGTGAAGATTGTTTATCCAGAATGCTCAGTAATGATCAGGCAATGCTTCTGGGCCTCAAGGGGTTAGTTCATAGGCAGGACAAAGCTGGACAGGGCGCTGGCTGGGAGCACCTTCTTGCCGGCTGCCATCAAGCACTGAGACCCTGGACTCCTGCTCTCCAGCCTGCTCTGGGTGGCTGTCACAGACTTCTCCATTCAGGAGGCCAGGGAGGACTCTTGCCTTCTCGTATGCTCTGAACTGAGTCATCTGGAAGTGCGTGGTGGGTTAAAGTGCTGGGGCAGCTGGTGGGCCCTGTGATTACAAAGGATCCCTGAATCCCACAGCAAGGTGCCTGATTCTACTTCCTGCTCTGGCTCCTAACCCCAGCTTCCTGCCAATGCAGACCCCAGGGAGGCAGTAGTGATGGTTCAAGTGCTCGGGGTTTCTGCCATTCACATGTGGGAAACCTGCAGAGAGACCCCAGCTTATTTTTCAAAAGGCAGGATGATGGGGGCGGAGTGGCCTTCCAGCAGCTGACTTACTCACCTAAATAGCCACAACAGCCAAGAATTTCCTTCTGGTCTTCCACATGGGTTGAGGGAGCCCAGTACCTTCTGCAGCCTTCCCTGGCATATTAGCAGGAGGCTAGATTGTAAATGGAGCAGCCAGGGCTGTTATCAGCTCTCAAGTGTGGCATGGAGAGGATCTACATGTGCTGAAACTGCTTCAAGTGAAATTCAGTGTCTGGATGAAGTTTAGGAAGTAAGCTACATTTTCCCTTTCTTTGCTCCTTGTTTCCTTTTTGTCTCACTTCCTCTGTGTCTTCTTTTGCCATTCTCGCTCAGTTCTGGGTCTAATCAGGATCCCCTGTAACAGAAGGTGATGGATGGGGTAGTATGCTAAGCCTCTGCATGCCGTGCCACAGCTCTGGCTACTCCACTTTTGATCTGGCACCCTGCTGATGGCCTAGGAAGACAGTGGAGAATGGCTCAAGTGCTTGTGCCCCTGACAAGGGCAATTTGCCCAAAAGTAAAATTCTGACCTCTGACAAACACTTGTACCCACCTCGAAAATCCACTACAACTAAAACTCAATCAGCAATCCAGTCCTCCTAAGCTGAGTGTGGGAACTCTTGGGATGTGGTTTTGAGTGTTCACATTATAATTGCTAAATCATAAAATCGGTCAATTCGCACTGGGTTTGTAGAGCATTAATAATCTAATAACGAACTTCTGCCATGGTGGGAATTCCACTCATGTATCGTTCCGGGAGCAGAAGCTTCTCCATTAACCCTTGATCTCTGAGAACCAAGGAGTTGGCATCTCCTCATTCCCTCGGATACTGGTGGCTAGACTCCAGTGACTGAGCCATGCTTCAGGATGAGTGGAAGAGGCTGAATGAGTTGTAGGTCAAGGACAAGCGTGACAACTGCGAGCCTGGTGAGAAACAGCAGCACACTGGGTTGTGCAGGAAGGACACCATGGACATGGGTGTGGGAAGGGCAGTTGTTTTGGTGGGCAATGACATGGGCGAGAATTCAGTTCTTCGTGCCTTGAGTTTAACTTAGGAGATAACCAGGGTATGTGACGTACAAAGCATGGCTCTTTGGACACCAGGGGTTGATGTTTCTTGCTGGGGGAATCCCATTCCCCAGACTGTTAGCTTTGCTGACGTATCTCCTGACACGATTCGCAGTTAGGGAATGAGTGGCAATTATTCCTTATGGACCGTAGCATTGCAGTCCTGAGATGCCTGGCAAGACGAGATGTGGTGGCGCCCAGATGATTGCTCACTTCTCCAACAGAGTCATTTCCAGAGCTGGGGGTGGGGGTGGGGAGAAGTCCAGGATGCTGGGTCCTCAGCTGCAGCCATCACTGACTTAGGTAGGGGGAACCGTGATGTTGGCCGGCAAAACCAAGCGCAAATGGAACATGGTAAAAGAGTCAGTGCCAGGTGGGAAATGCAGGCACAAGCTTGTTTCCCTGCCTCATCCCAGTCTGAAGCAGCTCCCTGAACACCTCCGATGAAACACCACGCAGGTATTTCTGCTACACAAGGGATGTGCTCTGTGCCAGCGGTTTCTGTGGTTATGCATGTCTGTGGTTTTGCATCTGCTGCTGCGGGGCAGCTCCCAAGGGTGGTGTTATGTAAACAGGAGGAAGAGAAGATCCAATAGGTCGTGGGCAGAGGCTATACTTCCATTTGCTCCCCCCACCTTGCAACTTCCCAGTCCTGGGCAGTGGGCACAGGAGGGCTTTCCCAGGCATGAGCTTAGCATGAGCTTAACCTCAGGCAGGGCAAAATTTGCCACAGGTCCTTGTTCTGCATGACCTAAGTCCATGTTCCAGCAGGGGTGACCAATCATCAAATGTTCCTGGGGTGAGGCGGGGAATGGGCTCAGGAAGATGAGCCAAAAATGCATAAAGTGTTGGTGGGACATGGGCCTCCAAGGGGCCATGACACCAAACTGCTACACAACCTGTGCTGCTCTGTGTGACAGCTCCTTGGAGGGGACAGAGTCACCACAGGGACAAAAACAGTCTGGATAAGCAAGGTGGCAGTTAAGAAACGTTGTAGGGTGTGCCGGAATATTAAAAGTTTCAGCATTAAAATCTATCTGGGGACACTTCTCCATTGACTGTCCATATCATTTCATGCCTTTGTTCCCTCCCCTCCAAAATGCATTTATTTGAAAGGGAGAAAAAGTGAGTGTGAAGAGAGAAAGAGAATATCTTCCTTCCACTGATTGACTCCCTGAGAGCCACAAAAGCTGGGCCTGGGCCAGGCCGAAGCCGGAGTCAGAAACTCCATCGGCAGCTCCCAAGGGTGGGTGGTGGGGACCCAGGCAAGTGCCTGCTGCCTCTTGGCTGTTTCAGCAGGAAGCTGGATCAAAAGCACCACACCTGTGACCTGAGCACAGGCACTGCCCTATGGGCTGTGGGCATCGTGGCGGTGTCCCACCTGCTGTTTCACAGCATCTCCCTCATGACTCTCTCTCTCTTTTTTTTTTTTTAGTAATTCAGGAAAAGCTGGGAAGATGGAGCACAGCAGCTGGTGGTGGCTCCTGTGGTAGCATGGGGGCTGTGGAGAACGATGGATTGGTGCTGCTTTCCGTCTCTGCAGGGCAAGGTGTACGGGGGCGGTGGGGTTCTGAGCATGCGCAAGACTTGCTATGGTCCTGTTCTTGCTGTGGGTATCCATCCTGTCGCTGGTTTCCCACCAGGTGTGATCTAGGTTGTCAGACTGTGATGTTGACAGGCATTCCTTCTGGTGATAAGCAGCACACTCGTCACCCCCAACCCTTTTTAAAGTATAGTCTAAGTTTTTTTGGTATAGTATTTACCTTTTTACATGAATGCAGTTTTAAAAAGCAGGCAGAGGCTGACCATCAGACCAAGATCCTAAATGTCCACAACAGCCAGGTGGTAAGCCAAGAGCGCTCCATCCGGGCCACCCAGGAGGGTGACAGGGACCTAATTACTTGAGCCATTACCCATCTTCCTAGCAGGGGTGAGGACTTCGTGTTTTTCTCTGCCAAGGACCAGTTGGATATTCACAGCATCATGCTACAGGCTGAGGGAATTTTGAATCCCGCCTGCAGATGTCTTTGTAGGGCCAGACCAAGACAGATGGTCCCCTTCCCTTTTTAGGGTGTTCAGGAGCAGGAACTTTGGATGTGGGTGTCGTGAGAGGCATTTTTCTATACTGTGTTCGACACCAGTGCCCCAGCCCGGGTCTGCTGGGGATTCCTCTTGTTCTTGCAGCACTTGGGGCAATTGCAATTTGCTTCCTGGTTTGTGTCTAGGCTGCCACAATCAGGTTCCCCAAGGAGCGATGCAGGCCACAGGTTGACAAAGGTGGGCGAGGGGGTGGGGAGAAGTTCCCATCAAGGTGTCCTCTCCTGGCTATCACTAATAGGCTCCTGGAATTGAAGGTGTGCATATAAACACATATGTGTGATGCCCACACCTGTGCATGGAGCCCGGATGTGGAAAAGGATTGAGGTACTGGCTGGAAGATGCACTCAGCTTGTAAACTTGAAGTCACTGATCCGTCTTCTGTTCCGTCCCGGCTACAACGAGACCCTGGAAATTGACTAATGGGCCCAGCAGACAAGAGTTGCCTTTTCCACAAACAGAGGCTCATTTATGCTGCCCTGCCTACATGAGGCTTCAAGTGACAGATTCTTTCCTGATAAGAGAGAGAGGCTGTGTTCTCATGGCTGGAATTTCACGAAGCGTGCAGTCCATAGCACATCCCAGGCTCCACAATGAAAACCAAAACCAACCACCAACCCCCATTCCTCACCCCCCCCCCAAAAAAAGAAAGAAAAAGAAAAAGGAACAAGATTCATGCATCCGTGAAGGTCAGGGAATTGAGTCTGTAGAAATGGATTTTTTTTTTCTTTCCTTTATCCTTCTGATATATGAGAGCCCTTCAAAATGTGGTGGAAAAATTGAATTACAAGATCAGCCTAGGGGGCAGGTATTCAGTTTAAGCTGTCTGTCAGGACACCTTACTCCCTATCATGGCACCCAGTCCCAGCTGCATTGCCCGCTCCAGCTGCCTGCTGATGTGCACTCTGGGAGCAGTGGTAATGACTGAGAAGGACTTGGTCACTGCCTCCTACAAGGGAGACACGGATTGAGTTCCTGGTGCATGGCCCAGTGCTGGCTGTTTGTAGGCATGTGGGGAGCGAAGCAGCAGATGACAGATCTGTTTCTTCATATTTATCTGTCTCTCTGCTTCTCAAATAAATGCAAAAATAAATCTTTTCTTAAAAAATTATTCTGGTGCCATCAAAGTTTGGAAACCAGCGCACATTTGCTACGAGTGCTTGGAAGACCCCTAAGAGTGCTAGGCCTTCTTGCTGCACTGTGCTTGCTCTGTCTCCCTACTGCATGGCCTGTTTGCCACAGAGCCCTCCCCATCAGAGCGGCTCAAGTCACCCCACGTCTCTCTCCTGCATAGCAGGTGCTGAGCATTTGGTCTTGCCAGACATCATGGGCTGTCTCTGGGGCATTCATCCACTCGATGATGTCACAGCACTCAGCCCAGCTCCCATGCCTTCCCCAACCCTAGACCCCTCACCCAGTCTCTCTGCGCTTGAAAACGGTTACTGCCTTGCCAACTGCCTTCTGGCTGATGGCATAAGCCCAGGTTCTCCTGTATTTTCCTTTCCTTCATTCATCTGCATGATCTGAATGGGGGAGGGTGTTGTAAAGAGGGCCCAAGGATGAAGCTGGGGTGCTTTCTCCCTCTGGGAGACTCCCCCCAAAGCTTTTGCAGAAACTTCAGCATGACTATGTATCTGAACACAGTGCCAGGGGACCTTGGTGATTTGAAGCTATTCTCGGAGGCTGATCCCAGGCTGTGGCAGCCAGCTGCCTATCATTTCTTGGGCATTGCGTGCTCTCTCACAGCTCCTTTCCTTTTTCAAGATGAGCTGGACCATCTATGTATCCGGTCCTCACCCTCTAGCAATTTGGTTGGGAACCTGTAGGTGTTCTCCAAAAGTCCTCTCAAAGTATGTGGGGTGGGGAGGTGGGGCTACGGTCCTAAAGTCTCTGGTTCCCACCGTCCACTGAGAAAATCAGGGAAAATGGAAACAAAGCCAAGTTTTGCTAGGGAATGGCCCAGCAATGGGACTAGTAGAGCATCATGCAGGGCACGTGTGGGGCGTCATAACCTACAGGTGTATTCAAGAGATCAAGGCAAGGGAAAACTTACAGTCAAAGTGAGGCTGATTACCTGGACATTATGAAATGATATTCCTTGGTCTTCATGGTTGATGACCAGGGTGAAGTCAGTCTGTAGTTGGACAGTTGCTCCCCGTCAGAGGTACTTCCTGTGTCAGGGTTGGGTGCCCTCTGTGCAGGCCCTCTGTGACAGTCATTCTCAGGTAGTCCTGCCTAGGAACCCTTTCTAACCTCCTAGCTTGACTTAAATATGTGTTGGGATTGACGCAATCTGCTCCAACTTATTCTGATTGCCCTGACACCATCACTCTTTGCTGCACCTGTTCAGATCTTGAGCAAGCTGCAGGCTGTGAAGGTGTGTCTTCATTTTGCCCACACAGATCTCCCTTCTCACTTCCAGTGTGGTTTGTCCCACCTTCTCGTGCAGCATTTAATCTTATACTACGTCGTTCTTGAGTGGTGATGGCTGTGCAGTTTCTGGAAGCAGGAACATGGCTGTTGTTCCTTTAGGTTCAGTGCTCATCTAAGGAGTGCCTTAGGAGTTCTCAGACTAAAGAACTCACACAGGGTTTGTGCTGTTAGGCAGGAAAATTCCTATAGTCAGTCTGACTGGACCACATAGGAATCACCAAGGAGAACAATTCCCCATGAAGTAATGCTTGCATTGAAAAGTCAAGCTCAGGCACTGCTCCTCTGCCTCTCTCTGTAATGTGCTCCATCTGTTGGAAGTTGCAGCAATTTTGAAGTAGAAGAGGTTTAAATATGAAACTCATTCACTCGTACATCCCATGGCCCCACCTTTCTGGGAAACTCCAACTCCAACTTATGGGATTGTACCCTGGAGTATCAGCAGTGTCTCACCTCTTTGCAAGTCTTCACTCTTTGTCAAGTTATTTTTAAGCTGTAGGCTAGAACAATGAGGTAGGCAGCCCAATTCCCACCCATATTTTCAACTAGGAATTTTAGTGTCAATCAATTAAAACCTGGAGGCAGCAAAGTGGGCAATGAAGAGTGGAGGCTCTGCTGTTTGAATCTGTCTCGGTTGAAATCCCACTTCTGCTGTTTACTAGGATCCAACTCTTTCCCAAATTAAGTAATCTCCATGTGCTTTAGTTCCTCTTTAATTAGATATTTTATTTATTTTCAATTTTTAAATTTGAAAGTGGAGAGCATGTGAGAGTGAGATGAGAGATGTGTTATCTGCCGATTTACTCTCCAAATGACCACAACAGACAGCCAGAAGCCAGGAGTTCCATGTAGATCTTCCACTTGAGTGGCAGGGACCCAAGTACTTGTGCCATTACTGCTCTTTTCCCCAGGTCATTAGCAAGCAGCTGGATCAAAAGTGAAGCAGCCAAGGCTTGCACTGAAACCCAATGTAACTTTTTGAACAGATTCACAGGGTGGATAAGACACTGGTTATGAGAACACACTGTGCTTCAATAGATTCAGCCACTGTCTACAGCATCGATGCAGGCATCCTGTGTTGGAGCTCTGGTTAAAGCTCCCCGATCACCCTGGGAGGCAGCAGGTGGCAGCTCAAGTGCTTGGGTCCCTGCCACACATCTGGGAGATTCAGATGAAGTTCCTGGTTCTGGGCTTTGGCCCCCAGCCAGCAGATATTATAGGCATTCAGAGTGAGCTGGCAGACAGGAGCTCCCGTTGTGTGTGTGTGTATCCCTCTTGCATAAACAAATGCAAATTTAATAAACGAAGCAGAAAAAAAAAGATTCAGCATATTATGAATTTGCGCGCACATCTACGAAAATCCCAAATAGATGTTACCACAGGGATTTTACTGTATTCCTCATAGGATTAAAAAAAAAAAAAACCAATAGGAATCAGGAAGATGAAGCAGACATCTCAAAGAGATCCTGAACCATGGAACATTCCAGAAACACCAGTCCAATGAGGCAGAAGCACAGGCAAATGTGATGATGTCTATGTCCCCAGCCCACACCTAGACCTGTGCACGTACACACACACACACACCCCCCACAGAGCAAGGGTCTTCAGACAGTTCCAGAAAATGCACGTTCACAGTAACTTCCCATGATGGAAAAGATATTTCCACCTCGACTCAGCATCTCACAGTCAACTCTTCTAGACACTGCCCCAGGCATCACTCTGACCCTCAGGATCAAAACCCAGGGATGCAGCTGCAACCCCTGCCCTGGCCTCTGACCCACATGGGCCAGGGCTGAAGAGACAGACAGGTGTGGAGGAAAGCTTTCCTACTGGGCAGTCAGCAAAATAAATGCCATGGCTGGCAGCAGCCAAGGATCAGGGCTTCAGTCATAGCCAGATGGCTGGGACTCCTGTGCCGATGTTAGTGATCCTAAGGATGGCGCCCTTCAATTGCTGTGGTGCCCTAGTTACTACAGGACAAATAATCATAGAAATCCTACAGTTTCTCTGGCTGACCATCACTCGGAAGGCTGCAAACGAAGCACAAACAATCTTCATCAGATTTGCCTCCCGTGACTTGTCTCTGGCTCTGTGATTTCTCAGACTTGGCAGGAGCAAAACTCATGAGCAGGCGTTCGTATGCAGAAGGCTGCTTTATCTCTCTGGATACATTGTGGCAGCTCTTGGTCATTAATATTTTAACCCGCCCTGCCATCCTTTCCACTGGGATGGCAGATGGATGGCCTGGCATAAGACGTAACTGCCCACTACCCCAAAGTGCTCAGCTTAGCCTCATGTGGAGAGCGTGGCCGGGGTCTGCTTATAGTAGGCTACCAACAGGTCTGCTCTTCTTCTCAGTGACCAGGCTTGGCAGTGGAAGCTGATGCCCTTGAAAACTGACTCTGAAGCTAGACTGTGCGATCCTGCAGTGCTTGTCTGCCTGGTTCTTAACGTTCTTGCTAAAAGATTCACCCCCGTTGGCCTAATTACAGCCCCAGAGGAAGACAGAGCCCGCACAGTGCTCAAAAATTGCCCACACGGGGAGCTACGGGCAGATTTGATTTCTTGCCAGCCTCATTGCTGAGCAGAGCCATGTTCTGTCCACTGAGCGCAGGTCGGCAGATTTTGCCATGAGCCAAGCACGTTTTGGCTGCGTGCACAGTAACTTCCCATGATGGAAAAATATTTCCACCTCGACTCAGCATCTCACAGTATCACAAAAATACTGATTTTTTTTTCGGTTTCAGGTTGAAAGATCTAAGTCCAAATTAGCTTTGGAGACCAAAGGAAAAGTCCAGGCTGGAGAAGGGGAGTTTCCACAGACTTCCGGGCCATCCCTACGGAAATCCAGGAGGCAGGATGTCTGGAAAACCCCAGTGTGGGTCAGGGGTTTGTCCTGGGTGGGGGTTAACGGGACGCCGGGGGCTTTCCATGGCCACCGTAAGATGCTACCTCTGGACTGAGAGGGTGGAAACCGAAAAAGAAGTTCTCTGCAGATAAAGAGCCTGGCATATGGCATTGCAGCTGAGTCTGCAGAACCCACTGGCATTCACACTGGTATCTTAACAAGGGGTATAGCTGTGTGCCCAGGTCCCTAGGAGGCCCTGGGAGCCACCTTCTGCTGTCCCAGAGGCTTGTTCATCCAGGGCCTCTCCTCCAAATGAAAGATGAGAAAGCCAGCTGCCCAACTTCTCTCCAGTGGCATCATTTGGTCCATAAAGTTTTCTCTGCATTCCCACAACCCCACATGTAGCTGAGGAGGCCCTGACCCATGGCCATGCTGTGGGTTTCCCCTGCCTGGCTTCCCCCATGCCCCATGTGGAGCTCGCTCATCCACAAGTTCACTCTCCAAATGCGTGTAACAGCTGGGGCTGGAGCAGCCAGGAACTCATTCTAGGGCTCTCAAGTGCATGCAGGACCCCAAGTACTGGAGTCATCACACATTGTCCCCCTCCCCTGTCCCCTGGAAGCTGGATCCCTGGCAAAGCAGAAACCAGGTGTCAGGAGCTCAGTTCCGGTCTTCCACTTGGACGATACAGGGACCCAAGGACTTGAGCCATCACATATAGCCTTCCAAGGTGTGCATTAGCAGGAAGATGGAACCGAGAGCAGTGAGTGGAACCCAGATCTTCAGCTGTGGAATGTAAACATCTCAGGCACCTTGAACCAGCACTCCCCCCGGTTTGTGACCCTCTCTCACAGTAAAGGATGTTTGAAGGCACTGTCTGCTTGCGACTTTGTTTCCTGGAGACTGTTCCCCTGGGGGCAGGTGCCAACCCAACCACTCCAGGCTGCCTTTCCAATTGCAGGGGATGTCCCCAGTCTGATGGCCTGTGAGGATTCAGGGTTTTGTGCTGCCCTTGTCAACTTGAAGGCAAGATAATAGCAGCACCCAAGGGTGACTTGGTGAGCCCCTTTTGAAGCAGGCAGCTGTGTGCTTGAGGCCTCTCTCACACCAATGAAGAGGGTCTGCTCCCCGAAAAAGCAGCTGCAGGAGAAAAGCTCAGCAGGTGCAATGTCCTTGGAGATCTGGCGTTGCATGTGCTTTGCCCGTTGGTAATCAGTGTTCCCTGGATGGAGCTAGCATGTGGCTATGAGGTGAAGACAGCTGGGCAATTATAGAGACAGGTGATTTAAAGGGACCTTCCTCCTTGCCCCTGACTGCAGCTGCAGCGGGTATCGGCAAGATGTGTCTTTTACAATAGAGGGACTACTATGGGATGGAATTCGTAAGAGCCCAGGTTTTCCCTGGGGTGGGCTGAAAAATGCAAGAAACGAGCAGAGCAGTGGGGCTGGGACAGGACCCAAGACTACGCAGGACAACTTCTGGACAAGTGCCCATTAGGGTAGGCAGAGCTGTCAGTGTCTGTCCAAGCACAGGGGCAAGAAGTGAAGGTGAGGAAGGTACCAGGGCTAACAGTTCCCAGCCTCTCCCACTTTCAGCTGCAGGAGGGCAAGTTTGTATCACGAGATGGCACCTGCCCGAGTCTGGAGAAAAACTTGAAAATGTCGTGGTAGAAGTGCCCCTGATTTGACGAGGATCAGGACCCGAATTTCTCATGTTAATTGCCATACAGGTGCTGGGTTGTGTCAGAAACCATTTCATCCTCAGGGCTCTAATATAGCTGGGTCTTCTATTCTTAGTAACCCCTGTGCACCTGCTGTGCTGACGTCGGAAATACTTAACCAGCTTCTGAGAAATGCTTTGTAGCGTCAAGTTCCTGTGGGTCTGATGTCCTTTACAGAGGACCCCATTTGGTGTTGGAAGTCTCCCACTTGTCATGGAGAGGTATGACAAGTGACTTTATAGGGGGGAATTGAGAGGGAAGAGTTCAGAAAGGAATGGACATGCTTGTATGTCTGCAATAGTAAATGTTTTGGTTCTTAAGAGGTAACCAATTCTGAAGTTTCATTCTACTGAGGAGGAGATTGGAAGTCGGAACCCAGAAGTAGGAACAGTCACTGGCCAGAGGAAGGCAGGTGTGGGATGGGGATGTGGAGAGCCAGGGGAGGGGATGTTTTGATTTTAAGAAATAAGTGAAAATTCAGCCTTTCTCCCTGGGTATGGCAAGCAATTCTGCAAATGGATGCAATCTGCCAGGGAACTGGGCAAGCAGGAAAAGAAGCTGTGCTTGGCCATGGCATATGAGCAGGTCCTGGAATTCCACCAGGGCCCAAGGCCCCAAACGCATAGGGGAAGAACATTGGAGAGATAGGGACGAGTGGAGAGCTGGGGATACAGTGAGATGGGCCACACACAAAACCTGTGGTCGTCATTGGCACTCATTAGCCTCTCTCATCTGGGCTCCAGAGAGCCAAGGACTGGACTGTCAGATCTTTAAAGAAAACCAGCTTCACAAGGAAGGAAAACACTCAGCCATTTCTACAGGAAATGGAACTCATGCAGTGAGCAAATGAGACCCAGGGTAGGAGTTGTGGGGTGAGCAGGGCATCCTAGTAAGTTATTCAGTTTTTAACTGGGTGCCAAGAACTCTTTTAGATATTTATTTTATTGGAAAGGGAGATATACAGAGAGATGGAGAGACAGAGAGGATCTTCTGTCCATTGGTTCACTCCCTAAGTGGCTGCAACAGCTGGAGCTGAGCCAATCCGAAGCCAGGAGCCCAGAGCTTCTTCTGGGTCTCCCATGTGGGTGCAATGTCCCAATGATCTGGGCCGTCCTCTGCTGTTTTCCCAGGCCACAAACAGGGAGCTGGAAGGGAAATGGAACCATTGCCCATACGGAATTCTGGCAGATGAAAGGTGAGGACTTTAGCTAGTAGGCCACTGCACTGGTGCCAAGAATTCTTCTAAGAAGTTATCACAGGGGTTGGTGATGTGGTGGAGCAGGTAAAGCCACTGCTTATGGCACTGCTGTTCTGTGTGGATGCTGGTTCGAGTCCCAGCTACTCTACCTCTTATCCAGCTTCCTGCAAGCACACTTGGGAAAAGCAGCAAAAGGTGCCCCAAGTACATGGGCCCTTGCACCCACATAGGAGACTCACCTCTCTTCCTGCTGGAGGGAAAGTTGTTTTTGGTTGTTCTCAGCACTTAAGTGTGTTAACGAAACAGTCATCGAATTTACAGGGACAGATGAAGACAGTGGTAGACACAGAGGAATTTGGAATATTCTTTTTTAAATCTATAATGTTTTAAAATTTATTTTTATTTGTGGAGGGAGAGATATAGAAATAGAAAAAGGAGGAGCAGGATGAGGATGAGGGGAAGGAAGAAGAGGAGGAGGATGAGGAAGATGGAAGACAGAAAGCTCCCGTCTTCTGGTTTGGTCTCAGATAACTAGGGCTGGACCAGGCCAAACGTGGGAGCTGGGAACTCCATCCAGGTCTCCCACATGGGCATCAGGAACGCAAGCACTTGAACCATCACTGCTGCCTCCCAGGGTATGTGTGGACAAGGAGTTAGAGCTGGGGATTGAAGTCAGGTGCTCCAGTGTGGGGTGTGAAAATTGAAACCAGTATCCTTGAAAAAACTTTTCTTGTAAAATGCACACACACATGCACACACATGCATGAAAAAGAGATTTTCCATCTGCTGTTGCACTCCTCAAAATCTCACAACAGCCAAGGCTAGACCAGGCTGAAGTTGGAAGTCTAGAACTCAGTCACCGCCTCCCACATGGGTAGGGTATGCTGTACTTAAACTGTCACCTGGCACCTTTCAGGGTGCTGATCAGCAGACACTGGACTGCAAGCAGAGCCGGGACTTGAACTCACGTCCTTTACTGTTGGATGTGGGTGCCCAGGCACCGTTGTAATCCCCCTCTCCCCCACGATGGAAGAACCTATCTCTTAAGTGGTATCTTAGCCACTAGGGCAAACACCTTCCCTCGGGTCTTTCTGCAGGTCAGCTCTCCCTAAAACAAAATGCAGCAGAACAGCAAGCCTCAAAATGAGAAAGCAATGAGTGATGAAACACAGAAGGCTGAGAACTGATTGGTACAATGAAAGAAAGAAATCCATAAATAAAGCCAACAGTGTTTATGGCTGGGAAGTTGTGGGAGGAGGTGACAACACCCGCAGGCTCCTTCTCCATTTACTGGGACACTATACAAAGAAACTTGCTACCAGAACCCAAACGGTGTTAACATCATCACTCCTGGATCATGAGAGGGGAGGAAGATGGAAGCATGAAAAACTGACCAGCACAGCCAAAAGCAAGGAAGTGAAATTTAAAAAAATGCACTTTTTTTTTTAAGTTAAGAAAAAACCAGTGTCGACAAGAATGAACTTCAAATCCAAAACAGGATGGCATAATCAAGCTTAAATGTAACCGTAATCACAGCGAAGGTGAATTAGTTGAATTGTGCCTTTGAAATGGGAACCCTTAGAACATAAGCTAGCAAGTTCCAAATCTCTACTACAGAGAAAGCTTGAGAAATAGTAAGGAAAATGCCCCTCCCCCAGAAATGAGCAACACTTCACATACTGAATGCAGTGTTCTCAAGGGCGTCCAGAGAAATGGAATCTCCTATTCAACCAGGTATTATCTAACTCAGGCATGCATGGATGGTGGCTAAGCATGAAGTGGCTCAGTGTGAGGAAATGCATACTTGGGAAGAGTTATAACAAAGAGATGGGAGAAAAAAGCACCGGAAATTGCTGCTAAATGTTGATCGTATTCTCCTTTCCTGTACCACTTTAGGCCGAAGTCAGGAGACTCGCATGGGTATGACATAGACCCAAGGGCTTGGGACACTTTCTGCTGTTTTCTCAGGCATGTTAACAGGGAGCTGGAGCAGAAGCGGAGCAGCTGGCACATGAACCACTGTAGGCAGAGGCTTAACTTGGCTCACTCGCCAGTGTGCATATCAGTAAGGACTGAGCTGTCCTGGTCTCCCATGAGAGTGGCAGGGAACCAGTGCTTGAGCCAGCATGGTTGCCTCCCAGGGTGCCCATTAACAGGAAGGCAGCAAGGAAGCAGGGGTGGGAGGGGGAGGTACAGCCAGAGCCGGAACCAGGCACTTGGCCAAGGGATGCACCCTAGGGGTGACTCAACTGTGGTGCCCATCTTCTCCCCAAGGCATTCTCCTGCTTTGCCAATGTTTTTGCTTCACCACTGCTTGTTCTGGCAGTAAACCAGATGCAGGCATGCGGTGCCCTGCTATGCGGAGACACCGTGAGTGAGTCAGCAGGTTTTGTAGGGGATCACGCTGGGTGGGCAAATCATAGGAAAAACAACATGATGACGACCCAAATGTGAAAGCTGGCTTGTAGGTATGATGATCCAATAGACTCAGCAGTGAATGCCAAGGTATGCATACACCTGAGAAGGAAAAGCAAGTTGATGCTTATGCTGAAGAGCTTGTGAATTTTGGGATGGAGAAGATAATATCGGGGAAAAAAATGATGACTGGGGCCAGCACAACAGCTCAAGTGGCTAATCCTCTGCCTACAAGCACAGGCATCTCATATGGGCACTAGTTTGAGCCTCGGCTATTTCACTTTCCATCCAGCTCCCTGCCTATGGCGTGGGGAAACAGTAGAGTATGGTCCAAAACCTTGAGACCCTGTACTGACATGGGAGACCTGGCAGATGCCTCCTGGCTCCTGGCTTTGGAATGGCTGAATTTCAGCTGTTCTGGTCATTTGGGGAGTGAGCCAGCAGATGTAAGATCTTTGTCTCTCCTTCTCTCAATAAATCTGCCTTTGCAATAAAAATTAATGAAAAAATAAAAATGACAAAGAGGGAACAGTAGGCAGTACTGATCAGGCTGTACGACCAATGGGACAAATGTGAGTGAGGCAGTCTGTGTCCAGGCTCAGACCATGCTGGAATGTAGCCTGAGTCATCCAAGAGCCCTGGATCGCTAGCCGGCAGCAGCAGAGATGTTGGCTCTAGTTCCGACTCCAGGCTCTCGTCTGCCTTTATTCCTACAAGAGGGACAGGAGATGCATGCCTTTGGGGTGGGAAGGTTGAGCTTGGTGTATTTTGTAGCATCTTTCCTGACTGATTTGTTTCAGATAGCAAAAGCACATTATTTAGGCTCTGAATGGGGGTCAGTGTGATGGCTTAGAGGCTAACTTTCCACCTGTTGTGCTGGCATCCCATATGGGCACCAATGCACGTCCTAGGGGTTCCACTTTCCATCCAGCACCCTGCTTATAGTCTGGGAAAGCAGTGGAGGATGACTCAAGTCCTTGGTACCATGCCATCCATATGGGAGACTCAGAGGAAGCTCTTGGCTCCCAGCTTTGGATGAGCTCAGCTCTGACCCTTGTGGACTTTTGGGAGGAGGTGAACCAGTAGATGAAAGATCTCCCTCTCTTTGTCTCTCCTTCTCACTCTGTCAGTCTTTTTTTTTTTTTTTAATTATTTATTATTTAACTTCAGTAATTACATTGTATTATGTGACACAGTTACATAGATACTTGGGTTCTCCCCACCCCTCCCCAAACCCTCCCACCATGGTGGATTCCTCCACCTTATTGCATAACCACAGCTCAAGTTCAGTTGAGATTTCCCCATTGCAAGCGTATACCAAACATAGAGTCCAGCATCTTATTGTCCCGTCAAGTTCAACGGTTTCTTAGGTATACCCTCTCTGGTCTGATGACAGAGCCAGCAGAGTATCATCCCAGTCAATTGAAAGCTCCAACATACCATCAGCAAAAATTTACATCATTATGGAATTAATTGACATAGTAATGAGTAACCAATATGTTAAAAGTAAATGCGGGTTCCCAGCCACCTTCTGTGACCACCTCACCTATACTTCAATTTTAGTTTATACACAACGTATAACATTCAAAACATAACATGTTATACATAACATCATATCATCTTAAATTAAGGCAAACATGTGGTATTTAACCTTTTGGGATTGGCTCATTTCCCTTAGCATTATGGTTTCCAGTTTGGCCCATTTGGCCACAAAGAACTGCATTTTGTTTTTTTTAATAGCTGAGTAGTATTCCATGGAGTAGATGAACCATAGCTTTCTTATCCAATCCTCTGTTGATGGGCATTTTGGTTGTTTCCATGTTTTTGCAATTACTGATTGTGCTGCTATGAACATAGGAGTACATGTTGGTTTCTCATAGAACAAGTGTTCTGGATATATTCCTAGGAGTGCTATTGCTGGATCATATGGTATGTTGAATTTGAGTTGTTTGAATATTCTCCATACTGATTTCCATAGAGGCTGTACCAGCCTGCAGCCCCACCAGCAGTGGAGTAGGGTTCCCTTTTCCCCGCAACCTCGCCAACAAGTGTCGTTGGTGCTTTTATTCATGTGGGCCAGTCTTACTGGCGTTAGGTGGTACCTCATTGATGTTTTAATTTGGATTTCCCTTATTGCCAGGGAACTTGAGCATTTTTTCATATGTTTATTTGCCATTTGGGTTTGTTCCTTTGTGAAGTGTCTGCCCATTTCCCGTGCCCATTTCTTGAGTGGCTTGTTTGTTTTGACATTTTGGTTGTTTTGTAGCTCTTTGTATATTCTGGATATTAGCCCTCTATCACCTATGTCGTGTGCGAAGATCTTCTCCCATTCTGTGGGTTGCCTTTTTACTTTGTTGATTGTTTCTCTAGCTGTACAGAAGCTTCTTAGTTTGATGAGGTCCCAATTGTTTATTTTGGTCTTGATTTCTACTGCATCTGGAGTCTTTTTTAGGAAGTGAGGGCCTACCCCTAAGTGTTCCAGTGTGTTTCCAACATTTTCTTCCAAAAGTTTGAAGGTTTCTGGATGTAGGTTTAGATCTGTTATCCATTTAGATCTGATCTTAGTGTATGGTGAGAGATGTGGATCTATTTTTTTGTTTCTGCAGGCTATCAACCAGTTGTCCCAGCAGCATTTATTGAACAGACCTTCCCATTTGCCTGGGTTGTCGTTTGTCTTTTTGTCAAAGATTATTTGGCTGTATCTGTGTGGGTTTCCTTCTGGCGTTTCTATTCTGCTCCATTGATCTTCCTCTCTATCTTTGTGCCAGTACCACGCTGTTTTGATAACCACTGCCCTATAGTATGTCCAGAGGTCCGGAACTGTGATTCCCCCTGCTAACTTCCTGTTCTTCAGGATAGTTCTAGCTATCCGTGGTTTTTTGTGCTTCCAGATGAACCTTTGGATCATTGTTTCCAGTTCCATGAAGAATATTTTGGGCAATTTGATTGGGATTGCGTTGAATGTATATATTGCTTTTGGCAGTATAGACATTTTAATGATATTGATTTTACCTATCCAGGAGCATGGGATATTACTCCATCTTTTGAGGTCTTGTTCAATTTCTTTTTTAAGCAGATTGTAGTTTTCTTCAAATAAGTCTTCTACATTTTTGGTTAGATTTATTCCCAGATATTTCATACTTTTCTCTGTTATTTTGAATGGTATCTTGCTGGTTAAGTCTTTTTCCATCTTGGGGCTGTTCGCATACACTATGGCTGTTGATTTTTGTTCATTAATTTTGTACCCTGCCACTCTACCAAACTCTCGTACAAGTTCTAGCAGTCTCTGTATTGAGTCTCTTGGCTCTTCTACATAAAGAATCATATCATCTGCGTATAGTGAGAGCTTGACTTCTTCGTTTCCCATTTGGATTCCTCTGATTTCTTTTTCTTGTCTTATGGCCTCAGCGAGTACCTCTAGGACTATGTTGAATAGTAGTGGAGAAAGTGGACATCCCTGTCTTGTTCCAGATCTCAGTGGGAAGGGTTCCAGCTTTTCTCCATTCAGTATGATGCTGGCGTTGGGTTTTTCATATATTGCTTTAATTATGTTGTGGATTTTTCCATCTATGCCTACCTTGGTTAGGGTTTTTAGTAGGAAGTGATGTTGGATTTTGTCGAAAGCTTTTTCCGCATCTATTGATACTATCATGTGATTCTTGTTTTTCAGTTTTTGGATGTGGTGTATCACATTTATAGATTTTCGAATGTTGAACCATCCCTGCATTCCAGGGATGAATCCTACTTGATCTGGATGAATGATCTGTCTGATGTGTTTTTGAATTCTGTTGGCTAGGATTTTGTTGAGAATCTTAGCATCAATGTTCATCAAAGAGATAGGTCTGTAGTTTTCCTTCTCTGTTAGTTCTCTGTCTGGTTTTGGGATTAAGGTAATGTTGGCTTCATAGAATGAGTTTGGAAGGGTTGCCTCTTTTTCTATTGTTTTGAAGAGTTTGTAGAGGATTGGGGTCAGCTCTGTTCGGAATGTTTTGTAGAATTCTGGAGTGAAGCCGTCTGGGCCTGGGCTTTTCCTTGTTGGGAGGTCTTTAATCACTGATTCAATCTCTACTTCAGTTATGGGTTTGTTCAGGTCGTTTGTTGCCTCTGGGCTAAGTTTTGGCAAGTGGTAGAAGTCTAAGAACTTTTCCATTTCTTGGTGATCTTCTGATTTGCTGGAGTACAGTGCTTTGTAGTAATTTCTGATTATGGCCTTAATGGATGCGGTGTCTGTTGTTATGTTGCCTTTTTCATCTTTGATGCTGTTAATTCTTGCCTTCTCTTGTTTTTTCTTTGTCAGTCGGGCCAGTGGAGTGTCTATCTTGTTTATCTTCTCAAAAAACCAGCTTTTTGATTCATTGATTTTGTGTATGGTTTTTTTTATTTCTATCTGGTTGATTTCCTCCCTTGTTTTGATGATTTCTTGTTTCCTATTGTGTGTGGGGCTCTTCTGCTGTTGTTTTTCCAGTTCCTGGAGGTGTGTGTTTAGTTCCTGTATTTGGCGCCTCTCTTGGGCCTTGACATGAGCTCCAATTGCGATGAGTTTACCCCGTAGCACTGCTTTGGCAGTGTCCCACAAATTTTGGAATGTTGTGTCAGAGTTTTCATTGGTTTCCATAAATTTTTTGATCTCATCTTTAATTTCTTCTCTGATCCATTGTTCGTTTAGTAGCATATTGTTCAGCCTCCAAGAGTTTCTGTATTTCCTGGGGCATTTTGAATTGCTGATTTCCAGCTTCATTCCGTGGTGGTCTGAGAGGGTACATGGTATGATTCCTATCTTTTTGAAGTTATTTAGGTTTGCTTTGTGTCCTATCATGTGGTCGATCCTGGAGAAGGTGCCATGTACTGCTGAAAAAAATGTATAATCTGTGGCCTTAGGGTAAAAAATTCTATAAATGTCAACCAAGTCCAGTTGTTCTATTGTTTGTATGAGTTCTGTTGTTTCTTTGTTGAGTTTTTGTTTTGTTGATCTGTCTATAGTTGTTAGTGGGGTGTTAAGATCACCCACTATTATTGTGTGCATATCTATGTCTCCCCTTAAGTCCGTGAGTAATTGCTTCACGTAGCTAGGTGCGTTTGAATTTGGTGCATATATGTTCACAATGGTAATTACTTCCTGATGGATCAGTCCCTTCACCAATATATAATGTCCTTCCCTGTCCTTTTTGATGTGTGTCAGATTGAAGTCCACATCATCTGAAATTAAGACAGCTACCCCAGCCTTTTTTTCTCGTCCATTGGCATGAAATATCTGTTTCCAACCTTTCACTTTCAGCTTCTTTGAATCTCTTCTGGTTAGATGTGTCTCTTGTAGGCAACAGATAGTTGGGTGCTGTTTGATAATCCATTCTGTTAATCTATGCCTTTTGATTGGTGAGTTCAGGCCATTTGTGTTGAGAGTTAAAATTGAGAGGTTGTGATTTTGCCCTGCCATACTTGTTTTTGTGGGTGTTGATATCTGTGTTATTGCCCTTCCTTGTGTGGACTTTAGTGGGGAGACCTTCCTGTTTGCCATCTTTGCTTATGATTCACCTCCTTTTTTTCTGGAATTAGTGCATTTCTAAGGAGATTTTGTAGAGCTGGTTTTGTGCTGGCATATTCTTCTAATTTCTCTTTGCTGTGGAAGTATTTGATTTCGTTCTCAAATACGAATGAGATCTTTGCTGGGTACAATATTCTTGGTTGACAGTTGTTCTGATTCAGGATTTGGAAGATCTTTGTCCATTCTCTTCTTGCTTGTAAGGTCTCTTCAGAAAAGTCAGCCGTGATCCTGATTGGTTTTCCCCGGTATGTGATCTTTTCTCTGCTTCGTACTTGTCTCAGGATTCTTTCTTTGTCTTCGTTGGAGTGGAACTTGAGCACCATATGTCTGGGTGAAGATCGCTTTGGGTCATATCTGCTGGGAGTCCTCTGACCGTCCTGGATTTGAGCTGGATTCATGTTCCAAGTGTTTTGAAAGTTTTCCTGTATAATTTCGTCGAGCACCATTTGCATTCCTGATTCTTTTTCCGCTCCTTCAGGAAGGCCAATAATCCTAATATTCGATTTTCTGAGGTTGTCTTTCATTTCTTGTATGGTCTTATTGGCTTTGTTCAGACTTGTCTCCAGCTGTTTCATGAACTGGGTGTGTTCGTTTTGTGTGTCTTCGGTTTCAGAGATCCTCTCTTCTGCTGTATTTGTTCTGTTGGTTAGGCTCTCAATTTTGTGCTCTAAGTCAAGGATTTTACTTTTCATTTGTTGTATTTCTGAGGCTATGTGGTTCTTGAATTCCTTGAAGTCCTCCCAATTCTTCTCATTGTCTCTGACATATTTTAACATTATTTTTTTGAATTCCTTGTCTGGTAGATCTTCTATGTCTTCATCTCGCATCTCCGAAATAGACATTGGCTTTCGATCCTTTATTGGTAGGGTGTTGGCACTCTCATCTGGATCATTACCTTTTCTGGTATTTCTTCCCATTGTGTTAGTGTTTCTTTTTTGAGAGACCTAGGCACCAGTGTGCTGAGGGGTCTCCAAGTACTATCCTGTAGAGATCGGAGTCTGCAGGCGTGGAGTAGCAGGGTGTGGGAATTTTCAAGGCACTTTTGGTGCGTCTCCAGAACACTGGACCTCAGGGCGCCTCTTCCAGGGCCCAGAGGATTCAAAGCGCACTCTCAGCTCGTCCCCTACAGGTATGCTACCACAGGGCGTGGGGGAGTGAAGGCACTCTCTGTGCGCGCACCCTGTTTACTGGATCACAGGGCTTGGAGCAAAGGACTATAGGGCGTGTTCCAGGTGCTCTCTGGAAACGCCTCCTGCGCAGGTCCGCCCACCCCAGCACTTGCAGGGGACCGACCGCCCCTGCGCTAGCAGGGAACTGCCCAGCCCAGAGGCGTGCTTGGGTTCCTGTGGGATAGCACCGCCCAGCTGAGTGCCACACCGCAAAGGCACAGGGGAGTATCCAGTGTGCCTTTTGCCTTTCTCCCAGACACAGTTTTGGCAGTCTCAAGGCACTCGCCCTGTGTCTCTAGAGGCTGGAGCCTGGGGGGGGGGGAGGGGCGGGGAGGCCAATTGTGTTCAGGCTCTGTCCGTGCCCCTGGGGGGCCAACTCCCGAAGCCTCCAACCCACCACTGTCCCCACCCAACTCACTCAAACCTCAGGTTCTTGCAGTCTGCCTCTTCCTCTGGTGGGAATCCTGGCCGCCAGTGCGTCTCCCGACTGCTGCGTCCGTTGCTGGTCTCCGCGCGGGTCGCGATGGAGCCTGGAGGCTGCGGCTGGTGCAGGTCCCGGGGGTTGGCGACCAGGGTGGGCAGATGCCGGCGGGTCCCAGTGATTCAGGGTCCTGGTGTCCGCAGCGGGGCAGGTCCTGGCGAGTCCTGGTGACCAGGGTGAGCAGATGCCAGCGGGTCCCAATCACCTCCGGTCCTCACGGCCACAGCGTCTTCAGGTCGGTCTTTGGGTGGGTTCGGCGGCTTTCAGCGTCTGCACTCAGAGGTGACTCAGCAGGTCAGGAGCGGAAAGTCGTCTTCCCTCTCCTTTGCTTTGTTTTTCCCTGGTTGCTCTTCCGAGTTGTGTGGATTTTTTTGGCTCCACACTGTCCAGGGAACTTCACGTTCTTCTCCCTGTAGTTCTATGCTGCTCCACTTACGCTTTTGTCGCGTTCTAGCCCTCTCTGTCTGTGAGCTCTCTCACAGTCTTCCTCCTATGTCGGCCATCTTGCGAGTCTCCTGTCAGTCTTTTTTTTTTTAAAGATTTATTTATTTAATAATTTTTTAAATGAAAAGTCAGACATACAGAGAGGAAGATCTTCTATCTGATAATTCACTCCCCATGCGGCCCCAATGGTCTGAGCTGAGCCAATTGGAGGCTGGAAACCAGAAGTTTATTCCAGGTCTCCCATGCGGGTGGAGGGTCCCAAGGCTTTGGGCCGTCCTCAACTGCTTTCCCAGGCCACAAGCAGGGAGCTGGATGGGAAGTGCAGCAACTGGGGCATGAATTAGTGCTCAGATGGAATCCCAGAGCTTGCAAGATGAGGATTTTAGCCAATAGGCTACTGCACCGGGCACAGCACTCTGCCCTTAAAATACACACACACACACACACACACACACACACACACATGTATATTTAATGGTTGCATTTTGTTCTTGTCTTCCACAGGTCTTTTTTTTTTAACTAAGTTTTTTTAGGGGTGGGAGAGAGAGAGAGAGGAGGGAGAGTTTGTTAGCCATTTCTGTCAGGTGTCTGAGGAGCAGTAGCTTTGGATGGAGGTCAGCTAGATCAGATTAATTATTTGCTGTGGATTAGACTGGATTTTAATTACGGGCTCAAATAAGATCCTGGGGAGACTCATCCCAGCGAATGCTAAGATCTGACTTTTTTCTTTCTCCGGGTTCTGACAGGAGGAGGGAAGGAACAGGAGAAAGTCGTCAGTAAGCACAGCTGGTTTAATTACACACCAGGACGAGATCTGAAGGAGGGAGCCACAAGGTAGACAATCCCATGATATGCTAATTAGACATTCTCATATTGGTCGATGTGGCACAAACATGATCTAATATGCATCAGGTATTATTTCTTTTAAGTGAAAACTTTGAAGAGGAAAATTGCACTGTTTTATGAACCCCCGAGGCTCTTCGGTGATAGAAACTTCCGTTCAGGATGAGAAGCTGGCACGTTGCAATTGTTGTGCCTTCGTCACGGTCGCTCGGAGTGAAGGTGCTGATAAAGGCCTCGCTGGGAAGGTGACGCGTGTGCAGGATTACAACAGGAAGGCGGCTGTGGTGATTCAGCCGCCGGGTCACGGCCCATCACTAGCAGGTGCCAGGGCTGCAGTGGAGGGGGGAGTCCCAGTGTGGTAGCCTAGCACTGGTTTGTTCTTTTGGTAATCACCTTGCCCTAATGTTGCTCTCTGCTGGATTCCCTTGCTTTCCTGGTGGCTTTGGTAAGAGTCAAAGCTCTGCCAAGGCACACACCCCAGGCACAGTCCTTGATGAAGCTCTCCCCCACACAGCCCAGGTCCGTGCAGTCATGGTGGCTCAACAAAAGCTCATGGAATGAGCTCTGTACACAGCCGTTCCTATTGCTGCATGCCCCCCAGACTTTGGGTTTAGATATTTGGTCATCAGCAAAGGCAGAGAGGTGACATGGGCTCTCTGTGTGCTCTGTGAGCCTCCCACAGGGAGTCAGCGACACGGTCGTTGAGTCCAGCGTTGCCTGGGACAACTTGGAAGCATCGCTGGCCAAGGGCTATAGCTAGAGTGTGGTGCCCAGACCAACTGACCTTGGAAAATCCCCAAAGAAATGGAGGTCAAGGTCAAGAACTCTGACTCCAGTTCTGGGCATCTCTTGGTATGTCACAGAATTCTTCCTCTCCCCTCATCTGCATCCCACAAGTGCACAGATTCCCTGTCCTCCTGGAGAAGGGGGAACATGGATTGTGGATGCTCTCTAATTACGCCCCATCAGAGCTCTGTGTGTAGGAGTAGCCTTGGTCAGGCTGGGGTTGAATCGTTCTTGGCCTGTTTTTCCCATTACCCAGTGAATTGCAGCTGGAGTCATCCCTGTCAACTGCCTTTGGAAGCCCTGGCCCTCAGTATGCCTTGATGAATTCCTTGAATTCAGGTATTCATCTGGAGACCTGGAAAGCAACTGCCTCCTTTCTTGTGGCAGATGGGTGGGTAGCTAAAAAGAAAGGCATTTCTTGAGGCCTCCAGAGGACTGGAAATTTCACCTTGAATGCTCTCACCACTTGCATGAACTCTGCCGAGCTCACAGGAAGAGACCGAAGATCAAGTTCCTTCATCTCTTCCTGCCCCTGCACTTCCCTCTGCCTGGGAGCAGAGCTGCTGTCTTGGGGTTGGGGGCTGGGCCTGAGGGCTGCTGTAAACCTCCTCCCCAGTCTGTGCATTAGCAAACAGCTCAGAAAGCAACATGCCAGCTCTGAATTCCTGACCTCCTCTCTCTGTGCTGAGTCACCTCTGACAAGTCTTCCGTGTGGCTCGCAACATCAGGGCCTTGTCGGTGACCACTGCTCCTTCTCCGGCCTACCTGGAGATGTACTTCTGTTTCCTCTCTCTCATGGGAGCTGAGCTGCTTCCGGCTTCCTTGAGTGCAGTTGTCTAAGGAAAGGATCCTCCCTCCAACCTTGTGGTACTACCCTGCCATGTATGTGGACTGTGGAACCCTAGAACAGCCCAAGATTCTGCTGAGCTGTGGAAATGTTGGGACAAAGCAATGTACATGGCCTTCAACTCAATCTTTTTTTTTTAAGACTTATTTGTTCAACTAAAAGAGAAAGAGAGACAGAGACAGAGAAGTCTTCCATCTGCTGGTTCACTCCCCAAATGGCCACAACGGCCAGAGCTGAACAGATCTAAAGCCTGGACCCAGGAGTTTTATCTCAGTTTCCCAAGAGAGCTTCAGGAGTCCAATCACTTGGACTGTCCTCTTGCTTTTTCCCAGGTGCATTAGCAGGGAGCTGGGTTGGAAGTGGAGCAGCCAGGATTTGAACTGGTGTCCATATGGGTTGCCCATTCTGTAGGCAAAGGATTTATTTACCAACTAGGTCCATGGCGCTTGCCCTTTCAATTACTTTTTTTTTCCGATAGAGTTGTCTAATAGCTAGTGCAAAAGGTAGTATTAACATCCATTTTGTTAATATCATCTCCTGCGTCTTTCAGAATTCTGAAGGTAGCAGATCCAGAATTTTGAGCCTTCCAATTTTCACTTGGAAGCCAGAACACCAGTGTCATAAGTATTGTTCCTCCTTTAGCCTGGATTGGCCAGGTCCTGATGTCATTTGATTTAGAAAGAATGCCTGGCAAATGCCAAGCCCGGGTGACTCGAGTTTGTCCATAGTTCTTTCAAGTAAGAATGTACTTCATGACTAAAGTGGCCGGTTCAGCTCACAGCTCAAGTGGTTAAAGTTCTACTTGACTTTCTTTGGTATGTAGTGAAAGTGCTTCATGCATACTTCCTGTTCTGTCCCATTTGAGCTTCTTTTAAAAAAAATCATGCACTCAAGACTCCAGATGTAATACAATTCATGATTTTTTTTTTTCACCACAACAAGGACGCTCTTAAAAGAAATCATTTGTTTTTATTTGTTTGAAAGGCAGAGCAACACACACATACACACACACCCCTTTCATCTGCTGCTCCATGCCCCACATACCTGCACCAACCAACTCTGGGGAAGACAGAAGTGAAGGATGTTGACAGAATTGGAAGGGTCTGGGGGAGCCTTTGAGACTGGGGTGTTGCTGAACTCCGCTGAGGATGGGGGGGCAACCAACAGACCTGCACACCCTCCATGGTGTGGGTGGATCTCTTCTGACTAGTAGGAGGCCTTCAGAGAGAAAGCTGAGGTTCCTGGGGGGCTTGCCCTTGGGCTTGACATTGAAATTCAGCTCCCTGCTGGGTCCCAAGCCTCCGGAGCAGACTCTGCAGCTCCTACAATCACATGAGTCAAGTCCTTCACACGATTCTCTTCCTGGCTTCTCTCTTTGTTGGTTCCTGTGTCTCAGGTGAGGCCTGACTTCCTTCAGCTTTTCTTTGCTTTCTCAGAATCTATGTACACTGGAAAATCCTCCCTGAAGAACACCACTTAGTTTTTTCCTGACTGGCTAAAAGATTGTGCAAATCTCTAACTTACAGTGACACTGTCTTGGTTTCTGTTCAAATCAATTGCAAGGGGGTGGATCTGGTGGTGCAGTGCGTTAGGCCACTGCTTGGAATATCTGTTTTCATGGTGGAGTGCTTGGTTCATTTCCCCAGTGCTTTGGATCCAGCTTCCAGCTAATGAGCACTCAGGGAGGCAGGGAGTGCTAATTCCCAGGTGCCTGCCACCCACGTGGGAGACCTGTATGCAAGCCTTTTTTGCTCCTGGCTTTGGCCTGGGCCAGCCTCAGCTGTTTCAGGTGTTTGGGAAGTGAAAAACTGCCCGATGGGAGATGTCACTTGCTCTGTCTTCATTTCTGTGCCCGCTTGGCCTTCCCATAAATAAAAATAAACTTTTAAAAACAGAAAGATACCTGGAGATTAAAAACAAGTGCCAGTGCCTAACATAGCCGCTCTGTGGCGAATGGGGTGGTGTGGTCTCCAGGTGTGATCTTGTTGGGGGGTGCTCCAGGATCAAGGTCCAGGTGGCTGAGGTTGCCTGTGACAGTGCAGACAGGCACTCAGGCACAGAGGACAGCCACTGCATTGATGAGATGCCTTTGAACAGGTGTCTGTGCGGAACGCATACCCCTGTCTGGCATCCATCAAATGGTTTTGTCCTCCGTATAGGTGTGACCGCGATGAGCAGTAGGAGCCCGGCTCCCGCTGAACTTGAAGGAGGACCGTGCTTCTGTTCATAATTACTGGGCGTCGTTGGAAAAGCGCTCAGCCCCGGGGTTCACAAAAGGCTGTGTGGCTTCCCACGTTGCCTTCCGTTAACCATAGGCTACTGTGCAGGTGAAAAAAAAAGCGTCTTTTGAACACTGATTTGGATTATATTCATTTCTCCTCCAAGATACATTGGTTCTGCGGGGCATATTCATTGTTCAAAGGCTGCTGGGTACCAAGCAAGGAGCCCTGATCTTCAGGTGGGTGGTGCTGTCAGAACCGCAGTCGGTGGTACTCGGTGGTTCGCGCAGAAGAACCAGCAGTGGGGCTTCCCTCCTCCCAGTCCCCTCGCCCGGGTCTGGGAGGCCAGCCTTTTGTTGCTGCCCCGGATCCCTCCGCCAGAACCCTGGCCTCTAACCCTTGTCCTAATTTACCCAGGTGAGGCTTGAAAGGGGAGCTATTTTTACCTCCAGGCACCGTGAGACGGTGTATGTGGGAAGAAGGGGTGGGAAGGGGGCCAGGGAGAGTGTCGGGTGTCAGTGTTACCGTTTGTTCTTCATCCCGAGCACAGCTTGGGGCACATTCTCCATCCCTGGTAGGGTGCCTGGCCTTGGAGGGCACACGAGCAAGGTGTTGTGCACCTGTGTGCACCTGCCACCCGCTCACCATGCAGGTATGCCATGCCCGGCGTACTCACCACACAAGCCTTGTGTGACTTTCTCCTCCTCCAACTGGGGAGCCAAGACTAAGGTCCCTGGGCCCTAAGATGGCACAGAAAATAGTCATTGCTTGGCCCTGGTCCACTTAATTTGGATGGGGCTCAGCCTTAGGGTTGGAGCTCTGTAGTGCTTTGTCAGCCAAGGCTGTACGCACCTGTGTCTGCTTGTCGGGACACAGGTGTGTTTGCCCGGAGACAGAGTAATAGGAGATGAAAATGGTACAGCAGACTTGGTTCTGACCGTGTGGGATAACCAAGGCTTTCTTCTGCAGGCCAGTGGATCTGACAACTCACAAAGTCACTTTGTGGTTCACAACCTGCCAAAAGAGCAAGGTGGAGTACAAGGAAGGAGAATTAAAGAAAAAAAAAAAAAAGAGGGCTGTGGCATAGCTGGTCAAGCTGCCACCAGCATACCATATGGGTACCAGTTCCATTCCTGACTGGCCCACTTTCCGTCCTGCTCTCTGTTAGTGTCCCTGGGAAGGCAGTAGAGGATGGCCTAAATGCCTGGGACCCTGCACCCACGTGGGAGACCTTGAAGAAGCTCCTGGCTCCTGGCTTCATGCCAGCCTCATTCTTGCCGTTATGGCCAATTGGGAACTGAGCCAACATATGGAAGACACCTCTCTTTGTTTCTCTATCTATCTATAACACTTCCTTCCAAATAAAGAAACCTGTTTTAAAAATTGAAGTATATCCCCATACTAGGGCCAACAGTTATGAATTGCATTTAAAAAAAATCCTCTAAAATTTTTTTTATTCTTAAGACAATCATAAATTTCATGGGAAGCTACAGAGAAATTTAGAGGGGGGCAGTGTCCAAGCACCTGCTTCCCCCAAAACCCCCCAGGATTAACCTCCTAACACACACCATGCAAGAGCAAAGCAGATTTCACACCGGTATAACTTACGACATTTGTTCAGATTTCATGTGTTGTTCATGTGCCCTGGCCCACGCGGGTGTGTGGGTTAGCTCCATTGCACGCTGCTGTTCTAAGTTCTCAATATCACACTCAGGACACAGAACTACTCCACGGTCACCAGCCCCTCTGTAAGGCCTCTCTGTGGCCACACCGACCTCATGTCACCGCCCAGCACCCAGGCCACTGCCAATCTCTTTCTCTTGAAACGTAGGTTCTTGACTCTGTGTGTGTGTGTTGTGTCTTGGATCAGGATGTGAAGAGCGAGTTGGCACTGTGGGGTAGCAAGTAAAACTGCTGCCTGCAGCACCAACATCCTATGTGGGCACTAGTTGGAGTTCATGCTGCTCTACTTCTGATCCAATTCTCTGATAGCGTGCCTGGGAAAGCAGTGAAGGATGGCCCTGCATTGGCTGGTCACCAGGATGGTTAGGGTCTGAGTCCTTTCCAAGGGACCAGCGAGTTTGTGTGTAGGCCCAGTTTCCCCTGCCACACCAGGTGGCCTCCTTTTTTCCTGTAAAGCAAGCATATTGTCTTCAAAACAAAACAAAACAAAACAAAACAAAACAAAACAAAACAAAATAAAACAACAGCAACGACAACAAAAAACCTCTTTTCTCCCCTGGTCTTTTGACTCCAAGCCTGTGGGGATGTTTCCGGCATTTACCTCTTGTGCTCATTTGACCATGATGACCATTCTGACCAGAAGTACCTGGGTCTGTCTTCATGACCTTCAACCCTACAGGCCAGAGAGGGTATACAGTCTCAGGGTAAGGTTGGGTGGGGTGGGACTCTGCCTCCCTTTGACAGGAAGCTGCTGGAAGGTTTCACAGCTTCTCTTCCTGCCTCCTGCTCTGGGATTCTCTTTAAGTGTGGAACCAATAGAGGGGAAACAAACAGCAAAGAAAGAATTCATTTGCTTTCAAGCACACAGTGCCCTGTCTTCCCAGGCAAGCAATGTCACTTCCTGTCTGAGATACTGGGCGCTAGCTGAAGCAAATTCAGCAATGGGAAGCGAGTGACCCGGAACAGAGGCAGGGGTGGTGGTTGGCGGGGGGCTGTGTCCTCCTGGCAGAGTCTGTGTCTCTGCTTCCCAAAACTGGAGTTGGAACCTGTGGATTTCTCCTCCTTTTGTCCTGGGACCCTGCTAGGAGTCACACACTTCCCCTGGAGTTAGCGTGGTTGCGAGACAAAGTGGCCCCAGAGCAGGCAATGTGCTACCGGCTGAGGATGCAAGGTGTCGGCTCTTTGGAGACCCTGGAGCAAAAATCCCAGGGCAAAGCCATCCAGAAAGGCAAAGCGACCTTGTAGCTGTAGCTTTGCATTCTCGTCATGTCCTGTGATCCTTCTGTCATTTCAAAAGCAGCACTTTTTTTGGGGGGGTGGAGTGGGGTGCTGGGAAATGTCAGAAGAACCTGGCAGGAGATGAGGACACCACCTGGGTAGCAGCTGATGCCCCCGGGGCCTCCTGGTCTGCAGAACTGGCAGCCCCAATCAGGCTTGCAGGGAAAGGGAGGAGATGCTGAGGTTGTCATCAGACAGGTGGTGTGGGAGATTGTGACAGGAGTCCAGCCAGGCCAAGGCACACGGGGCTCTGCCACTCTCTGCCCCTTCTTTTGCTAACTGTTCATTGCATCGGGAGCAGGGAAAGGACCTTGGAGCATGGGAGGAAGAAGTGGTGACCATATCTCAACAACAATGCCACCCCATCTGTCTTATCAAACCATTGGATGCTGTGTGTCTGTGCAGGAGCAGGGGGTGGGGCTCCTTTCTTGGGGAGGGGGGCTGCAGTGCAGGAGACCAGGGAGCAGAGGCTTCAAGGCAGCAGGACCAGGGCTCCTGGGCTGTCCCTGGACCTGCTGCTGGTGCTGCCCAAAGTCAGGATTGGATCCAGGAGCCTCCATTACCTGGGCTGGTTCCATGTCAAAAGACATAGGCAGGGCTCTGCAGCGTGGCCTAGTGGCTCAGGTCCTCGCCTTGATCCCATATGGCCGCTGGTTCTAATCCCGGCAGCTCCACTTCCTCTCTATCTCTCCTCCTCTCAGTATATCTGACATTGTAATAAAAATAAAATAAATCTTAAAAAAAAAAAAAAGACATAGGCAGCCTGAGGCCAGCACTGGGAGTTCAGGAACCATGTGTGCACTTGGTGGTGGGCGAGTTGGGGGATCTGAGTCCTCCTTGGTGGAGAAGCCAGCCATGCCATTGGCACCCTAAAATGCAGAGTCACTCCTGGGAGCAGCAGGGTGGAAAGAGATGCCTGGATGAGCTGCATCACTGTATTAATTGCATCTCGTTATGTGACCTCTGTGTGAATGGGCTTGCATGCATGACTACGTGTGCATGTGTGTCTCTGTGTGTGTTTGGACACGTGTGGGTATTCAAGGTTTGGTCTTTTTAAACATGTGTTGGAAGGTACTAAGAAGGCAAGTGACTCAGACTCTTCAAACTCAGAGGACTCCATTCATGAATTTGCTGTCACTAGGCAGATAGCTTAAATGCTGTTTCTAGTGCACTCATATTGCTCTACCCACTTTGGGTATTCCCTCATAGGTGGGTTTTCCCTTAAGTCACAATCCATTCAGGTATAAGAAAGAGTCTCACATATGAATTCTATGTTTTTTTTTAAAGATTTGTTTATTTTTATTGGAAAGGCAGATCAGATTTATGGAGAGAAAGGAAGACACAGAGAAATACCTTCTATCAGCTGGTTCATTCTCCCAAATAGTCACAATGACTGGAGCTGAGCCAATCCAGAGCCAGGAGCCAGGAGCTTCTTCCGGGTCTCCCATGTGGGTGCAGAGTCCCAAGATATTGGGCCATTCTCCACTGCTTTCCTAGGCCACAAGCAGGGAGCTGAATGCGAAGTGGGATAACCGGAGCATGAACTGGCACCCACATGGGATTCCAGCACATGCAAGGCAAAGACTTTAGCCACTAGGGTACTGAGTCAGGCTCTTCTTCCTCTCTTTTTAAACAGCAGTACTGCTGGGTGAATAAATGGATAAGCTATCACTCCCCTCTCATCGGACCTGAATCCTGGCCCTGGCCTCTTGTTAATGCGCGCCTTCCTTTCCTATAGAAAAAAGAGGTGGAGACACAGTGAGACAGATCACCCATCTGCTGGTTCACTCTAGATGGCCGTAACAGCCAGGTCTGGGTCAGGAGCCAGGAACTTCATGCGGCTGCCTGGGGATCAAGTACTTGAGCCTTCTGCCGTTTTCCCAGGTGCATTAGCAGGGAGCCTGAGAGTCAGTGGAACAGCCTGGCTTGAACCCACAAGCTTGCAAGCTTGTTGTACCACAATGCTGGCCCTTAGATTTTTTTTTTTAAGGCTGCTCAATACTCAGTTACTTCTATTTATTCCATGTTATGTTTATCCAGCAAATAATTATTGTGCTACACTAAGTTCTGAAGACATGGGCACATGAGGATCTCGTCCTGTGAATGGAGCCTGAAAATGTCTCAGAAAATGCTCTCCTATCCATCACTTTCACTTATCATCTGTGTACATTGTGATCTGACAGCCCATCCATCCGTCACTTATCATCTACCTATCATTTACCCATCATGATTGGTGTATTCTATATATACCATGTATTCATTTATCATCAATGTATTGTCTACCATCTACCCATAATCTATGTATTATCTACCTATCCATCTATCTTCTACTTATCATCTATCCATCTCTCTATCTGTTTGTGTATCCAGCTGCTGCTTGTCACCCACCTGCGTATCTCCAGATCTGTCATGTGTCTGTCACCTCTCAGAGGTCCACCCCTTCATCGTGCGTCCATCTATTTCTGTTCATTTACACAGTGATGTCTATGAAACTAAGACAGATGAGCAACTGCCAGTTATCATCCTGGTGAACCCTTCCAGAAATATTGCAATTTCACTTGCTTTCTCTATTTTTCTTTTTATTGATTCATCATTCGGATAGTAGACAATATATATCTATTCAAGATGAGAAAGACTTTGTCATTACAAATGTTAGAATTCTATATGTCTTCCCTATAAATAACCTAAAACCCTTCATGGTACCCCGCAGATGCAAGTGGGTCATTGCTACATTGTGCAGCCATGGGTCTGACATCTTTGTGAGCATGCTTCCCAGATGTGGTACTGGGAACCCACCTTGGGGTTCACATATATGCTGACCTTGTGGGTAGGTGTGTTATATGTCACACCGTACTTGTGGCTCTGGGACAAGGGAGGGCTATGGTGTGTTTTGTCAGGTGGTTGGTGTAGACGTTTGCCCGACTGAGGTCTGGTGCTTCTTCTATGGCTGTATTGTGTCCTCTGAGCAGGAAGCAGCAGGAAACCAAACATCCTGCTTCCAGTCTATGACCAAACTTTCTTTTCTAGGTTAAAGTTCTGAGAGCAAAAAACCTGCAGGCAGTGGGCGGAGCTACAGGGCTGGGTTCTGAGTGGTGGGTATTCTGCTTTGTCCCGGGCTTCCCTTTGCTGATGGAAACAACCCTGGCTAACAGAAAGAGCAGTCAACAGCCGTCCTGTGTGCTGTAGTGCGCATTCATTCTCTCACTGTTTGTGCAAGAATGTCTAACGAGAAGGAGATGATCTGGAGGAACTTGGAATCACCACTGGGACCAGGAGGCTTTTTTTTTTCTTAAGACTTATTTATTTATTTGAAAGTCTCAGTTACAGACAGACAGGGAGAGATCTTTCATCCTTTGGTTCACTTCCCAGATGGCCACAAAAAACCAGCACTAAGCCAGGCCAATAACAGAAGCCAGGAACCAGAAGCTTCGGCCCAGCTCTCCCGCATAGGGGCAGGAGCCCGAGTGATTGATTCATGCTCTATGGCTCTTGCCAGGAGCCACCTCATCAGGGAGCTGGCTCAGGAATGAAATAACTGGGACTCGAACTGGTGCTCAAATGGATGTCAGTGATGCAAGCAGCAGCTTAATGCACTGTGCCAGAGCAGCGCTATCCCCAGGGAACAGGACTTTATCTCAGATTTTTGTTGCTAGTACCCTGAATTTATTATTACCTTTCTTTTACACATTATTTATTTTCATTTTTAGCTAAAATGCAGACAGATGGTGGTGGCAAGGAGAGAGAGAGATAGAGAGAGAGAGAGAGGTCTCCTATCTATAGGCTCATTTCCCTAATACCTTAAGAGCAGGGCTAGGTCGGGCTGAAGGCTGGAGAGAGAACTCCCACGTGGGGATCGAAGGATCCAAGCTTTTGAGCCATCTGCATGGGTGAGAAAGCTGGAGTGTAGGTGGAGCCAGTCCTTGAAGCAGGGACCCCGATGTGTCCCAAGAGGCGACCTACCCACTGTGCTGAACACCCACCTGGATGGTTTGACTTTCACATATTTCCCAGCTGTGGAGTCAAACTCTTAAAAATGATTAAAATAAAAGCCTTTGAGTAGAATACTCCCTCATATATCTATCTAGCAATTTTCAACATTGAAAATGCACCTGGGTAGATCACTTCTCTTTTATTCGAAAATCAGAATTCTTCCTATGTGCCAGGCCCTGGGCTGAAGCATAAAGGCCTGTACAGCCCTGACTTCTTAACGTGCTGGGTTACAGAGGAGACAACAGTGCTTATGTCACTACAGGATCCAGTGACAACTTCCATTAGGGCGTAAGGAAGCCAGGGTGTGGTGAGGAAATGAGGAGAGGACCCCGGTTTTGGAGCCCAGGAGAGCCACTTCGGCTTCACAGTTTGTCTTCACAATGGGCGAAGGCTGCCAGGAAGAGGCTAGCTTCACTGCATATCCCCATGCACAACTGAGGCTTGCTTTTGAGTCCCAGGCCCTCTTCCCAATCTGCAGCTCAAGGCAGGTTCTTACTGATTTTCTTGCAAGTCTGGGCAGCACGATGAGAATCGCAGATCACACTTAGCAGAGCTAAGCGGGATTCACCAGCTTCGGCTTTCTCATCCTTGGTGGGTCTCCGATCTGGCACTCAGGTGTTGCAACAGCACCCGACAGGTAGCAGCAGTTCGGAGATGAAGATTATGTCTCCACTCTTCTGAGCTATCTGAGACCATTCCTGGGTTTGAGTGCAGGCGGATGGGGCTTGGTGTGTTCTCTGCCTGTTTCCACATGGCTGGGATGGCCTTGCTCCTTGGGTCTTGGGGATATTTCTTGCAGTATGCTCACATTTATGGCATGCACCACACATTGCCTTATTTAATAAGAGGAACCTATCTGTGGGGGAATTTCAAAATAGGCACCGCGACAGTGAGAGGTATTGATGCGAACTTGTGTGCCAAGCAGCTCCTTAGCTTCTTGTCAGTTTCCCTGGACTCCTTCTCCTGCAGGTGTCTGCTGTGCGGTGGAAGGACCACCTTAGGGGCACCACCAATGGCGCCCACAGCTAAGCCTTGCGCATCCCTGCTTTTCTACCTGTCCTGGAAAATGTGTAGAATGTGCTTCAAGGTGATGAACTTGATTTCCCCACACAAGCTGTTACATCTGAGCATTTGTGCCAAGGAGGACACCAGGAGGACATTATATATTACATATGATTGTATGATGTGTAATTATATATTTACCTTTATAATTTTTTTCACCTGGGATTCGATTTTACTAGAAGAAAGCATCTAGTCATAGAGGCAACCCCTCCCCCACCCCGACTGATGCTGGGTTTAAGCAGGATGCTCTTTGTGGGTTAGATTACCTGGGAAAGCACAGGGGATAGGCACCAGCTGATTTCCTCCCCCTCCACTTCTTTCGAGGAAGACACAAAGAAGAGCTGATTTTAATCTGAGACGACCTCTTTCAAAGAACTCTCAAGAGAGGCAGGGGCTCCCGGAGAAGCTAAAAAAAGGTAGGGAAGTATTTGTTCCGCGGTAAAACAATGTTGAGCGGGAATACGCACACCTGGTGACCTATCCCTTACCTGGAGAGGCAAGCAAAAGAGATCTGACAGGGCCGCCACCTGTCACTAGGGACCTATGTCAGACAGAGAGTCTAATGGGAAGACGAGAAAGGCCACACTCAGTGGGTACTCGGTGATCAGACAAAATCGGCGGGAAGTAGGGGGGCCTTCCCTTGCACACAGGTTCAAAGGCATGTGTTATCACCGGGAAACACTTAACAATACACAGAGAAAGAGCTGGCGCTGATGTGCAGGTGAGCTACCCAAAACGGTTCCAGGAGAGGTGAAGATGGAACACTATTGTGCACGGTGTCCCCCCGGCGTCCCCTGCCACCCTGCCCCCCAAATACAGTGTTTGTTTCTTAAGCACTTTACACTGGCGTGTTCAGATTGCACCTGTAAAACGAGGGACTTGCCTTGCAACAGGATGCCTGAGAAATCACTGCACTCGTACTGAAGCGCCTCTGTCTTGTGAACATGTGCTATTTAAAATAATAACAATGTGTGGTTACTCTCAGGAACGGCTAAGTTCACGTCATTCTTTCGGTTACAATTATATCACACTGTCCGTGTTGAGACTGATAGAGATCAAACTTCAGTTATGACTACAGATTTTTTGATTAATTTATTTTACTTGAAAGGCAGAGTTATAGACACGGGAGATGAGAGATGGGAGAGAGTGAGGGAGAGAGGGAGGGAGAGAGAGAGGGAGAGAGAGACGGAGAGAGGGAAGGAGAGAGAGAGAAATCTTCTATCCACTGGTTCACTCCCCAAGTGGCTGCAGTGGTCAGGGCTGGCTGGGCTGAAGCCAGGAACCAGGAGCTTCTTCCGCATCTCCCACATGGGTGCAGGGGCACGAGACTTTGGGTCATCCTCTCCTGCTTTCCCAGGCCATGTTAAGGGAACCAGATTGAAAACTGAGGCAGCCAAGACATGAACTGGCACCCATATGGAGTGCTTCCACAGGCAGAGGATTAGCCTGCCTCACTGCTGTGCTGGCCCCAAAATGAATGTACAATATTGCTTAGCAATTATGAGTCATTCTTCCCACTGCAATCATGAATACGGTGCAGTAAGTTTATTTCTGTTTGAAGACTGTATTACACATGTACTTTTTCAACAGGCTTTTGGTGCTTGCTCCTAATGCTTCCTGCAATGCGGCTTATTCATAGGAAATCCATGATGGTCAAGAATTTCTGTCTAATAGCAAGGAAGTCACAGTAATACCTTTATAGGACAGTTGCAAGTTTTTAACTCAGTTTGATGTGTTTATGTGAGAAAAGACCATTGGAAGAGGTCATTCCTATACATATATTTATCTTAATAGTTGCTTTTATATCCAGCCATAGACAGGTATTAAACATCTACATTTCAACACACATTTTTCTCCGGCACACTCACAAAGCTTTACTGATGATTTCTTAAGACTTGTCAGAGCAGATGAGAAAGCCTACACTTGGCTTGAAACTCTTCCTCATCTTGGTCACCCTCTTTCGCTTCTAAAAAACTCTGTTGGGCCCAGTGTGGTAGCCTAGTGGCTAAAGTCCTCACCTTGCATGCTCTGGGATACTATATGGGTTCTGGTTTGTGTCCTGTCTTGGGACCCTGCACCCGTGTGGGAGACCCAGGGGAGTCTCTTGGCGCCTAGGTTCGGATCAGCTGATCTCTGGCCACTGTGGCCACTTGGGGATTAAACCAGTGGATGGGAGCTCTTTCTCTCTGTGTCTCCTTCTCTCTGTAAATCTGACTTTCTAATAAAAAGAAATGAATCTTTAAAACCCCCCAAAAAACTCTCTTGATGCAGGGTAAGTAGAGTAGTCCATGACAAACAGAACTAAAAGGTAAATAAGGATATTTCAGAGCCAAAAAAAAAAAAGAGATTGGAATTTTTGTATAGTTATTCCATGATATGCATGCTCCCTGAACTTTCTGAAGACCTTCCCTTGTGTGAATTAAAAAAAGCTTTTTAACAGCAAGGCCAACTTATATTTTAAATCTGATTTCGTTGGATTTGCCGAGGGGCCTTGGTAGACTCTTCCACAGACCTCTGGATCTGCTGTCGCGCTTTTGTCCAGTCTCCTGGTGATAAACTTGCCATTAATGGCTAAGTCCATCTCTAGTTCAAAACAGAATTTTTGCCCCCTTGTTTTTTTGAGGATGGATCCCCTATAATTTTTTTATGTTTCAATTTGAAAGACACACACACACACACACACACACACAGAGTTTTTTTGCTCCCTAATTTCCTCCCCAAATGTTAGCAATAGCCAAGACTGGTCCAGGAGCCAGAACTCAATCTGGGTCCTACAGGTAGGTATCAGGGATCCTCTGACTTGAGTGAGCACCTGCTGCCTCCTGCAACACCTGCTGGCTTGCACTAGAAGGAAGGCAGGTGGGAGGTGGAGGAGCTGAGCTGCAATCAAACCCTGTGACGTGGGATACAGGCGCCCCAGGCAGCAGTTCATCTTGCTGGACTACATCACCCCTCCCAGACTCTCTGGAGCTGAGTGGACTCTCCCAGTTTGCTATTTCTTCTTCTGCACCATTTTCTCCCGTTTTGTCTCGTGTGTGACGACTCACGATGAACCTCCCCATCTCCACACGATGGCTCAGCACCCTGGGCCTCTGCTGGGAAGCCCCCTCCGTTCATGGATTTCCAATCCTCGCTTGAAGGCATTACACACTCCAGGAGTCGAGTGGAACAGCTTGTTTTCTCTTAAAGATGTGACAGTCTTTGAACCTGAGTGTGAGGGATTCTGGTTCTCGAAGAAATTACGTTCCTCTCCTGCATGATTGTTTTAGGGCTAATCCTAACCGCAGATTTCATTGCTTACCCTCTCCAAGGCTGCTAATTTTCCACACAGAATCAGTGATGTTCCAGCCTATTTATAGATGGATGATTCAGAGGGTGGACTCATTGGGACTGGGTGTTAACCTGGGGCTTGGAAGCCTTATACTATAGGTCATGGTTGAGGCTTCCCTTTGAGGGTAGACCCTAACTTTGAGGATATGCACTTCACTTACCCCGGCAAGCATTTATGGCCCATTATCGATTTGTGCACTATCCTGTTTTGAATGGCCTGTGAGAAACAAATAATAATTTAAAAAATATTTCTATCCCTTAGAAAATTCTCCTGTAATGTTGGAGGGGAGAAGGGGTTGGGGAGAGATAAAACCATTCACGTAATAAATGTTCCAGTGGCACAGGGGACCACTGGTGATGGAAAGCAGTGAGGCAGCAGACATGGGTGCTGGAACGGGGCTGAGGTGTCTGCAAAATCACAGCAATAGCAGGGACAGCCCTGTGGTTGACACTGGATGAGGTGGGGGGAAGGATGCAGAACTGAATGTTGTGGGTCCTGGTGGGTCCCAATGGCCTCGTGGAAGATGCCAACAAAGAACCATGGGGCAAAGAATGCAAGCAGCATGTGACACCAGCCAACGTGAACCATGGTCAGGTCCCAGACACATTTGAAAGCCAGTGGATGTGGCAACTCTGTGCACCTGTGATGTAGGAGAAAAGAGGGGTTGGGGTGAATCCAACTGGAAGGCCTCAGGGCCTGGGAGGCAAAGCACACCATTTGGGACAGGTTCTGGGGGAGTGGAAGGCTGAGAGTTGGGTTTTGGGGTTGTTATGTTTGAAATGCCTTGCTGCACTGCCTCACGCAGATATGACTCAAGAAGCTGGCTAGGTGCATGTGTGGCTTCCAGGGTCAGGGCAGGGTGGAGAGTTTGTGTACTAGTCATGGGCTCAGACCTGATGTTGAGAGCAATGGACTCTCTCTCTCTTTCAAATGAAAATCAATACATTGGGCCCGGCGGCGTGGTCTAGCGGCTAAAGTCCTCGCCTTGAAAGCCCCGGGATCCCATATGGGCTCCGGTTCTAATCCCGGCAGCTCCACTTCCCATCCAGCTCCCTGCTTGTGGCCTGGGAAAGCAGTTGAGGACGGCCCAATGCTTTGGGACACTGCACCCACGTGGGAGACCCGGAGGAGGTTCCAGGTTCCCGGCATCGGCCCGTTGCGGCTCACTTGGGGAGTGAAACATCGGATGGAAGATCTTCCTCTCTGTCTCTCCTCCTCTGTATATATCTGGCTGTAATAAAAATGAATAAATCTTTAAAAAAAAAAAAAAAAAAAAAGAAAATCAATACATCTTTCATGAACAAGAAAGGGCTGGAGTTGTAGCACATTGAACCAAAGGGCCCGCCTGCAATGCCAGTTTGAATCCTGGATGCTCCACTTCCTTTCCAGCAAACCACTAATACACTTGGGAAAGCAATGGAGGTGCCCCAAGTGCTTGGGTCCCTGCCACCCACGTGGGAGGCTGGATGAAGCTCCTGGCTCTGGGGTTCCAAACTTGACTGTTACAACCATCTGGGCAGTGAACCAACAAATGGAAGAACCCTCTGTGTGTGTGTGTTTTCTGGCCTTGAGTATGCGTGGCCCTGAGCATGGGAGGGGTGTGTAGAGGAGAGGGTGTGGCCAATGCATGGAAGTCACCTCTGCTCAGGAAGTGGGAGCCAGTGCACCTGGCCAGTGGAATGCACTCCGATCTCTGTTATCGATGAATATTTGGCTATTTCTCACGAGGGGACTGGAGTGTCAAAAGCCTAATGTTAGATAGCTGTAAGCCTCTTCTTTAATGTCGCCGCTGGGGGCCCACAGTGCAGGGACTCTACTCTTCCTGAGACAAGCATTTCTGCCAGCAGAGACGTGGCTCCTTCCACAGCTGTTGCCCGTGTGTGTGCAGGCCCGGGTTGCCAGGACCTGGGTGCTCAGAGCGGGAAACTTGACAGGTATTTAATTAACAAAATGCATTCATTGAACTTATGCAGGGGCCCTCTCTTTTATTGCAACAAGGTCTTGGAACCCCTTCACCTCTGAGTATGTGGGTTGGCATTCAGAACACTTGTTCGCACTGTACTGAGTGGTGCAGTTTCTTCAACCCTGGACAATGGCATTGTGGTGATGTGAGAAGCAGACACGAAGACTTGGAAGTCAAAGCCATTTACTCAACGTCCTTGTCTTTCAAACCAAGAACTGCTGCAACAGCTCCTTGAAAAATCCTGTTCTCTGCAGGCACAAGAGATGAGAAAATTACCAACCACAAACCAGCCAAGTAAATATTTAACATGGAAAATGTATCGCACGTTCAGTCCTAGATGTTACGGCATTAATAAAAAAATATCACGGAGCGTAAAGTCTCCTGAGTCATTCGAGCTACAACTGTGTAAATAGCTTGCTTGCAGAGAATATCAAAGGGAGAACTAACCACATTAGATGTAGCTCTAACAGCAAGAGACAGCCAGGCATAACGCAAGACCCGGGTCCCCGGAACCAACCGGAGGCGGGTTGTCAGTAGCAGGAATACTTTTCAAGGGAACTCTACTGAAATTTTGACTGGCAAGCGCGCCCCCCTCCCGGCTTTTTTTTTTTTTTCCTGTCACAATGATTTACTCCTATGGTTTATTTTGGGAGGCATTTGTAGGCCAATTTTGCCATTGAAACCGCTCAGCAAAGAAGCAATGAGAATGGCAAATTTATCATGATGGAACACTGGACCTGCTGGGGCAGGGTGGGAGTGGTCATTTCACCTGTGCTGTGACATGTCAGGACATGAGAATGGAAGAGGGACAGATACTTCTTCTGTGCACATAAAACCAGGGACAAAGGCAGCACAGGCCATCCCGATCCCCCCGTGGGGCTCTCAGATCACAGCCTGTGATTTCCATGTGTCTGCAGTCACAGCAGAGGATGCCACACATGGACCTGATGCTGGCATCTCTGGGTCTGAACCGTTTGTCCTGAAAAGGAAACCACAGGTCTGGTTCTCCATTAGAATGGGCGTTTTCTACCAACAAGCAGGCTCTCTGGGCTGTTCAGTGAGTGAGTCCTCCTGGACAGAACTCACAACTAGGACTTTGCACACATATTTGAACAATTCCAGAACAGGTGTCTGTGATGTGCTTTGGGAGGATGGGGTGCTGGTTTTGTCCCAGGTCCTCTCTGCCCTCCTATACCCTTGCCCCCACCTTGCCTGTGAGTTAGACTGCCCCAGTGCACCTTAGCCACTGGCAACATAGTAGTCACCATCATTCCCAGAATACACCTGTGCCTCTGTCATCCAGGGTTCTCCCTGCTGCAATTGTCCTGGTAGAGCCACCCTGACGCTGATGTTGTATGAACACCCAGCTGGCACTGTGTCCCTTGCCTTCCTGATGAGGGAAGGATCTCTCTCACAACAGAAATCAAAGCTTCTCTAGGATAGCATAGGTTCTCTGGATTATGTAAAAATGTAGAGGATAAAAACAGTATGGGTGACAGCGTTACAGAACCGATGGCAGCCACGGAAGCACTGGGTCACTGTTTGCAAACTGGTACCACGGAGAAAGTGGCCTCTGGAGTTTGCTGGCTTGGTTGCAGGAGGAAGGCTGGAGGAATGTGCATTAAGGAGGAGCGCAGGGAACTCAAGAGTGTCTGGAAAATACAGCAACTGGGGCACACATGGGCAGCATCACACAGCTCAAGGCTCACCTAGCCCAGCGGTGCTGTGACCTTGCTCAGGGATCCGCTAGTTGTCCACAGCAAGTGCTAGAAGACCTTAGATTTTCTGTTAACAAAAGCATTTCTAGGTATCTTCATACGTATTGTAAAAATGTCTAGGAGATCTTAAAAAACACAAGATAAACAATGCCATGCAGCTCTTGTGGGACCACTCGAGGTCATGTGGGAGGTGACTGGGAAAGATACAATAGAGCAAGATGAAGTAAGATGCCAGTCAATTAATCGTCTCAGATTAGAACATGCCAGATATGACTCGGTGGGAGTCGTTGAGTCCATTCCTAGGGACACACACACACACACACACACACACACACAGCTTTGGGCTACTTGTGTAGGGCTTCTCACGTGATACAGGCTGACTCCCACTATAGATCAGGTTTTCTAAAGGGAAGCTGAGGAAGACAGGGATTGCATCTTCCAGGCTTGGTTAAAGTCAGGTGACCGTCATGTCCACGCTGGTATGTTGCTTCCAAAGCAACGCCTCGGTCCAGTGTGCTTGGTTCCTCAGCTCTTTGGTCCACATGGGGGGACATGGGCAGCCCTGGACACTTTTCATGGAGAGGCTAGCTGTGCATGTTCAAGAAACAAGGGACCCCACAGGGCTCCTGCGGTGAGGGTGGGGCTGTGGTGTCCCTTTGGAGAGCAGAGTTCCTCTCAAACAGCCCACAGGCTGAGATAGAACCCCTCCTTCTGCTGACTCTCCACATACACACACATCCACGCGAGCACATGCGTGTGCCTGTGTGGAATGGCTCTGTGAGGTTCATGCTGGACCCGTACTAAGAACAGAATCACACAAGGAGTTCAAGAAATCTTTTGCACCAAACTCAACTCATCTTCTAACAATTTTAAAGGGAATTTATTAGTCCATTGGATGTTCAGAGTCACAACAAATGCATGCTCCTTACTAAGGCACAATTCTCAGCAAACCTCATGTTCATGGAATGTTAATATAAAGAGAACAGGTTTAATGTAGTCCATAGATTTAATTCTGAGACTATGATACTTCCCTCTGTCTCAGCCTCCCTGTCTCCCTCTCTCCCGTCCTTCCTCTTACCCTCCCTCTTACCCTCCTTTCTTTTCCTTCCTTCCTCCCCTCCTTCTTTCTTTCCTTCCTTCCTTCCTTCCTTTTTGAGGTAACATGTTCTTATTTTACATTACAACCCAGTGTTCTCACTCCACTAGACAAAGGGTTCAACAGGTTCAACGAAAAATAAGAAAAGACAAAGAAGAAGCCACTCATCTTTTCATTCCTTTGTGCCCTGAAGCTGTGCCAGTCCTTTCGTGCACACACCTCCATATCCCTCTACACCGCAGATACAGGCTTTGTCTTAGCCAACAGTGAGCAGGTGACCGACCCTTGGTTCATCTGTAGACATCACGCCCGCCATGACCTTCGTGCGGGGACAGCCCTGGACGGCGGCAGCCCATCCACAACACACTTGCAAGTTGGACAGCGCAGCATGGACACAGGGAATAACTTCAGGGGTTGAGGTGATTAATGGATGGTACAGTGTCAGACCTTGTCCTGTCCACGGCGCCCTCGAGGCTCGCCGATCAGCCTGTTTCCATTTAGACATCATGCACGCACAGAGTGTGCTCCGCTGGGAAAGACACGCGGCAGGGGCTAGGTGGGGGCCCAGCGGCTCCAGGCCAGCTTCCAGGACGCCGCCAGATGTTTTCCCGGGAGTACCGCGTTCCCAGCCTGCAGCCAGCGCCGGCTTGCTCTGCGAACCGCACACCCCAGGCTTTTAATACGAAGTAAATTAGAGTGAGAAACATCATCCTCCAGGACTCCCAGCAGCGCAGCAGAGGAGACAAGGGGGACAGTCCCTTGCCTCCAGGAGGCGGGGCTGACCTGCCAGGAGGGAGCAGGTGTCTTCCTCAGGACATTCTTTCTGCTTGCTCCGTGGTTGCCAGCGGGGCTAGCTTCCTGTCCTGTTGCTTCTAAAGGCACACTGGAGAAAACAGCTGGACAGGCTTAAGGAACAACTTCCTGGACAAAAATCGCCTAGCAGGGGCTGCGGCTCCAGCCAGCCAGCAAAATAGGCAGCGGCCCATGTGCCCAAAATAGTTCTGCTGGGCCTGCGGGAGGGCAGGTGGAGGCCACGCGAGAAATGTAGGGCAGTCTTGGTCAGACAAATCAGGCGGCAACTGCAAATATCGTCTGCTTTGCTTTCTCTTCTGGCCTTTTTTCTCCTTGTTTGTTTGTTTCCATAGGAATTTGGCAGAGAAGCGAGGCCAAGGAGAGGGAAGCTGATGATTTAGGGCATTTGCTAAATGTTGATTCATTTATTTATTGGTGCAAGAGCTGAGCTCACATACACTAAGATTTACTGCGAAGCTGAACCAGTGTGCAGGACAAAGCATTCTGGTGGGAACCCAGAAGCCTGCTGAAATCTGAGGTGGATGTAATTCCCACGTAAATCAAGCCGGCTCTTGGTTTCTTGCTGTGCTGTGGGGAACGTGGCTGAGGCGGAGAGAGTGTTGTTTGGGTTTTATGTCTATGTTGCACTGTGTTGTAATATGCAGTCGGGATTAAATTTCACCTGCGACAAAGCACTCACTCCTAGCCTTGGAGGCATAGAAGTTGAGGGCCAGAAAGGCGCCTGGTTTTAAGTGCCTGATGGATTAATAGGAATCTCAGAGAGACTTGTTCAAGGTCACCCAGCCCACACTCTCCGTTTCCAGATCCCAGGATGGCTCTGAGTATACTATAGGAGCTGGAACTCCCTTAGCCAGCCTCAATAAAGGTGCTGATTCTGAGGCTGGTTTCAGTCCCCGCTGTGGACAGTTTTCTTCAGTGCCCGTTTTTCTGGAACCACCCCAGTACACCAGTAAGCTTTCTTCCCTCTTTTACTAAGGGAGGATGCGAGGAGCCTCGTTGTAGCTCTAAATCTCAAAGAATGCAGTTTCACTGCAGCTCAACTCCTGATGATGCAACAAGTACGGTGCGATTTTCCAGAAGACATCATGTGGATGGTGAACACGACGCTTACAGGCAAACGGCTGAGAATCTACTAGAAAAGTCAGGTGCATGTACCAATACAACCCTTAACTCTTCTGAGCTTGTAGTGGCCCTGTGCTTAGTAGGATGGACTGCACATACTTATTCATTTTCTGCATTAAACTGCTCGCTGTCTGGAGACCCACGGGAGATAACCAAGAAGCATGGCTGCAACCAAGGGCTATGTTGTTAACAGACTCGTAGTGCTTGGAGGCACATGAATAACCACCTGCCAATAGGCCAACTAAAACACAGGAACACATGTGAGGTCACTCATCCGTGAAGTCAACAGGGGTGAGACTTTCCAGCATTCAGTCTGGGCTGCTTCTGTAGCTTCGTTTGGTGTCTTTTTGTGTGAAATGAGGTCATGAGTAATAACCTAAAAGAGCAGGGCTGGGCTAGGGTTGGGGTGGAGCAGGTTTAGCTGTTGCCTCTGGTGCTAGTATCCCTTACCGGAATGCCAACAGAAGCCCAGGCTGCTCGACTTTTGATTATGCCCCTTGCTAATGCACCCGGGGAAGCAGCGGAATATGGCCTAAATATTTGAGCCCCTGCTACCCATGTGGGAGACCTGGGTGGAGTAAATAAATCTTGCTCTTGAAACCATTTTAGTAAGTTTGTGTTGAGAACTGATTGATGGGTGTCAACACTAAAATCCTATTTTCTATCCAAACCTAAAGCAAACTATACTAATGATACCATCTCCTTCTTGCGAACACCGGAATAGCATCTTATAAATACTCTTCTTTCAAAGAGACAATGACAGACCCCCTTAGCAGGAGCCAGCTTCACCAGAAGAAGCTGATTGAGGTACTGTCTTTGGTTCATGTCCCCCTCCGGACTCAGCTGGCCACCAGCAAGTGGACAGGGCTCTATTTGTAGGAGGAGCCCTAGCCCTCATGCTGAATTTACTCTTCTTCCACAGAGTGATGAGTGCCATGACATGTGAATTCCACTAAGTCACACAGCTATGAATTGCCATGGCTGCTTTCCAGGCTGAAGGGTTCCACTACAGCAACATTTCACAATCCTCTGCCAGGCCCCAGATTTCCTACAGCCAACAATCCAAAATGCTTTTCCAGTCCCAAGCTTCCTACAGCAACATCCCAGAATTCCCTGCCAGGCCAAGGCTTGCTACAATACACATCTCAGAATGCTCTGTACTCCATCTTGTGGGGGCTGATCTTGGCACAGGTGTATCCTTCCTGCCCTAGTGCTGGATATGGGTTCTGGAAGCACAACGTGGTCCTTGCTATGGAGGCTGCCTTCTTCCACCTGCACACCAAGCCCCCTGGAATTCAGCCTCCCCTAACAGTTGAAGCTTTCTGGGCTGGGGAAGGCCATCAGTGCCTGTTGAGGATTTAGTCAGTCCTGCACAGAGAGCACCAGTCGCCACTGCCATCTCTGCCTTCCCTTGGCTCGCCTATGAAATATGAATTTGTGAATGGGAGCTGAAGGCTGGAGGCTGGGGAGCTCCCGGGCGCAGCAGGAGCTGTCACATTTCCATAACCTGATTGTGATCCTGGAGAGGCCATCGTGACCGGAATTTTCTGGGCTGAAAGGATCACGCGAGAGGCTCAAGATTGAGCAGTTCTGACAGACGTGGCCTGGGGAGGGACTGTAGGTGACATCTGTGGGTGAGTGCGGAGGGCGGCGGTGGGGCAAGATGGTAGTGGGAGGCAGTTATATTTGGAATTTTCAGGGCACGGAAGAATGCAGGATGAGAACAACTTGTCACCGATGTACGGAGTCACAGGGGAGGAATTAAAATAATACAGTTGCCTGTCAATCAGTGTAGTGAATCAGCTGAGATGATGATCAAGTTATACCAGATTAGAACCTGGGGAGGGAAGCCAACCCAGAGACCTCTGACTCCACGAACCATGTTGTTTGTGAAGATTTGTTCTAGTTATTTGAAAGTAGAAAGAGAGAGAGAGAGAGAGAGAGAGAGAGAGAGAGAGATGGAGAGATAGATATCTTCCATACCTTGATTCACTCCCCAAATGGCTGCAACTGATAGCGCTGAGCTGGTCTGAAGCCAGGAGCCAGGAACTCCTTCTGGGTCTCCTACATGGAGTGCAGGGTCTCAAGCACTTGAGAGTTCTGCTGCTTGCTAGGCATATTAGCAGGGAGCTGGAATGAAAGTAGAGCTGCTGGGACTTGAACTGGTGTCCATAGAGGGAGCCAGCATCACAGACAATGACTTTACCTGCCATACCACAGTTCCGGCCTCTCATTTGCATTTCCAGCTGAGAGGAAAAGATATGGGAGCATGAGTGAGCAGCAAAAATCTTGTCACTGAATCAGGCCAGCTGGCAGCCCAGAAGCTTCACCGTGCTTGGGAATCTTCTAGTATACTCCATGGAACTATCCCAGGCTCTGTTCCACAGCGGCTGCTTACAGGGTATGCCGGGGGCCATGCACCTCTGGACACTTCAGATCCCAGGTTCCATTAAGTGCTGTGAACTCTTTTCAGCTCCTATTGTCTTTTAAAAAATACACATTTAACTTTTTAAATTAACATTTTAACATTCGAATTTATTTTGCTTTAAGAAGTCATACATTTGGAAGGCAGAAAATTTGAGATAAATGAAGAGAAGGATTGAGAGAGAGAGAGAGAGTGTGTGTGCTCCTGTCACTGATTCACTGCTAAAATCTCTATCACACCTGGTGGCTGAAGCCAGGAGCCAAGAGCTCCATCCAAATCTCCAAAGGGGTTCTAGGGACCATGAACTTGAGCCATTCCCCATTGCTGCCCAAGGTCTGCATTTGCAGGAAGTTAGGAGCAAGCACAGAGCTGGAACTTGAATCTGGGCACTCTGGTATGGGACGTGGCTGTCCCAAGAGGGGGTTTTGCCCATGACCCCCTAATGCCTGACCTTCAACCACAATTGGGAATGAAGAAAATGTAAACATGTTCCCTGGGCCACACAGGTGAGAAGTGGTAGGTCTTGGATCTGAAACGAATCAAATGTTCTTTTCCTCTTTCATCCTTTTCCAATCATGTGACATGAGCTTACTCTCTTCACAAGTGTTTCTGTGGGCAGCTCAGCTTACAAAAGTTTACTGTTACCTGTTGGTCAGTCCATTCCCTATTTAGATAGGAAATGCCATGATCGGACCAGATGTGGGTCATAGGATTAGGTGGAGATTAAAACTTTCAAGGTTTCACAAAGTGATGCTGTTTGATCATCTTGGTAAGCTCCTGGATGTGTATGTACCTGTCATGTAATATTTTGACTCTGAATTAGCCACATCCTTGGGCATCCAGAGTCAGCTCCACATGCTGGATCCCAGAATTAGTTCATTCTTCCTAATTCTATGCAAAACTGAAGGCTGAAAAACTAAAGAAAAAAAAATAAGGTTTGGGGAGGAGGAAGTAGCCTTCAGGTACAGACTTGTCATTGATCCATCAGGTCACATACTTCTGATGGGTCTTCTACAGGCAACCAGATCCAAAGATTTGTTAGAAAGAGTACGATTAAGATCATAATAATCTGTGCTTCTTGTTGATAATTAAAATCCAAAGAAAACCCTTGCTTTCTGGTCTGCAACATTAATGCATGTGGCCATTTGGGTTCCAGCTGATCCATTCATACTCTTGCAGCAACGCAGGATTTTCGTGAACTCCTGGTGGTCCTGGTGCAGGAGCAGCCTCTCTCTCTAAGGGGAGGCCCTGAATGGGATTGCCAGTAAACACCCACCCTGGTGCCAGGCAAGAATCAGGCAAGGGTGGGAATGAGAAATGATTGCTGGGCATGCTTCCACCGCACACGACCATGATGGCTTCCCAATAGCTTGCTTCAATGCCGGTGCCTTGAAATCTGGCACTTGCTTCCCAAGGCACCAGTCATGTTCACTGGGCTTGCAGGCTGGGGCACAGAGAGCAGCCTTGTGCATGGCTGCCTGTGCTGGTACCTTCCATTCTGATAGCCATGACAAAGAAGACAGCACAAGGAAGAGAACGGGGCATGCGGGTTGCAGGGCCTGCCTGAACGTGCCCTGGCTTGGATCCCATCTCTCTGAGATTCCCTTTCCTTCTTTGTGAAAGAGATGTCACCCCCTAACCACAAAAGCATGACACGTTTGGGGACAAGTGTAGCTCTCTGTGGTTTCTGTTTTCTGCACCACCTCCGTTACTCAGCATCTTGTCTATATCACCTCCCATCAGCTTGCCGCCACACAACCGCTCCCTCAGTACCCCCTAAATCATCTCTCACCAGAATAACTTCCTTTGCTTTTCCAGCTACCCACAGCTCTGACTGACTCAGCGCTGTTGATCTCAGCTGGGGGTTAGGAGAAAAGCAATTTGATGGAAGCAACTCACACACGTGCGTGGAGGGCTTACCTTGTCTAAGCTCTCCTAGAGTTCGTTGATTTTTTTTCTTTTTCCTTAAAAAAGTGAGACACGTTGCTTATTACCCAAAAAAGCTCGTCCCAGAGATGGGATTTCAGCCAGTGTGCCAGAGTGAAGTCAAAAACCTCAGGCACCGTAGGAGGAGGATATTTTGGGGCTGGCTGAGGCCAAGGTCAGCTCCACACGGCATCTTTCCTTTCTCTGCCTCTGAACCTCCAACTCCTGTAAAGCTGTTTGCCTCCCCAGAACGGCTTTTTTGGCAGCAGCACCAGGGGTTCCACCAGGTGAAGTGACAAGGGAGAAAGGGGGCATTTGCACATGAGGCTGATTTCTCTGAGTCATTTGCAGGTAAGGCTTTGAGCCATCTTTGTTTTGCTGTGGTGTGACCCGGGAGTTTGGATAGAAATGTTTGTCCGCAGTGATCACGAGGAGTGCAAGAATGATTCATTTAGAGCATTTTTTCTTGTAACCAGCTTGCCACTGTTTCATGTTACAGCTGGCATGGAAGATGTATTGTGCCCATTTCTCTCGTTTTAAACACAAGGAGTCCAGAGCTTGGAAAGGTAGTTATCTGGCTTGCATGTCCTTGGGCTGGTCTTACAGAAAGCTGAGGGAGAGTAGCCCATCCATGCGACTCACTACGAGACAGGCTTCTCCCCATTGCTAAGCTCATGTTAGGAAAGAAAGGAAAGTCGAGGCAAGAAACCAGGAAAGGATGTGTGCTCCCCCCGCACCCTCTGAGCATCAGCATAAGTCCTTTGCGGAAATGCAGCTGCACTGCCTGATCCTGCTGGCTCACAAGGGCTTGGAAGGTGTAGAAGAGGCACCAGAAGCATCGCTCGCTGAAGAAAAGCCTCCTTGGGTAGGGCAATTACGTAATAGCATTGTTGCCCAGAGTTGCTTTTTCATCTGCTAATAACAGAATAAGAGTTGCGATTTGTCTAAGAAGGCTGGAAACACTCCACTCCCTGTCTTCCAGAATGCTTGGAAAGACCAAACAAGATCTTGGAGGTGCCAATACTTTATAGCCTCAGAGGACATGCCAATGCAAGCTATACTCACCTTTCTGGACATTTTCTGCATAGCTTTTCCATTCTGTCTTACCTCCATCAGAATTGATTAAACATTTTTTTCCCCTTCAGCTGATATCTATTTCTAACTGTGGATGTCAATCTGCTGGTAGAGTTTCTTTCTTTCTTTTTTTTTTTTTTTTATTTAACGGCTGGGACTTAAGCGCACTGCCAGGGGGCCCGGGTTGGAGGGTCGGAATCAAAGCTTGGTAGATTTCAAGTTATCACGGCTGCTTCGCAGTCCTCTGCAAGTGCAGGTCGTTGGGCAAAGGCTCTCGTGCCTGCTGGGGCTATCTGACCCCAAAAATGGTGCAAAAATTAAATTAAGTCTTTTTTTTTTTTTTGGATTGTGCCCTCAGCAAAAACAGTTCTGCAAGCAGTCAAGTGTTCATGTCACTGCAGCCTGCGGCCATCATTGTGATTCTAGGCAGGTTGTCAGGCGTTCGCTTTTTCTCTTAGTGAAATGTTTAATGGCTGTGTAAGATTCTCGAGCCATCAACGGGAAAAGGCCACCGTGGTTCTTGGGGTGGCTTTGAGTCTTCCCTTCTCCATCTCGACATTTGGCCTGTAACCGGACATTAACCTCTGCAAAGACCTCAAACAAGAACACATGGTTTTCCCTCCCTTGTCCTCCACCAAACTGTGTGGAGCAAAATGATTGCTTCTGTCTCATGCACACACCTGGCCCAGTCAGCCATGGGACCAGTCTGAGGGGGTCTTTCCATTTGCCTGCGACAGCTGCTATTTCTGTATCTGAGACTTGCCAGGTTTTGCTTCCTGGCGATTCACTTTGAAGTTCCCCAATTAATTACTGGAGAAAATACACTCGTTTTATTCCTTAATTCCTGTGTGTTTGGAGAAGACCAGACCATTGCTTGCTGATAGTGTACTTCAACTGCTTTTAAGGTATTGTCTAAGTGACACATGGCAGTGTCTACAAAAAAAAAAAAAAACGCTGTCCCTGCAGCTGGGATGGGGTTTGCCTATTTAACCCCATCTAACTGCAGGTGGGGCTGGAGATGAAATGGAAGATCATGGGTGAAGGACTTGGTGCAGAATCCAGAACGTGGTTTAGAGACAGGTATGATGAGTGCACAAAAAACTGGGGATTCAGATGGCATCAGGGCTGGAGAGAGGAAGAGACAGACAGACAGACAGACAGACAGACAAGGAGCCCAAAAGAAATTAGGGACAAGGGTCAGAAAAGCCGAAACAGACCGATTGTGGTTATGGAGGAAAGTGGGCCAGGGCCCCTGGGATCCCACCACACCACAGAGGCTGTTTTTAACCCAGCCAGAGTTATTTTGCAAGCTTAACGAATGCTTTTGTCATGTCCTCCCTCCCTCCTGTCTAATGTGTATGATTTTCCAACACGTTGTGGGGGCACTTTGTGGTTTGCTGATGACAACCCCCAGACACCCTACTCCATGTCCTGCGGACCCCGATATCAAGGCTAATCTAGTCCCAGGCAAGTGTGTTTTTCATAGGTGGGAAGACTGATGTCTTACCCAATGTTCGAGACTGATGCCAGATGCTGGGTGTTTCTGACCGCAAAGAGGAATTGGGCACATTCCTAAGTCTCTGGTTCCCTAGATCACTAGAGGTTTCTGGGACAACTCTGTATTCTTTTCACTGAGCTGGAAAAAAACAAAAAAACAAAAACAAAACGAAACAAAACAAAACAAACAAAAAACATCCCCCCAAACCACCTTGAAATCCACGGGCAACCAAAGACATGCACACTCAAGCAGAGAAAAGTAGCTAGAGTGTCCTGTGGTGGATCCAGGTCAGTGCCCTTTGGATAAGCCTCCTTGACATTCAGGGCAGCAGGTGTTAGGGGCAGGGGCAGCCTTGTGGGGCCCAGAGCTGTTTGTGCTTCCTCAGCTGATGTATGCCACTAGAGAGAGCTTCGCACACACCCTGGCAGCAAAGCTGGCCCCGCAGTCCTGGGCATGCACGCGTTCCCCTACATGGCAGCCTCGGGGAAGACTGTATGAGCTGGGTTTGCAAGTCTTGGCTCTGTTCCAGGCTCCAAGTACTTGATTCTTTTTGATCCAGAAGATTTCTGTACTCATGCACATGAAGCAGCATAATGAACAGGTCATTGAAAACAACTTGGATCACCCGGACCGTTGACCTGCGACATTCCAAAATAAATTAGTGAGTTGTTTGTTGGCTCGACCATCTCAAATACGGTATTTTTGATAACAATGTTGACAACAGCTATGCATTTCATTCTCTTTGAAATCAGTGGTCTTCATTTCAGATTTATCCTTGAAGATTACATTTACATGGAAAGTAAATTGGTATTTGTGCTTATGAAACATGAGCTACATGTTAGATGATAGGATTGTGCCGATTGAGATTAGCTGAGGTTTGTAACTGCTGTAATCTGGCTAGCCCCACAGCCCATGTCCTTTTTGTAATTCTTTTACTTAAGCAATTTGTTTATTTACCTTGGTGAATAACGCATTGCCAGGTGCCAGTGGGCTTGGAATTAGAAAGAAGTCTTGCTTCTGCTTCGCGGCTGTATCTCAGGCAGGTGGCACCTTGGACCATCTCTCCTTTGTACTCGCGGCTCCCAACTAGGCTCTGGAGTTGGTCCTACTGAATTTGGGCCTGTTTAACAAGTTGGCTTTCAAAAGGTTTCTGCAAAGATACACACTCAACAAACAAACAAACAAACAAACCTGGATTACAGAAGATTCTTTTTATTTTTCACCAAAATAAGGATCTCTTAATTCCATTTTCCATGACCTGTTTGAATTACCGTTTCATTTCATATAAATTGTGGGGATTTAAAATATTCCTTTAAGTACTTCCAGAGGGTAAGAGTATGGTGCAGTGGTTAAGATTGTGTTTGGGGTTCCTAGGTCCCTGCTTCTGATCCAACTTCTTCCTAATCAATATTCCATGCAGTAGGTGATGACTCAGGTCCTGAGTCCCACTCATTCCTGTGTGTGGGAGTTTGGCAATGGTGTCTTCTTGTTAAGTACAGAGATGGTTGGGCCCAGCCGTGTGGCCTAGCAACTAAAGTCCTCACCTTGAAAGCATCGGGATCCCATATGGGTGCTGGTTCTAATCCTGGCATTTCTATTTCAGTTCCCTGCTTGTGGCCTGGGAAAGCAGTCGAGGACGACCCAAAGCCTTGGGACCCTGCACCCGTGTGGGAGACCTGGAGGAGGTTCAAGGCTCCTGGCTCCAGATCGGCACAACACCGGTTGTTGCGCTCACTTGGGAAGTAAATCATCGAATGGAAGATCTTCCTCTCTGTCTCTCCTCCTCTCTGTATATATCTGACTTTGCAATGAAAATAAATAAATCTTAAAAAAAATTGAAATGATTGCATCTTGGGTTTGGTTTAAACTCGGGCATGAAGGTCGCACCTATTCAGAAGCTTCAGATGAGGGGTGGCAGCGGCACATTCACCTCCGATGTCCACACTAGCCACTTCCTGGCACTGAGGGCAGAGGTGTGGACATGGAGAAGGAAGACTAGGAGAATGGACTGCTGCCTCTCCTCTCGTCTCTCTCATGTTCCCAAACAGGCTCTGTTTACAAACTGTGTTGATGCTGCTTCCGTAAAACCACGGTGAGTTGCTGGCTACCTCCTCCTGCTCATCTGCTCAGCTTCCTCACTGGGCTTTGTGTGATGTGGAAACTATCAGTTAATGGGGTATCAAGACAAGGGCAATGCCAGGAAGGAGGGAAGCTGTGGTGAAACATGAAGCACAATGTAGACACAGATCGCAGGCTTGTGGGCCACACCCAGGAAGGCTGGACCATGGCACACGTGTGCTTCCCCAGGTGACCCTGGCACCTGCAGAACTCATCGACCGCACAGGAAAAATCCCTTAGAAAGTGTTTATCATTTACACAGTTTCTGTCTGCAAGCCAGAAAGAAAATGAACCAACTAGAAGGGAGACATGAGACCAGGCTCTTGCGGATGCTGTGCTGCTGTTAACCTGTGGCCTGAGGTCCTTGCCCTTCCTCTTCGTAATCACAATAGTGCCTATTCAGGTTCAATTCTAGCCAAAGCCAGAAGCCAGAAGCCAGGAGCTTCCTCTGAGGGAGTTGGGGTGAGGGTCTCCCCCATGAGTGGCAAGGGCCCTAGCACTTGGGCCATTTTCGGCTGCTTTCCCCAAGCACATTGGCAGGGAGCTGGATGGGAAGCGGAGCAGCCAGGACACGGGATGCTGGGACTGCAGGTGGCAGCTTTACCTGCTGCAGCGCATGTCAGCGCCGATGGTCCTCACTTCAGTGTGTCCGCTTGGCAGTGGCAACTGGTGCCTGTGTCGGCCGGGTGCGGTGCCTGCTGCTTTCATGACTTACGGTTGCATTCTAGGTTTCAGGACTTATTTCAGAAATCATAAAGAACAGTACCAATAATCCTAACGATTGAGAGCTGGAGGGATTAGGACAGCTCTGAGTGAGTGAACCCTGGTTCTAAATTTGTTTTTTTTTTTTTTAAAGATTTATTTATTTACATATTTTTAAGTTTGTGAAAGAACAATAGAGACAGGGACACAGACAGAAACAGAGAGAGCTTCCATTTACGGGTTTACTCAGTTGATGGTACTGAGCCAAACTGAAGCCAGGAGTAGGAGATTCCAGCCAGGTCTTCCACATGGGTGCAGCGGCTCAAGGGCTTGGGCAGCACCTGACGTCCCTTGCCTCTGTGCAGGGTTCAGTTAGGAGAAGAAGGATGAGAGGCAGAGCTGGAGGTCCTACCCAGGTACTCTGGTTTGACATGCGGGCATCCTGAGGAGTGACTTAACCACTGCGTCAGACGCTGATCTCCCCGTTCCAATGCCAGTGCTGGCTGCTGTCTGAGACGGGCCTGAGTCACTCGTTTCCTGACACTGTCTGTATTCTATGGAAATCTTCTCATTTCCATCCTAGCCACGGTGATAGCCTCTTGCTGGAGATAGCTGGAATTATAATTTCAGCTCTGATTAAGTCTTAAAAGTATACCAATTAAAACTCAGGCCGCGTGACACAAGCTCCAGGAGGTAGGGACTGTTATCGCCAGCGTGTGAATTCAAAGGACAGAATTTCACTCACTCTAATACTCTAAGCAAAGGCCAGTAGGGCCAGCCTGCCACTACGTGGTGAGAACTAAATGAAATATATTGAGGGAAGATGCAGGAAATATATTGGGGTGGGAGGAAATGGCTCCACTTCACAACTGGTTACTTAATTAAAAAGATGCATTTATTTATTTTTTGAAAGGCAGAGCATGTGATAGACATACATGTAGAAAGGGGGGGGGGAGAGAGCATGAGAAAGAGATCATTTATCTGCTGGTTTATTATTTAAATGTTAGCAATAGCCGGAGCTGGACCAGACTGAAACTAGGAGGCAGAGGCTTTAGCATGGTCCCTGACCTGGATAGCAGGACCCAGAAACTTGGGCCATCAATCACGGCCATCCCAGGCACTTTAGCAGGAAGCTATATCCTCTTTTGAGAGAGGCGTTGGGACTGAAGCATGCACTCCTACTTGGGATGCATGCATAGCAATTTACAACTTCACCCACTGAATCACAGTGCTGACTCTCAATTACTTTTATGATGCATAATAGGAAGCAGGAGAAATCTTATATTTGCTTAAATATTTTTTGAGGCACACATTTGTTTTCAAAGTATTCCTAACAGAGGTTCAGGAAGAGAAAATCCTCCTGATATTAGGTATATGACGTATGAAGTAACAACTTAATCTACTAACTTCTTTCCACTTCCTTCTATATATATAGATATCTATCTATCTATATATATATGTAATTATTATTGTTGTTTTATGAGACAATTACAAAGGCTGTGAGATTTCCTGTCTCCCCAAACCTCCTCCCCTTGATTAATTTCCCCTCTAGTATTATGGCATAAGACATATATCACTGTGAGGTAGGAGTTTGGTCAGTGGTGACTGGCATTTACTACACCACTGGGAACTCCTACATGCATATTGGGATACATGATTAAAGCCTCAGTTTGTCCACCGCTGATGCAACTACCTGCTATCATGTATCCTGAAAGGCAGCAGGAGGTATTGGTTGGTCCCTGTCACTCTTGTTGAAGACCTATATTGAGTTCAACTGAGGCACAAACCAGCAGGTAGATAATCTCCCCATCTTATCCACAAACCAATAGATGCCAAACCCAGCCCGGCCCTGCCTGCCATACTCAGCCCTCATGTGCACCAGTGAGAACTGCAGCCCAGGAACTCCCACCAAGCTTGCCCTCAGCCCTGGTTCTTGCGCATGACGGTAAGTGCAGTACACTGGTCTGGTCTATTCCGCATCACATTCTGCAGCTCACCAATGAGTACTGTAGCCTAACTCAGCCCAACTGACCTTGCTATCCAGCCCATACTTACACTGGTGGGTGCTACCGTCTGTCTAGCCAGGTCCACCTCCAATCCTGTTTCTCATATTTGCCAGTGGGAGTTGCAGCCCATCAGAGAAGTGCTCACAATTTCCCTATTAGGTCCACTCCCTGCCCCAGATCTTGCCCTTTCCAGGTGGTTCTGCAGTCTAGGTTAACAGGACTTGCCATTCTCAGCACCTGCCAGCTGATGCTGCGACAAAACCTGACCAGCCTCTACTTACTCTGGCTCATGTATGCATCAATGCATACAGTCGCTTAGCCAATCCTGGGTCTCTTCCTAAACCAGCTCATATGTAGACCAATGAGTGTTGTAGCCCTGCCCAGCCTGATTGACCCCCACTCCCAATTTTCACACTCACCAGCAGGAAAAGTGGTCCAGCAAAGGAGTCCTTGCTGTCCCCATACTGGGCTCAGCTACCCTGGTCTTACGTGAGCTTGTGGGTGTTGCGGCCCAGTCTGGCATGGGCTATCTAACCTTGGCATTTGCCATGCAATGCTGTAGCCTGGTCCAGCCCAGTCTACCCCTAGTTCCAGCTCATGCTGGTGTGTGATGCAGCCCACCGGCTTGGACTGCCTCTAGTCTCAGCCCTTATGTGAATGGCTGGTGTTCCAGATCAACCTGGTCTGTCCTGCCCTCCATCCTGAGTCTCACATGTGCCAGTGAGTGTTATGAAACTGACCCAGCCTGGCTCTCTCCCAAACCTGACCCACATGTATGCCAGCAGGTGCTGTAAACTGGCCTGGTGTGGGCTGCTTCTAGTCTTGATTCTTGCACTCATCTGCAGGGACTGTGTCCTGACAGAAGAGTTCCCCAAGCTCATCTATTAGGTCACCTTCCAGTGGGGGAATCTCTCAAAAACCCACCAGTCCTGGCAGGAACCCACCTCTAGTCCTGGCAGGAACAGCAACCCTGCTCAACTGGCTCACACCTATACCGGCTCTTATTGTTGGGTGTTACAGCTTAGCTCTGCCTGCTCCACCCCGGACCCAGCTCTCATACTATTCAGTGGGTGCAGAGACCTTTCCCAGCCTGTCCTACACCAACTCTGAGCACCAGTGGGTACTGGAGCCTAGGCCAATCTGGCACACTCCAGACCCAGTCTACACCCATGCTGAGGTATACTGCAGCCATGCGCAGTTGGAATCCCCCATTCTAGCTCTCATGTTTACCAGTGGGAACCACAACCCAGCTGAGATGACTCCTTAGCATCCCAATTAGGCCTGTTCCGAGTCACAGATTTTGCATGTGCTGGCATTTGCTCTAATGTAACTTGGCATAGCCCATCCCCTGTCTTGGCCTTTGTCATCTGATGCTGCAGCCTAGCCAGGGCCTAGCCCTGGTCAGTCTGCCCTTGTTCCTGCCTTTCATGCAACTGGTAGGTGTGATAGCCTAGCAAAGCATGGCCCATACTCCATCCTGGCTCCTGCACATATCAATGTGCCAACGTTTTGACCAGTTCTAGCCAGTCATCCCCTGCCCCTTCCGGGAACCAACTCATACACTTGCTGACAAGTGGAGCTGCATTGCTCACCCTGACCAACACCCAGGTCTGAATCACTTGCTGACCAGTGGGAGCTCTGGCCCACCAGGGGAGTTCCCAAGTTCTCCCACCAGGCCACTCCCAGACCCAAATCTCACATCATCAGCAGGTGCTAGGCTCTTATTACCCAGCATAGGCTGCCCTATATTTTTGTTAAAAATAAAGAACTTATCAAATATTATATGTTCTCTCTGATATAAGGCAATCTTCATGCAAAATATGAGATCAATTGCCCTTTCAATATATATATATATATATATTGCTATATCTCAAGGGGTTTGATATTTTTGCTTTTATTTCCATTCATTCAAGAAAAGTTTTTGTTTTTTCTTATTAATTTGCTCCCTCACTCATAGGTTACACAATAGCATCATTTACTTGAGGAAGCCCTTAAATTTTCTTTTTCATTTCTTCAGCTACACATTGATCATTCAGTAGCATGTTATTTAACTTCATGTTGTTGTAAGTTTTCTGTTTTTACCTTTGTTGTTGATTTTGTTTTATGGCTTTTCATTAAATGGGATGTATAGTAACTGTATAATAGAGATTATTATATCCAATTGTGAAGATACAATGCAGTATGCATCTCTACTTCCAAATCAAAGATCAACTCCCAATGAAACTGTTAAATATATCTTGACAATAGAATGCTGGACTCTGTCACTGTCCATGCCTACAATGTCAATATACACTTAAATAACAGAATCAGGGACTTATGACTGATTGTGAAGGACTATTCTATTAGTGGATGGGGGAGTGAGGATTTGGGGAGGGAGAGAGGGAAATCCGAGTCTATAAAACTGTATCATGGAGTAATAAAATAAATAAATTTAAAAGCAAAAACAAAAACAAAAAACAAAAGCAAATAAAAGAACTTGTCTTCAAGGGTTTTTTTTTTTTGTTAAATTTATTTATTTTTATTGGAAAGTCAGATTTATAGAGAGAAGAAAATGCAGAGAGAAAGATCTTCTGTCGGCTGGTTCACTCTACAAGTGGCCGCACTGGCCAGAGATGAGTTGATTTGAAACGAGCCAGAAGCTTCTTCTGGGACTCCCATGTGGGTGCAGGGTCCCAAGGCTTTGGGCCGTCCTCCACTGTTTTCGCAGGCCATAAGCAGGAAACTGCATGGAAGAGCAGCCGGGACATGAACCATTGCCAGTGTAGAATCCTGGCATGTGCAAGGTGAGGATTTAGCCACTGAGACATTTCGCCAGGCCCATGCTTAATTTCTTTAAGGAAGACAAATTGAAAAGATGAAGCCCCATTGGTACTACAGCTCAGAGATCATGATTACATCTCAGAATACCTCTGGAGATTCTTTGCACAGTAAAATAGGCAGACTATGTTTTCATTCTGATGTCAGCTGAACTGAGCTGTGGCTTTGGATGAACGGAAGTGGGGAGCCTGTTTTGGGGAGACCCAGAGGAGAGGCACGTGGACTCCAACAGAGATGCCTGGGTGCTGGGTATCCAGTCTCCATCACAGGCACTGAGGAGATGAGACGGGGAGCCTGGTGGTGTCCCCCCAGCTTGGGCAGACTGTGGCTGCACCCCCTGGGAGCTGCCATGGAGTACAGAACTGCAGAAACCACCTGAAGATGGATGGTGGTTTTTCTTTTTCTTTTTTTTGCATGTAAATATTTTATTTGGAGTATTTGCTCACAACTATATATTTTTTTTAATGATGCAAATCCAGAGACTCCAGGATTTCCCTCCCCCTCCCCAATTCTCCATCCTCTACTGATTTCTCCTATATTATTACAATAGTATTGTCCTTCAAAAACAATTATAAGTCGATCATTCTGTTATTTAAGTGTATCCTGACATTGTAGGTATGGATAATGGCAGAGGTTCCAGTATCCTGCTGTCAAGATGTATTTAAGTTTCAATGAAAGTCCATCTTTGATTTGGAAGTAGAGATGCATACTGCATTGTATCTTCACATCTTCACATTGTATCTTCACATCTCGATATGATAGTCTCTGTCATATAGCTCTTCTAGATGACTATATGTAGACGTGTGTCTACCCCCTGTATCTATTGTCTTCTATTTTGCATGAAGGTTGCTTTATATCAAAGAGAACATATGATATTTGTCCTTTATCAACTGCCTTGTTTCACTGAGCATAATGGTGTCTAGTTGGGACCATTTTTGTTGCAAATGATAGAAAATCATTCCTTTTAATGGATGAGTACTATTCCACGGAATAGATGTACCACGGTTTGTTTATCCGCTCCTCAAGCCACCAGCTTTTGAGGGACAGGTTATCCAGCAGCTTAGACACATGAGCTGGGTAATTGCAAAGGGTCTTAAAGCTCGAGAGAATGGAGGCTCCTATGTGGTGAAAGTCAGCTCACCAGGATAAGGGGTTGTATTCACTGTAGGGCTTCGAGAGCGCTTTTGCTGGATTGGATAGGGCTCTGGGTTGGGGAGTACTGCTAGTGTCGCCAGCTGCAATGTCACCTCTTCTGCAGGGCATGGCTTGCACCGAGGTTTGATCAGGGTCTCTGTGTATTTGTTGTGTGGGGTCGGGGTGGGGCGGGGCATTTGCCTGCATGTCTCTATGCATGGTGGTATGTATATGTTTATATGTGTGTGTTTATGTGTGAGTCTATATGTTTCTGTGTGTCCTGTGCTTCTGTACGTATGCGTATGTGCGTGTCTGCCCATATGTCTGTGCCTGCCTGTGTGTTTGTGTGTTTACACACATGTGTCTCTGTGTTTCTGGATGCATGTCTATACGTATAGGTGTGTGTATGTCTATACATGCGTCTCTGCGTTTCTATGTATGTGTGTCTGCATGTGTGCATGTTTGTGTCTGTGTTTGTCCACATGTGCCTGACTGCATGTGTGTCTGCATAGGCCTGTCTACCATCTACGTCTGCTCATTTCCTGCGTCTTCCCCCTTTCTCCAAAGCATCGAGATAATTGTGCTATGGTCTCTTTCTGCACAGGAAAAACTCCCACAGGAACAGAATATTGGTTATCACTTGGGCTTTTAAAGGCAAATGTGGGAGGGAAAGAATGCACAAAACTAAAAGGAAATAAAAGTTAAAACTCTGCTATTTTCCCCTTTAGCCACATGAACTGGGAGCTGGAATTTACTTACCACTGTCCTGGCTGGCTCACCTGAGCGAATGTGTGTGCTGTGTTAGTGACTATTCACATACATACCTGTGTATATGTTATTTACTGGTCCATAGCTTGACAATAAATTGGTGGGAATTGACACAATTCCTTTTGTGAAGGTGTCTCACCCAAGGTCCTCAAAGCCCAAGTGTCCTTACAGTCCTGGTAGGAACACAGTGTTTCACTCTCAGCTGCCTCAGAGACAAGGGCCACAGGACAATGATGGCAGACACCTGTCCCCTAGCAGACCTGCTGTGACCAGGGCAGGTGCCTGTTAGATGCTGGGGACAAGAGACCATGGTCCCACCACCGTCCTGGTTGACTCACATGAGCTGCCATGCATATATGTGTGTATGCATGTATATATGCATATATGCACGTATATGTGAGCACACATATACACCTGTGTGAATGAAGCGAGGGCTGCAGTTCCCAGACTAGGGAGCAGCAAGAGTGGCAGCTTTAGCTCTAAGTATTCATACAACTCTCATACTCTCTCAATACTCAGCAGTTCCAGTAGGGACTGTTCACTGTCTACTCACCATGACCGATAAGGCTGCTTTTGTGTAGGCACTGGCTGTGAAACACCTATGGGAAGTTTTCTTGCCAAGATTTATTTATTGGAGGTAAATTTACTGGAGGTAAGATTTATTTATTGGGGGGAAGGGAGAGAGAGAGAGAGAGAGAGAGAGAGAGAGAGAGAACCTTCCATTTGCTGTAAGTGGTTATAATTGCCAGGGCTGAGGCAGATTGAAGCCAGGAGCTTGGAACTGCCTTCTGGTGACAGTTGCTACCTGCTGGCTCCCAGGTGTGTGTTAGCAGGCAGCTGGATCTCAACCGGAGGAGCCAGAACTTGAAACAGTCAATCGGAGAAGGGAAGTGAGCATCCCAAAGCAGAGACTTAATCATGGCATTTAGCATCAACCTCTGTGAAGCCCCCCAGCCCGACATCTAAGCACCAGAGTCTTCATTTGTGTCTGAGCCTCCTTAGGATGACACTGAAGCTCAGAGGGGTTGTGTGATCGGCTAGCTCTCATAGGTCCATGTCAGGAGAAGCAAAGACTTCTTCACACACTGCTGGTTTCCGAGGGACGCAGGTGCTGTCCACCACTGGCTAAGGCATGGGGATCACTTCACCTGCCGGAGGTGGAGGTGCTGCTGCAGGGGAGGCAAGAGTGGAGATGCGAAGGAAGAGAGATCATGGGGCGGCTGTTTTCAGTCTTCCCCGATGAGCACAGAAGGCAGCTGGAGAAACATTTGTCAGTCCTGACTTAGCAGCAGCCTGAAGCTCTGCTTCACCTTGACACGCGCCCTGCAACCAACTGATTCTGACAAGGAGGAACATGTTTTGGCTGATGCCGAGCCAAGATCCTGGCATCTTGATCTCATTAGTAGTTTTCTCTTGGCAAAATATACCCGCAGGGCCTTTTTTCTTTGTCAGATGAGATGTTTCCCTTTTTTGGGGGTCAGTGGTCCTGGTGAGAGGTGCGGGAGGAGGCAGTGGGTCTAGACTCATCGTGTGAGTACAGTTGTACAGTGTGGCACTTCCCGATCCCAGAGATTCAGTGAGGTGCTCCCATGTACTAGTGTGACTCCTGGGAGGTGTTGGTCTGAGCAGAAGCTATCTGCACCCCACGATTCCAGCTGTGTGCACGGCAGACCCAGAGTTCTGGAGAGAGAATGTGACTGAACTGTCATGAAGGAAACTTCTCAGAGTATGAAACCCAAGGCACTATTGAGCCCTGAACCAGAGATTCCAGTCTGCTGTGTTGTCACTATTACTTCTGTTTCTCCTCCTCCTTCTCCTAAGTTCCTTGAAAGGCAGAAGGACCAGCAAGAATAAGGGAGAAAGAGAACAGTCACAACCTGCCAGCTCTCTTCCTCAATTGCAATGACCTGAACCAGATGAGACCAAAGCCAGGTGCTGGGAGCTCAATCCAGGTCTCCCACATGGGTGGCAGGAATCCAATCAGCTGGGCCATCGTGGGTGCTTCACAGGGTTTGTGTGAGCAGGAAACTGGAGTCAGGAGCCAGAGCTGGATATCGAACCCTGGTACTCTGATGTGGGGTATGGGCATGCTAAGTGGCATCTTCACTGCCAGGCCACATGCCCACCCCTGGTGGCAATCTTTGTGTATGTACGTGCATGACTGCTGAAATAATCAGGGACTATTTCCCTTCTTTAAGAAATGGAATTAGGCCGCAGTAAGGGTTCAACTTAGACTCAAGAATGAGCCTCGACAGGAGAACTATTAATCAAACGGGAGGAAACCAGCATGCTGCCTCTCAAGGTAACAGAATAAGACACACCGTGATCCCCTGGCTTGTTTCACATACGACATTGTCAAGTGCTCAGCACAGTATCCCAAATTGGAGTGACAGGTTCAAGTCCTATCCATTCTGCTTCCAATCCCGATGCACACCTGGTAGGGAGGAGGGTGTGGGGGAAGCAGATGATGGCTTAAGTACTTGGACCTCCCATGTATGTGGAGGACCTGAACGGAGTTCAGCCCCAACTGCTGCAGGCCTTTGGGGGAGTAAACTAGCAGATGGAAGCCCTCTCACTGTCTGCCTGTCTTTCAGATAAGATGAACATATATATATATATATATACACACACACATATACATATATATATATGTATGTATGTATATGTATAAAACCACAAAAAGAAAGTTTTTGCAATTGTTTTGCATTGGAGATGTGCTTCTCCTCTCCTGCCTAGCTACATAATCATATTTTGCAGTGGGATAAGCTCATGGCTATTTATTTTATGTTTTTATGTATTTATTTTATGCTTTTGTTCAGTTTTGCTCAGATTCCTCTGACTTCGTATATACCGAATACAAGTCTTCATCAGAGGAATGATCTTCAAAGAAGTACTTCAAAAAGTTCCTGAGGTAAAGAGAATTGAAATCCTCATGTGTTTTGTGGCAAACAAGGGGCTCCACGGACAGATTTCTCATAACGTGTGCTTTCCGCAAGTTTCTAGAACTCTCCTCATGATCCCTTCCACTTGGGGTTTGCTCTTCTCTCCTCTTACAGGTGCCTTTTGCAGAGCAAACATTGCCCACTTCACCCAATCCAATCTGTCTGTGCTTGTCTTTCAATGGTTTGTGACTGTGGTGCTGTCAATCAACCCACTGCTAACTTCAAGATCCGATAGACTTTTTTTAGACTTTCAAGAATTTCTGTGCTAGTTCCACTTCCATAATCCATTTGAGTTGGTTTTGGGGAGAAACATCAAGTCTGTGTCGTGGTTCATTTTGCCGCATCCTTGCAGCAACACCGCCTGCTGGAAGATTCCCCTTTCTCCCGTTTTCCCTGAAGATCAATTGGTTTGTGTTTGATTAAGTTTCATCAAGAAATTCCAAGGACCGCTTTGATGTATTGCACGTCTGTTGATTAAGTCTGAGTTGATGGCGTTAGCATGAATGAAAAACAAATGATGAAGGGCTCAGGGACAGAGAGAGAGGCGTACTGCTGAAAAATGAACGGGATGAGTGAGACTCTAAGCCCTGGGTGATCATGGGGTCTGTGGAATAACGGCAGCTTGACCTATTTCACCCCAAGAGGTGTGGGTATGCTCTGCACATCTATGGGACTATGTGCACTGAGGTAGGGCGGACTCTGCAGGGGGCTGGCTGGAAGGACACCCCAGGGACGGAGGCCCACTGCCTGTGTCTGGGTGTTCCTATTAGGCTGTTTTGGGGGCGAGGCTAGCATTCAGAGTGCGTGGGAGTCTCCCAGTGGGAGCTGGATCCATAGGAATGGAACCAGCACCCAGATGGGATACTGGCAGGGCTAATTTTGTTTGTTGCCTTTGAAGTGTTTGGGTTTTGTTGACGCTGCCTTGCCTTAGGTAATCCAACGGGTTTTCCAAAAACAAGCAGAGAAGGTGTGGGGTCCCCACAGGCGCAGTGTGTGGCTGGGAGAAGAAGACATGGAGTGTTGCCCTCTTCCCTGCTCTGATGAGTGGACGCCCGGGTGACTGTGGGAGATTACCCACAGGATACTTGCCTCTGTTACTTAAGATGGGATTCTGGGATGGAAGGCCTGGAAGTAAAATTTGCTCAAGGTTGCTATGTGGGCTTTTCATCCTGCTCGACCGGAAGAGCAAGAGGAAGAGACAGAAAAATGGTTGCACCGAGCGTGGATGATAGAGCTGCGTTTCATGGCCGTCTGTTTTAGCTGTCAGTGGCTTCTCAGGAGAAACATTAAATCCCTACCTGGCAGACAGGCGGGGGTGGGAAGGGGAACCACTGCTGAAGCCTAGTGTGGCCCACAGATTGGAATGAATGATTCAATTCCGCATTAGTCATAGAAAGACAAAGTGTGTATTCTTTTTCCCCTGGCATTCCATCATGATATATAGGCTTTGCTTCCACTGCGTGTTTGCTTAACCAGGTCATAGGAATTCTTAATTCTGTAAGAGGAGAAAAAAAAAGTCTGAGAAGCCTGGCTGGTGCATTTGAGGACTTTTGCAGGTGTTTCTGGGCAACGAGAACACACTGTTTTGCTCATTCTGTACTCCACCAGCATCTTATTGGCCTGCAGCAGCCTCCTGCGCCAGGGCTGCAGTCCCTCACAAGGGGACTTTGTGACCAATCATTCCTGTTGCTTCGGAAGACTGTATACCTCAGGTACAGTCAAACGCTCTCTGTTTAGGAAGCTTCTAGCTAGTTACTAGCTTAAACTGTATTCTATGGCAATAACGACGAATAATTCCATGATTTTTTTTTTAGGTTTTTATTACATGTAAACCTCAAGCCCAATATCAGTGACTTGAAAGGTCGATTTGACCTCAATGCTGTATTCACTTTGATTTCTTTCTCTCTCTTTCTCGCTTTCTTTCTTTCTTTCTTTCTTTCTTTCTTTCTTTCTTTCTTTCTTTCTTTCTTTCTTTCTTCCTTTCTTTCTCTCTTTCTTTCTTTCTTTCTTTCTCTTTCTTTCTTTCTTTCTTTCTTTCTTTCTTTCTTTCTTTCTTTCTTTCTTTCTTTCTTTCTTTCTTTCTTTCTTTCTTTCTTTCTTCCTAATAAGTCGAAGTTACCACTTGAAGTTTCTGGAATATTCTTCTACTTGAGAACTTGAGGGGGAACTTTAAGATCTGTCCCTCATCTCAGCTTGCCGGGTGTTGTCCTTCTGCAGGTTAGCTCAAAGCAGAGCTGTCCTTGAACTAACAACAACCGACATCTCAGAGTCCAGTTGAGAGCAAAGCAAGAGGATTATGCTGGCGGGGAGCTGAGATAGCCCAGTGCCCAGCTGTGAGAACCATTGTCAAAATCCACCAGAGCCCAGAGAATCTTCTGGAAGTTCTTGTTGCAGGGACACCCTCCCTCTTCCTGGGACTGCTGAGTATGGCTGGGAATCTAGATCCACATTTTCCTATTTAGAGGGACAAAGCTGCACCTTAGTCAGGTCATGTGGCCGGGAAAGAAGTCTGAAGCAAAGCTGCAGGAAAACGTTGGCATTTTAGACAAATGAAAATATGTTTTTCAGGGTAAGAAAGGAGCAAACAATTCCTGCAAAAAAAGGGACTCTGCTGCTTTTGCAAATTTATGGCTAAAAAAATAGTATTCACAAAGTTTCACTTCTAATGTTCATACTGAGATGATCTTTCCCCCTCAACAAAACTCAGGATTGTTTGTTTGCATGTCTGTAACTGAAAGGCCAGAAACAGTTTTTTCTTTTCTTTTAGCACATACATGGCTTTCTATATGTTCAAGAATTTTGATGCCAGGGATGGTAAATGTGGGAATGTGGGAATCTGGTCTTACTGATGGAGTTTCTTTTCTTTCTTTCTTTCTCTTTCTTTCTTTCTTTCTTTCTTTCTTTCTTTCTTTCTTTCTTTCTTTCTTTCTTTCTTTCCTTCCTTCCTTCCTTCCTTCCTTCCTTCCTTCCTTCCTTTCTTTCTTTCCTTCCTTCCTTCCTTCCTTCCTTCTTCTTTCTTTCTTTTTTTTCTACCTTTTCTTTGGAAGCTTCTAAATGAAGTTATCAAGAGATGGGGCCCACATGCTGAGACAATGGGTTCCGCTATTTGCAGTGCTGGCACCGCATATCTCAGAGCTGATTTGAGCCCTGGCTGCTCCATTTCTGAACCAGCTCCCTGCTGATGCATCTCGGAAGGCAGTGAAAGGTGACTGGAGGTCTTCAGCATCTCCTGCTTGTAGGGATGGCTCAAAACTTTAGGCCTTTGCCACTCATGTGGGAGACCCAGGAGGAGCTCCTGGCTCCTGACTTTTCACTGACCTGTGATCCAAACCTGGCTGTCATGGTCCAGCAGATGGACGATGTCTCTTTACGTGTTGCTCTGCCCTTCACGTAAATAAATATTTTTAAAATATCAAGAATTGAAAATAATCTGCTTGGATTGAGAAAGATATTTATTTCAGAAAACAAGATGTTTTCCTTGTAGGATGTATAATGATTTCCCTTTGAGGTCCACAAAGCATTTACTTCTTTGTAAGATGTACGAAGCGTTAACAGCGAAAACTAGCTTTGGTTCACAACTTGTTAAATCTCAGTTTCCCTATGTCCTGTGGCCATGTAGCCCTCACCTGGTCATGTTTCAGGTTCATGGCTGCGACAGCAGTGACAGTACTACTTGGGACATCAAGTCCCAGCTCCAGCTCCTGACTCCAGTGTCCTGCTGATGCACAGCGCAGGAGGCAACAGTGATGGCTCAAGTGAGGGGGTCCCTGCCATCCCTACAGAAGACCAAGATTGTCTTCCTGGCTCCTGGCTTTGGCTTGGCCCAGCCCCAGCTGTTGCAGGCACTTGGAAAACACCACAGCAGGTGGGAACCTTCCCTGTCTCTATGCCTTTCGTAGACAATACAGCTGTAAATTTCCAAAGTGATGCAAACTTCACCAAAGAAAGCCGGTGAGCCTTTGCGGCCACGCTGTAGAAATGGTAGGCATTTTGGCAACACGTGATCAGATGCAAAAAAAAAAAGTCATGTAACAAGTGTCAGGCTGTGTCTTCATTTCCTCCCCCAGGAGGCAACTGGGCCTCTTGCAGGACAGTATTTTCTGGACACGCCTGTGTCCCGGCTCCTGACTTCAGCAGGAAAGAAGGCCGGACGAGCAGCACAAGGGTGCAAGGGTTTCTCAGCAATTGAGTTCATTTGGGTCGCTGGCTCGGATCGCTCACCAGAGACCGCTATTTCCAGCTGCACAGCGAGCTCTCCCACAGCTGAATTCCTGGCTTGTTTTTTTAGGAATGCCTCCATCCCGGCCCTGCAGGAACGTGCCAAAGTGTGACGATGACTTCACAGCTCAGTTAATTCACATCTGCAGGGGAGCAAGCCATTAGCTACGGACTCTGGCAGCTCGAATGCCATCCTGTGCATTTCTCTAGATTTTGTCTCAAGAAGCACAGACACAAGACATGTCGCGCAGTAGGTTGTCTGTGTGTTGATTCACATTCTGCTTATGGGGAGCCTGTCCAGCTCCTGGGTCACATCAAGTCCATGTAACAGTGCAAACTAGGGGCTAACAACCACCTAATATTGTAGACTTACTCATACTCCACCTTCATTCTACCCTGCTAGACTTGCCTTACTTGTGTGCTTTGTAGAAAGATCTTCATCACTGATGTATTTGTTAAGCACCCTAAACTATCTTCATCTTGTAAATGCAGTCCACTCAAGGTCATCGGTCGTACCCCATGGTAGTTTTTATAGAGGCTTTCCAGGAAACAATCCTGTCAAACAGTAAGGATGGAGTATTTGGCACAGAACAAGCACTGATCTAGTTTTTGGAGATAATGGAAAATAAAATAAGCCAAATATCATGTTTGCAGAATCTGGGCTGTGTGCATGCACTTTGCATGAGGGACGGGACTAGCAGACAGGTTAGTAGACACGCATGGCTAGGATTGGATGGTGAAAATACTGTCTAGGAAATTACCATTGAAGGCCAGTGTTGTGGTGCTGTGGGTTAAGCCAATGCCTGTGACCCTGACATCCTATATGCAACAATTTCAGTCTAACTGCCTGTAAAAGTACCTGGAAAAGCAAGAGATGATGACACATGTGCCTGGGCCTCTAGGGAGACCCAGAAGAAGCTCTTGGCTTCTACCTGGCCCAACTCCAGATACAGGAGTGAAGAAGCAGTTCTTTGTCTCTGTTCTTCTCTTTTTGTTTTTCGAATAGCCTTTGCCTTCCCCACCCCCAAAACCTTTCTTGTAATGACCATCAGGATCGCTCCAGACACCCCTTGAAACAAACAAACAAACTAGAATAGATAGACAGAGAATAACAAGGAAAGCTTAGAAACAGACAGGAAACGGCCAGCGGGGATGCACTTATAACTCAATGGGTGGGACACAAAGTTTAGTCACTCCTCACTGGGGTATGGAAGATTTCTCTGCACACCCCTCCTAAAACTGTTCACCTAAACTGTTGACATATGTCTTGTTATAGAGTTAGACTACCCAAAAAACAGCCAGGTTCAGAGAAACCATGCTTCAGTGCTATAAACTGCTAAAGACTAAAACTAAAATAGACACGAGACAGCTGAATGGTAATCTATAGCCATTTTAAGGTGTATAGAACACGGATGAATATAAACCAAAATGGAAATGTCTATGAAGAAGTCACAGGTTGTGGTTGAGAACCTGCATTTTCCTATTAACATATTGGTTAATCAATACCATGTCAATTAATGCCATAATGTTGTAATTGGTTGTAAATATTATGTTGGGGGTTTTAATTGATTGGGATGATACTCTGCCGGCTCTACCTTCAGACCAGAGATGGTCTCACCAAGAAACCATTGAATTTACCAGGACAATAAGATGCTGGACTGTATGCTTGGTAAATACCTCCAATGAAAGAATGTGAACTGAATTTGAACTATGGAAATGCAACAAGGTGGAGCAAACCTCCGTGGGGGGAGGGTGTGGGGAGGGGTGGGGGGAATCCCAGTGCATATAAAAATGTGCCACATAATGCAATGTAATTAATAAAAAATAAATAAATTTTAAAAAAAGGTAAGAAGGAAGCAAAAACAAGAAAGAAAGAAAGAAAGAAAGAAAGAAAGAAAGAAAGAAAGAAAGAAAGAAAGAGAAAGAAAGAAAGAAAAACATTGGCTCAAGTGACAGGGAGATGTCTTAGGCTGGATATTTGGGGAAGAGTCAGATCAGAAGGTGTCAAGTGTGGGAGGATTCTGTGTGGACAGAGAAGCGTATTCAAGAATTCTGGGGCTGGAACATTGTGCAAAAGACCAGACCGGATGCAACCCTGGCTGTAGAGAAGGCAGGGCAGACAAATGAGAGAGAGAGAGAGAACAAAGAAGATCTGGTCGCACCTCGAGGTGGCTGGAGTCAGGCCGCTTGCATCCATGCCCTCATCTCCCCTTGGCAACAGCCTCACAGGTGGGCACCAGCCTCACAGGTGGGCACCAGCCTCACAGGTGGGCACCAGCACGGGCTGCTGTGCACATCAAGACCTCACAGCCCGAAGTCTCCTAACAGCCCATCCTTGCTCACATCACAGTGATGCGATCCACAGGCTTGGGGCGTGCTTTCAGATGAAGCCCGTAGCATCTACTGTGGGGTTAAGTGTGAAGGGTAAAGGAGGAAGAGATATTCAAGGAGCATGCACAGCTGCTGGCTTCATCTCCTCCAAGACTGAGGTGGACACTGCTGGTGGCTGTGGCCATCTCATGGGACACCCAGGGCTTGTGTCTGCCACAGCCACTGTGCTGGGGGGTCCATGTCCACCACACCTCATGGGCTTCTTATCACAGCTGTCAGGAGCAGGAACTATGATTGTCCCAGAAATTACAGGGGAGGAGCCAGGGATGCTCTGAGTCATGCGTTGCTAAGTAGAGGATTTGAAGCTGGTGGGCTTGATAGTGCTGCTGTGTGCTTCGACACTGCGCCAAGTGAAGACTCCTGTGTACCCACATCAAGGTACTGAGCCCTTCCTTCCTCTCCTATCCCTCCTTTCCTCTCCCTTCTCCTCCCTTCCCCTCACATCCAGCCAGATTCCCGGCTCCAGCTTTGGACTCCCATGTGCTGCCCCGTGTGCACTCTGGGCAGTCATCAGTAATGATTCAAGGAGTCGGGTCCCTGCCTCCCACCTGGGAGAGCTGGATTGAGCTCGGGACTCCCAGCTTCAGTTCTGGGCCGGTCCCAATCATTGTGGACATTGGGCAAGTGGATCAACAGGTGGGAGTTTCCTCTCCCTTCCTGTCTTAGAAGTAAAAGTAACAAAACAGAATTCACACTTATCCTTCACTGTAGTTTACTGGGTCTGCTGTTGCAAAGCTGAGCTTCCCTCTCCTTGGAGGGGAATCACTGTATTAACTTTGCATTGCTACTTCTTAGCTGTGGTATAAGATATAAGATGGTACCAGGCAACTAAATACATGCATTCGACATTCTGCTGTGAGCTGATGGCCTGGATTTAGAAGTCGGTGGCATGGCTACGGCCTTTAAAGCCATGGGTCTGGAGTCATGACCCTGTTATAACAGCAGCTAACGCTCAAATAACCTTTTTCATGTGTCAGGCACTATCTGAGAACTTCATATTGTTGATTGATTTTTTTTTTTTTTTCATTAAAATGGCTTGAGTTTGGGCCCGGCGCGATGGCGTAGTGGTTAAGGTCCTAGCCTTGAATGCGCCGGGATCCCATATGGGTGCCGATTCTAATCCTGGTGGCCCTGCTTCCCATCCAGCTCCCTGCCTGTGGCCTGGGAATGCAGTAGAGGACGGCTCAAGACTTTGGGACCCTGCACCTGCGTGGGAGACCCAGAAGAGCTCCTGGCTCCGGATTGGCTCAGCTCCAGCTGTTGTGGCCGCTTGGGGAGTGAACCATCGGATGGAAGATCTTTCTCTCTGTCTCTTCTCTCTGTATATCCGCCTTTCCAATAAAAAATAAGTAAATCTTTTTTAAAAAAATGTCTTGAGTTGGAACCACTGACAACTGTCCTTCCTGGCTGTGTCAAAGCAGGTGGGATGGCTCAGAAGTCAAAATAGGCAAAGGGATGCTCCGAGTGCGATTCTAAGTTCTGCTCCTGGGACATTACAATGTGTGCAGGTGTCACCGGAGACTTCTCAGAAGTGTCTGTTTCTCTATCTCCCCCCTCTCTCTCTGCCTCCCCGCTCCCCCAGCGCCATCCCCAAGTCCTGTCCATCTGGTGTATCTGCAGGTGCTCCGTGCCTGACACCAGACAGATTTCCCCAGGGAGCAGAGCCAAGGGACTCCCTTCCGTGAGTAATTCAAAACAGTCCTCAGCAGAAACCTCCTGAGGACCGACGCGGCAGGAAACACAACGACCTCATCGGTGGCTGCAGCTCTATTTTTCTGCTTTTCCACACACAGATGGAAACGTGAGGCCTCAGACAGAGCTCTGGGTTTCAAATTTTCCTATCCCATCCTAGCTGTTCACTTTGGATTTCTCAGGTAGCAGAAATCAGGAGGTTTTTTTGTTTGTTTGTTATTGTGTCGATGCTTGGGGATTTTGAGGCTGCGTTCATTTGACAGATGTAATATTTTCTGGATGCCTGTGGATGATACTAGCAAAGCCTGCCAGGAAAGGCAGGAGGAGGGATTGGATGAGTGAAGGGGAGGCTTAGCCGCATCTCTGCGCAACATGTCAGTGGGAGCTGTGGTTCGGATTCAGATCCTGTTCTCATTGAAATCTATGCTTAATCACAGTGTAAACATAATTTGTTTTCATTGTAGTTGGTGTTAGGGGTGTGGCAGGTTAGGCTTCCGCCTGTGAGGCCTAACTGCTTAGGCTCCTGCACCCACATGGCATTTCCTGACGGAAATCCTGGCTCCTGGCTCCTGTCTGGCCCTGACCTGGCTGTTGTGGCCACCTGGGGGAGTGAACTAACAGATGGAGGCTCTCTCATACACACACTCATTCTGCCTTTTGAATAAATACATGCATGAAATTTTTAAAACATGCATTTTCATGTTATCCAAACATAGTTTATAACTCAAGAAGTTCTTCAATGCTCCCACACAAATCTTCTGTTGACCCCTTTAAGCCCCATGTCTTGTCGCCAGAGATCATTCGTTCACTGTTTTATCTCATTATTCATGCCTCACCAAATTCCTAATTAATGTTGGTTTTCGCATTTACATCCTCACAGTTGTCCTCCAAGTGGGCATTTGGCACAGTAGTTAGTTCTCTCGCCTGCATGCTGGATTGTAGTACCTGGGTGGAATTCCCAGCTCCAGCTCCTGATTCCAGCTTGGCGCCCATGCAGGCTTTGGGGAGGCGGCAGGTGCTGGTCCAAGCAGTCAGGGCTGAATTGGGTTCTGGGTTCCTGACTTTAGCCTGGCCCTGGCTGCTATGGACTTCCTGAAAGATGATCAGCAGAGAGATCTCTCTCCTGCACCCAGCCTTTTAAAACTGACTAATAATTAGCAATAAGAGGTTAATAGTGATATGGAATCTGAAAACGTGTAACTAACTTAAAAAATTAGTCAAAATATAATTTTACCTTTAGAGTAAAAATACCTTTAAAGTTGTTTATTTATTTATTTGAAGGGCACAGTTATAAGGAGGAGAGAAATAGAATCTTTTAAGAGCTGATTTTCTCCCTAAATGCTCCCCATAGCCAGGACTGGGCTAGGTCAAAATCCAGAACCTGGAGCTTCTTTTGGGTCTCCCACGTGGGTGTAGCTGTTCAAGCACTTGGGCCATCCTCCACAGCTTTCCAAGCACATTAGCAGGGAGCTGTATTGAAAGTGGAGTAGCTGGGTTACAAATTGGCACCCAATTGTATGTCTGGGTACAGTGTTTTTTTCCCACTATACCACAGAGCAGGCCCCAAATTAACATACATTTTTAAAGGTGTATTTTATTTCACTTTGTTTCACTTATTTAAACATTCAGGCATTCAGTCTTTTTTTTTTTTTCAGGTAATAGAAGGAACATAACAAATATTCCTATGCCCATTATGCCATTTGAGATATGAGATTTTATCAATTCTACTTAAACTACTGGTGATTTTTAAAAAAAAGATTTGTTTATTTTTATTGGAAAGTCATATATATATATATATATATAGAGAGAGAGAGAGAGAGAGAAAGAGAGAGAGAGAGAGGAGGAGAGACACAGAGAAAGATTTTCTGTCCATTGATTCACTACCCAAGTAGCCACAATGGCCAGAGCTGAGCCGATCTGAAGCCAGGAGCCAGGAGCTTCTTCCGAGTCCCCCTTATGGGTGCAGGGTCCCAAGGCTTTGGGCCATGCTTGACCGCCTACCCAGGCCACAAGCAGGGAGCAGGATGGGAAGCAGGGCAGCTGGGACCCATATGGGATCCTGGTGCATTCAAGGCGAGGACATTAGCTGCTAGGCTGCCTCGGTGGGCCCTGGTGATTTTTTTTTTAACTAAGATTATGTAGCAACCTCATAAATGCTTTGGCTGTTAAAACACGAAGTATTCGCAGGCTTTTTTCCCTGTGTGTTTCTGTCATTAGGCAGCAAATAGCTGTGGAGAACTTCATACATCACACCCAACTTGTTGTTGCTGTTCCCCCCCGCCCAAACTGGCTCCTGGGGTTTTTAATTCATAAAGTTTTGACACATTCATTTTGTTGTCATAAATATTCCATTGTGTATCTATACATACTGTATTTCATTCCCTTCATCTCTAAAGGCTTTCTTTTGTTTAGTTTTACTTGGAAGGTAGAGCAAAAGAAAGAAGAGGGGCAGAATCGTCCATCTGCAATTGCACTTCCCAAATGCTTCACTTCAGCCAGGATTGGAGCAGGCTGAATTTAGGAGATAGGACTCCACGCGCTGGAGCTGTCACCTGCTGACTTTCAGAGCGCGTGCCGAGGGGAAGCTGGAATTGAAGTAGGAGCTGGGATTTGAACGTAGGCATCCTCAAATGGCATGCAGGCAGCTGCTGAGCCAAGCGCCTGCCTCTCTCCTCCTTGCTTGTTGATGGGTGTTTGGTTGACAGGCAAATTTTAGCGATCAAAACTTCTGCCACAAGATCTCCATGATACGCCTACAAGAGGAGGATGCCTTGAGATTTTATACTGGGAAATACGGAGAGACCTGGAGGCTGAGGACTGTAGTTTTCCTACACAATGCCCAGTAGTTGCCCTGAATAAAAGGAGTGTGAAATCCGTCAGCATTGAATGAAGTTGCCAGGTGCTCCTGACCCTTGCCTGTGACCTTGGGGTTAAGGTCACACGTCAAACACAGTGCCCATCGTCATTTCAGCTTGCTTTCCCTCAGTGAGTAGTGAGGCACTGTTTTCATGGGTTTGGCTGCTGTTGGATTTCCCCTCAGCTTGCCTAATGTGTTCTCTCTTACCAAGATAACCACCATCTCAGATTTATACTTTCTGTAGTCCATCACTTCTTGAGTGATGAGCAAGGCTCTCTGAACAAGTATTAATTTGCTTTGAAATGTTATGTTCCATTGATTTTGATTTCTCTTTCTCTGTCATTGCCGCACAGTATTAATTACTATGGTTTCTAAAGCAATCCTGGGGGCTGGTATAGTGGCGCAGTGGGTTTAGTCATCGTCATCCCATATAGAAGCTTTGGTTGATCCAGCTCTGTGCTGAGGCACCTGGGAAAGCAGTGATGATGGCCAGGTAATCGGGATCCTTCTACCATGTGGGGGACCAGGACTGCGTTCCCCGCTTTCTGGTTTTTACCTGGCCCAGATTAGACTATTGTATTTGCGGGTGAATTGGTGGTTAGAAGATTCTTTCTCTCTGGCTTTTAAATAAATAAATTAAATCTTTAAAATTTCTGCAAGCCACATTTTTTATATGTTCAAATATGCATTAGTTCTCACATGGGAGAGAATTCATGTGGCATTTGCCTATGTCTGGTTTGTTTCACGAGCATATCTGATCTCTTCTTGCGTCCATGTAGCTGCTAATGCGAGAACTGCTTTTTCCTTCTCTTGCTGATTTGTGGCTCAGTAATAGTCCCTTGTGTGTCTACAGTCTGTTTGCTTTAACCAGTTGTTCGCTTTATAAACAAAGGATATACATATATATTCTTTATAAATGCCGTCTTGGTTGAACTATCCTCTGTACATGACAACCAAACCCCCTTTCCTCTTAGTTCCTTGGCTTGAATCCTGTAACATATTAACATCTCCCCTTGTAAGAAAAGCAGCATGTATGTACTGTCTGCCATAGCTACATAGACATGAATATGGCAATGTGGCAAAGGTCATTAAATCTAAGAGAATTCACTGTTTTAAAAATAAGAATTTTTGCTGCGTGGTAAGATAATTTCTGTTTCCTGTACAAACTTCTCATCTTCTTTTTCCTCCTCTGTGCCTTCTCTCTCTTCCTCCCTGCTTCCTCCCACTCTCCTCCTCCTGTTAATCTTCTTTTTCATCTGCTTCTGCTTTTTCCTATTCATTCTGCTTTGCCTCTGAGAACTTTTTTTTTGATCACTTCTTCCTGCTCCTGACAAGTTGAGGGGAGCCTTGAAGTTCTTCCCTCCACCCAGGTCCTCCACACTCTCCCGCTTCTCGTGTATCCCCACGACAGCGATGGAGTAACTGTGTGGAAACAGATATTCAGGCTTAAGGGCTAGTCAGATTGCTCTGCCTCCCCAGCAGAAAGCTTTTCGTTGTTGCTTCTGTGCTTTTGATAATTATCCGGTGCCTTCATTTGCTCACACGTCCTTACTCTCATCACCAAGTTGAGGCACCTGCTCTCTGCAACTGGTCTTGGTCCCCTTGCAGGGTCTTCAGACCTAGCAGTCGCTCAGTCAACTTCATTTTGATGAAAAATTGCAACTCACTGATGTTTCCAGGCCACCTGGCTCCTGCTGTATGTGCCGGATGCTAATCACCTGCTATTTACAGGGGACACTGGCCGTTCTTGACTTCTTTTGAGCTGGAGGCTTCCCTCCGTCAGTCTGTGTGCTGCCTCCAGTGTCCTGGGCTCTGCGTGTGCTTGTCTCTCTGGATGGGTGTACAGTGTAGGAGTCTGCCAGCTGTGCTGTACCTGTTGATGTCTGTTCTTACAGTGACATGTGGTTTATCTAGGTTTCTGAATAATGCTGGGTGCAGTTTTCCTACTGTGTTCCAGTGTCCAGTAGTGTAGATAAGATATTTCATGTCAGTTTAATTCCTTAACATCTAAAATATATATTTATTTTATTTGAAAGGCAGAAAGAGTGAGTGAGTGAGTGAGAGAGAGGAGAACTAGCAAGCTAGCTCCATTCCCCTGACTTAATCTTCAAGCACCAACAATAGTCAAGGCTGGGACAGGCAAATCTCCTGTTGGAGTGACTAGGATTCAACTACTTGAGCCCTCCCCTGCTGCCTCCCAGATGCGCACTGGCAGGAAGCTGGATCAGAAGCAGAGCGGTAGTAGGCATCGTAGGCGCTCTGATACAGGATACAGGCTTCCCGAGCAGTACCTTAACCACTGTGCCAACCAACTGCCCCTGTTCCCTCTGCATTTGCAATCAGGGCTTGATTGCTTTTCTCTTGAAGATTGCAAGATTTTCCCTTTGTGTTGAGATTTCACTATGCTGGCCTCTGATGAGGAATTTTTATTCATTGCGTTAAGAAGTTATTGTTAAATCTGAATATTTTCCTAATGAGTTTTCTGATATTTTATCTCTTTGTGAATGTTCTTCATGGAGAATTAAGAGTGTGTTGGATGATCCCACGACTATAAAACTATCTCCTATTTTCCATCTCTTTGTGTTTTTATTCTGCTTTTGTTGTCTCTCATTATCTTCATCTTGAGTCTTCTTAAGTAGAAAACTTTTGCTTTCATATTGCTTTATCTTTCTTCTTCATGGACAGATTCTTTTACAGCAATTTCTGTTCTCAGCCTTTAAAAGATAGTGTATGCTGTTAGATTTCCTTATTTCCTATTGGAGTGCATTCCAGGTTTCCTCTAAGTGTCCGCTCTGGTGTCGCCTTTCTCCCGTGGAATTGGGCAGTCTGTGCATATCGACCTACTGTTAATGTGAAGACTTAAAAATCCCCCAGGAGAGCCATTTACAGGCTACATTTCGCTGTCTCCCTTCTCATTCTCACCTTCTGGACAAATCTCTGTAGACTCCCCTTCAGTCTCTTCCATGGGGTGCATGCATATGGCTGCAGTTCAAGAGGCATAAACCTTCCAGTTCCCACCCCTCAAAGGAGCAGTAGAAGGGAGGGTCTTCCCTGCCAAGGGTGGGTGTCAACCCTCTCTGCTGCTTTCAGTGGCCAAATGGCTCTCCAGCTTCAAAACACATTGCTGATCTTGTTTTCTTCTATATCCTGTCTTGTCACACTTAACCTGGAGTCTTTAAGCTTTCAGTTTCTTCCCTGTCTTAATGTGGCTTGGAGAAAGGGTGAGGGTGGATGCATATTTGACTGGATGTGTATCTTCACTGGAGAGAGAGAGAATAAGCTTCCATCTATTGGTTCACTCCCCAAATGCCCCCAGTGGCCCTCGGGGAGCGAGGGCTAGGCTACACGCAATAGTCAAGAACTCGGTCCGGGTCTCCCATGTGTGTGTCAGGGACCCAGCTGTTTGACTCATCACCTGCTGCCTCTGAGGGTGTGCTTTAGTAGAAAACTTTTTGAAGCAGAGCTGGAACTTGAACTCAGGTATTCCAAGGTGAGATGCTGGTGTCCCCAGCAGCATCTTTTTTTTTTTTTTATATATATTTATTATTTAACTTCAGTAATTACATTGTATTATGTGACACAATTACATAGATACTTGGGTTCTCCCCACCCCTCCCCAAACCCTCCCACCATGGTGGATTCCTCCACCTTGTTGCATAACCACAGCTCAAGTTCAGTTGAGATTCCCCCATTGCAAGCGTATACCAAACATAGAGTCCAGCATCTTATTGTCCAGTCAAGTCCAACGGCTTCTTAGGTATACCCTCTCTGGTCTGAAGACAGAGCCAGCAGAGCATCATCCCAGTCAATTGAAAGCTCCAACATACCATCAGCAAAAATTTACATCATTATGGAATTAATTGACATAGTAATGAGTAACCAACATGTTAAAAGTAAATGCGAGTTCCCAGTCACCTTCTGTGACCACCTCACCTATACTTCAATCTTAGTTTATACACAACATATAACATTCAAAACATAACATGTTATACATAACATCATATCATCTTAAATTAAGGCAAACATGTGGTATTTAACCTTTTGGGATTGGCTCATTTCCCTTAGCATTATGGTTTCCAGTTTGGCCCATTTGGCCACAAAGAACTGCATTTTGTTTTTTTTAATAGCTGAGTAGTATTCCATGGAGTAGATGAACCATAGCTTTCTTATCCAATCCTCTGTTGATGGGCATTTTGGTTGCTTCCATGTTTTTGCAATTACTGATTGTGCTGCTATGAGCATAGGAGTGCATGTTGGTTTCTCATAAAACAAGTGTTCTGGATATATTCCTAGGAGTGCTATTGCTGGATCATACGGTATGTTGAATTTGAGTTGTTTGAATATTCTCCATACTGATTTCCATAGAGGCTGTACCAGCCTGCAGCCCCACCAGCAGTGGAGTAGGGTTCCCTTTTCCCCGCAACCTCGCCAACAAGTGTTGTTGGTGCTTTTATTCATGTGGGCCAGTCTTACTGGTGTTAGGTGGTACCTCATTGATGTTTTAATTTGGATTTCCCTTATTGCCAGGGAACTTGAGCATTTTTTCATATGTTTATTTGCCATTTGGGTTTGTTCCTTTGTGAAGTGTTTGCCCATTTCCCGTGCCCATTTCTTGAGTGGCTTGTTTGTTTTGACATTTTGGTTGTTTTGTAGCTCTTTGTATATTCTGGAGATCAGCCCTCTATCACCTATGTCGTGTGCGAAGATCTTCTCCCATTCTGTGGGTTGCCTTTTTACTTTGTTGATTGTTTCTCTAGCTGTACAGAAGCTTCTTAGTTTGATGAGGTCCCAATTGTTTATTTTGGTCTCGATTTCTACTGCATTTGGAGTCTTTTTTAGGAAGTGAGGGCCTACCCCTAAGTGTTCCAGTGTGTTTCCAACATTTTCTTCCAAAAGTTTGAAGGTTTCTGGATGTAGGTTTAGATCTGTTATCCATTTAGATCTGATCTTAGTGTATGGTGAGAGATGTGGATCTATTTTTTTGTTTCTGCAGGCTATCAACCAGTTGTCCCAACAGCATTTATTGAACAGACCTTCCCATTTGCCTGGATTGTCGTTTGTCTTTTTGTCAAAGATTATTTGGCTGTATCTGTGTGGGTTTCCTTCTGGTGTTTCTATTCTGCTCCATTGATCTTCCTCTCTATCTTTGTGCCAGTACCACGCTGTTTTGATAACCACTGCCCTATAGTATGTCCAGAGGTCCGGAACTGTGATTCCCCCTGCTAACTTTCTGTTCTTCAGGATGGTTCTAGCTATCCGTGGTTTTTTGTGCTTCCAGATGAACCTTTGGATCATTGTTTCCAGTTCCATGAAGAATGTTTTGGGCAATTTGATTGGGATTGCGTTGAATGTATATATTGCTTTTGGCAGTATAGACATTTTAATGATATTGATTTTACCTATCCAGGAGCATGGGATGTTACTCCATCTTTTGAGGTCTTGTTCAATTTCTTTTTTAAGTAGTTTGTAGTTTTCTTCAAATAAGTCTCCTACATTTTTGGTTAGATTTATTCCCAGATATTTCATACTTTTCTCTGTTATTTTGAATGGTATCTTGCTGGTTAAGTCTTTTTCCATCTTGGGGCTGTTCGCATACACTATGGCTGTTGATTTTTGTTCATTAATTTTGTACCCTGCCACTCTACCAAACTCTCGTACAAGTTCTAGCAGTCTCTGTATTGAGTCTCTTGGCTCTTCTACATAAAGAATCATATCATCTGCGTATAGTGAGAGTTTGACTTCTTCGTTTCCCATTTGGATTCCTCTGATTTCTTTTTCTTGTCTTATGGCCTCAGCGAGTACCTCTAGGACTATGTTGAATAGTAGTGGAGAAAGTGGACATCCCTGTCTTGTTCCAGATCTCAGTGGGAAGGGTTCCAGTTTTTCTCCATTCAGTATGATGCTGGCGTTGGGTTTTTCATATATGGCTTTAATTATGTTGTGGATTTTTCCATCTATGCCTACCTTGGTTAGGGTTTTTAGTAGGAAGTGGTGTTGGATTTTGTCGAAAGCTTTTTCTGCATCTATTGATACTATCATGTGATTCTTGTTTTTCAGTTTTTGGATGTGGTGTATCACATTTATGGATTTGCGAATGTTGAACCATCCCTGCATTCCAGGGATGAATCCTACTTGATCTGGATGAACGATCTGTCTGATGTGTTTTTGAATTCTGTTGGCTAGGATTTTGTTGAGAATCTTAGCATCAATGTTCATCAAAGAGATAGGTCTGTAGTTTTCCTTCTCTGTTAGTTCTCTGTCTGGTTTTGGGATTAAGGTAATGTTGGCTTCATAGAATGAGTTTGGAAGGGTTGCCTCTTCTTCTATTGTTTTGAAGAGTTTGTAGAGGATTGGGGTCAGTTCTGTTCGGAATGTTTTGTAGAATTCTGGAGTGAAGCCGTCTGGGCCTGGGCTTTTCTTTGTTGGGAGGTCTTTAATCACTGATTCAATCTCTACTTCAGTTATGGGTTTGTTCAGGTCGTTTGTTGCCTCTGGGCTAAGTTTTGGCAGGTGGTAGAAGTCTAAGAACTTTTCCATTTCTTGGTGATCTTCTGATTTGTTGGAGTACAGTGCTTTGTAGTAATTTCTAATTATGGCCTTAATGGATGCGGTGTCTGTTGTTATGTTGCCTTTTTCATCTTTGTTGCTGGTAATTCTTGCCTTCTCTTGTTTTTTCCTTGTCAGTCGGGCCAGTGGGGTGTCTATCTTGTTTATCTTCTCAAAAAACCAGCTTTTTGATTCATTGATTTTGTGTATGGTTTTTTTTATTTCTATCTGGTTGATTTCCTCCCTTGTTTTGATGATTTCTTGTTTCCTATTGTGTGTGGGGCTCTTCTGCTGTTGTTTTTCCAATTCCTGGAGGTGTGTGTTTAGTTCCTGTATTTGGCGCCTCTCTTGGGCCTTGACATGAGCTCCAATTGCGATGAGTTTACCCCGTAGCACTGCTTTGGCAGTGTCCCACAAATTTTGGAATGTTGTGTCAGAGTTTTCATTGGTTTCCATAAATTTTTTGATCTCATCTTTAATTTCTTCTCTGATCCATTGTTCGTTTAATAGCATATTGTTCAGCCTCCAAGAGTTTCTGTATTTCCTGGGACATTTTGAATTGCTGATTTCCAGCTTCATTCCGTGGTGGTCTGAGAGGGTACATGGTATGATTCCTATCTTTTTGAAGTTATTTAGGTTTGCTTTGTGTCCTATCATGTGGTCGATCCTGGAGAAGGTGCCATGCACTGCTGAAAAAAATGTATAATCTGTGGCCTTAGGGTAAAAAATTCTATAGATGTCAACCAAGTCCAGTTGTTCTATTGTTTGTATGAGCTCTGTTGTTTCTTTGTTGAGTTTTTGTTTTGTTGATCTGTCTATAGTTGTTAGCGGGGTGTTAAGATCACCCACTATTATTGTGTGCATATCTATGTCTCCCCTTAAGTCTGTGAGTAATTGCTTCACGTAGCTAGGTGCGTTTGAATTTGGTGCATATATGTTCACAATGGTAATTACTTCCTGATGGATCAGTCCCTTCACCAATATATAATGTCCTTCCCTGTCCTTTTTGATGTGTGTCAGATTGAAGTCCACATCATCTGAAATTAAGACAGCTACCCCAGCCTTTTTTTCTCGTCCATTGGCATGAAATATTTGTTTCCAACCTTTCACTTTCAGCTTCTTCGAATCTCTTCTGGTTAGATGTGTCTCTTGTAGGCAACAGATAGTTGGGTGCTGTTTGATAATCCATTCTGTTAATCTATGCCTTTTGATTGGTGAGTTCAGGCCATTTGTGTTAAGAGTTAAAATTGAGAGGTTGTGATTTTGCCCTGCCATACTTGTTTTTGTGGGTGTTGATATCTGTGTAATTGCCCTTCCTTGTGTGGACTTTAGTGGGAAGATCTTCCTGTTTGCCATCTTTGCTTATGATTCACCTCCTTTTTTTCTGGATTTAGTGCATTTCTAAGGAGATTTTGTAGAGCTGGTTTTGTGCTGGCATATTCTTCTAATTTCTCTTTGCTGTGGAAGTATTTGACTTCGTTCTCAAATACGAATGAGATCTTTGCTGGGTACAATATTCTTGGTTGACAGTTGTTCTGATTCAGGATTTGGAAGATCTTTGTCCATTCTCTTCTTGCTTGTAAAGTCTCTTCAGAGAAGTCAGCAGTGATCCTGATTGGTTTTCCCCGGTATGTGATCTTTTCTCTGCTTCGTACTTGTCTTAGGATTCTTTCTTTGTCTTCGTTGGAGTGGAACTTGAGCACCATATGTCTGGGTGAAGATCGCTTTGGGTCATATCTGCTGGGAGTCCTCTGACCGTCCTGGATTTGGGCTGGGTTCATGTTCCAAGTGTTTTGAAAGTTTTCCTGTATAATTTCGTCGAGCACCATTTGCATTCCTGACTCTTTTTCCGCTCCTTCAGGAAGGCCAATAATCCTAATATTTGATTTTCTGAGGTTGTCTTTCATTTCTTGTATGGTCTTATTGGCTTTGTTCAGACTTGTCTCCAGCTGTTTCATGAACTGGGTATGTTCGTTTTGTGTGTCTTCTATTTCAGAGATCCTCTCTTCTGCTGTATTTGTTCTGTTGGTTAGGCTCTCAATTTTGTGCTCTAAGTCAAGGATTTTACTTTTCATTTGTTGTATTTCTGAGGCTATGTGGTTCTTGAATTCCTTGAAGTCCTCCCAATTCTTCTCATTGTCTCTGACATATTTTAACATTATTTTTTTGAATTCCTTGTCTGGTAGATCTTCTATGTCTTCATCTCGCATCTCCGAAATAGACATTGGCTTTCGATCCTGTATTGGTAGGGTGTTGGCACTCTCATCTGGATCATTACCTTTTCTGGTATTTCTTCCCATTGTGTTAGTGTTTCTTTTTTGAGAGACCTAGGCACCAGTGTGCTGAGGGGTCTCCAAGCACTATCCTCTAGAGATCGGAGTCTGCAGGCGTGGAGTAGCAGGGTGTGGGAATTTTCAAGGCACTTTTGGTGCGTCTCCAGAACACTGGACCTCAGGGCGCCACTTCCAGGGCCCAGTGGATTCAAAGCGCACTCTCAGCTCGTCCCCTACAGGTATGCTACCACAGGGCGTGGGAGAGTGAAGGCACTCTCTGTGCGCACCCCCTGTGCGCGGGATCACAGGGCTCGGAGCACTGGACTATAGGGCGTGGGGTGTTCCAGGTGTTCTCTGGAAGCGCCTCCTGTGCAGGCCCGCCCACCCCAGCGCTTGCAGGGGACCGACCGCCCCAGCGCTAGCACGGGACTGCCCAGCCCAGATGGCGTGCTTGGGTTCCTGTGGTATAGCACCGCCCAGCTGAGTGCCAGACCGCAAAGGCACGGGGGAATATCCAATGTGCCTTTTGCCTTTCTCCCAGACACAGTTTTGGCAATTTCAAGGCACTCGCCCTGTGTCTCTAGACGCAGGAGTCTGGGGGTGGGGGAGGGGTGGGGAGAGGAGCACCAATTGTGATCAGGCTTTGTGCATGCCCCTGGGGGGCCAACTCCCGAAGCCTCCAACCCACCACTGTCCCCACCCAACTCTCTCAAACCTCAGGTTCTTGCAGTCTGCCTCTTCCTCTGGTCGGAATTCTCGCCGCAGGTGTGTCTCCCAGCGACTGCTGTGTCCGTTGCTGTTCTCGGCGGGTGCAGGCGTCTGGAACCTGGAGGCTGCGGCTGGGGCAGGTCCCGGCGGGGCTTGGCGACCAGGGTGGGCGGATGCCGGCGGGTCCCGGTGATTCAGGGTCCTGGTGACCAGGGTGAGCAGATGCCAGCGGGTCCCAATCACCGCTGGTCCTCACGGCCACTGCGTCTGCAGGTCGGTCTCCGGATCGGTCGGCGGCTTTCAGTGTCTGCACTCAGAGGTGACTCAGCAGGTCAGGAGCGGAAAGTCGTCTCCCCTGCTCTTTCTTTTGTTTTTTCCCTGGTTGCTCTTCCGAGTTGTGTGGATTTTTTTGGTTCCACACTGTCCAGGGAACTTCACGTTCTTCTCCCTGTAGTTCTATGCTGCTCCACTTACTCTTTTGTCGCGTTCTAGCCCTCTCTGTCTGTGAGCTCTCTCACAGTCTTCCTCCTATGTCGGCCATCTTGCGAGTCTCTCAGCAGCATCTTAACTGTTGCATTCTATGTCCATTCCTGTGGGCTTGCAAGTTTTACAAGTATACTAATTTGGTGCATTTGCCCTACTGTGCTTATACATACTGAAAGTTTCATTGTTTGAAGACTAATAATGTCAAAGGGCAATTATATACAGGCTTCCTTTTTTTTTTTTTTTTTTGCATTGCCTTCACACAATCAATGGCCAGGGCTGTGATAACATAACAGCATGAATTTTGCTAATAAAAATTAGCTTAATCGCAATGTCTATTCTGTATAACAAATAAGAAATTTTACAGTTCATTCTTTCTTTAGTTAGTTCTTTTCAAAAATTGTTTATGCTCTTCTCATTGTCGTTTACGTAGTCGAGAGGGATGTACACCATGTGGGTTTCTGATAAGGGTGAGGAGGTTCAGGTACTGAGGAAGGTGGGTGGGACAAATGATTTCGTTTTCCTTTCTCCTGTGTCCACAGGGGAGGAAGGAAATGTGATCACTCCTTGTTGTCAAACTGTATCAGCACCCTGGGAAGGGGGACAGTCAACTGATGAAGCCATAGATAACCTGATGCCCACATCCAAACGTCCTGCTACTGGAGTCATTTTGGTAGTTTTGAAGCTATTGGTTTCATTGCTACAGGGTTGAGAAAATCTTCCTGAGGTCTGTTGGTTGACAAATTCCACCTTAGTGCATTCACAGACCCAGGAACATGCTGCAAAACTTGGCCAGGAGAATTATTCAACCTGTTCTGCTTTCCCATCCTCTGACAAGGCAGTAGAGACGTCCTCTACTGGCCTAGATGAGCTGTTCGTCATGTCCCCTGTGTGTATTTGGGCATGCTTTCCACTGCACAGGCATCAGCAACTGAGGATACCCAGTCCCCATACATCTATTCCAAGGTCGGACCACACATCCTGTGATTTTCCCTGTGGCCAGAGTCTGAGTCCAGCGGTCTAGTTGTGAGTCTCCCAAGAAACTTCACCTGTGGTGACCTTAGGCTTGATTCTTATGCATGCCAGCCAGCAGGGTCAGGTGCACGGTGTCACCTACACTAGCTAATGCACATACTGGTGGATGTAAACTGCTGCTCAGTTCTGCCCAGCCCCTTATCTCACACAAACTGATGAGTGCTGCAGCAAAGTTCAACCATCCTGCTACAGACACGGTCCTCACCAGTGAGTGCAGTGGCCTAGTTGGGGCAACCCCAAATAACCACACAGGTCTGCCCTCAGCCCTGGTTTTTACATATGCTAGCCTCTGCTGCAGCCCAGCCTAGTTCAGTCCAGCCTATACTCTATCCAGCTCTCATGCATACTAATGGGTACTGTGGCTTAGCTCAGCCCAACCAACTCCCAGTTCCAGCTCTTACGTGTGCTAACAGGTACTCTACTTTGTTCAATCTGGCCTGCTCCCAGCCTGGTTCTTATGCTCAATAGTGATAGGTACAGCCTAGCAGGGGAATGCCCAGAGTTCCTCTGCCAGACATGTTTCCAGTTCTGGATCTTGGACTTGCTGGGGGTATTATGGTCTACAGTCCAGTCTGAGATGACATACCCAGTCCAAGCACTTACCAGCTGCTGCTGTGGCTAGCCTTCACCCATTCTAGGTATCATCTGCACCAGAGGGTACAGCAACCTATTTCAGCCTGGACTGTCCCCAGACTGGTCCTTCCCCAGCCCCCGCCTGCATGCTCACCAGTGGAAGCAACAGCAGAGCAAGGGAGTCCCCAGTGTTCCCTTATCAGACCTTCTCCCAGCCTAGGGTCTTGCATGTGCCAGCAGGTGCTATGGCCCAGTCTGAGATGGCTTATACCTAGTTATAGAATTTCCAGCAGGTGCTATACCCTGGCTTTCAGCCAGTCCCTAGTCCCCAGCTCTTGCTGACAAGTACAACAGCCTATCCCAGCCTGGCCTATCCCTAACCCTCATGTAAATTGGTGGGGATTGCAGTCCAACTCAGCCTGGCATGCAACCTGTCCTGGCTCTCACTCATGCCAGCGTGTCTACCTGCTCTCAGCCCCAGCACTCACAATCAACAGTGTGAGAGTGACTTAGCAATGGAGTTCCCCAAGTTCACCTACCAGACCTGCTCCCAGGAACCGATTTTGTGTGTGCTGGCAGGTACTGTTACCCAGACTGACATGGCTGGTCCCTAGTCCTGCACTCACTGGTGGGTGTTGTTGCCTAGTTCAATTACCCCACACCCATTCCAGCTTTCACCAATGGGTGCTACAGCCTAACTCATCCTGGCCCACCCCAGACCGAGGCCACCTGCATGTTGATGGCTGTTGCAACCTTACAGAGCTTAATCCACCCACAACTCTGGCTTTCACATTCACTAGTGAGAGTTGCAGCCCAGCAGACAAGTCCCTAGTGTACCCTAACAGATTTGTTTCCAGCCCCAGATCTTGTGCTGGTAGACGCTTTGAACCAGATGGCCTGGCCTACCTACAGTCTCCTTCTGATGGGTGTTGCAGCCTAGGCCATCCCAGGGATGGCCCACACTCTGTGCTGGCTCTCATGTGTTCCAGCTGGTGTTGAGGTCTGGCACAGCCTGGCCTGTTCCCAGACCTGGCCCACACTAACACTGTTGAAGGTGGCAGACTTGCCTAGCCTGGCCCTTCTCTAGCCCTGGCTCCCAACAGGAGTTGTGACTTAGTAGGGGAGTACCCAAAGTTTTCCTACCAGTTCTGTTCACAGCCCTGGATCTCATGCTTGCCAGCAAGGCAGCAGCCCAATTTGGCATGGTTTGCCCTCAGTCCTAGTCCTTGCATGTTCCAACAGTTGTTGCAGCCTGACCCTGACCCTGCCCAGCCCCCATTCAGCCCCAGCTCCCACAAGTGTCATGTGAGTTCTATGATCTAGTCTGGCTCAGTTCTTCAAATAAACTGGCAGGTGCTGCAGTCCCACAGGGGTGAACTCACGATTCGCCTACAGAATCTGCCCCCACATCTGGTCCACTTGCATTCTGGGTGGGTTCATTCTGGGATGTGTTTCATCCCCTGCTCCAACACTCATGGGTGGGTACTGCAGCCTAGCCCAGCTAGGTGTGCTTCCCAGCCTCATCTTTTGCTTGGGTCAGTAGGTGACGGGCAATACTATTATCCCATCTCAGGTCTCCCATGCAGGCAGGTCCCTTGGCTTGAGCCAGACCTATCCTCTGATTTCTCTCCTCTAAACCACTCCATCTCATCTCCCTTGCCTAGCTGTGAGTGCAGTAGCCAGGTCTGTGAAATACCGCAGAAATAATTTCTTCCCTGTCAAACATGCCCTCAGTTGCTCACACTCCAGTACCTCCCCAGACTTTGTTCCCTGGGCAATCTGTAGCAGCCTCTCTTCCTCCTCTGCTGCCAGCCTCTGTACTTAGGGGCTAGGGTGCCATATCCTGTCCCAGAGATCCCCACCTTTTCTATTTATCTTTAAAGAGGAAAAGAAAAGAAAAAAAAGTGGTATATAAGGGTATAGTTAACACAACTTTGACATTAACCAAGCCCAGAATGCCTACCACAGCTATTGGCTGCTGTTTTCAGTCTAACACTTCCTTAGGTACAAAGGCAGTCAGCTACAGCTGGAGTAGTTATTTATTTCAAAGGCAAATTGACAGAGAAAGGCAAACTGAGATCTCTCATCCATTGGCTCACTCTCCAAATGCCCCAACAGGTAGGGACACCAGGCTGAAACCAGGAATCCAAAACTCAATCTTGGTCCTTAAGGTACACAGCAATAGGAAGCTGAGCAGAAATAGAGCTGGAGCTCAACCAGGTTCTCCAATTTGGGATGTTAAATACCCTCCTCAGTGGCTGTAGCTTTGTGGATAAAACTGCTACATGAGGCGCTGGCATTCCATATCGGTGCTGGTTTGTGACCTGTCCACTTGATTTTCGTAAAAGATTTTCCAAATAGCTCCACATGAAAAATTTACATCCTGGGAGAAAGTAACTGCCTGTTGCTCATCTGATTGTCCAATTCACCACTGATCTGCACTAATAGATGTGTTTGCCCTTTGGTCTGTGGTGATGACTCCAGATGAGAACTGCCCAGGGCGCATGTCTCTAAAATCCAGTAAGAGTGACTTTTCTCCCCAGGGATCTTTAGGGACACAAGCTCACAATTCCCACCGATACGAAACATCAAACTGGAGAAAAATAATAAGTCAAGAAGGTTTCAATAAGAAAGCAAATATCGAAGAGTGGAAAACATAGAAAGAAGATACAGGTAAACGAATATTTTTAAGATTTGCAGAAAAGATTAGCCTGGTGAGTTGAAAGCAATTAGAGTAAAATAATGTTAGCCAGAAGAGTAAACAGGAGGTAGGTGATTTTTTTTCCCCCAAATATTAAAGCAAAAACATGTACTGTGGAGCAATGCTAGCATTGCTTAGCAATTTCAGAATGCTTTGATCTTCAAAGACTCTTGCATGTTAACTAATTAATCAATCCAACACCCTTGTGACGTGGACGTGACAAACAAGGAGAGAAGTACGTCTGAAATGACTATTCCACCGAGCTCACCAAGCTTGGGACAGAACTGGGAAAGCAAGCTTGTTGCCAACTAGGAGGAATCTATGGAATTCATGCAGATAAGAGATCTTCCGATGGTTCATGGAAAAAATATGAAAAAAAGAAAAATATTGCAGAGTTTACAAATTGTTTTGCACTGAAAAGCCATATATATATATATATTTTACAAATTTGATTAATATTTTTTGTTCTTTCTTGGGTTATGGAAACATTATCCTGACTTTCATGCACATCTATAGCACTGGCTACAGGAATCAGGTAAACTAATTTCTTCCTAGTTCCTGTGTTCCATCAGTTTCATGTCTGCTTATTTATTTTATCGTTAGCATGTGCACAGTAAAGGATCATGTCTCACTTGAGAAGAGCACTTGTTACATAAACACCCAATACCTGTTTCAAATGCATTGAGCAAGTCAGAACTCCGAGTCCACTAAGAAACACTGGCTAAACATGATTGTTAATTCACTAGTATAGTTCCTTTTAAGACTTCCTCCAACATTCCTGTACATATCATTTATTATGACAAACACAGATGGAAAAGTAATAAATATTTTAAAGACATTGTGTTTATTAATTGTAGAAATGACTATAAAAATTCTGTTTTGATGGAATTTTTGAAATATCCTCGTGTGTGTGTGTGTGTGTGGCTTATAGAAATAGGAAGTCAGTGGGAGAAGTTTAAAGAAAGAATTCATCACTCTTTGAGCTTAGTTAATGCTGTGGTGTCCCAGCTCTGATTTGCACCAGCTGCCTACATGCTCCATTTTACTGTCAGTAGGAAAGCTCCCTTTTGGACTTGGTGTTGTTGTGAGCAGTGAGTTCAGCAGCTGCCAGCCACACTGGCATCCCAGTTCCTGTCCCAACTGCTGTGCTTCTGATCTGGCTCCTTGCTGATGGGCCTAGGGAAGCAGTGGAAGATGATCCAAGCATTTGGATCCCTTCCATTCTTGTGGGAAATCCAAAGAGGGCTTCCTGACACTCGGTTTTAGCCTGGCCCAGCCCTGCTGGTGTGGCCATCTGGGAAGCGAAGCAGCAGACGGAATCTCTCTCTCCTCTCTCTCTCTCTCTCTCTCTCTCTCTCTCTCTCTCTGTTGTTTGGATAAATAAATATATCACAGAAAAATGTCCCTTTCATAATTTGGTACAAATATCATATCTTGTTTTCTAATGGTCCTGGTGTGTTTCCTTGCCTTGCATGGGGACACCTGTCTGCCCTAACTCTAGAGTGACTAAGGCATTCCTGGCAGACGATAGCATGAGCTATGGCCACAGCATGCTCCCGGTCCCCTCCAGAGCTGATTCAGTGCAGAATCACCTTCTACTCCATCAGTGATGATTTCTCTGCATCTAGTGCCAACAGCAGCCTATGTCACTGACTACAGAGCTGTCAAGATGGGCAGCATCGTTCATTCCCTCTGGAGGCCTTTCACGATTCCCTTTGAGTCTAGTTGCTGGATTTCCTATGGCTTTGATCAGCTCTCTGTGTGCATGTATGTTCTGTGGCTTTCTGCTTTGGGAGCTGCAGTTTTTATAGGATGTGCGTCTTGACTCTCCCATCAGTTTTTGAAAGGCATTCGATTGTTTCTGATATTGTTTCTTCTGTGTCTTTTCCTCTTCTTCTCGGTCTTCCTTTATTATAGGCTTGTGTTTGAATATGGGATATGGGACATGGATAAAAGCTGTAACTTAGACAAATTTAATAGAAGATACATAATTATTGTTTGAATGGCAGCACAAGAGAGAGGTGAGAGATCCATATGCTCATTTACTTCCCTAAACACCTACAATGACGTAGGAACTCAATCCATTCTCCCGTGTGAATTGCAGGAAACCAAATACTCGTATTATCTCTGTCATGTTTTTTTCTTTTCCATTTCTCTAGGCTTCAGCTTGTCTTTGTGTTGTATTTCTGTTGACTTGTTCACCAATCCCGTTTCTCCTGGGTTGAACATTTTTAAAAAAGATTTGTTTTTATTGGAAAAATGAGGAGGAAAGAGAGAGAGAAAGATCTTCCATCTGATGATTCACTTCCCAGTTGGCTGTAACGGCTGGAGCAGAGCCGATTCGAAGTCAAGAGCGTTTTCCAGTCTCCTACATGGGTGCAGGGTCCCAAGGCTTTGGGCTGTCCTTTACTGCTTTCCCAGACCACAAGCAGGGGGTCAAACATTTTTTCAATGTAAAATTTTTACTTTAGATTCTTCCATAAATACCAATTCTCTAACAATCTGCTCTGTCTTGTCATCCATTTCTTTGAGCAAATATGAAATACATCCATTCTGAAGTCCATAACTGTCACTTCTGTCACTTGTTGAAGTGAGAGTTGGTTCTAGCAGTTTTCTCTTGGTGGTGGTTTTGGTGGTGTGTGTCTTAATCACACCTGATAAACTGTAGGAGGTTTGTGCAAGTGTGTGTTAGAAAAACAGAATAAGGCCAAATGACATTGATGTGGTTGGGATTGCAGCTCAGGTCTGGATGGTGGTTGGTGGGTGGTTACCTCTATGCCTGGTTGTCTGCCTCTCCAGAGGTGTACATTTCCAAGATCCCCCCTGGAGTCCCCACATTTTTGTCTGTGTCTCCCCAGGGATGGTCACAGGCTCCAACCTCTGTATCTTTAGCACATTGCTCTTCAGTCAGTGGAAGGCAAGAATATTCTAATTTTTTTTTTTAATTCCCAGTGGGAGTGAGAGGATTGGGACTATATATGGAGTAGATGGAGGAGCCCAATTTGGAGGCTCTATAATAGTTCGGCCATGAGCTAAGGGAGCCTGATGCATGGAGTTAATCCAGGAATGCACTTGTGTAATGACAAGCATCCTTGGACTGTTTTGGGAAACAATCATTGGGGAGTCGCTTAGCTCACTCTGGGAAGGTCAATGAATCTTACCTGCATCAAGAGCTTAAGCCTGAGAAATCGAGGTACACGAGGGAGTTCTAGAAAGTCTGTGGAAAAGAAAACACAAAGACAAGCCTCTGATGGTGCAAAAAGCTTTAAAATTCATGATTTTTTTTATACTGCACATCTTTCATGAACATTTAAAAATCCTCCTACACATGGATGACCAAATAATTTCGCCCCAACATGAACTTGTCTTTGCCCTTCCTTTTCCACTGACTTTTGAAGATCCTTGCATTCTTGTGGATGGCTGGACCAGTGAGATTTTGAGCAAGGAGAAATCTGAAAGATGAAAACATGTGTTTGAGGGTCAGGGATGTTGGAAGATCAGGTTGAAGATGAGAGCTGGGACTGAGGGCAGGAGGAGATGCAGAGCAGTATCCCATCAACCCTGTTCGTTTTAGGTCCACAAGGCAGTACTTACATCCTAACAGAGAGCCTCAGGTCCACGCAAGAAAAATATTCTGCATTTAAGTGAAGACAGAGCTCTGTAGTCACCAGGCAATGGAGCAAAGTGTGGCATAATTTCACAGTCTCTGTGCTTTTTTATTCCACCGGTCTTGTGTCAGGCAAATCATGAATTCTATCAGCACAGTCTAGAAAAGCTCTGAGTCTACTGTAGCTGATGAGAGATTTAGTTAACCCTTTGCTCTGCTGAGAACCCATTATCCCTTTAAGGGTTGAAATTGCAAAAATAACTGGTTGGAAAATCTGTAGGCAGTGTGTACATCTGGGCATTGAGGATGTGGGAAGGGATTGGGGCTGAAAGGCCATGCATTGATGAACATAACAGCGGGGAAATATGTATGTGACTTTTGTCCATAGATGTTCCATATAAATTCTTTTCATTTTTCCTCGCTAGATGAAGAGAGAAAGATCTCTAAATCAGTAATTCATTCCACAAATGCTTACAGCAGCTGGGGCTGGGTCAGATCTGAGCTGAAGGTGCAGAATCCCATCTGGGGCTCCCACTTGAGTGTCAGGGGCTCAAGTACTCAAACCATCACCTGCTGCCCCCCAGGGTGTTTGTCAGCAAGGAAGCTGGAGCTTAAACCTGGTACTCTGACCCCCAAGTAGTAACCTAACTGTTCTTCCATGTGCAAGCCTGCTCTTCCATGTAATTTTAATGCTGTGATGAGAGCATTCACTGGGGTGTGTTTAATATCAGAGTTTTGCCTATAAACTCCAGCCTGACAAGTCTGTGCAGCTGCCGTGTTAACAGAACCAGTTCAGGCTTTAAACAAAACCCTCTTCTCATCAACTCTCAGTTCTCCAGTTGGCTTCTTTCAGTCGCTGGGTCTGTTCCGTAAATTCCAAAGAGGGAAGCGATTGTAGCCACTGAATTTATCTGCTGTTAAGTGAGGCAAGCTTCAGCCATGTTTGGTCTCTGTCTTTGGATGACTGGTGGGCCAGGACAGATGCCGTCAGGCCAGAGCAGTGGTTCTTGCCTTGGCCTCGTGTTGATGTCACCAGGATTGGACCTCTGGGTCCCAGTTCTTGGACAGCACTACAGGCTGGACATGGAGTTTTTCTTTTTTAAAGATTCATTTATTTGTATTTGATGAGTAACGTTGAGAGAGAGAGAGAGAAAGAGAGTGATAAAAAGAAAGAGACACATTTTCATCTGCTGGCTCACTCTCCAAATGGCTGTAACAGCTGGGGGTTGGGCTTGGTCAAGGCCAGCAGTCAGAAATTCCACCCAGGACTCCCATGTGCCTGGCAGAGGCCCAAATATTTGAACCATTTTCCCACTGTTTTTCCAGGTACTTTAGCAGGGAGCTGGATCAGAAGCAGAGCAGCAAAGACTTGAGCTGGTGCTCATCTAGGATGCCAGCATCATAAGCAACAACTTAACCCACTGTGTCACAATACTAGCCCCTGGGCATAACCTTCTAACTACTCCCCAAAGGGATATGAAACTGCAACCCAGAAGAAAGCTCAGGGAATTCTGGCAATTAAGTCTTAGAAAATTCTCATAAATAAAATGACTTCCTATGCGCCATACAGTCACATTGGCCCTTTGGACTCAAATGTGTATTGGGTTGAGTTTGAGGCAGAGGGCTTATTCTATCTGCATTACAGGTAAACTCGACGGATTTAGAAAGCAGCACTGGAGAAAGCCCAGCTACTTTGCAACTGCAAGTAAGCCCTGAACACATGTTTGTACAAGTGTGTGATCTTCAGGTCTCTCCTGCAGTTGAGGAATAATTGTGAAACTTGTATGTGACTGTCACCCTGTTTTCTATTTCACACCCCCAACTCCAGGGTGTGCCATGAGGGTGGAGCAGCTTCCAATGTAATGGGAGCATCTTTTGTTGCTTCGGAACCTATGACTGGTTCAAGTTCCATGGAACAAGCCAGCAGCCAGCCAGCCTTGGTTGGTCCACTTAGCCAAACTCCCTAAGCCCCTTGACAAATGGCTTGTCTGAGATATTGACACCCGAGATCCCATTTCAGTCTTTGCTCTGTTCTGCCGACATACGTCGGCTTCCTCATGTGGGTCCAAGTCCGCTGCTGCAGGGTCTGTATCCCACTGCAACCAGAGTCCTTGCCACCGTCCTAACCCATAGCTCCTGTGCTCCATGGCACCCTAAGGAAGCCTTGGCTGATCTTGGCCATGTTTTACCTTCCCTGCAAACATATTTAATGTTTTGCAAACTGACTGGCTCTTCAGTCACACGAGAGCTTGGACAGGGACAAGTAGGCTGGCATGGGCAAGTCCCCTGTCATCTCCAGGAGGACCCTCCACCTGTGAGTCCCTACTCTAAGGTGTCAGGAGTCCCTCATGGTGGCCTGACTCCCAGGACCAAGAGGTTTTCCACTCACCTTGTTTTACCCATGGTCCTGTGGACATCTCCATGATGAAAACAGAAAGGAACTGATTTTAATTTTCCTTTTTCCCTTGAAAGCAAAGACAGTTGAAAATGTCGCTTTCATTAGCCGCCATGTAGCAGACAGGCAGGTCCGAGTGTTAGGCACTTTTTCTCCCTGCTGTTATATTTGTAAATCCCCTTTCTTCCTCCATTTCCCCATCCAGAGCCTCTCCTGTTGTGAGGTGAGAGGTCCAGGTGTTTGTCTCCCACACAAGAAGGAATCTGAGAGAGCCTGGCACAATGGCTCAATTAGCTAATCTTTTCCTGGAAAGCACTGGGGTCTCTTATGTGTGTCAGTTTGTGTCCTGGCTACCCGACCTACCATCCAGAGGTCTTTTCTTACGGCCTGGGGAATCAGCAGATGTCCCAAAGCTTTTGGACCCTGAACTCATGTGGAAGACCTGGAAGAAGCTCCTGGCTTTGGATCAGCTCAGCTCTGACTATTGTGGCCATTTGGGGAATGATCTTTTTCTCTGTCCCTCCTTTTCTCTGTTGATCTACCTATCCAATAAAAGTAAATAAACCTTAAGGAAAAAAAAATAAGTTTGAGGAGTAAATACAGGTTAAGATCGGCCTAGCAAAGCCAAGTGCATTTGCAAGGAAAGATGACATGTACACTCGAGTTCAGTGGACTCCTAGGGAGCTGTGCTTTCTGAGGTCTGTTCTTTTAAATGATCTGGAGACTCAAGGCTTGATGGAATATTCATAAGAAGTGTGGCTTGGGGACAGGATTGGAGTCCTGCCTGGTTCCTTGTCCTGTTTTGGAAACCTCAAAACAGCCATGATGTCAAGCGCGTTGAAGTGTCAGCTACAGTTAACATGGGGATGCAGCCGTGTTGAGTTTTCTTAGCTAATGCTGGTTTTCTCAAAGTAACAGTTTTGGTGAGGGTGGTTGTGGGGGGAAGGGGTTGGACCATCACAGGGAAGGCTTCAATGCAGGAAGGACTGCAAGAGGAAGGTGTCCACCTCAGTCCCTCCTTGCTGCCTCCCTCCTTACCTACCTTAGCCCCGCGCCTTAAGTCAAGCCCCTGTGGCGTCAGACGGCAGCAGTAGTAACTCCTCACAGGAGGAAGCCCTCTGTTGCAGGTTGCAGGCGGACGCTGGTATCACTGTTCACCAAGGTATTCCCAGTTTGTGTTTTGCAAACAAGAAAGAGTAACACACCTGCTTTGTAGTGCTCCTTTGTGACTTCCTTTTTACTTATTTTTTAAACATTAATTTATTTTTGTAAATTATTGTTTGAAAGGCAGAGAGACAGAGGGGGAGATCTTCCACAACAAAATTCATACCCCAAAAACCTGCAACAGTGGGGACAAGGCCAGGCTGAAACCAGGATCCTAAAACTCCCCTGAGGGCTCCCATGGAAGCCAGACACACAAGCAGCATAGCAGTCACTTGTCGCCTCGCAGGATGCACCTCAGCAGGCAGCTAGGTCAGAAGAGCAGAAACTGGAACTGGAACTAGACACTCTACTGCAGGTAGGAACCGAGGGGCCCAAGCACCAAACTGCTTCACCAAACACCATTGCTGTCTTTGCTTGTTTCTTTTGTTTTGATTTTCTATTTTGGGGAGAAAGAGAGTGCAGAAGTGACCTCTCATTTGATGATTAGCTTCCTCAAATGCCTGCAACAGCCGCGGCTGGGACAGGCTAAAGGCAAGAACAGGGCGCTCAATCCAGGTCTGCCCTTGGGTGGCCTGGCCCAAGTACTGGACCACCACCTGTTCTTACAGGGTGTGCATTAGCAGGAGGTTGGCATCAGAAGTGGAGCTGGGACTTGAGCCCAAACACTCTAATAGGGGGTGCTGGTAATTCAAACATTGCCTTCATCACTGCCCCCAACACCCACCCTGCATCCTCAGTCTCCTAAGAAGACTGAGCTTGAATGGAATGTTCTCTTGCTTCTGTGCACAGCGTGGTAGTGAGGCAGTGATCATGGTTGTCAAAATCGCCTTCATCTGGAAAGTCTAATTTACATTTATTTCCCCAGATAGAGCTCAACATAATCTCTATTGAGTTAAAAGCTGTTTATTTAAGACATGGTACTTTCTCTCTACTAACAACTTGGCTGCTTTCACTTTTTTTTTTTAAGATTTATTAATTTTCATTGGGATAGGAAGTCACATATACAGAGAGGAGGAGAGACAGAGAGGAAGATTTCTACCCACTGAACCACCCCCCAAGTGGCTGCACTGGCCAGAGCTGAGCCCATCTGAAGCCAGGAAAGTTTTCCAGGTCTCCCACGCAGGTGCAAGGTCCCAAGGCTTTGGGCCATCCTCTGCTGCTTTCCCAAGCCACAAGTAGGGAGCTGGATGGCAGGTGGGGCCACTGGGACACGAATTGGCACACACATAGGATCCCTCGCATGCAAAGCGAGGACTTTAGCCACTAGGCTACCGCGTCAGGCCAGGCTGCTTTCACTGTAAAGTAAGGAAGCGAGTGTCTTGCCTTGTACTCTGTTTTTGTGCCCGACCTGCTCAGAGCCCTCCAGCTTCCTCGTCAATCCTGTGCTGGAAGTTTCTAATTCCAGAGTCTTTGGAGACTGCACCTTCATTTCTCATCTCCGTTTCCTCCTTTTCTGTGACCTTCTGTAGAATTAGCTTCTTCAGTCAGACAACTAATGGAATGCCTACTAACAGCAGCTGGGCACACTGAGATGTCTGCCCTTTTAGCTCTGCCCGTTCTTTTCTCTACATGGGGACAACTCAGTCTTTTCTCTCCGGGTTGGGGTTTCCAGCCTGTCTCCAGTCCCTCCTGCTTTCCCAGAAGAGCCATGAACAATGAAACTCTCTGTGCAAATTCGTGGGCTGCCTGCGGCTTTCTAGCCTGGGTCCCCACGTTACTTTACCTCTGTCACTCCAAACGAGATTGATTGTGCAGGGGGCCCGGAGAGGTGCCAGATTTTCTAATTCATGACCAGAGGCCTCCTGCAACGTTGGAACCCGACCTGCGCTGCTTGATTTAACGCTGCAGAATGAACTTGAACCTGGGCCAAATTCACCAATTACTTGGCTCCTAAATGCCTAAAATCTGAGCTGTGTTTTGCCTCACACACCTCCGTTCCCCCGAGTCGCCAAGCATAATTCTCTCTGCGGGTAGGAACCAGAGGTCATCCGCAGCTGGGACCCAGGAGGGCCGCGTTTGTCACGGTTTGTGGCAGAGGACTGGCGGGGAGGAGCAGCCAAGGAGGGGGCAGTCTTTCCCTGCAGCCCGCTCTATGTCTTCCCTCTGTTTTTCTTGAACGCCTCCTGCTCGGTATGTTTTAGTTCTTCAGTGTTTAAATGAGCAGTGGATGAGGTGATGGAAGCTCTGTGGTCAGCTCCATGCCTGCGGAGCATTCTTTTTTCTTTTTTTTGAAACAGAGCCCTGGACGTATAGCTTGGGGCTTTTGTGCTTGCTTGGAATGTATGAATTCTGTGCGAACACAATAGAATTTCAGGTTTTCTGGAGTGCAAGGCGATGTTGAAGCTGGAGTATGATTTTTTCTGGTGTGTGTTTTCCACCCGCCTGCTGGAGACATCCTGTATCCCTGCGCGCAGAGCCCACACAGCAAAAGACATGATGCATTCTACGTCTCCAGTCTGGGGACTTGAGAAAACAATCACGCTGTGATGCTGTGTGACAAGCACTCAGAGCTTAACCACAGAGTTCAGGTGCCCCAGCACCCCTCATGGCAAGTATTGCCATACCCTTTTCTGCCATGATACTTTTGCCCATGGAAAGGTGTCCTTCGGGCTGTCAGGGCTTCTGTGTCAGGGATGTGGTAGCCAACAGAGCTGCCTCCTGGCTGGTCCATGTCTGGGGACCTGCTGGGAACTCGGGTGGGATTCAAACTGGGGCTCAGATTGCAGGCCCCGGTCTCCCAAGGATTAACTCCACAGCTTAGCTTATTTCTCAGAGCATAACAGGATTGGCAATTTTGTCCTGATACATCTAGCCACTGGCTTAACCGCAAGTTCCTGCTTCCTATTTGTCAAGTTATCTGCCAAGGGATTGGATAAACACTGGGAGGAACTCAAGGGATTTAGGGTGGCCACTTGAGGACTGGATAAACACTGGGAGGAGCTAAGCAGAGTATAAAACAAAGCCTGGAGTTGCAATAAAGATCAATATATCATCCATCGGCATTCGGTGTACTGCATGTTGCCTTGTGTTGGCTCTCTGCGTATTGTCTTTTGTGTAACCCTAGTCCCTCCGCTCAGCTTGGGGTACTTGGCGACGCGGGCGTTGCCAACATCAGATGATGCTGCCATTTTTTTAAAAAAAAGATTTATCTTTTATTTTTATTGGAAAGGCAGATATACAGAGAGAGGAAGCTCTTTCGTCTGCTGGTTCACTCCCTAAGTGGCTGCAATGACCAGAGCTGAGCCAATCTGAAGGCAGGAGCCAGGAACCTCTTCCAGGTCTCCCACATGGGTGCAGGGTCCCAAGGCTTTGGGCCGTCCTTGACTGCTTTCCTAGACCACAAGCAGGGAGCTGGATAGGAAACCGAGCAGCTGGGATACGAACTGGTGCCCATATAGGATCCCGGTGTGTGCAAGGTGAGGACTTTAGCCACTAGGCTACTGCACCAGACCCGCCATTTTTTTTTATTAAACTAAAATGAATGAGTTCACTGTTGATTATTTCGTGTTGTTTTGTTAAAATTTCATCTAATTCTAGGTTAGATGTTTGAGATGTTAAAAACTCCAAAACTCAGGGGACATTATGTGTTCCTCTGACCACTTCCATGGCCTTAGAGCAGTCAGAATGTGCTGAGTTAGGGTCCTTCACCTTGAGAACACCCTGGGCTGACCTTAGAGACTTCTTCCCCAGGACATGTTTGGCAAAAGCCATGGGCTGTGGAGAGATGTGGCTTGTCTGGGGAGATGAGGCTAGCACTAGTGTGGGAATGGATGCGGGGACGGATGTGGAGAACAAAGGGCAGTGGCACTCAGAAAAGCTGGTTCCATTGCTGCTCTGCCTTTGCAAATGATCCCAAAGCGTGGACACATTTACATGGAATTGGCTTCAACAGTTTGCAGGAAAAAGTAATTCAAAAGTGAGTTGATTTTGTTGCCAAACAATTGAAACCCCTGAACAGAGGGGGCTTCAAAAACTTGATGGGAGATGCATGTCATGAAAAAATGCAGGCCTGGATTTGAAATCTTTTTGACTTACAACGAACCTATCCATTGGTTCCATCTTCCACAGACTCTTTATTTTTGTTTTTTTTTTTTTTTTAAGATTTTATTATTATTATTGGAAAGCCGGATATACAGAGAGGAGGAGAGACAGAGAGGAAGATCTTCCATCCAACGTTTCACTCCCCAAGTGAGCCGCAACGGGCCGGTGCGCGCCAATCCGATGCCAGGAACCTGGAACCTCTTCCAGGTCTTCCACGTGGGTGCAGGGTCCCAAGGCCTTGGGCCGTCCTCAACTGCTTTCCCAGGCCACAAGCAGGGAGCTGGCTGGGAAGTGGAGCTGCCGGGATTAGAACCGGCCCCCATATGGGATCCCGGGGCTTTCAACCTGAAGACTTTAGCCGCTAGGCCACGCCGCAGGGCCCTTCCACAGACTCTTTATATACCTTTCTGTGGTGTGCATGATGAACACAAATGCAGACACCCAATAGAAACTATTCAGATATTTTAGCGTGGAGGAGCATGAATGTGTCAGGCCACGGAAGCTTGCAGCAGCAACTGCAGGGCACTCTTTGTAACTGTTAGGGTAAAGCTGACGTAACCAAAGAAAGAATGAGAAAAGAGATCTGAAAGGGTCCTGTGGCACAAGAGGGGAAGAAGCCTGCTCCCTCCCAGAGTGTGCATCAACAGGAAGCTGAAGCGAGAGCCAAGTCTGAACTTGAGCCCGCAGGCGCTTTGAAATGGGATGCCAGCATCCCAAGCTGTGTCTTAACAACTGGACCGTGCACCTGTTCCTTTCCGCTTTCTTTAAGAAACGGACAGCTTAGGGAGACACAGTCATTTCCTGTCCAGGGGAGCTTTCAGAAGGTCAATACATCACAAAGCAGAGAGAAAACACACCACACAATTTGTACAGGGTTGTTAGTCATTCCCCCTGCCTCTCAGATTCTTTGAACGGTCTGGCCCCTTAAATGTCAAGTCTGACCATGTGGAGAAAAGACATTCATAAGGGATACGATGATTGTACAAGAGAAAGAGCCTCTTACATTGTGTTTCTTTTTAAAAAATTGTTTTATGTTGACAATCTTTCCATACTTGATTAGGGCACAAAGTGTCAAGGGCTACAGGAAAGTGAGTAAGACCATTGTTTCTACATTAATTTTTTCCCCCTGTATCCAGGGTAAGAGAAGAGATAAAGTGAAAAAACCCACCCAGCCTCCCACCCGACCCAGGTCCCCAACGTGGGGCATGCTCTGAGGGTCCTGCTCAAGCAGTTTTGATAGTTCAACAGGTCTGAATTGCTGCCAATCTCGCCGCTCCAAACACGATGAAATCTCTTCAGAATCCACTGGCTGACATAGTCTCTTCATGGTTGGGGTTTTGAGATCAGCAGTTCAGTTGGAGGGATTCCCAGAGAAACTTTGTCTGAGGTGATCCCAGACCCGATTCTTGTGTGTGCTTGCCAGCATAGGGTCCGACACAGTCTGTCGCCCCAATCAGTTTATGCACATGCTCGTGGTTGCAATTGCTGGGTCAGTTCTGTTTCCAGCCCTGTCTTCTACACGAGCCAATGGGTGTTGCAGTCTAGCCTGATCCTGCCCACTTCATACTCGGCCCTCATGCAAAGCAGTAGGAGCTGCAGCCTAGTCGGGGTGACTCCCCATAACCACCACCAGGCCTGCCCCCTACCCTGGTTCCCATGCTTGCCACTATGTACCATAGACTTGTTCAGTCTGTTCCACATTCCACTTAGCTCTCTAACGTGTCAATGGGCATTGAAGCCTAGTTCAACCCTACCTGCCCTACTATCCAGCCCACACACATGCTGGCAGGTGCTGTTATGTCCAGCTACCCCTGCCCCAATCCTGGTTTTCATGCTCTCCAGTGGGAGTGGTAACCCACGAGGGAGGTGCCCAATATTTCCCTAGCAGGCCATTCCCACTCCCAGATCATGCATTCGCCAGATGGTTCTGCAGTTTAACTTGACAGAGTTAGCCCCCAGTGCCAGCCTCTGCCAGCTGATGCAGCAGCAAAGCCCAACCAACCCTCATCCACTCTAATTTATGCTTATACCAGTAGGAATAATCAGCCCAGCCTGGCTTTTCCCCAGTCTAGCTCACATGAGGCCCACAGGTGTTGTAGCCCTGCCTAGTCTGTTCTGCCCCCATCCCAGCTCACGCTTTCCAGTGAAAGTGGCTGTCCAGCAGAGGAGCCCATCCGCATTCTCCCTATTGGTTTTGCTCCTTCCCTCCCTGGTTCTCACGTGTGCTCCCTGGTTCTCACTGGGTGCTGCGGCCCAGTTTGGTATGGCCTACCTCACCTTGGCATTTGGCAGTGGGTGTTGTAGCCTAGCCTGGCCCGGCCCACTCCCAATTCTAGCTGATGCTAATGAGGGTTATAGCCTACCCCAGCCCAGCCCAGCAGGCATCCAATCCCAGCCATAATGTGTACTAGTATGTGTTGCGACCATACCCAATCTCTGTTCTGGTGCTAGGATTCGCCAGTGGTTGATGTGAACTGGTTCAGCCTTGTCTGCCCCTGACCCATACCAAATGTATGCCAGTGGGTACCTTTCCCTGGCCAGGTCTGGGCTGCTCCCTCTTGTGTTTCTTGAACTCACCTGCAGGGACTGTGTCCTGCCAGAGGAGTTGCCCAGGCTCCTCCATCAGAACCTCTCCATATGCCAGATCTCATGCATACTGGTGGGTCCATGGGCCAGCCTACTCAGTTCACCTCCTGTCCTAGCAGGAACAATGGCCTTTCCTGACTGTCCTTTAACCCATTCTGGTTCTTACTGTTGGATGTTTCAGCCCAGCCAAGGCTTGTCCATACCCAGACATGGCTCACACTTGGCTCAGTAGGGGCAGAGACCTAGCCTAGTCCATCCTACATCTACCCTGGTCCTCCATAACACCAAATAGTGTTGGGGTCTAACCAGGCCTGGTGCATCCAGTCCCAGTCCACACTTGTGCCAAGGGAGACTGCAGCCATGTCCAGACCAGATCGCAGCCCCAACTCTAGCCTCTGCACTCACCAGTGGGAACCCCAACCCGGTTAGGGTGTCTTCTTAGTTCCCCAATGATGCCTGTTCCCAACCATAGATTGCCCACACGCCAGTGGTTGCTCTGACCCAACTTGGCATAAATCCTCACCTGTCTTGGCCTTTGCCTTAGATGCTGTGGCCTAGTATCCCTAGCTCATGCAGACTACTCTGTGTAAGAGCCTAGCTCGACATGACCTGTGCTCTATCCTGATTTCTGTTCTTCCTTGTGAGTTAAGATTTACTCGGGCCTGCCTGGTCCGCCGCCTTCCAGTTGCAGCTCAGCCCACCCCACATCCTGTTTTAGGATGCACATCCAGGTGCTGCTGCCTTGACCTGCCCAGACTGTTGTCAGTTCCTTTACCTGTAAGTGATGATGACAGATTCCATGGTCACACCTAGCTCAGCCCATCACCACCCCAACTCGTGAGTTAACCAGCAGAACTTGTATTTCCACAGAGTTAGGCCCACACTTCCCCCACAGAATCTACCCCCAGATCTTGAACTCTCACATGTTGGTTAGTGTCCTGACTGTGCCAAATGTGACCCATCTCCTGTTCTGTCACTCAGGTACTGGTACCTAGCCCTGCCAGACAGGCCCCCAGCCATAGCTTTCGTGTAGACTGGTGTGTGGCAGTCAGTGATGCTCTATGCTAATAGCCCATCTCAGGATTTCCATGTGGCTTGATGAATCAGTCTGGTCCAAATAGAACTTATGGACTCTCCCCTCCAAACCCTCAGATCTCCGTCTCCATGCTTGCAAGCAAGTTCTGTGACCCCATCGCTAGGAATCACACAGAATTCATCCCTCACCTACACTCACACTGGGCTTATCCATGGATGTCCTTAGGCAGCAATTACATACCCTAAAAACCCTAGAGCTTGCTGCTTGGTGGCCAGCTGGCAGAGCCTGGTGCCAAATAGGCACCCAAAGCCTAGGACTCTTTCACCATGTGGCGATGGTGCCATGGGCTGAGTCCCAGGCATTGGGTCTGACCTGGCCAGGTTACTCTCCACAAGTGGTTCACCACCCCTGCAGAGGGCTGCTGTTACCCGAGCCGCCAGGGTCGAACTCCCACCACAGTGTATTTCTTGGTGAGATGGAAGGTGTTAGGAGGCAAAACACAAGTGAGCAGGGGGACCTCCGTACCTGGGACACAGCTGCACTTGCTCTTGCTAACATCCTACCCACAAAGTACCTGCACATAATAGCATCCTCTGCTTATGTTTCTTTTTTTTTTAAAACGTGGTTTTGACCTTTATCAGAAAAACAATGCACGGTGTGTGTTCTTCTGCCTTGTGCTTTTCCCACTCACCTTCG